>NC_045595.1:97182031-98407388 GCF_009762305.2 Zalophus californianus
TGAGCATGACGCAGAGTGCCTGCCCTGAGGGCCTTACAAGCCAGTGAGCCGAGAAAACAAAAGCCACCAGCTGAGAATGTGGTTAAATCCCAGGAGAGCAGTGCCCTTGTAATTCTCCCCCCTCCCTCACTTCTTGAGCTGTGGAAGGGAAGAGGGGAACCTTTAGTAGGGAAAGAGAGGGGCTACATCACTGAAGGATTTTCTAGAAACTGCAGGCTATTGAGGAAATGATGTGGAAGAGAAGGGGGTGGTCATCTAGGAGGCGAAATGGGGATACGGAGGTGACTGCAGATGGAGAGGGCTGTGGAGGTGGGGGGGGGGGCCCTCAGAAAATAAGAGGAAACAAAGGGAGCAGTCAGGAGGCCGCTGGTGAACAAAAGGAGATGCTGCTGTGCATACCCTGAAGGGAAGGGGGTGCAGGGTACAAGGGAGAAAGGGTGGGGAGGGGGTGCAACTAGGAAAAGAAGTCTTGGGAAAGCCCCTAAAATGCAGACCGCAGGCCTGCTGCATAGGGACTGGCGCCATGATATTCCGTCTGGCTTCGGTGGTGATGTTGGTCTTGCTGCTTTAATTGTCCCATGTTGGCTGTTACAAAGAGCCTACAGATTGACATCCTTGAGGGTAATTTAGCCCAGAATCTTATGAAGTCCCCATCCCAAGGCTCCTATTCTATATCTGAGGATGCCAGAGAGCCCCTCACCCCCCCCACCCATCACTCTGCTAGATCTGCATTAAACGTTCAATTAAATGAGCAGACTTTTTACATGTGCTGTGGTCTTCTACACAGCCAAGACTAGAAATAGACCCAAAAATACCTGATTTAAGCTGCAGATTTAAGGAATTCTCTCCCAAAGTCATGTTGTCCACAGCAGGCATGCTGCTCTGCCTTTGGAGCTCCTGAGGCCTGTTCCTTGCTCTTCACCAGCCTATCCAGACTCTGCTCAGAGTGCCAAAGGTTATTCTCATTGAATTCCTTGATTGGGCACCTGGGGCAGTCAGTCAGTTCAGTGTCTGCCTTCGACTCAGGTCATGATCCCAGGGTCCTGGGATCGAGTCCTGCATCGGGCTCCCTGCTCCACAGGAAGCCTGCTTCTCCCTCTGTCTCTCTCTGCTGCTCCCCCTGCTTGTGTTCTCTCTCTCACACACAAATAAATAAATAAAATCTTTAAAAAAAAAAAAGAATTCCTTGATCTTCAGGAGGACCACGCCAGCCCTTGGTGTTGTCATCACCCTGTACTGCTTGTTGAGCTCTCACAGAAATGTGAATCACAGACTTCATTTGCCGTGTAGACCTTAGACACACTTTATTTTGTCATTAAGGGAACTGTGGCCCAAAGAAGTTATGACTTCTCCAGGTCACTAGGAGCATTAAGAGGCCATCCTAGTCCAGTGCAGTTTCTACAATAAGCTGCTTTTAGGTCACAGGGGACGCCCGGTCCTCCATCAGGACTTCGCATACTTTTTCTGTAGAGAGTCAGATAGTAAATATTTTAGGTTTTGTGGATTAAGGCACAATTGGGGATACTATATAGATATTTATATAATAACTGAGAAAACAAATTTCCATAAGCTTTTTACTGGCAAAATTTAAAATTTAATATGTAATATTCAGTATAACAATAATAATGTATGCCCTGAACTACCATAGATACAGAAATGAATGATGGTGGCTGTGTCCTAGTACAAACTTATCTGTGGACACTGAAAGTTGAGTTTCATGTAATTTCCACATCATGAAATATTACTCTCCTTTCAGTTTTTTTTCCCTGATCGTTTAAAATTGTAAGAACCACTCTCAGCTTGCAGGCTATACAAAAATAGGTGGTGGGCCAAATTTGACCCATAGGCCATAGTCTGTGGACCCATTTTCTAAGCCGAAATCAGTAAACCGGGGCCCATTGGTCAGTCCAGACCACATATGTGTTTTATTTGTTAACGATAATTTTAATTGACTCCATTGCAATGTTTTTTTTTCTAATTTTCTAAGTGCTTCTAATTATTCTAATTCTTCTCATTATACTTAGAACTCTAATTATAAAAGTAAAATATAGCTACTGTGGAATAATTTGGAATGTTACTATTTGGGCATGTATTCTTTCAATCTTTTATCTATCATGGTGATTTTTTAAATACTTGAGATAATATATACTTTTTTAAAGATTATATTTATTTACTTGACAGAGAGAGAGAGAGAAAGAGTGAACACAAGCAGGGGGGAGGGGCACAGAGAGAAGGAGAAGCAGGTTCCCCACTGAGCATGGAGCCCAATGTGGGGCTGGATCCCAGGACCCTGGGATCATGAGCTGAGCTGAAGGCAGCCGCTTAACGACTGAGCCACCCAGGTGCCCCTTGAGATATTTTGTAGACAATTTTGTATCTTCCTCTTATTCACTTAATAGCATATCATTTTAAAGCCTCTCATTACATAATCTTTTAAAACTTTTATTATGAAAATCTTGAACCTGTACAAAATATGGAAAGGCTAGTTTAATGAACCCCCATGTAGCCATCACCCAACTTCTCTAATTCTCAATGGCCGGCCAACCTTGTTTTATGTAAATCCTCTCCTGTATTATTTTGAAGTAAATCCCAGATATCATATCATTTTATCTCTAAGTATTTTAGTGTGATTCTCTAAAAGACAAGGATATGAAGAGAAAGCCCTTTTACTTAGCAAAAAAATGCTGAAGTATTTAGGGGTAAAAGAGAATGATGTCTGCAACTTGCAAATAGTTCAGAAAAAATAAGTAGGTAGGTAGGTAGATATGAGTAAAATGTATGTAGGCGTTTTTTGGTGCTATTCTTGAAATTCTTCTATAAGTTTGAAATATTTCTAAAGAAAACTTTTTTAAAATGTGAGTTACTAAAAAAATACATTTAAAAAATGTGATTTTGGGGCACCTGGGTGGCTCAGTCATTAAGCGGCTGCCTTCGGCTCAGGTCATGACCCCGGGGTCCTGGAATCGAGCCCTGCATGGGGCTCCCTGCTCAGCGGGAAGCCTGCTTCTCCCTCTCCCACTCCCCCTGTGTTTCCTCTCTCGCTGTGTCTCTCTCTGTCAAATAAATAAAATCTTTAAGAAATGTGATTTTCTAAGAAAAATAACCGCAGTATCATTTTCATTACCAACAAATAATAATTCTTTAATAACATCAAATATCATAGTCAGCATTTCTCCTAATTTGGCCCGATCTGTCCAATTATGTCATTTAAGTAAACACCAAATTACTTGTTCAAGGCATGATTCCGAATAAGTTCCTTACAGTACAATTGATATTTCCTTAAATGTCATTTAATTTATTGGCTTCCTTCCCTCTTTCTTTCATCCTTGCTGTTGCTATAAAATTTGTTGAAGAAACTGTTTGACCTGTAGAGTTTCCTACAATCTGAAGTCTGATTATACTCCTTGGTGCTGTTTTACATGTTCTTCTGTCGCAGAAATTTCCTGTAAATCGGTAGTTACAGCTAGAGACTTGATCAGATTCAGACGCTTTTGTTAGTTTCATTTGTTTGTGTAAGTAGTCAACATTTCATAGACTTTACATAAAAAATGCCGATTTGGGCTTCATTTGAAAATTCTACAGATCTGCCCCCCCCAACCCACCCCGACCCGGCCCGGGTTGCTCTGGGGCTGGGTAGCGACCACGCCTGTTCCCCACTTAGGTGGGACATGCATTATCCTGCAGACCCCAGTTCACACTACTTCCTGCCTGGCTCCCAGGAGCCTTAGGGCCCCTGTTGTAAACACTGCCTCTTCAGGGTCTTTGGTAGACCTCTCCATGCACCATCACAAGAGGACTTTTCAGGAATGTGGTGGAGAGTAGGGACGACTACAGTTCAGACAGACTTTCTTAAATGCTAGAAGGGAAAGAGATAAGCAGCCACATAAAGGGAGGCCAAGGGATACAAATTTGGTGAGTCCCCAGGATGAGGGATAGAGAGAAGTAAAGCAACAAATTAACGAGAGTGTTGCAAACATGGGAGACCGAACTAACGAGTTCTGGATTCCTAACCCCTGGTGGGAAACTAAGGAAGGAAGTGGGTTTTAAAAAGAGACAGACTTTAGTCTTTTTATACATTATGATAATATTGAAACCTTAAAAAACGGGGGGGGGGGGGGGGGGGGGGGGGAGGCTGACTGCAAATGTTACATTGACCAACAGCCCTAAATCAGAAAGTGCAAGCATGTAGCTGTAGCCTAACAGAAATCAAGTGGGGGTTAAAGGAAATGAGGGTAGAAAACGAGGAAAACTTCCTGGGAAAGTCCACTAGGAAAGGACCGGAAGCCACCCTGGAGATGCGGAAGAACTGGAAGATATTTCAGAAGAAAGGATCTCAAAAGTTGTAGCATTTTTTTTTCTGATTTGCAAATGTATTGAACGGAAAGGTATAAAAATATAGAAAAACAAATCCCATTTAGTTGTTTTGGAAAGGATAAATCTTTACATAGAAGCATAAAATTATGACACGTTGGGATGTTCCTGGAGATTTCCAGATAGTTTCCCATACTCAGAAGCATGATTAAGAGAGAATCTGAGACTGGTTATGAGGAAGGGTGGAAAATTTTGAAGGACAGGCTGATTATGTAAGTTTTCGGCTGTGGTGTTTAAAACTGTTGCCATGATATTTTAGTTATTAATAACAATTTGGGGAAATCTACTCGCTTCTGGAGAAACATTTGGCTCTAATGAGAAAGAAATGCCACTGTTTGTGAATTCCCAAGTGGATGTAAGGAGCCATTCACTTGCTAAGCCTCTTAGGGAAGCCAGAGCCGATTTCACCCTTAACAAGCTGTTGACAGCGTCTGATCAAGGTACCACCTGGAACATGTTAGCAGCACAGAAAGTGGACTGTGGAGACAGACCTGTGTTTAAATCCCTTTATGTCACTCACCATGTGACCCTGGCAGCTCACGCATGGAAAATTTCTAGGGTATAAAGGTTGCCTTACGTTCATAGCTATGATTCTTACTGCTTGGATGGTAGGACCTTAGAGCTCTGAATAATTGCCTTCCACTAGCAGCCACAACAGTTTACACTTATAGAATGCTTACTATGGGCCAGGCACTTTTGTAGATACTTTGCATGTATTATCCCATTAAGTTATTAAGAAGCCCTACAAGGTAAGTGTAACATTAAAATAAGCCTCATTTTATAGATGAGGAAGCTGAGGCTCAGGGAAGTTAAGTAACTTGCCTAAAATTACACAGCGACTCTGTAAGTGACAAAGCTGGCTTTTAAACCCAGCCAGGCAGAATCCAAATGCCAAACTCCCTCGCTTGACTACTTCCCGCCTTCCAATCTTAGGGAAGCACAGAGAGTCATGCCTCATACTGGCACATTCCAACCCGTGGTTCCTAATTTGTGTACCTCAGTTTTCTTGGAGGTCTCCAAATGGTTTTCACAGTTTCCAAAAGCCTCAACGAAAACACATAAACTTGCAATCAGACCACAAGTTTCTTTAGGTTGGAATCTACGACTGACAATGAATTGGCTCAGGTTTTGTAGAAGCTCTGATTGGCGGTTATTTACACAAAAACATTGTAGGGTTCTTTTTTAAGTGGGAAGATGAATCATTAGTTAATAAACACAGTTTAGTGGAATAGATCTTTCTAAACATGTGGGCTACTGAGAAAGACTAGAGGGTGCTTGGCTTCGAGAAGGTTGGGAACTGCTAGTGTACATGTGTGTGCATGTTGCCCAAACTGCCAGCCTTTAAAACCCTGCCTTTATTTTTAAATTACATAATTCTTTAATTTGACTTTAAGTCAATATATTTTTCCTTGATTATTTAAAATGTTTTGCTAGCTGTGTATTTAATATTATAATCTACTTTAGTCTTCAAGATGATAGGGTTCTTAAAGTATGGTCCGGAGCGGAGATGCAGAATTGGAAACATTGTATTCCAAACTAAAAGCAGGATAACAGGCTTTTTATCCTTCTAAGTTGTAACCTGGGAGTAAATCTTTGCTCAAGCAAATTTTACATCAGACTCCTACTACCAAAATGCAGGGAACATGGGTGGTTTTGTTGAACAAAACAAAACAAAACAAAACAACAAGCAAGCAAACAAAACCTGCACGTTAGCGCAGGAGGCTGATAGCTCCACAAGGCAAGCTTGTGGAGTAAGTGAATACTTTTTCAATGAGCAGTCCCAGAATCTTGGAAGAAAGATCCTAGCGGGCAGTCAGCGCCCTTTATTTGAGGAAGAGGACTGGGTCTTTTGCGTGAAATGCTTTTTTATACCACGTTGGGAAAATCGATCTAGCCACCCCCCCCACCCCGACAGCCATGGGAAAGCGCAGGTGACACACTATTCCTGAGAATTTGATTACATTAAAACTGCATTTGACTTTCTCTGAATCCTGCCTCTCTGAAATGTGCAGGGCTTGGATGCCCTCTTGAGATCTGGATCTGGAACTCAAGGGCCCTTCTGCCGCCCCAGGCCTTGTTCTGATGGTGACAGTGGCCGCTGGCCCCCCAAACATGTTGTCCTTGGGCCAGGTTCCTAGCCGTGTTCTCCCTCGGGAATGAGGCGCAGGCCACTGCCGCTTTGGTGGAGTCTGGGGCCCCCGCGGGGCCGTCGTCGGTTCCTACCCCCAGCCCCCACCCCGCCGTCGCACCAGGTACGGTCTGGGCCTCGCGCGGCCGTCGTGCGTCCCCCGCCCCCGGTCCCGCCGCCGCCCTCCCGAGGCCTCTTACTCCGCGCGGCGGTTCCCCGGCCGCCCGGGCCCACGGGCTGAGGGTCGGGCCAACCCCTTCCCAGACCCGCTGCGTCCGCTACCCCGCGCCGGGGGCGGGCCGGGCCGGCAGAGCCGAGCCGCCGGCGTCCATTTTCTGGGCGGTGCTGTGTGGCGCAGCGGCCGGACTCGCGGGTCCGGAAGAGCCATGGACCCCTGGGGGAACGCGCTGGCGCTGGAGCAGTCGAGCCCTGTAAGTGCCATTCGCAGGGTCTGTGTGCGGGGCTGGGTGGGCGAGGTGCGGCCTGCGGGCGCGGGGCCCCGGGCGCGACCAGCCTGACCCCTCCTCTTCTCAGGAAGGAGCCCCGAAACCTGGCTGGCAAAGGCTGGCGCAGGGCTGTGAGCTCCGCGAACGCTGGAAAGCCGAGCTGCTGCAGGGACCCAGCGGCCGCAGGTGCCCGGAGCCGGGGGCCTGCGCCTCAGCGGGGAGAAGGGGGCCAACTGCAGACCCGGGCAGGTGGCGCCGCATCTCGTGGCCCAACTGCTTGACTGTGCAAGAGGTCCGGGGGCGGGGGGAGAAATGCGCACCCAAGGGCTGGGGACCTTAGGGCTCAGGTCCAGCAGGCTCAGGAACTGCGCTGACAGTCACAGCTCCCCTGGCTCCGGCCTGCGACTGGGACTCCAGTCCCGACCCAGTGGGAACCTGATGATTTTCTTGGTTCAACACCAAGCCCCTGGAATTGAATGGGACGTGCAACGGCAGGGCCCTGCCCCCAGGGGTTTGCAATCTCAGCCTCTTACTTTTGCAAGGAGTTAGGTCTGTTCTGTTGGTACAACACAACCGCCCGCTGTAAGCTGCTGCTTTGCAGGGTGTATAATAAATCACCCGAGATTTTAGTGTGTCCGGGATTCCACTTATTAAGTCTTGCTCTGCTGTAGGTAAGTGACTAATTCCATTCTGGACTGTGGCCCTAATTGAATATTCCTTTTAAGGATCCATTATAGATGATATATGTTATGGTGCCTTATACATATTTTAAAGGTTAAAGACTTTTCTCCCAATTACGAAGCTCAGCTACTCCCGTTTGGTTCGCATGTCTAAAAAGCAGAGGAGAATTTAGTCCGTGGTTTCAGAGAAACTTCTGGTGAGGTACTGTATGTAAGTGTAGTGTTTTTCCAACAAGAGTAGGGACCCATTAGAAGATTGTGGAATCAGTTTAGTGGGTTACTACAGGAATTTTTTAAAAAGGATATAAAATACGTAATTCAATATAGAAAAGAGAACAGAAAATATCAGAGTGCATTGCATTAAGAGTAAGTGTTGTTTTGAGACTTTGGGGTTTATATAGTGTAATTTCTTTTTTAAATGGTAGGTCACTGCCACAAAGTTTTTAAAACACTTGTTTACAGGTTAATAACCCAAGCTTTGGAGTCAACTGAACCTGGATTTAAGTCTCAGATCTTACATAAACTACCTGTGTGACCTTGAATAGATTCCATGACCTTTCAGAGCCTCTTTTTCTGTAGCTATAAAGTAGGGAATGTCTCCTACATCGGAGGGGTATTATGAAGACTATATGAGGTCACATATGTCAGTATTTTGCTCAGTGCTTGACTTAGAGTAGGTGTTCAAGACACATGGTAATTGTAATTACTATTGTTGCTGAAACATCAAATCCTGGCAGCCAATCATGGGACACTGTGTTTTTTCTTCCCTTCTTTCTTTCTTTTTTAGGTCTTGATGTGGAGGAGATGGAGGACTCAGAACCAAGAATTTCCGAGTGATTCCTTCCAAAGCACAAGAAACTAACTGTTAGTGCTGGTGTGTTCTAACTGAGGTAACTGAATTTGTGTTTCTCCTTCATATGTATGAAATAAAAAAGGGTTTTCCTGAGGGACTGCAGGATTCCCAAGGGGCATATGATTTGTGCCAGCGATCTACCAGATTGGGGGATTACAGAGTGACAATGACATTTAAGTGAACTGTTATTAAGGAGACAGGAGGCCCCTGTGATGAAGGGGGGACTAAGTGAAACAGGGCTTCAGGACAACTGGCCTCTCATTCCAGTTCTGCCAGTGACCGTCGTGGGAGCTTCTGTAAATCTCTTCATAGATCTCTAGCTTGTCCAGACTGGAAGGGGCCACAGACATCATTGAGGCCCAGAGAGTTTAAATGGCTCTTCAGGGTAACCCAGTGGGCTGGGGCTCAGGCAGGATGACACTCGGATCTCCATTGCTCAGTCATGTAGCTCAGAGGCTACCGGAGGGAGAGCACCATGCTAGGCCCTGAGAGTACACATGTGAAGAGCCCACCCCCGGGATGCTTGCAGTTTATGTAGACAAGAACTGACAGCCCAACAAAATGCTGTTTTGTTTTGTTTTGTTTTTTAACTCCTCACAATACCCCTACAAGGTGTAAAGAAGAACAGATGTGAAGGAATAAAGTGTGAAAATGCAGACAGGTCATGGAGGGCTTTATATCTCATACTACATGTGTGGTGCACATTCTGTATGCAAAGCACAATGCTAGGACCACAAAGTTCAAGGCAAAGTGCTGGCCCTTGAGGAGTCTGCAGCCTAAACTCCGAAGAGGCAGTCAGTTGGGCAGTGCCTGATGTTCACCCCTCCTTCACCTGCCTCTCCAGCAGTCAGCGTGGGATCTGTTAACAGGAAGAGACCTGAGTAGCTGACATTTCACAGTTCTTGCCTTTTGATGCAGTTTTTCATTTTTTTCAAATTTAACCTATACTTCCATCTGATTACTAAAACTGATACTTTCAACTTATAAACAATAGTAAGGTCTTCTCTGAATTAATTCATTGATTTGTTCACTCAACAAATGTATATTAAACTCCTACAAGGCACTTGGGTATTCAAGACCAAGCATACTGTATTTTTACAATCATGGTATTAATCATGTTCAATCTCTTAGCAAGGAATTATTTGTCCAACTGTTAGAGATTTGCTGTTGTTAACATACTAGAATATCAGCTCCAAGGAAGTTTGAGATTGACCCATAAAGGATACATCTTTAAAAATCTTGAAATCCTAAGAAAGGAATTTCTTCTTGGGGCACCTGGGTGGCTCAGTCGGTTAAGCATCCAACTCTTAATTTTCGCTTAGGTCCTGATCTCAGGGTTGTGACCCAACCCCCATTGGGCTCCATACTGGGTGTGGAGTCTGCTTGATTCTCTCTCTCCCTTCACCCTCCTTCCCCCCAAAAAGGAAAGGAATTTCTTCTCTTTTAAATTTTGATTTTGCCATTACTGTCACCTGCTTATAGAGGTCTTTTGTTTGTACACTTAACCAGTAGACATAGAGGAAAGCAGTTTGGCAAGGGGGCTTTCTTTAACTTGAAATGCTCTCCTCTTCTAGCTTTGTAGGCTACTCAGGACTAGAAGTGTTCAAAGGTAAAGCAATTTAAGAGATACTCTAGTTTACAGAGTACAAAGTTAGAGAGCTCCAATAATTGCATTAAGCAACAGAAATCAGTTTGTAAGTCTTGAATGCTGCTTGTAATAAACTTAACTCCAAATAGAACAAATGAGATGTCGAATGTGAATGTGCTTTGTAAACTTCTAGGAGTTCTATAAATGTTATACAGCAAATATTTATTGAGTGCCTACATGAGTACATCACTGTGCTAGAGGAAACAGAGGATTCAGCAGCAAAAAGATCTGGGTCCTTCCCTCTCAGACCCTGTTATGTAGATGAGGAAATAGCATATGCAGAACACTGTGTGGTAAATGCCTAAAAAGATAGTTTGGTAATTCGAAAAGGAAGAGGTCTCCTTTACCTCTAGGAGTCAAGGGACTCTTTTTTGAGAAAAGGCATTTAAGCAAGTCCTTGAAGGATGTAGAGTTTCCATAAAAGAGATGGGGAGAAGGGGCACTTGGATGGCTCAATCAGTTAAGCATCCAACTCTTGATTTTGGCTCAGGTCATGATATCAAGTCCCATATAGGGCTCTGTGCTCAGCAGGGAGTGTTCTTGAGATTCTCTCTCTCCCTCTCCCTCTGCCCCCCCCTTTAAAGTAAATAAATAGGGGCACCTGGGTGGCTCAGTTGATTAAGCATCTGCCTTCTGCTCAGGTCATGATCTCAGGGTCCTGGGATCGAGCCCTGCGTCTCGCTCCCTGGTGAACGGGGAGTCTGCTTCTCCCTCTTCCTCTGCCCCTCCTCTCCAGCCCCCCATCCCTGCTCATGCACACACTCGTGCTCTGTCTCAAATAAATAAAATATCTTTTATTTTTTTTAATTTTTTTTATTTTTTAAAAATTTTATTTATTTGAGAGAGAGAGAATGAGAGAGAGCACATGAGAGGGGTTAGGGTCAGAGGGAGAAGCAGACTCCCTGCTGAGCAGGGAGCCCAATGCGGGACTCGATCCAGGGACTCCAGGATCATGACCTGAGCCAAAGGCAGTTGCTTAACCAACTGAGCCACCCAGGCGCCCCTAAATAAAATATCTTTTAAAAAGATAAATAACTCTTTAAAAAAAGAGAGATGAGGAGAAGGCATTTGAGATAGGAAGAATAGCAGGAGAACAAGAGAGCATGGACCATATTCAGGGAAAGGTAGTGAGTCCAACTGAGTTAGAACTGGCCTATACAGGCATCAAGTGGGAAATAAAACTGAGAACATTCAGTGGCAAACAATAATGGTCTTGTATGTCCAGCTGGGAAATATGAATGTATTAAACCAATAGGAGTCTATTGAATATATTTGAACAGGGGAGTGTCACAGCTATGCATCAGGGGCAAGCTCTTGTGAGTAGCTCATGGGGAGAGCGATAGGGAGGAAAGGCAGGGCAGAGACCAGTTAGAAGGCTCCCACAGTCCATCAGGGAAAGGGGGGAGTGTGGGAGGGGAAGATGTGAAATGGGAAAGGAACAGATGCAAAGGAAAGAACACCATCTGACATCTCAGTGAAGAAGGAGTAACTAAAGCTGCCACTGAGGTTTCGCCCAGAGTGCTGCCGGTGAGGGAAACTTCAAAGGTGGATAAGGAGCTGCATTTCAGAGGTGCTGAGTTGGAGGTGGTGACAGCCCCCAGGGGGCTTTGTGCCACAGAGGAAAGCTAGAGCTAGCTTGGGAGTCATTAGATATAAGAAAAGTCAGGAGGTGGGAGAAAAGATTTTCTAGAGAGAGAATATAGGGAGGCAAAGGTTGAGGATGGATCCTTATGAGAAAAGAAGGAAGGACCTAGGGAGGACCCAGAGAGAAGTCTGGCAAGGGAGAAAGGAAGAACTGCAAGAGAGCAGGACTCCAGCAGCCAGCCAGCAGAAGGGATTTCCCAGTGGAGGGAGCCTGAAGTGTCAGATGATGGCGGAGGGCGGGGGGTGCTGAACTCAGGACACCATTGGATCAACAAGGGCTAGATCATGTTTGTTGGCACTTCTGTTTTTGAGGTAATGTGACTTGCTGAATGAATATTAAATGGGTTCATTTCCAAGAATTTGTAGTTTGCACAAATCAAGAATCACTGTTAAATTTGATCCTAGCTAGCCCCCCAAAACACTTTTTTTTTTTTTTTAAGATTTTATTTATTTGACAGCGAACACAAGCAGGGGGAGTGGGAGAGGGAGAAGCAGGCTTCCCACTGCGCAGGGAGCCCGATGCGGGGCTCCATCCCAGGACCCTGGGATCATGACCTGAGCCAAAGGCAGACGCTTAACAACTGAGCCACCCAGGCGCCCCCCAAAACACTTCTGATTACTAAAAATACAGCTTTTAAATGTGGTTTTGATAGTAGTCATTTGTACACTTTATTCTGTTGTGAGCAGACAGACCAGAGAATATCTGTTGATAGGATAAGTTCTTTAAGAACTACATTTCTGTTGATGCAAGAGGTTTGCTAAAAGTAATTTAATTCCTTTGCCTTTTACTAAATGGCTAATGTATGATGTATGTATGTGTGAGAGAGAAAGAGAAAGAGTGTGTGTGTATGTGTGTGTGTGTTTTCATGGGCATATGAGCTTAATACAATGGAATGAGAAGACTGGGGTCAGATAAATCTAGTTTCACAACCTCACCGGGCCATTTTCCAGGCTTGTGACTTCAGAAACGTTACTCTCTGTGTAAGTCTAACTTTTTCCATCTATAACTCAAATAAGATTATTTTGAAGATTGAGAAACATGTAATTTGGTCAGGATCTGTACCATAGTAGGAAGTTAATAAATGTTGATTTCCTTCCCCTTACAACCTTGTATAGGTATGTAAATTTCTGTGTAAGATGCCTCTATACACAAAGCCTTATCTTTATGACTCATTTTAATGTGTTGATTTTATCATGGAAAGAGCATTCCTCCCGCTGTAGCTAATCTATCCCGTGATAATTCAACTGACTGGCAACTAATATGGATAAGAATCCACCTGGGGAATTTATTAAAATGTGGGTTGCCAGGCCCGCAATCCAGAGATTCTGAGGGTGTGGATTTGGGGGAGGGCCTGGGAATCTTCATTTTAAACAGCCAGTGCAAGATGAGGATTAACAAGTGTCAGTTTCTGGGAAGCAGAAGATAGGGAAGACCTGAGCCTTGATATGCTGATTGCAAATCCAGTTTCTTTCTTTTTTTTTTTTTAAAGATTTTATTTAATTATTTGTGAGAGAGAGAGCGAGAGAGCACACACAAGTGGGGGAGCTGTAGGCAGAGGGAGAAGCAGGCTCCCCACTGAGCAAGGAGCCGGATGTGGGACTCGATCCCAGAACCTTGGGATCACGACCTGAGCTGAAGGCAGACGCTTAACCGACTGAGCCACCCAGGTGTCCCTGCAAATCCAGTTTCTATCAGAGATAGGTCTATGCCCCAGTGTTTTATATTAGTATCATTAACGTTTGTGGATTGTATCTGTAATAAGATAAAAACAGCCCAGCCCCAGATAGTCAAGGCATGCCAGGATTCTCACCCCTCACCGTCTCCAGCTGCAGCACATCCACAGCAGTACCGGGTGACGTGCAGCCCCCAAAGCAGCTTCTCCTCCTGTAGGATAAATGGTGACACCCTGTGCCCAGAGTTTGCAAAAGCGATGTAACTCTAATTGTTGTGACAAATAATATATTTAATGGCGGCAGCATTGCCCAGTGATGCCATTAAAGTATATTTTGACACATTTTTCTATATGACTCAGCGTCCTCTGGTTGGTAAACATCTCTGCTACGTGATTACATTTCTCTGCCTGTCTGCATCTTGGAGTCGCAAATTTTTAGGCCAGTTCACATTGCTCATCTGTCCCAACCTCATTTTATAGATGAGAAAATAATTGATCCTATTTTTCCTCCTAGTGCTAGCTCTCTTCCTTGCTTATTCACAAGAAAGGATTGAGACATATGTATATTCTTGATATTTAAGCTATGTAAGGAAAATATAAAACATATTTGACTTGTTCTTATTGAATTGTGCTTTATACTCCCTGCACATAATTTAAAAATCAGATAATGGGAATATATTTTTTAAAATTAGACCGAGTCCTTTTATAATGTTGTTGGCATTCTGTTGATGGTTTGCTGCTTTTGGAGGACGCCAGTAGCCTGGAGCCTTCCTAGAAATACGAATTTCTGTCTGTTCCCATAGAGCCCAAGGGGAGAAGATGGAGCAATTTTCATGAAGTGAGTTCTATACCTTATGTGCATTATTTCAGCCATCTGAGGAGAATGTCAGAATAACCTGGTGTGGTGGAAATTGAGGCGAAGAGGCTCAGTAATGCAGCTGATGAGATTTTCACACCCTGGGGTCTGACTCCAGAGTCCAGCCTCTTCTCTCCATACCCCATGTTGTTTCCCCAACCACAGAGAGAGAATATGAAATAGATCACTGTTCCTGATTTTAGCTTAGGGACTCAGAAACCCTTGTCCCTGATATTACTGTAACCTCAGAATTTTTGACAAGAAGCAGGTGGAGCTAACTTGAAATTGTTCAACAAATAGCAGCTATGTGCCAGGTACCAGCTCAGGACCCCCAACTTGTGGGGCCTCCTCATCTCCCCCAACTGTCCTTATCTACTGTCCATGTGCTACTTCAGGCTTTCCTTTTAAAGTGAAGACACCAGTGGATTTCTACACTGATGAGACCCATTGATTTGTGTCTTGTTATAGCTCTTACTGTCCCTATGCAGGGCTCAGTGTTCCCAGAATCACTGTGCCAGTTGAAAGTTTGGAACAGTTCCTTGGGGGATTGCCTAGAGGTGCTCAGCAGGTGTTTGTT
This sequence comes from Zalophus californianus, assembly GCF_009762305.2. Lineage (NCBI taxonomy): Eukaryota > Metazoa > Chordata > Mammalia > Carnivora > Otariidae > Zalophus > Zalophus californianus. The sequence continues at coordinate 97,196,908 of NC_045595.1, forward strand.
GATGACCCTCTAAGGCCCTCAGGAAGGCTACGGTGGGGGAGAGGGAAAGAGCCCAGAGCCCTGCAGAGGGAGGTTGGGGGAGATACAAAACATCATGGTGTGAGAGACCAGACCAGACCCGTGGTGGTGTGAGCCACTGCACACTCTAAGTTGACTTTGTGCACAGAAGCACAAAGCACAGCATTCTGGTCTGACCCACTGTGCGACCTTGGGAAGGAGAGTCGTGTAACTTTGCTGGCTTGGTTTCCTCATCTGAAGGTTTGGCTCAACGATGACCAAGGTTTCTTCTAGCTCTGAGATGCAGTAATTTGGTTCCCTCTCCAGCAGAGAAGCAGAGGTGCTGGGACCAGCAGGTGGAAAGGTGGGGTGAGAGTTAACTCTACGTTTGAGGTCTGCCAGGGGTCCTGATTTCAGAGTTCCCTCCAACTCTTCTCATAGATAGACTAGTACCAGCCAGGCTTTGGGTTCTGCTTTTACCTTGTATGCTTTTGAGGAAAGCGTGTGAATTTAGGGGTGGGAGATTGTTTGTTTTGGAGAAAATTAGGATTCTTACCAAAAGACGGAGACTGGCTGGGAATCAATCAAGAAATGATAAAATGGGAGGGAGGGAATCAAGGTTTTCAAATTTTGTGGCTAGAAAGAACCTTAGGAATAAACTAGCCCAGCCTCCTCACGTTCTGGATAAGGAGACATCAGAAGGATTTACTCAAGATCACACAGGTAGTAGCAAACTGGGAAGAGAACCCGGTGTCCAGTGCCCAGTCTAGTACATTGTCTGCAGAAGCAGGTGGGACCCTGTCTTAAGGCAGGTGATCAGGAGAACAAAAGATGGCAGTCAGCAGGCAGAGCTTAAAGAGGGGCTGAAGCTGTTCTGTTGGAGAGAGGGGACCATAATGCCAGTTGGGCACCATGATGCAAAACTTCCGTCCTGTTCACCACTTGGATCCTTGTCAATTAAAGTAGTCAAGAGGGGCACCTGGGTGGCTCAGACTGTTAAGCGTCTACCTTAGGCTCAGGTCGTGACCCCAGGGTTCTGGGATCGAGCCCCACATCAGGCTCTCTGCCCAGCAGGGAGCCTGCTTCTCCTTCACCCTCTGCCACTCCCCCTGCTTGCGTGCTCTCTGTCTCTGTCAAATAAATAAATAAAAATTTAAAAAATATATAAAAAAAATTAAGCAGTCAAGTAAATGTCTTTTTAAACTGGGAGAGGCAGAAGGTGGTTTCCTATTTTTTAAAGCACTTTTTTCTCTCTTATTTCAATGCAAATTGCTGAGCTATAAAATTATTTAGTTTTGAGGGGAATCAAATATTTTCTGAAGACTATGAAGAGGGAGACCCAACTTGCACTGGTCTGCATCTATTCTGCCGGCCACTTTTATGCCATTTGTTCATTCCATGCTGCATTTTCATGAGAAATCTAGTGGCTATTTAAATCCTGGAGGAACATCCTGGGGTTATTTCAGCAATCCATGAAGGTAGGCTTTGTGCAAGGTGAGATAGATAGGAGCTGTCACTTCCTTCCTGCTTTGTGAGTTGGATATTGTTTCTAGGCCCCATTTTGTTTGTGTTATTTTTCCTGTTCGTGTGTTAGAACAACTTCTGATTATTTGTAGAGTTGATTATAATTAGATAATAAGACCACCAATTCAGTAAAAACAAAGCTGAATTTATTATCTTGCCAGGCAAGAGAGACCCACCACATTTGGAATCGCAGTCTCCCCAAACTTGTATGCATGTTCATGTAGGCACAGAGATTTCTGATTAGCTCTGTTAGGTTGATTCGCTTCTAGACCAAAGAGAGGATTTCCTTTTTAAAAAAATCTGCTCAGCGGAGTGCCTCGGTGGCTCAGTCGGTTGGGGCATTCGACTCTTGATTTCGGCTCAGGTCATGGTCTCGGGGTCGAGGGATCGAGCCCTGGGTGGGGAATGTGCTTGGGATGCTCTCTCCCTCTGCCCCTCCCCCTGCTCGTGCTCTAAATAAACAAATAAATAAATAAAATCTTTAAAAAAACAAAAAAACAAAACTCATCTACTCAGCATTCTGGTCTGTCCCTGCTTATACCGGCTTATTCTGGTCTTGAAAGCCCTGACGCGAGCTCAGAGAACAAGGCTCCTCAAGGGCGCGGCGCTGTCTCTGTGCTAGTGGGTGGAAGCCGCTGACGGTCTCCCAGGAGCCAAAGTCATGCCTGCCTCCTGGTGCCTGCGGCGGAACCATACCTTGTGTGGTGTGTTCCGCCCTCCCCTTGGACTAGCAGGAGTTCCACCTTTGCTTTCACGGGAGGACCCCCTTGCGGAAGCAGAAGACACGAGGATAGATGGAAAAAGCCATGAGAGGCAGAGACATGAAGCCCCGAGGAGGATTTTACTGAGACGTTAGAGAACTGGCCTACACTGAGTGCTGTGCTCAACAGGGTTAAAAAGAGAACCCGACCTTTAAAATTTGTCCTGTCAAGGTCTAGCAAATCTGAAGTTTCTTTAGCCACTGCACACTCTTAAGTTGACTTTGTGCACGGAAGCACTGTCGATTACCTGGGAAACACATGTTTTCCTAAACGAATGTGCACTGCAGAGTGAGTCTCGTACCCTGTTTTGTTGTATATTTAACATTCTTCATATCTGGTTTTGGTTTTGTCATTTTCAGGAAATCACCCAAGAGCTTTTTGCCACTCCTGAATCATCTATTTTAAGACTTTTCTTTTCTATTTATTGTTACGAGTTTCTGATAAGGTGATTTGTGCGCCTCTATTTTAGGAAATACTTTTTGAGGCCTTTTTTAATGAAGTTTAGATGGGAGTCTTCCCTCTGATCCTCGACGCTACCTTACATTAAAAATGACCTATTTCTTCGCCCCATGAGGATCCCTTGCTTAGGGAGGATAAAAAAAAGTCGGGTGATTAGTCATTGTGGCGTTCAGCAAACAAATCCTCTGGAGGCCTTGATTCGTGTTACTGGTCAGAATAAAAGGTTGTATCTGCCCCTAGACAGTTACTGTCGTGAAAGGTAAGTGCTGTGTATTCGCAGAAGGTCCCTGGAGTGTCCTGTTTGTTGTGTTCAGGCTTCTAAACCCGGTGGCCATTTTCTATGAGTTTGAATCCCTGTGAGAAGCTCCTCCCCCTGTGGAGTCTCAGCATTTGTTTTCTAAAATGAAAGCACAAGCAAGAGACTCGAGCTGTTGTTCTGCAGAACAGCCTGTTCTTCAGATTTTTTTTTAGATCAGTATATTTAAAAGCGTAAGTTTTTAAACAGCCTATTGTGGGTTTCTATCTGCAGTGGCTTTGTGTTTGTTTGGGGGATTTCACTGTTTTGGTGGAGACAGATTATCTATTGCTGTGATTGTTCCCTGGCCCCCACCCCCACCCCTCAAGATACTTTGGGTCCACCAGGTGAGCAGGGGAGCTATTCGGATACCTGACTCCTGCCAGAAACCTTCCTTCAGCTTCAACGCAGTGTCTTTTGGAGTGAAATTGGCAGAAGCTCCCCCGGGACTCAGTTCCTTTCATAGTCTTCCCTCCTCCTGCCCTTTCCACCCATCAGTTTTCCCCAGGCGATTTCTTTTGTCCAAACCGTAGCGTGTCCATTTGTGTGACCAGCCAGAGTTTTTGCAGCATTTCCACAGCGCAGAAGCTCCTGCGCCTCTCGCTGTGCGTCTGGCCTACCGATGGGCTTGCCTGACAGCTCTGCCAGTCACCTGTGTCTCCTGGACCCCGGGAGGAGGTGACTGTTTCACAATCCCATGCCGCCTCGGGGAGCTGTGCTGCCATGCCTGGCCTCGCTCCAGAGAGCGCAGTGTTGCCAGCGGTGGCTTCAAACTGGAAAAATGGGAGGGGGAAGAGAAATGATGGGAAACATGGGAGGAGGAAACGTGTGTGCCAGAAAAGTACGTCCGTGGACTTGAATACATGAGAGCTCAGGTCCGTGAACGTGCTGTCTGTGCATTGGCATCTTACCGGGTGGGGGGGAAGCACTGCGAACCGTGGGCTGTTTACTGACAGTGGGGAGGAAGTGGGGGCAGAACAGGGCAAGAGCATCAGCAGCTTTTCTCCTGGAGGCCCCGGACCAGCGTCGGAGGCCAAAAGGATCAGCTCTGCATCCCCACCCCCACGCCAGGGTCTCTAGAGCAGAATCTGCTTCCTCGGGTTGACCACCATTTTTCTACTGAGTAGTTCGCAGAGATTCCCTGGAGACACTTGTGTTCTTGGCGGATATGCTTTATTGTGTCAATCCCTTTGTCTGAAGCCCGGACTGCTAGGTTGTCCTGGCTGCATTTCTGTGGTCTAGTTTTTCGAATCGTTATTTGTGTGACGCGGTGGTGAAGCGTGGTATGGTCCAGAATACTCCGACCCAATAAGGAGCTACAGGTAAAGGCCTATGCATTCTCAACAATTATTGCTGCCCGCACTACATCATCTGCTAACGATGAGTATAGAGCCTCTTTTGAAAAGGAAAGCCGGTGCCTCCAAGAGTGTAAATCTGAATTTGTGGAGCTCAAGCTGACCTTAGGGTTAAAGTGACTTTTGGAGCAAAGTGAATAGTTTGTTCTCTGCCACTGTGCCCCCTAGGATTCATATATTAAGAAATTTTCCACATGGGCATGAACAAACTGGAGGAATCCTGAAGAAATATTCTGTGACCCAAATATATTCCGTGTCATGGCTTCTCACCACCTGTCTTTCCTTAAGATGGAATACTTCAGTAGTTTCAGAAGCTTGAATACTGATACCACATAAATTTTAGGAGGACAGTGAATCCCTGTACAGAGACTGGAACCTTGTAGGTAGAATAAAACTTAGAAGTGGTTTATACTTATGTTATTATAGATTAGGGTCTAAAGATACATACAGGGGCAGGAAGAGAATATGAACATTCAATGTGGGCTGGGTATAAGAAGATGGAATGGCAAAATGGTGACGAAATGGTGGCATGACATTTTTTTTGAAATACTGTAGGGCCAGAAGAAACCTCTCTGCAGGCTGAATCCAGCCTCTGGGCTACCCTCATGCCAGTTAGAGAGCCACACCATCTGACTCAGCCCACCAGTCTGCATTTCCTTGGTGGCAGCCTGCCCAGTCTTTTCCTGCAGAGCACTGGGCTTGAAGTTCTCCAAGACCCATCCCAAGGAAAAGTCATGGCCATTGAACCTTCTCCATGTCACAGCAAATAAGGGAGCCACTTTGGAGATAAACTGTGTCCGTGTCATACAGGCCAAGCGATTTGTCAGTAGAATCAGCAGCAAAACACAGCATGTATGTCCAAGGACATCTGGAGGACATCTGGGGAGGCATCAGACACAGCAGCCTTGATTAAGCTGCTCAGTGCGCCACGTGCCCATCTCAGGATAGAACAGGAAGAACCCACCAAAGGAAGCCACTCCCTGTTCAGGCATGTTATTCCCAAGGCAGTGGAACGGAGCCAAGACTGCAGAGGCTAACCTGGTTGGCACTGGGCCATGGGGTGACAGTGAAGGACAACAGGCGTTTTGCCATATACCTAGTCTCTGGTGTTGACTGGCTCGGCCCAGATGCTTTCTGAAATACCAAGCAGTTAGCCACTTCCTAACTATTTCCAGACGGGGACAGTGTGAGAATTGGCCTCTGTCTCTGTTGACACTTGATTGACCTTTTGCACATCCTGGAAGTTATAATGCCCTGCCTTTTTTCTCAGTCTCTTTTCACCACTCCTGTTTTCCTTAGCTCTATTGGAGCTGAGTCATAATGTCTATAAAGCACTTTAGCACAGAGCCTCACATGTAGAAAGTTCTTACTGGCATTGGCATCATCCTCACCATCATAACAGTTATCGTTTCACCAGCCAGTAAGGGGACTTGTTTTGTTTTGTTTTGTTTTGTTTTGTTTAAAGATTTTATTTATTTGAGAGAGAGAGAGAATGAGAGACAGAGAGCATGAGAGGGAAGAGGGTCAGAGGGAGAAGCAGACCCCCCGCTGAGCAGGGAGCCCGATGTGGGACTCGATCCTGGGACTCCAGGATCGTGACCTGAGCCGAAGGCAGTCGCTTAACCAGCTGAGCCACCCAGGCGCCCAGGGGACTTGGTTTTCTTAAACTTTCAACTCAGCTGTGTACCTCAGCTGTCTCCGCTCTGATGTAAACGAAGATGGACCACATGTAAGTGTCCCACTGCGTCAGAAAGTGCACTGCACGAGATGCCCAGCTGACTCGTGCACATTAATGCGTGGGGGACACTGCTGTAGATGGCGATGTGAAGCACAGGGAGAGACTTGCAGAAAGACCAGTCCTTATGGGTTTGCTAGCTAGGAGATACTTTGGGACAATCTTAGCGGCTAGGGGCTGGGAGATGTGCCTTTTACATTATACCGTCGGAATATATGATGGGGTGGTTTTGACCATACTAGGGAATCTGATTCTGAAGGCTCGTGTTCCCTGGCTGTGACTTTAACCTGAACATAGCACCTGGTTCCTTTCCACCCTCCCCACCCCCCACGGCCCTTATGGCCATGCAAACCATGTTGCCAAGAAGGCAAGTTCCTGTGGTAAGAGGCCAGAAAACCTTCGTGTGTCAAGGAGGCAACCCACATCTTTATAACGTAGGACTGCCGTGCTGGAACGCATAGCAGTGTGACAATGGGGAGTGATGGGCTCTCATCAAGGACTGGGGGCCTCTGGTAGGTGTGAGAAGGGAGGCATAACTGAACCTTCTTTAATGGTGGTGACTGAGAGTTTTGCCTGCTCCTAAGGAAACATTCTAAGAGATAGAAATAACCAATCCCAATAACCAGTGCTGCTTCCGTGACATGTCTGGACTGGAAGCTATTAGGGTGGTGAGAACAAAATGGCCACAGTATCTTAGAGACGAAATCCTAACTTCCTATCAAATTAATTTAGTTTAAAAAGTGAATTAACGGAAAGCCTTTTCAGTCTTTCAAAGCTTTCACCTGTGTTTTGAGGGTGTAATGTGGTGTAGCATTTTGTTAATTTATGATTGGGGTGATTTTTTCCAGTCTGCATGGTGCTTTCAGATGGCCTTGTGCCCTGCACGCTGAGTGGCCTGGGGTCCCTTGAGCAGCATAAGACTTGGAGGTGCAGCTATAGATCTTAGCCCCACGACAGCTCTCTCTCTTCCTCTTCTTCCTGCTACTGCCAGGGAACTTAGCTGTGAACTCTGGATCTCAGTTCCCTCTCCCATTTATCCAGAGGAGTTGTTGCCATGGTGTCTGTGGTAGGTTGAATGGTGGCCCCCAAAAGATACGTTCATATCCCAATGGCTGTGAATATGACCTTCTTTGGAATCTTTGCAGTTGTGAGTTAGCTAAGGATCTTGAGATGAGCTCATCCTGGCTTGTGGGGTGGGCCCTGAATCCAAAGACAAGTGGCCTTATAAGAAACACACAGAGGAGCAGCACATAAGGAAGAGAAGGCCATGTGAGGATGTAGGCAGAGATTAGAGTGACAAAACCACAAACCAAAGACTGCCTGGAACCACCAGAAGCTGGAAAAGGCAAGGAAAGATTGTCCTCCAGAGTCTTCAGTGACACCTTGATTGCAACTTCCAGCCTCCAGAAATGTGAGAGAATCAATTTCTGTTGTTGTTAAGTCACCATGTTTGTGCTAACTTGTTACAGCATTATTAGGAAGCTGATAACAGTGTCTAGTCCTAGTCTTGATTCAGAAATGCCTGGGAACTTGTTAAAAATTGATTTCTGGGGCTTGACCCCTGACCATTCTGATTCTGTCGGTGTGGGGTGGCATCCAGAAATCAAAGTTGTTTTCTGTTGTTGTTTTATTTTAAGATTTTATTTATTTATTTGATAGAGTGAGAGAGCACAAGCGGGGGGGAAGCGGGAGAGGGAGAAGCAGGCTCCCCGTGGACCAGAGAGCCCAATTCAGGGCTCGATCCCAGGACCCTGGGATCATGACCTGAGCTTAAGGCAGATGCTTAACCATCTGAGCCACCCAGGTGCCCCAAAACTAAAGTTTTTAATAAGGGCCACCAGGTGATTCTGATACATCTGTTACCCCTCGGTAGTGGTATTCCCCCAGCTCCTTCTGTTTGTCCACTCTACCTTCCTTGGACCATTTCCCTGCTCGTGTTCTCGACCACCTCCATTGTGTCAGTGCAGTGCACATCTGAATCTTCAGCCCAGTTTCCTTTCTATTTCGGATGCCTGTTGATTGAGGGCACCACCTGCATTTCCCACAGGCTCCTGAGGGAGCACAGACTTCATTATCCTCCTCATAAACCAGCTCTTTGATCCGGTTCCCTACCTGCCAGTGGCACATCAAGGTAATGGACCTGGGGTGTCAGCCTTCATTCTTCCCTCTCTCGCTCTCCTCTGATTTCCATTGAGTTGATTCTTCCATCCAAATAGCTTTCAAATCTTTCTCCCGTGTTCATTCCCTACCTTCTCCTTGCCTTCTTTCTAGACTCCCTCCAGACGTCCTTCTCACCAAATGGTTCCCAGAATGATCTGTCTGCAAACTTGCCAAATGATTCCCGCTTAAAATCTTTTAAATGACTCACCCGTGTCCAGGCTGCTCAGAATCATCTGGAAATCTTTTTTCTTTTTTTTTAATCGCCATACCCAGTATTTACCCAACACCAAACGAATCAGAATCTCCGGTTGGAGCCTAATGTTGGTTCTTTATCCAATTACCATAGATGATTCCAGTAAGCAGTTTAAGGTTGAGAACTTCTGGACTAGAGGATAAAATCCAAAGTCTTGGTAACACTCAAAACTCTTGACAACTAGATCCCTGCCAATCTCTCTCTCCATCAGGCCCTCCCCACAGCCTGTGCAGCACCCATCCCCCCCTCTTTGCCATTCCCTCCAGGTGTCATTCAGTCTCACACCGCCTTGCCTTTGCTTAGACCTCTGCCTGGAATAAAGGGTTTTCTCTCTTGGATTCCAAAGAAATGCTCCCTGTCTTTCAAGACTTGGTTCCACCTCTCTCTCCCTGACTCTCCTTTCCCAGACTCAGTTTAAGGCTGCATCCTCCAGAGTCCTGGGCACACTTGCTAGAGCACTTTGATCGTCACAGAGGAGCTGTTTGTCTGCATGTCTGTCTCTTCCATTAGACTGTGGGCTCCAGGAGATTGCTCGGTGAGGGAAGAAATAAAGGATTAAACAAGGCCAAGGGGATGAAATAGTGTTTCTGCTTCTCTGAATTATTGGGCCCATGCTACCTTACACTCTCATTAGACACTTGTTAAGAAAACAGAACTCTCCTTGGTTGTAATGAATGTAATGAAGTTGTAATAGTCATGGTGGTTGTATGTAGGGCCACTAGTTGTCTCCATAGTCATTGCTTCATTTAACTAACCCAGTAATCATCTCAGACATCATTCCCATTTTACAGAATGAATCAAACAAAATACTTTGTAATCAGGTAATACAAGATGGCAGAGAACACAGGGGAAAGCATGGGTGATCGCCTGGCCAGCAGTGTTAATGGTGTGTAGGCTGGTCAGGAAAAACTGGTTCTGTTGGTCAAAATCGCTCTTGATAAGTAGTCTTTTGAGTGGCACATTCACATTTGGCACTGAATTTGGCATAAAACAAACACAGTCACTAAACATGTCACTCAGAAGATGAGATGGTGGTTTATATTTGCTAACGTTTGGGGTCACATAAATACAGTCTTCCTTTTAAGTATGCTAGAAGGAGTTTGTGACCCGGAGTCACAAGACCAGGGTTGAAAACCCAACCTTGCCAATTACATGATTACACGTTATGGAGTGTTAGGATTTTGGCGTAATTTTTCTGAGCCTCAGTGTCTTCATCTTTGAAATGGAACTAGTATCTTACAGCTGACAGGGGTGTTGTGAGAAAGAAACTGAAATGGTATGTTTGAAAGTGATTTGTAAATGGTCTGGACTAAGCAGGAGTAAGGCTGAGTGTCCTTGTCCGTGTTCTGTGTTTGGGTTCAGGAGGTTGGCCTTTGGGAAGTGTCAGGACGCGGAAGGGTGGTGTTCTGCTGGGTCAGTGAACATGGGCCCTGACCTGAAACACTTGCAGGTTGTCTGATTTCCCAGTGGAGCAGAGTACGAGGATGCTCAGCCTCAAAAGAACAAATGGCACGAGCTAGTTAGGGAGGTTGTGGGAATGGAGAGAAGTGGTTAGAAAATTAGAGTCTTGTTGTGCTTACTGAAACAAGAGAGCCGAGAGAATGTAACTGGTCAGGGTTTTGCATTGGTTCACCTGTAACCAAAGGCCAGCCCGGGGACCACAGTTCAACTCCACGGAGCTTGACATCTTGTTCTTTCAAGTAAAAGTTTTCTTTTCTGCAGCTCAGAAGTTTTCTGGATCTCAGTGCAAGAGCTCACTTACCCTGAGGTCTCAGTGTCGTGATTCTGAACATATTACTGCATTAACACAGCCAGAGCTGTTCTTCACAGGATCACTTCCTCAACGTATAGATTCAGCCTCCTTCCTCCTCAAAAATGAAACCAAGGCTTTATCTTTTTTATTCGGATAGAATGAAAAATACTTTCCAAGTCCTGATCTTGAAATATGATCTGTGCGGGTGGGGGTGTGTGTATGAGAAGAATAACCACATTCTGCCACTCTCTGGAGGTGGGTACGGAAAACAGTCCGGACTTTTTGTCACAGACGTCGCCATCTTGAACTCAACCTGTAAGTTTCCGGAGCGCAGATGTGTGTGACATGTAAAAAAAATCGGTAGATCTATTATAAGACAGAATTGACATTCTAAAAATATCCCAACACGCTGGGGATGATGAACAAAAGGAACGTTATTAAATTTAGTCAGAATAAATGAGTGAATTTTTGAGCTTCAGTTAAAAAAGTTCAGGCTTGGAAGTTTGGAAGCCAAGGAGGAAGAAGAAAACAAGGGAAGAAAGGAGAACTCCGTGCCAAAAACAGAAACACCTGTATATCCAAAATAAAATCATTTATCGAGCACTTATTATTTGCTTACTATATGCACTTGCCGAGTGCTCAGTTACTCTCATTTAATCCTCCCACACCCTGTGAGGTGTGTAGTACTCGCTCCATTTTATAGATGAGGAGACCAAGGCTCAGGGAGGTCAAGTCCTTTCTGTGGTCATGCTGTTAGTAAGCAGGTCCCAGCCTCTGCCTTTTGAGCATGGTATAGTGAAGCATGTGGAACCAGAAGTCTAGAAACCAGTTTTGGTCAAATCACGAGCTCTTAGGCAAGTCACTGGACTTCTCTGTGCCTCAGTTTTCTCACATCCAAAACGAGAGCCTTGGACCAAACCTAAAGCTCCTTTTGTCTATAAAACCCTTTTTGCAGCGAAATAGCAGAAGCAGCTTGAGATGTTTAGCCCAGGGAGGGGGCTGTGTGGAGTAAACCTTCAAAGGGCTGTTGTGAGGCAGACGTCACAGTTGAGGGCCCCTTCTTTGCTGCCGGTGAGGCCTGCTCCTCTGAGGAGGAAATGCCTGCACTGGGTGGAGCCCTCCCCACCCCCGATCTGAGGACTCTCTGCAAGCCATTTGTGGAGAATTAAGAATGAGTTAGAGTGCAGCGTCCACTAAGAAGCAGACTCTCTTTGCTTTTTGTTACCTAAAACACTCGAGGTCTATTTATTTTGGAACAAGGCCTACTCATCTGCCCATTTTGAGAAAGACTTGGGGGACTGGAGTATCAACCCCCCAGGACACAAGAGCATTTCTGGGTGTGAATTCAGCACCATCTTGTGGACACAGCTTTCTGGACTGGGGATGGGCTGTGGTCATCAAATGTATAAAAGAACCTCGAAACAACCCTGAAAAAGCTGCGGCTCAGGCAAAGCTCTTTTTAACAGGGGCTGCCTAATCTCCGAGCTGGGAACTGCCTTAGGGAATTTGCTTTTATGACCGTAACCCTGTTGTTAAGCCCATGACACCTGGAAGAGCAGCATGGGCAGACTCAGTGACACAGTAGCCAGACCTTCCCAGGAGCTGTGTTCACTAGGAAGGGCATCTGTGCAGAGGCCTCCTTGGGAGGGAGCCCCAAGCTCCTTCCTCCATGGCCTCCCTTCCCCTGTATCCTGCATCCAGCCCCAGCTCTTCTGGTGCAGAACACCCCCTGCCTGCATTCTCTCCTCCCTGCTGCTACTGATTGCCACTCAGGGCATGACTTCTTTATTGTGCTTCAAGGCCCCCTTCCCAGTGAGGTGAGGATGGACCAGAATGAAGCTGTGAAGAGAACAGAGCACTCAGGTTGTAAAATGCTTTGTCTTCCCTAACTCTGTTTACGAACACTGATGAGGCTGGCTACTTGGACGTTTTTGCCATTTCTGTGTGTGAAGAAACTGAGTAATAATCTAATCTGGGGCTCAGATGACAGTCTGAGGGCAGTCTTGCTCAGCGCCTTTACCCAGAGTGGAAGGAGCAACGTGTGAACCCAGAGAAGCCACTGACCTCTTCTCTGCTTATTCTTCGCAGTAGGGTTGTGTGTGCGGGGCAGGGTGATATCTTTAATGGGCTTGTAGAACTTCCCCTCACCCCCAAAACAACAGTCACTAACTTTGTATTTGGCTTTATGTATCATAATATCAACGTCATTGATGCATGTACTTATTCTTTTAAAGCAAGTGTTCTTTCAATTGCATTACTGTCCTTAGGTCAACATATTCTTCCAAGACCTTAATATAGGAGTTCTTACTATGTTACCCACAGTCCCTTATTTTGCTAAATATTTGTTTTTGCACTTACCTTCCATGAGTATTTTTTAGTTAACTTCTTTTCTTTTGGGGTCAGCCTGACTCCCAGCTGCCCAGCCTGTCAGAACTAGTCTTGCTCAGGCTCCCTGGAGGCCCGTGAAGCCTGAGACTCTCCAGGCCACCCGTCTTTCCATTCAGCTTCAGAGAAACCCCTACGTACAAAATGGCCCCTGATTCCAACAACTTCTCAACCAACAAGCAGTAACTTGGTTGCTATTATCAAAATGAGATGGGCTAAAGAAAAGAGTTGTAGGTATTGTTTTCTGGAATTTTCATGGAAAATTAGGGTGAAAAGAGCAGTAGAATGAGATACTACATTTTATCTATTTGTCTCATCTGATCCTATTAAGCACTAAATTGCACTATTATATCCATTTTGTAGATTAAAAAAAGGTTTGGGGGCGCCTGGGTGGCACAGTCAATTAAGCGTCTAACTCTTGATTTTGGCTCGGGTCATGATCTTGGGGTCCATCGAGCTCTGTGTCGGGCTCCGTGCTCAGTTTGGGGGGGTCTGCTTGAGGATTCTCTCTCAGCTAGATAAATCTTTAAAAAAAAACAAACAGGTCTGGAGGTGTTAACTCGTCCAAGTTCATACAGCTAATAAGTGGCAGAACTGGAATTTAAACCGAGGAGTGTGTAAGCAGAGGCCCTGCTTTACTCTCTGGGTCTAAAGATAAAACTGTACAGACAGAGAAAGGACAACCCAGTGGTATGGGAGAAGGAGGGCTTGGAACTATTGACTACATCAGACAGTTGTCAAAAATTTTCCTCAAGAACTTCAGTGGAAGCTTGAACTGGAATCCCAAAAAAGTACATAAACATCTTAAACCCCAAATTAACCCAAATTTTTACTTTTTTTTTCTGAACAAACCACAATCTAATGAATCCATTAAACTAAGACATAAACTAAAAAAATTCTAAAATAAAAAAAAAGTGTTCTCTAAAATAAATCATAACCAAACCGACATGGTACTAGATTCCTAGTTTAAAGTAAGAAGGAGGAGGTCCCAAGATGTCCCGTGATATGCAGGGAAAGGAGCAAACGTGGTCTGCCTGGAGTCTGTCTACAGGAGAGGTGAAGAAGCAGAGCACAGCGGAGGCTTTTTTTTGTTTGTTTACTGTTTACTTATTTATTTATTTTAGAGAAGGGGGAGTGGGACAGAGGGAGAAGGAGAGAGAGAATCTTAGGCAGGCTCCATGCCCAGCTGATGCGAGGCTCTGTCTCACGACCCTGAGATCATGACGTGAGCCGAAATCAAGAGTCGAACCCTTAACCGACTGAGCCACCCAGGCACCCTAGGAGAGGCTTTTTTATGAAGGTAGAATAATTTGCTATCTAAAACATGTAACCCCATAAACTGACAGTACCTTAGCTTTGCCTTATATAGCATTATTTGAGTGATCTGACCTAAGAGGACAAGTACACATCTTGGAAATGTATAGAGGATTTAGTGTATGTCTTAAACATTATTTTGGTCTCCTTCCTACCAAGCCTTTTACCAGAATTGCTAACAAACACCTAAGTTGAATGATTTTTTTTAAAGATTTTATTTATTTGAGAGAGCACTAGCATGGGGGTGGGGGTGGGGAGAAGGAGAAGCAGACTCCCCGCTGAGCAGGGAACCCGATGCGGGACTTGATCCCAGGACCCCAGGACCATGACCTGAGCCGAAGGCAGACACTCAACCGACTGAGCCACCCAGGCACCCCAAGTTCAATGATTTTTATTTGAATTTTTTCCTTTTTTTCCACCTGCTAAGAAGACTACTAACAAACAATGCAACTAAAAAAAAAAAGAATTTAGGCAATACTTGGAACTAAATGCCCACATAGGAACTAAGGCTCAGATGTAACTGCCATCTGCATTAGGGAAAAATGATAACTGCTGAGCCCCTCTGGGGTAGTAAGCACTGGGAGGGGTGTGGGGACCTCTGGGCACACAGTGAACTAGAGCATTTGTCCCTGCCATTGAGGAATTTCACATTTCCTATATTTGGGGCCTGGGGCCAAGGCAGTATTTGTTCCTACCGACATTTACAACTAATTATTAATTGGTGATAGTAATATTAATCATAATTTTAGTAAGCTTTGTGCCAGATACTATGCCAAGCACCTTATAGGTATTATCATTTAATCCTCATGTTAAGCCTGGTAGATTCTATTTTTAGCTCCATTTTGCAGATGAAGAGGCTGAGGTGCAAAGAGCTTAAACATGCCCAAGGTCACAGCCAGAACGTGACAAAGCAGGTCCACCTGACACCAAAGTTCAGGCTCTCAGCCACTATCCCAGACTGGACATGGCCTGCCTTATCCTGAATGATCCTTTAGTGGAGCTCTGTTTCATGAATGGACTAATACAGTGCTTTGGGGGGTCTCTCAGTTCTCCTGTTTCAGGAGCTTTATTTAATCTCTCCACTCGCTTGCCCTTTCAGTCCCCACGTCTTATGGTAGCCCCTGTGTTGCACTCAGTAACTGGTGAGTGGTAGGCATTTGATAAGTATTACCTTGAAATAGAAATGGATCAAAAACTCGTAATATTGGAGCAACTAGCTGGCTCATTCAGTAGATTATGCAACTCTTGATCTTGGGGTTGTAAGTTTGAGCCCCATGTTGGATGTAGTAGACATTACTTAAAAATAAAATCTTTAAAATAATAATATTTCTGAGCACCATATATTATTTTGAAGTTTACATTTTTCTTGGGAAAACAAAAGTAGAATGTTATGGAGAATTCTGGATTTCCCTAAAGTACTCACCACAGGGCCACCTGGTGGCCCATATGGCATCATTGTGCATTTTAAAGAAATGGCCCCCTCCATCCGGCAGGAGGATGCAGCCCTCACCAGTGCACCAGCCTGGCCAAGCAGAGCATGAACTGGCTCTCAGTCTCTCCTTCCTGGGGCCACAGCACATCACAGGGCATAACCTGTCCCCCTGCTAATGGCAGCTCTGCTCAGGTCCAGCCAACAATTTGCCAAGCACTCCCACACTGGTAAGTAGGCTGGGGTCGGGAGCATATGAGCCTTTGATACCAAGAAAGAGGTGGAAAAGCTGAGTTCTTGGCGCTCCTGAACCTGAAATGGAGAGTCTGGTGTTTGAGTCATACTGCCTGGGTCTGAATCCCAGCTGTGCTGCCCACTAGTTAAATGACCCCAGTCAAATTACATAGCCTCTCCATGTCTCGGTTTTCTCATTTGCAAAATCAGATTGCTGTGAGCTTAATCGGGATGGTGTATACAGAGTGTGTAGAACAGTACTGGGCACATGGATGTGGCTGGCATATGACGTGAGTTTCCTCCTGTCTGATGAGCAAGTCTTGTTGGGGACATTGATGCATTTGTGGTAGGATGTCGGTGTCACGCTAAAGTAGCCCTCAGAAAGGCTGCCCAAGGGGCGCCAGGCTCTGACACAAGCAGGAGACAAAAGTGATTTGTTTCTTCATAGCATAGTTAGAAGTCATGGGCCAGTGCATGCGCACAGTTTTTTTTCTACTACACCCACATGTTTATTACTTTGAAGTTTTAGTATTTTTTAAAAAAGTTATTTTAAAAGTTTGTTTCCAATTTAGTCCAAGCACTCAAGGGACAAAGGCCAAATCCCTGGAGTTTAAACTATTTAAGAACAAAATTCATCTGAGTACATTTTAAAGATTTTATTGACTTTATTCAGTGATTTGTGAATTGGGCAGCATCCAATGTAGCAGATAAAAAGGAGCACCAAAGAGCTATGCAAGGCAAGAGATTTTATAGGCAGACTGGAGCAGAATAAGGAAGTTATACTGGGCAAAAGGCAGATTGGTTATTGCAAGGTTACTTTCCTTATATGGGACAGCAGGGCATCATCAGGCAGATTACTTACTTAATGCTGATCAGTTGATTCCTTTTTTTTTTTTTAAACTTTTTATTTATTTATTCATGAGAGACAGAGAGAGAGGCAGAGGGAGAAGCAGGCTCCCAAAGAGCAGGGAGCCTGATGTGGGACTCGATCCCAGGACCCTGGGATCATGACCTGAGCCGAAGGCAGATGCTTAACCATCTGAGCCACCCAGGCGCCCTGATCAGTTGATTCCTGATTGACTGGTTTAAGATTCCATTTCTGGAAGAGCCAAACTAAATTAAGTTTCAGTTTGATGACATGGGGCTTAGCATAAGTGACTCCATTTGGGGCCTGTTGTCTTTTTTTTTTTTTTTTAAGATTTTATTTATTTATTTGACAGAGCGAGACAGCGAGAGAGGGAACACAAGTAGAGGGAGTGGGAGAGGGAGAAGCAGGCTCCCTGCTTAGCAGGGAGCCTGATGCGGGGCTCAATCCCAGAACCCTGGGATCATGACCTGAGCCAAAGGCAGCGCTTAACCGACTGAGTCACCCAGGTGCCCCTGGGCCTGTTGTCTTAAACAGAGCAAAGCATATTAGTAGAGCTTAAAGTATTGCTCTTTTCTTTCCTTTGAGCCAAAGCAGTAATAGTAAGCCATTTTTCTGTGTTTTGAAGCTGTGTTTCAATGTTTTAACTTGTTTGAGCAGTGACAACTTTGTGCGCAGTAGATGGCCCTCACTTGTCCTAGTTAGCTCAGCTTTAAGCTAGCAGTGTTGATTTGGTTGTGTGTGTGTGTGTGTGTGTGTGTGTGTGCGTGTGCGCGCGCGCGCGTGTGTTTCCTTATACCATGGCAGAACAGCTTCTTGACTTCTTTATGTTCAGCAAAGGCATTCCCCTCTTTTACCATAGGTGACAAATAGGACAGTTTGCATTGACCTAATGCTGGATCCAGAAAGCTTGGTAACAGTGCCTGGTATTGTGGGCTTTAGAAGGCTTCATGTTTGGGTGCTTTTTGTTTTTGCATTCATTTAATAAAGGTTTATTAGCACCTGTTATGTGCCAAGTAGAGTGCTGGGAGCTAGGGATACTGGTAAATAGTCTTAGCCCTTATAGAATTTATACTTGTGGTAAAGGCTCCCATTTGTCCATACTTAATTACAATTGTATTGAGTACTATGAAAGAAAAATATGCTGAGAATATATGACAGATGAACCTAATTGAGGGAGGACGAATTGTTGGTTGGAGGTGGCTGCCTCCTGGGCTAGAGGGCATTCTAGGATGCAGGAGCAACATGTACAGAGGGCCAGAGATAGGAAGATCCTAGGCATACTCAAGGAACAGAAAGAAGGCTGATGCAGGTTAGAGTGGCAGGAAATGGGGTTAAGTCACAGAGGACTTTATAAGCCTTGGTGAAGATACTGGAATTTGGATTTAGGGTTTTAATGAGCATCACTGGCCATGTCTCCATTCTGTGTTTGTGGGGAGACTCTGCCATCTGTCATGGAGAAAGCTCACAACCAAAGTTGGCCCTCCCCTGGAGACTCTCTTTCCGTAGTGCTCCCCCGAGGCTTCGTACTCATTGCTGTCATGCTGTACCCTGACGGACAGGGCTTCAGCGTGAGCTTCCTGACCCCTGAAGACTGCATCATCCCCAGTCCAGCGATGAGAGGGTAAATCTAAATACTGGTGGGGAGGGGAGGGGAATGAAAACTCATTTTCCTGATACATACACTTGAGATTAACAAATCCTCGCAGTGCAAATCCTTGGTCTTTGTCTTCTGAGTGCTTGGACTGAATCGAATTGGTAATAGACTTTTAAAAATCAACTTTTTTTTAATACTGAAATTTTAAGTTGGCAACGTGGCTGTAAAGGCCTGGTGTCGGGTGTTTAGCCAGTTCTGGGCCGGGGGGCAGACACGGTGGCTTACTGTGGTATGTGTTCAAGTGGCACCTAGAGAGTGCCCGAGCTCAGTCTCTAGCAATGCTCGGGTTGCCCTGGGGACAGCTGCCCGGGGCAAGGGGTCTGCTTGCCTTAACTCCCATGCTCAGTGGCCCTTCCTGGGGACCATTCTAACACATTCTGCTTCATGCCAGGCAGCATCTCTCGGTTCCTTCTTGGCGTGTGACCCAGGCTGGCTGCTCCCAGTGGCTCTAGCTCTTGTATCTCAGCCTGGGTCTGTTCCTGCTGTTTGCACTCCGTGCAGAGCAGTTTTGTGTGGCTAGATCAGGTCACCTGCTGTCTTCACTCTTGCTGTGTGTGTACATGCCTGTGAGGCAGCGGAGTGTGGGGGACTGAGCCCTGCACCGCCTTCAGCAATTACAGCTCTCCTGCAAGCAAGCACTTACTTGTCTGGGCGCAGTTTCCACTCAATACTGTGGACCCAATAATATCAGCTTCTGTATACCCAGCACAGACTCTGTTCATTCCCTTAACCCTGTGAGTATATAGTAATATCCCCATTTTATGTGCCTGCCACACAGGATGGTGAAGGGGATTAAAAGAGTTAATATGTGAAGTGCTTCACAACTGGAAATCCGGAAATGTGTCAGATAAAAGCAGTTTTATTCTAAATTGATTGGGGAAATGCAAACAGATAGATGCAAAGTGTAATGGCAATATGTATGGTGCCTACCCATATCTAATATTGCTTTAGAAACATGTATCTATTTACAGGATGGATTGTGTATTTAGTAAATGAATATTGAGGACCTACTATGTGTCAGGCACTGTTCTGGGTGCTTTAGATATGTCAGGGAAGAGTATCAAAGATGACTGCCCTTGTGAGACTTCAGTTCTAGCAGGCAGATGGACCATAAGCAATAAAGGAATAAATTGTGTAGTATATTGGAATGCTGTGGGTACCGTGGAAAAGAAAAAAGCAGAGCAGGGTACAGGGCACAGGGAACGCAGGGGAGAGGGGCAGGTTGCTCTTTTAATCAGGGTGAGCCTCGTTTGTGTTTTTTGTGCATAGCCACTTCACTAGTCATTCAGCAGATATTTCCCTAGTGCCCACCGTGTGCTGCGTCCTGTAGACGTAGCAGTGAACAGGGTGGACGAGGTCCTTTCCCTCCTGGAGCTTACCTCCTGTTGGGCAGAGTGGACAGTGAACAGGTAGGTAGGCCAACACACGTGATAATGGCAGGTTGCGATAGGTGTACGAAGGAAAACCAGGCATGGTGAGGATGAGTGAAAGCAGGATCAAAGACAGGGTGGTCCCTGCAGGATGATGTCTGAGCGGGCCCGAAGCATGAGAGTGAGCCAGCCACGGGCAGTTCTGGGATCAGTGTGTTTAAAGAGCCCAGGGCCAGAAGAGACTTGGCAGGTAGAGTAAGCAAAAGGAGGCCTATTGTGGTGAGCACAGAGAGTGGGATGGAAGGCAGCAGGAAAGTCCAGAGAGAGTGGGCAGGACCCGTGGACCACCCTGGGCCTCACAGGCCACAGTGAAAGGTCTGGATTTTGTGCTGACTTCAGGGGAAAACCACTGAAGGGTTTTAAGCAGGGCTTGGCTTGATCTCATTTGTGTTTTTTAAAAGATCTTCCCATGTACCGCATGAAGCACGGACTACATATGCAGTTCTCTCCAAAGCCACCAGCTGAGCAGGACGCGGTCAGTCCTCCAGCTGGTTCCAGCCCGCACTCACTGAACCCCACTGTGTGCCAAGCGCTGAGCTTTGCACTGTGTGTGTTGCGGCACTCACTCCTCCCTGCCCAGTTTCTGGCTCATCCAGAAAGAACCAGTGTAAACTGTGATTGCTTGTCGTGCGGTAGTCCCCAGAAAGCTGGGGTGCAGAGGGAGCAGGGGCTAGAGAGGGAAGGTACCATGGGGAGGTGGGTTTAGATAGTATAATGCCCAAGCAGCAGTTGGTGTTCGGTCTGTTTCAGGATGACCCATCCTTATGACTAGCTGGAGGGTCATTCTTGTTCAGTAGCCAGAATATCTGACAGCTCTTCCCTCTGCCCTTCCCAGGAGGAAGCAGTCCACTGAGAGGAACAGGGCCATTAAATCAGTCGGCCCTTTAGGTTCACAAGAAAATGGTATTTGGTTTTTGAAAGCAGCTCTTGATGATAAGCTCACCCCAAACTGAGACGTTTCTGAGGACAGGAACCCTGTCCCTGATCATTTTGGTAACTCGGTCCCCCCAGCATTCAGATTAAAAATGCCTTCCACATCAGGGACTCCGAGTGTCAGTGGAGCTTGGCTGAGATGAGAAACGAACACAGCACTGGAGGGCTTTAGAGAGAAACACTTGAAGCCTGTTGGCCACGTTTCTTAAGCAGGTATGTGGGCAAGCTCAATCCTGAGATGAACCCAAGGGACATGGGCTACCCTGAAATACTGTTGTGTTTGAAAAGGAAAAAGAGAAGCCAAGGACCTTTTCCCCCTTTCATCTTTCCAAACAAGCAGCCTGAAATATTTAACCGAGCCCATTGCATCACTCATGAATCTGATAATACTTGTTCTTACAATCAATATGCACGCAACTACAAGTCTAGAGACCAAATGTTTACCTTTTCAAAGTAATACATTCAGGTAAGGTTGTTCAAGCCAACCTCCCTCTGTCGAATACACCCTAGTAGCTTTCTGATGTCGGCCTTTTTGAACAGCTTGAATTCCAGTTGAAAAAGCAAACTTCCCTTGCCTTACAACGCCTTCTTGAATCTGATAGTTTAATTGCATTAGAAAATGCAGCTCTTCTCTACCCTTTCGGACTGCATTTAGAAGAGAATCAAGAGGATTTTCCTTTTCCTAGACACAGCCATATTCTCTAAAGGGCTTCTGTTTTGTAATCTGTTTTTGAGATCCGATGCGTGTATTTCTGACACCTTGTCATATGAGGAGGTCTGATGTAGTCCCAACGTGACTACGAGAAAGTGTGCTGCAAAGATGTGTGCGGGCTGGGGGTGTGGGATCCCTGAAGCAGGGTCCTTTGTTGGCACACTTTCTGCGGGGACTTGCAGCTTCCACTCGATATGGGCCCCACACTGCCCCAAAATGGACTGTGCGTTTGACTTTTGCAGGATTCCAGGTCAGTATCCTAATATAGTGTGTTCTTTTTTTAGTTGGGTTTTATTTCTAAGTTTCTTTTTATAGAAGAAGACGTGCAGTAGAGAGAAGCGAAAGTTGCTCTGTTGATTCAGTTTTGTTGTTATGTACGTTAGGAATTGAGTAGCCAACGTGCTGTGCTGCAAGAGGGCACTTGGCCTCTGCCTCTGATCAGAAGATTTAGAAAAATGGGCCTCAGTCTGGCCCACAAGAGTGGCCTTGCTCAAGGTAGCGTTACTTTGCTCTCCATCGGCTCTTAAAGATTTACTAATAAAAGCACACCAAGTTTTATTAGCAAGCGCTATAAAGTTCTACATGATAGGTATGTTGTTGATTAATAACTTAAAGAGGTTTTCCAAGGTTTTTTTTTTTTTTTTCACTGTGAGAGTTAAAGTTTATATGGAAACTCTCACTTTAAGTTTTTTGACTTCTGTGTATTTCAGTAAAGTTGTCTTGACTGATTGGGAGGGAAGATTTAATTAAGCTGGAAATACAGGGAGTTAATTGCTCAGATCATTGGTAAGAATTGTTTCCCTTTTTTCAAGTTTAGTTGGAGAACGAGTAGACCAGTGCCTAAAAGCAGTCTCCAGGATCTAATGGGGAGGGAGCTAATTTGATAGACGAACGGATAGAATCATATGGGCACACAGAATACTGTGACCAAGCTAACCTTTGAGATTTGGAAGGCAGGAATGCAAGCAGGGCTAGATTGTTCAAACAGAAGAGAGGCGGAGGTCCTGCAAATCAAGGAACAGTTTTCACCAGAGTACGGAGAGTGTGGAGGGACTGCTGGTCCCCCTGGCTTTTCAGCCGTGCTCAGACTCCAGGGATGGTGAGTAACCACTTCAAGCCTAGGCAGTTAAAAACAGCTATGGAACATGTATCTGTGTGACTGCGGGTGTGTCTGTTTCTCCATCCCTTGGCCTCTCCTCCTGGTGGGGATTTCTGCTTTGTATTTTACCACATTTTCATCCACTGTGTCCCTAGTTCTTTTAAGCCTATATCTGATTTATTTTGAGTAAAATAATTTTTAAATAATATCTTTAACAATCATTTTGAACATTTTCTTATAGGTTAGAACAGCATTTCTCAAACTTGTTGTTCCCAGGACCCCCTTACACTCTTATAAATCATTGAGGACCCAAAGAGCTTTTGCTTATCAGAGTTAAAGATCTATCAATGTTTGCCATATTCAGAATTTAAAAGGAGAACTTAAAAAACAATTAACCCATGAAAAATGACTACAATAAACCCAGTTGCATGATAAAATAACATATTTTTAAAAATAACTGTTTTCTAAGGCAAAAAATATAATGGGAAGAGTGGCAAATATATAACATTTAACTTGATAGAAAGACAGCTGGATTTTCATTTCGGCTTCTGAATTCAGTGGCAATTATGTTGTTAGAGTTGAAGTATGTAAAGAAAACCTAGCCTCATACAAATAGATGGTTGGAAAGGGGAGAAGTTTTCTAATAGCTTTTTCAGTTAATTGTGGATATTCTTTGATACTACACCAAAACTTGACAGGTAGGTGGTTTTTTAAAGATTAGTCACAATATGGAACTTGAAACCATAAGCAATGAACTTTCCATACTTTGTCACATTTAAATCTACTGATGTCTCTTTCACCTTTTAGCCCGTGCATGGTTTTTTGGTAATAATATGCATTGGTTATTTGGAAAATATTAGTTCACTGAACTGTGCTGGTCTTCCAGACTCATTGCATGCTATCCAAAAATCACCTTCATTAACATTACCACTAACCTCATTAGAAAAATCATTATGTATTGAGAAGCATAGAGCTCATGGTGGTGGATACCAAAGTTTATGTTAAATACCAAGTTTTCCAATATTGTAATTTTCCTGACAGACAAATTTTATTACTGGCGATAAAATGGCTACTTCCTTGAGGGACACCTGGGTGGCACAGTCGGTTAAGCATCCAGACTCTTGATTTCAGCTCAGGTCATGATCTCAGGGTCATGGGATCGCGCCTAGCAGGGAGTCTGCTTGAGATTCTCTCTCTCCCTCTCCCTCTCCTTCCATTCACTCTCTCTCTCTCTCTCTCTCAAATAAATCTTTAAAAAAAAAAAAAAAGAAATGACAGGCACACTTAGTTCATTTTAAAGTCAGTGTTTGCCCAGATATCCACATCTGAATGACCAGAGTTTATCAGTTGTTTTTTCATGTAAAAACGGTGTTCCATGAAAAAAAAGTTGGCTAATTCAACTCACAGCACAAAGAACCACCCAAGTGCTTTTCCTTAAGGCAGTCATTGTTTTTTCAGTATGCACTTCAAGTGTTTTGTGTGTGCCTCCCATTTTATCACACAGAATAGTAAAAAGGTGTATATTCAATAGTCAAAAGATTTAACAAAATTAATAATTTTCACTTTTTCGTCTGGATATTACTGGCTTGATGTTTGCTACAGCGTTAGCTCTTTTACCCATCATTGCTTTTGTACTGTTCATGCACATGTTAACATGCTGGGGGAAGAAAGGCAAATGACATCTTTGTGTTATTATGCAAATAGTTTTGCCCTCCTGAGCCGGACGAAAGGGTCTTGGGAGACTCAAGGTCCATGAAACACTTTGAGAACTGCCTGATTAGAAGGAAACTAGGGAAAAAATGGACAGGAATTAATTTTTATTTTTCTAATAAAAGAAGAGAGTTAATTTTGCTCTCTGTAAAGTAGAGTTTGGGTTCATCTGGTTCTCATTTTTAAAGCTTTAAATCAGGAACTTTCCTAAGCACAATGTGTATTGAAGCCATTTGCTGCTCAGGGGCTGAAGAGGCGGTTCCTCTCGCTCACTGTTAGCATCGTCAACAGTGTGCTGTACCCTATAAGTATCAGGAGAACAAAGATGAGTTAGATTGACCCCGCCCTCAAGGAGCAAGCAGGGAAGGATATAAACATGAACAAATGTATAACACTGCATAGTATTATAACGCATGTTATAATAAAGATAGCCAAAATCTAGAAATTCTAGAGGACGGACACTGCCCAGATGGGCAGTCACCTGAGATGAGTAAGTTTAAGGAACTGCCAAGCAGAGGAGATAGAAGCTAGGAGAGGAGAAACTCAAGAGGAAATAATTTTTCTCCTAGAGATTTTATACAGATGTAATTTATAAATCTTCCGAAGTTAGGAAAAAGGTATCCGTGGCTAGGGAGTATGCGAGCTTTGCGTGTTAGCGCATTGGTGTGGGGGAGGGGGCTAGGATGGAGAAGGGGGTTTCTGCTTTGTACCTTAATACACTTCTGTACTGTTTGAATATTTTACCATGAGCATAGACTTATTTTTTAAAGATTTATTTATGTTAGAGAGAGAGTGCAGGGAGGAGGGACAGAGGAAGAGGGAGAGAAACCCAGACAGACTCCTCACTGAGCGCAGAGCCCGACTCAGGGCTCATCTCACAAACCTGAGATCAGGACCTGAGCCAGAACCAAGAGTTGGACGCTTAACCAACTGGGCCACCCAAGCACCCCTATTTTATTTTTTTTAAAGCTAGTTTATTCTAAAAGCTGAAGAAAAGGTAATTTAATCATCAAAAGTATTTTGTTTAAGTGCCCACCTTTGCATTAAATACATGTGTATTTATTAGGGAAGGTCGGGGTATGGCAGGAGACAGAAGCAGCAGAAGATCCTAAGTATATGAATTAACTAGAATTTCCCAATGGCATTTATATAAAGTGTAATTATAAAGTATGTTTATCATATAGTTATAAAATTCTTAAAAGCATTTTATATACTCTTAAGTATATTTTACGTAAATATACACATATGTACTTATAACGATAGTATGGAATTTTATATTTATATAGAGGTTTATATTTTGTATATGTATATGTATATATACAGATTTATATATATAGGGGCGCCTGGGGTGGCTCAGTCATTAAGTGTCTGCCTTCTGCTCATGTCCTGGGATCGAGCCCCATGTTGGGCTCCCTGCTCAGCGGGAAGCCCGCTTCTCCCTCTCCCGTTCCCTCTGCTTGTGTTCCCTCTCTCACTGTCTCTCTGTCAAATAAATAAATATTAAAAAAAAAGATTTATATATGTGTGTATATATATTTATGTATATGTGTATATATATAAATAAATAGAGGATGACCATTCATCATATTTCCCCAGGTACTGAACCAATATATACCTGTTTCTCTGGCATAGTTATTAGTTGCATCCATTTTCTCTCTCAAGTGTCCTGTTTTAGATGCTGAATTATGTGTTCACCCTATATTTTTACATATATATGTATATATATTTATAAATAAATGTATGACTATGTAAACATTTTTATAGCATATGCTCATATATTTATAATAAAGCCACACATTTGTTTGTACATACATATAATACATGCATATGTGTATTTATGTATTTAGAAGGTATATGTTAAAGGCTATTTATAGCTTAAATACAAACTCAGGAAAATAGTAACATAAGTCAGATGACCACCGTTACCTAATTACAAATTATTTTAAAAGAAATGTAGGCCCACCAAAATTTTTGCATCTGTGACATTTTTATTAGCCTTTTTCATGTTTATCTATTCCATCTTGGTAATATTACTGAGAATAGTGAATTTATTGCATGAAACTTGCTTTTTAGAAAACATTTTAGAAAGTTACACATAAATTAAATCTCATCTTCCCATCTTATATTTATTTTTCTGAGGTCTTCCGTGGGCTTCCCATTGGCAGGAACTCCTAAAGCTTCAGTATTAAGTTACTCTATAAAGAAATAGAGTAGCGGAGGTCACTTTAACTTTTTTAAGTCAAGACTACTATTTTTGCTGAGGATGACTGCCAACACACAAAAGCTCATTTATAAGTCTTAATTTTAATTTTGGAGCTATCTTTAAAGTTAAGTATGTCTGATAAGATCTGTGGGTCTAATGTTATTTTACGTAATGTTCTTATCAGCTGCAACAAAGGAAGCCAGCTGAAGGGGCCAGGCTGGTCATGTGACAGAGAGAAGCCACTTGGTGGTAAGTGCCTGGGCCAGCAGCGTGTGACTCTAGGTGACCGTGATGAGGGGGCACAGCTGCTAGGCGCCCAGTCCTTCTTGCCAGGCAGGCAACAACCATTGTTGCCCACTCTTCTTATTGTTCAAGAAAAGATATATTGATTTTTATGTTAAATCTTACTCTTTTCGACATCAGCCCCGTTTTTCAGAAACATGGTTCCAAAGACCAGGTTGGTCAGACAAAACCTGCGGGAACCAGATTTCCCTGTGGTCCTCTGGTCTACAGACTTCAGACTCATTTCTCTGTTGCCCTTTGGACATGTAGGATGTGGCTTATAGTTATAGCAGCTTCTGAAGTGATCAGGTGACTACAGCCGGGAGGCAGTCCACGTGGCAGGCACTGGTAAGCTCGAAAGGTGGGTGCTGGGGTCTGAGAGACGTTAAGGTGCACCTGCAGCAACTTTCACTGCTTTTCTAGCCTGCATGTGCAGATTGGGGCTCGTTGTTTTACACTCTTACATTGACTCTTGGATTATAAACTTCTTGAGGGCATGAAATTCTGTGCCTCTTTCTGAGTGAAATTCTCTTTCCTCCCTTTGTTTATATCTGCAGAGCTAAATTCTGCTCTTAAGATCCAGTAAACGGCACTTCCTCCTAAGGAGCTTTGCTGAGCTACTCCCTGTGCCTTCCCTCACTCCCACTCCCAAGCTGCTCCCCAGAACTCCCACTGTGTTCTGACCAGCCTGCCTGCCTGCCTGCCTGCCTGCCTACATGATCCCGCACATGTCTTTGTTATGCAGCATTTCATAAACATATCTTACTTCCCTTGCTACACCACAAAACTTTGAAGGCAGAATTTTTTTTTCTTTTATGGCAATGGGGTTTTATTGTCAGCCGCCCCGGGCCTGGTTCTAGCTGGTTGATAAAAACTACTTGGGGTGCCTGGGTGGCTCAGTTGCTTAAGTGTCTGACTCCTGATCTCAGCTCGGGTCTTGATCTCAGGGTCATGAGTTTAAGCCCTGTGTTGGGCTGCACACTGGGTGTGGAGCCTGCTTAAAAAAAAACATTCTGTGTTTGTTTTGCCCACGGTGTTTCTTCTGCTTAGAATGCCTTTCCCACACCCCAGTTTTACTTTTTTTTTTTTAAGATTTTATTTATTTATTTGACATCGCTTCTCAGCCTTTTGGCTAAGATCAAGTGTATTTATTTGACAGAGAGAGAGAGAGCAAGAGAGGGAACACAAGCAGGGGGAGTGGGAGAGGGAGAAGCAGGCTTCCAGCTGAGCAGGGAGCCCGATGCGGGGCTCAGCCCCAGGACCCTGGGATCATGACCTGAGCTGAAGGCAGACACTTAACGACTGAGCCACCCAGATGCCCCCCCCCCAGTTGATTGATGTCAAGCTTTCCAGGGCCCCTATAAATAATAAGTTGGCATTTCATCCTTTAACACTTTGTACATACCTTTAGTATAAGGCCTACCATCATGCATTCCAATTATTAGTTGACAGTTCTCTTTTAGACTCTGAGCTCCTTGAGGACAGAGACTTGCCTCACATGCTTCAGTATCTCCAGCCCTGAGCCCTGTGTCTGACCATTGTTAGGTATTAACGTATGTGCTGGGTAAAATTGACACAAGAATGAAGTTTTTATGTATGTGCCAAGAAGGCAAATCGAAGTGCTGCACAGTCACTATGATTTTAAAAGGATTCCTGCCACACGATGGTAGATAGTCCCCCTTTTGAACAGTGTCATACTTGGATATTCCAAAGTTAGGAGGATGTGTTAATGACATATATAATGATACTTCCTATTATATGTTATTCTAACTATGATTAAGATATTCTTAGATTTTAACAGTTAGCCTTTTACTTACCATCCTAGCTGAGCAATCTAAGTGAAGAATCATGCAATCCTACAGAAGTGGGTGGGGCTTATCATCAAACACCTCGGAGTATTAGCTTGATGTGAAATACCGCATGCCCTATGTGGAGGTGGGGCCTTGTGGGAGTTTCAGAGTGCTGTGAACTGGGGTGTTTTGGAAAAAGCAGTAGTTTTGAGGTGGAAGGACAAAATAGGTGTCAGCATGGAACTAAGCCAAGATGGAAACCACCGTTTAAAACCATAGTACATGGGGGCGCCTGGGTGGCTCAGTCGGTTGAGTGACTGCCTTCGGCTCAGGTGAATCGAGCCCCACATCGGGCTCCCTGCTCAGCAGAAAGCCTGCTTCTCCCTTTCCCTCTGCCTGCCCCTCTGCCTACCTGTCCTCTCTGCCTCTCTGTCAAATAAATAAATAAATAAATCTTTAAAAAAATAAAAAATAGAAAATAAAAAAATAAAACCATAGTACATGTTTTGCCAGATCTGAGACTACCCAGTCAGGCTGGGTAAAGAATTGGAATAATGTATGGGCTTCAGAAAAGCCAAATAGGGTGAGAATAAATGAGTCAGGAGAGAAAGTAGATTCTACAAGGGCCCAGGGCAGAGACCCCAAGGAAGGCAAAAGAAGCATCAGCCAAATATGTCATTGATCTATAACCAGTGAAGGATGGAGTCCCGCTGTCTGCTCAGGGTGGCCCCCTCTCCTTCAGGGGCATAGAGGAAGCCGCAGATTCTAGTACATTTAATTCCATTTTTATTCATAGACTTAATCCCTCACACTTCTAGGAAAGATTCAAGAACAATTACAATTAAAGGAAGGGTAAACAAGAGTAGAAGAACTAAGGTTAAAAAAAGAAAATGAGACCATAGTCACACCAGAAACCCGGGCTAACTATGGCTACAACAGGCGATGATGAGAGTTAGTTCTAAGCTTCCTTGTCTTGGGAATAGAAGAATTTGTTAGTAGTAATGTAGTTTTTCCTATGGCTAGAAGAGATCAAAGAATTAATCAAATGGATCCTAAAGTATAAAGGACACTAAATAACATAATGGGCACAACTTATAATAGCTTTAGAAAAGGGTAAAAAGAAATTCGTAAGTGGCCATCTGGTCTCTCCACAACTGAATGAATGCCATGGGTTAAAGGTGGGTCTCCAGGGCGAGGAAGACCTTGCCACTGGGAGCTAAAGAAGTATCTTCAAGCTCTGCTGCTTTCTGGACATCACTTGGTAAAGAGAGAGAGGCTGGATGAATAGCTAGTCAGTATGGCCTTTAGACCAGAGGGAGGTTTTTGGTTTTAACTGCAGGACTGATCTGTTAGTGTGCAGTGAAATTAGTTTAGTGAGTTGCCGTTAACATTTTTTAAATG
The DNA here is from genome assembly GCF_009762305.2 of Zalophus californianus. Taxonomy (NCBI): domain Eukaryota; kingdom Metazoa; phylum Chordata; class Mammalia; order Carnivora; family Otariidae; genus Zalophus; species Zalophus californianus. The sequence goes on from NC_045595.1 coordinate 97,226,644, forward strand.
AGAGACAACGGAACAGGACAAAATACATCACACACAGTGCATGCAGTAAGGTTAAGTTTTAATTTTTGTGTCTTAGATCCCTACGGACCATGTATTTCTTATATAATATTCTATCCCTCATTAAAATATTAATTGGTAGGCTCTGGCCATCCCAGGCTTATGGTATAAAATATATAGAAAGAATAACAAGAATTATGCTCTGGGAAGAACAGAGATAAGATCCTTGAACCAGAACAAGAGCCACTGTGCCTTTAAATTGTGCTAATTTAGGAACCTGTGACTGGACTCAATATTTTTTTATTGAAATATAATTAACATACAGTGTTATATTAGTTTCAGGTATATAATGATTCAACAGGTTTTTTTTTAAGATTTTATCTATTTATTTGAGAGAGAGAGACACAGCGAGAGAGGGAACACAAGCAGGGGGAGTGGGAGAGGAAGAAGCAGGCTTCCCACCGAGCAGGGAGCCCGATACGGGGCTCGATCCCAGGACTCCGGGATCATGACTTGAGCCGAAGGCAGACACTTAACAACTGAGGCACCCAGGTGCCCTGATTCAGCAGTTCTGTACATTGCTCAGTGCTCATCACAATAAATGTATGCTTGATCCCCTTTATCTAGTTCACCCCTCCTCCCACCCACCTCCCTCTGGTAACCATCAGTTTGCTCTCTGTACTTAAGAGTCTGTTTTTTTTGTCTCTTTTTTTTTTCCTTTGTTCACTTGTTTTATTTCCTAAATTCCACATGTGAGTAAAAATCATATGGCATTTGTTTTCTCTGACTTATTTCACCTAGCATCATACCATTTCGGTCCATCCATGTTGTTGCAACGGCAACATTCTTTTTTATGGCTGAGTAATACTCCTGTGTGTATGTTTCAGTGTGTATGTGTATCACATCTACTTTATCCATTCATCTGTCAGTGGACACGTGGACTGCTGCCATATCTTGGCTATTGTAAATAATGCTGCCATAAACATAGGGGTGTGTATATCTTTCCAAATTAGTGTTTTCATTTTCTTTGGGTAAATACCCAGTAGTGGAATTACTGATGCTGGGAAAACTGGTTGGCTACATGTGAAAGAATGAAGCTGGACCACTTTTTTACACCACACACAAAAATAAACTCAAAATGGATTAAAGACCTAAATGTGAGACCTGACACCATAAAAATCCTAGAAGAGAGCACAAGCAGTAATTTCTTTGCCATCAGCCATAGAAACATTTTTCTAGATATGTCTCAGGCAAGGGAAACAAAAGCAAAAATCAACTGTTGGGACTCACCAAAATAAAAGGCTTTCACACAGCAAAGGAAACCATCAACAAAACAAAAAGGTAACCTACCAAATGGGAGAAGATATTTGCAAAGGATATATCTAATAAGGGGTTAATATCCAAAATATATAAGAATTTATACAACTCAGCACCCAAAAACCACAAATAACCCAATTAACAAATGGGCAGAGGACCTGAATAGACATTTTTCCAAAGAAGGCCTACAGACGGTCGACAGACATAGGAAAAGATGCTCAACATCACTCATCATCAGGGAAATGCAAATCAAAACCACAGTGAGATATCACCTCACACCTGTTAGAATGGCTAAAATCAAAAAGATAAGAGATAACAAGTGTTGATGAAGGGTTGGAGAAAAGGGAGACCTTGTGCACTGTTGGTGGGAATGTAAATTCCCACTATGGAAAACAGTATGGAGATTCCTCAAGAAATTAAAAATAGAACTACTGTATGATCCAGCAGCCCCACTTCTGGGTATATATTCGAAGGAATTGAAATCAAGATCTTGTAGAGATGTCTGCAAATCAAAACCACAGTGAGATAGCACTAGACTCAGAGGCGTACTTTCCTGGTTTCGTGTGTTGTTTTTTGTGTGCCTTCAATACCTCACAGAGTTGTTTTTGAAAACCCTTAATCTACCTTGGCTATCCTGAAAGGAAATAAGGACCAGTAGCGCAGAGAGGCAGGGCACCCCTGGTGGTCAGACTTGGTCATGCAGACTGAGGCTTTCCATCCAGAGACCTTTCAGAGCCACAAATTAGGAGCAGCTTCTCCAGTTCTTCTTCTCTGAGCAGGCAATACCTTTATATATGGGTACTGCTTACTTACGGAAAGCTTTAAAAAAAAAAAAAAGAAAATCATCTTCCTGCTTCATAAATGATGTTTGGATCAGATCATCAGGATTATCTGTGAAAATAGGAGGTTGTAGCAGGACCATAGCACTACTCAGCTCTAGGAATTCAGTGCAGCAGTCTTGAGTGACGAAAAGACCCTAAACATTTGTGGGGAGAAACCCTCCTCCTCCCAAATTTAGACGTGTATATATAGCTACAGCTTTGGAGAAAGAGTTCTGGGAGGATTTCCAACTATAACAACTATTAGCGATGGTATGAGAAACAGACTGGGGCGAGATCAAGATTTAGCTTCTAATGTTGACTCCAAGTCTTACAAGTAACAGCAGAATGAGATAAAAACCTGTATTTTCATACCAAAAAAAAAAGTGTTTCAAAAGTGTTGAAAATTGTCTAGAAATAAAGAAACTTCTTGTTGGGGTGCCTGGCTGGCTCAGTCGGTAAGGCGTGCTGCTCTTGAGGGGTCGTGAGTTTGAGCCCCACACTGGGCATAGAGCTTACTTAAAAAGAAAGAAACTACTTGTGGGAGGGTCTCTGATCATCTGTCTCCTCTTGTTTCAGATGACAGTCATGTCCCTTTCCAGGGACCTCAAGGACGACTTGCACAGTGACACAGTGCTCTCCATCTTAAATGAGCAGCGCATTCGGGGCATTTTGTGTGATGTCACTATTATTGTGGAAGACACCAAATTTAAAGCGCACAGCAATGTCCTAGCTGCTTCAAGCCTTTATTTCAAAAATATCTTTTGGAGCCATACGATCTGTATTTCCAGCCATGTCCTGGAACTGGATGATCTCAAAGCTGAAGTGTTTACAGAAATCCTTAATTATATCTACAGCTCCACAGTTGTCGTCAAGAGACAGGAAACAGTCACCGATCTTGCAGCTGCAGGAAAAAAGCTGGGAATATCCTTCTTGGAAGATCTTACTGATCGCAACTTTTCAAATTCCCCCGGTCCCTATGTATTCTGCATTACCGAAAAGGGAGTGGTTAAAGAAGAAAAAAATGAAAAAAGGCACGAAGAACCTGCCATCACCAATGGGCCAAGGATCACCAATGCATTTTCCATCATTGAGACAGAAAATAGTAATAACATGTTTTCTCCACTGGACTTGAGGGCAAGTTTCAAAAAGGTCTCCGACTCCATGAGAACCGCTAGCCTCTGCCTGGAGAGGGCCGACGTGTGTCACGAGGCGGAGCCCGTCCGCACCCTAGCGGAGCACTCGTATGCTGTTTCTTCCGTGGCCGAGGCCTACAGAAATCAGCCTGCCCGTGAACATGACAGCAGCTCCCCTGGTAAGACAGGTAAAGAAAATTGTGACGCTCTTGCAGCAAAACCGAAAACATGCCGAAAGCCAAAGACAGTGTCCATACCCCCGGATTCTGACTCAGCTACAGACAGTATACCACCCCCTCCGGTAACCAGCTTAGAGGTTCATCAAGAAAGAAGCCCACAGCCGGCTGCAGTCCTGCCTCGTTCGAAATCTCCCAACAACGAAGGAGATGTCCGTTTTTCCAAGGAAGATGCAAATAAATCCTCAGACGTTCCTGGGCCACCGGCGGCAGAGGTCCCGCCTCTCGTTTACAATTGTAGCTGTTGTTCCCAATCCTTTGACAGTAGCGCACTGCTCAGTGCCCACATGCAGCTTCACAAGCCAACCCAGGAGCCGTTGGTGTGCAAGTACTGCAACAAGCAGTTCAGCACGCTGAACAGGCTGGATCGGCACGAGCAGATTTGTATGCGGTCTAGCCACATGCCTGTTCCTGGAGGAAACCAGCGCTTTTTAGAAAACTATCCTACCATTGGACAGAATGGAAGTTCATTCACGGGTCCAGAACCTCTGTTGTCTGAAAACAGGATCGGTGACTTTTCCAGTACCGGAAGCTCCTTGCCAGAAACGGACCACATGGTTAAATTTGTGAACGGGCAGATGCTCTACAGTTGTGTTGTATGCAAACGGAGTTATGTGACTTTGTCCAGCCTCCGAAGGCATGCAAATGTTCACTCGTGGAGAAGAACCTATCCTTGCCATTACTGCAACAAAGTATTTGCATTGGCTGAGTACAGGACAAGACATGAAATTTGGCACACAGGAGAAAGGCGCTATCAGTGCATTTTCTGCCTTGAAACTTTCATGACCTACTATATTCTCAAGAACCATCAGAAGTCTTTCCATGCCATAGATCATAGACTTTCCATCAGTAAAAAAACAGCCAATGGAGGCCTGAAGCCTAGCGTCTATCCATATAAACTTTACAGGCTACTGCCTATGAAATGCAAGAGGGCTCCTTATAAAAGCTACCGAAATTCTTCCTATGAAAATGCCCGAGAGAACAGTCAGATGAATGAGTCTGCAGCTGGCCCCTATGTTATTCAGAATCCACACAGCTCTGAGTTACCAACATTGAATTTCCAGGACCGCGTAAACACCTTGACCAACAGTCCCGCCATCCCCTTGGAAACGTCTGCACGTCAGGAGGTACCCACTTCTGCCAACGTACAGAATGCAGAGGGGACCAAATGGGGAGAGGAAACGTTGAAAGTGGACCTTGACAATCACTTTTATTCCGCCGAGGTGTCCGTTTCTTCCACGGAGAACGCCGGCAGCTCTGACCTGCCGGTAGGGGATGTACCCGTTTCATCTCTGAATAACGGCAGTGAGCACGCAGCCTCCGTGATCAGCTACAGTGGCTCAGCACCCTCGGTCATTGTGCACAGTAGCCAGTTCTCATCAGTGATAATGCACAGCACCGCCGTTGCCGCCGTGGCCAGCAGCAACCACCGAGCCCCTTCAGACCCGGCTGTCAGTCAGGCCCTGAAAGACGACAGCAAACTTGAGCCCGATAAAGTGAGCAGAGTGGTCAGCAGGCCCAAGAGCATCAAGGAGAAAAAGAAAACTGTGCTGTGTAACAAGGCAGAGGTAGCAGACGAGTCCAAGTACGTGGCTGATCCCGGAGGGTCGCTGAGCAAAACCACAAATGTTAAAGAAACCAGTAAAATCGAAACCTACATTGCAAAGCCCGCTCTGCCTGGAACCTCTACAAACAGCAACGTCGCGCCCCTGTGCCAGATAACAGTGAAAATTGGAAACGAAGCCATCGTGAAAAGGCACATCCTAGGATCTAAGCTGTTCTATAAAAGAGGAAGAAGACCCAAGTACCAGATGGAGGAGGAGGCTTTGCCACAGGAGAGTGACCCGGAAACCAACAGAGCCAGCCCCCTCGGGCTCTGCCAGTCCGAGTGTGTGGAAATGAACGAGATGTTTGACGACGCCAGTGACCAGGATTCCACTGACAAGCCCTGGCGTCCTTACTACAACTACAAACCCAAAAAGAAATCCAGACAGCTGAGAAAAATGAGGAAGGCCAACTGGAAGAAAGAGCATGAAAACAGGAGCCCAAGCAGTAAGTGCAGATACCCGGCAGAACTGGACTGTGCCGTGGGGAAGGCTCCCCAGGAGAAGGCCTTTGAGGAAGAAGAAAATAAGGAGATGCCCAAGCTGCAGTGTGAACTCTGTGATGGAGACAAAGCCTCGGGCGCGGGGAATCAAGGGAGGCCCCACCGGCATCTCACTGCGAGGCCGTACGCCTGTGAGTTCTGTGCCAAGCAGTTCCAGAGCCCGTCGACCCTCAAGATGCACATGAGGTGTCACACCGGAGAGAAGCCATACCAGTGCAAGACCTGTGGGCGGTGCTTTTCGGTGCAGGGAAACTTGCAGAAACACGAACGCATCCACCTGGGCGTGAAGGAGTTCATCTGTCAGTACTGCAACAAGGCATTCACGCTGAACGAGACCCTCAAGATCCACGAAAGGATCCACACGGGCGAAAAGCGTTACCACTGTCAGTTCTGCTTTCAGAGCTTTTTGTACCTTTCCACAAAAAGGAATCACGAGCAGAGGCACATTTGGGAGCATGACGGGAAGGGCTATGCCTGCTTCCAGTGCCCCAAAATTTGCAAAACAGCTGCTGCCCTTGGAATGCACCAGAAGAAACACTTATTCAAAAGTCCAAGTCAGCGGGAGAAAGTAGAAGGTGACATGTGCCAGGAGAACTCAAACCCCCTGGAGAACCCACATGTCAATGACTCAGAAGACAGTGACCAAAAGGATAACGTACAAACCATTGTTGAAAATGTCCTTTGAGTGGCGATACTTAGAAAAGTCTTCAAAAATATAAGTTGGTGGGTTTGTTGTTTGGGGGTTTTTTTTGTTTTTGTTTTTTAGTTAGCTGTTTTCTTCTGTTTTTTTTTTTTTTTTTTTAAGTTTTGTTCACGCAACAGTCATGAAGGAGTGAAATGTAAAAAAAAGAAAATCTCATTTGTGAAAATTCCAGAAAAAAGGATCCTAATACCTACTTTGGGTTTTAGCATTAACTTCATGCAAAGTGCACAAAAACGAAATAGCCGAATCCTCCAGTATCCCAAGTATCTTGTGGAAGTTTATGAAGTTCTTAGCTGTGGTATTTTTGCCAGTGGGGGTGGGGGGGGAAGAGTCTAATGTTAGCCTAATTTAAAACTTTCTAGTAAGTGCTGATAGGAACTGGCTGCTGAGCTGTCTTTAGTCCACTGGAGAAAACGAGGGTCAGATATCATGAAAACATCATCTTCATAAATATGTTAGAAGGTAAATGAGCTATGACAGTCATTTTTCCCATCTGGCTTCTGTGCTATTAAAAATTGTTTAAATTAGTGGATATATATGAAATATTTAATATTATAGCTGAAAATATGTGTGAAATTGAGTAACCTAAGTAGGACATTCATTATCTAGAACTACTTTTCTGCAACACAAACCTTGTAAAATACATATATAAATCACTATGACTTTTAACTGTCCATGTCCCCTGTAGAGAATTATAATGGCGAGCAATAGATCTGCAAATAATGAGGACTGTTGGAAAAATTGGTAGAAAGCATCTCGAATCTGATTTAAGAGCATATTGTATGCTTTTAAATGGAATGCTGTTCCCTTGAAGTTATGGCTGAGCTATTACTAGAACTGGTCTGCTCCAGTCACAGAAAACATAGGTCATGCCTTATCTGTGGGGGAGAGCCCTCCCAGAACTTTTCTGATTACCTGTGCTGTATATTACTTTGCAGTGGCCTCACCTCAGAAAATAAAGAAGGGTCAAATTCTTCTGAAACTCCCTGCAGTCTTCCATCCATCGCAAGGCCATGGATATGGGGGTCTATTTCAGACAGACTTCATCAGTCTCAAGGGTTTACATAAAACCTGACACCTCCCATTCCACTGAAGGGGGTTGTCCAGGAGATTTAGTGCAAAGCATGCGTATGGTGGTGAATTCCCAGGCACTTGAAAGTGACAGAAAGCCTAATCCCTATAATCGTCAGCCTTCTTGGAGATTATACAGCCCACAAATGTACACTAGTATGAAACAAAAGGACATCAGAAACACACCTCCCACCTCACCCATTAATGACTTGAGTGGGCAAGAGGAGGCGATGACCTTCCTTGCCTCAAACAGGAGCTTTGCTTTTTGGGGGTGGGGTGGGGAGATAGAATGTGGAGTGATAAGATTCCATCACTTACTTACATGACTCAGAAACCTATCCCCAAAGCCAGATGCCTTGTCTTCATGTTTGCAGACATCTAGCTCCCTTGCTAAAAACCCACTTAAGTTTTTTCATGTTCTTTTATGCTGACCCACACCATCAGCATTGCCCTCGAAGTCCAGTTGCCCTGTAGGATAGTCCATCATGTGGACTAGGTTCTGGGAAGCTGGAACTCCTCATTCTTACATTTAAACTGCCAGGATAGGAGGGAGAGAGAAAACATTCCTACCCTTTGATCAGCAGTGTGAGCAGAATCCGGAACCTGGTTTAAGGGTGACCTACAGCCATTCATGTTCATGGGATTTGATAGATGGAAGCCCAAGGTTATCCAAGGTTGCAAAGTCACCACTATGAAGAAGTAGTTCAAAGGACTCCAGTTCCTCTCTCCAAGTATTGTGATATCTCCACGAAGAAGACTTAATGTGGATTTGGGTGGGCAAGAAAACGTTTAAACACCCAGAAAAGGACATGATCAGAGCTGACCTTTTTATATAGTAGTATTTTGCTGTTAAGTAACCCCAGTACTGCATCTGCATTTATCTTTTGTTCATCTACTTTCACTTACATACAGTATTATGTAATAGAGGAAAATGGGAAAATGCAAGCAAATTCAACCTTATTTTAATACATTGTATATATGTATACCTGCATTATTCATTTGGGTTTTGTTCAAAGAGATAGTCACAAAGGGCTTATGAAAATCATTTCTGAATTGATAATTAAAATAATGAATAGGCAATTCTGTGATCTACTAATTTGTTTTATCTCAATTAGGATTATTAATCAAAGAGAATTACTGTGTATTTCAGTCATTTTGATTTGGGGTAACTCTAAACATAAAATTATTCCATGTAGTGATGTCTCCCAGCCCTTACATGTGGAAATTTTTTAAGTGGACTTGTGTGCTGATAATTCTAGACCAAAGTAAATATGGCAGAATATTTATACATGAAAAAATAATTTTGCAAATATTTTCTATAATTGTATTATTCGTTTAAAATGTTGATAGCTTGTGTTAGTTTCAGGGAGGGGTGTATATTTTGATAAAAAAAATACTTGACTTTGTAATTCTGTATATTCTATACAATTTATAGCAGAGCCGTTTTAAGACAGCCTTGTCACATTTTTTTTGTTAATTGTGAAAACTTTATCATGAGTGATGTTTAAGTATGCATTGAGTACATAACGACCAACTAGAATTAAAGTAGGTGTAAACAGTGAGCATACTGTATGCTGTACAAGATATATTGTAATTTGCCATTTTAGCATCTGTATTTTGGTTAGAAGATATTATTAAATGCAGATGTTAAGGGTTGGAAAAGTCTAATTTTATTTTTAGAAATAATGAATACAAATTTGGTTTTGCTTGATTAAAATAGCTTATTCCTATGTTAAGTCTCTTAAATGTTTTAATGTTAATTCTTTTGTGCAGCCAAGCAGCAGTTTCCTCTTTGTGAGTCACAGCCTTGTTTCACGTATCATTCACTTAGTATATTTCTGTTTCCTTCCTTGTTTGCATTCCATGATACCTACTTACATGCTTAGGACCCAAACGGAATATACATTTAAAAAAAAAAAGGCAGAATAAGAGAGCTGGAAGTCTTCTTATCGTTCGGTGCTTTGGACAGGCCTGACCTTGGCATGGGGAATCCGAGAGCCCTGGAAGTGTCTCTGCCCCAGGAGACAGATTCCAGTTGGTCCCAGGTGCTTGGCACCGTTCTTCCCATGGGCCGTTTCATTCGGGTCTTTCCCGACAAGCCTGGGAAGTCGCCCTCACTTTCCACATTTTATGGTGACTTTGAGAAGATCCCACAGCCAGACAGAGTCAGGATTCCAACCCAGGACTTCGTGACTTCAGAGCCCATGTCTTCGTTTCTTCTCAGCACCTTAGAGGAAACTGCTTCCTGGAAACCGAGCGGAGAGTAGGAAAGGAGGCGTGAGGAGGGCAGGCGGCGCTAGGACGGCGGTGCCCCAGTGCCGGCTTTCGGGAGGCTGTACTGGCCTCAGCTCTCCCTGGCACAGCCCTGCTTTTTGTCCTCACGCCTCAACACTTGGGGCACTTGGCTTTCTCCTCGATGTTGGGGTATTGCCCTATAAAACCATTTTTTTAAAAACCTGTGCACTTTTTCCCAAGAATATGGAGTAAAATTATCATTTAATGCTGTTCTAAGCTAGTAATTTCTCACCCAAAGAAAACACTGTGTTCCATCATCACAGACCATACCCCTAACCTTGACTCGTTATCTTCAGATGCATGCAGGGGGTCACACTGAGTAGGTCACGTGGAAGGGTGTGCCAGTGGCTCACGCCGCACAATCCATCAGCAACACAGGGAAAATAACTCAGACTTCCAGTCCTCCTCATGGGTGGCCGGTAGCACCAATTTTGTACTGGAAGGGTAATCCAAACCAGATCCAGACCAAAACTTTGATAACTGCTGGCTGTTGAAACTAACGTCATTGATCGAGCAAAACAACAGATTCAATATTGAAAGAATTTGTAACAGTTGAGAAAGTAACTGGATTAAAAGCATCAAAACAAATCATGCAAGGCAGTCCTATTTGTACATATTGTATGAATTACTTTGGGTCTTCTTAGTCCTGTTGCTCACCTTCCTCTTTTCTCATCGGCTCCCATCAACTGATTTGGTTCCACGCCCTCTGTCTCCATCAGGTGTGCTCTTTGCAGAGGCAATTTCCTCCGTATGTGAGAACTCTTCACCTTCCTCTTCCCCAAATCCTGGTGGGCTATTGATCTCCCTTCTGGAGAGAGGAACCCCCCCTTGTCCCCACTCTCCCTTCCCAATATTCACCCCTTGATGCTGACTCTTCAAGTAAGGTGCTCAGTGGACAGGCAAGTTGGCTTGGTGTGCAACTTTTTAAAATGAAACTCTCCAAATTTAGACAACTAATGGAAGAACTGGTTATAACAGAACTATGATTACACTTTTTTTTTTTTAAAGATTTTATTTATTTGACAGAGACACAGCGAGAGCAGGAACACAAGCAGGGGGAGTGGGAGAGGGAGAAGCAGGCTTCCCACGGAGCAGGGAGCCCGATGCGGGGCTCGATCCCAGGACCCTGGGATCATGACCTGAGCCGAAGGCAGACGCTTAACGCACTGAGCCACCCAGGCAGCCCTATGATTACACTTTTAAAGATTTTTTTAAATTACTATTTCATTCTTGACATCTAAGACCTCAATTCTGTTTATTTAGAATCTTTTGCTGAGGGGCGCCTGGGTAACTGAGTCGGTTAAGCGTCTGACTTCAGCACGGGTCATGATCTCAGGGTCCTGGGATGGAGCCCCACGTCATCAGGGGCTCCCTGCTCAGTGGGGAGTCTCCTTCCCCCTCTGCCTCTGCCTCGCCCCTTGCTCATGCTCACACACTCTCTCTCTCAAATAAATAAAATCTTTTTTTTTTTAAAAAAGAATGTTTTGCTGAGAAGTCGAGAGCACTTTTTTCCCCAACAATTTTAAAAGCTATGACTTCTGTGTAATTATAGGGGTAAGGATATTATTCCTGTTACAGGAAACTTTGGTATACAGAGGCTTAAAAGATGTAACAGTGCTAATTTATGTAGAATTTTCATTCGTTCATTCAAAATATGTTTAATTTTGAGTCTCAGGTATTGTGCCCAGGGCTATAGAGATAGAAGAGGTAGCCTGAGCCTTCAAGGAGCTGGATCCGGGGAAGGAGACTGATGAGGCAAGGCATGATGACAAAATAAAACCCTGAGCTCCTGGGAGCTCGAAAGCAGATTGGACTGTGTTGGGTTATGAGAGAGATGGCTCGGAGCTGGGGCTGAGGGAGCCTGGGAGCTTCCTAGTGCGGGCAGGCCCGGGTAGGAGGGGCTAAAACAAAGGAGCATGGGTGAGGGCAGACTGCTATGCAAACCTGGGGTTTGGGTGGGTGAGCCAGGAGATGCACATAGAGGCCACATCACCAGGGCCTCATGGGCCTTGCCAGAGAATTTGTACTTCTGACCCTGACAGATGATGGGGGAGCAGAGGAGCAGCTGAGTGCTAGGAGGGAAGTTCAGAGCTAGGTCCCAGAAGCAACATGAGAGGCCATGGGAGGGCTTCAACAGACAGGACATGATCTAATGTGTTTAAAGGATGACTCACACTGCAGTGCGTGCGGAGACTGCAGGTCAGTGAAGAGACTCTCTTTGTTTGCCCCCTTGCAATATATTTCTGAAGACATTATGTTGTTTGTCCTGAAGAGTTTCTCACGGCCTGGGAATTAGCAAGACAGCTTCCTAAGTTGGTTATGTTCTTCCATCAGGAGGGACATGCTGTCTGGCTGACATATTGGATGTACTTTGAAGGTAGATCTGATGGGATTTGCAGGTGGTTTAGGTCCCAGGAGGTGGGAAAAACAGAGGCATCCAAGAGGACTCCACGTCTTGGGCCTGAGCAATGGAAGGATGGAGTCACCAGCAGTTTGCAAGAGGGGACTGAATTCAGGTATGAAGCTGAAAGGCATGTTTCATTCCTTCAAAACCTATTTGAGCTAGATGCTGGGAATACAAGAGCAGGCAAAACAGATTGTCCCTGGAGCTTATGATCTAGTGGGGCACGCAAAACACTTAAATCCGCATAAGTGCTACAAAGAAGAGGTGCTAGTCAGGAAGTTCCTTGAGGAAGTGCCTTTTGGGTGAGATCGGAACGAGGAATAAGAATTGAAAGAGGAGCGAATTTCCAGGTAGAGGGAACAGCATGTGCAAAAGTCTGCTTCTAGAGGGACCACAGTGTACTGGAAGCCAGTGGTGGCCAGAGTGCAAGAGGGATGGGTCTGAGATGAGACTGGAGGCCGGAGGCCAGATGCTGCAGGGTCCCCAAGTCCTGCTAAGGATGGGGATCTTCTCCTAAGAGCAGCAGAGAGCTGCTGAATTGCTGGGACCAGACGAAGTATTTCAATTTGGCCGGAAATAGAGCAGGTAGGAAGCTACTGCAGTGGTCCAGACTGGAGAGGGCAGTGGCGTGGAGTATGTATTGGCCGTGAAGATGAGAGAAGGGGGAGAGAATGAGAGCTATTTAGGAGATAAAATCAGCAGCACTTGATGTTGGATAGATATGGGGAAGTGAAGGCTAGGGAGGGGCCAAGGATAACCTTTTGGTTTCAGATTTGTTGAAACTATGGGAATGTAAGATGTCTCCTATCAAGCTTGTATAGCAAAAAAAGACAGAATCCCAGAGAACACAGATATTGGAAAGATGAATTAAATAAAAGCCTCTAAGGGGCTGGCATGGAGAAGAGATGGAGAAATAGGAGGAAAATTGGGGGCGTGGCAGCTAGGGGGCCAGAGATGGAGAACCTCTCAGAAAGGAGAGAATGATCAATGGTGTCCAGTGAAGATAAAGCCGACTAAAGAAAATCTCGAAAGTGCCCTTTTACACCCAGCAACTAGAAGGTCACTGGCAGTGATGTGCTGGTAAACGGTTAATGACCATCACCTTGGAGAGAGGGAAAGCCGGGTTCCTAGTGCTTGCCAATGTCTGTCGTGTAAAGACTCCTGCCATGGATGATTTTTAAGCTACCAGCATGATGTCACTGAACGTGGAGTTGGGAAGAGAGACATAAGTCAGCTCACAAGAGCTGGTATGAGCCTGCTCTGGTGGCTCACCTGGGGGATCTTGGAGTAGTTTCAGTGTGGTGCTGCTGGTGGAAGCTGGGCATCAGATGCAGGAGTGGAGGGGGAGACAGTGAGCAAGGGTTCTGGTTTCAAGAAACTTAGCTGTGAAGGGGGTGCCTGGGTGGCTCAGTCAGTCGAGCATCTGCCTTGGGCTCAGGGTCCTGGGACTGAATCCTGCATCTGGCTCCCCGCTCAGTGGGGGGCCTGCTTCTCCCTCTCCCTCCTGGTCTGCCCCTCCCCCTGCTGAGCTCTCTCTGTCTCTCAAATAAATTTAAAACGAAGAAGAAGGAAGAGGAGGAGGAGGAGAAGCAGCTGCTTAGCTACAAAAGGAGAGAAGAAAGAGAAAGGTAGTAAGTGCACCTGAGGTTTGGAGACCACGACCCCACCATATGGGGTGGAACGAAGGACGAGGAGGCAGGGGGTGGAGGGTATCGGCAAGAGACTTGGTTGTAGCCAAGAACTATAAAGCCTGGGTTTGATTCAAGGAAATATGGACTTCAGTGTCTGACAGACACACACAAATGGAGGAGGTCTTCAAAGCTCTTCCACAACTACTTTCCTATTTGTCTGTCACCACCGTCGCGTTGTGGCGGCCGTGATTACCGTCTTCTTCATCTAAAAGCTGTGGACACAGAGCATGGAGAAGCCAAGGGACTCAGAGACTGGACCAACACCGGTCAGTTTTCAGGACACGTTTTTTACCACCACCCACCGACTGCACATTGACTAAGGGATGTTCTGGAAGATGGGGGACTGGGTCAAGGACAACTGTTGGGCTTCCCTCAAAATTAGTGTTTATTAGCTTGAGACTCGAATACCCTCAGAATGCCCCGGGCCATTGTTTTGGTCAGTGTGTTCTTACGTGGCAGGTGGTAGCGTAGGTAGCCCTCACGGTATTGTGCTTCACTTTATTGCGCTTTGCAGATACTGCATTTTTTTCTTTTTCTTTTTTTTTTTCACAAACTGAAGGTTTGTGGCAACCCTGCATTGAGCAAATCTATTGGTATCTCTGTGGCACGTTTTGGTAAGTCTTGCAATATTTTAAACTTCCTCATTATTATATTTGTTACAGTAATCTGTGATCAGTGATTATAACTCCCTAAAAGCTCAGATGAGGGTTAGCATGTTTTTGGCAATGGAGTATTTTTTTAAGGAAGGTACGTACACTGGTTTTTTAGACATAATGCTATTGCACACTTAGTAGACTCCAGTCTAGTGTAAACATACTTTTACATGTACTGAAAAACCAAAGAACTCATTTGCCTTCTTCTATTGTGTTATTCATTCTATTGTGGTGGTCTGGAACCAAACCCATGGTATCTCCAAGGGGTGCCTGTATTACCAGGCACTGTTCTAAGCATCTAATGAATATTACCTCATTTAATCCTCATATCAATGCCGTGAGATAGACACTGATATGACCATCCCCATCAACATTTAATGTGGTTATCTTGTGCTGTACAGTGCCACAAAACTCAGCGGCTCAGAACAGCCATGTACCAGTATTATTATCTCACATGGTTTTGGGGTCTGACTGGGATCAGCTGAGTGTGCCTCTCATGCCGGTGTAGGCAGTTGGTAGCCAGGTGGTGTCATCTAAAGCCTTGACCACACGGGGCATCCAGGCAGCCCCAGCCCAGCTTAGAGTCAGGTCAGGGGTGGAGGAACGGACTACACTTTTCAGTGGGGGGCTGGGGGCAGCAGGCACATCCGGGGAGGAAAGGGATAGATGGTGGCCATCTTTAGGGATAAGCTATGCTACAAGAGATAATCCCCAATGAGAAATCCTAGGCACAGAGGAGCTAGACGACTTACCCAAGGTCAGACAGCTGGGATGTGGAGAAGCAGAGTTCGTCCCAGGCAGCTGAGTTCCAGAGTCTGCTGAGAGAAGCAGAAGGGACTGAAGCCCAGTTGCACAGCACACCCTCTCACTGCAAAGCCATGGTGGTTAGGAGCACAGCATTATTCGTGGTAGAACCAGAGCGTTCCTGGAGCGAGCTGTGAAGGAGCTGGGAGAGAGGAAGAAATTCTAAAAAATATTTTAAATGGAAGGACGCCTGGGTGGCTCAGTCGGTTAAGTGACTACCTTTGGCTCAGGTCATGATCCTGGAGTCCTGGGATCGAGTCCTGCATTGGGCTCCTGGCTCAGCGGGGAGCCTGCTTCTCCCTCTGACCCTCTCCCCTCTCATGCTGTTTCCCTCTCTCTCTCAAATAAATAAACAAAATATTTAAAAATAAATAAATAAAAATATTTTAAATGAAAATAAATGAGGAGGGTAAATATTGAGTCAAATTTCAAGGACTATCTAAACAAGGCTTTTTTTATGTTGGGGGTGAAAATAGGGTCTTGTGTGGCCTGAGACAAATGGAAGACTTTATACTTTTGCTTGCCTTTACCCAATCAGGAAAGAATAGAAATGTAAGTGGGGGGGGGGCGGGGGGGGGCAGGGAGGGCAGGGCAAGGGTTGTATTGGTTTTTTTCTTATAAGTAATCAAAATCTGAAACTTCTAGTCAGCTGCTCCAAATGGTCAAATATGGGGGGCAGCCTATGACTGGGACCAGGGAGTTAGAATCTGAGGTGTAGACTGGCCTCAGACAGGATCTTCAGGCTCTTTCTGTGCCCTTGTATCATGTCATAGCCCTGGAAGTCCGGGTCATCGCTTACTTTGACATGTCACGGCCCCGCTAATGGAAGAACATCTTCCATTAGGAAGGACATCTAAAGGAAATGACATCTCTAATTTCAAAAAGTTTACTCACTTCAGGGAAGCAATGGGGTATTGCCACAGAGAAGCTGACTCACCTCCGAGTGGCCCATTTCTCTCCCAAAATCTGACGACCAGAGACACTGTTAGTTTAGGCGCTGTTAATTTCTACCTTCTTGGTTTTACTGGGCTAAAAGGCCAAGTCCCACCCATTGACTGGAACATGCTCACTATGTGGGTAAATGTGGTTAGTGGAAAGAGCAGCAGGCCATTTCCCAGGTCAGACCCCATCATTTCTGACGTTTCTCTTCCTAAAGAAAAATTCAGGGCCGCTATTTTCGTCATCATGATGGGAACCCGCCTCCTCCGCTATTGCTCATGTTGACTGTGGCAACATTCCAGCCACCGGGAACTCCTCACCATCCAGTAGCATCCCCACACCTAAGCAAGAAGGCCCCACCCTGGCCCTCCTGCAGAGGTTCCCGCCCTCCGGCCCCAGGGGTCAGAGTCTGCAGGGCCAACAGTAAGGTGCCCACCCAGAGTCTGTGCCACTCTGAATACTCAGGACCACCCAGAGAATTCTCTGCCCACTTGCAGGGTCTGCTCAGGCCTCTTCCCTGCCAGTGTCACTCCCCTCGGCCCCAGGGATGGGCAAGGGGCAGGTGTTTGCAGGGACGGGGATGGAGTCTGTGATCCGTGTGTGCGTGCCTGAGGGCCCCAGCATAGGGGAGGGAGCAGGGTGGAGAGTAAGAAGGCATGGGGGGAGGACCTGGGCCCAGCTCTTCTTGTGCTTCTCCCTCCAGTCTGGTGGGAATTCTAAATCCAAACCTGGCTTCCCAGATGGTTATGAAGGTGTGTTTACCAAAGAAAGAGAAGAGAGCATATTCAATTTAAGAGCTATTCACCTGATTTCTAACTTTGAAATGTTTAGACATATGATCTACTACTGTTGACCCTTGAACAGCACGAGTTTGAACAGTGTGGATCCACTTATATGCAGATTTTTAAAAATAAATACAGTACAGTACTGTGAACATATTTTCTTTCTTATGGTTTTCTTAACATTTTTCTAATTTACTTTATTATAAGAATACAGTATATAATATGTACACAACATATGTGTTAATTGACTGTTTCTGTTGTCAGTCAGGCTTCTGGTCAACTGTAGGCTATTAGTGGCTAAGTTTCTGGGGAGTCAAAAGTTGTACACAGATTTTTGACTGTGCAGGGCAATCAGCACCCCGATCCCTGCATTGTTCAAGGGTCAACTGCATAGGCCTCCATCTAAACACTTGCCTTCAACCCTGTAAAAGTTTGGCACCACTCCCCAGAGTGTCTGGCTTTTCATCACACTATGTCTGAGTTCCAGTTCCTGGCAGTATTGAAATGTCCATCCCTTCCCCCGCCACAACTCCACCCCTATCTACAGTCATGAGCGTGTCTCAATGCGTAGTTCCAAAGCCTCTTCTAAAGCTTCTTCCCAGAGGTGTTTTGTGAGGCAGACCCTCAGACGTCGGCTTGCCTTTGCCTCAGCCCCCCCACAGCTCTCTGGCAACATCCTTTTTCAATCCCACATCTGCTCTCGGACAGCAAGCTCCTCCCCTTATTTAGCTACACTTCCAGCATCAGCACCGTGGTCCCAAACAGGAGTCACCTTCTGAGAGTAGTGATTCTCCATTCCAGGGTGACGAACCATCACAGTGCCTCTGGGAAGGAGGGTTTTCCCAAGATGTGGGACTTTCAGTGCTTAAACCAGGTCAGTCTTGGGGAAACCGGGATGACTGGTCACCCTGATGGGGAAGAGGTTCTCCAGGACGGGAAGGGGCATCAGCAGCCACAACAGAAGTAGAACTAAGTGGCCAGTTTTAGTTTGAAACACAGCTAATGGGATTGTCAGCTTTCTACCGCCTCTGCCTGAGAAGTGAGGAAACATCTAGGCCACACAGGAAGCTGGCCAGGCTGTGCGAGTCTGGGCTGAGAGATTGGAGGGGACAACCATGGGGCCCAATCTCCAGAGTCCTACTAAAAGGCTTTAATTATTTCACAGAAACTCCCTCTACTCTCATTTCTCTTAAGAACCTCCTGGGGAGCTTCCAGCTTCCACCCTCGGAAGCGTTCATAGAGTCCACTCTGAGAATAAGTGACGGTCTGTCCCAGGCTTCCCCACCCACCCCCCCATCTGTCCTGCTAACTGTGATGGACAGCTCTGGGTTTTCCTGCTGAGTCCTTTTCTATTTTGATGGTGAAAGCACTTGAATTTCTTTTAGAAATCTCTCACTCCCTCTTTCTTTAGCCCCACCTTCAGACCCGATGGATCAGGTTGGGGGTGGCTGGCGGGTGGGAAACACGGGACCTGGTGCTAGTCTACTGTATTTCTACATCTCAGCACAAGAACAGGGAAATGGAGCCAGGACCTTCTGGACTGCCCTGGAGAGAACAGTTGGCCTTAAGCAAAGCTGGATGTAAGGGCTCAAGAAAAATGATACTGTCTCTTTCCTTGCTCGCTCCTTCTATCTCTTCCTTTTCTCTTTGCTCTACTTTCTTCTCCATTGGTTTCCATCTCAGACTGGTTCTCTCCAGTTGATGGCAAAGATGTCTGTGCTGAATGGAATAAAGTCCCCACTCCTCGTAAAATCTTCAAAGAGAAGAGAGACACATCTAGTAATAACCTCCTCCAAACAGCAGAGTCTGAATTCAAACCCAGAACATCCAACATCATCGTTGACACTCATAATCTCTACTAATGTAGGCTATACAGCTCCTCCCAGGACATGCTGAAGAAAAGTCAATCAAAATGACCACAAAACACATGACGTTCAGCTAAAATTAACTGCGCCAGACACCATGCCAAATGCTTTCTTCTGAACAAGAACCTGGAAAGAAGGTATTGTTTTCACCGTTTAAGAGAGCCAGAAAGGCGCAAGCCCAAGGACTTCACTGCGCAGAATGATGAGAATCTACATAGGAAATGAGGACCCAGTTTCCTGGCAGATCCTCCAGCTTGGATAGTGACTGGCTGCCACTTGGATTATACCCCTGCCCGTTTCGCTGACCCCCTCCCTTGTGCTGCTCTATGGACACCGAGCCTTCACTCCTCACCGCTTTTATTTGATCCTTCATCGACTTTTACAGATGAATGCAAACACACCAGAATAGGTGAGCCCAGTAGTGTGGACATCTCTGAGGACCTTTCTACTCCAATTTCTGGGAACTCTCCTGGTTAACAGAAATGACTGCTCGGTACTTAACAAAAGGGGAAAGCAGGCTAATGCATTGTATGTATGTGCTTATGCATTATGTATGTATTTAAAGAGCTAGTACACATACATGGTAAAAGAACTTTTTTTTTTTTCAAGTAGAATGAAAGGATACACAGAGAAAAATAAGTTTCTCTCTCACTCTGCCCCCAGGTTTCTCCCTGGGGGCATGCACTGTTCCCCATCTTGGGTAGTCCTCCGCAGACATCCTATGCATATCCAAGCATGTATGTATATTTTATGTATCAGCTATTTATATAGGATATGAACTTACATATTTGCATTTCCTTCTTTTTTTGCACAAATGAGAGCACACTACACATAGCATTCAGTACCTTATTTAGTTTAACAATATATCAGGGAGAGGCTTCTAGGGGGGGACATATGGATCTATCTGTCTTGTTCTTTTAATGCCTACATAGCTCTCCATTGTGTGAGTCTCTAACCAGTGGCCTGCTCCCATAGACATTCGTTTCCAATCTTTTCTTTATTTATGCATTTTAGGCTAATTTTTATAACAAAGATACAAACAAACATGGAAAGAGTTTTCTGCTTATTTCTCATCCAGAAAATCCAATGGACAGAAGCCCCACTCCGTTCTGAGGTTCCTGGTAGTCTCGACCAACATAATTCAAATTCTGAGCTTTCTCAAGCAAAAGTCTTTGAGAATCACTGTGCTCTGTATTAAATGCAAACTAAGCAGAAGTACTTCTGTCTTCAGGGTCTTTTGTCATTTAGACAAAAATGGGATGTGGGAAGGAAACAAGAACCTAAAATGGGTGGATGACAGTTGGAACCAGGAAGCCCCTCAACTCATCTCTCCGTCCCCTTCATGCTCCTTCTTGCTCCTTTATTCGTTCTCTCTGTGCTCCCAGCCTTCTCTGCCTCTCCCTGGCTGCCGTGCGTGATGCTGGCCCGTCCGACAGGACCTCATGGGCAGTGGCCCTCAGATGCCGACTGCCTGCCATCCCTGGGTGCTAATTGCCAATTTCTGGAAAAGGATATCTGATTCCTGCCTTCCCTCTCGCCCCCCCCCCCCCATTGAAGACATTGGTTCCCTTGGTCAGTTTGGTCTGGATCTAATTAGCTCTGATTAAAGGGACCGAGCCCTGTTAGGAAGTGTCTGCAGAAGCCTCACCCTGGGGGCAAAGCCGGCATTCAGAGGAGGCAGGGCAGGCTGGGAGAGGTCCTCAAGTGCCCACCATGTGGTCCTGCAGGGACTAGAGCTGCTTCGTCAGTAACTGCACCAGCAGGAGCCTCGAGACCTGTCATGATGGCTTCCAACCTTGCTGTCCCAAATCTACCATGACAGACGTACCTGGGCAGTTGTAAAAAGGTCTGCCTGGCTTCGAGGAGGGCTTAGGCCTTGTCCCATGCCAACATTTCACATGGATTTGTGGGTGACATGGCATGTGGCAGTGCAAAGGGTGTGATTTGGGTAGGTATTTGTAAAGGAAGTCTCACCCCCGCCCCCCCGCCACATAGACACACTGCACATTAAAAAGTGAACTTGTTTTGACAGTGTTTTCCCCTCACCCTGCCAATTTGCAAACATGTTCTTCAGAAACATTATAAACTTGTTTATGCAAAACTTGTTTTTGAATGCATTCTTTTTGAAAAAAAATATGTGTTAAAAAAAGAAAACCTGTTTATATGTGGAAGGCGAGTAATGTAAACAAGCTGTCAGCGTTTGAGAGCGAGCGGATGGAGGCTAGGGTGAGATCTATGCCTACATATCCGCCTGCTATCTCCAACCCCCTAGTAGAAGTTTCAGCATGAAAACTCAGTCTTCCCTCTGCTCGATAAGCATGAATCTCCCCGCTTCTCTCTCAAGAACACTGAACCAGACTCGCACCCCCACCATGGAGGGGACTCCCACCTTTGTGCAGACCGGAGGGAAAATCTTGCCAGCAGAGGTCACTGACGCTCCAGTTTGGGATTTAGCAGCCGCCAAGGCAGGAAGGCTGTCCCAATAAGGTTGTGCCCACCCCGCTTCTTGCTCCCGTCCATTACCTTGCTCCTGGCTTAGCCTATTGAAGAAAATAACCGTCAGTGTTGCAGTAACAAAGTGTGTGCACGCTAGCAACAGTTTTTCTCAGTAGTACCTACCCTTTCACATCCCCAACCTGCGAGTCTTTAGTTTGACATTAAGGGAAGTCTCGGGATAAGACAGGCAATAATCTGAGACACAGAACATCAGGTACTGCTTCAACCCTGGATTGTACCTGACCAGGTGTAGCCCATTCCATAAACTAGTTATATCTGCTTCTTGCCTGGATTACTGGGAGGTGACCGCACCACACGTGGAAAGTCGCCTATAATGTAGGGACAGGTGCTATGGTCTGGCATGGACTAGGGCAAGCCAGTGAGAAGGGGGCGGGGGGGGGCGGGTAAGAAGGTGCCTGTGTACTGCCCGCAAAGAATGAGAGGCATTTAGGAGCCGCCTATGGGCCCAGAGCTTGCCGTGGACCACAGCTGCATACCTCGGACCGACTTGCCAGCGTTCTGCAGTGGCAAGAGATGCTACGAGGGCGCATCTGTCCACTAAGGGTAGAGGGGAAGAAACTGCATCTGTGGGATGGGGGAGAGAGTAGTAGGGCACCTAAAAACCATCGAATTGCCATATGACAGAGCCCACCTCATATACTAAGATGCTGCCAAACTCAGAGGCCAAGTGAGAATACCAACTTCTCAGGCCACTGGGATGCGTAGCCTGTTCTCCACCCAGGCGGCCAGGGAACTGCACCTCAAAGCACTGGGCAGCAGATATGTGACGGTCCTGGAAAACCGGAAGGACGTGCAGGGGCACGGTGGGAGCAGGAAACCCCCTGAGAAGGTAAGGAAGCGGCCCGCGGGTCTGGGAAGAGCGCTGAGGAAGAAGCATGTGACCTAGGCCTAAGCCAATCAGTTGCATTTCCGCAGTCACCGTGAATTGGCTCAGCAATGTGCGTGGGACCCACTCAGAGCCAATGAGACTTTAAGATTCCTGGGCATGCTCTAAGAGAGGTATAGTCTGCCCGCTCGACTTGGGGCTGAAAACATCGTGCGGAAGTACTGCCCTCTTCTTCTTCTCATTTATTTTTTTAAGATTTTATTTATTCATTTGAGAGAGATAGAGAGAATGATGGGTGAGGAGGGGCAGAGGGAGAAGAAGAGAGAAGCGGACTCCCCGCCAAGCAGGAGGGCCCAGGCCAAAGGCAGACACTCAACTGACTGAGCCACATAAGCATCCCTATACTGCCTTCTTCTTGTTAGCAGGAGGGAAGACTTGAGCTTTGTGGAGCCATCTTGGAGCTCCTGAGTTCATAACTGATAGAGTGGAAGAACCTTGAGGTAGGTGGAGGGAAAGTGGCATTGTTTGAGCCCCGAATCCAGCCATACCTGAAGTTAATTTTACTCCTGGGTTTTCCCGGAGCCAACAAATTCCCCCTGTGCTCATTGGAACTGCACTCCTGTGCCTCCTGGGATGGGAGAGATGAGGTAAGTGTTCTCTGAGCCACTGCTGACATCTGATACTTCTAGGATTCTTTGTATTGAGTTTGACCTTCGTCTTGAGGTTGAGATAAACCCAATTGGCCAAGGCAAGCTGCTCCAGCTCAAAAAGTCCCCCCAAAATATTATGAAGCAATCCTCCCCCCAAAAAAAAGAGGGAGAGAGAGAGAAAGAAATCTTGCCATTTGCAGTGACATAGATGGAACTAGAGGGTATTATGCTAAGCAAAATAAGTCAATCGGAGAAAGACAATTATGATCTCACTGATAGGTGGAATTTAAGAAACAAAACAGAGGATCGTAGGGGAAGACAGGAAAAAACAAAACAAGACGAAACCAGAGAGGGAGGCAAACCATAAGAGACTCTTAATCCTAAGAAACAAACTGAGGGGGTGCCTGGGTGGCTCAGTTGGTTAAGCGACTGCCTTCGGCTCAGGTCATGATCCTGGAGTCCTGGGATCGAGTCCCACATGGGGCTCCCTGCTCAGCAGGGAGTCAGCTTCTCCCTCTGACCCTCTTCCCTCTCGTGCTCTCTATCTCTCATTCTCTCTCTCGCAAATAAATAAATAAAATCTTTAAAATAAAAAGAAACGGAGGGTTGCTGGAGGGGAGAGGGGTGAAGGGATGGGGTAACTGGGTGATGGACATTAAGGAGGGCATGTGATGTAATGAGCACCGGGTGTTATATAAGACTGATGAATCACAGGCCTGTAGCTCTGAAACCAGTAATACATTATGTTAATTAATTGAATTAAATAACAAATGTTTTAGAAAGTCCTCTGAAGCTAGTCCTTTACAAACATCCGGACCATTCTGAATCTTTGTGACCGTTCCTAACCCCAGAGTGGGAGCCAGCAACTTCAAGGCATGAATCTGAACTGTAAGATGAACACAGAGATACCCGCATTCCTATCATGTGTCACCTACAGAAAGCAACACACGTTCAGAGGATCTCATTGACACTGAAGTTAAAACTTCAACTCTAGATTTAGAAGAGCTTCTAGTAGGAGAGAGATGAGAAATTAATTGAATCGTTCCTCCCATAATTACTAATTTAAATGTGTAAAGTATCACTGTTTTTCCCTTTATTCAAAGTTCTGCCTTTATTCCTTTCTTTAAGTGCTGGTAAAAATATCTAGGGGCGGGGCGGGTGTGGGTG
Organism: Zalophus californianus; assembly: GCF_009762305.2. NCBI lineage: Eukaryota > Metazoa > Chordata > Mammalia > Carnivora > Otariidae > Zalophus > Zalophus californianus. Next base: position 97,250,622 of record NC_045595.1, read on the forward strand.
CTGACTGGCTCAGTCCGAAGAGGTTGCTGCTCTGGGTCATGAGTTGGAGCCCCACTTTCGGTGCAGAGATTACTTAAATAGATAAACTTTAAAAAGACTTCTCTAGAGTCATTTCTGCTTTTGTTCCTTTTTGGATTTTTTTTTTTTAACTGAAGTTAAACATACCCACAGTACAGTGCACAAATCTTAAGTGTACAGCCTGATGGATTTAGCATATGGAAAACAAGTGATCTGTTCTCTTTGCGTCTGTGTCCTCATCTGTTAGGTGACTTAGTGAGGCAGCAGTTCTCAGAGATTTCTTCCAAGCCAATGACCCCGTTCTGGATGTTGTCATGGAATAGCGCCTCTATCCCTGTTGCAGTGTGTCTTTTTCCACACACCTGATGCCATGGCTCTGCATGGTTGGCCCCAGATAAATCTTTGTTAGGCCGTTTCCCCAGGACCGCCTCTGACACTACCTCCAGAAGCGCCCAGCTTTGGGAGCAGGAGGCTGTTGATCAAAGAGCCCACAGCACGGCCACAGTCATCAAAGTGAGCACAGGGCCTGGCTAATGCGAATCAGGGAAGCCATCCCCACCACACCGGTAAGTGAGCACATGACGAAGGGTTAGTAGATATTTACTGGATGGTTGGAGGAGTGAATGGATCTCAATTCCAAATCCTTCAGGGAGACAAAAAGAACTAAACAAAGAAGAAAGCTGATTCTCAGGTAATCAGGCTGTTGTCTTGACAGGAAAGAGGATTCCCTGGCCATCCAGCCTGATGCATATTGTTCAGATCAATCTCCAGTTTCACTGTAGTGTAACCGCGCGATCAAACTGCTTGGAAATCCTCTGGAGTCCACCATCTTGCTTTAAGCTGTAAGGAAACCAGAGCATTTATAAATTGTTTGCCGAAGGGTTTGTTTTATGCCTGATAATGTTAGATCGGCTGGGGAAAAAGCATGTGTATCAGTTAAGATGCTTTGGACAGCAATCCATCTTGTTAAGGCAACTTAACAAGGTGTCCCAAAGTAGGCAATTCCAAAGCTGAGTTGTATCAACAAGGACTTGTGCCTTTATTCACGCCTGTCAACTGCTTATAATACCCACGCTCACAGAAGATGGCCAGAGCAGCAGCCCTCACACAAGTCCAAGAGCAAGAAGAAAGGGCAGCATGGTAGCACTTTCTCCCCACCTTTCAGCAGCACAAATCCACAGGTAGTCAGACCAATCCCTGGCAAGCAGGAAAGGCATGGTTGCAGTAACAGTTATCCTCTGGGATTGGGTCATGGTCACCAATTAACTGTCCAAAATCAGGGCTCTTTGAGCATGGAAGGAGAAGAAGACATGAATTATGAGTGAGCAACCGGCACGTTCTCTATAGCATGGCCCCTTTGGCCATCATTGGCAATCATCCAGGCCAATCCAAATTCAACTAAATAAATTATTTTTTAACTTTAAATAATCCACTTCCACAGTAAAATTGGATGATAGCCATTGACCAGGCAACCAAGGGCTCTGCATAGAAAGCCCTGGTGGCTTCTAGAGGCCGTTGGTGACAATGAAGGCCTTTTGCTCTGTTTACCACAGATTCTCTCCAGCAAATGTAGAGACTTGATAAGTGTGTCGGCCTCTTCCTGGGTAAAGGTCATGACTCTCAGAGAAAGCAGCTCATTGTGTGGCCTGGCAGAACAGACATCACTTGTTTTCTCTTAGTAAAACTCAGCAGTCTGGGACCAGAACTGAGTACCCTTCAACTTCCCTTGCTAGCTCCACCTCAAGAGCACACCCACATGAGCCTGGATAAATGGCCCTGTGAAGGAGGCATGTGGGGGTGGGCAATGACCCTGGGAGGGCCAGAGGTTGAGGGCAAGGGGTGATTTCCCAGGAAGTACCAAAAATGTCACCTAAGAGGCTCATGTACTAACAATTAGCCTTTTATTCCCACCCTTTCTCTGCAGTTATGCGGGCAGGACCAAGGCTACCCTGGGATGTACTGTGTGTGTGTGTGTGTGTGTGTGTGTGTGTGTGTGTGTGTGTGAGAGAGAGAGAGAGAGAGAGAGAGAGAGATCAGGATTGGTGTGTGTGCATGAGTAGGAGGGAAGTGGCAGGGCCAGAGGTCCAGAGAGTGAGTTGTGCCTGTTGTGATTAATTCACCCCCGGGGATCACCCTGAGTCCACACAGTGCCACTCTTTTCCCTCCCAAACGTGGGACCCGTTTGGGTCTGGGACCTGGGCCTGGGACCCACCCGTGTGTGCTGGATCATTGTCACTGTCATGGGCTCTCTTGGCCTCTTTTCTACCTTCTTTGGTGTTCTGCTGTCTCCCTCATCCTTTCTCCTCCTGTCCACATGTGCCTGCAATACTTCCCCCGAAAACATGATATGTATTCTAGAGGCACACAAGATCATTTCAGGGACACAAACACAAGCATATTCATAGTGGGTTTTTTTAAGATTTCATTTATTTATTTGACACAGAGAGAAAGAGAGAGAGCACAAGCAGGGGGAGCGGCAGGGAGGCAGAGGGAGAGGAAGAAGCAAACTCCCGACAGAGCAAGGAGCCCGATGCGGGGCTCGATCCCGGGACCCTGGGATCATGACCTGAGCCAAAGGCAGCCGCTTAACCTACTGAGCCATCCAGGCACCCCACATTTTTATAGTTTAATGGATATGCGTTTATTTCACTCGTCATTACGAAAAACAATTGTATATTGGCCCTGAGAGTTCCATTGGTTCTTGAGTTCTTCCTCCAGGAAAAGAGTGTTGAACTCCCCCTAGAGGCTAGAGGAAAACAAGGCCCCGATGAATTTGAATAGCATCTTGGAACCTAAAAGCCAGTGATTTCACTATTAAAAAATCATTTCTTTGGGCTCCTAATCCAGTGCTTCTCTCTCCATATTATACTTCCGTTAAATGTATCCGTCTCATCTAGAACACTTTCTTTTTTCCTATTAACAAAAATCTTCTTGTAAATTGCTCAGTGGAAATAACTGCTTTCTAAAGGACAATGTAGGGAGCTGGTAATTTCTGGTTCTTCCCTGATTTCTCGTTCCACTTTCGTCTCAGTCTCTTAACAAAGCTCTAAATATCTTTCTTTTAATTTCCTCATCCAGGAAATTACAGGACATTACCGATATTTTAATGAGTTCTTAGTTAAGAATCTCAAAGGTAATAGCTATCTGTAGCCTGGTTTCAAAGAAAGTTGAATTGAAATTAAATTCCAATGTCCCCAATATGAAGCTCCATCATATACAAGATTACAAAGCTCACATTTCTGTGCCAATCTTTTTTATAAATTCCTCTTTTCTCATTGCAGACTTAATGTAACTGAGACATCTAGTGTCCAGTCCTAAGAAAAACAAATTTCTACTGATTTTGATTTTAAAGAATTCACCAAATCTGTTTTATGGTAATTGTGAGCGAAGCTATGAATTTCCCCCCCTCCTTAATTTCAGAAAACTTCTTCATGGTGCTTTCTGGGCTTAACCCTCTTCCAGGTGAAAATTATTTCCATATCACACATGCTCACAAAAAGTTTCCCAAATTGAATGTTCTTGTTACAACAGTGTTGCCATTCACATGGATAAAATCCATCCCTTGAATCCCATCCCTCCTCCTCCGACTTTTAAAGCAGTTGGCCCAGATAGAAATTGCCTCTTTAACAAACAAACAAACACCCAAAAGCACAGAACTTGGAGAGCTTCCAGGTTGGCAAACATAGCCGTGCAGGGAGAGTGGTGCGTGCCCAACGAGGGCATGCAAGCTTCATGCCCTTTTTTCTGAACCTTGCCCTAAGTATCTCTTCCATTTGGCTGTTCCTTAACTATACCCTTTTATAATAAATAGTAATCTAGGGGCGCCTGGGTGGCTCAGTTGGTTAAGCGACTGCCTTCAGCTCAGGTCATGATCCTGGAGTCCCTGGATCGAGTCCCGCATTGGGCTCCCTGCTCAGCAGGGAATCTGCTTCTCCCTCAGACCCTCCCCACTCTCTCATTCTTTCTCTCTCAAATAAATAAAATCTTTAAAAAATAAGTAAATAAATAGTAATCTAGTTAAGTGAAAAAAAATGTTTCTCTTCTTCAGTGGCGTTTGAGTCTACTAAGGTCATGCCTTGTTTCTGGATTTCTGGTCACTAAGTATACATATAAACAAGGTATTTCAATTATTGTGTACATATACAAAATATATGTATTATATAAAATATATTGTCTTATGAACTATAAAATCAGAAAATATTTTATAGTATAAAATATATAATATATAAATATATATATGCAAATAACATATTCATTTTATCACATAATGAATAATATTTTCATACCATGATAACTTTAAGTGGAATGTATCTTAACTCTGACACCAAAAGCAAAAGCAACAACAAAAAATAAATAGATTGGACATCATCAAAATTAAAAACTTTTGTGCTTCAAAGGACATTACTGAGAAGATGAAAAGAGAACCCTCAGAATGGTGCAAAATATTTAAAAATCATACATCTGATATAGGACATATCTAAAGTGCAATTACAACTCAATAATAAAAAGACATATAAGCCAATTTTTAAATGGGCAAATGATCTATGCGGACATTTTTTCAAAGAAAAGATACAAATGGCTGACAAGTCCATGAAAAGATGCTCAACACCAGTAATCATCAGGGAAATGCACATCAAAACCACAATGAGATACCACTTCACATCCACTAGAATCGCTATAATCAAAAAAACAGATAATAACAAGGTTAGGGAGCGTGTAGAGAAATTGGAGTCAATTTCAGCAGTGCAGAAATATGCACTGCTGGTGGGAATGTAAAATGGTGCAACTTTTTTGGAAAAAATCCTGCAGTTCCTCAAAATATTAAACATAGAGGGATGCCTGGGCGGCTCAGACGGTTAAGCGTCTGCCTTTGGCTCGGGTCATGATCCCAGGGTCCTGGGATCAAGCCCCACATCGGGCTCCCTGCAGGGAGCCTGCTCCTTCTCCCTCTGCCTGCCACTCCCCCTGCTTGTGCTCTCTCTCTGTCAAATAAAACATAAAAAGTCTTTTAAAAAAATATTAAACATAGAATTACTATAGGACCCAGCAATTCCACTCCTAGGTATATACTCGAGAGAATTGAAAGTATATGCCTGCACACAGACTTGTACGCCAGTGTTCATGGCTGCATAATTCATAATGGCCAAAAAATAAACAACCCAAATGCCCGTCCCTGATGAAAGGATAAATAAAATGTGGTGTAACCACACTGCAGAATATTATTCAGCCATACGAATGAAGTAATCATGCATGCTACGACATGGATGAACCTTGAAAACATTATGCCAGGTGAAAGAAGCCAGACACAGAAGATTACATAGTGCATGATGCCATTTATATAAAGTGTCCAGAGTAGGCAAATCTTTAATGATAGAAAGTAGATTAGTGATTGGTTAGGGCTGCTTGGGGGGAAATGGAGAGTGACTCCTAACAGGTATGGGGTTTCCTTTTGGGATAAGGAAAATGTTACAAAATTGATTGTGATGGTGGTTGTAGAATTCTGATACTAAAAAGCATTGAATGACACACATTAAGTGAGTGAATTGTATGGTGTACAAATTATATCTCAATAAAACTGTTAGAAAGAAGTTCATTAGAAGTAGTAAGATATTTTAAATAATCAGCAAAATTATTTTTAAAATGCACAGTAACCCATACCCTGAAAATCTTTGTAACGTTTATTTCTACCCATCTTGCAAAGGCTAAGGCAACCTCCCTGAATGTCTCTACAAAGGAATTTGTAGGGATTACTGCTGAAGTTAATCCTAGACTGTGGCTCCTTCAGGTGAAAATAAAACTCATTTATTCTAGAAAGAAGAAACCAAGTTCTCTACTTCAGAGGGAGGAAAGACCTCAGAAATAAATCAACCAATCACATTAAGTAGAAAAAGGACATGAGAAAGGTGAATAAATTAGAAACCACACTATGGCCTTGGCCAAGCCATGTTAACTTCTCTGAGCCCAGCTGCTGCCTCTGTTAATGGGACTGATAACCCTACACGCGGATTTCACACCAGGTTGCCACAGGACTTTTGCAAAGGTCAGAGGATTGTCTGCCAATAACGGTGACTTACTGCCCCAGTTTGCCAAGTTTCCCAGTTTTGAAACCAACGTAGTCCCCAGAAAACCTAGATGAGTTGGGTATCTCACTACCAATTGAATATTAACGTCCAAAGTAGATTTTGGAGCATGGAAAGAAATACACATGTTAACGGGTGTCTGAGTCAATATTCAGTTCATTTAAGTTTAAGTTAGAAAAATGTAAGCTTAAAGTCACCTATAAACACAGTTTTTCTATTCATATATATGTTTAAAAGTATAAAAATAATTCTCTCCCATCTTTGAACTAATGTTCATTAACATAAATTTAAAAGATTATATTCCTCTGTCGAGTAACTATTTATATAAATTGACCTAACTAAATACCCAGAAACATTTAAAACATTTACAAATTTCATGTCAGATCCTCTCAGACATTTCAGTTATCCCATAAAACTGTTATAAATTCAACAAACAAGGGGCGCCTGGGTGGCTCAGTTGGTTAAGAATCTGACTCTTGATTTTGGCTCAGGTCTTGATCTCATGATTGTGAGATGGAGCCCCACATCAGGCTCTGTGCCTAGCTCGTCGTCTGCTTAAGATTCTCTCTCCCTCTCCCTCTCCCTCTTCTCCTCCCCTCTGCACACTCCTTCTCTCTCTCTCAAATAAATAAATCTTTTTTAAAAATTCAACAACCAAAATCTTGCTAAATCCAAACAATCATCAGAACTAAAAGGCAACCTACAGAATGGGAAAAGATGTTTGCAAATGACATATCAGACAAAGGGTTAGTATCCAAAAATATAGAGAACTTATACAACTCAATAACCCCCAAACAAATAATCCAACTAAAAAATGGGCAGAAGACACGAACAGATACTTCTCCAAAGAAGACATACAGATGGCTAACAGATACATGAAGAGATGTTCATCGTCACTTACCACCAGGGAAATGCAAATCAAAACTACAATGAGATATCACCTCACACCTGTCAGAATGGCTAACATCAACAACACAAGAAAGAACGGGTGTTGGCGAGGTTGTGGAGAAAAAGGAACACTCATGAACTGTTGGTGGGAATGCAAACTGGTACAGCCACTCTGGACAACAGAATGGAGGTTCCTCAAAAAGTTAAAAATAGAACTACCTTATGCAATTGCACTATTGGGTATTCACCCAAAAAATACAAAAACACTAATTCAAAGGGATACAAGCACCCCTGTTTATAGCAGCATGATTGACAATAGCCAAGATATGGAAGCATTCCAAGTGCCCATCAATTAATGACTGGATAAAGATGATGTTGTAGGTGTATACAGTGGAATATTATTCAGCGATAAAAAGAATGAAATCTTGGGCACCTGGGTGGCTCAGTTGGTTAAGCGACTGCCTTCGGCTCCGGTCATGATCCTGGAGTCCCCGGATCGAGTCCCACATCGGGCTCCCTGCTCAGCAGGGAGTCTGCTTCTCCCTCTGACCCTCCGCCTCTCATGTGCTCTCTATCTTTCATTCTCTCTCTCTCAAATAAATAAATAAAATCTTAAAAAAAAATGAAATCTTGCCATTTGCAATGACGTGGGTGGAGCTAGAGAGTATTATGCTAAGCGAAATAAGTCAGAGAAAGACGAATACCATATGACTTCATTCACATGTGGAATTTAAGAAACAAAACAAATGAGCAAAGGGAGAAAAAAGAAAAATCAAGAAACAGACTCTTAATTATGGAGAACAAACTGATAGTTACCAGAGAGAGGTGAGTGGGGGATGGGTGAAAGAGGTGATAGAGATCAGGCAGTGCACTTGTGATCAGCGGATGAGGTATGGAAGTGTTGAATCACTATATTGTTCACCTGAAACTAATATAACACTGTATGTTAACTAATCAGAAATAGTTAAAAATAAAAAATATTTGCTAGAAAAAAATCTTGCTAAATCCACCAAAAAGTGATAATACATTAAATAAAACTTACTGATGTAGTAAATTAAATTTACTTAACATTCAAATTCTGTTTACAAACTTTATTATCTTAGTTTCTAATGAAAATCTCTTAATTTATCCAATAGAATAAATAACAGATTATAATGATTATACAACTTATATTTTCTTTAAGATTTTATTTATTTATTTGAGAGAGAGGGCGAGCACGGAGGGAGAGGGAGAAGCAGACTCCTTGCCGAGCAGGGAGCCCGATGCAGGACTTGATCCCAGGATCCCGAGATCATGACCTGAGCTGAAGGCAGACACTTAACCAAACTGAGCCACCCGGGCGCCCCATACAACCACTTATATTTAACTCTAGTGTCTAATAGTATGAACTGTTGGTGGGAATGATTTACTTTATCATGCCCAACTTTTTTCTCTATCTTCCTGCAAAGGTAGTTTATCCAAACCAGTTGCAGAGCTGCAATCTCAAATGAGAAGATGAACCCAGGACCCAGGATGCCCTCCACTGAGATGCTAACTCAGCACCCATTAATACTTAGTCTCCTTTTAGAGTATGTGACTGTCTAAGCCCATGTGTTCCTTTCCCCAATTTCTACCTTAATCTCTTACGTAACTTTTAATTTTCTGATTTGAATTAAAGAGATCCTGAATCCTATTTATAATCAACCAACCTGCTGGTAAACAATCCTGGTTTACAGTGAAGAGATTTTTTTCCCCCTTCTCTAGTACCTGCCTTAATTGTCTTGTTTTCAAGTATTTTGAAACTTCTTGATGAACAATATTATAGGAGATACCCTTTAGAACATTTAAGAGCTTTGCAATATAAGGAAATAGAAACTTATAAATGTCACTGCCATTATTATCTGGTCAACATTGATTAGCTCCTCTATATCAATTCTTAATAAATACTTGTTGAATAAGATGTAAGGAGGTAGGGGCTCCTGGGTGGCTCAGTCGTTAAGCGGCTGCCTTCGGCTCAGGTCATGGTCCCAGGGTCCTGGGATCGAGCCCCGCATCGGGCTCCCTGCACGGCGGGAAGCCTGCTTCTCCCTCTCCCACTCCCCCTGCTTGTGTTCCCTTGCTCACTGTGTCTCTCTTTGTCAAATAAATAAACAAAATCTTAAAAAAGATGTAAGGAGGTAAATCAAAATTCTATTCATTGTATTTTGAGAAATGGCTAGATGATTCTAACAGTTCATCTGGAAGAAAAAACAAACAGGAATAGGTAAGAATAGTTTCAAAGAGAATAGTAATGAGGAAGACTTAGATATTAAAAGTTATTAAATAGTTACTGTGGTCAAATATATGTGGTATTGGCACAGTAATTGACAGGCTGCTTAAGGGAACAGAAATGTGGGGTGCCCGGATGGCTCAGTGGGTTGAGCATCCCACTCTTGATTTCCACTCAGATCATGATCTCAGGGTGGTGAAATCAAGCCCTGCATTGGGCTCTGCCCTGAATGTGGAGCCTGCTTAAGATTCTCTCTCCCTTACTCTCTGCCCCTCCCCACCATTTGTGCGCATGCTCTCTCTCTCTCAAATTTTAAATAAAACAGGGAACAAATGAAAGTCATAAAATTGGTAATTACATATAAGATTATGTAGGTTACAACAAAAGAAGGAACACAAACCATTGAACGGTAAATGGTCTCTTAAAAAAATGGTGTTGAGATTATTGCCTATCTGGGGGAAATGTGAAGTTTGGTTCCAACAGTATGCTAAAGTAAATTTCAAATGAATTAAAGAGTACAATGGAAAAAATAAAATTAGACAAAATAAAAACTAAGTGCATCTGTATCTGATCTTTAAACAGAAAAGATATTTTCAGCCCCAAAATGATGACAACAATTATCACAAAAGATAAGATTGAGGATGGATCCATAAATATTGACAATTTCTATGTGATGAAAATACTACAAACAAGGCTACACACACACACACACAAAGTAGACATATCAGTACATCATATACAGACACAAGAAGAAAACATCCTTCCCTTCCCATCTCTCCAAATAAAAGGATCATATAGAGGTTCCATTTCTGACATGGAACCAGGAGACAGAAAAGGAAAGAAAAGACAAAATATCAAATACCAAAACACAGAACTTTAAAAAAGAGTTTGGGAATCTGTCTGCAAGTAGAGCTAACAAGCCAACAATTCCACTTTTACACTGGCATAATAAACCCACTGAGAAGAGACCAGGGGTACTCAACGTCACTTGAGTCAATAAGCCTTTCTCCTAAAATGGACAAATAGGCCAAGGTGTGCATATGCATTTGACACATAGTGTTTAAAAATATGTGTCCCTATGAAGCATAATTAGTAACATCTTTGGCCAAGATTCTGTTAACCATTATGTTCATGCTTTTCCAGCATAATAACAGATGTTTACAATAATGACTGAGGAACTGCATGTTATTGAAGTTTCTGTCCAATAGTCTTCTATCACTGAAAGTGTTGCCACACCATCACTGTCGAATGTACTTTCTATCACAAATATTTGTGTCTGTGAGTGACTCATATGTAGCACACAAGGTAATTTTATTAATTGTTCCATTCCCTGACTACAGTTGTGCAATAGATATTTGACTACGGTTTATTACAGAAGATTCCTTTATCTGAAATGTAGACAATGGCATTAAACACAGCTACTATTTAAGAGAGAAAAGGTAAGAAAACAGTAAGTTTGGCCTTGGAAATGCAGCCAAATTTAAAAATGCAAAACATTGTAAAATGCCGGAAAAGATCCTGGATCAGCAAAAGTTAGATAGGACTACCATATGTTTACTTGTAACGAGCTATGTCATTGGGTAAAAAGCTGGATGTTCTGTTTTACCCAACAGGTGGCACTGCACTAGCACTGTGCCTCAGGAACGCGAGCTGGGGAGAAAGGCTGCCCCAACCACCAAGACCACTTCCTGGAGCAGTGATCACGGGATCCAGTATTCGGCTGTGTTTGTGGCCTTCGAGAACCTCACTCTGTCACAAAACATAACCCAGGATCCCACACAAAGAGACACTTAGCAAAGTGTACTTGATGAGGATGATTCTAATCTTTCTTCCTAGAGGTAAATTCATTTACTCATTCACTCATTTACTCCGTCAGTAAATATTTACTGAGTACCTATCATAGATCGGGCCCCAGGCTTGGTACTGGAGATATAATAGTGAAGGACCCTTTGCTTTTGGACCTTACGGCCTAGAGGAGGAAACAAACATTACTGAAATGCTGACATTAATGAAATAATTACTTACTATGGTAAGTGAGCCAAAGGAAAAGTACAAACCATATAAAGGTACAGACATTAGGACAAGGTGAATCAAAACAGAAAGAGGGCATCAATAGGAACTAAGCTCTGTACAGAATAAGACAGGAATTGTCTAAAATGTTAAAACCTACCCTGTGCATATCTATTAAGTTATTGGGAGTATCTGTGACCCTCTTAAAAATCACCCCTGCCATGGTAACCAACAGACACAATAACCAACAGACAGAGAAAAAGTGCCCCGTTCAGCTCCCATGAAATGTTACACTGAAGCCAAAGTATGGATGGCCTCCATCCTTTCTCTCCAAAATCCCTTTACTTCCTCTAGCCCCTCTCCCTCAAAATGCAGTAATTTCATCAGAGGCTGCACATAACCTATAACTTCAATTTCCCAAATATGGTTTTTCTTTTTTTTTTAAAGATTTTATTTATTTATTTGGGAGAGAGAATGAGAGAGAGAGAGAGAGAGGGCATGAGAGGGGGTTGGGTCAGAGGGAGAAGCAGACTCGCCGCTGAGCGGGGAGCCCGATGCGGGACTCGATCCCGGGACTCCAGGATCATGACCTGAGCCGAAGGCAGGCGCTTAACCAACTGAGCCACCCAGGCGCCCGTAAATATGGTTTTTCTTCGTGGTAGTTCCCTTCTCATGAAGCAGCCAGAAACCCTAACTCTCTCAAAGCTGACATTCTAGTTTCTCACCCTGTTACTCAAGGATCTCCATGACATGCTCTAAATTCCTTTCAGTCCCGCTCCCCACTGGCCCCGGACGCAAATCCAGTGGGCAAAGAAGTATAACCACCACCACTGGAATAGACCTTGCCTATCTCTCTTTCCTGCCTCTGTTGCATGCCTTTCCCTCATGCCATTCCTGGCCAGTGAAGTGGCTTCCTCTCTTGTCAATAAATGATGCCTTCCTTAAAACAAAATCACCGGGCGCCTGGGTGGCTCAGTTGGTTAAGTGACTGCCTTCGGCTCAGGTCATGATCCTGGAGTCCCGGGATCGAGTCCCACATCGGGCTCCCTGCTCAGCGGGGAGTCAGCTTCTCCCTCTGACCCTCTTCCCTCTCATGCTTTCTATCTCTCATTCTCTCTCTCTCTCAAATAAATAAATAAAATCTTTAAAAAAAAAAATCACTGGGCGCCTGGGTGGCTCAGATGGTTAAGCATCTGCCTTCGGCTCAGGTCATGATCCCAGGGTCCTGGGATCGAGTCCCGCGTCGGGCTCCCTGCTCCTTGGGAGCCTGCTTCTCCCTCTGCCTCTCTCTCTCTCTCTCTCTCTCTCTCTGTCTTTCATGAATAAATACATAAAATCTTTAAAAAAAAATCACCAACTTTTTAGGTGTTAAAAGTCCTTTAAAAAAAAATCAATGATATAAATAGTGGCTTGTTTCTAACATTTTGCTTGGCAAAATAAAAAGTCGATAACCCTATATTGGTCCTCACATTAAAAACATTTTATTACATGGATCTTTTGACTTGTAGAGTCAGAGAAACACGACCCTACAAAGAAGTCTCCCTTTGCAAGGCCTGGCCTGACTCCATTTGAGAGAAAATGGGAGGACTGTCCCAGGCCTGAGGGCTCTGTAAGTTCAGGCCAAGAGACACTGAGGATAGCAAAGAGCCCTTTCTCCTCTCTGTTAAGATTTGCCCTCAGAATTCTGGTTTCCTGTCTGAGGACCTACGTCTTCTTCCGGCCATTCACTGGACAGACGTGGTCTACCCACAGGGCTGTGGTCTCAGCCTTGCAGGCCTCAGTGGAACGACCGCATTAGAACATGACATGTGGTAGGAAGAACTATCAATGTATATAATGGTGATAATAGAGTTTTTGAAGTACTCAAATATGCTGCTTTCTCTTATATTTCCTTATGCAGACCTCCTCAGCCCCCATACTTCCCAAGGTTTCCAGTTGCCTCAGGGAGGCTTAGGATTGTTCCAGGAGGAATGGAAAGGAAAAGAAAGGGAAAGTTAAGTGTCAGCTTCCAAATAAGATTTTTGAAATTTTCATGATCTTAAAAGCTAGACTTTGTAAAAGAGAAAAGATGTTCTAGATTCTTTTCTCTCTCTCGTTAACGTATCAAAAGCCAACTTGATCGTAGAGTTTTACATAGGGAAGTCCTGGAGTAAACGGGAAGAGAAAGAGGAATGCCCACCCTATCAGTTCTAGTGGACTATCTAGGAAAAAAAGGGAGACAGAGGTAGCGGAGGCCTCAGAGGTGAGCCTAATCTCCTTTCTCTTTGATTCCATCCAAAGCAAGGTTTGTGAAGTAGGTGGAGGAAAGGTGGAGGGTTTCTGAAGGCTTCATCTTTGGAACTCTGGGAGGGCCTGGACTCGCAGGTTGGCTGGCACCACCCTGGGAGTGGCTGCCTCAAGATTTAACTCAATAGCATAGCATGATCCGGCTGGGAGAGGAGTAGAATATAATTTCCTGGGCTGTCTCCGGGACCAGTATGGAATAAATTGGACCAACGAGTTCCCATCTGCTCCAGCGAAGAGGCCTGGAAAGTCACTGAGTTGAGAGCCAATGGGCCTCCACAGAGAGGCCAAGGAAAAGGTGAATCAGCAGTAAGACTGGGGGTGGACACCCTAGGCAGGAGCCAGATGGAGGATGTGGGGTCTGTAGCAGCAGCCAGAGCAGAGGCTGAGTCATCAGGGAGCACAAGCAGGCTTTCCAAGGCAGGAGAGACCAGACCTTAGGGACTGTAGTTCCAACCTCAACGGTGCTCAAAGAACTTCCAGGAATGGTTTGGATACAACCCAGGGAGTGTCCAGACCACCCACCCACAGCAGAAATCAGCAAAGATGTAGAAGATTCTTCATGGACCTGAGGATCCTATCTTTTCTCTGTCCCTGCAGGGTCTTTTAGCCACAGCTCCACCTAAAATCCAGACACCATCTTGAAAAGACAGAAAAGGAAGATGCAGGTACCTAAGAGACTAAGCATGTTTTTACCTCAAGAGAAGAGCCATTTACCTAAAATGTCTATTTAAATTGTGTGCCAGAAAATTTTTCTCTCTCTTCAGTGGTTGGAGCCTCACAAGGAAGACAAGAACTATTTTAGAGAAATGAAAATGCTGCATCTTCTTTGCACATTTGTGAGGAGGGTGAAAAAAATCTGCAACCCTTCACACATATGAGTGTTGCCAGCTTTTCCCGGCCTCCTCCCGTTGCTAAATTTGGTGCTGCTTAGCTGCTCAGTTCCTCCCATCCACCCACACCCAACTGTGGAGAAGAGCTTGGAGGGTCCAGACCAGATCTTTGGGACTTTCACTGCAGAATCAGGGGGATGAAAGGGGGAATAGAAGTGGTATAAGCCACACGGGTATATCGCAAGGAGAAAGAATAAAAAGCAAACTCCTCTTGCAAGAGGCCATGGAGAGCAGGGAGCGTGGATGTGTTCAGAGACATCGTGTAGGACAGGGAGATGGAGGGAGAGGATGGGGGGATGGGAGAGTTCACTATTCGGGAGAAAAAGGGTGAGGAATGGAATGGTTGGATATTAGAGAAGAGGAAAGGGATTTTGGTAAGAGCTTCTCCGGACTGCATCCTTGGATCTCCTTCATATTCCTTGAGATTAAAGGTAGAACTCCTCTCAGGACTTTGCTTTTTTGAACCCTACCCCCTCAGGGTCTGATCCACATGGCTGGCAGTTTTTTTGTTTTGTTTTTAAAGATTTTATTCATTTATTTGACAGAGAGAGAGAGAGCGAGAGCAGGAACCCAAGCAGGGGGAATGGGAGAGGGAGAAGCAGACTTCCCGCAGAGCAGGGAGCCCAATGCGGGGCTCAATCCCAGGACCCCGGGATCATGACCTGAGCTGAAGGCAGACGCTTAACGACTGGGCCACCCAGGCACCCCAGGGCTGGCAGTTTTGGCAGGTTTACAAATACATGAGCCTGCCATTTTACAGGCGGTGTATTCATGTAGAGCAGGGGTTCTCAACTGGGGCCGATGATGCCTCTCAGAGACCATTCAGCAAAGTCTGGAGACATTTTTGATGATCACAACTGGGGGATGCTGTTGGCCAGACATGATGCCAAACATCTGACGATGCATAGGACAGTCCCCAACAGCAAAGAATGATCCCAGCCAAAATGTCAGTGGTTCCATAGGTGAGAAAACCTGACATGGAAAAATGGAGGAAGGGGCAGTTGTTTACCTACATCCTCTCTTCCCAAACACGAATTCTTTTTTTCATTTTGAACACTTTTTTTCAAGTTTATGATATTAATTCTTCAACAGTACTAAATACATACAGTAATAATAGCCAAATCATAGATTTTGGGTTCCTAAAAACCTTTAACTTAAGAGAATTCCTATTGAAGAATTCCAGACCCTATTGAAAAATCAAGTTGAATATTTGGAGGTTTCTAGAAAATTCATGAAAAGTCTTAATACATATTTTTATTCTCAATATAAAATATATAAAATTAGGGGTGCCTGGGTGGCTCAGTTGGTTAAGTGTCTGCCTTAGGCTCAGGTCATGATCCCAGGGTCCCAGGGTCGAGCCCCGCATTGGGCTCCCTGCTCCGCGGGGGCCTGCTTCTCCCTCTCCCTCTGCCTGCCACTCCACCTGCTTGTGCTCTCTCTCTCTCCTCTTTCTGTTAAATAAATAAATAAAGTCTGTAAAAAAAAGAAAAAGAACTCAGAGATAGGACACAGTGCCAAAGGGAGATTGCCACCAGGCCTGGTCCTAACAAAAATGCCACCTAAAGTAACTGCCTTTATATTTTTTTAAAGATTTTATTTATTTATTTGAGAGAGAGAATGAGATAGATAGAGCACGAGAGGGGGGAGTCAGAGGGAGGAGCAGACTCCCCGCTGAGCAGGGAGCCCGATGCGGGACTCGATCCCGGGACTCCAGGATCATGACCTGAGCCGAAGGCAGTCGCTTAACCAACTGAGCCACCCAGGCTCCCAGTAACTGCCTTTAGATACCCCCACCACTTTGGTGGAGACCCGACCCCTTCCTCCAGTAGCAGCAAATGGCATGCAGGGCTAACAAGTGATGAGCAGTGTCCATCAGGTGATTTATGAATGAGTAAGTTGGACTATAAGAGTTTCATGGTTTCATATTATCAGCACATAATGTGCAAAAGTCAGACTTGTAACAGCTAAGATCATGCTTTTGGCTTCACTAACTGACAAATGGTACCTTCAACAAATAGGCATCTTTTTTTTTTTTTTTTCCTTTCACAAGAAGCCTGGAGGAATGCAGTTCAAAGCTGATGCAGAGGCTCAAAGATTTCAGGGATAAGAGTTCTCTTGGTCTTTTTGTCATAGTCACAAGACAGCTGTTGTATTTCCGGGCATTGTATCCATTTTCAATGAAAAAGAAGGCAGAGAGCCACAGGGAGAAGGTGTGGCAATAGGCTCATTTATCCTTCTACCAAGAAAAGCAAAAGTCTTCTGGAACACAAAGAGGACACCCTTTCATGTCTCCTTGGATCATGAAACCAACCCTAGCTGCCAGGGTGGCCAGAAAGGCATAGTGGAGGCAGCAAAGAAGAAGGAGTTGGGGAGTACCCGTTTAGTTAACCATAATATAAAACTCTCTTCCTGTTTCCAACCTGGCATCTTAGACTAGTTGGAGGCCCAATGGAAAGTGTTAAGAACCAGAAGAATTGATTTTATGAAAGATTCTGAGCCCAAGTGGTGCTACTTTGGGGCCTAGCTGGGGAGATGGACATTCCCACCTGCTTTGCTGACACCAGAAGCATTTTGTGAGCTCTGAAGGACAATGTTCTTGGCTTGGGCCTTAACATTGCACAGCAGGCACCATAAAGTGGCGAAAGGCCCTCAAGCTACTTCCTGGGTAGACACAGTGACAAAGGGAAGCTAGAACAGGAAAGGAAAAACCTAACAAACCCAGCAACCTCCACTCTACCGATGGTGAGTCTAACCGACCCCTTGGGCACTCTTGGAAATAAATAATTGGGGAGAAATGGAATTACTTGGGCAAGTGGAAGGTGGAGGCAAGATCAAGAACTTTGAGTTAATGATGTTAATAGGACTTTATGTGTAGCCACAAGCTGATATGGCTGCCTGGAGATTAGATCGTAATAGCAAAAACGAAAACAACTTGTAACTTTGAAATCAAAGTTTTGTTGCTTCTACAATAACCGACAAAAAAATAAAGATGTTTTAGTTTAGCCCACTACTGGACAATAGTTCCTGGCCCATGAACTTCTGCTCTCCCGGCTATTTCTGCCAAAAATGAGCTGTTTGTGACATACACAGCCCCAGCCCAGGGAGAGGATTGCAAACCCCAGGCCCTGCCTCCTTCCCTTTCTCCTTCCTCATCTGACTTTGGAGATGGTGCCTTTTCTCTGCACCTCAGTTTTCTGCAAAGCCCAGGCTCAGCCCAGTATGGTTATGTGGTCTACTCTGGTTTCCCTTGTGGCTTTTAGATTCAGAATTCTGAGCTCATTTATTAGCAACTTCTCTGAATAGGCCATCTCATTCATTTGCTCATTCATTCATTCATTCATCATTCATCAAACATTCAGTAAGTGCCTTCTGTGTTCTTCTGTGTTTTATGTGCTCTACAGAGTCAAAGACAAATAAAATATTGTCCAGTCTCTGAGAATCTTAGACTCTCTAGGCACCTCATAAAAGTAGAATCATTTTGTGATTGGCTTATTTCACATAGTGTAATAACCTCAAGGTTCAGCCATGGTGTACCATGTGTCAGAATTGCCTTTTTGGGGGGGGGGGGCGCCTGGACAGCTCAGTTAAGTGTCCGACTCTTGATTTTGACTCAGGTCATGATCTCAGGGTCATGAGATTGAGCCCTGCATTGGGCTCTGTGCTCAGCAGGGAGACAGCTTGAGATTCTCTCTCTCTCCCTGTCCCCCTGCCCCTCCCTCTACTCATGCACTCTGTATTTCAAATAAATAAATAAATAAATAAATAGATAGATAGATAAATAAATAAATAAATAAAATCTTTTAAAAAAAAGAATTACCTTCCTTTTTAATGCTGAATAATATTCCATTATATGTATATACCACATTTTGCTTATCCATTCATCTGTAATAGACACTTGGATTTCTTCCACGTTTTGCCTATTGTGAATAATGCTACTATGACCATGGGTGTACAAATCTCTTCAAGACCCTCCTTTCAATTCTTTTGGGGTACATATATAGAAGCAGAATTGTTGGATCATAGAGTAATTCTATGTTTGATTTTTTAAAACCCATAAGAACTTCTTTTTTTAAACAAAATAAACTGTAATGGTTTAAGTCATTTTCTGACAGTTTTTGTTACTTGCAGCCCCAAACCTCCTAACTGGTTTGATGGGGTATAGGGAGGGGAGGGAACCTTAGACAAAGGGAGAAGTTGGAGTACTGCAGATCTGCACTGAACTACCTGGCACATTTAGGGAACCACAAAGAGCTCAGCACATCAGCACATAAAGTGAAGGAAAGTATCTATTGCATCTATTGTTGAAATGACAGAATGCATCTTAGCTAGTTCAAGCAGGAAAGAAATGCATTAAAGGTACTGAGTAAGTTAGAATCCCTTGGAGGGTCAAAGAGTCAAGTTGGAACATTTTTCATCCAAGAACAACACCCAAGTTGCACATCTGGTCAACACACACAGGCACCGTCGTTTACACAGGATATGGTGGCCCGGACCTTTACCTCTACTTCCTGAGGTCTTTCTGCTGTGCCTTGCCATCTTCACCAGCAATGTCTTTTCCTTTTTCCTATTTCTCTCCTCTGAATTTAAGTCTCTTGTGGCTGTAAATCCCTGGGGGATACTGTGTCACATGCATGCATCCCAGTTTCCAGAAAGACTTTGACCTTGAGAAAGCTGGACACACATACACACACAAAAAAAGACACATTGTTCTGAGGCTTGTTCCAATTCAGTAGGAAAGAGCACTGTGGTTGATTGGCAGCATGTGCCATGGGGATGGGAAAGGGAGATATGGGAGCTTGTCATGGACTGAATGTGCCTCCCACCCCCAATTCTTTTGTTGAAGCCCTCACACCCCATTGTGGCTATGTGTGGAGACAGGGCCTTAAAAGAAATAATTAAGGTTAAATGAGATCATAAGAACGGGGCCCCAATCATTATAGTGTCCTTATAAGAAGAAATACCAGAGAGTTCATCTCTCTCTCCATGTGAACACATCAAAGAAAGGCCATGTGAGGACATAGGGAGAAGAACCATCTGAAAGCCAGGAAAAGAGCTCTTACCAGAAACTGAATCGACCAGAACCTTGATCTCGGACTTGTAGCCTCTAGAACTGTGAGAAAATCCGTGTCTGTTGTTTAAGCCACCCAGCCCGTGGTATTTTGTTATGGCAGGTCAAGCTGCCCACAGAATCATAGCACATGTCTCATGTGGTCCCCATCAATGCCAGAAAACTTCTACTCTGCAACTTCTTCATTAAAGGTTTTTAGGTAAGAAAATGCTGATTTGCATTCTTGAAAGACAACTCTGGTGGCAAAGTTGGGATTGCTGGGGAGAGGAATAGACAGGAAGTAGACAGCCTACTTAGGTGTGTCTCAGTAACTCAAGGGAAAGAGGATGAGAAGCTGAATGTGGCAGCGGAGATGGGGAAGAAGATCAATTTGAAAGACATTAAATGGGCAGAATCTACAGGATTCAGTTATTGAACATGAAAGACAAGGAAGAAGAGGAAAGAGTAATGACTCGCCAGTTTCTGGCTTGGACAGTTGGGACAGGTGACGGTACAATTCATCCAGGTGAAATATGGAAGGAGGAACAGATGTGGGGGGAAAAATAAGTTCACTTTTACAAAAATCTCAAGTATAGGGGGCACCTGGGTGGCTCAGTTGGTTAAGTGTCTGCCTTTGGCTCAGGTCATGATCCCAGGGTCCTGGAATCGAGTCCCGCATTGGGCTCCCTGCTCATTAATTATATGGGAACACAGTGACTTTACAGGGGACAAATCTGACAGATTTGTCCGTGCTAACCAAGGGATCAAAGTTAACATCTCCAGTAATGGAATAGGATGTACTAAGAAGAAGCCGAGCTTTGCTTATGTAGTTATTCCTGCCCAAAATGCAAGATACAAATTGAAGGACATTCTGCAGTATAACTGGCCTGCACTGCTCAAAAATATCAAGCTTGTGAAAGACAAGGAAAAACTGAAGAAAGGTCCCAGATTAAAGGAAAATAAATGCACACAGCCACTGAATGCAATAAAGACCATTACTGGGACGATTGGTGAAATTCGAATAAAGGATATAGGTGAGCTAACATATTGTATCAGTGCTAATTTCCTAAGTTTGATAACTGTGCTAGTTCTTGTAAAGAACTCTTGTTTTGGGGAAATACGCACTGAAGTATTTAGGGATAGAGGGGCCATATATTCTCTATGAGGAGGGGATGGCAAAGCAAAAGAGCAAATATTTTTAAATGTTAACATTTGGAGACTTGGGAAAAGGGTATATATAGCCTAAAATTATATTTAAAGAAAAAGTTTTTTAAAAGAATACATTTTTAGGGACACCTGAGTGGCTCAGTCAGTTAAGTGTCTGCCTTCGGCTCAGGTCATGATCCCAGGGTCCTGGGATCAAGTCCGACGTCAGGCTCCTTGCTCAGCGGGAAGCCTGCTTCTCCCTCTCCCTGCCTGCCGTTCCCTCTGCTTGTGCTCTTTCTCTCTCTCTAACAAATAAATAAAATCTTTAAAATGAAAAGAATACATTTTTGGGCTTGACGAATTAGATATAGGTACTTGTGGTTATTGGGATTCAGTATATTTTTTTATTGAATAGGGTTAGCATTCCTCCTCCATTCCTAGAGAGCGAGGGCGCTTGGCCAATTTACCTCTTTCACCTTCAGGCCATCTAACCTTCATTCTCCCTCCCTGGTGCCTTTGGAGGCCTCACCTGCCCACCCCCCCCACCCCCCTGGGAGGCATACACTAGGCAGGCCATCACTCTGCTTTCCCCAGGAACAGCCCATCATTCAGCTTCTGAGGCTTCATGAGCCCTGGGGATGAGAGTTCCCTGGACTAGGGCTTCCTGGAGGGAGCATCCTTCCCTTGCTGTCTGCAGTTATGATGCCCTTCTGTTCCACTCTCGGGGTTCCAACCTCATCAACTTATCATCCCTTGTGCCTCATGCTCCTAGACTATCCTCCCTTCAGGAAGTCAGAGAGGGTCTCTGAACCACTCCCTTCCAAGAGCTGAAGGCCTTCCCCAGCCAGTCCCCTTTGAGGCCCATTTCTTTCTCAGGCAGGGTTAGCCTCTCCCTTCTTACTTCCCTGGTGTGACAGGACAGTACTGTAGGTGCCTCCTCACACCCTAATATGAGAGATCAGACCCCCTTGCAGGAGCTGCAAGAGTCTGGGACACCCGTTCTGTGGGCTAGTTTTACCATCTCCCCACTCTGGCCTATCACATGAAGAGGGTAGAAAAGTCTTCTGGAAAAGGTTGTTACTGTGCTATCAGATTGCATCAGTTAGAATCCCCGATATCCTATTTACCAGCTGACTCACCTGCAGAGGTCTTTCAACCTTTCTGAGCTTAGAGACATTATCGATAAAATAGGAAAAACAACAACAAAAACACCCATAAACAACAATATCAAGCCACATGAAGAGCCTGGCACATGGCACTCTTAGTTCCTGTGTTTTGTCAGCCGGGGACGGGGGCGCGGGGGAGATACTTTTCAGAGAAGTTCCCCTTGGGCATGTCTTGTTGCATCTCTCTTTTTATTGATGTTTCCTCACCCTGAGCTTTGCTTCAAGAATGGGCTTTGGACCAGCCCTGTAGCCAGCTCCTTGCTAGTTCCATCCAATTTCCTTTCTTCTTCCTCAGAGTTTAGAAGAACACAAAAGCATCATCTACCCAACCACCACTCCACTGTGCTCCCAGGGCCCTGGGGAGGAGGCTGAAAGGTGAGAGCAGTATCCAACTTGCCATGAGTACAGCCAGGTGGGTATTAGCACCAGCCTCCTTCGCTGACCACCATGTGCCGGCCACGGGAGAGAGAGAGAGTTCTTGGCCTCGGGAGACCACAGCTATGTCTTCAGGGCATGAAAAGCAGCTGTGTCATGACCTCAGGTCTTCTGTCTTGGTTCTCACCAACTGGGTGGAGCATGTCTCCAGGATCCACAGTGAAAAACAAATCTGCCCAGACAAATATAGACATTTCTCAAGTGCAGAGTAGCCCATGAAACAAGTATACGATTGCCTGACTTTTCCAATATTCTTCTCAGATCCATCGATTCATGAGTATAAATTGACAAGACAAGTACAAGGGACGTGAAATAGATATGCCATCAAGTTCAAGAGGAGAGAGGCTGAGAGTCTGAAGTCAGACTGGCCTAAAGGCATAGACAGTCCCATGTTCCAAAATTCAGGCCATTAGTGTCCTCCTCCAGGAGCTGAGCAAATGTGAAAATATTTTTAATGCAAGAGCTGGAGGCTTTAGGATAAAGATTTGTCCGTGTTTTTGGCCACATCCTTGTTATAGTCCTGTTTGGTCTTAAGGTAAAATGTTAAAGGTACACTTTGAATATTTTGCAAAATACCCTGAATATCTAACTTCTCGCTTCACCTTCCTCTACTCCAACTTTATCCAAAAAAGAAGAGTGCAAACTGGATTTAGAGGCTGCCTGTACAATGCAGCTGTGTGCAGAAAGTTTAATACACAAGCAGTACTCTAATGACGGGAATGAGGAAATCAAGTCATCAATGACCAAAAGAACTTGCCTTCCTACCCATCCACTGGAAACAGTTATGTCTCATGAGTGTGCAGACCTATGAAAATGATCTACATTTAAATAGTTAAAAGAAAGCATATTTCTCTTCCCTGACTCACCAGAAAGAAGGCAATTAATAACTCAGGATCAGGAGATACCCCTCACATTGCCATGTTATAGGTTGGAGGGTGCTGATTCA
The DNA here is from genome assembly GCF_009762305.2 of Zalophus californianus. Lineage (NCBI taxonomy): Eukaryota > Metazoa > Chordata > Mammalia > Carnivora > Otariidae > Zalophus > Zalophus californianus. The sequence continues at coordinate 97,273,782 of NC_045595.1, forward strand.
AAACGATGCTGTGTAACTAAGTTCCGAAATTAGTTTTTCGCTGCAGGACATAGTCTTCTTAAGAGGCAATGCAGTTTCCCTACCTCAGCCACCATGAAGCAAGCCAGCTTATGGGTGAGAATGACAATGGGTTAAAAGCTGGTGAAGAAATAGGAAAAGACATAGTAGTGAATGGTTGCTCATCAGAATGGAGGGGGTAGAGATAGGAGTGATGTTAAACACATTCATTAATAATTTGGGGAAGGAAGTGAAGTGCAAGTTTGTATATGATGCAATATTGTTCCAGTTGCAAAACATCATGAAGAAATGAGAGGAACTCTAGATGAATTTAAAACACAGTGTAAAGGCAATAAAGGGAGGGAGATGGGACAGACTTCTTGTAATTGTACTGTGAGTAAATTTCATTGGTCTTCATGAAACTTTATTTCCCGAATATTTTACATTAAGGAAACACTAATTCTGCTAAAGATCTCTGCAGAGCAGGCCAGTATCAGTAAAGGAATATTAACATCCTTAAATACTTATTCAGAATTAGAATAATTAGGAATGATTTCCCATGGAGGAAAAATGGAGTTTCTGGGTCTTAGTGAAAAAGTATGATAATTCTGAAACCTGCAACAGGAAGTCAGGGGAAAAAAAAAGTGGAGTGTCACTTCATGTAAAATTGCCTTCATACCTTTATTAACAATTTAGTAACGGAGTTATGAACTTGGGGTTAAGCTAGTGAAAAAGAAGGGAAATGAGGAGAATCTGGTATGGCTATTTTTTTTAAAGATTTTATTTATTTATTTGAGAGAGAGAGAGTGAGAGACAGAGAGCACAAGAGGGAAGAGGGTCAGAGGGAGAAGCATACTCCCCGCTGAGCAGGGAGCCCGATGTGGGACTCGATTCCGGGACTCCAGGATCATGACCTGAGCCGAAGGCAGTCGCTTAACCAACTGAGCCACCCAGGCGCCCCTGGTATGGCTATTGATATTTTATTTTAGTTTTTGGATATTGATATTTTATTTTATTTTATTTTATTTTATTAAGATTTTATTTATTTGACAGAGAGAGAGAGAGAGCACAAGCAGGGTGAGTGACAGGCAGAGGGAGAAGCAGACTCCCTGCTGAGGAAGGGAGCCCCATGAGGGACTCCATCCCAGAACCCTGGGATCATGACCTGAGCTGAAGGCCGACGCCTAACCAACTGAGCCACCTAGGGTCCCTTGGATATTGATATTTTAGAGAAAGGAACAAACCTTTAAACACCAGCTTTTAATTTCAAATTACAGGCTCCTACTAAAGTTTCCCATTCCTATTTTAACCATTTGGACAGGTATGATAATGAGTAATAGAAAATAGAATTTTCATAAGAGGAGAGCTTCAAGTCTGCAGCGTGGATAAAGTAAGTGGACTAATATGATTCAATCCATTCATTCAACAGTTATTTATTGAGGGTGTTAGAAACGAATCTAGAAGAGATAAACTAGGATACAGATACATAATGCTATGCAGAAAATGATCACTGCCACGAAAAGGTACAAATAAGAACCTTCGTCTGTGAGAGAAAGAGACACATGGATGAGGCAACATTTGGAAGGGCAGGGGGGAAAGTCACTCCTAGAGGGCTGGTGGGAAAAGTGGCTCAGTGTGGCTGGAGCTACAGGGAGTTAGGGTAGCCTGGGCCCAGTCTCAACCCTGAGCACTTGCCTGAGAAATCTGAACTTTATTTTCTGGTTGTTTATAGCACTCTTTGTGACCTGTAGTGTCGCTTGTTTGCTGGGTGAAGGGAATGAATGAAGCCATTGATGTTTTTTTGAGTAGACCAAGTGGCAAACTCCAATTTTTGCTTTAGGAAGATTAATTTAAGTGGTATGTGTAGGAGGAATGAGAGAGATGAGAGATCTATTATAAGCGTTCCAGTCAAGAGCATGAGATAACATTTACTGTGCTAATCCTACTACGTGCCCCGGATTCTACTAGATGCTTCACACACATACTTTCAGTAATTATTTCATCCTGATAGAACTTTGAAGAAGGAAGAAGAAATATAGCATTCCCATTTTATTGTTAAGAAACGGGTTCAGAAAGGTTGAGGAATGGGGCGCCTGGGTGGCTCAGTCGTTAAGCGTCTGCCTTCGGCTCGGGTCATGATCCCAGGGTCCTGGGATGGAGCCCCACGTCGGGCTCCCTGCTCTGCGGGAAGCCTGCTTCTCCCTCTCCCACTTCCCGCTGCTTGTGTTCCCTCTCTCGCTGTGTCTCTCTGTGTCAAATAAATAAATAAAATCTTTAAAAAACAAGAAAAAGGTTGAGGAATTTGCTCAATGCCACTCTTGTAAAAGTGGTCGAACTAAGCTCCAACGTAAGTCCTTCTGCCTCATAAGCTCATGCCTTTTTAAAAACAAAAAACAGAGGCGCCTGGGCGGCTCAGTCGTTAAGCATCTGCCTTTGGCTCAGGGCATGATCCCAGGGTTTTGGGTTAGAGCCCCGCTGCAGCATCAGGCTCCCTGCTCAGCAGGAAGCCTGCTTCTCCCTCTCCCACTCCCCCTACTTGTGTTCCCTCTCTCGCTGTCTCTCTGTCAAATAAATAAATAAAATCTTTAAAAAAAACAACAAAAAATGAACAACAAAAAAAAACCCCATAACATGTTGACACTACTCAAGTAAGGATGAATTTAACAAGTACAATGACAGGGAATGGAAAGAAAAGCGATTTGGGCAGAATCAGAAGTGTGTGGCAGTTGAAAACAGTATAGGGGCAAGGGATTATAAAAAGAGTCTGAGTCTCTAGCCCAGGTAACAGACCATGGCTGTGAACTCAGATTTGCAAAGGAAGATAGGGAGTTCAGTTTGGGACTTCTTGTTGACATGACAGCAAAACATCCAAATAAGAGGAGGTAGGTTCACTTTCTCCAACAAGTGTGCAAGTCACGCAGCGGTCCCCCACAGCACACATGGAAACGGCAGTGTCACTCCTCAGCGACAGACACAGACTAAGGCCGTTCTTCCTGGCTGTCCGGTCTTTGCACAAGTGACTTCTCCTCCTGGCACATTTGTGCCTCTCCCCGCTGACCTTCAGTTCACTCCTCAGTGCATTTCCCAGGAAGGCCTTCCCTGACTCTCCAGTTTCCTCATCTAAGGGCTTTTCTCTATGCCTCTGTCCTTTTCTCTAGTGCCTCTGTGTCTCTGCCAGACTGAGCGGCTGGAGGAGGGCTGGGGCTCTCTGAGGCTATCATTAAGTCTGACCCTCAAAAAGTATTTGTTGACAGACTGAATAATTCCTATTGTTGCCCTGGAAAACAACTACCCTGCCCTATTAAGTCACAGTTTCTTTCCTCTTAGGGCAGTGCAGTTAACAACCTCAAGACCAGGAAATCATCTTCCTCATCTCATACCAGGGTATTATTCATGCAGTTTACTCACTGTAAAGAGGTCCCTTGAAATAAAGCTAACAACTAGTCAAAGATTTACGAATGTCCTAGTGTCAATCAACTTTTTAGCAAGCCCACTGAGGGGGCGGGAGGGGATGGGACCCATCCTTCTTTGCTCTTTCTGTTTCCAAAATACACAAGGGATGGTAAGAGCTTCAGAATTTTTCCGTGGGAGGCTCTCCCGTGCTGCTCTCATGTTGTAATTGGGGGCTATGATCCTTTTTTTGAACCAGCTTTTGCAGAGCAGTGTTCTTACTTAAAGTGAAATTTTGTGTGTGTGGTGGTGTGGCTTGAGGGTAGGGAGCATGCAGATGTTATTTGGGGAATCTCTAATACAACTCTTGGCTCTTTTTCAATAAGGTAGTTGTGAGGTCCTCTCAACTGTCAAATTCCATTCTGTTTTCTTTCCACAGGGAGTTCCCTTGAGCGTTAGAAGCTGTGAAAGTCGGCTTGTGGTGGGGAGCCTAATTCCCAGAAGGATTTGGGGATCTCGAGAAGGCTGAGGTTTTCCCTCGTGAGGTTTCAGGGCTGCTCAGAGCCACGACTTGGAGCCGCACTTGGCTAGCGCCTGGGCTTTTATGGGGCAAAGAGCAGGAAAGCCAGGACTTCAGTTCGCGCCTGGGCGGCCCGGGTTCGGGGCGGCTGAGCGTGGGGGTGGGGGTGGGGCTGGGGGGGCGGACGGCAACTGCAGGGACCCGGGTGGGGCGGGGGCAGGACAGGGGCGGGGCGGGCGAGCCAGGCTGCAGCCCGGGGGCGGGGCCAGGCGCGCCGCTCGCCCCAGCCTAGGCCGCCGCTGGGCTCCGCCTCGCCGGCTACGCAGGCGGCGGGGCTGCGGCACGGGCCGGGCGGCACCATGGCGGCGGCGGCGCCTGCTGCTGCAGCGGCTTCTTCCGAGGCGCCGGTGGCGACTGCGACGGCTGAGCCCGGGGCCGGGGACGAGGACAGTCGAGAGGTCCGAGTGCTGCAGAGCCTGCGGGGCAAGATCTGTAAGCGGGGGCCGGGCTGGGGGACCCACCCGGCGGCCAACGGGGGCCGCCGCGGGGCTGAGGGGGCGGCGGGCGCGCGGGGGTGGTGGCGCCGAGCCGTGCTGGGATCGCGGGGCGGAGAGGGGACCTGGGCAGACGGGGTCCGGGGCCCGTGCCGGGGCCGGGCGAGGCGCACGGGGAGGGCCGGCACGGGTGAGGCTGGAAGGGGGGTGTGTTGGGGGAGGCGTCGCCTCGACGGGACGGCGTGGGCTGGGGCTGCCCTTGTCCGGTTGGAGTGGAGAGCCGGGAATTTGCGTGGAGGGGGCGCGCGGAGCAGCGCCGGCCTGAGGGGCTCGGCTTTGGGGCGCGGCCTGGACGTGGGGACGCCCCAGCCGGGGGCGTGAGCCGGGGGCGTGAGGAGTTTCCGGCCGCCCTGGGACGCAGGCCTCCGGGCGGTGCGGGCGCCGGGGAGCGGCCCCGAGGTGGGAGCGGAGCGGTAATTACGGGAGGCGCGGCCGGAGGAGGAGGAGGAGGAGGAGGAGGGGGAGGGCGGGGAAGTGGGGCTGGCCCGAGGGGAGGGGGCTGCCTGCTTCCTGGGCTCACGAGCCTGTTCGAGGTTGAAAAAGGCGCCCTGAGCTGGAGGAAACAGGCCGCCCTGGGACTCTGGTGACCGCCGCTCGGGGTTTTCGCCAGTGAGCGCGCCGGGAGGGGCTCGGGGCCGGACACCTGTACTTGCCCCACCTCGCTGCGCCGAAGACTTGGATCGAGAGACTTGTGTGACTGACAGGGACTTAAGACAGGATGTAGTGGCTTCCTGTGAGCAGGTCTCAAAACACAGTCATCCAGCCCGCCCTTAACCCACTTAATTCCTTTCCTTCTCATGCATTTAATTGTTACTTTTGTGAGCGAGCCATATTAGTTGACTTAATACAAAATTTTTGCTCAGAAGCTCTAAGCTTTACAGTAGACCATTTGAATTCAGTCATTTGGACATTTGTTTTTAAAAAGTGACTCTGGGCGTCAGAGTTACAATTTTTTCACAGTAGTTTATTCGGAGGAAACGCCTTTTTTTTTTTTTTTTTTGCTACTTGTAAGATATATCAATAAAACTTATTTTTGCTTTTGTAAGAAATCATCCTCATTTTCTTTATTCATTATTCTCAGAATGGAAATGTGCCTCATCTTTCAGGTAAATAACCCTTAGTAAGAGGAGTACTTTTTACTTTGTAAGAAGAAAATCTAATTGCATGGGCGCCTGGGTGGCTCAGTTGGTTAAGCGACTGCCTTCGGCTCAGGTCATGATCCTGGAATCCCGGGATCGAGTCCCGCATCGGGCTCCCTGCTCAGCAGGGAGTCTGCTTCTCCCTCTGACCCTCTTCCCTCTTGTGCTCTCTATCTCTCGTTCTCTCTCAAATAAATAAATAAAATCTTTAAAAAAAAAAAGAAAATCTAATTGCAATAAAATGGCTAACAATGCTCTTTGGTGGCACAGGATGTAAAATTTTCCTCTTCCTGAATAGTGATATTATTAATTGAGCTAGGATTCTTCCCCTTTCCTCTTTTCAAGTTGCTCCCCTCTTCAAGTACTGAGATTTTATTAAATCTCAGAGGCAGACATGTTAAATTTTCTCATCTTTTTGTTCCCAGAAGTAGTCCTAGGCAACTTAAGATCATGAGTACAGTTCTCAAAACCTGGAAAATGATATCAAAGAAATAGATCTTGTCTATATCTAAGTTCCCAATATTAAAATTACTTTCTGGGGCGCCTGGGTGGCTCAGTCTGTTGAGTGTGGTTGAGTGTCTGCCTTCGGCTTGGGTCATGATCCCAGTGTCCTTGGATCGAGCCCCACATTGGGCTCCCTGCTCAGCAGGAAGCCTGCTTCTCCCTCTCCCACTCCCCCTGCTTGTGTTCCTGCCCTCGGTATCTCTCTCTGTGTCAAATAAATAAATAAAATCTTAAAAAAATAAAATAAAATTACTTCCTAGGGTATAAAATCTTCAAATTTCAGATTAAGTCTTATATTTAATATTTACATATATCTAGTTTAACATTTGGGAAAGCTATAAATGGGCCAGAGTCCCCCCCCTTGGTCTAATTTTCCAAATTTTACCACTTTTACATTTTAGTGTCACTTGATGCTAGGCACTGTTCATTGGAGTCTCACTGATTTATAGAGCTGCAGGTTATACCATGGAACTACCCTACATAAATCTTGGAATTGAGAGTTAGGGTTAGGCTCTTCCCAGAAGGACTTAGCTGCCCTGCACCTTCACCTGCGCCATAACAAAGATATCACAATAGGAGATATCACTGTGAGTGAAACTCATACCTACAAATACAAAAACACAACTTTGTTTTTGTGCCTTAGAACAACCCCACTACCCAGATTTGGAGATTGATCATCCAGTTGCTGGGAATGATATTACCACTTTAACCATAGTCGGGGTATCGTATTTGTTATTTCAGTCTATTTCTTGCTTTTGGAATTGCTCGGCTTATAGCTCAGATCACTTACCTGCTTTTTAGAAAAAGTGTATTAGGATACTTATATATGAAGCTTCTTTGCATCTCCCTCTCCATTTCTTTGCCCTTCTTTTGGCTGGTATAATCCAGAGTTGGTTGACCTTCAGAACCCTGTGAAGACCTGCTGTTTTCTGTTTCCCTGAAACTGACGTGTGGGTTTTACAGGGTGGGGGCTGGAGGGCTGGAGGAGTCATTAGCAGGTGCTAAAGTCACAGAAATGGGATGGTGGTGATTCTGACAATGAAGATACTAAGCAGCTTGAGGGTGTGGATAACCATGTCAGCTTTCCTTTTCATCATACTGGGAGACCTCAGAGGATAGCCTGATAGTACCCACTAGACTGGATATGTGCTGGCAGATTTCAGACTGCTGTTTCAGAGCCTCTAACCTGGAGAGTTAGAGCTCCATAGGGCTCAAAGTGAGCCTCAAAGGAACGTCTTTTTTCCTAGACCTGGGTAGGACCCTTCAACTCCAAATGCTACCAGCAAAAAGTGAGGACAGATTAGATTTACATATCTTTAAAGTTCTAGAGTTAATAGTCTACAACCTTCTTTAGGGGTTTCATTCCAGTATTTGTTAATTTTCTCATATCCTTCACAAGGTGAAATAATCAGATTGACAGATTGGAAACCCATTTTGTGGTCAGTTTCAATCAACTAACATTAGCAAATCCAGTGTTGCTGATAATATTTTGTCTTCTATGCTGATCTCAATTCCCTGAAGTCGTTTTAGTGCCCTAGGAAACCATGGCCACAAATGGTCAGCTTCCCTAATATTCAAGAGTCAGGCATGGTTATTGAAGTCCTAGAGTTGTCATATGAACCCTTGATAAAGGAAATTAAGGTACTACAGACTCCATCCTTTGTTGTGAACTGCCTTGCAGTGAGTGGCAGGTATGCTTAGTACCTGGAGCACTTTTGCATTGCCCGCCCCCCCCCCTCCCCCCGCAAGCTAAAGAGAGGGGTTGGAGCTTTCTTGGTTGTACTTTCCAAGCTTCATGCTGTTATTTTATGTCTTTTTGGTTACCGCTTTTTGTTAAGTTTGCTCTCATCTAATCTGCTTGTAATCAGAACGTAAGAATGTTGCTGAAAGAGCTCATGCCAGCTTGTTCCTGGGTGTACCTGCTCAGGGAGACCAGAATCTGAGGCTTGGTCTCCTCAGATTGGTAAGGGAGCCAAATCTGAGGATTTTTGTGAATATCGAGATGTGCAGTACAGTGTGAGATCTGTGGGATCATGATGTGTCCCAGAACTCACTTGGTCTCCTTGGTATCTCTAGACCGAATGATGTAGGGCTCTTTGGCAAAGTAGAATCTGTGGGGTCTGGTTAAGTGCTTGAGTTTGGAGGCTTGGTCAGGTTAGTCACATGGATTTGAATCTTCTCTTAATTTTTTGTACCTCTATTCTTTTTAATTTTATTTATTTATTTTAGAGAGAGAGTGCCCATGTGCAGAAACCAAGAGTCGGATGCTTAACTAGTGACTGAGCTACCCAGGCGTCCCTGTGCCTCTGTATTCTTGTGTGTATAATGGGTATAATAAAAATACTTATCTCACAGGATTGACTTGAGAATTAAATAAATCCCCTTCTCCAGTCATTTCTCCCCTGCTCCCCCAGGAGCTTGGTCAGACATGGACCATCTTTTGGGAAGGTATAAATAGGAGATAAAAATTAATCTTTATCTGATGTTCTTGTCAACACTTAACCGGCATTTTCTGGTGTACAAAGCTGATTGAAATCAGAAGGACTGTGTTCTGTTTCATACATTATTAGTTATTATTCACATGATTTTACGCAGCTCACTTACCTTTTGAGCTGATCTTACTCATCTTTAAAATGGGAATAATGCTTCATCACTAGCCATTTTGTACATGTTGTTCCCTCTGCCTGGAAGTGTCTTTCTCCTTTCCTCCACCCCATACGTATATCAGGGAACTCCTACACATCCTTCAAAAGTCTGACTTTTCAGATCACTTTCAAAGCTGCATGTGATCTGACCAAAGCCTTCTTTGGGGCGGGGCACCACCACCCCCATCCCTGGAGAGAAGATGTTAGGCCCTTGTACTTCTGGGGAGTTGTAATTCCCTGTCTTTATTCTAGCACATTTTATAAAAATTGTTTATTTTCCCCATTAGACTGCAAGCTCTTCCAGGGTAGAATTCATTTTTTTTTTCCTTTTAGCTATCCCATTGTCAGCATAATGCCTGGGACATAATAGCCCTTTAGAAAATGCCCTGCTTCTCACTATGTTATCCTGAGGAGGATTTGAAATACTAGATGTGAAACTGTTTTGTAAATTTTACAGATAAACTAGAAGATGATAGTATTGTTGAAAGAAAAACTACATGGGTCTGTGACAGGAAGTTCATCCCTTTCAAAATCACAGTGCCAATTGAGCTTATGTTTGAACTGATGCCAAAGTTGCCTCATTAGGAAAAGGATTAAAATTTTTAAATGCTGTGAGTGCTTATTATTAGGAGATTTGAATATTGTTACCTGACTGTACTCCATGAATATTGTTACTAATTGGTCCTGAGCCTGGAAAAGAAAAATCTCATAATCATACTTGATACAGTAAATGTTTTTATTTGTCATGGAAGGTTTGAATTTTTTGGTAGTGAGGTATAAATCAAGACATTTTATTGATCATGCAATAGAATTGAGAGGGAGAGATTAAAAAGAGTTTATTCATGCTAAGAATTTATTATTATTAGATATTTGAATTAGATGAGTTATTTAATAAATTAATAGAGGGAAGATTGCTAAAAGGTTTGTTCATCCTAAGAATTCATTATTGTCAAAAATTTGAAATGAGATGATGAGTTATTTAGGATGGAGGAAGAATTCATCTTTCAGATGGATAGAAATGAGAGAAAAGCGTTCTTTGTAGAAGTTCACAGAGCAGTCTGCTAATCATTTGCTCTGAGGAAGACAGGAGGTAAACCTCAATGAGTTCATAGAGTTGTTTTTTTGTTTTTTTTTTAACTTAGAATTCTTTGAATAGCTACTAAGAGACTGGAACTAATGTAGCTGAAATAAAACTGTTGTTTTATCCTTTAATCTTAGATGCCAGTCCTATTTCCTTTTTAATATGCTTTATGAAATTATTTGACAATATCAGATTCCATGTTTTAGTTACTAATAAAGTTCTGTTCTCTTTTAAGAGCTGCTAACAGTTTTGTTGTATAGTCCTCAATGTAAATTAAGACACTTCATGTATATTAAGAAATTTTTACAATAAAAAATTAAAAAAAAATTTTTATGGTTTGTCTTTGGTTTTGTATGTTATTTCAGTCATCAAAAATCAGTAGCTAAACTAATATGCTTTATAACATTATACCAATGTACATGTAAACATCAGTGAACAATAATTGACAAATTTGTTATTGTGGACTTGGTGCTAGGAATATCATTAATGACAGAATGACTTTGGGCAAATTCTTTTTTTTTTTTTAAGATTTTATTTATTTATTCATGAGAGACAGAGGGGGAGAGAGAGAGAGAGAGAAGCAGAGGGAGAAGCAGGCTCCCAAAGAGCAGGGAGCCCGATGCGGGACTCGATCCCAGGATCCTGGGATCATGACCTGAGCCGAAGGCAGACGCTTAACCATCTGAGCCACCCAGGCGCCCGACTTTGGGCAAATTCTTTAACTTTGCGAACTCCCTATTTTTTCACTTGTAAAATGAGAGGTTTGGATGTGGTCTTTAACATCCCTTCTAGCATTAAGTCTTAGTTGCTTTTTAAATTGAACCATTTGCTTTAAGACATTACATTCGATGCTTTTATTTTAATGCTTAAATGTTTTTCCTATGCCTATTTTGTATAAGATGCACTGCTTGAAATATTTTTCCAAGATTTATTAAGGTTGTTTAAATCTTTAAAAAAATTTTTCTGTGACTGTTAATTAATTTATTCAGCAGTACGTAATATCTGAGTGTCTGCTAGGGCATTAGCCCCTTGGACTGTGAATTGAGTGTAGGCTGTGAATGGGATGAAAAAGCTCTTACTAGTTTATCCTAAAGTCTTTATTAAACAACGGTTGCTTTTAGATATCTGTATTCTTTTTTTTTTTTTAAGATTTAATTTATGTATTTGACAGAGACACAGCGAGACAGGGAACACAAGCAGGCGGAGTGGGAGAGGGAGAAGCCAGCTTCCCGCTGAGCAGGGAGCCCGATGCAGGGCTCCATCCCAGGACCCTGGGATCATGACCTGAGCTGAAGGCAGACCCTTAACGGCTGAGCCACCCAGGCACCCCAAGATATCTGTATTCTTAGAGAATTACTGAGGTTTAGAGCTGGAAGGTAGGGAACATATTGTGTCCCCTCGTTTTACAAATGAAGAACTTGACACTCAGATATTCCAAGTGTTACACAGTTAATGCCTGTGCCTGTTGGGCACTAGTTCATTACTATCAAAGTTCTTTCCGAAATGCTAGGTAGAATGAATTTGTCATTAGTATGAATGTTGCAAATGTACTGCATTTAATACATGAGGATTGTATTGCCTGTGTAGTAATATATCCAGAAGTAGTAATACATTTTCACTCTGCCATCAATACACTCTCATCTGTTCCTTTTTTTCTTTAAGATTTTATTTATTTATTTGACAGAGAGGGAGAGGGAGAAGCAGACTCCCCGCTAAGCAAGGAACCCCATGTGGGGCTCAGTCCCAGGACCCTGAGATCGTGACCTGAGCTGAAGGCAGACGCTTAACCGACCCAGCCACTCAGGTGTCCCTTTTTAAGAACCTTGTGAAGTGGTTAGGATTAGTGATGAAACTGCTTGTGACCTAGATGGAGATTGAGCCTGGTTGTTTACCTATTTGTGTCATGCTATAACTCAGCTGTTTTCAGTCCTGACTACCCATCAGTGTCACCTGTGAACTTAAAAAAATTCTGCTGCCCAGGCTGTGCTCCAGACCTACTGACTCAGAATTTCTGGGGTAGTACTTGGACATCTCTGGGTTTGAAACGTCCCATAGGGAGTGATAATGGACCCCTAGGATGGAGAACCTCTGCTTTTGCCAGTTGAACAGACTAGCCACAAACTACCCAAGTGTTAGCAACCTGCTATATGTGACCATTTATTTTTTATATATTTATTTACTTATTCATTCATTCATTCATGAGAGAAACAGAGTGTGCATGAGCATTGTGGGGGGAAGGGTGGGGGTAGAGAGAGAGGGAGAGAGAGAATCTTAAGCAGGCTCCACAGGGGGCTCAGTCTTAGCAACCCTGAGATGATGACCTGAGCTGAAATCAAGAGACGCTTAACCAGCTGAGCCACCTAGTAGCCCCTGTGTGTAACCATTGTAGAAAGTGTGGTGTGATCACAGGGAGGTTTTAATTAATTAATTTAATTTATTTGATTTTTTTGAGATTTGTTTATTTATTTGATTAGATAATACAAATACCTGGTACAAAACTGAAAAGGTACAAAAGAGTATACATTTAAAAGTAAGTTTTCTTATTTCTGTTGCCTCTAGCCATTCCCTCTCCACAAGCAAGCGTTACCAGTTTTCTTGTGTATGCTTTACAGAGATGATTAAAGCATTTACAAACATAAATGTATTGGGTGCCTGGGTGGCTCAGTTGGTTAAGCAACTGCCTTCGGCTCAGGTCATGATCCTGGAGTCCCAGGATCGCATTGGGCTCCCTGCTCAGCAGGGAGTCTGCTTCTCCCTCTGACCCTTCCCTTCTCATGTGCTCTTTCTCTCTCATTCTCTCTCTCAAATAAATAAAATCTTTAAAAAAAACAAACGGGGCCTGGGTGGCTCAGTTGGTTAAGCGACTGCCTTCGGCTCAGGTCATGATCCTGGAGTCCCGGGATGGAGTCCCACATCAGGCTCCCTGCTCAGCAGGGAGTCTGCTTCTCTCTCTGACCCTCTTCCCTCTCATGCTATCTCTCATTCTCTGTCTCTCAAATAAATAAATAAAATCTTAAAAAAAATAACCTAACTTTAAAAAAACAAACACATAAATGTATGAATATTAATCTTGCTTTCTCACCAACATACAAACTAGCAAAATATATACATTGTTTGCATCTTGTTTTTTTAACACTTAGCAATAGTAGCATGAAGATTTGTGGTTCCATATGTATGGGGAGCTGCCTCTTTTTTTTTTAACCGTTGCTTAATATTGCATCATCTGGATATACCACAGTTTATTTAACCAGTCCCCTATTGATGGACATATAGGTTGTTTCCAGTTTTTGCTATTACAAACAGTACTGCAATAAATAACCTTGTTGTTATGTCATTTTTGATATGAGCACATGTGTCTATCTGTAGGATAAATTCCTACATGTTAAATTGATGAATTGGTATGTGTATTTTTATTTTGGAAAGACAGTGAATGCCAAATTGCTTTCCACAGAAACTATAGCAATTTTTGCTCCCACTAGCAATGATTGAATGCTTGTTTATTTGCCACATAGTGTGTATTTTAAAACTTCTTGATCTTTACTGGTCTGATGGAAAGGAACATCTGATTTGTAGTTTTAATTTGCACTTCTAAATGAGTTGAGGATCTCTTCATATTTTTAAGAGCCATTTTTATTTCCATTTTTTTGGTGAACCTGTTTGTCCTTTTTTCCTGTTAGATTATCAGTCTTCTTACTGATTTGTGGGAATGCTTTATGCAGTAAGGAAGCTAGCTATTTTTTTAGTGGAAAGATGTTTAAAATTTAGATGCTTTGGCTGATGCCTGCATTTATTCTTGAGAAGTTGATTGTGAGATCCAGTGAGGACAGTTTGTTGGTTTCGTCTGCTTATATAATTTCTGATGTTAGAAGAGAGATAGAAAAAGAACTTTTTGAGGAAAGATAAGCGAGGATTTATAAACAGGAGTTAAGAGACAAATAGTAGATTGTAAGGATATTTACAGTAAATCCTATTGACAAAAAGAAAACACTTGTATAACACTTATTCTTTGTCAGGTATTGTTTTAAAGCCCTTGAGGCATATTAAATTTTATTTATTTTTTTGAAAGAGAGAGTAAGAGTAAGAGAGAGAGCGAGGCGAGCACAAGCCGGAGAGAGAGGGAGAGGGAGAAGCAGACTCTCTGCTGAGCAGGGAGCCTGACGTGGGGCTCAATTCCAGGACCCTGGGATCATGACCTGAGCTGAAGGCAGATGCTTAACCGACTGAGCCACCCAGGTGCCCCAGCACATTAAATAATTTAATCCTCATGGTAACTCTATAACATTTATTATCCACATTTTACAGGTGGGGAAATTGAGGCACAGGATAGCTAAACTAAGTAACTTGACCAAGATCAGACAGCTAGTGAGCGGTGGAGCTGTCATTCACACTGGGCCGACTGGCTCTAGAGTCCATCCTGTTGCTCCTAACCTATATGCCATACTATCTCTGTACTTGTTGGTGTCCAGAATATATAAAAACTTCATACAGATTTTATTTTTTTTAATTTTTTTTTTTAAAGATTTTATTTATTTGAGAGAGAGAGAATGAGAGATAGCACGAGAGGGAAGAGGGTCAGAGGGAGAAGCAGACTCCTTGCTGAGCAGGGAGCCCGATGTGGGACTCGATCCCGGGACTCCAGGATCATGACCTGAGCCGAAGGCAGTCGCTTAACCAACTGAGCCACCCAGGCGCCCCATACAGATTTTAAAAAGGAAAGGGCATTAGAAAAATAAGATATGAATAGACATTTCACCGAAAGAGATAAAAAAGGCCAGTAAACATAAGAAAATCCTGGTAAGATTTAATAAAAATTAATCAGAGGAATGAAAATTTTTAAAAGCTATCCGTTTGTGAAAAAAAAGCTTGTTAATTTCAGTATTTGGTGGGGATTTAGGAAAATAGGTAACTTTTCTCTCTCGTTGTTAAATGGGTAAAGCAGTGTTGGAGAGCATTTTGGCAAGATCTGTTAAAAATCTAAATGTATATTCCCTGTGCATTTCTACCCTACAGAAACACTTCGACATTTGCAAAAGAGGCATATATAAAGGTGTTTAATGTTGCCTTATTGGTGAAAGAAACAGAGACAACTTTTCCATTAGGAAAAATGGCTAAATAATATGTTAATATAAATATTCCATAGCAGCTAACAAGGATGAGGTGTGTCCAGAGTATGAAAGGAAAGAACTTAGAGACATATTGTTGAGTTAAGGGAGCAAGTTATTAGAATGGTGTGTGTTTTATCTTTTCTACGTGTATGTGGGAAGACACACAGAAAGAGATTTGAAAGGAGCCTGAGTGGTGGACAAAGTGAATTAGCCTTGTTTATAATGGTTTAATTTTCTATAGAGTATGTATGTATTAGCTGTGTTATGAAATATGACTTTATATAAAAGTATTTGATACAATTTTAGTCCAAGCTGTCTTGCTCTACTGTTGAAGACTATCGTATCTGCAGAAGTAAGGGTAGCCAAATGTTAGGCTTGGTAACATTTTAAATGCCCCTGAAAGTAAAGTCAACTTTTCTGTGAAGTTTTTTGGTTACCTTTTATTTTTATAGAATTTCAACAAAAATTTGTAGGAGCAATATAGTGAAATCCCATATACTTTGCCTGTTTTTACCAATTGTTTGTGTTAAAAAAGTTGACTTTTTAAAAAATTCAATGTTTTGTTTCAGAAGAATGAGGTAAAAAGAATAATTTTGATCCTTTAAAATCTTGACATTTGTATGAGTGGTGCAGAACCTCTTAGTTTTGAATTTGAACAATTTTATATAAAATTTTCTTGATAGGGGAACGTGAACTAATTTTTTTGAATATATTTATTCTTTTCCAGGTACTATGTTAGTATATTTTGCAAATTATTTCATTTAATCCAAATTCCTGAAAAAGATTGTATGCCAACAAAAACGTTTTTTCTCAAGGTTTAAAAAGGCAGAGCCAGGTTTTCAGAAGGTCTGTAAGTTACCGAAGTCGCTGTCTGTCTGTCTACCAATTTGCCTTTCAGATGGTATATTTGAAAGAACTGATGAGTATATTTCTGTTTTCAAGAAGTTGATAATTATCCCTAAATTGGTTATGGTCGAATGTAATGGGTATTCAGTAACATTAGAATGTTGGGATGCTGTAAAAATTTATCTTTAAGACTGTTTAGGGGATTTACAAAAAATGTTACTCTTCTGTCTGCTTGACTCTGCTCATGTGCTTTTGTCTGTGCTTGTAAATGGTTCTCCTAGAACACATAACGTGCATATACTTGTACATGCACGTTTGGAGGTACAATTTATTTATATCTGGGTGCTACTTTTTGTGTTTTTTGAAAAGTGCTAGATCATAATGAGTCCCATTTTGCATTTGGGCCCCCAGGATGCCATTATCAGAAATAGCTACCATGTCCCCTATGTGTCCTATCCATGTAGCCCTCAGTTTTGCCAACATCTGGCTTTTCATTTGCTTGCCATACTGGGTTCTGTTGGTCGGTTTAGGAGACTTGCTAAGCTTCATGTAGCTGTAGGAACCTTTGGCCTATCCTAGGAGAGATTCCTACCATATGTGCTTCAAAGTTTGGTTTGCTACTTGAGAAAGGGGCTGTAGGGAGCTTAGGAATCAGCACACATTCAAAAGTGAAACCTGAAGTGGGCAACACAAACCACAGGAAGATCTTGCCCGCAACTTGATGACGTATCTGTATAACCCATGGACACTTCCTGGCAATACCTTGCGAAACTCGCCTTTTTATGTACAGTAGTTTCCTAACTTCTTGTTCTGGACTAAACTTCAGTGAGAGGTGATTAATATGATAGCAATATAGATAACTGTGTGATTTATGATAATTATCATGCATATGACTTGTGTAAAGCAAGAGGCTCCTAATTATATTCTGTAGACTATTCCACTGAGGAGTTGCACCTTACCTACTAGGACATTTTTGAGGAGCTGCCCTGGAGTTTATGCTTTAACCCTGATTTTATGCTTTCTCAAGAATTGTACTTACAGGGGTGCCTGGGTGGCTCAGTCAGTTGAGCGTCCAATTCTTGATTTCAGCTCAGGTCATGATCTCAGGGTCATGGGATACAGCCCCCTGCATTGGGCTCCGTGCTCAACAGGGAGTCTGCTTGGGCTTCTCTCCCTCTGCCCTCCTACCCCACCTCTCTCTCTCTCTCTCTAAAATAAATAAAATAAATCTTAAAAAAAAAGAATTGTACTTACATATTGTTGATGTTTTATAGCCCCACAAAACAAGTTCTTTGCTCACTTCATCTAGGCTAACCCTCTAAACTCTGCTGGATTCCTGGAGCCCTTTGCCCACTGAAGTGCTTGCTTAGTGGTATTACCTTGCTTTTAGGCATGTTGATGATTACACAGTCTTTTATTTTTACGATGAATTGGAGTTCAGTACTACTGAAACTATTATTCCTGATTTCTTTAACCTTCCAGGTTCCATGTTAATATTATAGTGCCTGTTGTTAAGCAGAACCAGATTTCTCTTAGGGATTATGCAGTGTGTTGATTTTTTACGATTTATCAGTTGAATGAGATTATAGAATCTCAGGTTATATATTTTAAAGATAATTTATCATTTACTGGGAGTGAGGAAAATTGCTGACAATCTAGTTATCTGATCATGTTAATTTATGCATTGAAAAGCCCTACCCTACTGAGTAGGAGATATTCCAGCAGTCACCATTGCCTATTGGTGTCATTTCTCATCCTGTGCCTGAATAATATCACAAATGTGTAACTTTCCAGTGGTGCTTTCAAGGTGGCAGCTAAGGAGGGAAATAGCCGCTTCATAACCTTTTTCTTCTCAGCAGTTTTTAGGCACCTCCCCTACTTTCGTTACCATACACCTAGGGCAATCTAACATACTTTGAAGAGGGTGAATAGGAGATTCCTGGGAAGGTCAGGTGTGATTATGGCAGTTCTTCTCATGTAAGATTTCTTTATCCTGTACAAAGTATTAGATATATAGAAATCAAATGAATGCTAAATTGTAACGTAGCATGTTGAAAGCATAGTTTTCTGCAACTTTTCTGGTAATCACCTAACCTCTCTGAGCCTCAGTTTCCTCTTCTATAAGTTGGGAATTATGGTCTTTCTCATCTTTCAAAGGGGTTGTGAAAAGATTAGATGACTTAGTGTACTGCCTGGCACATGGTGCTGTTAAGTATGGGCTGTAACATAAGCAGTAAAGTATATTTTCATAGTTTTGTTGATGAACAATTTATGTGCACCTTTTATTGGAGAAATAAAAATTGAACTTTATAAGAAAATTTGAAAGACCTTACGATATGTTAACATATAGGATTGTGTTATTATGCTTATGCATAATTAAATAGCATAACACTTTTTAATTTTGTACTAAACTTGTCAACAGTGAGGCTATATATATTTTTAAGTGTATATTTGATTCATTCTTCTTCACTGTGTTTTTGTTGTGAATATAAATGATAAGGATCGCATATATTTTTTTCATTTCCCCATCTAAAGTTTTAATCCTCTGTTCAGCTTGCTGTTCCCATTATTAGAACATCGTATCCTGAGTCACTCAGGCCAAATTCTGTCTCTGTACTATTTCTTCCAGTTTTCTTTTCCTCCCATTGCTCTCTCATTACCTTAGCTTAGGCCCTGTAACTGTCAGAGTACTTTTCCTGAAGCATAGATCCAACCACACAGAAATTTTTAGTGACCCTCGTTGCCTACTGAAGAAAGTTAAAACTTTTTAGCTTGGCATTTCAGATTCTCTTGATTCCACCCTTTCTTTGCAGTCTTATCTCTTCTTATTCCCCTTTCATCTCCCTTTATGCTTTAGCCAGTTTGTACTATTCACCACGTCCTTGGAGGTGCTCCTCTTATTCCCACCTTCAGAACTAGTTTGCACTGTGCCTTACTCCTGGAATGTTATCCCTCTGCCCCCAATTTCTATATTTTGAAAAAAAAATCACTTGGTGGAAGTTATTAAGAAGATCGTGAAGTAATGTATATGAAGGCCCTTAAAAAACATCTGCCATATATAATGTATATATTAATTTATTCAGTAAGTGGTAACTGTCATCATGATTCAACTTTCCTCTCACCCCAAATAATCTTTATTTTAGGATCATCTCCTTCAGGACCCTGGTTTGCAATTTTTCTTAGGGGTTAATCCCACTGGGATCTGTGTTGGTTCTTAACTTTGTGTCCTTTGAAATATGCTTGAGCTTCAGGGTACCTTAGGATAATTTCAGAAAGGAATAGCTGTCTATTCCTCTCAGCACTGCTGTATTCAGAAAGACATTAAAAGTGAAAAGGAAAGACTAGGCTTTGGAATTTGATTTCTGTCAAATCACCATACTAGCCATGTAACTCAATTGTTTTTGTTTTTGTTGTTTTAATTTATAAAAGGAGACAGTAATGCTTCTCAAGGTCATTGTACACATTAATTAAGATATTTGAGAAAATATTTAGCACTGTCTTGACTACTTGATAAATATTTGTCTTCTTTTCTTACTTACCCAAGTATTGTCCTCCTCTGGGACACACACAATCACACACACAAACCTACAAATACAAATGCATGCACACACACCCCCCCAACATACACATAAGCACATATGTGCAAATTCATATACATATCTAGAAGCATATACACCAGAACCTCTGCCCCCTAGCCTGTTATTTGGAATTCTAGTCCTATGTAAAATTTGTATGGTAGGATCTGCATGCTATCTAGTGACCTTTGCATAGAACCATTGATCTTGTACACACAGAGTTGGCCATCTTTTTATTTTTGTTAATCTAAGTTATCTTAATCGGTTTTGATTCCCACTGGTGTTTATCTTCTTGGTTTAAATTGTTTACTTTTTGCCAATGACTGAAAGCACTGTTTTCACTAAAATATTTACTTGTCTCCCTTTTCCTTCAGGTATTTGTGCAGAAGTTACCTTCTCAGTGGAACCTTCTGGGCCGCACTTCCCCCGCCGCCATTTATTATATGTGATAATATATTCCTGCCTAACACCTAACACCTACTGATACATCATCTTTACTTACTTATTCTCTGTCCATTTGTGTTCACTCAGTGAGAACACAGTTTTGTCTATTTTTCTCACTGTTCTATCTCTAGCATCTTAGTGAAGGTACTCAGTAAATATTTGAATGTGTGAATTTCGGGATTGGTTTGTTTTCACTATGATATCTCTGTGTTAACACTGTAAAGATTCTTACATTTAGTCCTTTTGATAACTATGTAGGAGACTTTTTTTTACCCTTTGGTGCAGTTGACATAGATCAGCTTATATCAACTGGAAAAAAGATACATGCAATTTTATAATTTGTGATTTGATATTAGAACTTCCTTCTTGTCCATGCTAAAATTCTACACACATACACACTCATACTTAACTCAGTAGATATTTCATTATCTATTATAAGCTAAGCATGGTGCTAAGAACTGGTGCCTTCCGTTAAGAAGTTTGTAATTCATTGGAGAAATGTATAGCAGTCTCCTTTGCTGGCTCCTTCTCATCTCTACTAACTCAGAAGGGTTGGAGAGCTTTAAGACTGTCTTTAAATCTCTTTTCTTTCTTATCCATATTTACTCTCCTTTTGATTTTATATAGTCTTGTGGTTTTATAAATATTATGTACTTGCTGATGATTCTCAAATTTTTACTCCAGCCAGGACTTCTTTATCCTCTTGACATCTGCACTTGGGTGTGTAATTGGCATCTCAGACTTAAGATGCCTCATACAAACTCTTGATCTCCCTCTCCCAGCAAGAGGCTCCTCCTTCTGGAAATGGCATCTCTGTTCATCCAGCTGCTTAGGCTGAAACTCTAAGAAGTCTTCCTTAACCCCTTTTTCTATTGTACCCACATCCAGAATATCAAAAATCCTGTTGGCTAAAATATGCCCAGTTGACCACTTCTCTCCATGCCAGGATTGCTCCCCTGGTCTAAGTTCTCTCTAATCAAGATCACTACAGTTGAGAGACTATGGACTCTGAGAAATAAACTGAGGGTTTTAGAGGGGAGGGGGGTGGAGGGGATGGGTTAGCCTGGTGATGGGTATTAAGGAGGGCACGTATTGAATGGAGCAGTGGGTGTTATATGCAAACAATGAATCATGGAACAGTACATCAAAAACTAATGATGTGATGAATTGTGACTAACTAACATAATAATAAAAAAAAAAAAGATCACGACAGTAGTCTTCTATCTACTTTCCTGCTTCCATCCTTTCCTTTCTGCAGTGATTCTTCTAAAATGAAAGTTAGATCATGACATTCTTCTGCTTAAAATCTCTCAGTAGCAGAAAAACTCAAGATTTTCCTATTTAACCTGCTTCCTTCCTCACCCCTACCTCATCTCTTACTGTTTCCTACCTCTTCCCACTTTGCTTATTGTTTCACAGCCCTACTGGCCTCCTTGCTATCCCCTCAGTGTGCCAAACTGTCCTTTCTAGTGCCTTTGCATGTTTTATTCTTTTTGCCTGTTCCTTTCTTTCCCCAGATACCTATCTGCATCGCTCATTCCCTCATTGACATCTTTCAGGTATCTGCTCAGATATCTTAATAGAAAGGCCTTCCTTGATTCCCTATATAAAATAACATTGCCCTCCTCCTTCTCTTTACCCTTTGGGTCTTGAACCCCTTAACTCTCTTACCCTACTTTGTTTTCTTCCAAGGCAATAAATATTACATACTTACTGAAGAGTTTATGATGTTTGTCTCCCCTGTCTAGATTGTACAAGGGTTCCATGTGGGCAGAGACCTACTTTTATTCATTGTTATATCCCCTGCATTTAAAAAAAGTGCCTGGCATGTTGTAGGCACTTAATTTTATTTGTTGAATGAAATGCAACAAGTGCAATACAATATGATCCTTGTAGTCAAAGTACATGTAAGATGCAGTAGGAAACAGGAAAGAGTGACATGACTACCTAGGAGTTGAGGGAAGAATCTACAAACAAAGATGCCTTTAGGCAGAGCTTTTTGGAGAAAAAAACAGGTAAGAGTATTCCATACAATGAAAATAGCATTGCAGATGTACAGAGGCATGAAAGAACACAGTGTTCAAGGAACTGAAAGTATAGTACTGTTGGAGCATAACTTGTGGGGGTAAAGAAAATAAGCAGATGAGGCCAAATATGTAGTAGACAGTACCAGACCATGAAGGGTCTTTAGATTTTTATACTGCAAGGTATGTAGTACGGAATCATTGAAGACTTTTGAGAAAGGGGGATACATGTGTTTACATGTTAAAAAGGTAAGTGGCAACAATGTGAAGGATGGGGATCAAAGCTAAACTCAGCATTTTATTTAACATATATGTGATGTTGCAAGGTACATATGATGCAGAGAAGCAGTTACTTTCACGTGAATGGGCAAGAGGCTATTTCGTTTTATGGTTGGACAAAACCACTAATGTGTAGTTTTAAAGTTCAGTTCTTGGCATATTTGCAGTATATCTGTGAGGGAGAAGAAATGCCCGGTGGAGGATTAGTTTATCGTTATAATTTCAACAAGAAACAGTGTTATTACAGTATAAAAGATATTGTGCTTGAAGGCCAGCCTCCTTTCTTCATAGAGAAACAATTGTTTTGTCAGTAATATACCTCCTGATCTTCATTGATTGTTAAAGGAAATAGTGACAGTTACAAATATAATCAGATCTGTACTATTTGCTGTTGGCCAATACAGCTACCTTTGTAGGACAAATATCTGCCTTTGCATATTGGAGTACCCTGGCATGCACAGAACTCTTAAAATGAGGGATAAGCTAGAAATATTTCCTTTTTTCATTCAGATGCAAGTAAACCCATTTGCATGTTTTCAGTTGCCTTGCTCAAGTATCATATCTTAGCAGTATATTGACCATCTTGAATCTTACTACTTTTGGGTCAAGATCCGATGTGTAAATTTAAGGATGAGCTGGAGGTACCCAAAATGGGTTACATGGTGTCAATATTGAGAACTTGGCACTCCCAAATTCATGAACGTGGTACTGTATTATTGAGCATATTTTAAAAAACACATCCAAATACTGCAGTAGGAAATGATGAAATGTTTTCAGAGGCAGATACAACAATAGAGAGAATTAAGATCCATTTGTCTCCATTTCCCAAGTCGAAGCATTTGCTTTTTGAGTGTGCTGTGCTATTCAACTCATTATGTAATGGAACAATAAAGGTAGTTTTCAGTGAGGTATTGCTTTATAACTTCTGAGTCCATGTTTGATCCAGATAGCCACATGTAACTGAAAGATTTACCAAACTCTGATGACCAGTAATGTGAAATGGGATTTTCTAATTTGTTAGAAATGGTAAGAAAACAAACCAGTCAGGATTAGGTTACCTTTACACCTTGTACCCCCTAAACTAGCTAGAATCAACTCTAGCTAGTTTAAGCAGAAAGAGATTTAGTGAAAGATTTTTAGGGGCACCTGGGTGGATCAGTTGGTTAAGCATCTGAATCTTGATCTCAGCTCAGGTCTTGATCTCAGGTTTGTGAGTTCAAGCTCCATGTTGGGCTGCACACTGGTTGTGGAGCCTACTTTTTAAAAATTTTTTTTAAGTGGTTTATAGAATTATTAGTAATTCTGACAAGAAACAGACTCTAGTGTGAACTTTCATGAATGAAATTCTAAAGCCACATTGCAGCTGAGCTACCGAGGGAGTTGCTTCCTCTTTTAGGATCAGAAAGGTACCTGCAGAAATTGGGAAGCTGTCAGTTTTAGCTGCTTGTCTGAGAACCTTGCCACCTCTGTTGTGATCAGGAGCCTGCCACTGTTAGGAACTAGCCATTAGCAAGCAGCCATCTTCATCAGTAAGCTGTTGTCACTGCTGCTGGCTCTAGAGCCAAGCCACACCTGCCACACCACAACCTGTATGACAGAATGGATGCCTTATGCCCTTCTTGATATCCATGAAACCTACGACTGGACAGAAGGACTTCAGAAAACACTGCTGCACAAAGTGTGACGGTGTTTAATAGTTGCAGCAGCCTCAGTACAACCTCCCTTCTGCTCTCCAAATTTCTAGCGAGTGCATCTGATTGGTGGAATTTAAATCATATCTGCAGCCCTAACTGCAAGAAAGACCTGGGAATGTAGTTTTTAGCTTTCTAGTGTCTGCAGTACAGGAGGTCATATACCAAGAAATGCTGAAATGGATGATGACCTCTCATCAACCATATCTACCACAGATACAGATGCTGATTCTCCTTAAGGCTAGCCATTATCAAATGGTCTATATAGATAAATTGAGAAAGATTACAAATAATACTAACAATGTTGAGAAACTTTTAAGTATTTGTTTTCAGTATGTTTTATTGTTTATAATGACATATTTAAAAAATATCTAAAATTTGTGCTCTACCTATGTGATGAATATAGTGGTCTGTGGATGCCAAAAGTTTCTTTACATTTAAAGTGTTGATAGTGGACGAAAAGTCGGAAAGATGGAATAACAAAACTGTTAGAATGGGTTATCTAAACTGAGGAAAGGTTGGTGTTATCAAATACTGAAGCATGGTCAAATAAGGTGGGAACTGACAGCAGTCTTTGATTTGGTGGTACTTAATATTGTTAGCATTCTAGGGCCACCTGGGTGGCTCAGTTAAGCATCCAACTCTTGGTTTTGCCCCAGGTCATGACCTTGGGGTAGTGGGATCCAGCCCCACCTCAGGCTCCACGCTCAGCGCAGAGTCTGCTTGAGATTCTCTCTCCCTTTGCCCCTCCCCCTGCGTGCATGTACGCATGCTTTCTCAAATAAATAAAATACTAAAAAAAATATTATTAATGTTCTTGAAGGTTCTAGTAAAGAACTAGAATCAGAGGCCGAATTGTGAGTAGGAGGGAAAGGAGCAGAGTTTATAGAATAAGTTTTCAAGGAGCAGTAGTTGTATTTCCTTCCTTTCTTCCTTTGTCACGAGACAAGTACAGCCTTTCAAAGTTCCTCACTTTTGTCTCTGTGTAGCTTGATGTAAAGTGTGTACTATTAAGATAATCTCTTTCTGCTTAGAGATATAATGGATGCAACATTTTTTATTAGTTCTCTAACCGTTCATCATTTCACTTTCAATTATTTTTGTATAGAGTGTCAGTTAATTATTCTGATTTATGTTTTTATAAAGTGCCAGTTAATTACTATAGTTTAAAATGTTGGTAGCTGACTTAATCAGCATATTTGTATGATTAGTGAACTGGGCATTGATTAGATGAATTCACCTTCAGTGTAGTTTATTTAAACATAGCTTAGTGACATATTCAGTGAGTACAGATTATGATAACTGCTTTTATAGGAAATGTTGAGTGTGTTTTGTATATTACATAGACCTTATGTTTTTACTTATTCTAAGTAAATATCTGATAATGGCAAGTTCATTGGATTCTGCACACAAAATAATCCCTGTTATATCCCCCTTAAAAAGGTGGGTGGTAGAATAGGTATACATTTATACAGTGTGGTTTTCTCACACTGCACTTATGTGAATGAAATGGGAACCTGTTCAAGGGCAGTGATTTAGTGTTCCAAATTCCCTCATTAGATATAGAGCATGTTTATTATGATTTAATTCTTAATTTGTTTACATTCTAGGCCCTTTATGGTGACCTAGTTGGATTTTGGGTTTAAAAAAAAAACATGGATTTTTTTTTTTTTAGGGAGGAGACATCAGAGAAGAAGAAAAGACTTCAAGGAGAAGAAGGTTGAGAGTAATGAAAACAGAATTGGTGGACAGTGTTGTGGGATGAGAGCAAGGGAATTGGGTAGATAGAACTCAGGAAGATGGATGAGATTTGGATAAGAGAAGGGACATCTAGTCTTTAGGAAGAGGAGAATGGATGGATACAAATTCAGATATAAGTTTTTCCTGTTTGGAACCTGATTTATTTGTAAAGGTCAACCCATATTAGTCAATTTTTGAGTCATTTGAAAGATTCCTGATTCTGACGTGAGTTGAACATAGTATGTTTATTCTGTTTAAGTGGTAACTTGATATTTTTTTTAATCTCCCAATGACAAACTTAATGAGTATCTTGTGCCTTTCCACTGACTTTCTCATTGCACTAAAAAAATGGTTTATTGAATTTTTCATAGGTGCTTCTTAGGTTTCTGATAGGCTTTGTTAAAATACATTGGTTTTTAAATGGCCTTTAGTTTTAAACTTGATAAGCAGACAGAGACTCAAGTTTATCTAGCCCAAATTGTCCTCAGGAAAGCTGTGCTTTAGTGATTTGTCTGAAGCCATTTAGCTACTTAGTAATAGAGGTAAAACAGGAACATTAGTTTCATGATTCTTAGGGCAGTGCTATTTCCCATATGCCAACTGCCTTGCTTTCCTAATTGAGTACAGCGGTGTCTGATTTCAGCACACTTCTGTGTGCTTTTGGCTCACGAGCATTTCACAAGAACTTCAAAACTGGACTTACTAGCTTCTTTAATATTCATTCAAGGAATATTTCTCAAGTGTCTACTGTATGATTTTAGATTTTGGTGATTAAAGTTCTCAGACCTCAAGAATGAGAGAGGCAGAAAATAAATACATAAAAATTACTAGTTTCGGATAGTTATAAATGCTATCAAGAAAACAGAGAAATAGATTATGGTAGCAGGATTATCTACTTGAGACAGAATAGTCAGGGAAGGTTTCTCTGAGGAAGCGGCATTTAAGCTGAGACCTGAATGATAAGCAGAGCCAGCCATGTGAAGTTGTAGGGTTAGAGCATTCCAGATAGAGGCCTTAAGCTTGAATGAACTTGGCATGGTTGATGAATGGAAAGAGGGTGAACACTGAGGAGAGTGGGAGGAAAAGAGGTCGGAGAGGAGAGGACAGTGGAGCAATGTAGACCATGAAAATGGGAATTTAGAAATGGGATTGTATTCTAAGTGTGAAAGGGAATGGTTTTGGAGCAGGGGAGTCACTGCCCTGGAGAATATGTCTAGATTGGGCCCCCCGGGTGGCTTAGTCGGTGAAGCAACTGCCTTCGGCTCAGGTCATGATCCCAGGGTCCTGGGATCGAGCCCCACATCGGGCTCCCTGCTCAGCAGGAAGCCTGCTTCTCCCTCTCCCACTGCCCCTGCTTGTGTTCCCTCTCTCGCTGTGTCTCTCTCTGTCAAATAAATAAATAAAATCTTTAAAAAAAAATATGTCTAGATGGTCACACTGGTGTAGAGCAGGTCGTAGGGGGATACCAGTGAAGGCAAGGAGAAGTGGTTGGATTTGGGATATATTTTAGAGGTTTGCTGGAATTACTGATGGACTGGATGTGGGGGAGGTTTTGGGAGGAAGATGGTGGTAGACTGGGGGAAGAGCATTGTTTTAGGGGAGGAAATCAGATGGTTTTTCTGGGACTTGATAAATTTGAGATGCCTACTGGATATCCAAGGAGGCAGTTGGATATTCACATCTAGTGTTGAGGAGGAGAGATCAGGCCTGGAAATGCAGACCTAAAAGACATCAGCATTAACACCGTACTGAAGGAGTTTGCACAGGGAAAGAACAGAAGACAGTCCAGAACTGAGCCCTGAAGCATTGCAGTATTTAGAGGTGAGGGGGGGAAGAAGTAGGCAGAGGACCAGGGATATGGGAGGAAAGCCAGGAATATTGTATTGTGGGAGCCAAGAAAAGGGCATTTTATTTTTTTATTTTTTTTAAAGTTTTATTTATTTATTTGAGAGAGAGAATGAGAGACAGAGTACAAGAGGGAAGAGGGTCAGAGGGAGAAGCAGACTCCCTGCTGAGCAGGGAGCCCGATGTGGGACTCGATCCCGGGACTCCAGGATCATGACCTGAGCCGAAGGCAGTCGCTTAACCAACTGAGCCACCCAGGCGCCCAAGAAAAGGGCATTTTAAAGGAGGGATGTTAGTGTTCACTTTTACTAAATAGTGCCACCAGATCAGGTATGGTGAGGACAGAGAAATGGCCATTGGATTTGGCAATATGGAAAGCATTGGCATCCCTCACTAGAACAATTACCATGTCCTCATAGAGTTAGAAGCTGACTGGGGAGAGGGTTGAAGAATGGATGGAAAGTGAGAATTAAAGACAATGTGACTAGAAATGATTGCTTTTGAGAAGATTT
The DNA here is from genome assembly GCF_009762305.2 of Zalophus californianus. Lineage (NCBI taxonomy): Eukaryota > Metazoa > Chordata > Mammalia > Carnivora > Otariidae > Zalophus > Zalophus californianus. The sequence continues at coordinate 97,301,673 of NC_045595.1, forward strand.
GCTATGAAAGGGAGTCTAGAAATGGAATACCACAAGGGAGGAGGTGGAGTCAAGGGAGAGTTTTTTTCTTTCTGTGCTTTTTTTTAAATTGGGAAATATTAAAAGCTTGTTCATGGGCACCTGGGTCGCTCAGTTTAGCACCAGGCTCCTGGCTGCTTCTCCCTCTGACCCTTTTCCCTCTCGTGCTCTCTATCTCTCATTCTCTCTCTCTCAAATAAATTAAAAAAAAAAAAAAAGCTTGTTTATGTGCTGATGGGAGTGATCCCCTAGTGAGGAAAATTAATGATGATGTAGGAAAGGGATTAATTGTGGAGTTAAGTCCTTGAGGTGGCTAGTGATTTGGCTGGAGAGCACAAGTGGGGGGATTGCCCTTTCTAGAAGCAGGGAAACCATGGTGTAATATGACCTCACACTCCCCTTTACACACAGCTCTTCTCTTCAGTCTCACTGGACCAAGTTGATCACCTTCTTTCTGTAATCACTAGGGGTTTTTTTTGTGCTATGTCTTACATGTTCTTTTGGATTGAATACATCCTGTATAAGGTTTAGCATGAAGCAGCCGGTGGTATTTAACACCAATTTCAATTTTTGTGCCAACAGGTGAAGCGAAAAATTTACTGCCATATCTTGGACCCAACAAAATGAGAGATTGTTTCTGCACCATAAATTTGGACCAGGAAGAGGTTTATCGTACCCAAGTTGTTGAAAAGTCTTTAAGGTTTGTAAAAAAAAAATGGTAAATTATCTTTCATATGATATATATTGATTAATAAATTTTATACATTTTCCAGACTGTAATCATCAAAAAGACTTTCTTTATCTGAAACTTATCTTTTACATTCTGGATTTGTTTTTAGAATAACAGAATCTTGGTGTTTGAAGGAGCCTTAATGTTTATTGAGCTGGAGTAATCAACTGTCTTATGCTTGGTTCCTTCTGACAATTATTGTTGACAAGCAGTCATCTGACACTTGCTTAATAATGTTCATTCCAGTGACCAAAGAGTTCATTGCCTCCTAAGCAGCCTATTTGGTCTTAGAACAATTCTGACTCTTAGAAAGTTCTTACATTTAGTCAATTAATGTCTATCAAAAGGAGAACCTGCTATATGCCAAGAGCTTGCTGGGTGCTATTTATTCAGACATCCAAGAGAGCAAGATAAATACAGTGCTTGCTTTCATGTGGCTTTTCATTGCCTCAAAATATATTTTCCTTTTAGTTGTTGCTAATTCTATCCCTTGGATTTCTGGAGAACACATATCAATCCATATTTGACATGACATCTTTCAAGTTTTTGAAAACAACTGTCATATACCTCAGTTTGTTCTCTAGGCTAAATTTTGCCTATTCATTTGAACTTTCCTCAGAGTACATCATTGTTTTATTTCTCTTGAGAATAAATTACTTCTTAAAGTTATACAAGTCACTGAACTAAGTAGGCCATTGTAAGGGAATGAATTCTTGGGTAAATTTCTCATCTTTTGAAAGTGTAATAGCACTCAGAGTATCCTAATATATTCTAATTCATAAAATTGGAGTGTGCCACCTCTGCCCTGTAATAGTGTTTGTGGACATAATTCTAGCACAGAGCTGTGCTGGCAGGATGCGGTCGTGGTCAGAGATAAGAGTCAAAACAAGGGCGTGGGGAGTTGTCGGAATGAACGTGTGGTGGGTGAAGTACTGAGTGTCATGACTCCTGTAAATTGCATTTTGGGAATTTATTTTTTGATGCTCTTTTTTTCATAATCTTTTTTCATTACACTTCCCCACTTCCCCCCCACCTTTTTTTCCCCCCCCCTCTGGAGCTTTTACCTTTGTGTCTTTATTGTCAGTGTTCCTAATTTTGAATGTCTATAGTGTTCTTCATAGGAAAGGAATTGTATAAAGCTGAAAGTACTTTAGTAGCCCCCCAAAATTTGAAGTAATACACTTCACATCTTTAGTCATAAATCACCTGTCCCTGTTTTTTTAGAATTCTGTTGTTATTTATATGTTATACATGATGAAACTGAGTCACCAAAAGGCTGAATAATTTGTGCATATAATATAGGAAGTTAGGAGCAAAACGGAGATTGGAACCTGAAACTGTCTCAGTTTCAGTTTGTTACTTAATGTACACTGATTCCATATCGCACAAAAATCAGTGATATACAAAGCTAGTAATTGTCCATAAATTGAATACTTGTGGTAGTTTCTAATATGTGGCTTTGTAAATTAGTGACAAAAATTAGCTTACTTTTTCAAACCCCTGCCTTTCTAGATATTTGTGTTGGGAAAAGAAGATGAAACCGATTATTTTTATCCATCTTAAATTATTTTCTAGATACTTAGCGACTTGGAAGATATTTTAAGACTAACTTAGGTTATTTCAATAGTTAGACTAGGTGCTTCTTGGATTCTAGGTGACCCCTAGCACTTTTCCTTGCAGAATAAGGTGAAAGAATGTGTAATATAAACCCTTGCTGACCTTGCTTTCATGTCAGTGTTTTCTTCCCTTATTGTGATAAGCTATCAAGTCAAGAGTCAGTAGATACCATTTAGATCTTTATGGGTTCTGGATATTATAGTTTTTATAGGTAGTCTGCATATAGAGTTTTCATAACGGGTAAGGAAGAGTGACATATGGAATCTATAGCGCATAAGTTTTTACCTCAAATTCTTTTAAAAAGTGAGTGGTTATAAACAAACTAAGGAACAGCCATACTGCTATGCCCAGTGCTTTTCTTCCCCATGCCAGGAATTTCCTTAGGAGTCATGTGCATGATCACATGTCAGTGATAGCAATAGAATGTTGTTTTTAAAACTGTGTAAGTCTCATCATGCTCCTTATCAACCCATTGAAAAGTTTTCTTCAGACGGATTGATTAATTAATAATTAAATTAAATAAAGATGTAGGTGCCCAGATGTGGGGATTGTTGACATTGTGGTGATATAGTGATACAGATGACTTAGTGAATAATTCTGTGGTGTTCTTACTTGGTTTTAGAATGTATTTTAAAAATAATGTTTGAGGGATGCCTGGGTGGCAGTCGGTTAGGTGTCAGACTCTTGGTTTTGGCTCAGGTTGTGGTCTCAGGGTGGTGAGATGGAGCCCAGTGGCCAGCTCTGCGCTCAGCATGGAGTCTGCTTAAGACCATCTCTCCCTCTCCCTCTGCCCCCCCCAAATAAATAAGTCTTAAAAAATTAAGTAAAAATAATATTTGAATATGTACATGTGATATATAAAGGAAATTCTTCATTTTATAATTGTTTATAAAATGACGCAAAGGAGAAAATACTTAAACATGTCATGTCTTCGCCTAATAGTTTTTGTTTTTTTTTTTAAGATTTTATTTATTTATTTGACAGAGACACAGCGAGAGAGGGAACACAGGCAAAGGGAGTGGGAGAGGGAGAAGCAGGCTTCCCGCGGAGCAGGGAGCCCAATGCGGGGCTGGATTCCAGGACCCTGGGATCATGACCTGAGCTGAAGGCAGACGCTTAACGACTAAGCCACCCAGGCGCCCCCTAATAGTTGTTCTTATGTCAATTTTTATGTTGAGATTAGTAGAGGACTCTAGTTATTTTGATAGACCAACTTTTTAAAAGATATTTATTTATTTATTTATTTATTTATTTGAGAGAGTGCACATGGGGAGAGAGCGGAGGGAGAGAATCTGAAACAGACTCCATGCTGATCGTGGAGCCGGGAGCCCTGTGGTGGGCTCCATCCCATGGCCCTAGATCATGACCTGAGCCAAAACCAAGAGTTGTGGGTGCTTAACCTACTGAGCCACCCAGGTACCCCATTGATAGACCAACTTTTAAAAGTTTATTTTGATTACATTTGAAGTAAAAAATACATTGACAAAAGTTGACCAGGCATTATAAACAACTAAAAAGCTGAGTCAACTGTTTTCTGGACAAGATTGAAATAACTTCTGTAAGAGTATTTTTCTTTGCATTTCAGCTTCTTTTTAAGTTGTGACATCCTAAAGAGCTTGCGTTTTATGGTGACATTTTCAAAGTATCCTTTAGTTCTTTAAACATTCTCAGGAAAGAAGTGCTCTTAACAAAAGATACTTACTAGCATTTTAGAGATTCATGTCTTCATAGAATCTAAACATCAAAGTAACATTCTTAAACATCTAAAAATGAGCTGTTTCATAGGAAAAAATCTTAGCAGCTTGGGGATAGGCAAAGATTTCTTAGGATGCAGAAATCACTAGTCATAAAAGAGGAAAATTGATAAACTGGATTTCATCAAAATCAGAGCCTTTTGCTCTTCAACAGACAGTGTCAAGAAAATGAAATGGTAAGCCACAGCTGGGAGAAAAGATTCTGACAAAGGACTTGCATCTAGAATGTAAAAAACAAAAACAAAACCAGTAAGAAGAAAGCCTGTTTAAAAAAGTGGGGAAAAACCGAACAGCTATTTCCCAAAAGAATATATATACAAATGGCCAGCAAGCACATGAAAAAATACTCAACATCATCAGTCATCAAGGAAATGCAGTTTAAAATCATTTCTGTCACTATAGATTCTTGAACATAATGTGTCATGATCGAAATCAGATTACTGGTTCCTGTGACAGTATGGAGAAGGTGGTTGCACAAGGGAACTGTCTGGGGAGATAGAAATGTTCTGTATCTTGATTGGGGTAGAGATTACACAGATGTAAAAATTTATCATACCACATTCAGTAGAATAGCTAATTTTGAAGACTTTCAGTAGCAAAAGTGGACAATGATATGGAATAACTGGAGCTCTCCTGCGTTGCTGGTAAAAGTGTAAATGCTACATATTTGGGGCACAAATGTTGGAAAACAGTTGGACAGTTTCTTATAAATTAAAAATTCACCTACCTTTTAACTTAGCATTTCCACTCTTTTAGTTACCTATCCAAAAGAATTGAAAACATATGTTCAGAAAAAGCCTTGTATAAAAATGTTTATAGCAGTTTTATTTTTAATAGCCCAAACTGGAAACAACTCACATGACTACTAGGAGAATAGATTGTGGAATATTCATGAATGGAATATTATGCAGCAGTTAAAACAAATGAACTATATATATACACAACAAAATGGAAAAATCTCATAGTTGGTAAGCTGAGTGAAGAAGCTAGGCACAAGAGTAGATACTATTTAATTCCATTTATATGAAATTCTTCAACAGATCTATATAATACTGCAGAGGAGTATAAGGGAACTTTATGGGGAGATAGAAATGTTACTATATCTTGATTGGGATGGAAGCAACACAGGTTTATAAATTTATCAAATCATTAACCACTATACTTCATTTTTTTTAAAAGATTTTATTTATTTATTTTAGAGAGAGAGCACACATGTGCGTGAGCAATGGGAGAGGCAAAGGGAGAGGGAGAGAGAGAATCTTAAGCAGGCTCCACACCCAGCTCGTGAGCCCCGTGCAGGGCTGATCTCATGACCCAGAAATCATGACCTGAGCAGAAACCAAGAGTCGGATGTTCAACTGACTGAGCCATCCAGGCACCCCAATCATTTAAATTAGATTTTATTACATGTAATTTATACCTTAATAAAGTGGATTTTTTAAAAACCTGGTTTTTTTTAAAAAAAGTTTTAATTTCTTAAATTACTTTAAAATAATGCTTTACATAACATTACCCATTTGTGTTATGTATTATTGTGATTAATATAGCTATACATATTTCTGAGATGATGATGGATGTGCATGACACTGTCCCGAACTCTCATTTGTGTCCACTTTAGGTGAACAAGACCCCAGGCAATAACTGGGTCTTCTGTCCTTAGGACTCCTAAAAAATTGTTCAGAGCTTAACCTGGCAATTGAGGTCCTCTCAGAGTTCAGCTTGGTTTGTACAGGATTTAGTTGTAATTTAGCATAGAGAATAATTTTGGAGCTTTTGAAACTTTCCCTATGGTGTTTTAGTCTTTAATTTATTTTATTGAAAATACTATATGAGGACACTTTTAGATTTAAATTTAATGAGCTTTCCTCTTTTCTCTCTAGCCCATTTTTCAGCGAAGAATTTTACTTTGAGATTCCAAGAACTTTCCAGTATTTGTCTTTCTATGTTTATGATAAGAATGTTTTACAAAGAGATCTCCGTATAGGTACGTACTATTCATAATTATCTTTAATCACAGCATTAGTGTTTATATTCATTCTTTCACTAAGTATAAAGTGTTGAAAACAACAGAATAATACATGCTCAACATTTCTGATCCTTTTCTTTAGTCTTCAAGTTCATTTGTGAATCTTTTAATTTGTATGCTCAGCTTCGGTAACACTTTGGAAGTATCTTGACTGATTCCCCCCGCCGCCCCCAGTCATGGTGTCATATGTTCACAAAATACCTGATGGGGCATTTTCCATAGTATTCATTATACTTGTTCATCAGTTTGTTGTTTAATATCTAGACTCTCTAGTTGAATACGATATTTATGAAGGTAGAGATTGTCACTCACAGAGTGCCTTACATTTAGTAGATGTTTAGTAAATATTTGCTGAATGGTTCAAAGAATGTTTTTATACAAAGATCACAGTGTTTGATCCCCCAAAGAACATTTATTTTTCAAGTTTTTCTACTAGAAGTAATAATTTGCTTTAATCTAGACATGTGTTTTTCTTCCTGGCTGTGTTGGTGACCATTAACTCTGTTTCTTAAATAATTGTCTAAGGCTGGGGTGTGATCTATGGGCATGGAGTAGAACAAAGCTAAATGGACACACATGTGTCATCGTGGTCTTTGCTCCAGTGTCTATATTTTAATAACAGGTAGAGGTCTATCACTTACATGTATTATCCTCTCACTTTTTAGTATCATGAATTTCGTCATCTCTTCCTCTCTTTTCTGATTTGAAATATGCTCAAGTCTTCCACAGTTTAAATGATTACGCTTTATTTGACTTTGTCCTCTTAACTACCACCTGATTTGTTTCCGCTTTTGTTCCTGAACTCCTTAACAAGTGGTTTGTATCCTTCTGCTTACTGCTTCTTTCTTTTTGAATCTTTGTAATCTTGCTTCTACATTTTTCTGACAAACCTTTTTTGAAGTTTGTCAGAATCATTTTAGAGGAAATCAAATAACCTTTAAAAACAGTATATATATATTTTTAATTATGAAACTATTACATGTTCTTAGTGACTAGTAGTGACTGTGAACAGGAATAACTACAGTTAATAATTTGTGTATTTCTTCCCATTCTTTATGCATTTGTATTATTACATTGCACTATTCAGTGTATTTTTTTAACTATTTTTTCCTTTTTTTTCATCTAATGATCCTTTTCCCCTGTCATAAAGTATTTTCCAAAAATATTTGTTAAATAATATCCTTTGTAAAGAAATTATTATTTGAGCTAATTCTTTGTTGGTGAACAATTACGTTTTCAGATTTTTGGTGCTCTTAATGGTGTTGCTGTGAACATCCTTCTTGCATAAACTGTTGCTTGTCTCTTTTTCTTAGAATAAATTCCTAGAAGTGAAGATACTGAATTAAAGGGTATGAATATTTTTTAAATTTCTTCTCTCTCTGTTTTTTACATTGGCCCCCAGAAATATTTTACTAATTTAAATGCCCCCAAATGTGGCATGAGCATAATCATTTCACCATACCCTGGTTATTCTTGGATATTAGCATTGAAAAATTTTTTTCCCAGTTTGACAGGTGAAAAATAATACTTTTTAACTGTATTTTTCTGATTATCAGTGAATTTGAGGAATTTTTCATATGTTTATGTCTTTTACATTTTTCTTCTATGAACTAGTTTTTCGTTCTTATGCCTGTTTTTCATTTGGATGGATTTCGTTATTCTTAATGCATACTTATTTGTTAAAAATATGTTAACTTTTGTCAGCTGTATATTTAAATATTTTTTTCTTTGTCACAAAAGGCATTTTTGGAGCGCTGAATCCTTATCTGCCTCTCTGTCATATTTGACGCTTTTTTTTTTTAAATATTTTATTTATTCATGAGAGACAGAAAGAGAGGCAGAGGCAGAGGGAGAAGCAGGCTCCCCACTGAGCAGGGAACCTGATATGGGTCTCGATCCCAGGACCCCAGGATCATGACCTGAGCTGAAGGCAGACGCTTAACCATCTGAGCCACCCAGGCACCCATATTTGACGCTTTTGATTGCTTATTCAACTTGTTGAAAGCCAAGGAAAATACAATTTAATGACTTTGTATTTTCCTAGTTGTCTTTCTTCTTCTGACTTCTTTATTTATATGCGGACTCTTCTCTTGCTAGAAAACCCTCAATTATGAATCACCCCTGAGGCCCCATCCTCAATTCAATTAAACAGCCATTTACAGACACTTCTGTGTGGCATATAAAGGATGGGAATACTAAGATGAGTAAGACTTGTGTTATTCCCAGGCTATGGAAGAGGCACACTTGTACTCTAATTCTAATTTGTTATAATTGGATCTGTGCTGGAGGTCTGAACAGAGTACTTGGGAGAACAGGTAATCTTGTTTGGTAGAGGATTAACAGACTACTTAGGAAAAGGAAGAAATTTCCAGGTAATAGGGATTAGCAGAATTAGGGGATAAAAAATAAATCATGTTTGTGCTGTATCTGTTGGAATATATAAATTACTTAGGAAGAGGGCAGTAGAAATGAAGCAGGGACTATAAATTGGGGCCAATTTGTGATGGACTCTGAAGGCTGTGCTAAGGATTTTGGACTTTATCCTAAGACAGTAGTGCTGAGCCTTTTAAGAAAGAGAAACCTTTTAAAAATTACATGTAACTATGTATACATAAATACTTTCGTGATTTAACAACTTTCTGTGGCAGACAGTGGTACTTCCGAAGTCCAAACTCAGTGTCTATAGGTAACATATGTAAAATGTATATGTATGTGATTATATATAACTGTATATATTCTTTTAAAGTATATATACACACACTTTACATATGTAATCTATAGTTTATGTTTTAGAGAAATTAGAGTCAGGGAGGCTATTATCAGATGAGAAGCAAAGGACAATAGGGGTGGGAATGCAGATGAGGGAATGTACTTCACTGGAGGAGCTGCAGGTAGGATTTGGGGACTTCAAGGGGATAAAGGGATGTGAGAAAGGAAAGGGTTAAAGAGAGTCTTGTTTCTGTGGCTGTCATTAACTGAGATAAAGAACACTGCAGGACCGTTCAGTTTTGAGTGGGGGATGGGAAGAGGAGAGGATGACTTTGATTTCAAACAAGTTAAACTTGTATTACCTGGGGAACATCTTGGTGGACTGGTGGTTGGTTGACTGTTGGAAATACAGATCTGAGGCTTAGAGAGAAGAGCAGGAGAGGTGAATTTGAGTCATTAGCATTAAGTGGTACTTCATGCCTCTGCTGGAATGAATGAAATTGTCCTGGGAGCAGATAAGGAAAATGCCAGGAAAATGAGGCTTCAGTGAAGATTGATAAAGTTTATCAGGAGGGTAGGAAGAGAGGAGAGATTCATATCTCAGAAGGCCAGGAGATCTTTTAATGTCCACAACTAGGGAGAGGTAGAGCAGGATAAGGATTGGATAAAGGCTCTTGGTGATTACGAGCGGCCCTTGAGAGTGTGTCTCTGATTATCATGTCTTCTTAAGAAAATGTTTCGTAATTTTCATTGTTTGCACATAATTTTATAATCATCATACAGTGTACTTACTGAAAAGGCCTTTTGTTGAGGTTTATTGTACGATTTCTGAAAGTTCCCCTGTGCTTTGCTTTTTGTTTTTAAAGTAAGTCAGTTATACTTGAAGCAAAAAAAGTAAGAATCAGTTCTTTTTCTTTGAAGATTGTATTTATTATTTGAGAGAGAGAGAGAGAGAGAGAGCACAAGCAGGGAGGTTGGGGGGAAAGGGGCAGAGGCAGAGAGAGAAGCAGACTCCCTGCTGACCTGAGCTGAAGGCAGATGCTTAACTGACTGAGCCACACAGGTGCCTCTGAGTAAAAATCCGTTTTTTTGGAGTGGTATCAGAAAGGCATAATTTGGTATGAGAACTTTTGTTTGCAAATAAGCTTATTTTTTTAAAAAATATTTTATTTATTTGACAGGGAGATAGCACAAGCAGGGGAAGCGGCAGGCAGAGGGAGAGGGAGAAGCAGACTCCCTGCTGAGCAGGGAGCCCGATGCAGGACTCGATCCCAGGACCCTGGGATCATGACCTGAGCCGAAGGCAGACGCTTAACCAACTGAGCCACCCAGGTGCCCCACAAATAAGTTTATTTTTATTAAGAGAGAAAATTTCTACATTTAGTAGCAGTTTTTTTTTCCTTTTACATATGGGAAACTCAAAGTAAACTCAATTTGTACGTACCCTCTAATTTAAAGTTGAAAAATGGTTTTCATTTATGAATGCTTATGTTTTTGTAGTTTAACATTTTCTTTTGTCATTAACTCATAAAATTGGGTTGTTGCTTTTTTTAAAAAAAAATTGAGCTATTGAAAATTGGGTTCAGTCAATTATTTTGTAACTCTTAGCTGCCAGGTTGTAGAATAAACAGTGCCATAGTGCTTTCTAGAAATGAAATTTGAACTAGAGTTGAGAGAACCATCTTTCAAACTTAAGAAGATCTGAGAATGTATACTGGTCAAATACAGTTTTAAGAGCTTGTTTGTTTTTTATTTTTAATTGTGTAAGTAATATATGAATTTTTTTCTTTTTGTAAAAGGAGAATTTTAAATTACGGTATTACAGATAATCCTAATTAATTTTGACTACTGACTCCCTCCCCTTCCTAGAAGTAATAACTGTTACCAATATTGGGCATAATATTTTATATTAGGCATTTTCATATGCCAGGAGTTAGTGAAAAAACTCGGTTATGGATCAGTTAAAAACTTGAGACCTAGGGACTATGCAATAAAAAGATAGGAAGTTGCAAAATTAAGGTTTTAAAAGTCTTTTACTGTATGATATATTGTTCTAAGGTATAGTGTCTTCTCTTAAAAGGAAAGAAATAGAGAAGAGAAAAAGTTTAGGAATGTATTTCCATTTCCAGTGAGAATCAGAATATGAAAATTAAAACATATTTTATCTTCTTTTTTTTAAAGATTTTATTTATTTATTTTACACAAAGAGAGAGTTAGCGAGAGCAGAAACACAAGCACTGTAGTCTACCTTCCCATATTTTTTTCCTGTTCTTATGTCCTAGAGATTTCTTTTTTCCAAGCCGAAAAAAATGTGGATTCTCCCCAGGGCAGGAGACTTACCTAGCTGCAATTTTTAAAAGATTTTTATTTATTTATTTGAGACAGAGTGCACAAGCAGGGGGAGAGGCAGGCAGAGGGAGAGGGAGAAGCAGGCTCCCCGCTGAGCAGGGAGCCTGTTGCGGGGCTCAATCCCAGGACGCCGGGATCATGACCTGAGCCGAAGGCAGACGCTTAATGACTGAGCCACCCAGGCGCCCCTATATTTTATCTTCTTATGTGTATTTTCTAGGTATTTTAGTTTGAGAGAGACACAACGAAACTGTGGTTCTTGGTAGACTTTGGCAACTTTTTTTCTTTTCCCTCGGTTCATTACAGTATAAGAGAATTACACTGGGATGTCAGAGACCTGAATTCCATTCATGACTCTATCATGTGACCTTAAACATATAACTTTACCTTCTTAGGCCGGTTTATCTATGAAATAAGGCTGAGTTTAAGATTCCTTAAGGATTTTCCAGCTCTTCGATTTGTCATTTCTGCTGGCATTTAGCTCTGAAGTCAAACTTACCGTTTAAAAATTGCCTAAGACTACACTTCTATATCCGTTTGCATAGGGTCTGTATCAGTTATCTATTACTACATAACAAACCATTCCAGTACTTGGTGGCTTAATACATTAACCATATATTTGGCCATGATCCTGAGGATTGTCAGTTTGGGCTGAGCTCAACTGGGTGGTTCTTCTGCAGGTCTCACCTGGGGTTGCTGATGTGCAGTTATCTGGGAAATTGACTGGACTGAATGGACTGACTCCTCTGTCTGATGGCTGGTGCTGGCTATTATCTGGGTCTTCCTTTCCACATGATATTGGGGTTTTAAGAGGCTAAACCCTACTGCACAGGTGTTTATTAATAAAGATTCTACTTGCATCACATTTGCTGATGTCCCATTTGGCAAAAGCAAGTGACGTGGTCAAACCCAGAGTCTGTGGTGGAGGGGACCACACAATGGTATAGATCAAGGAAGTATGACTTATTGGAGACCATTGATACACTGGACTGCTACCACAGAGAACAAAAGATATCTACCTAAACTCTATGTACTAAGGCAGCATCAAAGTTTTGCTGTTGACTGAACTGCTGTTGTTGACTATCTGCCAGAATTTATTTAGTCTTCTGGTCCTTTTTCTTTTTTTTTTTTTTAAAGATTTTATTTATTTGAGAGAGAGAATGAGATAGAGAGAGGGAGCATGAGAGAGGGGAGGGTCAGAGGGAGAAGCAGACTCCCCGCTGACGGCAGGGAGCCCGATGTGGGACTCGATCCGGGACTGAAGGATCATGACCTGAGCCGAAGGCAGTTGCTCAACCAACTGAGCCACCCAGGTGCCCCTTCTGGTCCTTTTTCATCCTGTATAGGCAGTCACAGTTGTCACTGCTTTTATCTGGTCTTTCAGTCATTTCTACTAGTGTCCATGTAGGAACAGGACTGTCAAGATTTGCTAACTGGTGATCTGTATCAGGATGAAATTTCCAAGAATAGGTTGTGTCTAAAAATGGGACCCAAATATAACCCAGTTTTTATAGATGGCAAGAAAATGCTGCTTAGAAGTGGTGCTGGAAAGCTGAGAATACTTTTTTTACTTAGAGACCAACAGAGATGGTTTCTGTGCCCACAGTTCCTTCATTTCTTGTGGTGTTTCCTCTCCTTATTTTAAGGAACTAATACAGCATCTGGTATGTGTATGTGTATGTATTTATGTTTGGTCTAAGCTCTTTATGTCTGTGAGTTTGTCAGGACAGTAGGGAAATGAAATAGTACCTTTAAATTGTTGGATAGTTTGTTCCTGGGAGGTTTTGTTGCTCTTTGTTGTGTTTTGTTTTTTTTTGTTTCTTGTTTTGTTTTGTTTTGAGGTGGTTGATTTTGTGACCGCTAAGGTAATGAGTTGACTTTGTTCAAAATAGTAAACACTAAACTATCTTTGGGACCATTAGAGTCACAGAATTTATGCAGCTAATCAGAGAAGGGTTTCCCTCTGAGAAGACAAGAACCATTCAACTCTTTCATGATAGTGAGTATCATGGATGCATGAGACAGGAAATAGGAGGAAGAAGGTACTTGCCTTCTGGGAATTTTTACCTATGAACTAAGGGTTCTCTTTTGGGAAAGGCACCTGTGACAGAGGAGATATATTTCCAGTGATCTGAGTTGTGAGCCATAAATGGAATAGGTAGATTCTTCCTCTAGTTTTCAGAAGCATTACTGGTAAATATACTTTGGTTAGGGGAGTCTGGAAATTACATCAGCATTTAAAGCACAGTGCCATTGTGACTATTTGTTGAAAGAATAAATGGATCAAACCAGTAAACTTCCAAATAAACTTTTTAAAAAACTCTGTTTTTAAGTTGGGGGCTTGCTTTGGTGATACTTGTAAATATCAACATATATACACATATGTATATTTGCATACATATTCATAAATTATGTATCAATCTAAAAATCCTGGGAATTGTAGAATAGGAGTCTTAACCAGGAATCTACCAGTGAGTTTCTGGATGGTGAGTAAACTCTTTTAAAATTATATGCCAGATGATATCTGTGCATTTTTCTGGGGAGAGAACACAAAGGACGCATAGATATCAAGATTCTTAAAGGGGGAAATGAGTTGTTCTTGAAATGTAAGACCTTCAGCTGTGGGATATATAGATCTATTTCTGTATGTACATGTATGCATATATATGTATCAAACTGTTATACATTGCCTTAATGTTTATACCTGGAGTGGAATCAATGGTAAATGGAACCACTTGAAAGAATGATGATAATCATGATCCTTTGTGACATGCAATATTTAATACTTCGTCATAATTCCATATCCTAAGCCATTCCTGGTATTGTATTGATTTGCCAGGGATTTGATAAAATCTATAGGTAAAATATATCAACAAATTTGTATGATTTGACTCTTAACCTAAACTTCTTCAACAGTATAAAGAATATTTGGGTGTTACAGTTAGTACCTAAATCCTGTACTTGGCTTTTAGTCTGTGTATTTGGTACTGGAAGAATTTCTGTTTTCCCATCATTTTGTATCTTAAATTTAACCAAAAAAAGTCTGAAATATATTATTTTCCTGGTGCTGTTCCTTAACAAAATTTAAATGAATTATAAATTCCATATACTTACAAGAAGATTTTGGCCTTTACATTAGGATATTTTAAAGAAAGTTGGAAGGATTTGTGCTTAATTGTGAGGACCCGTTTATTAATTTTAAAATTTTACATGTTTTAAGCTTTATGTGTTACTGGATATAGCTGATAAATTTTCAGTAGTTCTCTTTTGGGTTGTATATTAATACAGTTGCCCCTCTAAAGAAAATATTTGTAGCTGTGAATTTTAATATTTTCCTTAAAATTACACATATGCAGATAATGTTTGTAATTTCAGTTCCAGTTCATGAAAAGGAAGATAAGCTTATCAAAATTTTAATATGGTTAAATTTTTTTAATAATTTTTTATTGAGGTGTAGTTTACATGCCATAAAACTCACTATTTTAACATACAATGCGCACATTGTATATATTCACAGATTTGTGCAACCATCACTACTACCTAATTCCAAATAAAATTTTAAAGGTTTTTCTGGGTTTGTTTTCTTGTCTTGTCTTTCCTTTCCACTTGATACACAAAAAATTGGTATATCTTGTCAGAAATTTTTTACTGTTTCCTTAAAGTTTTCAAATGTGGAACTAAAAGACCAAGATCGGTCAGAAGAGAAAGGGCATGAAGTATAATTAGGGCGCTTAAAGTAAAAATTCTTACTTGATAAAAGAAAGCAAGCTTTGACTTTAGGATATATCTTTTCTTAAAGCTTTTGTGTAGACTCTTGGAATAAATTGCCAGTCATATGCAAAACTGTCTGCTTCTTAAAACTTGAATTGAGGAAGGAAATGCTTTGTACCAACATGGCAAATACTTTATTATAATAAGAACATTTCTGTTTCTTCCTCTCATACAACTTTGTTCATTGTACTGTATCTTTCTCTTAGGGGTAGAAACTCTTTAGGGAACTGCCCTGATTTTGTGTGTGTGTGTGTGTGTGTGTGTGTGTGTGTGTGTATTCATTGAAGCAGCATAAGCAGTGTTTATAATGTTTTGATAAAAGCAGATTTTAAAATTGCTGTTTTAATCTCCCAAATTTTCAAGTCAGTTTTCAGTATTGTTAGTGATATGATACTGTTTTTCTTTTAATTGGAACTTATGAACTCTTATTAAATGGAGTTGGGTCTGCCTAGATAGAACATAGAGTTTTTTCATAGTTTTTTTAAAATTTTTTATTGTTATGTTAATCACCATACATTACATCATTAGTTCTTGATGTAGTGTTCCATGATTCATTGTTTGTGCATAACACCCAGTGCTCCACGCAGAACGTGCCCTCCTTAATACCCATCACCAGGCTAACCCATCCCCCTGCCCCCCAAGTTTATTCATAGTTTTAACTGATTGGGAGGATTAGTTTGCATTATCATTGTAGTACATCGCTTTTTACATGGTGGAATGTCTTCTGGGTGAAAACATGAATCTGAATAAATACTGAAAAATGCAGTTGCATATAAATACAGCTGAGTTTTTATCTAATCCTCTGATTCAAAATGACCCCGAAAAGGGTCTGCCAAGGGGCAGGGGGAAATGAGGCACTTTTCATTCTTTAGAATACAGAAAACACCTTAAAAAAAAAAAAAAGAAGAAAAAGAAAACACCTTGACCAAAAATCCGTCACAGAATTTTGAGACCCATTAAAACAAAAGTTTAATGAGGAAAAAAAAATACTTTATAAAAATGGATTTTTTAGTATCAATAGGTACAAATCAATTTAAAATATTTTCTATAAGGTATTATACATTACAGTGCTAATGATGATACAAAATGTTTCCCTTATATTGTTTTTTTTCCTATAGGAAAAGTAGCCATCAAAAAAGAAGATTTGTGTAACCACAGTGGCAAAGAAACCTGGTTTTCACTACAGCCTGTCGATTCCAATTCGGAGGTTCAGGTAAATATTAAGGCTTAGATAATGTGAGAGACTGTCAGCATAGAGAAAGCGAGTGGAAAGCAAACTGTACTTGTTTCTGTAGACAGTGCTTATCATACATTACTTTAAATTCTGGGAGCAAATATTATAGAGCTTTAGGGTAGTATATAGCTGGAAAGAAATGCCTTGCCACATGAATTCAAGAATAATGCACATTGTGGGTGTGTGTCTGAGTTTAGGGAGGTTATATTAGGGGGCTATTTCCTGCTTTAGTTCTTTTGTTGAAGTCACAGTGTCAAATTATTAATTTTTTTTAAGATGGGAAAAATTTTTAAGAGAAAGGTTATGTTTTATTCTGACTTTGAGGAGAATCCTTGAAGTCTGTGATTTCATCTTCTGACCAGGATGCTCTGTTTACTCTCTTAATAAACTAGTCTTGGGAAAATGTTATTCATTCAAACCATGCTTGAGCCCACCTTGAAAGAGCCTTTTCATTCCCACACCCACCCTCTTCCTGTTGTTCACCTTTCTTTTTATTTGAAAGGGTGTCATTACTCTTTTTAAAGCTCTTCTTTCCTCTTTCCAAAATAAGAGGTCTTACAGATCTATATGTGAGTAAAAATGTATGTTTAGCCCCAAGTAGCTTAGCTTTCTATTTGTTTTTGAAAAGTCTGAGTTGCTCTTAGAAAATGTTATTTCTATCTAAAGGGAATCCTTTTTTTGTAGCTCTGTTTATTTATAAAATATGGTAAGGATTGTGAAACCATTGTGAAACCCGAGGACATACTGCAAGCAGAATTCTTCCTCTCTCAAAGAAGTTATAATTTGCCACTGTGACTCAAACAGAAGTTTAAGAAAAAAGTGCTGCATATACACCCACAGATATTTGCAAATAAAGTGTCTCTGTTTCCTCATAACCTCTGAAGCATTCTCTTTGATTAAATTCCCAAAAACTTAAGTATTTGTATATAAAACCCCTTAAGTACAAAATATAATTGAAATTTTTCTTATTTTATTCACTCAACCTCATTTCCACTTGGCAATAACTGTCGTTCAGATCCCACTTAGCCACTATCGTGTACGACCCAGGTGAGAGGCAGTGTGACGAAATGGAAAAGCTTTTACACGAGAAGTCAGAAAATTTAGGTGCTAATTTTCATATGTGGTTACTTCACTGACCTTGAATTTTATTTCTATAAAATGGGAATAAAAGTTGCCATGTTGACTCATAGGATTGCGAGAATTAAGTGAAATGTCTTTAACAGTGTTGTGAAAGCTGTCAGTTGCTACACAAATGTAAAATACCTGTCTACCAGCAGTCGCTCTGTGGTCCTTTCCATTTCCATAATATAACTTTGCCAAAAGACAGATAGGAAAGTTTTAAAGGATCAGTTTTCCTTTTTAATTATTTTAACAAAAAGCAAGATAAAAAATGGCTTTGAGAATTTAGTGTAAAATGAAATTTGAGGATTATTTTAAGATGTAGTTTATTGAAGTTCCAATAAAAACATAAATATTAACTTGCTAAAGGATTTAAGGCCCCCAACTCTCAAAAAGTAGAAATCTTTCTAGAATACTCTGTGTAATTCTTGGAGATGGTATTAAAGATTAGTATTGGATAACAAGCTTTTATTTAGTGGTGTATGTAAAACTCATCTCTGAAACAAAAATTCTGGAAATAACAATTGTTAAGAGATAATGTCAGCATTTTTTACTTGTTATAAGTGATTTTCATGACCATGAGTTATTAACCTTTATAGATCTTTTGCTTAAATGATACTTAATTAGTAAGATCTAATTCTTTAAAATATATTTTGGGAGGAAAAGTGCTTTAGTGGGTGGGAGGGATACAGAACCCCTTTCAGGTTAATATAGTACTACTGGAAATGTTGTTTGGCCCCAGAACTAATCTAGGAATACTAAATTAACGTCGTGAGCCTAGAAAAGGTAGAAGAAGCCCATGATTCATACAAATCCTACTTTGTTAATAAATTTGTTCACTTGCATAAAGTTTATAAAATTTTACAAAAATATCACGGAAATAATAGCAGTTGATGGAGCCGTAGGAGAAAGCTATGAAAAGGATTGAGTTCAGTAGGAATTCCACCTAATAATTGCTATTAGTGATTAAACAGTATGTACCAAGCACAGTATTACATACTTAATATATATTTTTTCATTTATTCTTCAGAAAAGCATTATGAGGTATAGGAAGCGTTACCCACATTTTACAGATATAGAAAATGGATTCAGAGAGGTTAAATGACATCTCCAAAATCAGAACTATTAGGTGATGGAGCCCTGGTTCCAATAGAGATCTCTAGTCTGATTCTAAAATTCCTAACCACGGTACTTTACTGCTTTTCACTCTTCGTAGTTTTGGTCACGAAAAGGCTTCAACAGATTACTAGGCAGGGAACATGTGAGTATAAGGAACAGAAGCCTATTCAAATTAGCTCAAAGAAAAAGGGAGGGGCATTTGAAAGTTCCTAGGGAACTTCTTGGAGTATAATTACAGGAACTTCAGTATGGCCAATGAGAGCTAGAAGTTGTCAGGCATTTACTGAGGAGTTGTCCCTAAAGTGGAGGTCGGGTTCTTACAATAATAAACTAGATACAGTTCACAGAGTCAAAATCTTTTTTGAAAAGTTTTTAATTTCTCATAAAGTACACTAAAATATTGGGTGGGTGGTTTGTTTCTACTTGATCACTACATAAAATAGTTGACTTGCATTTGGGACCATGGTGAATAAAAAAATATATATTGTGTCTTTAAACTGTGGACTTCCACTCAGTGCAGCCATAGATACTGCAAGGGGCACTTGGGAACCGAGATCCACTGATTCATTTCTTCCCACTCATATGCTCACTGTGCTTATTGAGTGTTAAGTGCTCACTGCTTAAATAGTGTTTTTTCCTTTCCCTCTCATTTTGTAAATGGTTAATATTTTCTGTCTTGCTCTCTCATTTTCATACTGTTCACTTTGCAAAATGAAAGGAAAAAAATCATGATGAGATTCCCTTGTATTCTTTTTGTACGTTGATGAGATTACATGTGTCTCACTTCTGCTTCTCTTTAATCTCTTGTTGACAGCTAAAGAAATGCCCACATCAGCCTTTGAGTTTACATGACCACACAACCCCTCACTTTCTGAGATCTGAGTTAGTTCTCTGCCGCAGTTTAGAGAATTTGGCCCAACTAGGGTCAGATGTCTACTGCATACTAGTTGGTATGACTGGGGGGATAAAGTCACCATAGAACAGGCACTTTTGGGGCTTTGGGTAGGCATGATCCCTAAGGGGTTTAGGTAGAGGAAATGATTGGCATTTCTACTTCAGAGGGGAAGTTGTTTGATTTCCTAGCTCTACTACTAATTGCCATTTGTACCCAAAACAGTTGCTAACCTGTTGTTGTCTGAGGCTCTTCATCTTTGAAATGAGAACTTCAGTGTATGGGATTCCCTTCAGTTCTGAAGTTGTAGGGAAGTAACATGCAGAAATGTAATTTAGCCTTGAATTGAAAAGATCCCAATAGTAGTAAGATGCGTTTTATACTAAAAACAGTTGAAAATTGCAAAGAACACTAAACCTCTTACCTTGGATTGGTTCCCAGTTGCTTTATTATTGCTGTTAATAACATTAATCATTTTCAGTTTTCTTTTCAAACATTGAAGATATTATTAATATTTCATGAGTGCATTTTTCTACACTTTTTTTCTGTTTTTTTTTTGTTTTTGTTTTGTAGTTGCTCCCTGTGGATTGAAACATTCTCTTTTGAACTCACTCTGATCTGCCTTCATACCCCACAATGAGCTAGAGGGAGAGCACAAAGGGCTCTCAACTAACGTTACCCATGACATTGTGTCAATAAGTCTGGTGGACATTTTTCAGTCCTCCTCTTATATAATCTTTCAGTGCTTTTCATAATGTTGACCACTCCTTTTTGAAACATTCTCTTCCTTAGTTTCTGGTTGTGGTTATCATCCTACTTCACTTGGTATTCTTTCTACTACCCTTTGCCACACAAATGAAGTTAATTTGGACTGTGTTGGTGCCTCTATCTGTACATGCTCTTTTGGCTTCAGTGATCTGCAGCCATGCTGTTAGCTATATAGTGCTGGAACTCACAACAAACTTGAAATATTTTTCCTTTCTTTAGTTCTTAGGTGCTGAGATAAAGAGCATACGTCCACATAAGACTGATTAAACCATTTCTCTTTTATGGAGAAGTTGGTACTCTCATTAATTAAGGCTGTTTGTCTTACAGAACTTGTACAAGAAGTAAATGTAGATGTGCTGTCAATCACGTCTTCTGATGTAATCACTTAGTTAATAAGTCTTTACCAACAAGCTTATCTTGAATTTCTGGATCATGTCATAAGTTATTGATTGATTTATGGTTGTTGTTGTTACTGTTTTTAATATGGCCTCTGCCCTACCTATTTAAACAAGCGTTAAAAGTAACAAATGCAGTGATTATACCTAATATATACATCTGTTTTTTTAAACACGCCTGATTAAAACATAATGAATGTAAAAGTATAATTCATTGTTGCAGGAAGAAACTTCATTTGTAAATTTGTAAACATGAAATAACAAAGAAAGGAGCTATTCTAGATTGTAATAAATACTTCTTCAAAGAGAAGAAGCAGATCCGTCCATAAATAAGAGAGATTAAGTAAAACCTTTATTTTATTTTTCATCTGATAGCCAGTTGTGTCCAAAATGTTTTATAGTTAATTACTACATATGAAAACATCTGGAAATCAGGAAGTTGGGATTTTTTTCCCCTCATATGAAGAAAACTTTTCACCAGTCGAAGTATACTGAGTTCTTGTATGTGGAATGGTTGTTACAATTCAGTGTTTTGTGATAAAAACTAAAAACTTAAAAAAAAAAAAAAAAGTGAAGAAATTTTAAAGTGTGTGCATTGGGGTTTGCCCAAATACTTAAAATACACCTGAGTTTCCCAAACTGTATGCAGAAATTCATATGGTATCTTCTATATGGTACCATTAAAATAATCACAGATTCTTCTATGGGAACTTTTATAAAAGTATTTAAAATAAAACTAGCATATTATTAAACCTTCAGACAGTCCCAGAGTAGTATAAGTTCCTAAATATGCTGTCTAGTACAAATTAATGTGATATAATTGCATATATCAACCTAACGTAATCATTGCTATAAAATGCATATAGAATAATAGCTCCCCAAAATTTGGTTAACTTTAAATAAAACATAAAGAATACAGTGCCAGGTATTTGATCTTCCAGTATTTCCTGACATATATGAAAATTACACTGTTTTGTCATTGAACCTCCCTTAGGAGATTGGATAATAAAGCAGTTGTGGACCAAATCACATTGCATGTTTATCGTCAAGCATAGTTTCTTGTCAGAGTCTTGTAGTTGCTTCTTTGTGGCTAATGTCTCTTTTCTCTAGTTGCTTTTAGGATTTTCTTTTGATTTTCTGCTTTTAGCAGTTTTACTATGCTCTGCTTACATACGGTTTTCTTTATGTTTATCCTGTGGGTGTTCCTGGGGGCTCCTAAATCTCTACCTTGATGTCTTTGGTTTTGGAAAATTCCAGGCAATTATTTATCATTTTTTTTCCTCTTTCCCTATTTTTTCTGTCTCTTCTTCTGGGACTCCGATTACATGAATAATAGACCATTTTCCTATGTTTCATATGTCCCTTTATGCCCTCTCCCTCTCTGTGCTTCATTGTGGATATTTCCCTCTGACTAATTTATCTCCCATTACAGCAGTTCTTGTTTTGGCTGTGGCTCATTCACTGTTAAATACATCTTCATTTTGGTTTTTTATTGCCTAATCCTAAACTTTTCATTTGATATACTTTATCACATTTTTTGCTGGGTTTTTTCATTTTGTTGTCTACCTTAAAAAATGTAAGCAGCTATTTTAACCTCTGTCAGTTAACTCCAACATCTGCATCTCCTACTTTTTATTGGTTTTTATTTTTTTGGTGTATGGTCTTCTGGTGTGCCTCATCATTTTTAATGGAATGCTAGACATTGAAAAATATGAAATATTTTAGAGATAATTTGAAGCTATGGGTGATACAGGTTTTTTTTCCTTCAGAGAAGATTTACTTTACTTACTGTCTACAGGCGATCACCTCAATGTAGTTAGGGATCCAGCTGATTTTAGGCTAGGTTTCTGGTCTTTGTAAAGGCTGGTCAGTGTTGTGCTCACCCTTACTCTTTTGGCATAGTCTTTCAGAGATTCCAACAGAAAGCCTGCCTGTATGCCAGCAGCACTCTACCTTGGGGGGCCCTGGACTCCAGTTTTTATATGCCCAGCATCATGAGACTGTAGACTGCTTTGTTTAACTTCTTCAGCCTCTCAAGCCCCTGCTGAAGTTAGGGAGTCCCATTCAACAAACTTCTCCAGATGCCCCACCAGCAACATCTACTTCGATCTCATTGGCCAGAATTGTATCCTATGACTGTCCTTAGCCTGTATCACCTGGCCTCAGAGGAGACTAGGAAATGTTTTGCTGAACTCAAAACTGTCCTCTCCAAAAAATAGAAACAAAAAAACCCCAGAAAAACAAAAAACACCGAACTTGTATCACTACAATCCAAATCTATAAAATGATAACAGATGTAAATGAAATTAAACTTTTGTGTCAATGTATTAAGGAATACTAAATATTTCTTCTAAAATGTTCATAGATTTGGGTTTCTAACACTAAGAAGTAGCTTTAAATAATTTTTAAAACTTTTTTTTTTTTTGCTAAAGAACAGGACACATTGGTAGAAATTTTAAAATCTAGATGAGCAAAAAAATCTGAAATCCTACCAACCAAAGGTAACTTCTATCAATATTTTAGTAGATGACCTTGTAGTAAATTTATATAGTAATATATATAGTACATTTTATTTTTGCAAATTAACATTATATTATACACCCTGATTTTTATCTTGTTTCTTTTACTAGGTATCATGTATATATTCCCATGTTAAAGTATACAATGAGGTAGTGTTTTACAGTTTAGAAATTATAATTTCCTTGATTTAATTAATAATGCTTTTTAATTTTAGTGTTCCACCCTAATAATAAATGTCTTGTGTCTGTTCTGTCTACACTCTTTTCTTGACCAAGTTAAATAGCAATTATGTTATTGTTGACTAATACCAAAGGAATGGTCTTTTTAACAGCCAGTAGGAGTAATGAACACAGTAGGTAGGCTCTGACTCAGGGATAATGATTCCTGGTAGAATCCCATTAAATAGATTCTTTTTTTTTATTTCTAGGCTTTGCTTGATACGGGAATGCCCTGTTAGCCTACAATTTCTACCATAAAATGCATACATGTTAAAATAGTAAAACTGCTTTGAGATGCAAATGTTGATGCAGTCAGCTAGGCCCACTCACTAGGCAAGTGACACACATATGCTGGCCTGACAGCAAAGATGATTTAAAACTCTAATTGAGTAATATTAAAAATTACTACATATCATAGACCTTTTCCGGGTCACTCTCAAATGGTAGGGGTATTGAATATTAAAGCAGGATTAATGAGAGACCTATTTCATAAATTTTATATGATTTTATAAATATTTGTGCCTGGATTTTTAGCGGAAAATTTGCTTAATTTAGTTCCAATTCCACCTTACTGCCGATTTTGCTACTACTGTGGCCTTTGTTTCTTTAGAGCATAGCTTTCTCATGCAGACTTTTGCGTTGAGATCTATCAGTCAACGTTTATTGCTCCTCACTCAGTATCCATCTAACCCTGAGCTTTGTAGTTAGTGGACCTCAGATTCATTCTTTTATTTTTTATTTTTTTTAAAGATTTTATTTATTTGAGAGAGAGAGAGGGCGCGAGAGGGAAGAGGGTCAGAGGGAGAAGCAGACTCCCTGCTGAGCAGGGAGCCCGATGTGGGACTTGATCCCGGGACTCCAGGATCATGACCTGAGCTGAAGGCAGTCGCTTAACCAACTGAGCCACGCAGGCGCCCTGAGATTCATTCTTATAGAGCAAACCCCCATAAAATAGTGGAGCTGATTCACGTTAGATTCCTGTGAAAGAATGTCTGAAAAGGGTTGTTCCAAAGAGGAATAGTGACTTGATAATGAACTTTCCTACCTCTGATGAAATTACTTATGTCATCAGCCTCTAGACATCACACCCCTGAAATCTCCACTGTGGGAATTTGTTTTGTCAGCTGGGTGGAGGTAATCCAGGACTGATCTTAACCACTTTAGAATTGCTCATAACCAGTTTAGAATTGCTCATCGCCAGTGGCAGGGTGGAAATATCAAGCTCTAGATTATATTGTTCCTAAACTTCTGTTTCATGAGAAGTTTATAGTTTGCTTTAAATTTATGATACTGAATTTTTTAACAATCCATTTATTAAAAGTTATCGAAGAAAGTATTTTCAGTATCCCATTTTTTCATCAGTGCTGTGGATCATATATTGTTATCTTTATTTATTGTCTCTCCAACTAGACTATGAGCTTCTTATGAGCAGTGATTGTGTCTTATACATCTTTTGATTCCTACCCAGTCCTACAGTGCCTACTAAAATATAGCAGATATTCCATAAATCTTTAATTTTCAGAAAAGTGTTGACAAATTGAATCTTACTAGTTTTAACTTAGTTTTATTGTTTTAGAATTGTATGATTTCTCTTGACCTTTAATGGTAGTGCCTCTGTTCTTATTGATGGTTTATCTTTTCTGGAAAAAACATTCTACATTTTATAATCTGCTTTCATTTCAAAATTTCCTAAAACATAAGTGCCATCTTTTTTTTTTTTTATCCATGGTAATTGAGATTCATAAATACTTTTTGAACTGGGCATTAAATTCTTAGATTGGAGTACCATGTCTGATATAAGCATCTGAGTTCTAGATCTGCATTGTTGGTTATTCATCATTTAACAAGTACTTAATGTGGGCAAAGCCATGTGCTAGGAATCACTAAAATTTAGTTAGTGAACAGCTAAATATTACTGGTACCATTGGAAAAAGTACTTACCTTTAATATTTTGTCAGTAAAATAGACCATTTTTTTTCTCATTATAGGGTAAAGTTCACCTTGAATTAAAACTGAATGAACTGATAACAGAGAATGGAACTGTGTGCCAGCAGCTTGTTGTACAGTAAGCATATTTCTTTTACCAAAATCAGCTGGAAATAATCCTCCCTCATGTATTCTTTGAATCTTAAGACAACACCTTATTTTATATACTTCAGAAACTTTTTTTGAGAAATGAAACTCTGCTGTGTCACTCCTTTATTAAGTTGATTTCCAGTTTGTCTTCTCATATCTACTCTACTCATGTTATGATCAGTCATTACTTCATTCAACCTTATGTATTGAATGTGGGTTAAATGATAGAGATAGGCAGTAGGCTGTTACAGGACCCCAGCTAAGCATATCTAACTCCCTGGCAGGGTGGAGTTGGAAAGGCTTCCTGGTGGAGGGCCTCTAGAGATGCTGATACCACAGAGCTGAGCATTAGGAACCCTGGGACGAAAACTAAATGAATACCTTGGGATGTACCAGTATCGATTCTTACCTACTTTAAAATTCCCCTTTTGCCCTCAAGTCATTTTTTGTGGTTCAGACTAATCTTCTAACTGCTCTAGAAATGCAGATTTCCGAGCCCAATCCTCTGCCTTTTCTCTTCCACCCAGACTTTTCCTGTGTTACCAGCAAACTGCTGGATATCCCTGACTTCTTAATGTTTTTTCTTTGTCTTAACTGATAACCTGAATATCCCCTGAGTTACTGTTTCCTCTACTGCCTTCTCAGTTAGAGGCTGTTTTCTACCATACCCACTTACCTTAGAGTGGGGTAAGTGTTACTCTACTATTGCTGCTCCAGACTATAATTTTTTATAGCTCCTTTGAGGCATTTTCCCTGTCTCTCTCCCTCTCTCCTTTCCTCTCCCTCTCTCTCTACTTATTTATTTTTTTATTTTTTATTTTTTATTTTTTTTTAAACACTTGATTTTTTTATTTATTTGACGGAGAGAGAGACAGCGAGAAAGGGAACACAAGCAGGGGGAGGAGTGGGAGAGGGAGAAGCAGGCTTCCCGCGGAGCAGGGAGCCCGATGCGGGGCTCGATCCCAAGACCCTGGGATCATGACCTGAGCCGAAGGCAGACACTTAACGACTGAGCCACCCAGGCGCCCCTCTCTACTTATTTATATTTGTTATATATTTAATATTACTTTTTTAACTTTTAAAGAAGGTGGCATATATCATGATCCTTATTAATAGTGTGTATTTCCTAAGAATAAGAATATTCTTTTAAATAACTCTTAGTACAGTTGTCAAATTTAGGAAGCTTAACATTATTATAATAAAAGTATAATGTATAGTTTTTGTATTCCAATACTTTAATCTGCAGTTATTATATTTTACTTTTGTCAACTGTCCCAATAATATCCTTTAAGATACTTTTTTCTCTGCAAGAAAGGATCCAGTCCAAGATCATGTATTACATTTAGTTTATATGTCGCTTTAATCTCCTTAACCAGTAATAATTTGTAGCTTTTCTTTATCTTTCATGTTATTGAGATTTTTTGAAGAATACAGGCCATTTGTTTTTTTTGAATGTTTCTCAATTTGGATTTACCTACTAAAAACAGCTCAAGATTTGTTTGTAGCATTTTTCCCCCAGACTGAGAGCATATAGTGAAGGTGTTCGGATTAGTCCCTTCCACCATTCCCTCCCTTGCTCACTTTGGTTATGTTATAACATTTGAAATAGTTGGTTTGTTTTGGTTTGTTTACAGTCAGTTTAATGTTTTTTCCCCCATCCTTGTTGTTTACTTTTATTTTTTTAATATGTAGAATATTAGCATGACTTCAGAAGTCAAAACTCTACCAAAAGGCATTACTCAGAGATGTGTTTAGTCTCTCTGCCTATACTCAGCACCAGGAAACCATGACCTGATTTTGGTCCCTATAGTTTTGCCTTTTTCAAAATGTCGTATGAACAGATTCCTGTAATATGTAGGCTTTTGTGAATGGCTTCTTTCACTTAGCATAATCCTTTTGAGATTCATCCACATTGCTGCACATATCAATAGTTATCTTTTTTATTTTTTTTTTAAAGATATTTATTTATTTGACAGAGAGAGACACAGCAAGAGAGGGAACACAAGCAGGGGGAGTGGGAGAGGGAGAAGCAGGCTTCCTGTTGAGCAGAGAGCCCGATGCGGGGCTGGATCCCAGGACCCTGGGATCATGACCTGAGCTGAAGGCAGATGCTTAACGACAGCCACCCAGGCGCCCCTTAATTTACTTCTTGTCATAACTTGGTATAGATACTGTTGTATGACAAAACAATGTGCAGATTGGTTAAATAAGCCCAAATTCATACAGGAGGTAATAGAGTCTGGGTTTGAACTCTGGCAGTTTGATTTTTTTTTTTTAACCTTTTTCTTTTGAGATAATCATAGATTTATTTATAAGAAATTGCAAAGTACAGAGAGGTCCTGTGTACCTTTCACTCAGTATCCCTCAATGGTTACATCTTATAAAACTATAATATAAAAACCAGGAAATTGACATTGTGCAGTGTCCAGCATATTGTTACGTCTTTTATCGTATGTGTAGATTTGTGGTAACCGCTGCAATCGAGATACAGAACTATTCTATCACCATAAAGATCTCCCTTATTCTACCATACTATTTTAGTCACACCCACTCCTTCCCCCACTACCATCCGTAACCTTTGGCAACCTCTGATCTGTTTCCAGATCTATAATTTTGTCATTTCAAGAATGTTATGTAAATGGAGTCTTACCATATATGACCTTTTGAGATAGGCTTTTTTCAATCACATCCATCCAGTTGTGTGTAATTTCTTACAAATAGAATATAGTTGGGTGTCACTTTTTAAAATCCACTCTGCCGATCTTTTATTTAGTGAATTTGTAGAATTTACTTTTAATGTAATTACTGATGTGTTAAGCTTAAATCTGCCATTTTTTGGTTTGTTTTCTGTTCTGTTTTCTTTTTTTCCTGTTTTCTTTTTCCTCTGGGTCTTTCTTTCTCTTTCTTTCCTTCTTTTCTTTTCTTTTTTCTTTTCTTTCCTTTCTTTCCTTTCTTTCCTTTCTTTCCTTTCTTTCCTTTCTTTCTTTCTTTCTCTCTCCCTCTCTCTCTTTCTTTCTTTCTTTCCTTTCTTTCCTTTCTTCCTTTTTTAAAGATTTTATTTATTTGACAGAGAGAGACACAGTGAGAGAGGGAACACAAGCAGGGGGAATGGGAGAGGGAGAAGCAGGCTTCCCACCGATCAGGAAGCCCGACGTGGGGCTCGATCCCAGGACTCTGGGGTCATGACCTGAGCTGAAGGCAGACACTTAACAACTGAGCCACCCAGGCGCCCCTCCTCTGGGTTTCTTGAACATATTTTTAGAATTCCATTTTGATTTATCTGTACTGTTTTTCTATCTATAGTATATCTCTTTGTACAGTTTTTCTAGGTATGGTTTTTGGTGGTGTTTTAGGTATTACACTGTACCTGTATAACTTATTGTAGTCTACTGGTATTGCCATTTTACTGGTTAGAATAAAGTGTAGAAACCTTACCTTCGTTTAAATCCCTTTACCCTCCACCATTTGTAATATAATTGTCTTAAATATTTTCCCTGTGTACATTGAGAACCACATCAGTGTTACAATTTTTGCTTTAGCCATCTAACACAATTTAGGAAAATTAGAAAAGAAGGGAAGACTAAGTTCATTGTATTTTTTTAAATTTTTTTTTATTTTTTACATCCTACTTCTTCAACTAGCCTTTGTATTTCAGGCAAAGCACAGAGATGTATTTACCCATATTTTTGCTCTTTCCATATTCTTTTTTCCCTTCCTACTGTTTTAGGATTCCTTCTTTTATCACTGTCTTTATGTTTAGAGAATCTCCTTTTACCATTCTTTTAGGGTAGGTCTATAAGTGACACATTCTTTTAGTTTTCCTTTATCTGAGAATGTCTTGATTTCTTTATTCTTGAAGGACGTTTTCAATGGATATAGAATTCTTCATTGACAGTTTTTCTTTTTCAGCACATGAAAAATATGTCACTTCCTTGTGGCCTTTATGGTTTTTTAATTCACTGTAATTGTTTTCCTTTGCAGGTAATGTGCTTTTTCTCCCTGGCTGCTTTCAGTAGTTTGTCTTTGGTATTCTATGTGTTTCAGTTTGACTCTGAGGTATCTTGGCATAGATTTCTTTAGGTTTATCCTGTTTGCTGTTTGATCAGCTAATTGAATCTGTATTTTATGTCTTTTGCCAAATTTGGGAAATTTTCAGCCATTATTTCTTCTAATACTTTATCAGTCCTGCCATCTTTCTCCTCTCCTCTTGAGATTTAGATGGCATTAATGTTAGATCTTCTGTTATAGTCCCACAGGTCCCTGAGGCTCTGTTTGTTTGTTTGTTTTCCCCAGTCTGTTTTCTCTGTTCATGTTGGGTAAAGAATCACTGATTTTTTCCTCTGTCCCTTCCATTCTGCTGTTGAGCCCATCTATCAAGTTTCTTATTTTGGTTCTAAGTGTCAAAATTTCCATTTGGTTCTTCATATCTTTTATATCTTTGATGACTTTCTATTTTTTTGCTGAAACTTTTTTCATTTATTTCAGATGTGTTTGTAAATGCTCAATGAATTTTTTTTTAAGATTTTATTTATTTATTTGACAGAGAGAGAGAGAGAGAGGAATCACAAGTGAGCAGAGTGGCAGGCAAAGGGAGAGGGAGAAGCAGGTCTCCCGCTGAGCAGGGAGCCCGATGCGGGACTCGATCCCAGGACCTGGGATCACGACCTGAGCCGAAGGCAGACGCTTAACCGACTGAGCCACCAGGCGCCCCTCACTGAGTCATTTTTATGATGGCTGCTTTTACATCTTTGCCAGATAATTCCGACATCCATGTTATCTCAGTGTTGTCATCTGCTGATTGTTTTGTTTTTGTTTTTTCCATTTAAAGCTGAAGATTGGTGTTTTGGTATGATGAGTGGTTTCAGACATTTTGGGTATTAAGTTATGAAACTCTGGATCTTATTTAAGTGTTCTGTTTTAGCCAGACTCCTTGACACTCTGTGGGTGAATGGAGAGGAGTGCCTGTGCATTCCTGTCAGGTACAGATAGAAATCCAGGTTCCTGACTGCACCTCTGCTGATAAGCCTGGGGGAAGAGTGAGAAGAATTCCTTATTATTGCTGAATGGGAGTGGTAGTTTAGGCTTCCTTTAGTCCTCTAAAGCGGCCACTCTGGCTGGGATGGGGAGGAGTGCCTCATTACTGCTACATTGTGGCCTCTGCTGACATGATGGTTGAGAAGATTTGGTAGTTACCCCTGTAGGTGGTAAAGGTCTTGTTTTCCTGTTCAGCCTTCTCTGACATCACCCTGGCACGAAGGAGGAGTGCCTCATTGCTACAGGTGGGGATGAAAATCCAGGTTCCTCAGGTGGTCTCTACTGACACTCCTGGGGGAAGGGGCTTGTTACAGCTTGTTAAGGGTGGAAGTCTAGGCTCTCTCCTCAGCCTTTGGTTTTTGTTGATAGGGGTTTGGTTGGAGCCACAGTGTTTTTCATGGTGTTTGATTAGAGTAAATGGTTTTTTTATTGTCTAAAAATGGTTTCTGTCTTGCTAAGCTGTCCAGTTCCTGGTCCTTTGGCTAGAGAGAGCTGGCTTTTTCTTAGGGCATTTTTTGCCCATGCCCACTGGTGTTGTTCCATGTTGGTGGCTTCTCTAGCAATCAGTCTGAGATATATAAAGTACAAAAAAATCTCAGGGAATTCACTCCCATGTCTTTCCTTGGGTTCCAAGATCTCTAATTGGTTTACTTCTCTTCACTTTTCAGAGTATTCTTATGTTTGTTATATATTTAATGCCCAAGATTTTTAGCTATACCTAGTGGGAGGACTAGGGAGGCATGCATCTACTCCCATCTTGACTTGGAACTGGAAACCAGTTTTTTTTTCTTCGTGAGTAGTGTTCCATTTATCTATTCACCAGTTGACGGATATTTGGATTGTTTCCAGTTTGAGGCTATTATAAAGAAAGCTGCTGGGCGCCTGAGTGGCTCAGTTGTTAAGCGTCTGCCTTTGGCTCGGGTCATGATCCCAGGGTCCTGGGATCGAGCCCCACATCGGGCTCCTTGCTCAGCAGGAAGCCTGCTTCTTCCTCTCCCACTCCCCCTGCTTGTATTCCCTCTCTCGCTGTGTCTCTCTGTCAAAATATAAAAATAAAAATATTAAAAAAAAAAGCTGCTATAAATGTTCACAAGTATAGGCATATGGGTATATGGTGGTCTGTATTCTTTCCTTCTTTCTCTTCTTTTTCACTTAAATCTCCATGGTTCATGCTCATTGGCCTGCAGTAGCAGAGCTCCAGTAGCAGTTTTGTAGAATTTATTATTGATTCCTCAACTTTTAGAAGTATTTTGAAGCACATGGTATTCTCTGTTCTTTAGTAATGCTGCAGGTGTAGTTTTATATGTTGTTTTCTTTGTGCCACTTGCTGAACTTACAGTTGGGGGGTAATGTGTGGAAATGTTCATCTCCTAGAGGTTACTACTATCTTCCAGACCTGGAAGCTCCCCACTGCAGCATTTCTTAAATTTCAGTAAGACTTCTGTCCATCAATCTTTACCACATTCTTACCTGCTTTTATTTTTCAGTTCCCTCTAGGTCGTTTTCCATGATCTATCACTATAATCATTTTTTCTTGCAGGTTCCTTAACTTCCTTGCTCTTTTCTTCATCCATCTTATTTATCTGGAACAATCCTAGTGTGAAGGAACTCAGTCTCTTCCTTTGCATTCAGTCTGCACCTGATTATTGCTGGAGAAAATCACACAGACGATTTTATTTTAAATTCATGATCACAGACCTTGCATGGGTACTTAAAACTTCCCTGGAGTTTTACTGTGCTTCTCTAGTAACACCTGTGAGATCCTCCATCACTATAGACTGTAAATTGGTCACATTTTCTTGAATCTAAATCTGCAAACCTGTATTAGCATCCATCTTTTTGTCCTTACATTATTATAGTAGAGGAGGTGCCCCGTCTCTTATTGGGGGTGAATTCTTCTATCTGAACTTTGGATTCTTTCTATTTCCCCTACTCAAGGACTTTGTTCCTTCAGTTATTCCTTTTTCTGTTTCAGCAGCTTCACCCTTCTCTTTTAGATTGTTTTCATCAACATGTAAGACATGTTCTAGGATCTCCTATCCTAAAAGGCATGCCTCCCCAGACCTCA
The DNA here is from genome assembly GCF_009762305.2 of Zalophus californianus. Lineage (NCBI taxonomy): Eukaryota > Metazoa > Chordata > Mammalia > Carnivora > Otariidae > Zalophus > Zalophus californianus. The sequence goes on from NC_045595.1 coordinate 97,334,090, forward strand.
TCTCCATCTGACTCTCCCAGCTACCATCCTCATTTCTCTGTTCTCCTTTGAAAGCAGACTTCTCAAAGTAAAATTGTCTTAATAGATACAGGGTTGATTTGAGTGTGTGTGTGTGTGTGTGTGTGTGTGTGTGTGTGTGTGTGTGTGTGTACTAGCTCTATTCACACAGAAGGCCTAGAAGCAATGTCAGCCCAGTAGCAGTGAATATAGCATCCATACCTTGGTTTTTAAATATCATTCTCCAGTCAGTACTGTCCAGTAGATCTTTTTGTGATAAAAATACTTTATAACTTAACTGTCCAATACGGTAGCCACTAGTCATATGTGGCTATTGAAAACTTAAACTATGGCTAGTGCAACTAAAGAATTGAATTTTTAATTTTGTCCAATTTTAATTAAAGTTTAAATAGCCACATGTAGCAAATGGCTATGATATTAGAGCTACTCCAATAAAAAGAACCTGAATTTTTTTTAAGCATTGGCTGATTCAGGACTTGAACATGGGAAAATACAAGATGAGCTTAGAGCATCTGTGGAGTCAGAAAGTAAGAAAGTGCTAATAACAATAATAATAATAATAATGACATGTAGAAAGGACATTGAAGCCAACTTGAAAGAGCTCCAGGTAACCAACCTGGGACAATTTGAGCATCAAAATAAATAATGAAAATTAGAGAATAAATCCATGAGGCAGTGCTATAGAATAAAATGTCCATGAGCCAATGCTGATATATAAATAAACAAATAAACACATTGGGGAGAAAGGATTACTTTTTCTTTAGTAGAATTCTAATTAATGAGTGTAGGACAAATGATGGAAATAGAAAATCAACATTGGCATACTACAATAATAATTAGCGCAGGGATAAATCATCTATGGATGCTAAATAAGTGGGCCTAAGTATGAAGACAAACAGCATATTTGCGTAGTCTCAAAGAATCTCCCCATAAGATGTCTGATAGATACCAGCTTACCTGTGTGACCCAAGTTAATATCATTGGTAATGAGATATCCAGCCTCCTATTTTGATGCATTGAGAAAGACACCAACATGGATAGCTTCAGTCTAATCATGAGGAAACATCAAATTCCAAATGAAGGAATATTCTACAAAAGAACTGGCTGGTACTGGCAAGATCATGGATCCAAGAAGAAAAACTAAGGAAGTGTTTTAGGACAAAAGAGACTAAGAAGACATGACAGCTAAATGCAGTGTGAGAGTATTGCATCCTGGACCAGAAAAAGGACATTGGCAAAATTGGAGTAGAGTCCAGAAGATTAATTAATATTATCATTAACTAACATCGTATCTGTGTTATTTTCCTGTTTCTATGATTTTACTCTGGTTAAACAAAATGTTAATACTGGGTGGTGGGTATACAGGAACTGTATATATTATTTTGCAAGTTTTTGAAAGTCAGAACTCACTTCAAAATAACTTAAAAAAAATCGTCTATACCTTGTGCATTTAACTCAGGTCTTTTTTTTCTGAGCTCTGCACTCACACACCCACCTGTCTTTTTGGCAGTTCTGCTCTGATGTCTCACCACATTGCGAATTTAACACATTGGAAACCGAAGCCTTGCCTGTCATATCTGCGTAGCTCTTCCTATAGCCTTAGCAGTTGGAACCGCCATGTGCCTCATTACCTAAGCCAGAAACCTGAGAATCATTTAAAATCTTTTCTCCTCTTTGCCCCCATACATTGGATCCCTTTCTTATTGGTTATATGAAATATTTCTTGAATTTTCTAATTTTTAATATTTAATGACATCTTACCCCAAACCAGCAACCATTTGTTACCTTGACTATTTCAGTAGTCTTAGCTGGCCGCCTTCTCTGCAGTCCATTTCCTCCATAGCAACCCAGAGCAGTCTTTTAAAACATCAATTAGGTCATGTCATTCCCCTGCTGAAATACTTAATGATTCCTATTGCATTTAGAGTAAGACCCAAGCCCTTTAACTTGGCCCATAAGATCCCCCATGTTCTGATGCTGCCTGCCTCTCAGATTTCATCTTGTGGTATGCTTCCTCTTGTTCATATGTTCACTGGCCTTCTCTCAATTCCTCAAATGTGACATACTCTTCCTGTTCAGAGATATACACCTGCTGTGCTTTATGCCTGGCATGCCCATTCTTCTTCTAGCTTGTTCCTTGTCATCCTTGAAGTTTCAGCTTAAATATCACTTATTTTAAAATAGGGCACCCTATTCTTTTTTTCTTCATAGCACTTGCCACTACTTGTAATTATTATTTTTTTCTTTATTGCTTGTCATCTGTTATTTCAAGTAGACTCTAAGCTCCATGAGAGCAGGAACATATTTGTCTTATTCACCTCATCACCCCCAGAGCCTGGCACTAATAGGCACTAAATAACTCTTCAGAACAACTAAATGAAGAAAGAAGGTAACATTTGTCTTTTTTTTTTTTTAAAGATTTTATTTATTTATTTGAGAGAGAATGAGAGATAGAAAGCACGAGAGGGAAGAGGGTCAAAGGGAGAAGCAGACTCCCTGCTGAGCAGGAAGCCCGATGTGGGACTTGATCCCGGGACTCCAGGATCATGACCTGAGCTGAAGGCAGTCGTTTAACCAACTGAGCCACCCAGGTGCCCGGTAACATTTGTCTTCTTAAAGGTTAAATAGAAAGTAGCTTACCTAGAAAAAGTGAGATTTTTTTTTCCAGAAGGAAAGAACAATATAGGCAAAAGTATGGAAGAAGAAACATAGTGAGAGAGGGAGGGAGAATAATTAAAAGCGGTTTGATGTTGCTGAGCATATGAAGCTCATAGATTGGTCAGATACTGGTGAGATAGGCTTGGAGCCAGATCTTGGAGGCTCTTTTGTACCATAAGAACTTAAAAAACTTACAAGAGCTCATGGAATTCTTGAAAGATTTTAGACAATAGAGTAATATGGACAGATTTTGTGACAGCAGTAAATGTAGAAACTGGGAGGTGAATTTGAAGGGTGTTAGGGTGATCCAAGTGAGAGATGATGGATTCTGCACCTGAACAGTTGTTACAGAAATGAGAGAAGAGGGCAAATGAAGAAATATTTAAAGAGTAGAATCACTAAAACTTAACTGAGTAGATACAGAAAGTGAGGAAGAAGAAGGAATGAATCTGAGTGTGGCTCCTAGATTTCTAGATTGTGTTACTGGGTAGGTGGTGGAGTTTACAATAAAGAGAAAATTCTATAAGAGGAGCTCCTTTAATAAGAGATGGTAATGAGCTGAGTTTTAGCTGTTCTTAAACATCTAGGTAGGGATTTCCATCAGGCATTTGGATATAAAAATCTTATACTTTGTGGTGAGATCTCATATAGAAGTGTAAAGTTGATGGTAGTTGTAGCCATAAGAATAGATGTGATAAAAACAACCTTACAGGGAGGTTATATAGTGCAAAGAGAGCAGCTGACTGAGAACAGATCCAGCAGTAGAAGTATAATAGCATGAGAGGAAAACATGAGGGAGACAGGTGATATGAGGAAAATTACTAGAGTGAAGGCCAAGGAAACCAAGAAAGAAGGGGTCTTTAAAGCAGTAGGGAGTGATCAGAAGTATTTCATGCAGCTAAGAAATCAAGTAAGAGCCCTGAAAAATATGGATAGCATTTAACACTCAGGGGACTTTAATGAGGAGAGTTTCCATAGAATGATGAATGTAGAAAAAGTAGATTTCAGTAGGGTGGGGAGTGAAAGGGAGGTCAAAACATTTGGAAAGACAAACAGAAAAATTAAATAGGTACTGGGTGACTTGAAGTCCAGGCAGTGGTTTTTATATTAGAGAAACAGACTGAGGGAAAAAACCTGGTGGGGAGGGGAGGGTTAAGAGGGAGAAAAACAAGTTGAATATATGGTTGTTTGTTGCTAGTATACAGAAATTTTAAAAAAAGTTTGTATTCTGCAACCTCGTTACATTCACTGATTTGTTCTACTAGCTTGTGTATAGATTCCATAGGATTTTGTGTAGATGATTGTGTCATCTGTGAATAGACAGTTTAACTTCTTCCTTTTTAGTCTGGATACTTCTTACTTCTGTTTCTTGCTTGATCGCACAGGCTAGAACCTCCAGTACTATGTTGAACAGAAGATGTGAGAGCAAACGTCTTTGTCTTATTCCTTATTTTAGGGGGAAAGCATTCAGTTTTTTTTACCATTAAGTGTGATGATAGCTGTTGTTTATCAGGTTGAGAAAGCTCCCCTCTGTTCCTGGTTTGCTAAGAATGTTTATCAGGGATGGGTATTCAAATGATCTTATCCTTTTTCTGTTTTCATCTGTTAATATGGTGAATTTTGTTGACTGATTTTTGACGTTAAACCAACCTCCACTTGGTCATGTTGTATTATCATTGTTATATGTTGTTATATGTTGATGTTATGTAACAATGATATGTTATATCATTGTTATATGTTGTTGGCTTTGATTTGCTAAAATTTTGTTAAGGTTTTTTGTATCCATGTTTATGTAGGATGTTGGTCTATAGTTTTCTTGTAATGTCTTTGGTTTTGGAATTGGGAATAATGGCCTCATTGAATGAATTGGGAAGTATTCTCTTTTTCCCCCCAATTTATAATTTATATATAATTAATATTACATATAGATTAATATATATTATATATAATATATAATTAATATATATAAATTATAAAATATATACAATTGATATAATTAATATATTTTATATAATATATAATTAATATATAATTAATATAATTTATTTTTTACATGAATAGTATAAGAATTCACCAGCGAAGCCTTCTGGGCCTCAAGTGTTTTTGTTTTGTTTGCTTTTTGGCAGGAAGGTTTTTAACCAGGAATTTAGTTTTTTTAAATAGATACGTAACTATTTAGATTTTTTTACAGTCATCTTTGGTAATTTGTATCTTTTAAGAAATTTGACCATTTAATCTGAGTAGTCCAGTTGTTTGGTATGAAGTTGTTCAAGTTACTCCTTTTTATTCTTTTAATATCTGTAGACTTCGTAGTGATGTCATGTCGCTCATTCCTGATGCTGGTAATATGTGTCTGTACTCTGTTTTTCCTAATCAGTCAAGCTAAAGTTTATCAATTTTAATGACCTTCTTAAAGAAATGGCTTTCGGGGCGCCTGGGTGGCTCAGTTGTTAAGCGTCTGCCTTCGGCTTGGGTCATGATCCCGGGGTCCTGGGATCGAGCCCCACATCGGGCTCCCTGCTTGGCGGGAAGGAAGCCTGCTTCTCCCTCTCCCACTCCCCCTGCTTGTGTTCCCTCTCTTGCTGTCTCTCTCTCCGTCAAATAAATAAATAAAATCTTAAAAAAGAAAAAAAAAGAAAAATGACTTTTGATTTCATTGATTCTTGGATGTTTTGTTTTCTATTTTGATTCCCATTCTATTTTTGCTTACTTTAGGTTTAATTTGTTTTTATTTTTATATTTTTTAGTTTTACTTTATTATGCTGTGTTAGTCACCATACAATGCATCATTAGTTTTTGGTGTAGTGATCCACGGTTCATTGCGTTTTTATTTTTAAATTTTCTTGTGATGGAGGCTGAAGACTGACTGAAAACCTTTCTTCTTTCCTAATGTAGGTTTTGAGTGCTATCCATTTTCTTCTGAGTACTGTTTTAACAGCATCCTTCACATTTTGATATGCTGGGTTTTCATTTTAATTCAATTCAAAATATTTTACAGTTTTTTTTCTTCAACCTATGGATTATTTATATATATAGGGATATATATCATGAGTTATTTTGTTTCCAAGTATTTGAGGATTTTCCTGATATCTTCTTGCTGTCGATTTCTAATTTAATTCTGTTGTCAACATATTTTGTATGGTCTGAATACTTTTGAATTTGCCAAGACTTGTTTTTTGACCACAAAGTGTCATTTAATCTTGGTACATGTTCCATGTGCATTTGAAAAGAATGTGTTCTCTGCTTTAGGTGGAGAGAGATTTTTTTTTTTAAGATTTTATTTATTTATTTGAGTGTGAGCGAGAGAGAGAGCACTCAAGCAGGGGCAGAAGGAGAGGGAGAGGGAGAAGCAGACTCCCCACTGAGCAGGGAGCCTGATATAGGGCTCGATCCCAGGACCTGGGGATCATGACCTGAGCCAAAGGCAGACTCTTAACCAACTGAGCCACCTAGGCGCCCCTGGATAGAGTATTTTTAATAAGTGTTAATTATGTCAGGTTGGTTGACAGTCTTATTTAACTTTCATTCTTAATTGCTTTATCAGTTATTGAGAGGGGGTGTTGCTATCTCTATTTGTGAATTTGTCTATTTCTCCTTGTAGTTCTATCAGTTTTTGCTTCATTTGTTTTGTAGCTCTAATGTTAGGAGTTTAACATTTAGGATTGTTATAACTTCCTAATAAATTGAATTCTTCACTATTATAAAATGACCCTCTTTATCCCTGGGAATATATTTTGTTGTGAAATCTACTTTGCTTGATATTAATATAGCCTCTCTGGCTGGCATGCTAACTTGCTTGCTTTCTCTTTCTTTCTTTCTTCCTTTTGCTGCTTTTCTTTGTTTCTCTCTTTCTTTCCTTCCTTCCTTCTTTCATGTTTCTAATTTAAGTTTAATATTATAAGATTTTTGACTTTATACTGTATCTCTTTCCTCTTACATTGAAAATTTTAATCCCTGACAACATTAACATAATTATTATTATCTTATAAAATACAGAGAATAGATTCAAAATAAAGCCAGTATTACCACTGGCAGTGAGGTTACTGAATAAAGTTTAAAAGGTCTTACTATATTTGTTCTAAGGATGCAGAGTCAAATACTGTGCCCTTGTCTCTTGAAATAATTCTCTTTTATTCTTTTTCACAACTACATAGAATTCCACCATATAGATTTACTATCAGTTATTCAACCAGACCCTTACTGATGGGCATTTTGGGTTGTTGTCCATAGAATCAGCTTTCTTTTGATTGGTATTAGTATGTATTTTTCCATTCTTATAACCAGAACCTCTGCATTTTTAAAAATTTTTTATTGTTATGTTAATCACCATACATTACATCATTTGTTTTTGATGTAGTGTTCCATGATTCATTGTTTGTGCATAACACCCAGTGCTCCACGCAGAACGTGCCCTCTTTAATACCCATCACCAGGCTAACCCATCCCCCCACCCCCCTCCCCTCTAGAACCCTCAGTTTGTTTTTCAGAGTCCATCGTCTCTCATGGTTCGTCTCCCCCTCCGATTTCCCCCCTTCATTTCAAATTCTTTTATCAATGTATTACAGTTTTCAGAATATATATAGATCTTCTACCTCTTTGACTATGTTTATTACTAGGTATTTTATTGTTTTTGGCATAAGTGTAAATGGGATTTTTTTCTTAATTTCTCTTTCTGCTATTTCATTATTAGTGTATAGAAATGCAATGAATTTCTGTATATTGATTTTGTATCCTACAGCCTTACTGAATTCATTTAGGAGTTCTGGTTTTTTGGTGGAGTTTTTAGGGTTTTCTATATACAGTATCATATCATCTACAAACAGTGAAAGTTTTACTTCTTCCTTACCAATTTGGATGCATTTTATTTCTTTTTGTTTTCTGATTGCTGTGGCTAGGACTTCCAGTACTATGTTGAATAAAAGTGGTGAGAGTGGACATTCTTGTCTTGTTTCTGATCTTGGGGGAAAGGCTCAGTTTTTCCCCATTAAGGATGATTTTAGCTGTGGGTTTTTCATATAAGGCCTTTATTATGTTGAGGTATGTTCCCTCTAAACTTACTTTAATGAGGGTTTTTATCATGAATGGATATTGTACTTTGTCAAATGCTTTTTCTGCATCTCTTGAAATGACCATGTGGTTTTCATCCTTTCTCTTGTTGACGTGATATATCATGTAGATTGATTTGTGAATATTGAACCACCCTTGCATTCTGGGAATAAATCCCACTTGTTCATGATGAATGATTTTTTTAATGTATTGTTGAATTTGATTTGCTAATATTTTGTTGAGGATTTTCGTATCCACTTTCATCAGAGATTTTGACTTATAGTTCCCTTTTTTTTTGTAGTGTCTTTATCTCGTTTTGGTTATCAAAGTAATGCTGGCCTCATAGAATGAATTTGGAAGCCTTCCTGTCTCTTGTATTTTTTGGAATAGTTTGAGAAGAATAGATACTAATTCTTCTTGAAATGTTTGATAGAATTCACCTGTGACACCATCTGGTCCTGGACTTCTGTTTGTTGGGAATTTTTTGATTACTGATTCAATTTCATTGCTGATAATTGGTCTGTTCATGTTCAAATTTTCTATTTCTTCCTGATTCAGTTTTGGAACGTTACATGTTTCTAGGAATTTCTCTATCTCTTCTGGGTTGTCCAGTTTGTTAGTGTATAATTTTTCATAATATTTTCTTATAATCCTTTTATATCTGTGGTGTCAGTTATTTCTCCTCTTTTAATTTCTGATTTTGTTTTTGAGTCCTCTCTCTCTGTTTCCCTCTCTCTTCCTCTGGGGAGTCTAGCTAAGGTGTATCAATTTTGTTGATCTTTTCAAAGAACCAGCTCCTGGTTTCATTGATATGTTTTATTGTTTTTTAAGTTTCTATTTCATTTATTTCTCCTCTGATCTTTATTATTTCCTTCCTCCTACTGGAGTTTTGTTGTGCTGCTTTTTCTAGCTCCTTTGTGTATAAGATTAGGTTGTTTGAGATTTTTATTGTTTATTGAGATATGTTGGCTCCTATTTTTTTTTATTCTTTGTGTTCCTGGTTATTTTCTGTTTGATACTAGACATTACGAAGTTTCTGGATATTTTTATATTTTTATCAGTACACTTGAGGACCCAGTTAAGTAACTTGGAAACAGTTTCATTCTTTTGTGGTTTGCTTTTAAACTTTGATGGATGGAATAAGAACAGCCTTTAGTCTAGGACTTATGTTTTCTCAGTCATGAGGCTGCATCTGTGAATTACCAGGTTTCATAATATGGCTGGTAGGACCTTATGCTAGCCATTTGTGGGCTTCAGGAATTGTTCCCTCTGCTCTTTTTTTTTTAAGATTTTATTTTTTTACTTGAGAGAGAGAGCAATCGAGAGAGCATGAGTTGGTGGGGGAGGGGCAGAGGGAGAGGGAGAAGCAGACTCCCTGCTGAGCAGGTAGCCCAGTGCGGGACCTGATCCCAGGACCCCAGGATCACAACCCAAGCCGAAGGCCCTCTGCTCTTTTCAAATGATTCTTTCCCTAGCCTCAGTTTCCTCACACGTATACGCTAATCAACACTCAGCTAATGACCCCAGAGGGATTCTTGTAGCTCTCTGGAGGTTTCTTTCTGTGCAGCTTTTCTTTTCTCTGGTACTCTGCCTTGGGAACTCTAGTTGCCAACTGACAGCTCTCCCTCTAGCAGTAAGCTGGGACAGTTAGGGGCCCACTTCATTTCTTCTCCCCTCAGAGATCAGTGTCCTGCACTGCCAATTTTGTCCCCCCCCCCCCCCCCCCCCCGCCCCCGGTTATTTCAGGCAGGGAGGTAATTCTTTTCCCTGTTACTCCATCTTGGCTGTACATAGACATTAACACTTGTCTTCTAGTTTAAAACAACAACAAAACCTCAAGGAAGAGATTTAGGTCATTCTATATTTTAAACAAGTTTGGACTAAATTTATTTTCCTTTGCAATTTCTAGAAAATGTATTAATATCAAATGTCATATTTAAACAAAATGTAAGATGATTTAGTATACTAAGCTCATTTTCAACATTTGTTTTCTGCTTATCCATGGTTTATGATATGAATTTGCTTGGTTCACTGATTAGAAGAATAGTTGTATTCTCAGTAATTAGAAAAATATTTCATGACATGCAGTAAATAAAATAATTTGTATTTAATAATACTGAGTTTGTCAAAACAATTTTAAAACTATCTTACATTTAAAAGTTAAGACCACTTCTGATGATTTTTATAGATTCATATTTCTGGCTTATGGACATCATTCTTTTGCGTTGTGAAGTATTCTTATAGAAGTCTTTGTATAATGAACTGCATTTTTCTTAGGTTTTTTTATACTTCATAAAATTATAGTGACTTTCTATAATTAAGATTTTTCATAATTAGTGTTTACATGAGATAAATCTGGTATTACAAGGAGAGTAATACAATAAATTCAGGTGCAGTAGGGAATGTAGAAAGACACTGGACTTTAGAAACAGTTAAGAAAGTAGAAGTTGGGTCTTGGCCCACTTTGTACAAGTAGTATTACCTCTTTAGCCTTATTTTGTTACTGTGTCACATGATCTTTTTGGGTCTTGTTTTCCTCTTTAAGGTGCTTTTTTCTCAAAGGCAGTTGTGGGAATTAGATACATTTTGTCAAAATACATGGTAAACTACAAATGCTATATAAAAACCAGGTATCATTTTGAGATTTAGCCTGAGGACTGTTAAGTTTCAAACGGTATATAGTTGGAAAATTTGACTGTACCTGAACCTAACATTAATAACCAGAATTATTATCTTGGCCTGTGCTTTCTTTGGTTAGTTTCAGAAATTTTTAAAATTTGATTTTTGATACTCAGTTTAATAGAAATGAGTCATATTATCATTTATTTCTTTACTTGGCAGCACAGCATATGCACTTCACCCACATATATGATCTGTGGGTTGTGGAGAGAAATAAGGATGTTGCTCAATAGCCCACATCTTTCAACAAAGAATACTTTTCAGCAACTCTCATGAGTTTTTCATAGACATTACAAAATGCAGACCCTTAGATGTTAAACTAAATTCATGAACTAAATATTGAGTGAGGAAATGTGGGGAGCAGATCTTTAAGTTAGATTCTATGTCCTCTGTAAATACCAGTGACTTTACCTATAGATCGGATTAGAAGACCTTGGTTTTTAAGTTCTGAAACATTTCCTGCAGAATGGTATAGGAGCTGTTACTGAGAATCAGAATAAAAGGCTCCAGAATTGTGTGAGGCTTGCCTTCTATTTATGAATCAGATTTTAAGTGGAAACCACAGTCGTTTCCTTGTTTCTCATTCATGCTTTAGCAGAGGATGTGATGCCATAGATCTAGCTTGGTTTGTAGTTTCTCCTTTAAGGTTCACACCACATTCTTTTCCTGTTTAGAAGCCACAGCAGTTTTAATATATTGTCAAACCACGATTGGGCCTTGCTGGATATTTAGTGGGGGGATGTGTGCTACATATTATTTGGTAGTCCCAGTACTGACTGTGGCAATCTAGTTTAAGTCCTATTTCAGAAATATAGCATAAATAAGTGCACAGTATAGATAGATGTATTTGGGGTAGGTGGTATATAGGCATACTTCTGCAGACTTGTGGAAAACAGTTTTAACCCTTTGAATATATTAATTTATATTTAAAAATAATGCTTTATGTTGTTAAACTTGAATATATGTTAACTTTCTTTTATTCTTTCTTAGCATCATGGCATGCCATGGGTTGCCTCTCATAAATGGACAAAGCTGTGACCCTTATGCAACAGTTTCTCTAGTGGGCCCTTCTAGGTAATGTTTTTTTTTTTTTAAGTTTTTATTTAAATTCCAGTTAGTTAACATACACTGTAATGTTAGTTTCAGGTGTACTGTTCAGTGATCCAGCACTCCCATTCATCACCCAGTGCTCATCACAAGTGCGCTCCTTACTCCCCATCACCTATTTCCCCCACCCCCCCCACCCACCTACCTGCTGGTAACCAACAGTTTGTCCTCTGTAGTTAAGAGTCAGTGTTTCTTGATTTGCCTTTCTCTCTTTTTTTTTTTCCCCTATGCTCATTTGTTTTGTTTCTTAAATTCCACATATGAGTGAAGTCATATTATGGTATTTCTCTTTCTCTGACTGACTTATTTCACTTAGCATAATACGCTCTAGCTCCATCCATGTCATTGGTAGGTAATGTTTATTGAATTATTATGAGATTTTTTTTTTTTTACCTCTAAACAATTTCAAACATGCCTTTATTTACCATAAGTACACTGATTTTAATCCAGAAATGTAAACGTCTCTGGATCTGAAGACTCAATATGTATATGGGCTTAACAAATGATTTCCTTCTTTGACAGTAGATGCTTCATTACATTGAAATCATCGGTGGTTGTCTTCTATTTGTAACCTGGAGTTCAGAATTCAGAGTAGGAGAGCAAATTATTATTAGATTTTTAAGTTTTAAAATGTGACTTAAGAATTACCAAATTAAGATTCTAAGAATAAATGCTAAATAGCTATTTATGACACAAAGTAGTGAATGCTTTGAAAGAAAGATCTCTAGTGAGTTCTGTTACACACTTGCAAACAACCAAGTCCTGTTTTTGGGGTTTTTTTTTAAATATTTTATTTATTTATTTGAGAGAAAGAATGAGACAGAGAGGGCACATGAGAGGGGGGAAGGTCAGAGGGAGAAGCAGACTCCCTGCTGAGCTGGGAGCCCAACGCAGGACTTGATCCCGGGACTCCAGGATCATGACCTGAGCCGAAGGCAGTCGCCCAACCAACTGAGCCACCCAGGCACCCGTGTTTTTATAGAAAGAAAGTGGTTGCCCTTTCAAATATGCTGGACTCTTAGACTGTGGGAAGCAACGTTAGGTTTATAGTAGTTAAAATGTACTTTACAACATAAACTTGACCTTCTTCATTCATCATTGGCCTTCCTACCTTCAAATGTCTTAGGTTTTATGTAGGTAAAATCCTGTTTTAAGAAATGCTAGCCCAGAATCACAAGGCAGTTTCCATATTTTTATCTGGAAAGCAGCTCAGAACTAAAAATGCCTTTTCTACTCATGGCATCTATGCTCTACAGAGAGAATCCCAAGCTGTAGACAGACTGCTGAAGTACCAGAACATGGTAAAGTGCACCATATCATTGATTTAAATTATTTATGATGATTTATGGAAAAACCTACAGCAATTTGTCTATTTCGTATTTTATAACTTCATTATGATTTCTTTCAGAGCCTGACTAGTCTGAAATTTGCCTACAACTTGAAGGTTTAAAATCAGGAAACAAAGAACAAAATATTCCCTCCATACCAAACACATACATACATACATACACAGACACACACCCCTTCTCCCCAACTTCAGGCTCTCTAGGTATTCTTTTTATTATTTATTTTTATTAATTTTTCTTAATTCCAGGATAGTCACCATACCGTGTTAAATAATAGTTTTAGGTGTACAATATAGGTATTTTTATTTGTTAGAAAATCACCAGTAAGTCACTTTAAAAAATGTATTTATATATGTATATAAAATACCTAGTGCCATGCCTAGTACTCACTGTGTGCTCAAACAATATTGCACTGTTATTACTATAGATGGTTTTAAATTTCAAAGCAGATACTCAATCCTTTAACATTCATGCTACCAGGGATTAGTTCTGTATGTTAAAAATGTTTAACCTAGTGGAGCTATTTTTGTTTTTGTTTATAATCTGTAGTTGAAGACAAATTCTTTAGTGTAATCATTTAATAACATACAAATGGAAACTGGCATATGAATTTGTTTTAAATTAAGAGTCATTATTAGTATTGATAGTGTTCTACTGTCACATAAGATGTTAAAATTGGGAGAGGCTGGGGAAAGACTGCATGGGACTTCCCTGTACATTTCTTTGCAACCTTCTCTATTTCAAACTAAAAAGTTTTTTTTTTTTTAAGATTTTATTTATTTATTTGAGAGAGAGAATGGTAGAGAGAGAGCATGAGAGGGAAGAGGGTCAGAGGGAGAAGCAGACTCCCCGCTGAGCAGGGAGCCCGATGCGGGACTCGATATCGAGACTCCAGGATCATGACCTGAGCCTAAGGCAGTCGCTTAACCAACTGAGCCACCCAGGCGCCCTCAAAATAAAAAGTTTTTTAAAAAGCCATATTGTAGCTGAAGCCCAAGATTAGTTAAGAATGCTTTTCGTGTTCCTCAGGTATTTTTCAGCATAGATAAAGGTACCCTGAATCTCACTGTCTTCCTTTTACCATTCTGATATAAAATAAGCTAGTATATATAAAATAAGTTTGACAGTCAACCTAGTGTAGCCATAGAGAGAAAATACAATCTTGTCATATATTACATATACAAACTTGTATTTTCTTTGATTTGAGTCTTTAGAGACACCTCAAGTTTTTTCCCCAAGTAATATTTAAAACTATAGTTTTCCCTGAGTCATCTTAACAGCTAAAGGGAGGTCAGGCTCCCTGGTTGGAAATAGCATGTTTTATAATTGTGTACTATTAAGTTCTACAAGGTAAAACTCTACCACATTGGAACAGGAATGACCAAAAGAAGACAAAAGTAAAGAAGAAAACAAGCAATCCGCAGTTTAATGAAATCTTTTATTTTGAGGTAACTTTTTATTTTATATAAATGTTGACACTGAATATTTAATATTGAATGCTGGTTTACTTCTTTTTTTGAACTATAGCCATAGTAATCATTTAATCAACTAATGCAACTAAGCATTTGTATTCTAAGAGCAGTAGAACCGTGATGTAATGTGGTAGAGGCCCAGTATATAAAACAAATAAAGGCAGAGCCGTAACTGATTTGGGGTTAGGGAGGACTACGGCCACACTAGGGCCACCTTCTTAGTCATCCCCATTGTCACACCCTCCTCCACACCCCCCGACTTTACCCAGCCCCCCACCTGACACACAGTGGCCACTGGACTCTTCTACAGAGTACTTGAAAATCACTAGTAAAGTAAGTATGACGTCACTTGGTTGGAGTTCTTGTCCCAGTTGACATGGAATAAATCACTAAATGTGAGGTTTAATTTTATCTTGTGAAAGGATAATTTTGTAAGAGAAAACACTAGCCAAACCTGACAGAGTTTTTAGGAGGCCCAAATGGGAGAATGCTTTGAGACCATAAAGTACTATATGATTAAGGCCTTATTATTAAGTTCTTTTTAGCTAATTGCCTCTACAGACACAGGCTTATTTTCATAGAGATCTTCAGCTGCCTTGAAGTTGCCCCAAAGTACAGTGCTTTGAAGTTCTTTACTGTGGAGCATTTGTTAAAGAAACCCTTTTTCATATTATTTGAAAACTACAGAAAAAAAAAGTTGACCTCTGATTTCTAAAGATTGTGTTCTAACCATAGAACATGTTGCAAGTGAGATTTAACAGGTAGGAAAGATTTGGGAGAAAGTTATATTATGTGCTTTTTCCTCTTTTGTGTGTGTTTTTCTTGATAATTCCAAGTGGAGACGAGTGAGAGCACATCTAGCCATGCCTGATTACTGTACTTTAATAAAGAAACATAGGTTAAAGAAAATACTAAATTGAAGTAGGAAGAATTGTGGGGGTGGAGGCAAAGGAGAAAGAAAAACAAAAGAAAAGGTACCAGTGTGAGACCTTTCCATTTCCTGGCTAAGGACTTTGGTTGTTACACATTTATCAATGGCTGTTACATCTAGCCTGCAGAAAACATGGGGCAACTTGCAGCAAGCAGATGGTCCTTTGAAAGGCAAGGCCTGCCCTGCTTGCTATACCCAAGTGTACCTGTGAAGCCTTAAAGCATTTATTCAAAAGCCCTTTGTTGAGCTGATTATAAAGATAAGATTCAATCTCTGTCCGCGAGCTAAATAAAGCAAGAAACACAGAGCACACGTATGCATGTGTGCACACAGCAGTAAAATGCAGTAGATTCTGGGGAGGTCGGATGAGCTCTGCTCCAGCCAAGTTAAGTGAGGGAAAAGGAGTATTAGAAAGAACATTTTGAGCAGAGACAAAGAGACAGAAAACAGAAAGTTATGTCCAAAGAATAGCAAATAATGATTTAACTGGAAAGGTTCTATAAGAGAATAATTGGAACAAAGCTTAAAAGCTAGACTTGGACCAACTATGAAAGACATTGAATACCTGGCTGGTGTGCTTACAGAGTAGCTGTTGAATGTTTTTGAGCCTGGAAGTGGTAAGAGTAATGCAGTGTTTTGAGAAGAATTAACCGTGATCTGTGGGCCAGTGGCTGAGAAAGAACAGAGATCAAGAAACTCTTACTTACAGTTTAGGTGTTAAAAAAAAAAAAAAAAGTGGGGGGGGGTTGGTTCTGATCCAAGAGTGTAACATGGAAAAAGAAAGTGACAGATGAGAAAGAAGCTGTAAAGGGCAGGATAACAAATTGATTATAGAAGACAAGACACAAAGGGAGAAGTCCAATGTCCTCATGGTTTCAAATCTGGAATAAGGGAAAAGTTAAGGAAAGCAGAAGTGGTTCAGTTTGGGACATAATGAACTTGAGGTCTGACATGAAAACCTTGCAATAGGCAGTTCATGACTGAAACTTAAGATGGGTGATGGCTGTAGATAAGGACTCAAGATTTGCTTAGAGTCAAGAAAGCCAAGGGAATAGAGGTATACAGTATAGGAGAAAAGTGAGGAAGCTCAGTTCTGCCACTTATTAGATATTTAGCTTTGAGCACATCTCTTAACTTCCTCATTTTTCAAGATGAGGATAATAAATCTAGCCCTGCCTGCTTCAGAGCAGCATTCTGATGAACAAAGAAGATAATGGATGTGAAAGCACTTTGTAAACTGTACAGCCCTTTGCAGCTCTTAGAGCAAAATAAAAGTTAAAACCATGGAGAAAACCCATATTTATAGGTTCTGAGGAAGAAGAGGTCCCACAGGAAGAAGCAGAGAGCAGGAGGTCGCCTGGGTAGTGCCTGGGTAAACTCAAAAGAGTGTTTCTGGCAAGGAGGTATAGTTGTATTCACTTGTTCTGATAGAGGGGTCAAGGAAGACAAGAACTAAGGACTCACCATCAGACTTGGTGACTAAGAGGGGTTTGGAGAGGGTGATCTGTGAGGAAACCAGATTATAAGGAGTTACTATAGTGAGTGGGTGTGAGGAAGTGGCAGCTCTAAGGATGGATTACAGTTTTGAGATATTTGTCTGTGAAAGGAAGCAGATAGGAAGACCATAATTTAAGTGTAGAATTTTTCTTAGCCTTGAGTGAGGTGAATAAGCTGGTAATGAAAGCCATAATTAAAATAGATCAAATGCTTACTGTATATCATGCATGGGTGCAATAGTCTTGGAAAAGAGGAGGATCATCTCATCTCTTGTTCAGAAGAAATGAGAAAACTCATCAAGTAGGAGGACCTGTGTGAGAAAGGACATGTTCAGGTGGATGGGAGCTGAGGAAGTCCCTGCCAGTAGCCTTGATATTTTTGGTAAAAATGCGAGAAGGAAGTGTAAGGATAGAAATGATAGCTTGAGAAATGTGGGAAAGTCTTCAAACGGTTCTTAGCATGTGCAGCTTCACCAAAATAGAACACTCTTTGAGCCACTAACAGATTACATGTGAGTCAGAGAACCTAATGTTGCTGTAGATTGAGTTGATAAGGGAGGGCATGGAGGCAAGGTTGTTGTTGGTATTTTTATACTGCCTTATTCTTTCCTCCCTGATACTTCCATAGCCATTTTAATCTTTAGCTTTGGGGGAAACTATTACCTAAGCGTTTTCCCTTTGTTTATAATAAACACAATTGAACATTTTGATAGTTTTTTAAGTTCCTGTAGGAAAAAAATATTTAAAAATATGTTGTCAGCTAAAATTTTTTGTTCACAGGTAACCAGATCCAGTAGTTACACAAGGAAGTCCCAGTTCCAGGTAGAAGAGGAGGACATTGAAAAGCTAGAAATTAGGTATTTGTCTTGGAGTTTTACAGAATTGTTTTTTTTGGTGCCAAAAGAAAATCCTAAATCCCAAATAAAAAAATCCTAAAAAGAAAATAGGTGAGCCAAGCTTAATAGATTTCTCTTTAGCAAGTTAGTTGATGAAACTTAGAGGAACATACATCTAATTTAAATTCGTATTATCTTTTCAAAATCTGTTTTCCTTGCAGAAGTAGTCAAGGTGTATTTATTTAAAACCAAAGATGACCTAATTTTCACCTATTTTACTATATTTTTAATTTTCACAAATTTAATTGCTCTTTAAATTTCTGAATCATAGCATAATGGGTGCAAAGAATATATAGAAAAGTAATTATATTTTAGCCAATTTAGAAATAATTTTTTTATTCTTCTTAACATATCTGCTGTCTAACAGAAATTTCAGTGAGGTAAGAAGTCTTGTAAGATAATTCAACAGGTGCATGTGTTTGAAGTTTGTGCTATTTAGGTCTTAAATCTCTATGCTGTTTGGGAGGGGAAAGTTCTGTAAGTGCATGTACAGGTGTGGTGTTAACAGTGTGTTCATCTAAAGGGTGTGTTAGTCACATGTTTGGAATGATCAGGTAATGTATTTTTCCAAATCACCTATCTTTACATATTAACTGGCTCTAATTGAGAAAGAAACTGTAGTCTTGTGGTTTCTTTTCTCAGATTCAACAAAGTAACTCTAGTTCTTACTGCTACAGGTTAAAATAAAGCCTAGACTTTGAAACTAAGAAACTTAAGTGCTTTCTTGTAGACTATTTAAAATAGTTACATTCTGTGCTTATAAATAAAAGCTACTGCAATATTTTGTTTTCTTAGTTTAGTTAATAAGGCATATGACAGTGCTAACATCTCTTACTTTTAAGCATGTAAAATTAATGCTATAATACAATCAAAGTGATTTGAAGCTACCTGGTGGCGTGTGTTCTCTTAAACATTGTTTGCAAAAAATAAAGCCAGTTTTAAATTTTCAGGATCGACTTGTGGAACAATGGAAACCTGGTCCAAGATATTTTCCTGGGCGAGATTAAGGTTCCTGTGAACGTGTTAAGAAATGATTCCTCTCATCAAGCCTGGTAAGAAGACAAACATTCTAGTGAACTCCACAGTAGGTCATCTCCTTTAATAAAATGTACATGCAGATAAATGCTTACTATAAGCAGATTTTTAAATTTGAGGTAGAATAAGCCAGAAGTCATTAAATTTTATTGATTTGGTTTATTTATTTTTGCAGAAATAGAAGTACATTGATGGTTTTTATGACTTAACCTCTAGTACTGAGATATAAGAACTGAATTGTCTAGGAATATTGTTCTGTTCAAAAATGAAATCTTTAAGGAGAAAATTAAAATCATTTAAAACATTATATAAGAGTTGCCCAGGTGTAAGATGCTTGGTCACAAATCAGCATCTTCAGTACAGAAGCCTTATTAATATAATGGGAACTGTGGATGTTTGAAAACAGAGGGGTTTATGGCAGGGAATCAACTGTTGATGGGATCTAACCAGTGATTTTCCTTTACCACACCCTACTGAGATGCACTATGAATGGCTCTGATGTTACTTTCTAAATGTCTAGGGTCAGGGAGCCTGGGTGGCTGAATTGGTTGAGTGTGCAGCTCATGATTTCAGCTCAGGTCATCATCTCAAGGTTGTGCAGTCAAGCCCCACACTGGGCTCCGTGCTCAGCTGGGAGTCTGCTTGAGATTCTCCTCCCACCCCCACTCGTAATAAATAAATAAGTAAGTAAGTAAGTGTGTCTAGGGTCCGGATGTTGAGCTGATTGAGTAAATACTTTCTTGAGGTGCTCTGGTGGCTCAATAATGGTTACAGTATTTTACCTTTTCATGTCTTTAACAGTGACATTAAACTGATGGTTGATAAAACGTAATGTTCATACATTAAACTGATGTTATTTTTCCTTAACAGAACTGATGTGAAACTATCATTTTTTTCTGTCTAGAGCACTTAAAAGCATGCCTATCCATGCCTTCCAGTAGGTTGCCCAGCAGCCCTCATGCTAGACTTGGGTTTCTACTGGGCATAAAGAAAACAGGCCTTTCTCATTTGCCTCTAATGCCTGCTATTTAGAACTCAGTTTCAGTGTCTAGAAGAGGAGTTGAAACTAAGTGTGTAGATGTTTCTTACTGTGGGCACCAATCTCATTTGTCTTTAAAAGAGCCTGCCTCTACATATTGACTGCCAGACATAATTCACTTTGAACTCTGTTATAGACGGATTTTTAGACTCAAAATTTTTATTTTATTTTTACCTCTTGCTAATGCAGATCTAAGATTTATTGGTCTTTCTTGGTGGCATTTTGTATAATTTCAAAAATGTATCCAGCTTTGGAGGGGATTAAGCTTGCTCACTTTGAAAAATTGACAAACAACCTTTGAGACCTGTCACACCCCCCACCTCATGTCTTCTTTCACCTTCTGTAAAATAGCATACATTTTAAAATGAAAATCTCTTGGGGAGCCTGGGTGGCTCAGTCGGTTAAGTGTCTGTCTTTGGCTCAGGTCATGATCCCAGGGTCCTGGGATCGAGCCCCATGGCAGGTTCCCTGCTCAGCGGGGAGTCTGCTTCTCCCTCTCTCTACCTCTCCCCGCTGCTCATGCTTTCTCTCTCTCTCTCAAAAAAAATAAAGTCTTAAAGAAAAAGAAAATCTCTGCACTCAACTTTGTTAGGTCTTTAAAATTGTATGGCATGCCACTCGTACAAAATTAAAAAGTGAGTTGTTACGCCTCTCAGGACCCCTCAAAGTGAACCTGAAATGTGCCACCCGGCTTGTATTTTAAGTAAGACTGTTTCCAGACAGGTCCTCCAAATCTGACAAACTTTGTCCACCTTGGCAGGATGTAAGAACACTGACAAACAGAAATTAAGTTTATTCCTATAGATTTTTTTGCCAGTATTTTAAAACATTTTAAAGCCAAAAGTGTAAGTTCTAAAATTTACACAACATGCAGGGTGCCTGGGTGGCTCAGTCGGTTAAGCATCTGCCTTCAGCTCAGGTCATGATCCCAGAGTCTTGGGATCAAGGCCCAAATTCTGGCTCGTTGCTCATCAGGAAGTCTGCTTCTCCCTCCCCCTCTCCCCACTTGTTCTCTCTCTCTCTCTCCCCCTTGCTATCTCTCGCTCTCTCTCAAATAAATCTTTAAAAAAATTTATACAACATGGAATAGAAACATCTCCTAATTTATTTATACTTCCATAGATACAAGGAAGTATAAAAATGTGAATGCCATTTTAAATCAGAAATTAAACTTAGGCTCCTTTGTCATTTGTAGAGCTATAGCATCCCCCTGTGGGATTGATGGTAACTGCATGAAAACGCAGGAAAAGCTTTCTTTACCTTCAGAATTTCAGGCATATTCTTTCTAATCTTCGTAGTAGGAAAAAGAATAATTATCAGTAATGTAATCCTGTTGTTTGAAAAGTTTCAATTTGCTTTCTTTTTTCACATAATTTCCAATTAGTATTTGTCTATTATAGTCTTTTCCTGATAACGGATTTTAATGGTTCCAATTTAATTTTATTCTCAGATTACGACATGATCCAGTCATTCTCCCATTCCTTTCTTGGCTTTTCAGTTCCTTAGCAATGACATATGTTCTTTATTCTGAAACTTCTGTCAGATGTTAGGAGAGCTTGTTAGTGTTGATAGTAACTCCTTTTAACTTTAACCTTATAGATAATAGAATTTTATATGATTTTTTGAATCGGTAATATACTCACACGGTTCACAGTTCAAAAGGTAAAAATCTGTGTCTTGCCCCAGTCCCTTAGCTAATCATTTCCCCTCTTCTGAGGCAATCACTGTTTTGAGTTTCTGGAAATATTTTATGGAATATAGTCAAATATGTATATATTCTTTTCCCTTCTTTACACAAATGGGCACATATTATCCTGATCTGCGCCTTGCTTTTCTCACTTGCCAGTGTAGTAGAACTTCAGTAAATATTTGTAGAACCTTGGTAGTGGTTCTTGGTATGGGCTCTGGAACCAAATTGCCTTCGTTCAAATCTTAACCTCTGCCATAACTACCTGTGTGACCTTGGACAAGTTACTGCTCACTTGGCTTTGCCTTTCTCTGGCTATAAAATAGGGAGTACCTGCTTCCCAGAGTTGTTAGAAGATGAAATGCATTCATCCTCATAAATGAAACAAGCTGCAAGTTCAGTGACCATGGGTATAGCTCATGCTCTCATCATTACAGTGATTGCTGCTGTCATCATCATTCCTCCAGAGCAATACATACAGAATTTCTGCATCCTTTGTTGTCATACCAGTATGCCATTGTTTGGAAAGTTAGAAAGAGAACCTCAGAGGCAGTCTAGTTTAATCTCATTTCACCAGTTCCCGTAATGTCAGTGTCTTAATGTGTGCAAAACCTTTGTGTGATTGTACAAATTGGCACAATTTCCCCCCAAATGATCCAACATGTAAAAATGGACATTAAGAAAAGACAATAGAGGGGCGCCTGGGTGGCTCAGTTGGTTAAGTGTCTGCCTTCAGCTCATGTCATGATCCCAGGGTCCTGGGATTGAGTCCCACATCGGGCTCCCTGCTCGGCGGGAGCCTGCTTCTCCCTCTGCCTGCCACTCCCCCTGCTTGTGCGCGCGTGCGCTCCCTCTCTCTGACAAATAAATAAATAAAATCTTTTTTAAAAAAGAAAAGAAAAAACAATAGCTACAAACATCTTTTCATGTTGTAATTTTCATGCTGAATGTAAGATTCAAATAGTAAATGAAACAAATGGTTGGGGTTTTTCAACATAAGCACTTTATACATATTTAAAACTAGATTAATATTTTACTTGATATGAGTTGGTTGTCTAGTTTGCTGATTTTGCCACCTATCTTTAATCTCCAATTTTAAGTAAAAATCCACTGATAATGCTTATCTTTATAGAACCAGAAACAGCATTCAAGTGTTAGTAGAGCTGCCTCTGAACAGTTACTTTCCAGCTTTTAAACATAACTTCATTATGCTTGTTTTCAGCATTATGAACAAATAATTGTAGTTTTTACCTGCCTACCTTAACTTCAATTATACAGACCTTGTTAAAAATTTTCAAATGCTAGATTTTTTTTCTGTTAAGGACCTTTCAGAATGGCTGAATCTTGAGAGCATCAGGATTACTTTTACGCCTCTCCAATTGTGAATAAAAAAATATGTGTAGAGCAACTGAATTCTACTTTCAGTTAATAATTCCTCTTTATTTCCTTTTTCTTATTCTTTGAAACTGAAATGCTTTACTCAAAAACTGAAGAAAATGTATTTGATTTTTTTTTTAATCCCTTGACCTTAGGCATGGCCATGTATCCTCATTTAACAAATCTTGAGGGTTTTCTTTTTACCTCTGATTCATACAAGATTACTTAGTCCACAAGGGATTCTTCAGGGTTTAAATAGAACCTTTTTAAACAATGTTATAAAATAACAAATCACTGGGGCGCCTGGGTGGCTCAGTCATTAAGCTAAGCATCTGCCTTCAGCTCAGGTCATGATCCCAGGGTGCTGGGACTGAGCCCCGCATTGGGCTCCCTGCTCAGCAGGGAGCCTGCTTCTCTCTCTGCCTGCAGCTCCCCCTGCTTGTGCGTGTGCTCTCTCTCTCTCTTTCTAACAAATAAATAAAATCTTTAAAAAAAAAAATTGAAGGGGCATGGGGAGGTGGTGAGTTGAGGGTATTCTGAAATTTTATGTTTTTTCAAGTAGACACAGATGAGATACTGTGCCCAGAAGGATTTCTTACCCTTCTGAAGAAACCCAAGGAAACAAGCTTAAAAAATGAAGCAGCAGTGAGCCCTTCTGGGGTTCCTGGGCATTCTAAAGGAGTGCATACATAATAATTAGTAACTGGCATAGCATTGCCCTAATCCCTCTGCACAGAACAGGCCATGTTAGGATTATATAGATCTATTTTGCTGGTATTTTGTAGTTTTGTGAGAGTAACAGAGGGACAAAGTATACTCCTTCCTCCAGTAATTTGGAGATAAGGGAATTAAAGTTGCCCTCTGAGTAAAATTCCTATAGAACAAACCAAAACAGAATCTGTAAATCTGACTAGAATATGGGGACATTGTTTAAGATTTAAGATGGGTAAGTGCAATCTTAGGGAGGCAGAACCAAGTTGTAACTATAATAAAAGTATTTTTATTTTATTTTTATATCCCATATATGGAAAACACTAGTTAAAACGGAAGGGATTATTAGAATAATAAGAAAGGATCCCAAAGAGGCAAACATGGGTAGGTACTGCCCATTTAAATACAATCAAGAAAGAAGGAGATTCTGCTCCAGAAGCATTACTATTTCCTTGGCAAAACTGTTAATCTTAGCTGGGAATTCTTAAGACTACCTCAGTCTCTGTGTTGTATCTCTGTACTCACCATAGTCCCTCTGATATATGGCTTTCCAGATAGCTTATCAGTAGGTAAAAAATGTATTAAACAGATTAAAAAGTATTAACAGGTAAAAAAAAAAAATGTATTAGTTGCAGTGAGGAATATAGGTGAAGCACCATGGGAAACAGTGATAATTGTTGAAGCCGAGTGGTAAGTGCATGGGGGACGTAGTGAGTTGAGGGTATTCATTATTAATATAACCACTCTTTGCCCTACCTTTGTGAATGAACATTTGCTTGCATAATAAAATGTATTGGTCACAAAAAAAAAGTGCAGGTATTTTTACTGCTTGACTGTTGTATTTCTTTTCATAAATTTAGAAATTATCTTTCTACTTTATTTTTTTTTAAAGATTTTATTTATTTGAGAGAGCGAGAGAGCACATGAGAGGGGGGAGGGTCAGAGGGAGAAGCAGACTCCCTGCTGAGCAGGGAGCCCGATGCGGGACTCGATCCCGGGACTCCAGGATCATGACCTGAGCCGAAGGCAGTCGCTTAACCAACTGAGCCACCCAGGCGCCCTATCTTTCTACTTTAAATATACCAGTCTCTATGCTCAGTCATTGCAGTTCAGGTTTACTTTTAGATAAAACTAGGTATCTGAATTTGCAGGTCTATAAAACATATAGTAGATTGTGGAATTTGACCAAAGTAATGTCCTTTTCAGGATGTTTGGTGATCAGCCAACTAGACTTTTCCCTTAGAGGTACTTCAGGGTCACCTTTGCTAATAGGCTTATATGCAATTATTTCCTCAGGCAAATCTTTAAAACATTATTTCTCAAATCAATAGAAATTCTGAAGGCTGGTGTTTCAAAATAGAGTGTCCTCTTTCGTAGATAGTGATATAATTTCTATATAATTTCTTCTCCCTTTATTGTCATCCTCTCATCTTTTAAATTTTGCTTGGTTGATTCTCTAGTTTCCTTTTATGTCTTTAATTCTATCTTTCTCAAAACTAGTAAATATTCTTTTAAACCCTCCCTACCTTCTGTTTTTAAACAAGTTAGTATAATGGGGAGGCCATAGGTGATAAATATCAAAAGTAAGTATCAAAACTCATGACTCTAATTTATAAAAAGTATTCCAGGTAGTAAGTAAAGGAGGAATGATAGAATTCTAAAACTATCATTTTGAGACGCCTGCGTGGCTCAGTCCGTTGCGCGTCTGCCTTCAGCTCAGGTCATGATCCTAGGGTCCTGGGATCGAGTCCCACATCGGGCTCCCTGCTCGGCAGAGAGCCTGCTTCTCCCTCTGCCTGCCGCTCCCCCTGCTTGTGCTCTCTCGCTGTGACAAAAAAAAATAAGTAAAATCTTTAAAAAATAAAAAAAAAAGCTATCATTTTATAATCTCTGAAAGTTAATGACTCTAGGCAGTGTTCATCAGTGACTGCTAATATCACAAAAAGAGAGACAGACATTAGTGCCTCTTTGTGGAACTACACACTATCAGTGAAATGTTCTTGCCAGCATATCAAACCTGAATCTAGCCAAGCCTCTAGATCTGACTGCCAATATACAGAAAGTACAGAGAGGACAAAGAACATGTTAAGTGGCGTCATGGAGATAGATTTAGCGTAATCCCTAATTGTGGAAAATCCTACTCTAACTACCAGATTTCTTGGGTATAGGGAATCTATAGGTTAAAAGAAACAAGTAATGTATGGACCTTGGATATGAACAAACTGTAGAAAAGTGTTCATGATAAAGTTTGGGAGAGTTTGAACACAAACTGGATAATGATAATTTTTAAAAAGTTATATATAGTTATATATATTGAAATAGTTACAGATAAAATTATAAGACGTCTGGAAATTGCTTTAAGATAATGCAGGAATGGGATGGGAGGAGTGAGTAGAGGTATGGCTGAAACAAGAATAGCCTCGCATTGATGATTACTAAAGCTAGGTGATAGGTGCATGGGGGTTCAATAGATATACCGTTCTCTTTACTTTTGTATGTGTTATTAAATTTCCATGATAAAAAGTCTTTAAAAATAACTATTAGATTTCTGATTTTTGTCCAACAAACTCCTCTTGATTTCTAAACATTTTTCTTGGAAAATTTTAAACCTCTCTTTGTACATATATATTTTTTGCCTTCTACTTGCCTAAATAAAAAAAATTCATGTACATCTGATTTCTGCAAATAAAAATATTTTCAGTGTAGTTACATTGTTTCTCCTTTAATAATATAAAAATCTATAAACCTTCAGTCACTAACTTTTTAAAAAATAAGTTCAGATTTTTACAAATATAAGATTTACTTTAAAACAAGATCACTTGTGCCTTCTTGTGGTATGTCTTATCTATTTAAGCTAAATGTGTCTTAGGTTAGGTAGTGAGATGTTATTTTTGATTATACATTGGATTTTAAATGTTTTACTTTTTATTCTCTTTTCCTAAATCTACAAGCTAATCAAACTAATTCAACCCCTTTGAGATCTTAATTTTTGTATTACCTGTACTTTTTGTTTCCCGGGTAAAAATCTGTTTATAGCTTTCTATTCAGTATACAACCAATATTAAGCCTCTGAAGATTGATAGTTGGCTACTTATAAAGTGTCTTAACCTTAAATACTAAGTTGACTTTTTTGGTTTGGTTTTGTTTTTTTTTTAACAGCTTAGCTGTTTATTTACCTCACTGACTTGGATGCTCATTATCATCTCATGAATGCAACTGTATTTTTACTTTAGGTACTTGCTACAACCAAGAGACAATGGAAACAAGTCATCTAAAACTGATGATCTGGGATCTCTTCGATTAAATATATGTTATACAGAAGACTATGTGCTTCCTTCAGAGTACTATGGTCCTTTGAAAACGTTGCTGCTAAAATCACCAGATGTTCAGGTACTTTAAAAATCTTAAGGGTATGATTTAATGTGAAATGGCTAAAATAATCCTATAAATGATGTGGAAAAGATTTGAGTATCAAGTTTTATTAAAATAGTCAATATATATACATATATATATTCAGTTTATCTGAGCCACAGTACTGATTCCAGGACATGCTTGAAATTTCATCTCTGAGAAAAGTTTTAGAAAATTAAAATTTTTTTTTTTTAAGATTTTATTTATTTATTTGAGAGGGAGAAACAGCATGAGAGGGGAGAGGGTCAGAGGGAGAAGCAGGCTCCCTGCTGAGCCGGGAACCTGATGTGGGACTCGATCCCAGGACTCCGGGACCACAACCTGAGCCGAAGGCAGTCGCTTAACCAACTGAGCCACCCAGGCACCCTAGAAAATTAAGTATTATTCTGTACAACGGTAATAGTCAATAAATATGCTTGAATTACTTACATAGGCTAGTGATGGGGCATTTAGTCGTGTTTCCTTGATTTTGTGCTTGTTTTCTGCCTTTCTATATTCTAGCCGATATCTGCCTCAGCTGCTTACATTTTGGGTGAAATTTGTCGAGATAAAAATGATGCTGTTTTGCCCCTTGTACGACTGCTGCTGCACCATGATAAACTTGTTCCTTTTGCCACTGCAGTGGCTGAATTAGACTTGAAGGATACACAGTAAGAGTTATATTAAAATGTTAATTATGTGTGTTGAAATTGGATTTTAGTTTGCCAAATTTTTTGTAATTTCACTTCTTTTGTATTGACCAGCCTTACTGGATGGGAGTCTGAAAAGAACACTTAGCAAGAAATAAGAGGCAGTTCTTTAAGTTAGCAAACGGTATCCACCAACAGCAACATTAACAGTTAATGAAGGATTTTTTTATTCAGTGTCAAAATTTCCTGTTACTAATCTTGGCGGCTTCTTGTAATTATTCACATGTCAAGATAAAATGCCAGGTCAGAAGTCCGGTTTTTTTCCTCCTTACCTATTATGTATCACCCCTGTATACATATGTGTGACATTATGAAAAGCAGTCAGGTGGCTTCCCAGTCCTGTCATAGCACTGTCTCATATACACACACATTCCACTTTTGTAGTTCATTAATATTGTTTGCTTTTTTTTTTTTTAAGTTCTTACTATTTTTGGTAAATCGTTTTGGTAAGTTTGAAAAGCCTAATGGCAGCAGAGGTAGAGGTCAGTGATTCATCAGTCTTATATAACACCCAGTGCTCCATCCCCCCACCCTCTCCCCTCTAGCAACCCTCAAGTTTGTTTCCTGTGATTAAGAGTCTTTTATGGTTTGTCTCCCTCTCTGATTTTGCCTCGTTTTTTCCCCTCTCTTCCGCTATGATCCTCTGTTTTGTTTACTAAATTCTACATATGAGTGAGATCATAATGATAATTGTCTTTCTCTTATTTTGCTTAGCATAATACCCTCTAGTTCCATCCACGTTATTGCAAATGGCACGATTTCATTCTTTCTGATGACTGAGTCGTATTCCATTGTACATATATATACCACATCTTTATCCATTCACCTGTCGATGGACATCTGGGCTCTTTCCATAGTTTGGCTGTTGTGGACATTGCTGCTATAAACATCGGGGTGCCTGTGCCCCTTCTTTTCACTACATTTGTATCTTTGGAGTAAATACCCAGTAGTGTAATTGCTGCATCATAGGGTAGCTGTATTTTTAACTTTTTGAGGAACCTCCATACTGTTTTCCAGAGTGGCTGCACCAGCTTGCATTCCTACCAACAGTGTAGGAGGGTTCCCCTTTCTCCGCATCCATGCCAACATCTGTCGTTTCCTGACTTGTTAATTTTAGCCATTCTGACTGGTGTGAGGTGGTATCTCGCTGTGGTTTTGATTTGTATTTCCCTGATACCAAGTGATGTTGAGCACTTTTTCATGTGTCTGTTGGCCCTCTATGTCTTCTTTGGGGAATGTCTGTTCATGTCTTGGCAGCAAGCTTTTTAAATGGATGGTAAAAATTACTAAAATTGTATATATAGCCAAAGTCATATATCTCATGCTATTGATTTCACAGCATTTGTGTTACTGCTCTTGGTTTCACCTTATTTCTGTTTGTATTTCAGAGATGCAAACACAATTTTTAGAGGAAATTCTTTGGCTACCCGATGTCTGGATGAGATGATGAAAATAGTGGGAAGGCACTACCTGAAAGTCACATTAAAACCTATTCTAGATGAGGTATGGGCTATACCTCTGATAATTGAAGTCTCTGTGGCCTCTCTTTCATCAAGTGACCTAGTGACAGGGATCATATACCCGTTCGTGTACTACTGAAAGAATAAGGCTGAGCCCTTCAGAAGTACCTTTCCATCAGTGGATTGTTACTTGAAGGCTACATTGAGTATAATCTACATGATTATTTGTTTTTGTTACTGGATTTCTTTCTTTTTGTTGTTGTTGTTACTAGATTTTGGTTTTAGCTAGAGTTTCAAATATATTAGAAGTGAATTTTGACAGTTCTTTTGCAGTATTGTATACATTATCTCTGGATGGGGGTTATAAACATTATGGTTTTAATTTTTATAATTGTATTATCAGAAAAATAATAGTTATTTTCCTTCTGCCAAATTATTTAGAAAAGCGAATTAAATGAAAAATTAATCTCTCTTCAGATATGTGAATCCTCAAAATCCTGTGAAATTGATCCTATTAGATTGAAAGAGGGAGATAATGTAGAAAATAATAAGGTAAGTCCTTGTTATCTTTATAACTGCATTAAAATGGGCCTTCTCCCAAACATAATCTTCCATAGTGCTATGTGGAAGGATGTAGTGCTTCTTATTCTTTACTTGATGCCCACACTATTAGTATTTCCTATGTCTAGTTTTTAGAATGTTGCTTTGTCGTGGAGTTTCACTTTATTTTTGTTCCTGATTATCTCTCTTTGGCTCTAGTAACAATAGTGGAATAAGGCTGTATCTAGTTGCAGTCGAGACCCTTTGGGGTCAGACTGACCAGGCTAAGTGGCACAATGACTTGGTCAACCAACATTTTAGTTGTCTCTGGGAAAACAATGATTATGTTAGAGTCACAGGTTTTCATTGCACTAAATAAAATTGCCACAGTGTCCGTGTGCCTGCATGTCCAAGTTATTTCCCTGATTTCCCTTTGGATGATTTTATTCTGTTGCTTCTTGTAAAGTTTATTCCATACATTTACCAGTTATATTTAGCTAATCTCAATCAAATCTGTTAAATGAGGTCAAGTTGTAAATTGTCCTTTAACTGAGTGAGTTTAGAGAAGGGAAGCAGAGCTTTAGTATAATAGATAGTAACTGCCTAATCTCATTTTCACTGCATTGTTTTCCGTAAAGGCTATGGAAAATGTGTAAAAGTTAAAATCCTGATGTTTACCTTGTTAAATTCTGCAGGAGAATCTACGCTACTATGTAGACAAGTTATTCAGTACAATTGTAAAATCAAGTATGAGCTGCCCCACTGTAATGTGTGATACCTTTTATTCTCTAAGGCAAATGGCTACTCAAAGATTTCCTAGTAAGTGCCTTATTTTACTAAAAAACATGCCATTTCTTTTTCTGTATTTGATGTTTTTTTAATAGATTTACTGTGGATTTGGCTTATGTGAAATGTTTTAGGTTTATAGATACAGTCTTCTTTGCAAAATAATTATAGCTTTTTTATGAAACATCTGGTTTAATTTCCTTACAATCTCAAAACATATTATTTCAATATGACAACTTATTACAAAGAGCAAATCAAAAATCATTATTTTTAAGAAAGGCAAACATTTAGAACTGTAACATAAGTAAACATTTATACTCAGTACTTAAGAGATTGTTAAATGTAATAAACAAAAACGCCTTTGTTATCTGTACCTTCGTGCATTTATTTATTTATTTGCATTTAAATAATGAGAATTTTTAGTTCAATACAACTGACTAGATTTGACAGTTTGAGAATGCTAAGGTTTTGGTGGTGGGACATTTTTACAGAAATGGGTTTGAGACCTTAGAAACATCTCTGTTGCAATAGACATAGAATTTTGAGGTACATATATCAGTCAATGCATGCTTTAATCTGGTAGAATAGCTATGTCAAGGCTTTGTTTAGAAACGTATCATAAAAAATAAGAGTTGCTATCTCTGATTGTCAGTATTTAGAATTATTCTAATTATATGCATCTCTGATAAGTAAATAAACTTGCTATAGCTGTCTTTCCAGATCTGTCTATTGTAATGGGAAGAGGGAGGAGGTAAGGTAGCTACTTAAATTATCTTACCCAGCTGTGTGAGATTCTTAAGTGAGACATCTGTAACCATCTGAAGACATTTTGCTACTTTATCTTGTTCTTGTGTGTGTGTGTGTGTCTGTGTGTATGTGCACACACACACACGGTGTGTGCATTAATCTGCGCCTCCACTACATTTACCCAGTGCTAAAGTCGTAGGGCTGAGTTTTCTAACTAATGTGTATAAATTCAGGCGTAGATACCTTTGCTAATTCTACTAAAGACATAAACAATCACCTTCAAATAAGTATACTAAATCTAGTCTTTACAGCACAAGTAAAGGGAGCAGAGACATTAACATATGGCAAGATGAACTGCTCACTGAAATTATATATATTTTTTATTATTTTTTTTAAGATTTTATTTATTCATTTGACAGAGAGATAGCACAAGTAGGCAGAGCGGCAGGCAGAGGGAGAGGGAGAAGTAGGCTCCCCACTGAGCAGGGAGCCCGATGTGGGGCTCGATCCCAGGACCCCGGGATAATGACCCGAGCCGAAGGCAGATGCCTAACGACTGAACCACCCAGGCGCCCCAGAAGTTATATTTTTAAATAGTTAAATCATGACAAGCACATTGAGTATTTAGTGAATGAACACACGGTGCTAGCCTGCATCATCTCCTACTCCTCCTGCTCTCATGCTCACGCCACCACATAAGGCATGAGGTACTGCTCCCCTTAGGTAAATAATGAAACTGAGGTTTAGAAACGTTATATAACTCACTCAAGGTCCAAGACATGGCCAGCAGACAAGGAGGGTCTCCAACCTGGATTTGGCCTATTCCAAAAGCATATTGCTAGTCATTGTACTCTGTACTACCCAGTGATCTTGGCTTTAAAAAATACGTTTAATTCTGTTTATAGAAATTATCTGGAACATATTATGGCTTTTTATAAATGCAAATGTGTCACCTTTACTTTTTTTGTTGGCTTAAATATTAATATGTTTTCATATCCTCAGTAGACTACAGTAGTGACAGTTTTGTTGTCATAAAATATTTTCATATTTTCTCATTTGTTCTTCTGTTACCCTGGGAAGATGAGTAGAGAGTAGGGAGGAGACAGTGAGTGGGCAGCAGCAAGTATTATTGAAGAACTACAAGTTAAATGACTTGCCCATGACTACCTGTTGAGTGACTTACAAGAGTTTAAACGCAAACCAAATCCAAACTTTTTCCCCTCACTGCCTGCTTCCCTGTCATGACTGTTGGGTTAAGTATTCATTCCAGTTTGAAACAAAAGCTGTAGGTGAATGAATGACAAAAACCGCAGGTTGTCTTCAGTTCATCTTCATTTTTATATGGAATATTGATTGCTTTTTTAAAAGAAAGATTCCTACCAGTTGTTTTTATTGCATTGTCTTTGATATTATCAAGACTTTTGAGGGGAAAATTGAAACAATATTCTAAAACTGAAAATAATCTATCCTAGTCTTAAAGGATTCAGTATTACCACTAGGTGGTACTAGATACTACTTTTATTTTTGTTGGAATTTAAGAAGTCTTCCTTGCAGATGAGGAAAGCAGTCTTTTTCCAAATTAAAATATTCCTGAAAACCTGGTAGCTTTGCCTTTCTTTTTTTTTAATTTTTATATTATTCCTTTCTTTTAGTCATAGGATTTTTTCCTTTAATTTAGTCATAACCATTACTATCATTTCATCAACTCAGTCCCCACTAGACAAATTATATTGATCTCCTATTAAGTTTACATGTTTTTTCAATATCTTTTTATTTTGTCATCTTTGTTTTTTAATTCAGTGTTTTTATGCATGACATTTCACCATTTTTTTCCTGCAGATGACCCTCATGTTCAGTATTCTGCAGTGAGCAGCTTTGTATTTCTTCGTTTCTTTGCTGTAGCCGTAGTATCACCTCATACTTTTCATTTGCGACCTCATCATCCAGTAAGTGTTGTTCTTCTCAAAGCTTTATTCCATTTTTACTGAAATTTAAAAAAGATAAAATAACAAGCCAGTTTCACTTGACTTTTTTCTTATAACTGGTACTTAAATTTACTGGACATTTTCCTTGGCCATTTCGGTCTTTCAGAGAAAGCTGAAATTCATTCCAATTTTTGTTGCTGTTAAAAGGTACTGGGCAAGAGTAATAAAATGTTGATAGTTGTTGAAGCTTGATGATAGGTGTGAAGAGGGTCCATTATATCCACCCTCCACTGTTTTGTGTGTGTGTGTGTGTGTGTGTGTGTGTGTGTGTGTGTGAACTTCCATAGGGTTGTTTTTGTTTTTTCATGAGTTAGAGGTTTAGTTTAATCTCACAGGTATTTTTAAATCTCACAGAAATTTGAAGAGGCTCATTTCTGAAAGGTGTAGAAACTTTGATTGGAACGTAATTTGTTTGGTAGCTCCACATTTTTTACTTTTTATTCACCTGATACTATAAATATATGAGATTTAAAACTTTAAAGATGTTCTGAAGTCCTATTGTTATTTATATCTGAATCTATACTGCATAGATACACATGTTTTTAACATTTTAAAACTCCTTATTTTTGCTCTTTCTTTCCTTCTCATATGGAGTATATTTGCTGATTCTTTAACCTTTTATGTTCCAGATATTTTATAATCTTATGTAATTGCTTTCATTGCTGACTGGTGTAACATATAATGGTAATAGCCAACATATACTTAGGACTTTGTAGTAGACCTTGTTCCAAGTACTTTGTGTTTTAACTTACTTGGTCCTCCCTGTGAGGTAAATTCTGTTATCATCCCCTTTTGCAGATAAGAGTATCACAATTCAGCAATTTCTCCACGGTCACACAACTGATCGAATATGATTTGATCTCACTCAGTTTGAACTGGTTAAACTGGAATGCTGTCTCCTTCAGTCTTCCCAATCTTTGAGCTCACCCCTCTTCTTTCCTGCCTCTTAGGCAGTAAGGTGTTCAAACACCTGTAGTGTTCATCACTGTGCCCAGTGCTAGAGATGCAGTGATGAGGGAGACACTCTGCCCTTACGAAACTTATATGGGGTAGAGAAGACACATGAGTTTTAGAGTTAAAACTGGGCTTTGAAGGCCACTCCTCTTCACAGCTGCATGACGTTGCCCACTCATTTCACTTTGACAACTGAATAGAACCATGCTACTCTTGCAGCAACACACCCTTTCTTGCCAAAGGACAAATAGTCTGTGAATAGCTGCAGCAGAGAGTGGGCCAGTTGTCCTTTTGATCACAGGATTATCCTTTCTTAATGGCTGTGTTACTGAAGCTGTGCAGAATTCTGGGTCTGAAAAAGCTTAGTAGCAGCATTCTGGATATAAACAGAACTCCTACCTCTGAGCTTGTGACCCTGCCTTGTATTCAGACTTGGATTTGCATATTTCTATAACAGATGTTGCAATAAAGTCCTTCTAGCCACAGACTTCGTATTTTATGTCACTTTTCCAATCAGTATGCTAGAAGGACTGGTTCATACTGTGTCATATAACTTTTGTTCGCTTTTAAGTGTAAACTTACCCCTCTTTTTAAGAACTTTTCATTCCAATTGGGAAAATGGGACAAATATGTAAGATACATCATCTAAAACTAGTACCTGATTTTTACCAAGTTAATGCATACTGTGGAAGTTAAGAGCAAGAAGTAGTCCCAGGAACCTGGGAATGATGGGATTGTCAAGACCAGTATTGAAAGTTAGAGTGGTTTGGGAGGGGAACCAGTTAATGGTTGGATTTCACATTTAGAAGTTCTTTGAATTTTGAGAAACCAGTTTTAGTAGAGTACAAAAAAAATCAGATTTCAGAAGATTAAAAAATAAATAGGTAAATGTAGTTTTTACCCAGGAAATATATCAAAATTGACTTTGCCCTGTTGCTAATAAAAGACATAGGCAAATTCAAACATGTACATACACACATGAATGATTTTTTTTAAATGCTAATTTTTAAATATGGGTTATGTTAACATTGACATGGTAGACTACTCTTTTGAGAAGTTTCATGGTTGGGGGGAAAAAAGGACTGAACCATTTGTCTCATCGTACCCCTCATTCTCTCATTGATAGCTCCTTTCAAGACTCAGCCAAGGCAGACTTCTCTGTCTAGTCTGGGTTACGTTCCTCTCTTACATACACCTGTAGCATCCTGTGGCTCTCTCTGTCTTGACATTTGTCATACTGTTTTATAGTCATCTGTTTACAGTCTCTGAATGTGGACTGTCAATACCTAAGAGCAAGGGTTGGATCTTTTTCAAGTTTGTGTATCCCGAGTACGTACGCAGTTTCTAGGACTAGTAGACACTTGGTGAATGTTTGGTAAGGGAACGATAGTAGCTCAGAGAGGGAGCTGGTTAAATGATGAGTCTTCTCCAAAATGGGAAAATCTGTATGTGGTTTAAACAGAGGAGAAGAAACCAACAGAAAGGGAGAAAAGTGAAGAGAGGAGAGGGCTTGCTAATAACCAGATCAGAATCCTGGAGGATTCAGATTGTCTTGAAAAAATGATGGGTGTAAACCTTAGGAAAAGAGTAATTCCTCCTTTGAGATATGGGAAACCGTATGAAGTTGTTTTGTGTTTTATAGATCAAAAGTAGTCAAATAATAGTATTTCATATGGTTCAACCTAATATAAGGAAAAAAGAATAAGATATGTTGTTTTGAGGTGAGAGATTCAACATTTCAGTTGAATTTAATGAATGTTATAAGGCATCTACTAGATGCCCGTGCCAGGCTGTGTGCTAGGTACCAGATGTCTAAGATACTGGACATGCATAAAAACTTAGGATGGCAGATGGTAGCAGGGGAATCATTTAGAACCGCTTGTATGTAGAGTATACCAGGGAATCAATAGTAGCTAAATGATATGATTGTCACATAGTAGTGAGGGTCATGTTGATGTAAACAAGGATCTGATGTGCAGAAATTGTATAAATATGCTTTGCTTTTTTTTTTTTTTAGTTCAGGGAAATCATAACCTACAACAGTCATTCTAAAACCACATTTGAACAGGGAAGTCTTGGTGAAATTCAGTTCAAATTCAGTTTATTAGCCATTGTTAAGAATCTTACGTTCTTCAAAGGCAGAGAATTATAGGGACCTTTTATACATATGATGGAATCCTGGATGTTCTAGCTGAAATATTTCTGAATAACCTTAATTAAGGTGTGTAACTATTTCATAAATATATCATAATGACCATATCCCAGATACTCCTTTTTTTCCAGATTGCCTTACATCCTGGTTCTTTCTTCTTCACATTCACTGTTATTTTCAGTGTGGGGATACTAAGAATGTAACCAAAAACTAAACTAAAGCAATTTCTGTATCTAAGTTTTCTTAAGTCTGTGTTTTGGTGGAAGATTGTGTTTATTTGAATCTCCAAAATACATTCTATAGGTGATAGGAGAATTGATCATACAGATAATATGGATTGGTGGAAACTCATTGGGTTATGTACCTTTAAAATCTGTTCAATTCACTGTATGTAAATTATACCTCAATTTAAAAAAAGAAGGGGAGGAGGGAGCAAGGACTCATCGGGGGAATTGTTTAATCCATTTTATTTATATTTAGGTTTTTTTTGATAGGCAGGCCTGAAAAATACCTTGGATAACAGACCCAAATAGTTACCTTCTGCTAAGATCCTACATGAAACAGATAACTTCTCATTTCTGAAGTTTAGTTAGGTCTTCACTTCCATGATGAAAACGATTGATTGTACAAGCTGTATCAGTTATTGAATAGGCTTATAGGTGGGTTGAGTACAGAAAATCTGGAAACTGCCATTTTAAGTTACAAGGTAGAAAAAGTAGATGTGATTGACATTTCAAAAGTGAATACAATTTGTTAGGTAATTCAAGCTGCCATACTGTACAAAACACCATATATAGCATAATTAAAGTATGGCTTTCAGAAGTAACAAATTATTGAATACAATTACTTTGGGAGGAATTATAAATGACATCTGGCTTCTTTAGTCTCTTAATTCCTTAGTCTAGTGAGTTGTGCCCATTGTAAACTAGAGTTTAACTGCACCAGTGGTTTGAATGAACATTTTTGAATCACTGCATTAAAGCAATGTAGCCTATTCACTCTATTCTGCCTCTTACACAAATTCTGTTTCTTAAAAACTTAACAGGAGTTTTGTGTCTTTTTTATATTCTTTAGGATCCACAGACAATTAGAACATTAACCCTCATCTCAAAAACCATTCAAACTTTGGGAAGCTGGGGGAGTCTGTCCAAAAGCAAGGTAAGTCTTTATATCTTTTGCTTTGTATTCACACTTCTAAGTCTTGTTATACCTTATGATCCCTTCTCTCTCACTTATTCCCTTCCAAATTAAAAACAAAGCCTAACCAAAAATACACATATACAGATGCAGTAGCCATCTTTTAGATAGCCATTGTGTCTTCGTCACCTGTTAATGAAGTTTTATTTAAACTAATATATCTAATTAAAGACATTTGCAAAAAAATATAGTCAATCTTCTAATTCTTTTGTTTTGGAAGATATAGTTGCTTTTCATTTTAAAATGCAATTTACATTAACATGTAATGGGATTATTATTTTTAAGTGAATTAGTAAACGTTTAAATTTGTAAAAAAAATAATAAACTAATATGTCTAAGCAGAGGAGAGAGTCTAGTGAACAGATGCAAGAACCTTCTATGAATCTGTTTGTGCCATAATCATCTAACAGTTGTTGAAAGAAATCCCACTCCAAATCCTATAAGTCTCTGGAAATATATGATTGAATCCTTTAAGGCCTTAATCCTCAGCTTAGAAATGCAGTTCATTATATTATTAGTTCTCTATTTAACATATATAAACTCTGTGTGATTTTTTTTTCCTAGTCAAGTTTCAAAGAGACGTTCATGTGTGAATTTTTCAAAATGTTTCAAGAAGAAGGATATATTATAGCAGTTAAAAAGGTATGATTGTTTTACTCTGGAAATGCTAACATTTCTTATCATATAGATTGGGGAAATGTTAGCATTTCATGTTATTCCTAGAAGTCAACCCCAGTTTAAAAAAATAATGTTTAAACTGTACATCAAATGTAAAGAGGCTGTCTTTTCCTTCCTTTCTTCTCCCTTACAAAACTATGAGATTTTTCACTGTGGAAATACCTAAACGTTTAACAACAGCTGCTATTTCCACTGTCTTAGTAACACAAATGACAAATAGCTAGAGTTAGGGTTTCTTAACAGCAACACTATGGACAATTGGGTCAGATAATTCTTGATTGTGAGGGGCTGCCTTGTGCATTGTAGGATGTTTAGCAGCATTCTTGGCCTCTACCAATTAGATGCCAGTAGGATGCTTCTAGTTTGACAACCAAAAATGTCTGTTAACATTGCCAGGTGTTCCCTGAGGAACAAAATTGTTTCTGATTGAGAACCTCTGGTCTGGGGCGGGGGGCAGTAAAGTCTTAGTATGGTGCCTGATATATAGTGGGTACTTGTCATAGTAAAAAAATACATGAATTATTAAACAGTTTATAAACGATACAAGCTTATGGTAGTAACCTGAGGAAAGTTACTATAAATTAAAATGTATTGTAAATGTACAAAAGACTACAGTATACAATATCCTAACATAAGGCCTATAACGTACAAAAATTGCTGTACTTAGAAATCAAGAATGTTTTGAAAGAATCTTTAATTTCTTGAGTCTTTAGTTCTGAATCATTCTAAACAAAATGTAGCTTTATTGTAAAACCCTAAAATTTGTAAAGTTACTTTGAAGTACATCTAAATTTGGCTTGAAGAAAGTACTGTATTTATCATGATTCTGATTTAATGAATCAAAATTAGTAAGGCCAAATTTTAAAGATTTTATTCAATTTCTGTAGCATGATTGATTCACAGTTGACTGCCAAGAGTGTATTTTATTGAAGTATATGTCTGTACTTTTTTGTGTGTGTGCGCTTAGAATTCTCACAGGGATTCAGTAAATGAAAATGATGATTTAAAAAAAATAAAGCCAGTTGGAATTTTTTTCATCTAGAATAGTGCAAGTTCAACCAAAATCTTTTTAGGCAACCACTGAAGGCTTTTGAGGAGAAAGACTTTGAAAAGAATATGCAAAGGAGGGGCAGCTGGGTGGCTCAGTCTGTTAAGCCTCTGCCTTCAGCTCAGGACATGATTCCAGAGTCCTGGGATTGAGCCCCGCATTGGGCTCCCTGCTCGGCGGGCAGCCTGCATCTCCCTCTCCCAGTCCCCCTGCTTGTGTTCCCTCTCTCACTGTCAAATAAATAAAATCTTAAAAAAAAAAAAAATAGGCAAAGGAAAAGCTGCTCTTTTATTTGTAGGACACTGTTGAAACATTTGTGGGAGAGTGTAGGCAGACTTTTGTTGGCAAGATTATGATGTATTGTCTTTTATTTTAGGGTTGTTTTGCCATTTTTTATGACCTAGGCTATGGTAGCAGCTGATTTTTTTTCCCCCTGATATAATCAGAATGTGTAGAGTTGATAATGTCAGTGCAGCAAATATTTAAGCGTGCCAGGAGTTGAGCCTGTTCCTGATCTGTCCTGTGTCACCTACTCACATTCTCATGGGCTATCTCCTGTTTCAGATGTGGATCTAGACTCCTAAACTAGGATAGGATATTTTGCCCTAACCTAAGAGTTTTCTTTATTATTTACTAGCTAAGTCTGGATATGTGCATTGCTAGAAATTGCAAAAGCCTCTGAGGCCCAGTTTCTCATTTTGTACTGGTGTACTATTCCCACAGATTTTAGGAAGGGCAGCATGGATAGTTCTATTAACAGAGTGGCCATATAATTTACTGTCCAAACCTGGACACTTTAAAGAGTGAAAATGAGGGGCGCTTGGGTGTCTCAGTTGGTTAAGCGTCTGCCTTTGGCTCAGGTCATGATCCCGGGGTCCTGGGATCGAGCCCCGCATCGGGCTCCCTGCTCAGCAGGAAGCCTGCTTCTCCCTCTCCCACTACCCCTGCTTGTGTTCCCTCTCTTGCTGTGTCTCTGTCTGTCAAATAAATAAATAAAATCTTTAAAAAAAAAAAAAGTGAAAATGAGTACTGTTGATAATGTTGGGACCACAGCTGTAGACAGGGATGGCCCTGAGCAAATTGGGACCTCTATTCACCCTCCCCGTAGTTCATCTTAATTATTGTGTTTTCTCTCACTTTATATAATTGTATTTGTCCCATACATAGTTCCTTATAAATATAGCAAATAATAAATGTAATAATTATAAATAAATAATATTTTTCAAGTAAATCAGTGCCTTCAGGCAAATACTAAAAAATATTCAAGTATGTCTCTTACCCTCCATTAGTGGATGGTCCATCTATAACAAATGAAGATGTGATAGGACATTTGTTTAGTTCCCTTGTATATATTTTTTTAAGATTTTTATTTATTTGAAAGAGAGA
The DNA here is from genome assembly GCF_009762305.2 of Zalophus californianus. Classification (NCBI taxonomy): domain Eukaryota; kingdom Metazoa; phylum Chordata; class Mammalia; order Carnivora; family Otariidae; genus Zalophus; species Zalophus californianus. The sequence goes on from NC_045595.1 coordinate 97,374,621, forward strand.
AAGAGTACGCAAGAGAGAGTCAGGGGAAGGGCAGAGGAAGAGGAGAGAATCTTAAGCAGGAGCTCTACCTCATAACCCTGAGATCATGACCTGAGCCAGAATCAAGAGTCGATGCTTAACCGACTGAGCCACCCAGGTGCCCCATTTTTTTTATTAACATATAATGTATTATTTGTTTCAGGGGTACATACAGGTCTGTGATTCATCAGTTTTACACAATTCACAGCATTCACATTGGTACATACCCTCCCCAGTGTCCCATCATCCAGCCACCCCATCCCTCCCACCCCCCTCCACTCCAGCTACTCTCAGTTTGTTTCCTGAGATGAGTCTTTTATGGTTTGTCTCCCTCTCTGGTTTCATCTTGTTTCATTTTTCCCTCCCTTCCCCTGTGATCCTCTACCTTGTTTCTTCAAATTCCACATATCAGTGAGATCATATGATAATTTTCTTTCTGTGATTGACTTATTTTGCTTAGCATAATAGTTCCATCCACATCATTCTATTTAGTTCCGTTATATACCTGTTCTGTATCACCACATATAATGCAAAAGAAGCTCTGTTCTTGCTCCTTCATTTACCAAGATTTCCTTCTTACGTGCTAGAAGTAAACATTGGAAAAAATTATAAGTGTGGCTTCTAGTGGGCAATCTTAAGCCAATCTTGAGAGAATATGACTCCCCACGAATTCTACTTTAGATTAGGTGCTTGTGCCTCAGTGTCATGAATGTACTTTTTTTTTTTTTAGTCCCAAGTGGGACAACATAGAAAAGTATAAAGGAAAAAGCAAGGACTAGACAAAGAGGTAGCTCATTTATGGGACAAAATAGAATTCCTCTCTAAGAACAAGAATTGTTCCTTGAAATACTAATTTCTCTTTCCTGTGAAGAGACAGCCACATGCCAGGAAGCTCTTGACCAGTCAAGGTAGCATATTGATGAAGCTAACTGCTCTTCTCAAGAGTGGCTTGCCATTGCTAGAGATGGGTACTCCAAACTTTCTTGAGCCACCACATTCCCATTCTCCCTGGGAAGTTGATAAAACGGTGATTAGATTTCCACGTTATTCCAGAGAACCCAATTACATTTCATTCATAATTGTGGAATACTATCTCTCAGGGCTACAGTCAGTTATACATAATAGAATTCAGCAAGATTTTTTCTGTAAAGGGCCAATGAGTAAATATTTTAGGCTTTGCTGGCCATATAAGGGCTCTGTCCCATATTCTTCTTTGTTTTGGTAGCCCTTTAAAAAATACAAAAACTTCTTAACTCAGAGGCCTTACAAAAAACAGGCTGCAGGTTGAATTTGACCACTGAACCATAATTTGGTGATCCTGACATATGATACAGGTTCACAATCCTAGATCTAAAATCTTTGGGACCAGAAATATTTCAGAATTCAGTTTTTCAGAGTTTTAAAAGATAATAGGTCTGTGCTATGTATTATACCCCCATGGAACCTAAGGTAGCACCCCATAATCAAATACATTATAGAACACAATGTATGAATATTCACATTACGTAAGATAAATACAGACTATAAATAACCTCTGGTAGTTCAGATTAAGTTGTGCCCCCAAATGAGTTTACTGTAAATCAAAAAACAAAAACAACTCTTTTTATTCAGAGCTTTATAGATTTCAGAATGTAGTTTAAGGATTGTAGCTTGATCTGTTTTTATAGGGAAACATATTATGGGTTTTAAGTAACTTGAGAATAAACTCTTTAGAACACCTATCCAATGTGTAACTTAGGACTTCCTCTACAATTGAATATGTGTTTTGCCTTATAAGGTACAATTATGTATATTCCTTAAAGAAGAACTTTACAATATTATCAGTGATATTTAAGATAAACTGAATTTTTGACGTATGTTATCATAAAGTGTAAATTTTGCCCATTTCCTTATTTAGTTCTTGGATGAAATTTCATCTACTGAAACTAAAGAATCCAGTGGTACGAGTGAGCCTGTGCACCTGAAAGAAGGGTAATGTAATGAATTTAGAGATTAAAGTCATGTGTCAGTATAGATGTTATGTGGTACAAAAAGCATGGGTCTGGAAGTGAGGAAATCTGGGTTTTGTTCTGTTAGAACTGCTTAAGTAACATCCATCGGGTAAGTCACACTGTCGTATAAACTTTATGCCACATGGGCGTGATTCTTTGTTCATGTAGTCCTAGAGTAGTTTCGTAAATACAATGAGATTATGGATATTAGAGTACTTTGAAAAAGTAATAGCACTTTTCAGTCTTGAAGTAGTGTTATCATTGGAAGTTAAAGGGGAACTTCAGTTAAAGTTTGGCCCTTTTAGTTCTGAATAGCACAATTATAAATATTAAATTAATTTAAAGACTTTATTCCCTTAATATGGCCAAAATAAATGCAGAAGTTACAGATGACAAAGATATTTTCATATACTTAATATGATCTTACACAGCCTTTCATGTCATTTAAAGTTAAAGAACAGTTTTTGTCTTAGATGAACTATTTTAATATTTGTAACTAAATTTTCCTATCTGTTGTTTTGGCAGTGAGATGTATAAAAGAGCTCAGGGAAGAACTCGGATCGGGAAAAAGAATTTCAAGAAACGGTGGTTCTGCTTAACAAGCAGAGAGCTCACCTACCACAAACAGCCAGGTAGTTGTGTTTATGCTTTATTTTGGGGCCTTTTCCTGGTTCTCTCAGTGAAGATACTTTTTTTGCTTACTTAATATAACTCTGGCAAACCTTTTCAGTAATATTACTGCAGTGTATAGTTTCTCACAGTGATGCACACACATTAAGGATGCGATAAATATTGGACAAGTGTCACCATGTGAATTCAATTTTTTTCCTCACACATGCTCTGTTTTCGAAAAAATCCCTGGTAAATTCGTTATCCAGAACTTGGAAGTTTCTTTTAACTCTCAGAGCCAAATTGGTAAGAATCAGTATCTAATAAATGAAAGTATTTCAGTGGTTTGCTGGATAGCATCAGCTAAAAATTTCCAGTCATACCATAGATTGTGATTCCTCCTACAGTTATCAGATTCATTCTAGACTGTTGGCCAAGCTAACTTCAATATGGAAATTTTAAAGATTTACCTAATGATTTAATGAGATTGCACAGTGGGCTGTTTGGATAAAGAAAGCCATCTTTCTACAGTGTGGTTTGAGCGATTCAGAAAGGCACAGTTTGTCCCTGAGTGGACTGACACGGTGCTTAAAATTCCACTTTTTAAGTTCATTCCTTTGGGGTAAGGCATGATCCACAGAAGGCCATTAGCTCCTTCTGGTATCTTAGCAAGAACAACTTAATAACTAAATCATGGATCACATTTAGTAGAATCCCCTTTATTCGCGATGATCAGGATACAAAGATGTTCACTTAAAGCAAGAATCATTTAAAAACAGACAAAAAGGTACATACATATCTTAAATATATATATATATTTGTTTACCAGATTTTTTGATAGAGAATCAAAATCTTTTCTTTGAATATGGATCTATAGATTGGATTTCCCCTTTGTCTTTCTTGTGCAAATATACCCATAATGCATCAGTTTTCTGGTTGATTTCTCCAAAGTGAATCTAGAACTTAAATACTTGAAAAAGCAATCCAAGTACAGAATCCTATTAGATTTCATGATAGTCACCCCTACTCTTTTATAGGTGTCTCACCCCCCATATAAATCAACTTGATTTATATGGGTGTGGATCTCCTTTTTTGAAGCTTCTCAAAGCACTCACCTGATTTTCAAATAAACAGTAAACCTCTTAATAGGGAGCACTTATTTTGTCACTTTACATATATTTAAGTAAATTATTATAACATGGAAAAATCGCATAAATAGGTTTGGGAACAACCCAGCGGAGTTGATAAACAAAACAGCCTAACCAATGGAAACAGAAGGTTGCAGTCTTAACAGTTAGTAGCCTAGTTAACCACAAGCATTCAGCATCCCATGAGCATCATTTGTTATGTTTTACAGTGTACATGGAGAGCCTCAGTTAATACATTAGCTCTGTTAGGTAAAGATCTGTTAGGAGAGCTGCTGTAAATTCTGAAATGATAGCAAACACCAGCCATTGGGTGCTTTCAAGAGAATGTAGATTCAACTAAGTAGAATGCTTCAGTGGAGATTTTTGAAGAGTAGAGTGATAAGAAAAATTGTTTCATAATTCCTTATTATGGCTCTACCAAAATGATTACATATAGCCAAATGTATTAGTAAGATATAAGAAACCAAAGTCATTTTATTTTTAGGCACCCAGATAATTTGTTATGGCAGTGTTTTAGAAGTTATAGCTTATGTTGAATACTATATAAATGCTCTCACATATATAGCAACTTTAAAAAAGTAGCTGTCATAATATGCTAGTTATGTTTACATTAACAGTACATTGAAATAAAATTTAAGTTAGTCATTCTCCATGAATAAATTAGCTGTTTTTTCCTCATTTAAAGTATTTTCTAATCTAAACTAGTATTCTAAAGTCTTTTTTTGGCTTAGAACTTTAAGATAATCAGGTGATAGCTTTGGCCTTTTTCCTCCAGAAAAATGCACATACAAACTAGACACAAAATTTTGCATATACTTTCAGTGAGTTTGTAGATCAGAGTTCATCTACAGATCTTATGAGGATAAAATTCTATAGAGTGATTAGGCTGCTCTAGGTATAAAATAGACACATTAGAAATTACATTGTTTTCAGGCCTTAAGAAATTTAACCTACTGGAATGACATTGGAGGAATAAGCTCTATTATATGAAGTTTCAATATTATGTATCAAAACCTACAGTTTTAAGCATCCATGCCTTTTGTTTTAACTATTTTGATGGATTTTTCCAAAATGTATTACATGCTTCCCTGCCTTCTAAAAAAGAATTCATTGAACGTAAGTTAACATTTTTAGATGACTTGGGGCTGTCATTGAAATATTACTTATTATGTAGTGCTTTGATTTAGTGGTGTTTTCAGAGCTGCTTAATGGGTGTGTGCAGCTGTTTACTCCCCAGCTAAATGCCTTGGACTGCTGTGCTTTTATGTTCCTGTGTTTGCTTTATACAGTTTTTCTCTATCCCCTTTATATTCAGGCTGTTACTTTAAATTTCTTGTGCTGTCAGTGAACCATAATGTAACATCCCACTCCCACCTTCATCACCCAGCTCGATTTTTTACCACAAATACACTGAATGAGGATACAGGTACTGTGTTTGTTAAAATTATGTTTAAGATTAAAAGGCTGATGGAAGATTTAAGGACTTTCCTCTGTGGAGGAAATGCATGGGCTTTGGAGTCTCTGATTGTTCAAGCAAATGTTTTGCTTACTTCCTATTTCCTTGCTGTTTCTGGATAGCCAAGACTCCTAGTTAAATCTCTTGCTACACTTGCTATGTGACTTTGGTGTCTGAAAGAGTCTCTCCCAGATTTTCTATAAATGGCTCTAAATCATTGGGTCTTTCACTCTGCCTCTTACTGGACACTAGTATTCTGAACCAAGTATTTTTATTACTTAGAATCAAATAGTATGGTCTTTTCCCATTTTCCTGGAAAAGGAATTAATAGAATGTTCTCAATTTTAAGGGTTTTTCCTAAGTAAGTTGTTAAGGTTTTGATGCCTGCTTAGGTAATCACTAACAAGTAATAGTATGCAACTTATCTTCAATACAACTAGATTAATGTGTGGCAAATGAGTATTGTAGGGCACTCAGCAATCAGTCATGATTATATTGACAGTTTTTTATGAATATGTATGCTTGTGATTATGGTTTTATATTGCTATATTGCAGTGTAGTCATCTTCTATAAATAAAAGTTCTTCTAGTTGTATGCTGAAATCAAATGAGTTATTGACTTCCAGCCTCTTTAACATGTGCTCTTTTACCTTCATGCTTTTGCATATGCTATACCTAGAAATTCCTTTCTTTCCTTCTTCACCTGTGTAATTTGTTGTCCTTTTAAGCCTCAGATCAATTATCAGCTGTTTATGGAAGTCAGTTATAAGCCTCTAGCCACTTCAGTTGAGCTATTCCCTTATTCTGTTTCTTTATCACCTTAGGAATAACTCCTGTCACACCATGTAGTCCTTACTTTTGTCTGCCTCTTCTTCTAGTCTGTGAGATCCTCAATGTCAGGGACCATTTTTTACTATCTTCATTAAACCATGTCGTAAATGTTCTTAATAAATGGTGTTCTTCAAAGAGCACCATGTCTTCCAGATATATTATCATCTGAATTACTTTAAGAACCACTGCTCTAGGTTTCCGAAATTTCCACCAAGAGTACTAATAATAGGTTATTAACAGATTCATCTCTGAAATCCATTCTGTGTTCTCCAAACTTGATTAGGTATTGTCTACTCTTGGGAGACCTGATATACACAGATACATACAGCATACACAACTTCCATGTGATATCAAATGTTCCAGTTCATATAGCCTATGGACAATATAAAAGAAACTTTGATGATGTTTGAAACATAAATCTCAGTACATTTAGGTTGAATTCATTTTCACCTGCTCATACTTTTACACACTGCGTTCTGCAGCATTTTTTTCTTTGGTAGCTAAAGAACACCAATGTTGCAGTCATACATTCACTCAACAAATATTTTATTGAGTGCCTAGTATGTGCCAGATGCTGTCCTAAGCTCTAGAGAAAACAGTAGTAAACAAAACATACCAAAATTTTTGCCCTTGTGGAATTTTAAGTGATAGATGATGAACAAAAAAAGTATGTAGTATATTGGAAATGAGGTGGACAAAAATAAAGCAGAGAAAGGGAATAGAGAATGATAGGCTTATGAGGAGGGTTGCAGTATTAAAAAGTCTAGCCAGGGAGGGCTTCACTAAGAAAGTGTCATTTGAACAAAGACCTAAAGATGATAAGGGAGTGAGTCATGTGGATATTTGGGGTAATAATGATGCATAGTTAACAGCAGCCAGTACAAAGGCCGTGAAACAGAAGCATGCCTAGAGTATTCAAGAGATAAGAGAAAGCTCTTGTGGCTAAGGAGGGGAAAAAAGAGTAAAAGGGTAGTCCTAGGAACTTAGGTCAAAAAGGTCATGGAGAAGCTAGATATTTTTAGGGCTTTGTGGGCCATTCTAAAACTTCTACTCTGAGTCAAAGATGGAAAGGCATTGGAGAGCTTTAAAGAGAGGAATTACATCATTTGACTTATGTTTTAATAGGATCAACCACTCATACTACGTGGAGAATAGATTGAAGGGGGTGAGGAGACCAGTTAAGAGGCATTGTAATAGTTCAAGGGAGCAAAGATAATGGCTTGGACCGGTTGGTAGCAATGGAGGCAATAAAAGTGGATCACATTCTGTGTCTTTTTTTTTTTTAAGTTTTTATTTATTTGACAGAGAGAGAGCACAAGCCAGGGGAGTGTCAGGCAGAGGGAGAAGCAGGCTTCCTACCGAGCAGGGAACCTGATGCGGGGCTCATACCCATCACGACTTGAGCCAAAGGCAGACACTTAACGACTGAGCCGTCAGGCGCCCCTCACATTCTGGATCTTTATAAAGATAGTACTCAGGTGCTTTGCTAGAGGATCAGATATGAAGAGTGAGAAAGAGGCAAGACAAGGATAACTCCAGGGATTCGAGCTTACACGACTACACTGCTGAAGTGACCTTTTAAAAACAGACCCGGGGTTTTCATAGTGAAGGAGCGTGTACAGCCATACCTCAGAGATACGGTGGGTTTGGTTCCAGACCACAGCAATAAAGCTAATTCACAGTAAAGTGAGTCAAATGAATTTTTTGGCTTCCCAATGTATGTAAAAGTTACCTTTATGCTCTACTGTGGTCTATTAAGTGTGCAATAGCATTATGTCTAAAAAAGACAATGCGTACCTTAATTTAAAAATACTTTGCTTAAAAAAATACCATCTTCTGAGTTTTTCAGCAAGTTGTAATCTTTTTGCTGGTGGAGGGGTCTTGCCTTGATGTTTGGCTGCTGGCTACTCAGGGTGGTAATTGCTGAAGGGTGGGTAGCTCTGGCAATTTCATAAAATGAGACAACTATGAAATTTGCCACATCAATTGTTTTTTTCACAAATGATTTTTCTGTAGCATGTGATGCTGTTTGATAGCATTTTACCCACAGTAGAACTTCTTTCAAAATCCGAGTCAGGGGCACCTGGGTGGCTCAGTCATTAGGCGACTGCCTTTGGCTCAGGTCATAGTCCCGGGGTCCTGGGATGGAGCCCCGCATCGGGCTCCCTGCTCAGCAGGAGGCCTGCTTCTCCCTCTCCCACTCCCCCTGCTTGTGTTCCCTCTCTCGCTGTGTCTCTGTCAAATAAATAAAATCTTTTTTGTTTAAGATTTTATTTATTTATTTATTTGAGAGAGCGAGAATGAGAGAGAGCACATGAGAGGGGGGAGGGTCAGAGGGAGAAGCAGACGCCCTGCTGAGCAGGGAGCCCAATGTGGGACTCAATCCTGGGACTCCAGGATCATGACCTGAGCCGAAGGCAGTCGCTTAACCAACTGAGCCACCCAGGCGCCCCCAAATAAATAAAATCTTTAAAAAAAAAAAAATCCAAGTCCATCCTCTCAAACTCTTCCAGTGCTTTATTAATTAAGTTTAGATAATGCTCTAAGTCCTGTTGTCATTTTACTAGTCTTCACAAGAGTAGATTCCATTTCAAGAACTACTTTCTTGGGGCGCCTGGGTGGCTCAGTTGGTTAGGCGACTGCCTTCAGCTCAGGTCATGATCCTGAAGTCCTGGGATCGAGTCCCGCATCGGGCTCCCTGCTCAGCAGGGAGTCTGCTTCTTCCTCTGACCCTCCCCCCTCTCATGCTCTCTCTCTCTCATTCTGTCTCAAATAAATAAATAAAATCTTTATTAAAAAAAAAAAACTACGTTCTTTGCTCATCCGTAATAAGACTTCTCATCCATTAAAGTTTTACCTTGAAATTACGGTAGGTCAGTCACATCTTCAGGCTCCACTTCTAACTCTAGTTCTCGTGTTCCTTCCAACACATCTGCAGTTACTTCCTCCACTGAAGTCTTAAACCACTCAAAGTTATCAAGGAGGGCTAGAATCAACTTTCTTCCAAACTCCTGTTAATGTTGATATTTTGACTTCTTAAAAATTACAAATGTTCTTAATGGCATCTAGAATGGTAAATCCTTTCCAGAAGGTTTCAGTTATGTTGCTCAGATCCTTCAGAGGAACCAGCATCTGTGGCAGCTATAGCCTTATGAAATGTTAACTGTTAAGACTTTAAAGTCAAAATTACTCCTTGATCCATGGGCTACAGAATGGATGTTGTGTTAGCAGGCACGAAAACAACACTAATCTCGTTGTATATCCTCATCAGAGCACTTGGGTGACTGGGTACATTGTCAGGAGCCTTAATATTTTGAAAGGAATGTCTTTTTCTGAGCAGTAAGTCTGAACAGTTGGCTTAAAATATAGACTACATTATGTTGTAAACAGATGTGCTGTCATCCAGGCTTTGTTCCAATTATAGAGCACAGGCAGAGTAGATTTAGCATAATTTTTAAGGGCCTTAGGATTTTTAGAATGTAAATGAGCATTGGCTTCAACTTAAAGTCAGCTACATATGTTCCTAACAAGAGAGCCTGTCCTTTAAGGCTTTGAAGCCTTGAAGCCAGGCATTGACTTCTCTCTAGTTGTGAAAGTCCTAGATGGCATCTTCTTCCAGTATAAGACTTTTATCTACATGGAATATCTGTTGTTTAGTATAGCCACCTTTATCAATTATCTTAGCTAGATCTTCTAAATAACTTGCTGCAGCTTCTACGTCAGCACTTGCTGCTTCACTCTGTACTTTTGTGCTATGGAGAAGCACAAGCTTCTTTCCTTCTTTTTCTGCTAGCTTCAAACTTCTTGTGCAGCTTCCTCACTTCTGTTAGCCTTGATAGAATTGAAGAGAGTTAGGGCCTTGCTCTAGATTAGGCTTTGGCTTAAGGAAATGTTGTAGCTGGTGTGATCATCTGTTCTGACTACTAAAACTGTCTCCATATCAGCAATAAGGCTGTTTCAGTTTCTTATCATTCATGTGTTCCCCTGGAGTCACACTTTTAATTTCCTTCAAGAGCTTTTCTGTTGCATTCACACCTTGGCTGTTTGGCACAAGAAGGCCTAGCTTTTGGCCTGTCTTGGCTTTTGACATTCCTTCCTCACTAAGCTTAATAATTTCTAGCTTTTGATTCAAAGTGAGATGTACAACTCTCCCTTCCACTTGAACACTTAGAGGCGATGGTAGGGTTATTAATTGGCCTAATTTCAGTATTGTTGTGTCTCAGAGAATAGGGAGGACCAAGGAGAGGGAGAGACATGGGAGAATGGCTCGTTGGTAGAACATTCAGAACACACACAACATTTATCAATTAAGTTTGCTGTCTTATATGGGCATAATTCATGGTACCCCAGAAGAATTAGAGTAGTAATATCAAAGATCACTAATCACCATAACAAATATAATAATGGAAAGTTTGAAATATTGTGAGAATTACCAAAATGTGACACAGACACAAAAAAGAGCAAATGCTGTTGGAAAAATGGTACCAATAGACTTGCTTGATGCAGGGTTACCACAGGCCTTCGATTTATAAAAAAACACAGTATCTGTGAAGTGCAATAAAGCAACACACAATAAAATGCAGTGTGTCAGTATTAGACTAATTCTTTCATAGATAACATAGATTAGTAGAAATTATCCAATTAACTTGGAAGACTATATAGGACAACTCTGAGGGATTTGACCCTCAAAAATGGGAGACATGCTGGAATATTATTATATGGCTTTTCTCTCTGAAGGCACTCCTAACCTGTGCAGTGTGAGATGGCTGAAATTCAAGTAGGAAGCCACAGTTTTATTGGCTTGAGGTACTAGAAGATACAGTTAAAGAGGAGCTGGAAATTGAGGAGAAAAGAGGATGAGCCTTCCAATGTGTATATGAACTCCCTGGGAATCCTTGGCTGACTCTTCACCTGCGTATGCAAGGGGGAAGTGCAAAGAAGCTACTAAAAAGTAGTATCGGGAAAGACTTAAAAAGATGATCCGAAATTTCAATTCCTTTTCTCCCCAGGAGAAACATTTTGGAATTTTAGAAGGGCTTAATGAACACCCTGGGGTTTTCATTGAAATAGCAAAAAGGCAGTGACTCAGCAGTAAAGACTGTCCTAAGATTAAGGTATAAAACCAGGTCTCAGAGTGATTTAACTAATGTCACTGTTCAAGGGAAGGTAACTGAATCCAGTCTCTACAGTGTGTCATTCCTTAGGTCCAGTATACAATGAAACATTAACAAGTTTGAGAAGAAACAGTAAAATAGGACATACAGACATGAACAGATGAAATTTCTGTTCATCTTTTTTACAAGTATTACAAGTACTTGAAGGACTTACTGTAAAAGATAGTCATGAGTAAAGAAACGAAGGATTTCAGCAAAAGAAACACTCGAAACTATTAAAAGGAATCAAATGGAAATCCAAAAGTGCAATATTTTCAACTGAAATATTAAAGAAAAGTTCAGGGAACTTGAAGATAGATTAGTAGAAATTATCCAATCTGGGAACACAGAGAAAAAAGACTAGGAGAGAAAACAAACAAACAAACAATAGAACCTCAGTGGCTTTTGGAACAATATCAGACAGCCTAACATGTGCCTGGTTGGTGTCAGAAGGAGAGTAAAGAGTAGAGCAGAAAAAATATTTAAAGAAATAATGGCCTCAGATGTGGTGAAAAACATTATTTTACAGATCTAAGAAACTCAGTGACCTCCAAGTGTGATAAATACAAAGAAAATCACACTTAGACATATATAATTAAATTAAACCAAAGAGATACAGAAAAATCTCAAAAGCGGAAGAACAGAAGACAAATTGCATACAGGAGAACAACAATACACTTGACAGCTAACTTCTCATAAGAAGCAACCAAAGCAAAAAGACAATAGAATGACCTCTTTAAAATGCTGAGGAAAATAAAACGCTCAACCTAGAATTCTAGTGAAAATTTGCTTTAAAAATGAAAATATCCTTTAGGTAAATGAAAGCTGGGAGACTCCATTGCAAACAGGTTTTCACTGTAGGAATGCTAAAGGAAATTCTTCAGGCTGAAGTGAAATAACACCAGATGGAAACTTAGATCAACAGGAAGGAATGAAGAACACTGGAAATGGTAAATATGTAGGTAAATGTAAGAATGTCTTTTCTCTCATTTTCCTTAAAAAGCAACTGTTTAATAAGCAAAATTTGTAACATTGAATTGCACAGTTCATAATAAATGTAGATGTAAAATACAGGACTGGAGTAAATTATTTGCAAAGCCCTTATATTTTATGTGAAATGACACAATAATTTTAATTTTTTAATTTTAAGTAGACCATAATCAGGGCTATATACTATAATCGCTAGAACAAAAACATTTTTAGAAAAAAGTATAGCCCATCCCCTCTCCTTTACCCAAAAAGTAAATAAATAAATACGGCAGGAGGGGAAGAACAGAGGAGCAAAAATCAGATGCAATAAATAGGAAACAAAATGTAACAAGAAATAGCAAAATGATAGCTTAAACACAGTCATATCAATAAATAAAGAGAACATCATATCCAAGATCAGGAGCAAAGCAAGGATTATCTACTTAGATCATTTCTACTCAACATTGTCCTGGAGGTGGTAATGTAATAAGGCCAAAAAAGGGGGAGGAGAAGGCATATGTAGAATATCCTAAGGAATCTTCAAAACAAGTACTTGAACCAATAAATGAATTTAGTGAGGCCATGGAATACATGATTGATATATACAAATCAACTGTATTTCTATACACTGGAAGGAAATGGTTAGAAAATGAAATTTTTAAAATACCATTTACAGTGCCCCCCCCCCAAAATAATTAAGAATAAATTAACCAGTGAAGTACAAGGCTTCTGCCCTGAAAACTATAGAACAGTGTTAAGATAAAATAAGGAAGGCATAAAAGGCGTACATCATGTTTTTGGATTTGAAAATTCAGTATTTTTTAAGAAGTCATTTCTCAAACTTCTCAAATTTATCCTGATTTTAACACAGTCCTACTTCAAATCCCAGAAAGCTTTTTTTGTTATATTCACAAAGTTGTAAGATCACTAGTTCCAGGACATTTTCTCACCCCAGAAAGAAGCCCTCTGCCCATTAGCAGTCACTCTCCACTCCTCCATTCTCCTAGCTCCTAACAACCATCTATTTACTTTCTATGTCTGTGGATTTGCCTGTGCTGGGCATTTCCTATAAATGGACTCATATAAAATATATAACTTTTTTTCTGTTTGAGAATCTTTTTATTGTTATGTTAATCATCATAGATTACATCATTAGTTTTTGATGTAGTGTTCCATGATTCATTGTTTGTGCATAAAACCCAGAAAAATATATAACCTTTTAAGAGTGGCTTCTTTCTCTTAGCATAATGTCTTCCAAGCTCATCCGTGATATAGCCTGAGTCAGTACTTTATTCCTTTTATGGCTGAATAATATTACATTGTATGGATATAAGCCAGATCTTGTTTATCCATTCAAAAGTTGGACAGATTGTTTCCAGTTTTTTCCTATTGTGAATGATTCTGCTCTGAATATTCCTGTATAAGCTTTTGTGGATATAATGTTTTTTGGTTCTTTTGGGTATATACGCCTAGGGATGGAATTGATGAGTCATATGGTAACTCTAGGTTCAACTTTTTGAAGAGGTCATAGAAATTTTAACTGAAACTGGGTTTCGTTCATCTTTTTTTAAGATTTTATTTATTTATTTGACACAGAGACAGCCTAAGCAGGGGGAGCTGCAGGCAGGGGGAGGGAGAAGCAGGCTCTCTGCTGAGCAGAGAGCCTGATGCGGGGCTCAAACTCAGGACCCTGGGATCATGACCTGAGCCGAAGGCAGACGCTTAATGACTGAGCCAGCCAGGCGCCCCTTAAGGGGAAATTTAATGCACTCACATTTATTGTGATTACTATGATTACTGCTTTGTTTTGTATTCTCTATTTACTAGGCTTTTTTGTTCATTAGGTTTATTTTTCCTTTCCTGCCTTTTTTTGGAATAATCAAGCCCTTGATTGCATGCTTTCTCCCCCTCCGTCCCCCACCCCGTGAGAGAATTTGGGCATCCTATTTGTACTCTAAGATTGTTAACAAATTTAAACTTAGATGTTTAACTTAATGTCTACAGTAAGTCAAAGTCCCCATTCACTTAGGAAAAGGATAATAGGTTGCTTTCAATTTATTTCCCAAGCATCTCCATAATGAAGTCATATGGAACTGTTAAGACTAGATTTTCTTTTTCTTTTGCCTTCTTACATTATTCTTTCATGATTTTCTATCCATATTTGTCAGTTTTGCTGATTTCTTTGCTCAGCACTATTTCTTACATATTTGCCTTTTCCTGCATTTATTACTTATTTTGCAGGAGTGCTTCCTCAAAGAATTATTTCAGTAGGCTTTATGACTGGTATATTTTCTGAGTCCATGCATAGTTTTTAAAAAAAGTCTATTTCACCCTTACTCTTGAATGATAGACAATTTAAAATCATTTTCCCTGAGAACTTTGAAGATGGTTTGCTAGTTTCCTTTGTTGCTGGTGAGAATTTTGATGTCAGTCTGATTGTGTCTTGATTCCTCTCCCTAGTAACTCTTATTTTTTTTTTTTCCTAGTAACTCTTATTTTTCTTTAGCCTTCAAGTTCTAGTATTTTACTCCCCAGTGTGAGGTTATGGACTTTTTCCTTCCGTGCTGCTCAGCACTTGTTGGATCCTTTCAGTCTGGAGATTCCTGTTTGTTTTTTTTTTAATCTCTGGGACATTTTCATTGGTCATTTTCTCCTGAACACTCTTTCTGGTCTGTTTCTGGAATTCTTATTAGGTATTGAAATTTATACATCCATCCGTCATGGCTCTTAACTTTTTTAACTTTCTGTTTCTTTGTCCTTTTGTACTGTATTTTTGGAGAGTCCTCAGTAAAATCTAATCACCTTGCAATTCATTCCAGTTAACACTAGTAACTGTGAAGGTAACTCTGATGACATCATGATAGTATATGTGCCTGGAAGCAATATACTTTCTCTACATATGCTATGTTATAATTTGCCCAGAAATGAACAAATACAGCAGTTCTAGGGTATGTGATTGCTGTGTGTGTTAAACAAATCTAAAGATAGAAACTTCCTGCAAAATTACTAAATTCTCTGGAATCTCTGTGGTGCTACTCCATGTAGATCAGTACCCATAGGTACTTCATTGTATCCTTCATTTCCTCAAAGGTTACCCTCTTTGTTGTGTCTGTGTCTCAGGGTGCTGATTTCCCTCATCGTTTGGTGATCTTTTTGGCAATTTGCTCATCTGTGTGTTTTTACACTCTGTTCACCTGCTTGAGTGTTCGGTAGCTTACTGCCAGTGGTTGTGAGGGAGGTACAGGACAGGCTGCCGAGGGGCAAACCTGCTGCTCGTCTTCTGGTGTGCGTGCTCTCCTTCCCTCCTGAGGGCCAGCGACTACCTGTGACGGGCACCGCTCTGCCACCCCAGTAGGCACCATTGCTGCTTAGCCTGGGAAACAAACCTCTGTTGACTGCCGCTTGGGACAAGCTGAGGCAGCTGACCTGTTAATCATCCTGATTGTGTGTGTGTGTGTGTGTGTGTGTGTGTCCGTCCGTCCGTCCCCATTCCCCGGCTGTCTGTGTCCAATGACTCTGGCTTGAAGCTGTCTTCTAACTACTACTTTTGCAGATGTCTTTTCCTACATGTGGTTCGGGCTGTGGCTTCCTTCAGTTTACTCTCTCCTCCCCCCGCTGCCATAAATTTGATCTTGTCTGCTTCCAGGATACTGGTGATAGTCTTATTTTCTCATGCACTTAGGATTTGTATTTGTTGAATTTAAATGTTGTTTCCTGAGAAAAGTTTTCCCTAACCATCCAATTTAAAGGAACTTCCCAGCTACTTTCTATTATATCACCTTAGGTTATTTTCATTATAACATCTATGTCTACCTAATATTTGTCTTTTGTCAGTCTTTCCAGACTGAAATGCACACTTCATTAGGGGCCTTTTTTGTTCTGTTTACTGCTGTATCCCAGGTGGTTAGAAGAGTGTCTGGTATATACTAGACATTAAATGTATGATAGTTTAATTAAGTAACTTTATCTTTTCTAAAAAATTATACATCAGATCTGCTTGAATTACACAAATTTTAGATTTTATACCAGCAGCCGGGCTTAACAAATATTTTGGGTTAACCTGTCTGTTCAAGACCCAAAACATTTACTAACCAAATAATTGTCTTTGACCAGAAAGCTGTACATTAACCCATGGACCAGTATGAACATCGAGTTCTTAACTTCCAGCGCTTCAGTATACGTGTCATTAAACTCTGCTTTAAACTCTGGGAGAATTAAAGCAAAGCTTCGATTTTTCTGAGAACATTACAAAATGACCAGGAAAAGCCATAATTATATTTGCTTATAGTTTCTATGATATGAGATATAGTCTATTCTCAGGTAAATTGTAAATCAAAATGCGTCATATCATCATGCCATATTACAGTGGAGTTCCTTTAAAAGGCAAACTCAAATTTCCAAATTCTTAAATTAGGTGTAAATGATTCACTCTACCAAATAAAATGTTTACTCTTGTTCCCTATATCTCTTAGAGTAAATTTGGTAGTTCTAGTCATCTGTTCAGCCAATATATGATAGTAATAAACAACTTTTCAATTTTAAATCTTGTTTTCAGGGTCAATCCCTTAAATATTAGACTGTTAAAACAGAAAAATCCGCTTAGCAGTCTGATTCACCCCTTACGTGAGAACTCCCTGAAAGAAAATTACATGTCTGGGCAAGATTGACCAGGCCTCTACTGCTAAGTATATTATTTTTTCAGTTCCCATATAATTGTTACAAAATATAACAACATTCTAGTTTTCTATATCAAGATCAAATTTATTCCCATATTTTTCTTTAAAAATGTTTTAAATTTTATATTGAAAAAGGTAAAGAGAAAGTAACTTACAGAAAACAAGCAAAATTCATCTGTTCCATAAAACAAAAGAATGCTTATATGTATATCTTTAGGAAATCTTTAGGTTACTTACATTTCTACTGTGAAGAGGATGAGCTTAAACCTTATGTAATTAACCTCATAATTCTGATGGAAATCATTTTAATTTTGTTCTACTTCTTTTATTATTTAGGCAAAGATGCAATTTACACAATTCCAGTGAAAAACATTCTTGCTGTGGAAAAACTGGAAGAGAGCTCTTTCAATAAGAAAAATGTAAGTTACATGAATAATCACTTAAAGCTTTTTAAATTGCACATATTACTTGATTGAAAATTTTCAAGGTTGTTTTGTATTTGCCATTAATCATTACTATTTTAATTGTTGGCTAGAACTGTCTTAAAATTGTCCATTATTTTTCCTGAAACTAACATTGTGTCTCCATTATACTCAAATAAAATTTTTTTTAAATAAAATGTTTAAAAATAAAATTGTCCATTGTTATTGATGCCTTATATAGTCTGCCTAGCCTATTAAGTTAAAGGTACTTTTCTCAGTACTTCTCTAATCTGACCTTTCAACTTGACATTCAAGTCTTTAATAATATAGTCCCAGCCAGTCTGTGCAATCTTATGTACTGTATACTCAAAGCAATCAGGGTGATTTCCTGTTTCTCTGTATTCTCCCACTGCTTTTCCCTTACTCATACTTTCTCCTCCATCTGCAGTTCCCTCCCTTCATTCCTATTTATATGATAGTCCATTCTTTGGACATGTGTGACTTCTAAAAATTATATTCTGTTGTACTTAGTACCATGTGACTCAGATTGTCCTTGGAACTAATTTACTTGAAAAGTAACAATTTGTAAGATACCTGAGCAGCAGTTATCTAGCCAAGCAAACTATTTTTCTCTTATTATACCTTTTTCTGTTTGTACTGTGTTGGTTTTTAGACTCTGTTACTAACTTTTTATCTTAATTGCCTATGAAGATGTTCCAAGTAATACATATGGAGAAACCACTCTATGTCCAGGCAAATAATTGTGTAGAAGCTAATGAATGGATAGACGTACTCTGCAGGGTGAGCCGATGCAATCAGAACAGGCTCAGCTTTTATCACCCCTCTGCATATCTCAACGGAAACTGGCTCTGCTGTCTGGAGACCAGTGAGAACGCTCTCGGCTGCAAGCCATGTACTGCGTAAGTTTCTTTCTGATTAAAAAAAGCAGTGTGGTATATCAATAGAATGAAATATTATCAGCCATAAAATGGAATAAAGTATTGATACATGCTGCAACATGGGTGGACCTTGAAAAATGCCAAGTGAAAGAAGCCAGAAACAGAGGCCATATACTATATGATGACTTTTATAAAAAATATCCAGAATACGTAAATTTATAGACAGAAAGTAGATTGGTGGTTGTGATGGCCTGGAGGGAGGAAGGTTTGGGGAGTGCTAATGGATACAGGGTTTCTTCTTGGGGTGATGAAAATGTTCTCAAATAAATAGTGGTTGGCACAAGTCAAAAAAAGTGAGGTGGGGGCGAGCAATGTCGGAAGTAGATGCATAAGCCTGAGCAAGGAAGAACTTTGCATTCTCTTTCTAATTGTATGGAATAGCCATTGTAGCCCTATGGACTTAAGAAGTAATGTATTGCTTTTGTGCTGAAGTATAGGTGTTATGAAAATGATTTCTCTTTAGATTGGATTTTGGATTAGAGTGCTAGAATGACCAAAACTCTCTTGGCCCCATTTTATTGTCAAATGAGACTAGATTTCTGAGCTTCCTCCTGCAAAGTTCTGAGGTTCTGCTTTTTAATCTCAAGTCACCAAAAGTCTTTGGCATGTTAACAAAATGAAATTTTTCAATGTCTTTAATTTCATTTTTATCATAGAGGTGTCCCTGCAGACATCCAAATAGATATTGATGAAGACAGAGAAACAGAAAGAATTTATTCCCTTTTTACCCTCAGTTTACTTAAGCTGCAGAAAATGGAAGGTAAATATACAATTAAAATATTTTTATATAACCATGATCCTTTGTTACCAATTCCTGAAGTAATTGCTTTGGCATTATCTTAAAGTTGAAAATACTCGTAGCTTTACCAAAATGTTGCTTATGTGGACATTGATTAAACTCCCAAAGGGGCATTTTTCACAGATACTCACAAAGATACTTTTTTTGCATAAATGGGCTGTTCGTAATTAATAAAATGAAAGTATGTGGGTTATCTGTGCATTTCCAGGGGAAGTCTTCCCAGCTTGAGACACTCAGAAAGTTCTTATGTATACTAAAAATTACATTTATGGAATTAGTTTTCTGATAAGAGATTTTACTGCTCCTTTTAGAGGCTTGTGGAACTATAGCAGTCTACCAAGGACCACAGAAAGAGCCTGATGATTATTCTAACTTTGTAATTGAGGATTCTGTAACAACCTTTAAGACAATTCAGCAAATTAAAAGCATCATAGAGAAGCTAGATGAACCTCATGAACAGTATAGGAAGAAAAGATCAAGTAGTGCAAAATATGGGAGCAAGTAAGTATTCTTAAGATTCTTTAAACGTATTTGTAAACATCGTGTGAGATTCCAACTACTACTCTTTACTCACACTGATATGCAGACTTCCTGCTTACCTTCATCTTTCAAGACCGAGCTCAGAACCTTTCTCTTGTGAAAAAGTTCCCCTGGCCACTCACACAGTGGTCTTTGTCTTTGCAGTTCTGCTATTGTTTCGTTATATTGGTGCTGTACTTGATCACCACTTTTAATGTTCACATTATTTCGTTAAGTCAAATACGTAGTAGCTTTTGTTCTTGTTTTGTTTTTACCCTTACTTTTCCATCTTAATATCTTCCACAGTGCCTTATACATACTAAGTACTGAAAAAAAAATCACCTGTGAAAATGCTACAAGTACTTTATAGTTGATTCTTTGAACCCATCTCAGATGTAGGTGACTATTACAGTGGAAAACAGCAGCAATGTCTAACACTTTATTAGGAGCTTAGTCCACCACCAGGCACTGTACCTATTTTACATCATATTATGTAGCGTGTTTTTAGAATCCCCACTGAGGTGGCTTAACCAATAGGAAAAGTTTTATTTTAATTTAATTTTTTTTAAGATTTTATTTACTTATTATTTGAGAGAGAGAGCACGAGCTGCAGGGTAGGGCAGAGGGAGAGGGAGAAGCAAACTCACTGAGCACAGAGCCTGATGCGGGGCTCGATCCCAGGGCTCTGAGATCATGACCCAAGCCGAAGGCAGCTGAGCCATCCAGGCGCCCCACAAGAGGAAATTTTTTAATCTCACAAATTAAGTCCTAACTTCCATAGTTGGTTGGTCCAGCAACTCAATATTGTTATCAAGGACCATCCAGCTACTTACCCGTCCTCAACAAGATGATTTCTGTCTTCCTAAGGTTTGTCCCTTCATGGTCATGGATGAGCTGCAACAGTTCACTATTTTTATATAATAGTATCCAGAGGCAGAAAGACATTATTTCCTTCTCACTAAGAGAAAAGAACCTTATCTAAAGTTACCCCCAGCTTTCCCTGGAACATGGGGCTGCACAGTATCAGCACTAGGATCAGAGTTCTGTTTGCACAGAGGTGAATAGGGAGGGGATCGTTCTTAGTCCACAGTGTACACTGTCTCATTCATCCTCACATCAGTCCAACATGGTTATATTCCTATTTTACAGCTAGAGAAACTGAGGCTCACAGATGTTAAGTGCTTTGTTCAAGGTCATACAGCTGATTAGTGAGGGGCTTTGAATACTGGCCCCACTGTTTTAAGCGTTCTTTAAAAATAATGTGATTATTGGGGCACCTAGGTGGCTCAGTCAGTCGAGCATCTGACTCTTGGTTTCAGCTCATGATCTCAAGATTGTAGATTGAGGGGAACCCCCTCCCCAGGCTCTGCTCTGGGCAAGGAGTGTGCTTGGGATTCTCTCTCCCCATCACTCTTTGCCCCTCCCCACTCTCTCTCTTTAAAAAATGTGATTATTAATTATATTTGTGGTTTATGAACAATAAAAATCAGTTTGACCAGATGTGTGTTCTCCCCAGATAGAAAAAGGTTATTGTAACCATCCGAATCCTGTCTTCTCGACATTAGTGTAATGGGTTCTCTTCCAGCAGTGCTAATATAGTTTTCCTGGAGTCCCCAGAAATTTCCATTTGAGGTCCTAGCCAGTGCTTGACCACTCTTCTTAAATAGTACCTATCCCCCACCCCTGACCACCCTACCTTTTCTCACCTTTATTTTTCTCCATTAAAAAATATCAGTCTTGGGGCACTGAATGGCTCAGTCTGTTGGGTGTCTGCCTTCGGCTCAGGTCATGATATCGGAGTCCTGGGATCGGGCCCCACGTCGGGCTCCCTGCTCAGCAGAGAGCCTGCTTCTCCCTCTGCCCTTCACCTCACTTGTACTTTCTCTCTCTCAAATAAATAAATAAAATCTTTAAAAAAAAAATATATATATATATATATATATATATCAGTCTCTTGGGGTGCCCGGGGTGGCTCGGTAGGTTGAGTGTCCAGCTCTTGATTTCCACTTGAGTTGTGAGATCAAGCCCTACCCCTGTCTCCCCACTCAGTGAGAGTCTGCTTCTCTCCTCTGCCCTTCCCTCTAAGCACACAGGTGCTCATGCTCCCTCTCCCCTCCACCAATAAATAAATAAATCTTAAAAGAAAATCAGTCTATCTTGTACTAGTTTCCTTGTTCATTTTACTTTCCCTGTAACAGAAAGTAAGCTCCGTGAGAGCAAGGTTTTGTCTATTTTGTTCACTGCTGTATCCACAGCTTCTAAAATAGTGCCTAACATTTAATGATCAGTAAATACTTGTTGAGTTAATGAAATAAGACTAGACATGAGAGAGATGCCTGGCTGGCTCAGTCGGTCCTGGGTCCTGGGATCGAGTCCCACATCGGGCTCCTTGCTCAGCAGGGA
Source organism: Zalophus californianus (assembly GCF_009762305.2). Classification (NCBI taxonomy): domain Eukaryota; kingdom Metazoa; phylum Chordata; class Mammalia; order Carnivora; family Otariidae; genus Zalophus; species Zalophus californianus. Next base: position 97,396,573 of record NC_045595.1, read on the forward strand.
ACCTGCTTCTCCCTCTGCCTGCCATTCCCCCTGCTTGTGTTCTCACTCTCTGACAAATAAATAAATAAAATCGTAAAAAAAAAAAAAAAAGACTTGACATGAGAGATTATCAAGGGAAAATTACAAATACTTAATGGATACTGTGAGATAATTTGTCACTTTTTAAAATGTTATATATCTATCTTTTGAAAAATGGTTTTCTTTTATTTTCTAGGGAAAATCCAATTGTAGGAAAAACATCTTAGAGTATGACCAACTGATTCAGAAGAACTGGAAAATACTATTTTTGTTGGAGTTTTTCAATTCATTGTTTATTTTGTTCCTGGTATTTAAGAATGAACATTGGCTTCAGTGTCACCTATATTCACATTGTATTTAATATTTAATAATTGAAAGTAACTGGGAATCCTGCTATTGATGCATTACTAGAGAATTTGAAATTCAAGATTCCCTTTGTATCTTTTATGTCAAAAGCCATGTGTCTGCAGCTTCTTTTTAATAGAATCTTCCTAAAGAAGCTTTATAACAAAAGGAGAACTCCTCCATAACAAGAAACCATCTCTTCCTGTGACACTCCATGTTCTGTGGACTTTTCACTACCATTAGTGCCTGCTCTATACTGCCAATATTGTGTTTTACTAGAAAATCCAGTCCATGACAATTCAGAGCTTTCCATTTAGTTCATCAGACCCTCCCTCTTCAAAAAAGAAAAAAAAAGATTTTCCTTTCGTCTGTTAGTCATTACAGATTACAATAGGGACTTTTGAAAACTGCCAGAGCATCCTTGAAGGTTGGTAGCTCCTTTTGCCTATTTAAAGATGTAAACAGAACTCAGGAGGAATCAGGGAACATATACTGTTGTGCGCATCTTGTTTACATTTGGGATGAGTGATGGCAGATGAAATACAGTGAGACCACTAAATTTTTTTTCATTGTTTTAAATATCAGGTACTCATTTTCTTGATTTGAAAGTTCAAGTTAACGTGACTTGTAAGGACATCTCTTCTGAAAAAGAAGAGACAGTAGTCAGTGAAAGAAGGTGGTGGAAGAATCACTTGACTTCACCTGTTATTATAAGGGCCACCATGAGGATGCCCTCCTCCTAGTGTGAGGGTGAGAGCTAACTAGAAAACAGTCACTTGGCGCACTTTAATAATCTGGCTGCCCCAGATTATACTTTAGATACTCTGTGGTATCTAATCTTTATGATCAGTTGAATGATCAGTGTTTAAGTCTAGAAATAGTGCTTTCCTGAAAATGTTTATATTTCATTGCTGTTTTCTTATTTCCTGCTAGCCAAATGGAGTTTGGGCAAGCAACTGTTTGAATCCTGTTTTTCCCTAATAATTTACTTTTATCCTCAAAACCGTAATTGTAAATAAGCAGTCGAAGCAAGTTGCCTCCTTGAAGTTAAGAGGGATACACATTGCTTCATCAGTATTAAAAACCATGGTACTCTTATTTTGTCTTTTAAAATTTAAAACATTTTCTAAATGTGGTACTTTGAACCTTGGAGTATTTACATATTTCTGTTTAAAACTGTGACTTATTAATGTAAGTCTAGCTAGTAGTGCTTTTTTTGTTTTCCTGACCATAAGCTATATATCAGGATACACTTTGCCAATTTTGTTATTGGTGAGTAATTGTTTTTAAATTATATTGTTACTAGGGAATTTTTTTAAAGACCATTGGCACACAATCAGAGTTCCAGAAATGATTATAACTGAGCAATGTATTTCTCTAAACGACTTGTGAAAATCAATTGGTTTTATTTAAGAATCGGTCCTAGTCTCCATTATGGTAGGTTTATTCCTGCCCACTTTAAAGACAAGTTTGAAAGACTCCTTTAAATTTTATGAGCTTGTGTATTCCATAAATTACACTGATTTATAAATGTGAAAGAATTTAACCATTTAATAAATTTCTCATTGCTGAATTTCATTCAGATTGAAATTTCCTTTTAAGAGTCTCTGAGATGTCTACCTGAAAAGGACATGTGAGCATTGCCAAGTACCACATTCTTTAGTGGCTGTTTTAGCCCTCTGCTTTTCTTCAAGGCAAAAGAAATATTTTTTAAGTATTTCTAATATCAAATCCCCAATCATGACTGCCTTTAAAGATCATGGCATTGTCAAAGGGGCCAAGGCTGTGTGAATACATAACTCTGAATTTGAACGGAAGAGTTTAGTCATATAGTTATTTTCTTCACATGACACTTTTAAACAGCCTATTTGACTGGAATTAACCAGCTTGGCACAGCCAAAAAGAAGTAATGTGAAATTAATCTTCTTTGAAAGTCTACTGAAATAAGAGACCGTGTCAGTAGGACCCTACAATAACCTAGGTACTTGCTTCCAAGGGCCTCATTCCTCTACTGTTATACTTACGAGTACTTTGATTTTTGCTACCAGATCTGCTTTCTCTGCCTTTTCCACACTTGAAAAAAAATACATGGCAGCTCACTTCACCCTGAAAACCTGAAAATGCTTAGAAGGAGAGAAAAGGATGATTTAAAAACTCTTGCCATAAATGCCAGTTCTGGTTCTTAGTTTAGCCATTTCCATCAGTTGTAGTTGTGGTGATCTATTCTTGTTATTGTTTGTTGTGTTTTTTTTTTAGTTTGGTTTTTTAATATTCATTTACTAAGATGATGGCAATAGCTAAGTTTTTTACCCCCAGGAATATAATTTATCAAATTGAATGATTTTATTTGCCAAAGAAATATGTTTATAATGTCACGGGTAATGGTTAAATGTCAAAACTAGATTTTCCTTATTATTAAAAAAAAAAAGGCGATGAATGATGTGGCTTTTGTTTGTTTCTGAAGCCTAATTTCATTCATTTATCAGAAAGGTTCATTCATGCCAGGTTTTAGAAAACAGATTTTTTTCCTTTTTTTTTTTTTTTTTAAGTAAAAGCACCTTTAATTTGTTTTAACGGTACATCCTGTAATGACAATGCTATAAAAAGCCTTTTAGGTGTCCTTACAGTATGCGAAAAATACAGGACTCATTCTAGAGTTAAATTACCTGTCTTGACCGGTATTATCTGCTTCCGTTTTTATTAACTTGGAAATTAATATGTTGCTAGTAAATATTGGTTTTTACAGTGTCCAATTTGAATATGTAAGTTATCAAAACTTAATGTAGTTAAGAATTTGTGTAACCATGTTGTATTGTTGAGAATGTATTTTTATTTAAATTTTATTTTCTTATCAAGAGTATTATAAAAATTAAAAACTTTTGTAACTGTCGCTTGGAAATAACTCAAATAAATTACAAGAAGCCTGTCTATTCTCTGTGAGACCTTACTTTCTTACTGATTTAAGATTTCTTAAAATTATTGTACCTTGCCTATCACTAAGGGAATAGCAAACATGAGAAGTTCTCAGTAACAAAGAAGAACAAAGCCATCTGTTTTAAAAGTGCTCAGGATTCTTTTCTTGCACTTAACTTGGCTGATTTTTGATGGACTGTGGTCCTTATTCGCTCATTCGTTCAACAGACTTGTTTTGAGGACCTCCAGTATAGAGGCACCATGCAGGATCCCTTCATTCCCGATAGCCGGGCACGTCCAGCATGGAGGATTGTATTCCACCCCTGTCCCTGTCTGGGTAAGTAGTTCAGAGCTGACTTTTTCAGCCTATCTTAGACTTTTTGAAGAATTCCATTTCTACTTTTCTCAAAAGAGTTGACATCAGAGCTTCTGGTTACTCAGGTCCTACACTGACTCCTGTACATTACTCTGCCCTGTAGCTTGACCTTCAGTGCAGTCCTTCCAGATGTTAGAATTTGACTATGTTGTGCCATCTTGCTGACCTGTCTAGAGAATATAAAGCAACAGCACCAAAGACCATGTTAGTGGGTAACTTGTGCCCCCGAGGAGAGAAGCCAGAATACTTCCCCATTAGGGCCACAGCAGCCCTCTTAGCATTTCTAAATAAACCTCCGTAAAACTTAGCCCTTGTAACTCCAGAAGAGCTTAAGGTTAATAAAGAGGAAGGAATTGGGTTCTGATTATCTAGGGATCCTACTTTTATCAGAATACCAGAATCCTACTCAGGCTAGCTCATGTATTAGAAAAGAACTTGTCAGAAACGTCAAAGACTTCGAGTTATATTCTTTGATGTAAACAAGCTAGTTCTTTAATGAGAAAGGGTGCCATACTTCTCCCTTTCAAAACTGCGTGATTCCAAAAGAGGAGAACCCTGAGGCCAAATGAAGTCCCTTTATGTGTACACCAGAATAAGAAGGCATAGTTCGCACTGCTGGATTCTGATTGCTGACACTACTACGCCCAAGTCAGTGACCTTCAGAGAATAACCTTTCTTGAGTAGACATGACATGCTTCAAACTCAACGGACCCATGTTCAGAGACTATTGGTCTTGATTCCTCATAGGCATTCTTACCTGAGGTTTGATCTTCTGTGACCAAAAGGTTCATTCTTTGGCTTGTAATTTTGCCATTTGACTTCTTAGCTTGGTGATACCATTTGCACCATATTTTAAGCTTATGCCTGCATTTTATGTTAGCAACAGAGGTGGTGTAACCTGTTGAAAGTCCTGTCAAGATTTGTTTTGTTTAAATAAAAAAAAATTTAAAAAATTTGTTTTGTTTTCTGCCTTGTAGTTCAAATCCTCTTTGTTTCATACCATCAGAACCTTTCTGCTTTCCTTGTGTCGATCTACTTTTTGACGTGGCGTGTAGTCCTTAAATATATAAAGTTTTTGCTCATCAAGGAAGAATTCTTTTGCCTGTAGTGAACAACATTGTTTTCCAAATTTAGCATATTTCTCAACTGAGAACTGAGAAAGCCGCACTGGCTGTTCAAGAAGCACCCATCATTTTAGATGGATTCTCAATGCAGGATGGGGTAAGTGACCCCTAGAGAGGCCTATCGGAATCTCCCAGAGGAGACAGAGGGCTGCGGGGCGGGGGGGCAGTATATAGTTTGAAAAGGCATAGTCAACGTTACAATTTTACCCTTGAAAATACAAACACCTCTTTTTGTAATTCAAACGACAGAAAAAGCTCAACAAAATCTTACTGATACAGATGCGTGGGTGGGACCATGATTCTCACCTGGAGGCCCTTTTCAATACAGAGCCTGAGATACTTGTGTTAATGTGGAACACATTTTTAAAGTTTGGGAAACACTGGAACGTGGGCTGATGTATTAAATTCCAGATCCTGAGCCTGAGTCTCATTCCTAAATTCTACATCAAAATTTGTGTCGGGAGTGAGGATACTGTCAAAATCACTGTTTTGCTGGAGCTTAGAACCCACAGGGAGAAGGAAGCCTGAATAAGTAAAAGCTATCAGGTGGTAAGTATGACGGGGCATAACAAGGCCAGGAGACAGGGAGTGCCACGCGTGGGGCCAGAAAGTGTGGGGGTACACTGGGAAATGAGGTCGTCAAGGCAGGCCTCACCAGGAAGGAGAGTTTGAACGAAGGGGTGAGGAAAGGGAGTCCTATGGATGTGTGAAGGAAGAAATATAATGCATAGGCAGAAGAAATAAAATGCGGGGTGTGCTCAGAGACAGCAAGGACATTAGTGTGGCCAGAGCCAAATGAGTGAGGGGAATGGTAGGAGCCCGGTGGTGGAGGGTATTGAGCAGTGAAATGACGTTGACCCACGTACCTTCTGTGGATTGCTGTGACTGCTGAATTGAAAGAGGTCTCGAGGAAGGCACAGGAGGAAATAGGCAAGCCAGTCAGCTAATACCCTAATCCTGTGAGGGATCGGCGGCTGGGCCTCGGGGTGATAGTACAGAGTGTATGAGGAGTAACTTAGATTCTGGGTAGAACTGAAGATAGAACCAACAGGATTTGTTGACAGGAATGTGGGAGAAAGAAAGGAGTCTAGGAAGATGCAGTAGCTTAAGCAACTGGTTATTTACCGAGATAGGAAAGACTGTAACAGGAGGTTTGTTTGTGCTTTATCTGTGTCCATGGAAAGGATTCCTAGAAAAGATTCACTTAAATCACTTAGTAAGTACTAGGATATATTGTATCTCATTTTATCCAGTTATCATATCCTCCTCAGCAGATTGTCAATGATTCTGAGGGTGAAGAGGGCCTTATTGTACCCCACAGCCCCTCGCCCTTAGATGAGGAGACTTAATGCACATTCCATGAATGAACGACATACGATGGCTAATGATGGAGCAGCAACGGCCTTGACTGAAAGTCACAACCCAGCTAGAAACTACTTTTATGATCTTGGTCAGTTAACCTCTTGTTTTGTTCCCCTATACATGTAAAATTTTTAAGTTTTTGTCTTCAAGAGCAAGGTGTTGGGCCCTTGCTATGCACTAAGCACTCTGTTAAATCCCGGAGTCCTAAGATGATGCCTTCAAGTTCGTGGTCGAGCTAGAGACCAGACCAGAGTGACCCGAAGATCCTTCTACAAGTTCCATACTCACAACACAACCCCCAGGGTCCCTCCTATTAGTCCCTCCCCAGCAGTTTGTGTAGATAATTTGATTCCTTCTGTGGATCTTTCTTGACGGAATATGCCTTGCTCCCTCCCCCAGGGCTCCACGACTATAGACCAATTTAGCAGCATTGACAGACCCTGTAGACTGTATTATAATCCTCTTCTGGTCGTCCTTGGAGGAATTAATAGGGTCCCAGGCGTTAAAGAAGTCACTGATTTACGAGTGAAACAGCCTGGTGTAGGAAGAGAGCCCAGCACCCAATTCTGCTCAAGTGTTGAAATAATTAAACAAAGAGGCCGTTAGACTGAGGTGGCCCTAATACCATGGCCGCCTATGTAAGCAAACCAAAATCTAAGCCTATACATGCCTCAAGGTTACAAAATCAAAACCTAAGGACAGGGGCGCCTGGGTGGCTCAGTTGGTTAAGCGACTGCCTTCGGCTCAGGTCATGATCCTGGAGTCCCGGGATCGAGTCCCGCATCGGGCTCCCCGCTCAGCAGGGAGCCTGCTTCTCCCCCTGAACCTCCCCCCCCATGCTCTCTCTCTCTCTATCTCATTCTTTCTCTCTCTCTATTTCATTCTCTCTCAAATAAATAAAATCTTAAAGAAAAAAAAACCTAAGGACAGCAGTGACAGCCACTAGGCTTTAAGCTGTAGCCAGTCAATAATTTCCTTTCTTCGTTTCTGCATCTTCTCTGTATCTCTCCCCAGACTCCTGCTGCAGAGAGCTCCTAGCCACTTCCAGCGTGGCGCTGCCTGATTGCAACTGATTTTCACTCCGATAAACTTAAAATTGTTCATATGCTGCGGTTTATCTTTTAACAATTTGTAGACAAAAAGCAGCTTTAAAAAGGCAAAGCTGGCACTGACTTGTGACCACAGTTTTTATTTGGATTCAAATGAGCCAAAGGGACTGACAGTTGCATTTTAATGTCACAGAGGATAGCATTTTGGCTGATAATCAGCCCTTCCAGTGACCTCAGAGAAGATGAGGCACAGATGCGGCCATTCTCCCCTCTGGCTGGCTTTAGGTCTTACAGCAAGCCCCTCCCCTGCCCCACCCATTATTTATAAGAACCGTGGAGGAAGTTAAAACCTGTAGCCCTTAATAGTGTAATGATCATTTTGGAATTCAATTGGCACTTTTGGGTGGTGGTTTAATCTTTTTTTTTTTTTTAAGATTTTATTTATTTGACAGAGACACAGCAAGAGAGGGAACACAAGCAGGGGGAGTGGGAGAGGGAGAAGCAAGCTTCCTAACGAGCAGGGAGCCCAATGTGGGGCTCGATCCCAGGACCCCGGGATCATGACCTGAGCCGAAGGCAGACACTTAACAAGTGAGCCACCCAGGCGCCCCTTTGGTGGTGGTTTAAAAGAGCTGGGGGTGCCTGGGTGGCTCAGTTGGGTAAGCATCTGACTCTTAATCTCAGCTCAGTCTCTGATCTCAGAGTTGTGAGTTCAAATTCCACAGTGGGCTCCACACTGGGTGTGGAGCCTTCTTTAAAAAAAAAAAGTGCCTAAAACTAAAAGTGCTAAAATTCAAAATCATTTATAGCAAGAAGATGAAGCAAATCATTCACTTTCACAAGTAAAGACACTATTTGGTAATTTACATTTTAACATTTTAATTTGACTTTTTTTATTTTACTTAAATGCTTATGGAAATAAAAAGACTTGCTCAGGGCGCTTGGGTGGCTCAGTCAGTTAAGCATCTGCCTTTGGCTCAGGTCACGATCCCAGGGTCCTGGGTTTGTGTGCCGCATCAGTCTCCCTGCTCAGCAGGAAGCCTGCTTCTCCCTCTGCCTGCTCTGCCCCCTTGTGCTCGCTCTCTCTCTGTCAAATAAATAAATAGCTTTAAAAAAAAGACTTGCTCAGTTTAAGAGAGGGACACAGGGGCGCCTGAGTGGCTCAGTCGGTTAAGCATCTGCCTTCAGCTCAGATCATGATCCCAGGATCCTGAGTTCAAGCCCCTAGTCAGGTTCCTCACTCAGCAGGGAGGCTGCTGCTTCCTCTCCCTCTGCCCCTCCCCCCGCCTTGTGCTTTCTCTCTCAAATAAATAAAATCTTTAAAAAGAGAGAGAGATGGAAATGCATAAATTAACCACTGTTTGAAAGTATTTTATCTACATATTGAGAAATATATGAAAACTTACAAACAGACCACGAAAATGCAGTATGAAAGTAAATCACATACTCTGCATGTCTTAAATAGCAGTAACTAGAAGTGCCAAAATTCAGTTAACTTTTGTTTTTTCAGCCATCCTTGCAAATGTGGGGCGGGATTCAAGTTTCCAATTATAGTTCAAGGGGTATTTGCTCAAACCCAGATCGAATTTTCTTGCAATTTCCTGCAGTTCCAGTTCAACCAGCCCCAGGGGGTGGCGGATAGGAGAAGAGCTTGTTCTTTAGTCTTCTGTCCCCTGGAACCCTTCACTTGTCATTGTAAGGAGTCCATTGAAGAGCAGCGGACAGCTGCTGGGCCTGGGGAACAGAGAGCCGAAGAAGAGAGGTCAGACCCCTGAGCCAGGCCCCGGTGGGCAGAACCACATGGAGGGGAAGGTGCACTGGCTGAAACAGTGGCCCCTTGCCAAGAGGAAATTTCTTAATGTGCTGAATCAAAAACTCTCATGTAGGCCCCGCCTGCCTCTCAGGTTCTTCCTCTGACCTCCCACCAACCCTCTGACCCTATACTCTACCCCTTTAAGGCAGTTTCACTTCCAAAACAATCCTGAATTGGGGTAGGAAAGGCTGTAGAAATTCCCACCACAGCACGGCTTCCCATGTGGATGCCTCACTGGCAGGGGGTGGGGAGGAGTTGCCAGATTTAGAAAATAAAATATAACTAGTGAGACAGGATCGAGGCACTGGGGTCGGGACTCCTCTTGCTCTGGGGGTGTCTGCAGCTGCAGGATCTCAGGCAAAACAGTGGAATTCTTTAACTGACGTTGGTCTAAACACCCCCACCTAGACACTCCAAGCAGCCCGCCATTGCTGCCCACTGCCATCAAGTCAGCTGTATGGTCAGGTGCCCAGAGGCCCCCATCTCACCCCCAGACTCCTTGATGACTGGCTCCCCAGCTGGGGATGGATGACTGGACATCAGCATGAGACTTTGGCCTGGTCCATACCTTCCTACAGCCCAGGACAGGGTTGTGCTGGAGTCTCCAGACCCCACCAACATTAGCACTGTTTTCCCAGGCTCTGAGCTCCATGTGGAACATGCCATGGTTGACAGCTCCCGTCAGCCCTTACAGCTGTGGGTAGACAAGTGTGTGACCATTCCCCACCAGGCTCTACACTACAGTCTCCTCAGGCATTGTGGGTGCCTGGGGGATGGCAAGGACTCCCTGCCCCAAGAAGTCCCCAAGAGATCGAAGCTCTCCTTCCAGGCCTTCAGCTTTACTGATACTCCTAATGGCACCTATGTTCCCTACCAGCTGCTGGTCTGGGATCCACAGGTACCCTCTGATGCTACCAAGGAGGTCTGCTCCTTCCAGGGAGATGCAAACAGGTGGGAATTTCTGGGAGATGCTTCCTTGAGCGCTATGTGTGACTGTTGTGAGGTTACCTGCCTGGCCTGCTGGTTGTTCCATGGAAGAGCCCTGGCGGCCTCTGGGAGGGCCCCTGAGGAGGCTTCCAACCAGGTGACAGAAGACAGCTTGCCTTGTCCTGAGTTGAGTCAGGCCTCTGATGCCAGGAAGCCTCCCCAGCTCACTGATGCTGATGACGGGGACTCAGCTCCTAGTGGGGTTGATATCCACCCTGGGCATGGGCTTCTGCGTCTTCATCCGCTGCCACTGGCTCAGGACACAGAGCCCTGCAGCACATGCAGCTGCAGGCCCAGGGAGCAGGATCTAAGGAGTCCCTAGTGCCTCCCAGAGTTTTCCAATAAAGAGACGTGTACCAAAAAAATAGAAGAAAATATAGGACACCCAAGTAATTTCAGATTTCAAGGAAACAAGTAAGTTTACCGTTTAAGTATGTTCCAGGCAGATTTCTGTGTTTTACTTAGTAACCCTAGTTTTTCCATACGCAGAGGACAGTCCCACGGGAAGAAGCGCTCTTCCCTCAGCCAGCACCTGCGCTGGAGGGTTCGGAAGGAGGGAAGTTGGAAGGCGCCCACCAGGGAGGTGTCCTGTGAGGTATAACCAGCAGGATCTTCACAGTGCACTTTTGAGGGGCTTATCTTCAAAGTCTCAGGAAAGTCCTTAGTCTGAGGATGGCTCAAGATACCAGGCAGGCCAGGGTAGGCCCAACCTCCCTTCTGAGCCTTCCCCTGCCCACCAGCGCCCCCTTCCTCCCACCAGCAGGGGCCTCCACCCCAGCTCCCTTCCTCCTGGCCAAGCCTCAGCAAGGACTTTACATCCATCAGTGCAACCCAGGTCTTCCTCCTCAGATGGAGGGACATGGGGAGTCCAGGCTGCATGGATGTATCTCAGCACCTGGCAGCTGGAGCCGTGTGTCCTGGCTCCATTCCCTGCCATCATGTCCCCTTACGTGGAGTCCCCTGCGGACACCTGTGTACACTACTTCCTCTATACATTGGAGACAAAGGCCCTGCTTCCCTCGGGGGCTTGTGTGGGGTCAAAAGCGTGTGGGTAATAGTAAAGAGCACCTGTGTTAGGGGTGGTTACTGTTCTCCGGGTCCCTAAATCTTAGTCTGTCAAGGGGCCACCTACTCTTGCTTTCTGCTCTCTCCCATTTGGAGCATAATGGATAAGGCATGGGTGCATTGTGAGGCACCGGATTGGCTGAGGGAGAGGCTGCAGGGCCCCTTTTAATTCCTTTAACAGAAAACATTGCCTGCATGGGGTACCCCAGAATTAGTCCCACCTCAGAGGAGGAGATTGGCCCCCTCACTTCCTTCCAGTCCAAGGACCCTCACTGTTTGAATTGTTTCACATTCTAAGAATTCTCTTTTCAGGGCATCTTCTACACTTTTTCAAATTCCCGTGTCATCTGACCTTTCATGACCCAGGGGGACAGAGACCAGGCCACCCTTCTAGCCTCACCTGGCTCTGCCTCAGTGCACACTTTTCCCCCCAGCATATAGCCCAAGCTCCAGATTGCCAACCCGAGGGCCAGGTTCTGGTGCTAGACAGGAGGCTCAAAGTGGACCACAGTTCTGGAAGTGGGGACGGGATGGGGGGGGGGCATTGATACGCATTTTCTGAGCACTCTTACATAATCGTCATAACAAACCTGACACCAAGGGAGAATGTGCTGCCCAGAGATGCTAAGTGATCATCCCACTTGTCAGACCAGCAGGCAGAAGCCAGGGCAAGGCTTAAAAGAACTTGAAGGCAGGGGCACCTGGAGGGCTGAGTAGGGTAAGCATCCGACTCTTGGTTTCAGCTCAGGTCATGATCTCAGGGTCCTGAGATCGAGCCCTGAGTCTCCCGGAGTCTACTCCAGATTCTTTCTCCCTCCCTCCCCCCCTCCCTCTCTCTCACTTCCCTCCGGCCCCTTCCCCCTACTCCCACGCACGTTCTCTCTCTCTAAAATAAATAAATAAAATCTTAAAAAAAAAAGAAGAAGAAGAACTTGAAAGCAGGCTAGTGATTGCCTTGGCGCCTGTAAGCCCAGCTCCCACCCAGAAGCAGGGAGCAGAGTCACAGGATGCGGCCAGGCTCACAGACCGGCCTCCAAATGGGAGCGGCCCAGAGTGGGCATCAAGGACCAAGAATTGGGAAGCTGGATGGAGAAACGGGAAGTGGCAAGGCTAGGCCCCTGGGGCGGTTTGACACCAGACAGTCCGGGAGTGTGCTCCCCTGAGGCCCAAAAGGGCCCAGACAGGGGGGTGGGGGTGGGGAGGGGAGAGTGGAGGGTAGCCACAGTAAGGAAGGCCTGTTACATGTCAGGGGCCAGGGCCAGAACCCAGAGCAACAGGTGGGCCAAGTTGGCAGCACCTGCGCCTAGAGCCCTTAGGTCAGCCCTGCGAGGGCCCTGGGAGCTGCACTGCGCCTCATTTCTTAGGCCCAGACACAGGGCATTGTGCTGGAATGCAGGCCCGCGTCACCCCTGCCCTTAAGCTGGGAAGCCATCTCCACCCTCATTTCCCCACACTGTCTGCTCGGCTGCTCGGGGTGGCCGCCCGGCAGGCTGCTTGCCCCCCTTCCGGGCGCAGGTCTCAGGCTCACTGGGCTCCCCCAACATGACACTGGATCCCAATGGCCACTTTCCTCCAGGCCTGTGGACACCCTCTCAGGCAGCCAACATGGACTAGCGTCTCAGGCTCAGGCCTCAGGCTCCCTCCTCTCTCTGGCTGAGTCCCGAAGTCTGGGCTCAGACACCCTGAACTTCAAGACGGCCACAGAGCATCCAGGATAAATCTCTCCAGAGTCATCTCCACAGAGTGACCAAATCTGGGTACCTTCCAGAAGGTTGTCAGCTACCAGGCAGACTCTTGACCCCTTGAGACAGTTCCCCTTTCTCCAGGCCTGGGAACCAGCAAAGTGGCCTTTCTTTTTTTTTTTTAAAGATTTTATTTATTTATTTGAGAGAGAGAGAATGAGAGATAGAGAGCACGAGAGGGAAGAGGGTCAGAGGGAGAAGCAGACTCCCTGCCGAGCAGGGAGCCCGACGCGGGACTCGATCCCGGGACTCCAGGATCATGACCTGAGCCGAAGGCAGTCGCCCAACCAACTGAGCCACCCAGGCGCCCCAAAGTGGCCTTTCTTATCCCTCCTGACTTATCCCCCCTAGTTAAGCCCAAACCCCCTGGGGAGGGGTCTCCTGTCAGGCTGCTGCAAGTCAGTTCCCCAGCTGTGATTAACATTTTAGGGAGTTTGGGGAGAAAGAGAAGCACTAGACGTGGGGTTCTCAAAGTGAGGTCCCAGCAACAGAAACAGCCCCTGGGGACTTGACAGAAACACAGATGCTTCGGCCCTGCCCTGACCGAGTCACAGCTGAGGTGGGGTCTGGTCAGCGTGCCCCTCCCTGCCCCGGGGGGATTCTGACAGGCTTTCAAGCTGCAGCAGCTGCTTCAGCCGTGGGTGAGGGTCGGGTGCTGCAGGTGCTGCAGGTGCCTGTTCTCCCTGACCCTGCTGAAGAGGGGAGCCTCCGTGTCTGGGGGGAGAAGGCGATTCCTGGAAGCACCAGGCCGTCCCCCGAAGCCCTTCTGACTTACCCTAGGTGTTAACACTGTGGGAAAAGCCCAGAGCTGCATCAAGGTGGCGCAGGGCCATCTAAGATAAAAAATTAAAGTTCCCCAAATATTATCGTTGGGAGTACTTAGGAAGGCTCTACTGTGGTGTCTTTTACACAAATATTGTGAGTCACAATAACTGTGTTTATCTTCGTTTTCCTTCAGCAAATAAGGAAACATCTGCGGGGGTGCTGATATTTATTTATTTTTGGATGAGCATTGTGATGTTGGAAATATTTCGTTCAGGATTATAGAACCCTGAGGCTAGAAGCACTGCCCCTGAGGAGGAGCGAGGAGTTAATTGGTAAATCATGTAGACCGTCCCTTTTAATTAAGAAGACCTCAGTGTGTCATTCCTTGTTTTTAAGTGACATCGCTTCAGGCATCTGGCTTCTCAATAAAACGTAAGGTCAGGCCACAGTGGGAAAGGAAAGGCAGTCCCAGGGGAGGGCGCTTGGCCCAACAATCCCAAATTAAGTTGCCTCTTCTGCGCCTCAGTTTCCACCTGTTTGTCTGCCTCATAGGGGAGCTAAGAAGCCAGGTGCAGTTGCAGACTCAGGCTCTTGATCTCATTGAGCCAGGCCCTTGCGAGGGGTCCTTGTGTGTAGATCCCTACAGTGGCTGCCATAAAAATCCTACTCAATCTCCACGGCTCCTGCACTTAATGTCAGAAGAAAAGGGGTGCTTTGTATCCTGTGACAATAGAGGACAAAGAAGAACAGCCCTACTAAAAACCTAATCCACAAGAGTCTGAGCCAACAGCAAGGTGCCTCTCCCGACTCTACGTTCTTGAGGAAAAGGCTGGATGCAACCAGCCTTTGGAGAGAATACTTTTTAAAGTTGGATTGGAAGAAACAAAAACATATATCCACACACAGACTTGCAAGGAAGGCTCACAGCAGCTTTGCTTGTAATAGCCAAAATATGGCTGTCCGTTAACAGGTGAATGGATAAACAAACCATAGTTTATCCAAACAATGGAACGCTCACTGCTCAGCCAAATAAAGAGATGAACTGCTAGCACCAAAACAGTAGGAGTGAATCTCAGAGTCACTGTTCTTCGTGAAATAAGCAGGGCAAAAAGAATACGAGCTGTGTGTTTCATTTGTATGAAAGTATAGGAAGTGCAGGGGCGCCTGGGTGGCTCAGGTGATTAAGCATCTGCCTTGGCTCAGGTCAAGATCCGGGTGTCCTGGGATTGAGCCCCACATTGAGTCACCCATTGAGCCCCGCATCAGGCTCCACGCTCAGCGGGGAGCCTGCTTCTCTGTCTCCCCACTGCTTGTGCTCTCTCACTCACTCTCTCTCTCTCAAATAAAGTCTTAAAAAAAAAGTATAGGAAGTGCAAATTAACCTGTAGTGACAGAGGGCAGGTCAGTGGTTACGGGGGGGGGGGGGGTTTACAAGGGCACAAGGGAATGCGGGTGCTGGATACGCTCACTCTTGACTGTGGAGGTGGTTTCATGAGTGATTTTTCATAAGTTAAAATTTATCAAATGGTACACTTGAAGATGTACAGTTTATTGTATGGCAATAATACATGAGTGAAGTTAAAAAAAACATGGGTGGGCAGTTCTATTTCTTGGAGAAATTGGTCACGTTTCTGCTAGAGTCTCTACTCTTTCTGGCTCAGTTAGAACATACAGATTTTTGTGGTGCGCTGTTGACCCCAACAGAGAGATGAAAAGTATTCCAGGGCAAACGGTGTGTGCATTTGTAAGTATAAAGTGACAGGGAATGAAGAAATGGATCTCTTTTATAGTGACAGTCGTATTAGTAATAATCAACAATCTGAGCATCTGTTATCTGCCAGGCTCAGTGTTTTACAAACATTACCTGATTTAATGCTCACACAACCTTGTGAGAAGGTGCTATTGAACCCACTGTACAGAGCAGGACATGAAATCTAAGGGAGACTGAGTAAGTCCCTAAGGAGTGGCAGGCAGGTCCAGGGTTTGATTGGGTCTGTAGCCCTGCACTCTGAGATATTAAATATGACGATCTCTGGCCGGTGTGATCAGAAGTGAATTTTATTTTATAATTTTTAAGTACTTCTCAAATTTGCCACAGTAAGCATGTACTACTATTAACCAGCAGTATTTGGAAGTCTTTAAAATTATTATAGCCACTTTGTAACCATACTTTTAAAATTCTTCTCCTGTAAGCATAATTCCGACTGCTTATTAAGGCTATCGAGTGCCACGTGCTTAATCTCTTATTTATTTTTTTAAAGATTTTATTTATTCATTTAACCAAGGACCTCAAACTTGAGCATGCTTCAGGATCACTTAGAGAGCTTGTTAAAACAGAGCGCTGAGTCCCACCCCAGAGTTTCTGATTCTGTTTATTCATTTAACCCCTACCCTGCCCAGCAGTGCTGGAGGAAACAGGAACACAGGTGGAGGAGTTATTGGAGGCCAAGGTTAATGAACTAGCGACAGTTCTGACTCAGTCTGCAGGCAGTTCCTTGCACCTGAACCTCTATTGGAACCACTAGAGATGGGAGGGGCTTAAAGCTCCAGCCTCGGGGTGTTCTGCTAAAGGCTGCTCACCACAGATTGCTAGGAGCTCACCTGCAGTAGAAGAAAAAAAATGTTGGGTTTATGGGATTGCGAGCAGGAGAGAAAGCCCCCAGAGACTCAGGAAGGAGCTGTGAGAGGCTTCTAACAGGATCGGCCATCTGCGGGGTGACACCTGGGGACATGAGGAACCGGGGAGGCAGTCCTAGATGGCATGCTGTCGAGAAGGGCAGAGCAATTCGGTAATTGGGCATCTAATCTTATCAGGAAGGTGGGAGCACCGGTCACTCAGATTCATCAGAAGAGGGGGTCATTCAATCACTTTTGTGTTTGGGGAATGACCAGGTCTGTCTTGTTCCAAACACATGAGAGGGTGGGAGGCTTGTCTGAACATCGCTGACCTGCAGTTGGGCAACCACCATCTGGCTGCCAGCAGGGCTGGTTGTCACATTTTCGGTTCAAAACCCAGCGTCCTTCTCAAAACACCAAAGAGAGGGCGCCTGGATGGCTCAGTTGTTAAGTGTCTGCCTTCGGCTCAGGTCATGATCCCAGAGTCCTGGGATCGAGCCCCACATCGAGCCCCACATCGGGCTCCTTGCTCGGCAGGAAGCCTGCTTCTCCCACTCCCCCTGCTCGGGTTCTCTCGCTATCTCTCTCTCTGTCAAATAAATAAATAGATAAAATCTTAAAAAAAAAAAAAACAAAACAGAGACTGTGTCTTTCTTTTTTTTTTTTAAGATTTTATTTATTTGACAGAGAGAGCACAAGTAGGCAGAGTGGGAAGCAGTGGCAGAGAGAGAAGCAGGCTCTCCTCTGAGCAGGGAGCCCAACGCGGGGCCCGATCCCGGGACCCTGGGATCACGACCTGAGCCAAAGGCAGCGGCTTTACTGACGGAGCCACCCAGGCGCCCCTGTGTCTTTATTTCTTAGCTCCAGAATCCCTGTTCTCTTCACAACAGTTACTGTGTGCTTCAGAGAGGGGTCAACAATACAAATTCTAAATAAACAATCCCCATAAAAATGTAAATGCTCACCGCCTACTTTTTAAACTTTGAGATTGAATGTCTGCACATTTTCTAAGGATGCCTTCGTCCAGGGGCAGCTGGGTAGCTCAGCTGGTTGAGTGTCTGACTTCTAGTTTCAGCTCAGGAGGATCTCTGGGTCCTGGGATGGAGCTCCAAGTTGAGTTCTAAGTCGGGCTCCCCACTTGGCAGGGAGTCTGCTTGTCTCCCTCTCTCTCTCTCTGCCTCTCCCCCTGCTCGTGCCCTCTCCATCTCTAAAATAAATAAATCTTAAAAAAAAAAAAAGATGCGTCAGTCCAGGAGTTCACGTTTCCATAAACCTCTATTCTACCGTGGGTAATAGAAATCGGAGCAGCTTGACATTAAATAAATCAGGGTGCTTTCCTTATGTAAGGAGGACACACAGAGGGCAGGCCAAACAGGGTCAGCTGCTCCACGATGCTATCCGAGACCCCGACTCCTTCCATCCATCTTCTCAGCCATCCAGACTGCATTTGATGTCTGGTGATTATGTACCTACCGGACAGCAACTTCACCTTCAGCACAATGACTGTATTATTCCAAGCGAGGACAAATGGAAGAACAAAAGACAAAAACCTGGCTCCTTTTAAAAAGAGCTTTCTGAGGCCTGGGTGGCTCAGTCAGTTAAGCATCTGTCTTCGGCTCAGGTCATGATCCCGGGGTCCTGGGATCGAGCCCCACATCAGGCTCCCTGCTCAGCGGGAAGCCAGCTTCTCCCTCTCCCCCTGCCCCTCCCCCCCCCCCGCTCACGCGCGCTCTCGCTCTCTCTCGCTCCTGCTCTCTCTCACTCTCACTCATTCACTCTCTCTCTCAAATAAAATCTTCAAAAATAAAGAGCGTTCTGAGGAGCCTCATCTGTTGGCTTTGCTTATGGCACCTGCCAGTGCTATGTCACATAGTCACCCCATATGCAAGAAAGACTGGGGAAGGTTGTTTTCCTTGCCTGGTTTGCTGGCACCCATGCTGAAATTGAGTTACATCAGCAAGGCAGAAGCAGAGAATGGATAGTAGGAAGGCCGCCAGTAGCATGGCCAGCCTTGCAGGAGCCCAAAACACATGATTAACCTCTCCAGTATTCAGCCCATGTGAGTCACACCTAAAATTATAACAACGGTGAAATGAGTTCCAGGCTGCCCTGATTTACAAATGCTCAGTGTGTGAGGAACCCATATAGTACTTGCAAACTGGTGCATATCCCACCCACTGC
Source organism: Zalophus californianus (assembly GCF_009762305.2). NCBI lineage: Eukaryota > Metazoa > Chordata > Mammalia > Carnivora > Otariidae > Zalophus > Zalophus californianus. Next base: position 97,414,929 of record NC_045595.1, read on the forward strand.
TCCAGTTACCCCTGTGCCCTTGGCCGTTGGTCCAGATTGTTACCTCCCAAGAGCCATCTTTCCCTTTTTCTGTAAGTAACAGACGCTCCCATTTTTAGTTGGGCTCATGTCTGCCTGGATTAAAGGCATTTCTCATCATGTCCCATCATTTTTTGTAGCTAGATATGATCATGTCCATAAGTCTGGCCACTGGAATCTAAGCAAAAGTGTCATGTGTAATTTTTGGGAAATGTCCTTAAATGGAGAGAATGTGCACTTCTGTGTCTACTTCTCCGTCTGAAACGTGGACAAAATGGCTGGAGCTCCGAAGCCATTTTGGGCCAGGAGGTGGAACTCACACAGAGGATGGCAGCATAATAACATATTAGGAGCTTGGATTCCTTATGATCTTGGAGCTTCTGTAGCAGCCCTGGACTGCTTATCCATGAACTTCATTTACATGAAAGGGAAATGAACTTCTATATTGTTTTAACCACCGTTAATGGTTGCAGCTAAACCTAATCCTCGCGTTCCAATTCCTTGAACCTTCCCACTGTGCATAAGAAGGATTTCTCATCTCATCTGTGGCGGTCCATCTAGTTCCTGTCCTCTGGGCAGTGGCCTTCTTCATCATTCTCGGCTCCCTAAGCATGTGTCTGAGTCCCCGTCAGTGACCCATAAGTGCACTCTCTCAACCCCGCTCTGTACTTCTCCTTCACTGCCCCCTCTCTGGTTGCGTCCTAGAAGACTGAACTGGGGCCCAGCAGAGGAAGAGGCTGCACAGAGTAGAATTAATTCAGGAGCACCGACTCAAGGGAGCACACTCGCTGAAAAGTCACGTCTGACCAAACGCAGGATCCCTCCTCGCTCTTCCCTACCTCCTCACTTCACTTTGTGCCTCAAATTTCTTCCATTAGAGCCATTTGAGTTTAAAAGACACATTAGAAATACAAGTAGCCCTGGAGGAGAATGGACTATTTTCCATTTGCAGTTTACTGCCAATTAGTTTAATCCAATTTCTTTTTTAATTCACTCTTCCATTAAACATTCATGAAGAGCCTATTTTATATCCTTTTTAAAAGAGATTTTATCTATTTATTTTGAGAGAGAGAGCATGCGTGTGCCGGCCAGGGGAGAGGCAGAGGGAAAGGGAGAGAGGATCTCAAGCAGACTACATGCTGATCAGGGAGGGGAAGCAGGGGCTCAATCCCACCACCCTGAGATCATGACCTGAGCGGCAATCAGGAGTCCGAAGCATAACGTGCAGAGCCACGCAGGTGCCCAAGACTATTATCCTAAGAGACGGATAATTTATTATTTGTGCTGGAGAGCAGAAGTCTCACACGGTTCTCACTGAACTAAAATCAAGGTGTCAACAAAGCTGGGTTCCTTTGTGGAGATTTGGGGAGAATAATTTCCATACCTATTCTGCTTCTAGAGGCTATGGGAATTCTTTGGCTGGGCTCCCCTTCCTCCATCTTTAAAGCCAACAACGGGGTGGAGGGCAGGGACATTCCCCGTTGCATGTTTCCGACCACAGGGGAAAAAAGTTTTCTGGGCTTTATGTTCGCAGTCTCAGGCAATTAGATCACCGCCCTCAGCCCCCTTCCCCGTATTAATCAAAGGTAACAGCCCCACCTCAAGGTCTGTAACTTCAATCACATCTGCAAAGTCGCTTTTGCCATGTAAGGTAACACATTTACCGGTTCCAGGACTAGACCATGGATTTCTTTGGGGGGGGTCTTTATTCTGCCCCCAAATCCTTAAATTTACAAGCCCCAAAGCCACTGCCCACGGCCAAATTTCTTAAAATCCTTTTTCCTCCCCACCCACTTCCAAAGCTGCAACGGCTTTTGCGTGTCCCTCCTCAATACTCCCCCCAAAACTCCGTCACAGGCCTAGCCCTGAGCTGCCTCCTTTATCCCGGAGCCCCCTGCCTCCCGGACCTGGGCAGGGGGCTGGGGACGCCGGAGCAGCAGAGCTGTCTGCGGGCGGGAGAGCCCCCGAGGGGTGGGGCGCAGCTACCTGGGGCGACCTCTGCCCCGCGTCCCCCCTGCCCCACTGATGGCCAGGCACACGGGTCCCCCACTTCTGTCCCCTCCTAGACCTCGTCCCTCGCAGCGCCACTGGCTGTGACGACCTCGACCCGCGGCGGGGACACCAGGAGCTCTCCAGGTCCGAGGCCGAGGCCACCCTCCGGAACCCTGGAGGGGCGCTCTGCCTCCACCCCTCCCCCTCCCCCCTCCCCCTCCTCTCGCCTCTCCCCCTCGGCCCCCCCCCCCCCCCGCTCCGCCTCCTCGCGGGCCGCCCTCTCCAGCCCCCGCCCCCCCCGCCGCGCCCCGGGCCGCCCGTCGCCAAGGTGCAGGGCGCACGCGGGAGGCCGGCCGGCGAGGGACGCGGGGACCCGACGCCCGAGTGAGTGCGCGGCGCGGGCCGGCGACGAGGTTGCGGGGTGGGTGGCCAGAGTTCTCTCCGGGAGGTACGGCATTGTTGCGTGCGGCGGCGGCCCCGGAGGAGGGAGCGAAAAGCAGCCCCTCCTTGCCCACCGTCTCCCTCTCCCCCGGGACTCCGAGAAGGCAGGGCCCTCCTACCCCTTCTCTCTGCCCCGCCGTCCTCACCTCACCGTCCCCAGCTCTCGGAGAGTCACAGTTAGCAGAGGGTGGGGCACCTGCTCCTTAGGCCTCCACGAAATAATCATCAATGAGCCAGCCAGGCAATGCTGGCCTTAAGCGCCTGGGTAGCTGCTGGCCCGGGCCACACATTACTGTATATGGAATGACAAAGAAATGCTCATGATAAAATATGAAGTGAAAAGCTCAAGATTGAAGAGGGTCTTAAGAGAGTATTTATAGAAACTTACCCGTGTAGTTTGTGCTCCTGTAAATACCCAGAAAGGGCTGGTGAGAAATACCAGTAATATTACATAGTACCACCCTTAGCTTGGACTGCCTTAACAAAATACCTTAGACTGGTGACCTAAACAACAGAGATCCGTTTCTTACCGTCTGGAGACTGGGAAATCCAAGAGCAAGGTGGCAGTAAGCTAGGTTTGGAGCGTTTCCTCTTGGCTTGGAGGTGGCAGCCATTCTCAAGAGACAAAATAAGCTCTCTGGTGCCTCTTCTTCTTCTTTTCTTAAAGATTTTATTTATTTATTTATTTAGAGAGAGAAAGTGTGTGAGTAGGGGTACGGGCAGAGGGAGAGAATGTCAAGCAGACTCCGAGCTGAGCGTGGAGCCTGATTTGGGGCTCGATCTCATGACCCTGAGATCATGATTTGAGATCATGATCCGAGGTCATGACCTGAGGTGAAATCAAGAGTCGGTTACCGAACCCACTGAGCCACCCAGGAGCCCCACTCTGTGTTCTGTGTCTCTTCTTATCAGGGCACTGATCCCATGGGGGGAGACCTGCCTTCATGACCACATCTAACCCTGATCACCTCCCAAAGGCCCGATCTACAAATACCATCACACGGGGGTTGGGCTTCAACAAAAGAATGTGGGGGGAGGGGGAGATGAAAACAGAGAGTCTGTAGCAATACCTTCTAGGTGGTACTTTAGAGTGGGTAAGAATTTGGGCTGTAGAGCCAGGCTGTCCGAATTTGAATCCCAGCTGCAGCTGTTACCAGTGCTTGCCCTTAGGCAAATCACTTCCCTCACTAGGCCTCAGCTTCCCCACCTGAGCATTCATTCTGTTCCAGGCTGTGTTCCAAGTATCCATCAGGTACTAATTCATTATTCCTCATAACAATTCTTTATCATCATCATCATCCATCATCATCCCCATGTTACTGAGGAAAAAACTTTACATTTAATTGGCATTCAATTCTCACAAATACCAAAGAGGTTATAGTCCCACCATTTTTACAGATGAAGAAGACAGGGTTCGGGGAAATGAAGTTGATTACCCACGGTCAGTCTACTAATAATTGACAGACACAGGGTTCAAACTGGTTCCTCTTGAAACAAGGTCTCTTAATAACTCCCATAAACCTTTGTCTCTGTGAACCCAGTTCAGAGACCCAACAATTACCTTAAGTTATTGTAACCAAACCAATGTGGGGTTTTAGCTCCTTAGTGAGTCACAGTTACACCAGGTGGAGTTGTCCCACAAAGTAAACTTTATTTGCAGCAAATAAGGAGATCACAGGAAATAGCTTTCAAAGCCAGACGAGAGAGAGGGAGAGAGAGAGAGAGAGAGAGAATGGGTTCCTTTTGTTTAGGGTTAGGATGAATATTTAGATAGGAAGGCCTTGTCATCGTATGTAGAGGTGGGCGTAAGGTCATGCATGTACCTTAAGGAAACATGCCTATACATAGGTTGTATGTAAGTGAGGCTCTTCCTTGGGAGGAGTTTTAGTATTATAATGAGGTAAAGGTCATTGGCAGTCATTCCAGAGGTCAATCCCCCCCCCCCTCCCCCCCCCCCCCCCCCCCGCCCCGCCATCTGAGCCAAAGTGAGTCCGGGAGTTTAGCTCAAACAGTCTCCATGATCTGGGAGGTGTTGTCAGGGCTGTAGCCACCCCCTGAGGGTGATTTTAGGTTCCCTTTGCCTGAGTTAAGAGGCAAGCCGGAAAGAAGAGCTTAAAGAAAAATGTAAAACAAAGGTTAGAGAGTATAAGCAGGTGGGCAATGAAGGTCAGGTCTTGGGATCTAGCTGGTGACATTATCACATGGAGGAACCTTTCAAGGCTGGATAATGGAAGGGACAAATCAGTACTGATTGGGTGGTTTCCTGTGGCCAGCAAAATAATAGTAATCTCAATAGTACTAATAAAGTTTATTGAGCACTTTTACTGTGTGCCAGGCATTGTGCTAAGTGCTTTATAAACTTAACCTTCCTTAATCCTAGCGACAACCATAATCCATTTCACAGATGGAGAAATAGAGGCTTGAAAAGGCTTCATAGAATACCTCAGGCCACCCAAGTGAGTCAAATAGTGGAGACAAGACTAAAATCCAGGTCTGTTTCCCTTCAAAGCTCACGTTCTTAACCACTGTGGATATGCTGCCTGGCAAGAATTATGTCTATAAAGAAAACTATGCCATTTAAAAATCAGTATGTCTTTGGTAATATTTAGTGCCCACTAATGTTAATTGTATCCCTTTATAATGGAGTTCCAAGGGTACTGCCCCATTTTAAAGAATCTGAAAGAACATGGATCCATGAATATAGAGACTGGAAATTGAACAATTCTGCTCAAGTGTCTCCATCTTGATTCCCTACTCCCATTTGAAGACACATGAGGCACTTTAAGGTTTTCCGAGAAGGGCATGCAGCAATATTTGCCAATTTTTAGTGGGGGAAGTGTGATCTGCTCCTTAAAAAGACATCTGTGTATTGGGTTTCAGGGCAAGGTACTATTTTCAGAATCCAGGTGGAATCTCACACAGTAAAACAATGCCAAGAGAAAAGGAAGGAAGACAAAAAACTAAAGGAACACCCCTGCCCATCGTTCCAATTCTTCAAAAGTTCCTGAAAACATACGAGAAGCACTGCGCCCAGACGCAGACATCTGTGTGTCCAGCCATCAAACAGGACTTGAAAACCAGCATCAACAATGAACAGATTCTCAGGAAAGTGAGTGCGTGGCCTCCTTTGCTTATTCTTCTCTGAAGTGAACTAACTAGGGTTTAGCCCCGAGGAACACGGGTCCTCAGACAAGGCGCTCTCTGCGTTCCTGCCTGCCTGAAGCCCAAAGCCTGCCTCTGGCCCTTGGGGCTCTGCTCAGCATCTCTACCTCCCTGCTCCTACCTCCGGGTCTCCCCCTCCCAGTCCTTCCAGCAGACCTGGCTTTTCTCACACCGCGCTTCACATCTGGAATAGCCAACCTGCCCCTCCCACTCTACCTCTGGAAAGCCCCGCTCAAAGCACCACTTTGGGCATCATTGCAGGACATCTGTGCCCAGCATGCCCGCCACCCCACGGGACCCCTCCATGAGAATGTTTGCTTCCCTTGACAGCTCCTGTGTCCGTGTCATCAGGCCAGACCCCCCCCGCCCCACCCCGGCCCGCCGCACTCACCCATGCTTCCCCCTCACTTGGAGTGAGGTCAGCAAACACAATTCTGACTCCCAAAGTACAGGATTTCAGAAAAAAAAAAAAAATCAGATGTCATATCTTTTCTGAGATTAAATCTAGGGATCGCTTGTGAGGGCAAAGAAGAGCGGCCAGCACTGAAACTAAACGGTCTACTCTGGCGAAGGGGCACCTGCTAGTCCGGAAGGTGGGGCCTTGCCGCCAAGGGCGGACTGGCTGCTCTCCAGCTTTTCTATGGCCAGCCCAGAAAGACAGTTTGTGTTTTAATAACCAACCACCCACTGATTTTCTAAAATGCTGAGTGCTAAACAAGAGAATAAATTAATTAGAGATGGGTACTTAAAAATAACCATTATTCTAAGGTGATTTTGACCCAAATCCATCCTACCCGTATTTTTCCTGAATATTTTTTTGGGGACGGGAGGATGATTACATTGCACCCCACATAAAAAGAACCTCTGAAAGTCCTCCCTAACCATCTTTTTTGCCCAAACCTCCACTCCCCAGGACAGCTGCCTCTCTCCTCTTGCCCCTTTGGTCTTTCCCTAGCCACCTCTCCTCGTCTCCCGTCCCCTCTGCCCTCCTGGGTCTTCCTATTTTTTTCTTTTTTGAAGATTTTTATTTATTTATTTGACAGAGAGAGAGAGACAGCGAGAGAGGGAGCACAAGCAGGGGGAGCAGCAGAGGGAGAGGGAGAAGCAGGCTTCCCGCGGAGCAGGGAGCCCGACGAGGGGCTCGATCCCAGGACCCCGGGACCATGACCTGAGCCGAAGACAGACGCTTAACGACTGAGCCACCCAGGCGCCCCTCCTAGGTCTTTCTAATTCCTTCTCTTGTAGTTAGTTGCTTCTCTGGACTCCTCCATACATCTCCCTGCTCATAAGACTATACGGGCTGTTTATGTTGGGTGGGTTGCTTTGGTTGGGTCTCCATTTTGATTTTGAGCATCACTAAAATAAAAGTCTCATGAGACAATTATTTTTTACTGCATAGGATACACTCAGATAATTTTTCTTCTTTTCTATTTCATTAGAGAAGGAAACAAAAAAGCTGGTTAAAACCCACTCACTTGATTTCCTCACCCAATAATGAGTAGTAACCTGATGGAAAAAATCTGTGCCCTATAAGATTGCCTTTGCATATGGCAAGAACTTCATAAGTTTGTATTGAATTACCTCCCCAATGCACATGTGATCCAAAGTCAATTACCTTTTCAAATGTTCTAATGTTGTCTGATGACATTATTCTTTCTCTACGCATACAGATGCGTGGACATCTCTTTATGATTCCCACCTGTACTTTTTATTTTGACACTCCAGTTTATGCTTGTAAGACCTGAAGTCTCCCCGACAAGCATCCTACCAATATCCTTAGAACCTTTGCTCATGACAATTCGAGATGAGTGTTATATGCTGGGGAAAGAGATCTGTATCTGGAGCCTTCAACTGAGTAACCCAGAGATTGCCAGACTGGTAAGTCATGCATTTTAGAAGTGTTCCTTCAATTAAACTTAAAATTGAATATAAACATAATATGTATTCCAGCTGTAGTTCATTCGGTTGTTGACTGATATGCTCCAAGCTTTTCTTTTTTAAAAAAAACACAATGTATTTTTTTAATGAAACATTTCAAAGTTATGTAAAGGTACAAAAAAACAATAAAGAAATCATGGTATATTCATATAGTAGAAAACTCTATAGGTGGTTCAGTTGGGTAAGCATCTGACTCTCGATTTCAGCTCAGGTCATGATCTCGGGGTCATGGGATGGAGCTCCACATCGGGCTCCACGCTCAGTGCAGAGTCTGCTTGTCCCTCTCCCTCCCCCTGCTTATGCTCTCTCTCCCTCTCTTAAATAAATAAATATAATTAAAAAAAAAACTATATAGCAATGAAAATGCATCAACTATATAGCTATACAAAAATAAAATATGATGACTGATAAAAACATACAAGCAAAGAGACACACAAAAGATTACATACCGTATGTTGCATTTTACAAAGTAAAAAGCAGGTAAAACTATAATGTTTGATTATCATAAAATTACTTTTAGGGAAGAGGGAGGAGGTAGTAATTGGGAGAGGGCATTAGTGCCCATTTTTCTAGTTTCTTGCCTATTTAAAAATCCCTTGTTTTATTTCATTGAATGTGTTAAACTTATTTTATAATCTGTGTCTAATAGTTTCAATAAACTAAATTATTTTGGAGGCTGATGTTACTGACTCTTGCTTCTACTGGCTCTTACTCATGGAACATTTCCTTGTGTGTTTTTGTGATTTCTTTTGTACTGTAAACTTTTATTTCCTAGGAAAATAGTTGAGGCAATTCCTTGAGATCTGATTTGAAGACAGCATTCTTTTTTTTTTTTTTTTTTAAGATTTTATTTATTTATTTGTCAGAGAGAGAGGGTGCACGAGAGAGAGCACAAGCAGGGGGAGAGGCAGGCAGAGGGAGAAGCAGGCTCCCTGCTGAGCAAGGAGCCCAATGTGGGACTCAATCCCAGGACCCTGGGATCATGACTTGAGCCAAAGGCAGACACTTAACCGACTAAGCCACCCAGGCGCCCTGAAGATAGCATTCTCTGGGGAGGATTTGCGTTTGCTTCGGCCTCACACTCAGGGTGCTACCATCTCAGGGCTATGTTAAATTAAATTCTTGACCTGAGGGCTCTTTGAACCATCCAGGTGGAATGAATTCAGGGTGCAATTACCTATGTTAAGACTAGCTTGTGAGTTCACAGGGGATATATATTTTTTTTCCTGTGTACTCAGTCTCAGTTTGAGATAGTCAGTTTTCCCTGGGGAAGGGAGAGTTGGGTTTATTTCTAATTCATCCTTACTCTAAGGGCATAGTGCCATAGCTCATTCTGTTTTGAGCCACACCTGTATGCAGTATTTTCTCTTAGACTCCTCACCTCCACTGATCTTGGGCTTTACTGTCCGCTGGACTGCAAGATCCACGAAAAGCACAACTCAGTTCCCTGCTTTACCGGTGCTCTCGAAGGAAAAGCTGGCTTCAGTGCCCTGCAGACCACTCGAGGTTCCCACTTTCCCGCATGCGTTGATCTTTGGGTATTCCTCACTGTCCTGCTGATCAACACATTTTAAAAAGATATTTTTGAAACTCTTAAAAGAAAGCATAAAGGAAAAGCTTCATGATGTTGGATTTGGCAGTGGTTTCTTCTATAAGACAGTAAAAGCACAGGCAACAAAAGAAAAACTAGATGGTTTGGACAACATCAAAATTTAAAACTTCTGTGCATCGAAAGACATACTCAATTAAGTGAACAGGCAACCCATAAAATAGGGGACAATAATTGCAAATCATATATTTGATAAGGGTTTAATATCCAGGATACATAAAGAACTCCTACGATTCAACAACAACAAAAAACAAACAACCTAATTTAAAAATGGGCAAAGGACTTAAGTAAACATTCTCCAAAGAAGGTATACAAATGAATAATAAACACACAAAAGATGTTCAACATCAGTAATCTTTAGGGAAATGCAAATCAAAACTGCAATGAGATACTACCTCATGTCAACTAGTATGGTTACTACTATCAAAAAAAGCAGAGGGCGCCTGGGTGGCTCAGTCGTTAAGCGTCTGCCTTCGGCTCAGGTCATGATCCCAGGGCCCTGGGATCGAGCCCCGCATCGGGCTCCTGCCTCAGCAGGGAGCCTGCTTCTCCCTCTCCCACTCCCCCTGCTTGTGTTCCCTCTGTCAAATAAATAAATAAAAATCTTAAAAAAAAAAAGCAGAAAATAATGTGTTGACAGGACGTGGAGAAATTGGAAAACCTGTGCACTATTGGTGGGAATATAAATTGGTGTAGCCACTATGGAAAACAGGATGGAAGTTCCTTAAAAAATTAAAAATAGAATTACCATATGATTCAGCAATTCCACTTCTGGATATCTACCCAAAAGAATTGAAAGCCAGATCTCAAAGAGATATTTGTACACTCATCTTCGTGGTAGCATTATTCACAATAGCCAAAGGTGGAAGCAATCCAAATGTCCATTAACAGATGAGTAGAAAACAAAATGTGGGATATACATACAGTAGAATATTATTCAGCCTTTAACAGGAAGGACGTTGTGACATATGCTGCATGTATGAACCTTGAGGAACTTCTGCTAAGTAAGATAAGTCAATCACAAAAGGACAAATCCTCTATCATTGTATTATAGGAAGTACCTAGAGTAGTAAGACTCATAGAGAAAGAAAATAAAATGGCGGTTGCCAGACATTGTGGGGGAAGGGAGACTGGGAGTTATGTTTTCCTGGGTACAGAGTTTGAGTTTTACAAGATGAAAAAAGTTCTGGAGATGGATGGTGTTGAGGGTTGTACAGCAGTGTGAATGCACTTAATGCCACTGAACTGTGAACCTAAAAATGGTTAAGATGGCAAATTCTTTATGTGTATTTGACCACAATTCCAAAATAAATTTTAAAAAGGTATCTTTAATGCATAACCAGAATTTTTAGTTGTTTTTATTAAAAGTGTCAGTCAGGGGGCACCTGGGTGGCTCAGATGGTTAAGCATCTGCCTTCGGCTCAGGTCATGATCCCAGGGTCCTGGGATCGAGCCCCGCATCGGGCTCCTGCCTCAGCAGGGAGCCTGCTTCTCCCTCTCCCTCTGCCTCTCTCCCTGCTCACGCTCTCTCTCTCTCTCTGTGTATCTCTGTGTCTCAAGTGAATAAATAAAATCTTAAAAAAAAAAGTGTCAGTCAGGGTACCCAGTCCATTTAAGCAGGCCATAGAATGCTGTCCATGCATGTTAAAAGCGATCCTTAATAGTTCTTTAAAATGCAGCCTTCTTGGTCACCTGGAGGCTATTAGGGAATTCTGTGGTCGAAGGCTATGGTCTTGCCCGAAGCAGTTGCTAGTGCCCCAGGGAATGACACTGGAAACCACTGCTTGAGATCGTTAGGACCTGGGTTGAGAGCCTGTTTTGCACAGACCAGCATTACCATAGGCAGTGACATGCCACATTGCCTCCTCTGTCAGAAACACAGCTTGCAAGATCCAATCCAGCACTTGAACAAGGTGTTTTCTCATAAAAGAGACCTCAAACGCCAGCTCTGTAGTTAAGGCTGCAAGGGCTCTTATATTCTCAGCCAAGCTATAATTTGGAACCCTATCTCTGACCAATATGTCATTGCCTCAGGAAACCCTAAATCCTCCAAACCCCACCAAAGCCTCCGTTAGGTTTAAATTCTGAACTGAAGAAATCCTTAGGTTGTGGTAATTCTAATTGCTGAAAGGTGGCCTTTGTGATTTGTAGCTTTAAATACCTCCTTCTGTCAATTAGGTAGGGATTTAATTGTCACTGGAATCCTTTGTTACCACAAGAAATGACCTTGCCATAGATCCCTCCATTCAGGAGACAGAGAGAACCTGACATGGTTCCAAATGTTTGTGTATTGCCCCCAGTCCTGTGGCTTCACCATGAGAAACACCTCGTTAATGAATTTGGATGGTCCAGTTCTTTTTTTTTTTTTTAAGATTTTAGTTTAGAGAGAGCGAGAGTATGTGAGCCAGGGGAGGGGCAGAGGGAGAAAGAGAGAAGCAGACTCCCTGCTGAGCACAGAGCCTGACATGGGGCTTGATCCCAGGACCCCGAGATCATGACCTGAGCCAAAATCAAGAGTCTGATACTTAACCAAGTGAACCACCCATGCACCCCTGCCTGGCCTAGTTCTGAGCGGACCTCTATATCCTCTAAACCCTAATACCTGTAACAGTGAATATAAATTACTTAGGAGGTAATTCAACTATTATAATTGTTTTGCCTAGTTAGACGAAAGTTGGCATGATGATACTTCTCTATTGAAAAGAACACAACCCTAGGAGGATAAATTTGTGGGTTAGAATATCAACATCTGTGTTAGTCTGGGTGGGCTGCCATAACCTATTGCCACAGGTTACACGGTTTAAACAACAGAAATTTATTTCCTCACAGTTATGAAGGCTTGGAAGGCTGAGCTCAAGGTGTCAGCAAAGTTGGTGTCTTCTGGACCAGCCCCTAATAACATCTAAAAAGAGATGCTGCAGTATATCTCGTCTCATCTCATCTCATCTCATCATAAAGCTTGGTGTTTCCCATTTAATTCTTCACAGTCGTCCTTTTAAAGGGCAATTATTTTATTTTTTCTTTTATTTTCATGCCACTTTCTCCTTGGGGGAATTAGAAAGTTGTCTTAAAGGGAAAACTGTTGTGGTAATGAACGTAATGGGCTTTTAGGTTACATGAAAACACAGAGCGTCTTTGTCTCCCTTGCGTGAGCACGGTTTCTTTCACCTCACGTCCTTAGGCTTCGCTTCTGGAGTTGAAGGGGCGTGCCGCCTGCCCATTTACCAGCCTGGAGCTCATTGACTGCAGGATGGATCTGTGGGCTCTCGGGAGACTTGGGAGGGCTCTGCCATGCAGCTGTCTGCGTTCTCTCATCCTCGATTACTGCAGGTGAGGCTGGAATGCGGGGTTCCTTCAGGGCTCCTGTTGCTGTCTGCTGAGGGAGGCAAAGCAGGGAGGGCGGTGGCCTGGTTCCTTGTGCCTCATCAAGTCATCGCTGAAAGGGGACGCTCCAAAACCTCCTTAGAGCTAATGTTCCTGAGTAAATGTCAGGGTTCTCAAAAAGAGGCTTTTTTCATTCATTTCTCCATCCATCCTCTCCTTCCTTCCTTCCTTCCTTCCTTCCTTCCTTCCTTTTTATTCATTCATTCTGTCAACAAATATTTGTCAATGGCCTGTTTGTGCAAGACACTGCTCTTTGCTAAGGAAGATACACACATATATAAGGCAATGCCACTGAGCAAGGAAGTCCTTGATATAGTAGAGGGGAGGCGACATGCTCTAGGTTACGTATAACACAGGGTAGAAAGCCTGAATGTCACAAAAAATGTCCATGTAAATTTTAGTGGTTTGGATAAGGGGAACCATGATCCCCTACGGGACAGGCCATTATTCAGCAGGAGCGGACGTGGGAGGACAGGCGTGGTACTAGGGGAAAGAGCCAGTCTTTCAGAGAGGGCTGCGGCACCAGGCTGTCAGGGGCGGGTCAGGGGGCAGTGATGATGATGATGATATCAGCTAACTGTTACTGAGTGCTAACGGTGTGTCAAGCACAGTGCATGGCTTATCTCATTTATTCTCCCAACAACAGAGAGATATGTACCATTACATATGGATGTAGGATATATAATGACAGATATGTACCATTTCCATCCTTTGACTCTGTATAGATGAGGAAAGACTCAAGGGGATTAACTGGCTTGTTCAAGGCCATTCACCTCTTAGGGACGGAACCTAGATGTGAATCCAGCCATCTGAATCCGAGCCCACTTCTGATCTGTGATACTAGATTGCTGGGGGCATCTATAGTGTGCCATCCATAAATAATTTCAACCTGCTTGTGTGATGTGCGATAGGTCATGCAACCTCTCTGATCTATGAGATGATCTCTTCCACTTCTCAGGTCTTTGATTCTGAGACTCTTCCCCTGGAACCTGGTGCTACCTTATACTCAGAAGGCCAGTGGGCTGTGAGGTGAAAGAGCTGATTCATGCCTGAGAAGTGGTACCACCGCAACACAAAGACCCCATTAAGGAGCTAGGGTCTTATTAGGGCCCTGGTTGTGACCGTGGACAATTCTATCGGCAAAAAGCTGGGGAGAGGGACTGTCTCTGGAGGTTCTTTGTGTTTCTGAGGTGCTTGGAGGAGCCTCAGTTAGGGTTTCCTAACACAGAACAGCAGAAGTCCAGTGTCCTCAGGATACCCTGCAGTGACTTAGGATCAGCCTGGGAGTCTCCCAGCTTCCCACACTGCACTGGGCAGAACCAGCCCCTCTGCTGAGACCCTTCTGGACTCCAGCTCCTGCGCTGGACCCAGAGACCTGCACTGGCAGGAAGACAGAAGGAAGAAAAAAGGAATCCCCATTGTTAGGAAACAGCTTACTTTATTTTTTTTTTTTAAGATTTTATTTGTTTATTTGACAGAGAGAGAGAGAGCACAGCACAGGGAGGGGTAGAGGGAGAGGGACAAGCAGACCCCCCGCTGAGCAGGGAGCCTGACACGGGGCTCGATCCCAGGACTCTGAGATCATGACCTGAGCTAAAGGCAGATGCTTAACTGACTGAGCCACCCAGGCGCCCCCACAGCTTACTTTATTTTTAACAGATTTTATTTATCTGTTTAGAGAGAGGGGGAGGGAGAGAGAGAATCTCCAGCAGACTCTGCGCTGAGCCAGGAGCCCAAAACAGGGCTCCATATCAGGACCCTGAGATCATGAGCTGAGCCAAAATCAAGAGTTGGATGCTTACCTGACGGAGCCACCCAGGTGCCCCAGGAAATAGCTTATGTTCATCATCCGTTGAAATCCTCCTATTGCCAAGACACCTAGAGTTGTCAGGGTTGGGTGGTTGGGAGTCACCACTGAGACCTCAACACTGGTAAAAGAGCAGGCTACCGGCCTCTGGGGACTTCCCTCCGCTTTTCGCTGTGAGGCTGTGAAGTCCAGCAGGCAGGACGCCCTTCTTTCTCATACACAGCTGCATCCCCACACCCACCACAGTAGCCGCCTTCGCTAACCACTTGTTGGCTAAACTAGTAAATTTAAGAAGTTACTTCTGTTAATACGTACCTCATTTGAAAGTTCAGCCACTGACATTCCAAATTCCCTGAAGACATCCCTCTACCTCACTGTTGCTCAGTTTCCTGACCTAATGCCTATTCCCAGAGGCTGTGTTGGCGTGATGCCTGCGACTTCTCTTTGCAAAGTCGAAGGACTAGGTGATACAAGGCGAGGAGCAGCCCAGGGCCAGGAAGGAGGGCCAAGAGGCTGGACTTCCCTGAAACCTGCTCTGGACGTACTTTAAAGGCTCCCTCCTTACACAGCCTGCTACTGCTGGGGTCTTCCCAGACACTTTCATCCCTGCCAGCTGGGCAATCTCTCCTGTCTTCAGGATCCAGAGCTTGCTCTCTATCTGCTCCTTTGCATGGGTACTTCAAACCGTGCTCTGCTCCCTTTGCCCAGGAGGCAGATTCTGGGTCCCCCTTCCTCCACATGCAGGCTGCCCTCCTCAGTCACCCAGCTCACTCCCAAAGCCTGCCCCGGCCGTGGAAGCTCATAGTATGGATCAGTAAAAGTCTGAGCTGTCCTAGGGAGTCCCTTAAAATGAATAATCCAACAGGTGACATAGGTTTTAAAAGTCACTAATGTGTTCCTGTCATTTCTTTCTAGACTTGGAAGTGAAGAAATTGAGAGTATTTTCTCAGGCCTGGAGAACAACCAAAGGCTTCAAGCCCTCAGTCTGCGCTACTGTGGTCTGGGGCCACAGAGCGGGCCATGGCTGGGCGCCATCATATACCACAGCTCCATTTGGTGAGACGCATCCCCTGCTCTCCTCCTGCCTCTGGCTCTGTTCTGTCTTGAGTTATATAACCAGCTGAATTACAAAATCCATTAACCCATGATTTCCCCTGACTTTTCACTACGTTAGTTATTTTGTCTTCTTTTTCTTAATTATAAGAGAAAGATCCTTTAGTTACATTTGAGAATCAAGGGTATTGTGCTATATGCATGTTTTTGGCCCGATGACATGGTCACTAGGTCTATTTTTTGCAATATGATCTGTTATCTATTATGATTATTTATTTATTAGTATATAACTAGGTCTATTATTTTATGAGGTGAAGACCTCAAATCCAAATTTGCGGAAGTGAAAATAACATCGAATGTACGATGTATTTCACCCCTCCCCAGTGAGCTGCACCTTGACGGCAATTACTTACAGTGTTCTGGGGCTCTGAGTCTCCTCAGACCTGTAGCCGAGTATGCAAAGACACAGGGGAGAGAGCAGCCGGCCACATCCCCACCAGACCCCGGGAGTCCCCCTCAGCAGCTACAGGGTAAGTGCCGGGGATCTGGGCCCTACACTCTCTGGGGCTACCTGTAAGAAAGAAACGGCTTTGCGTTTAAAAATGGCCTTCCCTGTGGTCAGTGGAAATTCTTCTTGCTGAGTATGAATGAGAGCAGAATAATGGACCCCCAGCAATGTCTTTGTCCTAATCCTCAACCGGTGATTATATTACCTCACCTGGCAAATGGAACTGTGCAGATATGATAAAATTAAGGGCCTTGAGATGGAGGTTTATCCTGGATTCTCTGGGTGGGTCCAGTGTCATCACAGGATCTTTGCGGGGGGGGGGGGGGCAGGAGGGTCAGAGCCAGAGAGATGAAGATGTGACCATGGAAGGAAAGGTTGGAGGGATGCTGGAAGGGGCCAGCAGCCAAGGAATGTAGATGGCCTCGAGGAGCTGGGAAGGGCGGGGCAAGGAATTCTTCCCCAGAGCCACTAAAAGACACACAGTCCACCAATGCCTTGACGGTGAGACCCATTTTGGACTTTGGACCTCCAGATCTGTAAGGTCATAGCCTTGTATTGTTTTAAGTGACTAAGTTTAAGGTCATTTGTTATAGCAGAAGCGGGGAACTAAGACAGCATGTTAATCAGAACTCTTCAGTTAAAAGTGAAAGCAACCCAAACAGAATTCAAGGTTAATAGGGGCTTATTGGCTCACATAACTGGGACGTCCACAGCTGTCTTCAGAGATAGCTGAATTCGGGGGCTCAGATGATGTCATCAGGAGACCCTGAGTTTGCTGCTCTTCCCTCGACTTCCCTTCTGAGCGTGGGCCTTCTCTCCCAGTGCGGTCAGCCTTCCTCCAGGCAGGAAAGAGCAGTTGACACATCTGTCAGCAGTCCCAGGGCTATATCTTCGTGACTTCCAATCAGCCAGGAAGTGTGAACCTCTGTCTCCCAGTGACTGTGGGTCAAATCCCCCGGGAAGGCTCTCACTGGCCCTCCCTGGGTCACATACATACCTGTCAGACCAGTCCCTACAGCCCCGGATGTGCTAAACCGCAATTGGCCAGGACTGATCACACACCCCACTGGGGGAGGAGTGGAGCATTCTGATGGGCAGCCAAACCAGAGCCCCGTGATTTGCTGGGGAGCAAAGTGGCAGCCCCTCAAAGAAGTAAACCGATGAGAAGGACAGATACAGGACAGACAAGAACAACAGCTGCTTACTCCCTTATAAAAGGCTTATCATTTGTTTTAATAGATCCCTAATACACATGTTTATGGCACATTTTAAAGCTGACTACTTTTAATCATTGTTAACAGAAACTATAGCAAGTGGCTAATAGCACAGACTTAGAATCAGGTCTGGGTTCAAATCCTACCCCAGCTGTGCATTAGGTTGGGCAAATTTTCAAACTGATCTGACTTTAGCTTCTTGAGCTACAAAATAAACGTAACTACCTCATAGTGTTTAGTGAGGAGGAAGTGGTGTAATGTGATGCAGTTAGCATGATGCCTGGCACATCGTAAGTACTTGAGGGACATTAATTATCATCATCACCATCGTCATTATAACAACAACCTTTTCCCAGAGAGTAAACTTGAGGCATGTTGGTGAACGCAGTCACTCTACGTGCTGGAAAAAATGAAGATAAAGAGCTCAAGGCCTGTGCAGCATGGGGACCACTGTGAAATATACCGTATTGTATATTTGGAAGTTGCAGAAGGGCGCCTGGCTGGCTCAGTTGCATGTGACTCTTGATCTCAGGGGTTGTAAGTTCGAGCCCCACATTGGGTGGAGAGATTACTTAAAAAATAAAATCTTCAAAAGAACAAGTTGCTGAGAGAGTAGATCTTAAAAGTTCTCATCACAAGAAACAAAATTTGTGACCATGTGTTGTGATGGACGTTAACTAACTCACAGTGGTGAACATTTCACAATATATACAAATATTAAGTCATTATGTTGTACGCCTGAAACTAATATAATGTTACATGTTAATTTTATCTCAATAAAAAAAGGATTCACTGACTTGTGCTATTAAAAAAAAAAGAGCTGAAGTCAAGGCTACTTTGTGGAAGTGAGTGCAAAGAACTTGTAACTATGGGAGATTCGTAAATAACAAGAGTTATCCTCCATTTAGGAACTTTCCTGGCATCAGAATTCTATAGGTTATTTGTTGAATTTGATATTTCAGTCAACCCAATAAATATACAAAAGGAAGCTGGAAAACAATGTTTGCTATCCAAATATGACTTTCCCTCTGCTCTTTCTATCACCAATTTGTAAAAAGCCACAGTCCTATTTATGAAGTCCTATATTGTAATTTCAGGACCAAAATAACCAAGTGAATCTCTGATTTTTAAGAAAAATAATTGGAGGGGTGCCTGGTTGGCTCAGTTGATTAAGCACCTGACTTCGGCTTAGGTCATGATCTCAGGGTCCTGGGATCAAGCCCCCGCCCCACACCGCCTTCAGCAGGGAGTCTGCTTGTCCCTCTGCCCCTCCCCCCACTTGTGTGTGTGTGTGTGTGTGTGTGTGTGTGTGTGTGCGCGCGCGCGCGTGCGCACACGCTCTCTCTCCCTCTCTCAAATAAGTAAATCTTAAAAAAAAAAAGAATTGGCAATATAAAAGCAGTGTCTCAAGGGATTGGTATGTGGCAGGCAGGACCAGGTGTGAGGTGTGGGATTGGAAAGAAGTGACAAGGACGTGGGGAGGAAACGTGGAGGTCTCCTATTCTGTTTGTTCTAAGTGCTTTCTGCCCAAAGGAGCATGAAAGCTTGATTTTAAGGGTTCTGGATTTGATTTCCTAGAGAGCCAAACAAGCGAGGGTCAGCGCCGACCTCAGCGAGCACCTGCCCTGTCATTCTTCACAGCCACCCGGGACAGGGTGGAAAAGCTGCTCCAGCTGGACTGGGCCCTGTGGTCAGTGGTCCTCACACACAACCTCTTTGAAGTTCCTCTCCCTATTCGTTCACTTGAACCTTGATTTTTAGGCAGGTCAGCTGGTACATTTTAGCTCTTCTGCATTCTTTTGGGTAACTGTATTAGTCTGCGCTGGCTGCCATAACAAAATAACATAGGCTGGGTGGCTTAAACAGATTTATTTTTGCGCAGTTCAGGAAGCTAGAAGTCCCAGATCAGAGTGCTAGCGGATTCTGTTCCGGGTGAGAGCTCTCTTTCTGGCCTGAAGAGGGCGCCCTCTTGCTGTGTCTTCACGTGGCCTTTCCTAGGTGTGTGTAAGCCCAGGGAGACAAAGATCCCTCTAATAAGAACACTAATCCTATCTGATCAGGGTCCCACCCTTATGACCTCCTGTAACCTTAGTTACTTCCTTAGGGGCCCCATCTCTAAATACGGCCACGCTGGGGACTCAACATATGAATATTTGGGGAATACAAACATGTAGTCCATACTAGTAATATACATACCTGCACAGAGTAAAAGTACCTTCTATCTCAAAACTGGACTGATACACCTCTGCTCAGGCACAGGGCAGGGAGGCCTATGGGGAGGCTGTTGTCATCTAGTGAGAGATGATGGGGGGAGGTGAGAGAGGGGTCTACCCAAGTGAGACTGGGGCAGTGGCAGAGGAGGTCAGGTTCCACATCTGTCCCATTTCCTGATGCTTGGGATGTGGGGTGCAAAGAAAGGAAAGGAAGGGTCTAGAATGACTCTAGAATGATAACATACTAATATATATTTTAAAATTTGCCAAAAATGTGTTCCTCTCTGCTACATTCTTACAAATCTCAGAGATTTGGAACCACTTTTATAGAGGGCAGCTGTGGAATGTAGAGCATTTACATGAGGCCTTTTAGGACGATACTTGGGGCCTACTTGGTTGCATGTGATCCTTAAGCCTTTGAAGAGAGAGCAACATGAAATAGACAGGACTGAACTGAAGCGAATGGGATTTGACAATGGGTCGGATAATCCTCTCATGAGAAATGTCTCTGCCCAAAGTGTACATAAAACGAAGGAAATAATCAATAGCAAAGTGTGTAAAACCCATTCATACAACTTTGAACAGGCTTTTTTTTCTTATCTTTTTCTTTTCCACACAGCCAAACAGAGGGGAAGTTCAACTTTGAACCAGATTACAAAGTCACCTGGAGCTCTAACAGGGAAAACTACTTCAGGGAAGGAGAGGAGAAAAAAAGGTATTTGGTTGTTGCGTCAGCTATCCCTTCATCTTCCTTTATCTGTAAATCACTTCCTCCTTTCATGGGCTGTGTGTTCCCGCTACTACAGTAATTACCCCAAAGAGAAAAACTATGGAGAGAAAGAAGAGCCGGTGTCTTATGGTTTCCTATAAACCAAACACAGAACAGCTTAGCCATATCCACCAGAGGAATTTGTCTTTGGCACATTCAGCAAGCCCAAATCGATTATGGGGTGTAAGCTGGTTTGGGAATATCTCTGCAGTAAACAGCCAGCAGGACCTGATAAATGCCGCTTGGAGACTGCTTAGACTCAGAAACAGAGTCCTTTAGAGGCAGTTTTAAGAAATCACCAACACCAAAACCTCTGAGCAGGATTAAATGAAATGAGAAGCTATCCAAGTCTATTTTTTTAATATTTATTTAAGTAATCTCTACACCAGTGTGAGGGCTCGAACTCATGACCCTGAGATCCAGAGTTGCGCGCTCCTCTGACTGAGCCAGCCAGATGCGCCGAGAAGTTATCCAAGTCTTAAAGGTTTAGAGCCAAGTGTTAGGGAAGCCAGGTTCTCCGCCCAGCACTTGCCCTGGGGCCCGTTGCCTCAGCATCCTCTTCTGCAAATCGAGGAATTTGCGCTCACAGCTTCCTAAATCCCACTCCAGCTTTAACATGTTGAGGTTAGGGCGCCTGGGTGGCTCAGTCATTAAGCGTCTGCCTTCGGCTCAGGTCATGATCCCGGGGTCCTGGGATCGAGCCCCGCATCGGGCTCCCTGCTCCGCGGGAAGCCTGCTTCTCCCTCTCCCACTCCCCCTGCTTGTGTTCCCTCTCTTGCTGTCTCTCTCTGTCAAATAAATAAGATCTTTAAAAAAAAAACATGTTGAGGTTATAAAGACACAGCACAAGATGATCATTAGATATGTCATGAACACAGCCTTTGGAGAACCCTTTGTGGAGGCTAACCTAAATTTGTGTTGTTTTTTTTTTAGTCCATTTTATTTATTTTTCTCTGTACAACTCGTGTGTGAAAGGTGACAGTCCCTTGTGATGTAGCTCTTTACCCTTTGCCTTTTTCTTCCTCAGTTTTAATCTGTTTTTGTGTGGTGTGGTCTTTTTCCTGCCCTTGAATTATCCTCGTATCTCCTCTGTGAAATCTCTCTGAATTAGATAAATACAGATTCCTATGATCTAAAAAGCCAACTGAAAATGTAAAGGGAGACAATTTATCAGACCTGTGTCTGTCGTCTGGTATAAATACAGTCTTTCCACTGGATAGTGCTAGTAGATTTTGGAAAATCTACTAAAAGAAAAAAAAAAGAACTGTGCTAGGTTTATCATTTGTTTTAGACAGTTACCATTTGGGGATATTTTCAACCAAAAATCCTTTCAGAGGAGTTGGTTGGGGTTCCTGTGGGGAGAAGGATGATCAGTGTCTCCAAGGCAGGTGGCTGGCCAGAGGACAGTCCTTACAACGGGCCAGATGACGTCTGAGGGCAGAGGACGGCTGGGTCACTGGTCCTAACTCTGCATTAGACCTAGGAGCAAGTGGTAAGCAGGACAAAGACTGAATGTGTGCATCATTCTGTGCGGGTACCTTGGCATTGCAGGAAGACCAAGAGGCCAAAATCTGTCTGGGAACTTCAAGGCTTCTCAAGGCTAGAGAGAGGCTCTGGACACTATTTGTTGAGTCTCCCTGATTAAAAAAAAAAAAAATTAATGGCAAAGAAAATTAAAGAAATTGCATAATACTTTAAGTCGTTCTGTTTAACAAGCTAACACTTCTAACACATACAAAAACACAGAATGCATGCACAGCTTCAGTAGGCAATGACAGCAGAGTCTAAATGTAGTCGTGAATGACTCCACCTGTGTGCTACCCCCCACACCCGCCCCCCGCCATGTAGGCCCTGGAGATGTTAAACCCCCATAGAAGGTAGATAGTTTGGGAAAAGTCAAAAAGAGAACAGTACACCTGTTCATCCTTCAGCTTTTAAATGATAGCCATGTTGAGGCCTAGGTCCCAATAATACCTTTCAGCTGTTAAAACCCGGCACAAAAAATATCAGACTTGCCTCTTTTGACCTTCAACAACAGACGTACGTTGTGTCACAGTCCTGGACCCTGGAAGTCAAGATCAAGATGTTGGCAGGGTTGGTTCCTTCTGGAGGTTCTGAGGGACAGTCTGTTCCTTGTCTCTCTCCTAGCTTTTGGTGGTGTTTCCTGGCTTAGAGATGCATCACCCGGACCTTTGGCTTCATGTTCCCCAGGCGTTCTCCCTGTGTGCGTCTGTGTCTAATTTTTCCTTTTATAAGGACATCAGTCATACTGGATTAGGGGCCCAGTCTAGGCCAGTATGACCTCATCTTAACTAATCACATGTGCCATGACCTTGTTTCCAAATAAGGTCACATTCGGAAGAACTGGGAGTTAGGACTTCAACACAGGAATTTTGGGAGGGAACACAATTCAACTCAACGAGGGGGCTCAGAATGTAGTTTATAAACAGGATGCACACCTAGGAAAAGAAAGAAACACACAAGGCAGCATCTGCCAAGGGCCAAACATGGACACTGGGTTCCGAGAAAGGCATCCTTCCCCAAGGATGGAACCGGGGCGAAGGCTCTGTGAACGAGCTGGGAGTTGACCTGTGGGAAGAAAGGACTTACAGGTGGAAGGATTTAAGAGAGGAGAGAGGGCTTAACAATGCAAGCCCACAAGCCTACAAAGTTTAGCTGGAACCAGAGGATGTGGGAGGGTAGGCCTGGCAAAGAGGGTGGGTCACATTAAGGAAGACTTTGTAAGTCAGGCCAAGAGTTGGGACTTAATCCAATAGGCAATGGGAGCCATTAAAGTCTTTTTTGTCTCCCCAGGGATCCTGTAGGAAAAGCCTGTATCTAATACATACTTATTTTATAGCTTATTGTCAGAGCAGACCATTTTCATGCTTTCCAGAATTCACAAAGCAGGTCAAACAAACAAACAAACAGCTTCCCACACTGGATAATTATTTTCACAATCATAAGGTGTTTGGTTGGGGGTGAGTTTGGTTTTTGGTAGAAAAGTTCTACTTGTTTCAAAATAAAGGGTCAGATTGAGCTGATTTATATCAACCTCTTGAGGGTGGAGTGCAGATGGTTTCCATTTGGTCCCAATTGGAAACAGCCAAACTATTTTTATGCTTGTCCCTTTGTGGACAGGAGGCTTTGGCTTGATGCTTGGGAAGTTCAACTCATAATCTGTATGAGTCAAAACCCCCATTCAGAAGCCTGACACCCTTTATTATTCTTCCTCAAATGTACAATTACAAAAACCTGACAATTTTACATTTAGCAACCAGTTGTAAGTGGATAGAAGAGACATATTCCATTTCGATGCCTGCAGAATTTAGACATCAGTTTGTCCAAGTCAGTCCTGCCTCAAAGCAGCACTGAACATGAAGATTCATTAGATCAGTGGTTCTCAAACACGAGCAGCAGCAGAAATACCCAGAAGGCTTATTAAAGTGCAGATTGCTGGGCCCTGCCCCCACAGACTGCTGGATCTATAGGTGGAGGTGAGGCTGGAAAGCTTGCATTTCTATCAAGTGCCCCAGGGATATTGATGCTCTTAGTCCAGTGTCCACACTTTGAGAACCACTGCTTTAGAATTAAAAGAAAATCAGATTATCTACTCTTGTTTTATTTTGCTCAGTGAAGAAAATTAGAGGGCAGAGTGATGCTCCTAGATGCCTCTTCTCTGTGAGGAAGACCACAGAACAGAGGGGGCACAGGCCTGAGTCTGCCTCTAGCTTCTCTGTCTCTTCCAGATCCAGTCCAGCCCATGTCTGAGCCCCATGGCTCTGTACCAGGAGTCCGTGGGAATTAGGGACCCTGGGTCTAGAGGGTGATTAACACTCAAGAGAGGAGGTCTGGCCCGGCCGATGCCTAGCCACAAGCCTATCAGGCCCATAAAGAGCCAGAAGATGGCTTAACACTGGAGGTCACTGAACGGTCATCAGGAATAGTCATCTGCAGCTTCCCTGAGCCCCATTCAGCCAGTCCTGCCATGTCACCTCAAGGCCCCAAAAGTTCCTGAAAGACTCAGCAAGGACTCAGGCATGTCCTGTCACCTGGGCCTACTCTGTTCCCGGCCCAAATTCCACACCACAGTTCCTAGGATTGTCTTAATTCTCAAGGATTTAGGACTGGGAGGGCCAGTATATGACTTAGACATATATTGGGAGCAAAATCCAACCATAAAATGGTCAGTCCACAAGCTTGGGATCAATCAGACCTTTGCTACGGCACCAAAGCCACCCAAGTGCCAAATTGACTTCCCCAAATAAGGCATTAATTGCTTATAACACAGCCATGGTCCATAGGAATATTATGGCATTAAAGAATGCAAGGGTCGAGTTCAAAAGACAAGATGTAATCTTCAAAACAGCTTTATTAGTTCCAAATCAGGAAGTTACCGATTATAATCCTGAGATTATTTTACTTGGGGATTTTATCCTGGAGTGATAGCCAAACAATGGACCTTTGTGGACAGGTTCCAAGGTCCAAGGTGTGAATCATCCAACACTAATTACACTTTGCTTCCTTTAGTCCTGCAATCAAGCTAACAGAGTTTCTGTTCTGGTTTATAAATGTTCGGTAATTACACAGGAGATCACACATGTTCCTTGTTGATGGAAAGAAGCTATTTTGAACAAGTGTTTTTGGTTTTTTAAAATGTACTTATTTGAGAGAGAGAGTGTGCATGTGAGCACGTGCAGGGGGAAGGGGCAGAAGGAGAAGGAAAAGCAGACTCCCGGCTGAGCAGGGAGCCCGACCCGGGACTCGATCCCAGGACCCGGGGATCATGACCTGAGCCGAAGCAGACACTTAACTGACTGAGCCACCCAGGGGCCCCGAGCAAATGTTTTTAAAAAATCAACCTTATTAAGAAGAAGGTCCTACCAGGACCTGGCATCCACAGTTGGACATTTGAGTAGTCCTTAAGCAAAATAATCTGATGTCCAACAGAATGTGTGATGTCCACCTGTTCTGGTGGTCCCAGGAGAGGCCAGAAAGTGAGGGAGAAGATGAGGAACCTCTCCGGAGGAACTTCTGATTCCATGAAAATTTAAACCTGGCCTATGAGTGCTGGCCCACACAGGAAATAGAGCTGTCTCTGGAAGGACTGAGAAGAGGTTCATCAGCTGAGAAAGAGGGCATTCTAGGAAAGAGGGGATCACCTGGCAAAGGGTCAGGAGGTGGAAGTGCCCAGAGTGTCCAGTGTATGGGGAGTTTGACGTTCGCTGCAGTGGTCATTGGGAGAGTGGCAGAGGTATAACTGAAAAGGCCAGTGGACCCACTTGGCCCAAAGCCATGAATGCTGCTGAGTTAGGCTTTCTCCTGGGTGCAAAGTGGGAGCCACGATTCCTCTGAAACAAGACAGTGACATGATGAGAATTGGATTTTTGGAAAGAACCTTGGATGGCATTGCACAACATGTCTTAGAAAGAGGGACATCTGGATGATGGGAGACCAGTTTGGAGGCTATTACAGTAGCTCAGACAAGAGAAGATAAAAGGCAGAACGAAGAGTGCAGTGATAGATAGTCCAGATATATTTAGGAGGGAAATCTGACAGGTCCGGATAGCCTGTTCAATGAGGGTGGTAAGAAAGACTGTTAGGGACAATTGGGGGATCTTGGCAATTAACTGAAGAGAAAATGGGAAGAGACACAGGGTTGGGTGAGTCCATATGGATCTGCGGAGTGGGTTCTAGGGGAGGTGTGCTGTTGTCAGAAATACTCGTCTGATCCTTGGGAGGCAGTGGCAGAAGGGGAGACACCTTTCTTCCCCAGGGTGCTCTCATTCCAGTGTTTCAGTGACTTACAATATCCAGAAATGAAGCTGAGAAGACAGGCAATAATATTTATTGTGTACTAAGTTCCTTCACAACCCATATTTCACCATGCTTCCCAGTTGATCTTCACAGTGCCTCTAGGAAATGACTTTTATGATCTCTATTATAGCAATGAGGAAATTTGGGTTCAGAGAAGTTAAGTGACTTTCTGGGGAGTCACACAGCATTTTTTAGAGAGAGGTTTTGCTCCCAGAGATTCCGCTTTCTCTATACCATGCTGCCTCTTGGGCAGAACTGGCACTGCTATGCCACCACTAAGTTCTCAGAGAAAGAGGGGGTAAATTAAAGTAGTCATTGTCAGGGGCGCCTGGGCGGCTCAGTCAGGTAAGTGTTGGACTCTTGATTTCGGCTCAGGTCCTGATCTCAGGATTGTGAGGTAGAGCCCCACCCTGGGCCCCGAGTCAGGCTGCTCCGCGTCGGGCTCTGTGCTGGGTGTGGGGCCTGCTTAAGATTCTCTCTGCCCCTTCCCCTGTCTCTCTCCCTCTCTCTTAAAAAAAAAAAAAAAAAGTAGTCATTGTCAGTGAGCTTGTTTTTGTTTTAAAGAAGTGTTAAGATTAAGTAAAAATAGGTTGGGGTGAATACAGCTGGGGTGGATCAAGTATTACCAGGGGCTGAGCATGTACTCACTCCGAGGAATTTGTTTTCGATTGAGAAAAAAGAATTTGGTTCTGTTTGAATTTTGGATGAAGGCCCAAAGCAGGAAATCCCTGTACTAAGCAGCGTCAGCCTTCCTACCATCTAACAGGGCACCATGACTCACTACATTCTGCAGGATGGTTTGGACTTGCACTTCCCAAACAGGTTATTTTTCATGGGCAAAGATGACATTGCAACCTTACTTACCACCAATTGGAGGGAGATTTGGGTGGTTTCTCCCCATGGGAATGCAAGTTGTACCAGGCCAGTCACGGACCCAGAAGCTCCCTGTCTCTCCAGTGGCACACATTTGTGCCGCGCTGGCTGGAGTTGGTGGGGTGGCAGGGGTAGACTGGCAGAAACCAAGTTTCTTTCCTTGCAAAGCTCAGCAACTGCACAGGAATTTGGCCTTTGGCCTTGGCCCTGCTGGCCTCACGTTTCATCACCTCTGCTTTCTCGCAAAAAGAAACGAGTGCCACGTGCGATCAGTATCCACATCATTAATCATTCTGAGCAGAAAAGCTTTTCAGAGGCATTTATATTTGCAAAGAGAGTTCATAAATAGAAAAGACATATTCTATTCCTGTTCATGAATGGTCTCAAGGCGTTATTAGGTACACTATACATGGAAAACCAAAGAACAGTGAGATAAAAGTTTCCACAATATGATTGCATTCTGCACCCGATTATTCACTGATTCATTCATGTGTTCAACAGTTACTAAACACCCACAATGTGCCAGAGACTGTTCTAATTTATTAGCACTGTCAAATTATTCATAACAACTGTCATTTGCCATCATTCCCATGCCCTGGATGTAAGAACCAATACATTTGGACAAGTTAGGTTTGTTCCCAATGAAACTAAATGATGGGCTGGGATTCATCCCTCCAACTGTGTTTTGAAGGAAAATCCTGTCTATTTTATTCAACAATCCAGCAGATTACATTTGTAACCAAAGAAACCAATTGAATCTCTTTTTAAAGCACGCTTTTTTTTTCTTAAAGATTTTATTTATTTATTTGACAGAGAGAGACACACAGAGAGAGAGGGAACACACGCAGGGGGAGTGGGAGAGGGAGAAGCAGGCTTCCCTCTGAGCAGGGAGCCCGATGAGGGGCTCCATCCCAGGACCCTGGGATCATGACCTGAGCCGAAGGCAGACGCTTAACGACTGAGCCACCCAGGCGCCCCATTTTTTTTTAACTGGCAAACTAGAATGGCCCAAAGTCCCGATTTATCACCTTTCCCTAAAACGTCAGTTCTCTTTCATGACTTGAAAACTTATACTTGGTTATCATTGACTCTCCTCTCTTCCTTGCTCTTCCTGTACACTAGTTAGCATTCACTTCATGTCAGCTTCAGAAGGGCAGGTAGTGGGCACCTGGGTGGCTCAGTTGGTTAAGCGACTGCCTTCGGCTCGGGTCATGATCCTGGAGTCCCGGGATCGAGTCCCACGTCGGGCTCCCTGCTCAGCAGGGAGTCTGCTTCTCCCTCTGACTCTCTTCCCTCTCGTGCTCTCTATTTCTCATTCTCTCTCTCTCTCAAGTAAATAAATAAAAAATCTTTAAAAAAAGAAGGGCAGGTAGTTTTGTTTCTTTTGTTCCCTGTTGGGTTCCCAGCACTTCGGACAGTGCCTGGCATATAGTAGAGCTCAGAAATATTTGTTGAGTGCTGAATGAATTCAAGTACAAAAGAGTCCTGTCTACTCCTTGGGATTAGGTTCTCAAGTCAGCCTATTAGGCAAAATTAGCGTATAGCTCAGTGATTTTTCACAATCCCTTAAACTGCCCACACAATAAACATATAGGTATATGATTTCTAAGTCCCGTGCGGTTTCTTGCCAGCTTGGGAGCAGATCGTTGTTTGTCAGTTAAGCTCCAGATGAAGGAGTCAGCTAGTGTTGAGGGGGTTATATTGCACACAAAGCATATAACTTCGAATACTTGGAGGCCTTTGGGAAGCCATCTGGCTTTGGGACCAGATTCAGATCTCTCATCTCACACCTACTGAGTCTGTCTCCATCCCCCTCCTGTCTTTTTCTTTGCCAAACTCCTAAACTTGAACTGGTATAGATTAAATGTGTACATATGCCATGCCACAGCACTGACACTGAACCTTACGAAATGGGGGTGAATCAGACTGCAGGTCCACTGACCTCAGTTGGGAAGTCTACAAAGGCAAGATGGTTCTTCCTCCTTCAAATTTGCCTTTCCAGAGCTCAAAAAATGTGACAACTTTGCAGGCTCTTTTAAAGAGCTGAATCCCTGGATAAAGACTATCATTTCCCCAGGGTCAGTGGACAACTCATTTATCTTCTACCAGGAAATTTCTAAAGACATTGATTTTCCTCTTTAGCCAAAGTAAAGGCAACAATCTAAATCTTAAGTGAGATTCCCTTTCATACAGAGCAATTTGAGGCTTGCTATTGTAAAGAATAAAGTATTTTTTTAAAGGACTTCTTAAATTGTATGTATTTCCTTCACTATATTGCAAAATATATCTACTCACGCAAGTCAAATAAGTACAATCTTAAAAAATAAAATCAACTTAGCTGGTGGTAAATGGGGGAGCTATTGTCTAAAAATAATAAAATAGTATTATTTTCTTATAGGAATCAAGAAAATTAAAGATTTGACTGATACTGGTCCTTGGTTAGTGAAATTGTATTTGGCAGATAATGGCATAGACGGAAAAGGAAAAGAAGGAGAAAATGGCTTGTTGGAATTCACTCAAATTTTAACATGGTGAGTAGAAAAGAGGTTTTATTTGTTCACCTTCTAAAACTAGGTGCTAGGGTTAAATTATAGGGACAGTGATTTAATTGCAATTTATTAATAGGGCCAAGCAAAGTTTTCAGCTCTGAGAGGGAAGCAGTGACCCACTTTGGTCTTGGTATGTGATCTTGTTGGGAAGACCTGAAATCACAAAAATGGCATGGCAGACGGTTGTATATGAGCCCACAAAGGGGCGCCAAAGACCTCACTAAGCCCCATTTAATGAAGTTGGCAACTGAGGAAAGGCAGGAGTTATGACCTCCAGATTTTCCTTCCCTGAAGTCAGCTATGTGACCTAAGGAAGAAAGGCAGTCTACTCAAGAGTGAACACTGTTTTGTTTTTGATTACAAAGTTGTCTCAACCTACTTAGGCAGAAAGAGCTTTTCTCAAAAGCTTCTGGAAAACAGACTATTTCCTTACCATATTTATGCTGCAACCTTGGACAGCTCTTTACCCAGCTGTCCTGAATCCCATACCCAGTGGGCTAAACCACAAGTGAGCGTTTGCAACACTCTGTGACCTAAGGAAACCTTGTTCAGTAGAGGGCTCCAGGTTATACCATCTTAGACATCAGTACTTACAGCCCCTTAGGGCAATCAAGGGCAACAGAACATAGCTAACATTTGAGACTTGAGAACTTGATTGATGGCTATTTATTATTTTAGAAGAAAAAGATTCTTTTTCTAATATATTTCTGTATTTAGGAAAGTTGGGAATTTCCAACTTGGATAGCTTGGCTGCTATTTTTATAATAGTTATATTAATAAACTTCACGTTATTACCCTTTTAATATATTGCTAGATTTAATACATTGCTGATATATTATCCTTTTAGTATACTGCTAACATTTTGTTAAGGGTTTTCACATCTGTGCTCATCAGGGATATTGGTCCCCACTTTTCTTTTCTTGTAATGTTTTCCTCTGGTATTGGGATCAAGGTGATTTTGGCCTTACAGAATGAGTTAGGAAGTGTTCCCTCCTTTTCTATTTTATGAAAGAACTTGTATAGAACTGGCACTATTTTATCTTTTTTTTTTTTTTTTTTGCATGCCATAAGTTTATTTACAAACATATTGAGTATGTTGAAAACAAGAGTTTGATCCATTTTTCAAAGAGACTGCACCTCTTAAAATGTTCCTTTTCACATCTGTTTGATGGAGTAATTAAAACATCCTTATTTCTTAAGCAGCTGATGTCTTACTATAAAAAAAGGTGCAGCAAATCCAGATCCAAAGTACAGAGTCATCATAAGTAGTAATCGCCACTTGTTTTCCACTGAAAATGGCAAATTCTTCCCTGGGCCTTCCTCATAGTGGCTCCTACGGACCACAGAGGTTGTGAACCTCCGGACGCTCTGTCCCAACATGGTGCTGTTGGAAGTTCTGCGAAAGGGGCAGAGCCCTAAGACCGTAGAAATGGCAGCACCACCAAGATCTCCCCTTCTCACGACCTTGTTCCTCGGCGTGTAGGAGCCGAAAAGCTGGCACTATTTTATCTTTAAACATTTGGTAGAATTCACCAGTGAAGACTTCTGGACCTGGAGTTTTCTTTATGGGAAGATTTTTTAACTACAAATTCAATTTCTTTAATAGATAGAAGGTTATTCTGGTTATTTTGGGAGGGAGTTGTTAAGTTTTGGTAGTTTATATCTTTCAAGCAATTTGTTCATTTTGGCTAAGTTTTCAAATTTATTGTCTTAAAGTTATTCATATTTCCTTCTCTTCCTTTTCCTATCTGGAGGATCTGTAGTGATGTCTCCTCTTTTGTGCTTAATATCGATAACTTGTTCTCTCTCTTTTTTTCCAAATCAATATGACTAGAATTTTATCAATTTTACTGATCTTCTTAAAGAACTTGCTTTTGATTACCTCTAATGTTTTAATTTTTTCAATTTCATTGATTTATACTCTTTATTATTTCCTTTATTCTGTTTATCTTGGGTTTAATATGCTCTCCTCTTTCTAGTTTATTAAGGTAGAAACTTAAGTTATTGATTTTGAACTTTTTGTTTTTCTAATGTAAATGGTTATATTAACACTAAGCACTTTTTCATTGCATCCTGCAGATTTTGATATGTCGTATTTTTTTAAAGGATTTTATTTATTTATTTGTCAGAGAGAGAGAGAGTGCACAAGCAGGGGGAGCAGCAGGCAGAGGGAGAAGCAGGCTCCCTGCTGAGCAAGGAGCTGGATGTGGGACTCGATCCCAGGACCTGGGATCATGACCTGAGCCAAAGGCAGATGCTTAATCTACTGAGCTACCCAGGTGTCCTGTGATATGTCGTATTTTTATTGTCATTCAATTCAAACTATTTTCTAATTTCCCTTTTGATTTCTTTGACCTATGGGTTATTTAGAAGAGTGCTATTTAGTTTCCACGTATTTATAAATTTTTCAAATATTTTTCTCTAGTTGATTTCTAATGAAATTATGCTGTGATTGGAGAACATACTTGTTTTATGGCCCAGATTATGATCTGTCTTGGTAAATGTTCCATGTGCACTTGAAAAGAATGTGTATTCTGCTATTTTTGTATGGAATGTTAAGAAATGTCAGTTAGGTCCAGTTGGTTGGCAGCATTGTTATGGTTTTCTCTATCTTTACAAATTTTCTGTTTATTTGTTCTATCAATTATTGAAAGATGGATAATTGTGACTTTGTATCTCCTTGCAATTTAATCAGTTTTGCTTCATATATTTTTAAAAAATATTTATTTTATTTATTTTTTAGACAGAAAGAGAGTGGGGTGGGGGAGCTTGCAAGCAGGGGGAGGGGCAGAGGAAGAAGGAGAGAGAGAATCTCAAGCAGACTCCCCACTGAGGGCAGAACTCAATGTGGGGTTCGATCCCAGGACCCCTAAATCATGACCTGAGCCAAAATCAAGAGTCGGACACTCAACCAACTGAGCCATCCGGGTGCCCCTTGCTTCATATATTTTTAAGGTCTGTTGTTAGGTGCAAAACATTTAAGATTAAGTCACTTGGGGGTGCCTGGGTGGCTCAGTCATTAGGCGTCTGCCTTCGGCTCAGGTCATGATCCCAGGGTCCTGGGATCGAGCCCCGCATCGGGCTCCCTGCTCGGCGGGAAGCCTGCTTCTCCCTCTCCCACTCCCCTGGCTTGTGTTCCCTCTCTCACTGTGTCTCCCTCTGTCAAATAAATGAATAAAATCTTAAAAAAAAAAAAGATTAAGTCACTTGAAGAATTGACTCTTATCGTTATGAAATCCCCAGTAATATTTTTCTCTAATCTCTGGTAATATTCCCTTCTCTGAAATATACTTTGATGAATATTAATATAGCTACTTCAGCTTTCTTTGGATTAATATTAGCATGGTATATCTGTTTCTGTCCTTTTACTTTTAACCTATATATATTTTTATAGTAACCTCTATAACTCAGTTTCCTCATTTGTAAAAATGGCGATAATAATAGTGTCTAACTCAAGAGCGTGTTATAGGGTTAAATTAGATCATGTATGTAACATGCTATATACAGTGCATAGGGCTCCAGCTAGCACCTTTATACAAATTAGAAGAGCCCCTCCAGACAGATAAATTAAAAGAGGCACCACCTCTGGCCAATGAGTCAGAGGAGGTTACCCTTTCTAGGTCTATGCTTCTGGTCCCAGAACTTGACAGAGCTTGGCAGGTTTCAGCCCTACTCACACCTTTGCAGGACCCCTCTGTGCTGGGCACGAGTGCTTCAGCATGTGGGTGGCCCTGATCACATCTGATGCATAGTGAATATTCCATAAAACCCTAGCTCATGTGAGGCTGTGTAGTGTAGTGATTAAATCCCTGGCCTCTGAAATCAGACTTAGTTGTAGAATTGTCGAATTGTGAAGTTTGTCTTCAACACTCTCCCTTCTCCTTCTAGAACGCCTGCTTCCCCCTGAAGCATCCCTGCCTTCACCCATCTTATCTGAAGGAATGGGACACAGGCAGGCAGTTCAGGAAGCTGAAGCCAGGCAAGTCCTGATTAGATAGGCTGTTTCCTTGGGAGCAAGACCTTTGAGACAGAGAGTCTGGCAGAACCATTGAGCCCCACGCTTGAATTCTAGCTGCTGAATCAATAGAAAGTGTGTACAGGGAGAATGACCTTGTATTTACTACTGATCTTAACTGAAATTTCACATCCCCAGTACATGGTAAGGACTCAAAATTGTTTTATTGGAAGTCATATGATAATATCTTTCAGAACAGAGGCCATGTGTTATATTCCTTTAATCTACAATGTTACACATATCATATGCATTTAGTAAGCATGCACTCAATATAATAACATCACTGGTACTGAATTTTTTTTTAAAGATTTTATTTATTTATTTGAGAGAGAGAGAATGAGAGAGAGCACGAGAGGGAAGAGGGTCAGAGGGAGAAGCGGACTCCCTGCTGAGCAGGGAGCCCGATGTGGGACTCGATCCTGGGACTCCAGGATCATGACCTGAGCCGAAGGCAGTCGCTTAACCAACTGAGCCACCCAGGTGCCCAACTGGTACTGCATTTTGCAAGATATTTTCATAGGAACTGCTTCATTCTGTTTTCACCACAACCTTATAAAATAGGCAGAAGAGCCATTTTGGGCGCCAATGTTACAGATGAGGAAGATGAGACCCAAGAGGGCACGTGGCCTGCCCATGATTACACAGTTGACAGGAGGTAGAAGCTGACCAGGAGCCCAGGACTTCACCCAGATTCTATGGTTACTCATGATGCCAGAGACTCTCAAAGACCAGTTGGCAGGCCAGTGCTAGGACACGAAGGAATTTTCAATAATCCTCAAAGAGATTAGAAAAAAAAAAGATAGATGGAGTATTCATTTTTCATAAAGCTAAACTTACTTAATTTTAAAAGGTATCCTTTATTTTGAGACTATGCCCTTTCTAATTTTGTGTAAAAACATTTGTTCTGTTATAGTGTTGCTAGGTGAGAATTGTTATTTATTTGACATACTGGAAGTTGTCAAGCCAGTCCCCCCCAAGCTTTTTCACATTTTACTGGTGTGTAAAATCTAAAAGACTAGGAAGCCCTGCACAATACCACATCATATCTTCTGAATAAATAAATGAATGGAAGATTTAAGGCAGCTAGAAGTCTTTATCCTACCAATGTACTTAGGAGAGGCATCCAAACTAGAGAGATTAAATTGGAAGCCTGGATTCAGTTTCAAACTGGGTCAGTGCGTCATCTTTGGAAGGGGGGGGTGGTCAAGGAGAGTGTTGAGGACCTAAGAAGAGAGATCAGACTCCAAAATAAGTGGACTGAGTTTGAGTAACCATGCTTGACACAATGCCGTTTTGATTTGTCCTTTTCTTTGGCCAGCCTGATCACATCCTCTGCTCACTTAAGGGAAATTGACCTCGGAAACAATGTCCTGGGAGAAATGGCTGTTGCTGACATTCTTGAAGCACTGAGAGCCAGAAAGACAGGTACAGTGTTTGTGGTTTGTGTTCCCCTCCACTTGTCCACATCTACTCACCCCTAAATGCTATACTACTCACAGCTTGCTCTACTTTTTTCATTAAATAACTGGCCTGAGCTAAGTGATGACCAAGAGCACTGTCATAAGCCACCTACCCTTGTATCCATTTGCTCAGTGATTTGCACAGAGTTCAAGAATTTTTATGATGTCATATGTCATCTTTGACATAAGCACAGTAGTCTCCCCTTATGCATGGGGGACATGTTCCGAGACCCCCAGTGGATTCCTGAAACCGCACATAGGACCAAACCGTATATATGTTGTTTTTTTCCTATACAAACATACCTGTGAGAGTTTAATTTATAAATGGGCACAGTAAGAGATTAACAATAATAAATAGTAAACTAGAATACTTATGACAGTATACTGTAATAAAAGTTATGTGAATGTGGTCTTTCTCTCAGAATATCTTACTGTACCATACTCTCTCTTCTTCTCGTGATGATGTACAAAACCTGCATGAGGAGATGAAGTAAGGCAAATGACACAGTAGCATTAGGCTACTATTGACCTTCTGATGATTCCTCAGAAGGAAGACCATCTGCATCCTGACCATGAGTAACTGGAGCTATAGAGAGAGAAAGCGTACAGTAGAGGAGGGTTCCTGTAAGGAATATTCTCTGAGGGACACTCTCCTATTCTCTATTCTCCCCCACGACCCAAACTGCAGATATTTCTCCAGGCAGCAATTGGAAAACTCAAGCGACATCCCTTACAAGATTCTGACGTGCTTGCTGGACCATCTTAAATTGTGATTGACATCGGGAGAGCACGAAGGGTCCTTTATGACCATGTAATCCTTTGAAAATGAGAGAACCACATATGGAATGAGTTATTTATTTAACATTGGCCAACCCTGCCCTCCTCCTTTCACTAACATGCATGACCAGAATTAACGATAGTCATTCTTACTGCTGACAGAGAGAAGATGAGAAAGCGTCATTTAAAATAAAGCTCAGTGAAAGACATTGTAAACAGATTTAAAAATACAAATTCAGTGTTTAACAAGGGGGAAAGAGGGCACCTGGGGGGCTCAGTTGGTTAAGCGTCTGCCTTCGGCTCAGGTCATGATCCCAGGGTCCTGGGATCGAGTCCCGCTTCGGGCTCAGCCTGTTTCTCCCTCTCCCTCTGCCTGCCTCTCTGCCTACTTGTGCTTCTATCTCTCTGTCAAATAAATAAATAAAATCTTTAAAAATAATAAATAAATAAATAAATAAGTAGGGGAAAGACTTCTAGAAGCCTGATGAATCACAGACCTGTACCCCTGAAACCAGTAATACCTTATATGTTAATTTGAATTTAAATTTAAAAAGGGGGGGGGAGAAATCGTGGTGCATTATCTGGCAGGTTACATGAAGAGAATTAAGTAGAACAAGCGTTGGTCTTTATCATTTCCTCGATAAAATGACCTTAGAGACACGACATAGTTTTAAATTGCATTTTTTCCTAATACTGGCAGTTTTAGAGAGAAGAATTACAATATTACTGTCTACCACGTTGCCATTTTTATTTTTTTTAATTTTAATTTTTTAAAGATTTTATTTATTTATTTGACAGAGAGAGAGACACAGCCAGAGAGGGAACACAAGCAGGGGGAGTGGGGGAGGGAGAAGCAGCCTCCCCGCTGAGCAGGGAGCCCTATGCGGGGCTCCATCCCAGGACCCTGGGGTCATGACCTGAGCTGAAGGCAAACACTTAACAGCTGAGCCACCTAGGCGCCCCAATGTTGACATTTTTATACTGAAACCACTGCATCGTCATTTCTTCACAGCCAACCAAATGATCCCAAGATTTTTGAATTATCCTTTTATTTTGTAGAAACAGAACATCTACTTCCTAGTCCATTTGAGTTGAATTCAAATGCAATGGAATTATTCTTTTAAAATGAATTTAAATTGAACTTTAAGCTCAATAAGCTGAAAGCAGGTTAATGACTTCATTTGGTTTTCCTTAGCACCATGGTCACTTTCTCACCATACCCTGCTTTAGCAGAAGACATTATAAAAGGCTGCAGGCAGTCTTCGGATCATTACTGTAGTGAGTGCAAATGATGGACAGTCTCAGCTGATTTGATGGAAAATGATTCTCATTGAGTACTTATTTGGAGCTGCAAAACATTGTGCTTGCCTAGTAAATGGTTCAATTTGTGTAAATGGGGAAGATAATTATGAAATACCCACCTGAAAATACAGATTCTCCTTTAAAAAGCATTAAAAAACAATTTATAGTTCAAGAAAGCATTTTCCCCCCCATATATAGTAGTATATATCATGAATAGCTTTAATGCATCCACATTTTGAACCAAAATAATTATGGCATGTTTCTGATGGAGGCCTTACAATTGTCAGTTTGAACACCAAGAAAGACTCCTCAAAACAGAGTTAGCTGGTTGGATTCTTTAGGGAAATCTCTTGCCATTTAGCCTTAATGGTAGCCTTTTAAACATTAAAAGCAATTAGTAATATCGCTAATTATAGAACTAATGTTCTTCTTTTGATTGCTTGTGTGTTCTTATCATTTGCAAGTTAACAAGCTAATTTCTAATCCTAACTCTACTTCTTTCATGAAATCAAATTAACAGCCTAAAGTCATTTGTCTACCAAGGAAATCTTAACGAACTACCTTTAATGATGGAACACAGACACACACACACAATGAAAGCTTTCTCAGAAACATCAGCAACCTCACTTGTTACCAAAAAAAAAAAAAAAAAAAGGTTAGCAGAGGGAGAAACTGCTGTCTACATCTTAAAGGGTTGCTTTTTTACTAATTAAAAAACAAAAACAAAAACAGAAGACTTAAGGATCATTTAAGTTATCCATTCTTACTTATCTATTTATTTCAACATTAATTTATTAAATGCTGTAGAACAAGGCAAAAGGGCCCTCAGCGACCACTGAGCCTAATGCAGATGGGCTCATTAGGTGACCTGCCTTGAAACAGCCATAGGCCCTAACTGACCAATTATAACCAGGCACAGTTCCTAAGCTTAGCAAAAAAGGGAAAATTCCATACATTCCCTGCCTCCTCACTGTGCCCTATAACCGGCCCCCACCCACTGCCTCGTAGCAGAGTCTCTCCTTTGCTGTCCTGTCCACCGTTCCTTTGCAGTGTATTCAGTAAACTTTTATCTCTTTTGTTCTGCCTGGGGTGAATCCTTTCACCACCCATGCTGCCGGCCTCCTCCCGATCGGAGCACCCCGCATTTGGTGGCCTGCACATCTGATCGAGACACCCCACAAATGCCAGGCCTTGTTTGAGTTGAGCAGTGAAGCTCTGCTTTCATGGGTCTTCCTTGCTAGTGGATGACAGAGAGTAAACCAGTTATAAAGAGAAGTAAAATATACATTATTGTATATCAGATGGGAATCATACTTAAGGGAAAAATAAAGCAAGAAAAGGAGATAAAGCATGTACGTCCGGGGATGGGGAGTTTAGTTAGGATAGCCAGGAAAGGCTGTACTAAGAAGAAGCATTTGAGCAAGGACCGCAAGGTGTGTGAGAGCAAGCCATGTAGTTATTTGGGAAAAGAGCGGTCCAGGTAAGTAGAACAGTAGGTGCAAAGGCTGATGGCAGGAGGCTAGCTGGTGTATTCTAGAACCAGTATGGAAGCCAGCATGGCTGGAGTGGAGTGAGAAATAGTGGGAAGGTAATAGGACAAAATAATTCCAAGAAGTAAACATGGAGGGCAGGGGGCCTTCTAGGCAATTAGGAGGACTTTGATTTTTAACTTTATTGAGATGGAAAGGCATTTGAGAATTTTGAGAGGAGTGACCTCATCTGACCCTTTTCTTATTGAATCTCCTGTCTTCCTCTCATCTTATTAGGATTACTTCAGCTCTAAGTTGAAAATAGATTCGAGGAGAGGTGAGGACAAAAGAAGGAAGACCAGTTAGGGTCTCTGGAAAAATTAAACAGCCATTCAGCAGACCCAGGACATCCAGCATGGCAGAGAATTAGGGTAAAGTCAGAAGCTGAAAAGAGGATTAGGGAAAATTCTACACACTAAACACTTGGGACTCAGCCTTTACCATTACCTGAGCCACTTTTGTCTGCCCTGCTTCTGGAGACTGATAGCCATGTAGAAGACTGGGGTATTCTTTTTTTTTTTTTTTTTTTTTTTTGAGAGAGAGAGAGAGAGCATGCATGCAAGAGCAGGGGTGGAGGGGGGACGGGCAGAGAGAGAGAATCTTTTTTTTTTAAGATTTTATTTATTTATTTGAGAGAGAGAGACACGGCGAGAAAGGGGACACAAGCAGGGGGAGTGGGAGAGGGAGCAGCAGGCTTCCCGCGGAGCAGGGAGCCCGATACGGGGCTTGATCCCAG
This sequence comes from Zalophus californianus, assembly GCF_009762305.2. Classification (NCBI taxonomy): domain Eukaryota; kingdom Metazoa; phylum Chordata; class Mammalia; order Carnivora; family Otariidae; genus Zalophus; species Zalophus californianus. The sequence goes on from NC_045595.1 coordinate 97,454,095, forward strand.
GACCCTGGGACCGTGACCCGAGCTGAAGGCAGACGCTTAATGACTGAGCCACCCAGGTGCCCCAGGGAGAGAGAATCTTAAGCAGGCTCCACATCCAGCATGGAGCCTGATGCAGGGCTTGACCTCACAACCCTGAGATCATGACCTGAGCCAAAATCAAGAGTCGGATGCTTAACCGACTGAGCCACCCAGGTGCCTCTGGAGTATTCTTTGATCAACTGAATAGCCCCAAAGAACAGATGCTGACCCCTGGCCATGCCCTCATCATTCAAAAAAGCCCAGCAGGTAAGCAAGCCCTGCTCATACAGAGGAGCTTCCCATCAGCCTTTGGATGCCTCAAGCTTCACTATGAACAGAAATCTGAGACCTTCCCCCAGTGAAACAGAAGATAATGCATCTGTAAAACAAGAACAGGATGCTATGAAAAAGGATTAATTGGGAAAATAAGAAAAAGTTCTTGGCAAATAAAAATGATAGCCAAAATAAAAATTTCAAAACAGATGTTGAAAGATGAAGTCAAGCAAGTCTTTAAAAAGTAGAACGAAAAGTTGGTGAGAATATATGAGAGAGGATCAGTCTGTGAACACCAGCATTTAACTCATAGTTCAGAAAGAGAGACCAGAGGAAAGTGGAGAAAGGGCACTATCAAATAATTATCAAATAAATCAAGACCTTTCCCTGAACCAACAGACATAAATCTGCATATTGAAAGAGCCCATTGAGTGCTCAGCAACAGTGAATGATAAAAGCTATATCACCATGGCATTTAGAACACTAGGAACAAAGGGGAGAATCTAACAACTTACAGATAAATACTGTATATTCCATCCGAAGGACTGGGAGTCAGAATGACATCAGACTTCTGACTGGAAGCTAGAAACTATGGGGCACTGCCATGACAACTCTGTGAGAATTCTATACATTCCCAACTCCTAACCAAGTATGAGGATAAAGTAAAGATGTTTTTAGCACACAAGAACTCAAACTGTGTGCCGCCTCTGTTTCCTAGGAAGGTCCCAGAGAACACACTTGAGCAAAATGAGAGTAAACCACAAAGATGAAGAATGCAGAATCCAGAAATCAGGAGAACAAATACAGAAAAGTAGAAAAAGGAATCCCAGATGATGGTTGAGAGTCAGAACTAGTCCAAATTGGAACAGAAAAATAGAAGATTTTGGAAAGGAGGAATCCTGCAGTAAAAACTGAAAGAGCATTGGAAATACTTAAGTATTTTGCAAGAAATATGGGTGTATGACAAACAAAAGAAATCGGGGGAAATACTTAGAATAGGTACACAGAAAACAATGCAAAGGAAAAATTAAGACAATTATTAATTCAGACAGAAGAAAGTTATATAAGTGGGGTACCTCGCTGGCTCAGTCAGTAGTGTGTGCGACTCCTGATCTTGGGGTTGTACTTTCAAGTTGGGTGTAGTGATTACTTAAAAATAAAATCTTTAAAAAAAAAGTTAGATAAGAAAGGGAAACACTGTGAACAAGATGTATATGACTGTACCAGTCAATACACCAAGTGCTGATTTAACTAAAAATTATGAAATATCACTATTGGGAGGTTTGGTGAGAGGAACTGGTAACAGTCAATATATAAAATTTTTACTGGAAATATCAAATAATATAAAAAGCACTTTGAAATAAGGCAGTAAATCTCATGAAAAACAGCTGAGTGAGTTAAAAGTGGTTGTCTCTGGAGAAGAAGACTGCGGGTGTTGAGAGGAAAGGCGAGGGTCTGTTGTTTTTCATTATAAACTTTTTAGCCCTATTTAATTTTGTAGCTATATGTATGCATTACTTTGACTATATTTTTAGAGAATTGAAGACTGGATAGCTTTCTACCATGTGATTCATTGTTATGTAATTCCATGTCAATATCTAATACTATCTTTTTTTTTTAAGGTTTTATTTATTTGAGAGCAAGAGAGAGAGAGCGCGCGTGCGCGAGTGGGGGGAAGGGCAGAGGGACAAGCAGATTCCCCACTGAGTGCAGAGCCTGACTTGGGGCTCGATCCCAGGACCCTGGGATCATGACCTGTGCTGAAGTCAGATGCTTAACCCACTGAGCCACCCAGGCAGCCCAATATCTAATACTATCTTAATCACCTCAGCTTCCACTAAGGAGTTGGAGGCTTCACACACTATATAGAGCATTTATGAATGGCTAGAGTTTTATAAAGAAGTGAAAAGGATGACCAAAAGTGTGGTGTGCAGGGAATATGACAGTCTTTTGTGGGTGTGGCTGTCGTGGGAATCCTCTGAGACCTCAAGTTGGCCCCCATACCACACTACTGGCCCCATTTCAAGTGGTTTCCAGCCCCCAACACTCCTCACAGCCTGAGCATCTCCCTCCTGACCTTCACAGTGGTCAAGACTTTGGGCCTTGTTTTCTTATTGAATCTCCTGTCTTCCTCTACATTTGAGCCTATCTTCTTTTTTTCAACTCTGAGCTTTGTTTTTCTCCCCGACGATGAATTCTTCCTATTTGTTTTTAAATTCTGCATGGTTAGAGATGATATTTGGTTACATGGAATAGGACCAGCTGTAGTGGCTTAGTCAGGTAGAGGAAGACTGAGCAGGTACAGACACGCCCCGTCATTCCTTTCTCTTTCTCCACCATCAGCCTTAACCGGTGATTTTATCCTCATAGCTGTAAGGTAGCTGCTTCCCTGAGAGCCTCCCATCTCCATTCCAGACCAGAAGAAGAAGAAAGGGACAAGGAGAATGTACTGGTACCTGTATGAGGAAATCTCAGAAATCCCCAGCATACTTATGCTTATTTCTAGTTGGTCAGAAGCATGTCACATGCCCATCCTTAATTTTTAGCTGGGCACATTTCTGCCCTAAGAAAAATTTGAGCTGTGTTAGAAAATAAGGTCAGAAAAGATATTAGTCAGGGAACTAGAAGTATTTGCCTCAAGCTCCTTTAGATTATGATTGACAGGTCAACTGGTCTACACTAAACCTGGTCAAAGGCCTTTGAAGCCAGTGACACCCCCCCTTCCGCCCCACAGTGGCCCAAGTGAGACACCAGGGTCTTTATTAGACATTCCACATGGCCCCTCAAGTCACCTAGCAGAACTACATCTGTATAACCTTCTGCTCTATAAGAAAACATGGAAGACACTGGGCCAAAATTAGGCCCAGGAAACATGAATGCCTCTCAATCTAGGCACACCCCTGGGAGATTATTGCCTTAGATTTTATTATGGCCCAGCCCCACCCTGAAGTATCAGAGTAACATTCCCCCCACAACCACACCTTTTTTTTGTGATGACCCACAGGATGGAATGACCCGTAGGATAGAATGACCACACCAAGTATCAATAAGCACTGCTCACCAGAGGAAAACGTCCAAATAGATGCTGACTTTGCTTATCTTCCAGGCACATATGTACTACCCAAGCCCTCAGTGACACAGTTTCTGGCCCTTTCTACATCCTGAAATTATAAACTGTATTGTCTTATACCTCCAGGTCCCTTACCCATATTCATCCACCTTACCCTCCACTACCCTTTACTTTGCCCAGCCTGATTTGTTCCCACACCCTTACAACCATTTTCATGTTTCAACCTCAATTGACCCTTTGGAGGGTCATGCAGTCCTTTTTTTTTTTTTTTTTTTTAAGATTTCACTCCTTCATTTGACAGAGAGAGAGACAGCGAGAGCAGGAGCACAAGCAGGGGGAGAGGGAGAGGGAGAAGCAGGCTCCCGGCTGAGCAGGGAGCCCGATGTGGGGTTTGATCCCAGGACCTCGGGATCATGACCCGAGCCGAAGGCAGATGCTTAATGACTGAGCCACCCCATGCCCCCATGCAGAACTATTTTTAAGTACTTATTTATAGTACATGCAGTCCTATTTTTAAGGTTCTTATTTTGCCTCTCCACCATATTTCCTACTTACCTTTCTGCTTCTGGCCTCTTCCTGGTGTATCCTGACCTCCAGAAACTACAGCTTGAGGCCCCTGTGGCCCTACAAGCAGGACCCGGACATCTGGCTAGATGAGAAACAGAAAGGGGGAGAAGGGCAGGTGCCATGGGAAATAACAGAAGGATGGGTTGACACAGGCTCTCCGAATGGCATGCTAGGTATTTGAGTCTTATTATCTGACTCCAATTTTGATGTGTGGGAGTAGGTTTTTCCACACACCACCAAGCAATTCCCAAATACTAGCTGGGTGGCCTACAGTTCAACTCACTTCTGGAGCTTAGCATCAGATTCCACAGGTTAAGGGCTCAGTCCCACAAGACTGTCCCCTCCCCACCACCACCACTTCAGACATCAATAGCAAGTCCAGATTGTTACCTGGGCTTCTGACTGACTGGCTATAAAGCTGAGGTTCTCATGACCCACTCCTTGGGTTTGATTAATTGGCTACAACAGCTAATATGACTCAGGAAACCACTTTATTCACTAGATTGCTAGGTTATTACAAAGGATATTAAAGGATACAAATCAATAGCCAGATGAAGAGATACAGAGGCTGAGGTCTCGAACAAAGCCGCTCTGTCCTCATGGAGTTTGGACCCCAGCATGATGGCACGTGGAAGCATTCTGGTTTCCCAACCTGGAAGCTCTTTGAATCGCGTCCTTTGGATTTTTATGGAGGCTTTATTACACGGGCATGATTGATTAAATCATTGGCCATTGGTGATTGATTCAACCTCCAGCCCCTTTCCCCTCCCTGGAGAATCAGGGGGTAGGACTGAAAGTTCTAACCCTTCATTTATGGTTGGTTCCCCTGGCAACCAGCTTTCCAAAAGTCTCCTCATTAACATAAATTCAGGTCTCATGGAAAGGGGCTTGTTATGAATTACAAGGCACCCATTTCACCTGTACGGCTCTAAGGCATTTTCAGGAACTGAGAACAAGGGACCAAATATTACATTTTTCAGGTTTTCTTTAAAAAAAAAATCCAGTGTAGTTGACACGGAGTGTTATATTAGCTTCAAGTGTACAATATAGTTTCTATACATTACTTAGTGCTCATCATGGTAAGTATACTCTTTAATCCCCATCACCTATTTTACCCATCCCCCCACACACCTAAGGGACCAAAAGATGCTCCCATTTCTCTTATTGCTCAGGAAATTCCAATGGTTTGGGAGCCAGGAACCATGGACAAAGACAAAATATATATGAGAAATCTGAATACTCTAAATATATATTTCTTATAAATCACAATATTGCTGGCCTTTATAGGATGATCAGTGAAAAATCTTGGTTTCAGGTGATACAGGACCAACTCAAACTGATCTAAGTACACACACACACACACAAAATTGTTGACCTATAAAACTAAAAGTCCAAGAGTGGTTCTAACTACAGGTCCAGCTGGATTTAGGGGTTCTGGTAACACTACCTACCTTCATCTCCTTGTGTTGACTTTATTCTCAGGCAGGTTCTTCCCACACAGTGGCATTTTGGGCAGCACTGGCCATAAGTTTACATTGTACCCGTTTAATCTCAAGAAAGAGCCTTTCTCCTGGGGCGCCTGGGTGGCTCAGTCGTTGGGCGTCTGCCTTCGGCTCAGGTCACGATCCCAGGGGCCTGGGATCAAGCCCCGCATCGGGCTCCCTGCTTGGCGGGAAGCCTGCTTCTCCCTCTCACACTCCCCCTGCTTGTGTCCCCTCTCTCGCTGTCTCTCTCTGTCAAATGAATAAATAAAATCTTTAAAAAAAAAAGTCATAAGAAAGAACCTTTCTCCTGATTTCACTGGACCATCATGAGTCACATGCATACCTGTTAACCAATCACTGTGCCAGGGAGAATAAATCCGCTAATTGGCCAGATCTGGGTTGTGTGCCCATCCACCCCTGGAGGACAGGGGAGCAGAACCCCAAAGTAAACTCAAGCTTCTGTTTCAGAAAGAAGCTAAAATGCAAGCTGGACAAGCAAAACCAAGAGAGGTCCACTAAAGATTAAGAGCTAACAAAGTATTAGAAGTGATGAATGACAAGATCAGAATTTCACTTTCAGATGATTAGTTTGGAAGTAGATTCCAGGATGGATTTGGGGGTGGGGAAGTCTGAAGCTAGGAAGACCAGTTGGAAGACTACTACAGTTATCCAGGTAAACATATGACAGTAGGAATGGAAAAGAAAGGACTAGAGTGAGAAGTTATTACAGAAGTAAATTGTTATGGATCACTCACATCAAGAAGATATAGGGAAAACATATTAGGTGAGAGGAAAGTTGCTCAGTTAATAAGAATGTGGGAAAATGCCCCTCTCAGAAGCTAAGACCCAATCCATCAAATGGAGTTGTGAGATATCCTACCCATTGACTATTATGTTCTGCCCCTTTCAGGTAAACTCCCAATCTTAAAAATTATAGTCACTCCTCAAGTCTCTTCAGAAACCTTCAGATCTATTTGGAAAAATAGCAGGAAATCTAGTATTACCCGTAGAAAGAAGAAAAAGGTATGTTCTTAAATGTCTGTGTCTGCTGAGTTGCAGCCGCCAGGAGAGTGTGTGTGCGGGGCCTGGGCACTAAACTGGTGTAGATGCCACCCTCAGCAGATTTTGCACTTGATAAAATCATGAGAATTTTGGTTCTAGGTAATAGTATCCCAAACCATCAGTCCATTCTGATGGATGATTGTATCAAAGGACAAGTAGTAGGAAACAACATAGTTGCCTCAAATGTTGTTGCAAACCTTGCCTCCTGTCTTCAACTTTCCCACTTCCCCCCCAAATCCTGGTTCCTGTTAGCTTATTGTGGATTTGAAATGGTGAATTTACCTAAACTATTTATGAAACATGTGGGATCTATTAGGTGGTAATGCTCTACATATATTTACTCCCTATTGTATGAAGCTGAACTTCCTTTTTTCTTTTTATAATTTATTATTTTTTCTTCATTGTTTCATAGGCTAAAAACTGAAGATGGATGCCATAGATCTTTATGGATGCTGTCTATTTCCATGGCCAACCAGACGTATAGAAAGATATAGCTTTTTCTATAATAATAGTTTTCACTGGAACCAAGCCCATCTCAAATTCTAAAATTTGATGACTAATTTATGAAAGTTCAAAGTAGTGTTAATCCTGCTATGCTTGTCATTTTCTAAAATGTGGGTTTCACAAGTTGACCTTAGTGAAAATAGGTAGGATTCTTCTCTGGTGCTTCTTACGTGCTTGTGAAATGTATAACTTGAAGGAAGTCATGATCTTTATCTAAGAAAGAAAGAATCTCCTTTCATGAGTATATCTATAGTTGGGAACAATAGGAATATTTGGAAATAACCACTTTCTGAAAGACGACATCCCCCCAAATGGGGATCTTCCCCAAATGAGGAAACTTCTAATCAATCACTTTAACCACCCCACCACCACCACCAAATGAATATGTCTGCTCCATAGGAAAGAGAAGAGGTGTGGTTGACCAATGTATGGATGATAAATTGGATTAGTTGAAAGTTATATGCCATGAAAATATGGTTCAGGGATGAAAAGCATGGACTGGGGAATGAACTGGACTGGAATTCTCTGTGGAAAACTGGTGCTGTCCAGGTGTGTGACATTGGCCAAGTCAGTTAACCTCACTGAGCCTCAGTTCTCCCTGATAAGATACAGATAAGAATAGCACCTGTCTCATGTGGTGAGCACTGAATGAGATGACGCATGTCAAGTATTTTTGGACAATACTTGTTTCATAATGCATGCTCAAATATAAATATTAGTGGCAGTTATTATGTTCATGTTAGAAGTAAATGATTCCAGTTATTTCACTTGGAAAAGCTATACACGAAAAATAAAAAAGAAGAAAAAAAGACTTAAGAACTTTCCATTTTGAAGTAAAAAACAAAACAAACAAAACAAAACCCACACAAAAAGCCAGTCTGTTGGGGTGCCTGGCTGGCTCAGTCGGTAGAGAATGTGACTCTTGATCTCAGAGTTGTGAGTTCAAGCCCCACTTCGGGTGTGGAGCCTACTCAAAATAAAAAATAAAGAAAGCAATGAATGTATGTTTTTTTAAAAAAGGCAAGACTGTCATTCACACTACGTACAAATCAAGTTCTGGCACGTCTGCGGAACCAAACTATCTGTGAAGGTGAGTATGTTTGTAGTAAATTATGTTCACCGTTAAATATCTTAGCATCTAGCTAGGAAGACAAGATCCTCACATGTTAAAAGTAAACAATAACAGAGTGTGAGAGTTGAAATAATATAACAGATCTTCAGAACTTATATATCCAGTCTGTGAGACCTCCTGATAAATTGTACCTGCTTTAAAAAAAAAGACCTTTTTGAAATTTGCCACTGACATCCACTCAGTGGGAGTGTAAAATCTGTGTGCCTCCTTAGAAGTCTTTTGACATTGTCTATCAAAATGAAAAATACATAACTTTTGACCTAGGTATCTGAGAAATTTATTTTACAAATATTCTCTCACACATGTGTAAGGCAATATTTATAATGATGGTGTTTGTTTTGTTTTGTTTTAAAGATTCTATTTATTTATTTGACAGAGAGAGACACAGTGAGAGAGGGAACACAAACAGGGGAGTGGGAGAGGGAGAAGCAGGCTTCCCGCTGAGCAGGGAGCCCGATGTGGGACTCGATCCCAGGACCCTGGGACCATGACCTGAGCTGAAGGCAGACGCTTAATGACTGAGCCACCCAGGTGACCCTTAAAAATTTTTTTAATAAGTTCTGTTTGTACATATGTAGGAATTTCTGGAAAGTCTATTAACAGCACTTGCTTTTTTTCATTGTATACTCATTTTACTATTGTAACATTTTTATCATTTATGAGCTGTCAATTTTAAAAACTTGAAATTGCTCCATAAACATCAGTAACAGCACTTTTTGCTTGCTATGTGACCCACTGCCAAAAGACTGGAAGAAATACAGTAAGTACTGTGATTTCCTGGGAGTACATGAATATATGTTGGCAAAGAGCGAAGATGAGTAAGTTTTCTCTAAGTGCAGACAGCAGTCCAGCTGGAGCAGGTAGGGGAAGTTCTGTCCAGTTTCAGAGATGTTAAAGTGTGAAAAAAAAAAAAGAGGCATCCTCTAGGCTTTCATCCTTTCATCTGACTTTCCTTTTCTCTTTCAAACTGGCCCGTTCCCAACAACTTGAATGCATTTTATCCTCATCTGGTTCCGGCCTCCCTCCTTTGTTAGATATCTCGCATTTAGAACCATCTCTAGTCAGATGTGTGGTCATTTAATATGAGTATGTTCATCTGGGTTTGTTTATAGGCATTTTTATCTGGCTCATAAAGTTAGTGTGGTGGGATGAACATCTGCCACCACTACTACTGCTCTGCTCTGGCTGACAGCTTGGAGAGGTGTGCTCTCTTCACTGATATCCTGGTCTTGAGGGCCTCCCATCTCTCACCAGTTCAGACTTGACCTCTTCCATGAGGCTTTTCTTCATGGCATCAGTCCTCAGGGATATCTCTGTCCCTCACAGCACTTAATATTCCACTCAACAAGCAGCACACATAGCATCTAGCCAAATGTGACCCTGTGTCCATATTTCCATTTTTACATACTTATGCATCCTTGTGTCCTCTGCCCGACTCCTTGAGTTTGGTTAGCCTCCATCCAGACACAGGGCCTGGCATTAAGAGGCCAGGGGAGGCTGAGAGGCCCAGTAAGAGAAGGGAGGCTTGGAATCCCACACCTGACACTACCGGTGTCCACCACTAGGTGGTGGCGGTAATCAGTCATCTCCTTAGGCATTCTGTACCTCAAATTTCTTATCTTTTAAAAGGAAGATGTTGTCTGCTTTGCTTGAGAAAACAGAAGAACATGACCCCAGGCTAGCAATAGAAGAACCCAGGTTTCATAATTGTCACCTTCACATAACATTGGTGTTACTCGTACATATAAAAGGAGGAGGTTGAACCACATCAGAGGTTCTCAGAGCATAAGCCCCAGAGTTCTTGGCGTCCTTTCAGGCGACCAACAGGTCAAAACTATTTGCAAGCCAATATTCAGAGCTATTTCCCTCTTTTCACTCTTAGGAGTGTACCATGGAGTTTTCCAGAAGCGACATTGTATGTGGCACCATCGCTCTAATAACTTGTAATGAGTTTATTACTGTTACTTTTAAATGAATACATTTAAATCGTCCCCTCAATTTAAATTTCTTAAAGAGCAAACATATACATCTTCCATAAAGGCTCTGTAAGGTCCTATAGTTTTTAAGCTTAACAGGGTGCTGAGCCCAAAAATTTGGGAACCATTGAACCAGGTTTCTCAGAAGACCTTCTGAGGCCAGACGTTTCCTAGATACGGAAGACATGGTCCCTGCTCTGATGGTTTACATGGGGGAGGGCCGGGGGCAGGGAACAGTTATAAATATATATATATATTTAAAGATTTTATTTATTTGACAGAGACACAGTGAAAAGAGGGAACACAAGCAGGGGGAGTGGGAGAGGGAGAAGCAGGCTTCTCGCGGAGCAGGGAGCCCGACGCGGGGCTCGATCCCAGGACCCTGGGATCATGACCTGAGCTGAAGGCAGACTCTTTAACGACTGAGGCACCCAGGCGCCCCCGGGGAACAGTTAATTTGTGAGCGTGGTAAGTTTCCTGAAGGCTCACAGTAGGACACCTGGTGCCTGCACAGAGTGCTCCAGAGAGCGGGAGAGGAGGAACACTCAGCAAAAAGGCGTCCAGGCTTCACACCGGAATCACTCTAAGCGCCCTGGGCTCTCTGAGCCTCCCCTGCGAGCGGGGGGTGCAGGCGTGGACAAGCGGCCGGGCGCTAACGTATGATGACGTCACTGGGCCGCGCCAGCCAATCGGGGCGGCCCCTGTCGGAGGCACCGCAGTGGCCCGTGGCCTGTAGGCGGCGCTGTGGCCCGCCGGGCGACCCCACAGAGCCGCCATAGCCGCCCGCCTCCCCCGACTCCGCGTCGCCGCCATGGCCGACGTGGAAGACGGCGAGGAACCCTGCGCCCTGTCCTCTCACTCCGGGAGCGCAGGCTCCAAGTCGGGAGGCGACAAAATGTTCTCTCTCAAAAAGTGGAATGCGGTGGCTATGTGGAGCTGGGACGTGGAGTGCGATACGTGCGCCATCTGCAGGGTCCAGGTGATGGGTAAGCGTTGCACGCGAGGCCCGGGCCGCGCTACGGCCTCCGCGGGGCCGACTCTGGGCGTGGGGGACGGGGGAAGAAGGCTCCGAGGGACTCGGGTCGGGAGGAGTGGGGGCAGGGGTGCCGGGGGCTGCCGCCGCTGCCTGGGGCTCAGCAGGCGCCCGGCGCCCGGGAGCTGGTCTTCTAGGGAGAGAAACGGACAGTGAGCAGAGGAATTAAGGTAATTTCAGGTAGTGATGGGTGTGGCCAAGGAAATAAAACTGGGTCATTTGATGGCAGCTAGGAGAAACCACTTCGGTTTGTGTGGCCAGGTCCATCTCTAAAAGCAAACCGCAAAGGGGTCAGAGTAAAGGCCCTGAATAAGCAGGGCACTTTAATGGTTGTGGTCTTACACCAAAGTGATGCTCTGGAGTCATCTTCCACAAAAACGGCACCCTCATTTCGCTCCTAAGAGGCGAAGGGAAGAAAAGTGTTCTAGCCATTGCCGTTTTTGGATTAGCTACTGCTCTTCCACGGGCTTTTAAATCTGCATGCCTCAGGATGGGTCAGATGGCACGCCTTTGTCTTGAAGGGGATACAGTGTGGTTCAAGAATATTTGGGGTTCGCCGGAATTGAAGAATGTAAGCCCTTTATTCAGAAACATAAAAAACTTCATCTCCTTCTGGCCGTTCCCCATCATAGGATGCCATTTCCTGAAGATCCTGCCCTGCTCTGTGTCGGGCCTTTGTGGAGAACCCACTTGCACAAATAAAGTCTTAACTTCTTTCTGTGATATTTTGAATAAAAATGCTAGACCAGGCGAAACCTTTCAGAGCAGCTTCATCCTGTTATATTTTATATGCTCTTTGTTTTAAGGTCTCAGACCACCTTGAAAAAGAGATGCTATCTAAATGCAAGTTATATTTTTAAATAGAGCATTTAAAATCCTGAGAGAGTAAGATCCTCTCTTGGGGGTAGGTGGAAAAAACTGAGGTTCTATAGTTTGAAAACTTTGTGTCCTGCTCTGAAAAATGAGAGAACTGGAGAAAATAAACAGAATTGCTCTCTCAAGGGATGAAATTTAAACCTATCAGAATCAAGGGACTCTCAATTTACACTCTTTAGTACACTCTTTTGTTTTTTATTCATAAGGACTTGTTTCATAGAGAATTTACAAAAATGGGGTTCAAATATTTTTTATTTTTTATTTTTGAAAGAACTTGATTTCAGACATGATCCACTTATTTTGCGTATTAGGTCTTAAAAGTACCTCGTTTATTGGCCTGCAGTAAAGCCCCCTTGCCCCACCCCTTACTTAAACTACAATCATAATTTTTTCCGGTTTGTGTGGCATTGTTAACTTATCCAGGCAACTTAATCTTTTCTTCTTTTGCAAGACAAGCTTTGCTAAGTATTTTATCCTCTAAATTTTCTTTAGTTTAAAAAGAAGAGTCTTCCAGAAAGTGTGTTTTATATTTCTCCCCAAAGAAAAGTTTTAGACTTGTAAGTAGAAATACAGAATTCAAAGTAATGGTTGAAATCTTGCAACAAACAAACTCTACTGGGATATTTAGAGTAAGTCAAAGTATGGGCTATAAATGATTCACATTCATATTAACCTTCTAATTATAGCAAGTATTCTGCTACTGTGGATTAATTTTGCAGATTTACAACAGCTGTCCTTTGAGTTCAGAAAAGTATTCTGGACTAGACCTCTGTATTTTGTTTATGAGGTGTTAAAATCCATTTGGTGGTCAGGTGACAGCAGAAGGAAGTTTGTTTTTCAGACTTCCCAAGCCTTACCTTAGTAGCATCATTCTAAAAGGTGTTACTGTTATTGTACTCCTTAGAAAGGTTCTGTTTTATTTTCTTTTATAAGATTTTATTTATTTATTTGACAGAGAGACACAGCGAGAGAGGGGGAACACAAGCAGGGGGAGTGGGAGAGGGAGAAGCAGGCTTCCCGCCGAGCAGGGAGCCCAGTGCGGGGCTCGATCCCAGGACGCTTAACGACTGAGCCACCCAGGCGCCCCGAAACGTTGTTTTAGATCTTAGGAATATCATGAAAGGAATTATTTTTCTTTTATCTTAAAACTTTAGGAATTTTTAGGTTTAGGTTGGGTTTTGATAATTAGTCTAAATCAAAGGCAATCAAAATTGTAATCCAGAGATTTCTGGATTGTGCAAAAGAGCCCACTGAATTCCATTTCCTTAATATTTTGAATTCATTTCATACACCTAAATTATTTATTATGACTTCTTGATCCAAGATTTGCCTGTCAGCCTGTTCTGATGTGGTTAACACTCTCTTTGGTTTCCGCTCCTCTCCCTTCACTCTGAAAGGGGCAGATGGCACAGAGAGCAAGTGTTGAAGAAGAGGAAAATAGGTTTGCTAGTTCTGTAAAGTTCTAAAGAGCCAGAGTAACTCTTCGTGGCTATTTATGTTAACTTGGACATTTGACATACTTTTTGGAGTCTTGTTTTCCTAATTTGTGAAATAGGTAGTTGGGATCACAGACTATAATTTGTGATTATACAGAACCAGAGCCATGTCTTCACCCTTATATCATGATCCTTATGATTTTTTGTTTGCCTGCCTACCTCCCCATTTCCTGGTGAGACCAGGGACCCAGACTTGGTCATTTTGGTGTCCCCAGTGCATAACTCCTTATACAGAGTAGATACTCAGTAATTGTGGGATTGAAGAAAGCCTTAGGAGGCACTGGTTGTTTTTAATCCACACCAGAGAGGCCAGGGTGGTGTGTTGTTTTAGGGTAAGAGCATGCAGAGAGGAGCAAACAAATGCCTGAGCATACTCCAGTGTAAGAAGAGGAGCAGGCTTCAACTTCACCGTGTATCTATTTTTACAGAATTCTTTTTCTCCAATTTATGTTAAAAGATATTTTTTTTTCCTATTGGTTTGAATTTCCTTTTACCCATCTCAGACTCCTCTTCCAGCTAGTGAATGAATCCATTTTATTGGTCCCTAAAATATTCTATATTACCTCCTTCGTCAAGCAAATAGTAGTACAGAGTGAATTTTGAAAACTGCTAGTCTACCCTTTAGGTTCCCTTTCCTAGAATTTACTCCCAAATAAATTATTAAAATACTTTGCCATTGTTGGATAAATGCTTTGGACTCAGACATATTTATAAATGTAGGGAGCATTTCTTTTTCTTTCTTTTTTTTTTTTAAGATTTATTTATTTGAGAGAGCAAGAGAGCACAAGTGATGGAGAGGGAGAAGGAGGCTGCCCATCCAGCAGGGAGCCTGATGCAGGGCTTGATCCGATCATGACCTGAGCTGAAGGCAGACAACCTACTGAGCCACCCAGGCACCCCAAGGGAGCATTTTCTTTAAAAAGAAAAAAAAAAGAGAGAGAACCTAGTACTTAAGAGGTTCTTTAAAAATTAATTTTAGTTTAATTTTTATATAGATCATACAGTCACATAATTGAGAATTTTTAGAAAATATACAATGAAAATTTCTCATCCCATCCCCTCTTTGGTAAACTTTATTACTTGGGTATTCTTCTAGAGTTTCTTTGTGTGTGTATAAGCAAATACCAGTATATATGGATGGCTTACTTACCATGGTATCTTGAAAATAAACTGCCCCTAAGGTTAATCTATGTGATCATGCCTAGTGAGTCTATATGAACGTCCAGTATATAATGGAGTATGGCATATTTTTCTCTAGGGGTTGCATGCACCTTGGGGACATCTTTTCATCAGAGCTTGTGAAAATAGAGGGTCAGTGACCCTTGTGAAATTGCTCCTGGTCATAGGTAAATGAGTAGAGTGCCTTGTACTTTATTCATCTTTAAACAGTTATGTTCAGATGAGAAATTAATAATATGAGTCTCTTATCTCCATCTCTAACCCTTTGGGCTTTTATTTGACTTTGAAGTGTCTGGGTTTTAAAAATTGCATTCTGAGCATCAGAATGAGAATTGCTATTTGTTTACTTTTAGATGCCTGTCTTAGATGTCAAGCTGAAAACAAACAAGAGGATTGTGTTGGTATGTTGTAATTTCATTCTCTTGGTTTTTCAACTGAAGGTTTTCCTCTCAGTGGGGATGTTTGAATTTGCAATTAAGATTGACTTTATCAATACACAAAAACAAACTGTAAAGCAGTGATCCATTATTAATATAAAATGTGTTGGTTCTCTAAAGGCCTTAATGGAATTAATCTGCAAGTCCTTTTATTGCCTGTTAATTAAGAATTGATTATATATTCTAGACATGGGCATAGTAAATATTTGATATTCAAAAAAGAAATTATTCTTTTCTATTAAAATTATAAAGTAAGGAATTTGCCAAAATGTCATTTAAATTTAACTGTATTGTAGGTCAGATTTGGTAGGGTTTTATTCTAATAAAGTGCTTCAGTTTTCAGTACTCTTATGATACAGTATTTAACTTTTCAACTAACATAGAAAAAATGTTAAGTCTCAAGATTTTTTCAGATATAGTTTGTATATGGAAATCTATTAAATTTTGCTAATAGTCTGGGGCTACAAAAGTTGTCTTAGGCTAAACGTTTTAAGCAGTTCAAAGGTTTTTATGATTGCTATGTATAAAAGCTTTTCTGAAGATGAAAGGTTAACTTTGTACTTTGTGTTTGCATGGTTTACATTCAGCTTCTTAATAATGATTTATGTGGTATTTATCAAATCCTGTTTCTTCGTCCTGAAACACTTAGAATGATTTCCCCTTGTTTCCTACTTCCTACAGATAATTTTCATAAGAAGATATGGGGTTTTTTGTGGTTGTTTGTTTGTTTTTTCCTATTTCTTTCATTGGTCTGTTATCATATAGGTCAAGCAAGTGACAAATAAAGCCCACATTTGAGACTGTATTTCAGATTATGGGTGACTTCCCTTGGTTTAAAAAATATTAACGGAAATTGTGAGGTTCAGGCCACCTTTCTTTGACCACAAAGGGACCTCTCTTTCCAGCCAGCCACTTTGAAAAGTTAATGTATTTGTCACATGAGGAATTGCACTGCTTATGGATGACTTAACACAGTTCATCACCACTTCTAGAAAATAACTCAGGTGTACAGCTGATAATGTTTAGAAGCATGTCATCTATTTATAATAGACTACTATGAACTGAAAACATTAAAAACTCATTATCTTGGTAAATAAAAATCAGGAGTATTTTTTGCAATAAAATAAAGCTCAAAAGGTTTCCAGGTCAGTGTATGACTGAGAAGGTCTGGGATCTAAGGAAGGCTCAAGTTCTTTAATCTCCTAACTTCAGGAAGACAGCATGTGGAGTTGTGTAGGGACTGGGGGCCACCACATCACCCACAGATTCTAAACAATGATGGAAAGTCCCCTAATCACAGCGCCTCATCTCACTTCTTAGTGTAATTTACACAGGTAAGTTTTTATTTCTTTATAGATAGAAAAAATGTTGACCAATTAGCCATCTTGATTCAAGATTATGAACCATGATTATTCGTCATAATATAAAATAACCTATAATTTGAGTTCAGTAATTTAAATTAAAATACGTAATGTCAAAATAATCTTTTTTTTTTTTTTTCCCCTTTCAGTGGTCTGGGGAGAATGTAATCATTCCTTTCACAACTGCTGCATGTCCCTGTGGGTGAAACAGAACAATCGCTGCCCTCTCTGCCAGCAAGATTGGGTGGTCCAAAGAATCGGCAAATGAGAGTGGTGGAAGGCTTTCTTAGTGCATTTGTTTGGAGCCCTGGTGGATCTTGTTATCAAGTGCCCTACAAAGGCCAGAACTCTCCACGGAACTAATTCTTCAAATAAGAGGAGATGCCTCTGTGGTCTTTTGGTACTCATCAGAGGCATGGTTTAGCATTTTGTTAGTTTTATTTTCAGAAATTCTCTACAATTAAGAAGATAATTTATTAAAGATGGTCTTTCCTACCTCTGTGGTATGTGTCACACACACTGCTTAGAAGTGCTTTAAAGGAGGAGAGAGCTACAAATTGAATGACTTTATAATTTACTTATTGGTATCCAAGGGGCTGTGGAAGCAGTTCCATTCAGAAGAGAACTTGTTGCATGCTTATAGTTGATCAGTTAAAAAAAAAAAAAAAAGTGTTATAGTAACAAATAAAGTGCAGTTTAAAACCCAACTCTTATCCTTATTTTGTTCCTGATATTTATTTTTGGCTGGGAGGAGGTGATTCATGAAATCTTTACTTGATATAATGAAAATTTTAAGTTTGGACCAGTGAACAGGGTAAATAAATTTAACCTTTGGGCATATGGAATTTCGATTGTCTTTTAGGCTATCATCCTCAGTCTTTGGCTCATCAAGAATACCTAAATCTACACTCACCTCACTGTTCAATCATTGAGCAGTAAAGAACAGAAGTATTTTTAAGTTCTGGTCAGATTATGTAGTAATTAAACTGTGTTTTAGGTGGAGTGTTAATGAGGGGAAAATGTTTACCACTGTAGCATTGGATCAAAAAGTTTATTTTATTACACGATGTTTTAATAAATGGCTTATTCTGTTTACTTCATTTGAATTGTCATTATTACAGTCTTATGCACAACCTTAAACTTCATGTTGATAAACTAATATGTCAAGTGAGTGATTTTACTTAATTTGAAAAAAAATTCATGTACTCTTATTTGGTAATAATAAAACTTAAAAAGTTTAAAGTTTATTACATGGAAACATTAAGTGTGAGAAAATACTTAAATTTTATCAAACTCGGGCGCCTGGGTGGCTCAGTTGGTTAAGCAACTGCCTTCGGCTCAGGTCATGATCCTGGAGTCCCAGGATCGAGTCCCGCATCGGGCTCCCTGCTCAGCAGGGAGTCTGCTTCTCCCTCTGACCCTCCCCCCTCTCATGCTCTCTCTCTCTCTCATTCTCTCTCTCAAATAAATAAAATCTTTAAAAAAAACAAAAAATTTTATCAAACTCATTCACATTTAATGGAGGTTATTTTGTAACAGTTTATGGACCACAAGTTTATTTTGAATTTTTCCATAGTAAAGACCACAGCTATGAATTTTAAAAACTGAAGTCTTTAAAAACTTTGTCATCCACTTCTGCAGTTTGTCAATCTGAATCTTTTTATATCTAAGGAATGCGGAGACTTAATGTTAAAAACTAAGAATTCACAGGCTTTCATATTGGCTACTGTTAAGCTTTATTATGTATTTTTTCACAGTTTACTGAAAAAATTAATTACAATGTGAGGGTGAAGCATTTTACTATATAATATCAAGGGTAATATTATCGACATGATTTATTGAAGTTCATGTTGACCTAGATTACTTGGCTGGATTGTCAAGCTTTTTTTTTTTTTCCAAGATTTTATTTTATTTTTAAAAGATTTTTTATTTATTTGAGAGAGAATGCACAGTAGGGAGGGGGAGAGAGAAAGAGAGAGAAGCAGACTTCCTCCTGAGCAGGGAGCTCAAAGTGGGGCTCAATCCCAGGACCCAGAGACTATGACCTGAGTGGAAGTCAGACACTTAACCGATTGAGCCACACAGGCACCCCGATTTTACTTATTTTAGAGAGCACACAAGTAGGGGAGGAGCAGAAGGAGAGGGAGATAATCTCCAGCAGACTCCATGCTGAGCACGGAGCACAGCACTGGGCTCAATCTCAGGATCCTGAGATCATGATGAGCAGAAGCCAAGAGGCAGACACTTAACCTGAGACATCTGGGGACCCCAGTCAGGCATCTTTCCTGTAGAGTTACTTTTTCCCTTTTCCATACTGCATTCTTTGGGAGAAAGTCACTAAGTGCAAATAACACTTAAGGAGTGGGAGGTAGGCTTCTACTTTTTGAGGGTAGAGTATTCCATTATTTGGAATTCTTTAGCATTGGATATTTATCTTTTCTCCATTTATTTAATCACTTATCTATATCAGTAAATAGTGAAGAGTCTTTTTGGAAAAATTAAAACTTACCAATTCCATGGAAATGAAGGGTTCTTAGACTACTCTGGATAGAACACCATTTTCTAATGATACCTGTGTACGGAATGATAGGGGGATGAAAAAGAAATACAAGGAAAACAGTTTAAGCAATATATTCCTAACACATTTTAGATTAAATCCCAAAGTTTAATCACACTTTCAACATCTCATTTTGAGGTCTCCAAAAATTCTTAGTATATGCATACCAGAATTTCTTTCCCAACATACTAATATACACAAAATTAAACATTAGAATCAAGTTCTAGCTGGTTGCTTTTCAAGCTATGATCTTTTACACTTCAGACCTTCAAAATAGATTTTTGTTTGCCTTAGGTAAACCTAAACAAACATTAAATTGATTCATAACACATCATGTTAATAAATGGTTTGGGTTTTGTTTTTGTTTTGTTTTTGTAGAAAACAGCCATGTGATTAACATCATATCTTATAGAAAACTGACAGAGCTATAAGTATATTACTAGCAAAGACTTAAAAAGTTACTACAAATGTTTTATATGGTAAGTGCTTCATTGAACATCTGTTGAAGCCTTAGAATTGAGCAGATTTAAGGGTAAATATGGAGGTAAAGACCTAGAGGAATGACAAAGTGGGAAAATCCCCCTACAGAGATGTAGTTATTTCAAGCCACTACCTCTGCCCCAAACCATATATCACAACACATTCTACATAACCCTTATTTTTTCGGGGATTTTCACCTGAAGAATCAATATTAAGAGAAGAATGAAAATAAAGCAAAAAAATAACATTAGTGGGGGCGCCTGAGTGGCTCAGTCAGTAAGTGTCTGCCTTCAGCTCAGGTCATAATCCCAGGGTCCTGGGATCGAGCCCCGCATTAGGCTCCCTGCTCAGCGGGAAGCCTGCTTCTCCCCCTCCCACTCCCCCTGCTTGTGTTCCCTCTCTCGCTGTCTCTCTGTCAAATAAATAAAATCTTCAAAAAAAATGATAGTCAACCTAGAGAAACATAGTATTGCATCATAAAAGATTAGAAAATATTACCTAAAGACATTTAATTTACTAAATGTGAAAGATGGACAAAAAATTTTTTAAGGATATATAGGAACAAGCTAACCTGACTATGTTAAGCTTTTTTTTTTTTTTTTTAAGATTTTTATTTATTTGACAGAGCGAGAGAGCACAAGCAGTAGAGGGAGGGAGAAGCAGGTTCCTCCCAGGACCCTGGGATCATGACCCGAGCCGAAGGTTAAGTTCAGATGCTTAACCATCTGAGCCACCCAGGCGGCCCTGGATAAAATTTTGTTATATTGCATTCCTCTTTAGAGTATTTAATTTTAGAGTAAGTAGCACATAAAATGTTTGTGATATAGTATAGTGTATACAATACATAGAATATAGATTTTATACTTCTAGTACAGATTTGTAATTTTATAGGTAGTAAATTATATGTAGTACAATATATAGTATAGTGTATTATAAGTAAATGTAGATAGATGGATAGATAGTATTGCTTTTTCCTTGCGATAGGACCTGTTGCTTAGAGAAACATTGAAGCTGATACGTCTCTTCTTACCATTTGGTATTGTTTCAAAGATTAATGGCCCCATGGTAACTGTTGAGACAATATGCTAAGAAAATAAACACTGAATAAAATGTTGCATTGCGTCTGAAATGAGGGATACATTTAGAGAGTAAAACCTGAATGCGTTTTTAAAATTTGCATTGTATACTGCTATTTCTTTTTTCCCTCTGAGGAAGTTATTAGTCATGCTGTTTCCTCCTAGTAAACTCATATTGACATTGACCATTCTGTTTTAGGCACATGTTCTGTAGATGCAGAGGAAGATTTGGAATGTGTACTAGTCAAGCAGCTCAGAAATTACTTTCTCACAGATGAGTGAGCATC
The DNA here is from genome assembly GCF_009762305.2 of Zalophus californianus. Lineage (NCBI taxonomy): Eukaryota > Metazoa > Chordata > Mammalia > Carnivora > Otariidae > Zalophus > Zalophus californianus. The sequence continues at coordinate 97,474,963 of NC_045595.1, forward strand.
AGCCTTACATTTCCAGAGTAGTGATCTGCCAAGGAGACAGTCCAGCATACTATTTATTTTCTCTGTATCTAGAAAAAAAATAAGTATTAGTTTTTCTTAACAGGAGTCATTCTTTTTGCAATGGCTGAAATTAAAAAAAAAATCTCCACAAAAGCCAGTTAATACAGTTATAAATATACTGGTTCACAATGGGAAAATAGGATTCCATTTCAAATCCCTCCCCTGCTGAAAAACAAGGCATATTTTGATTCAAATTTGTTGAACTTAGATTTGGCTTACTTCAAGCGTATGTTTGTGTATGGATGTGTAAATGTAGTATGACACATGTATACGTCCATTCATTAATGTGCTTTTAACTCATTGTTCTCATTGTTTGGGTATATAAAAGAATCAGAAAAGTAAACTCCTTGAAGGATATTTTTGTTTTATAAGAATTTACTAGAGCTGCAACTAGAAAATGTGTGTACCCTGTGCAGCAATCAGAAAACATACTTGTAGGCAGGACGGTAGTGAGTTTTCGGATAGTGGGGTGACTGAGTGGAAATTGATGAGAAAGGCACTGAAACATAATATCTGTTTCTAGAAGAAAAACAATAAATAACATGGGAAGGGCGAATGGATGGAAAGCTTGAGGAAAGCCCTGTGAGCAAAAGAATGGGGAAGAAAGACATCCTTTACCATGTAGTAGACATTGAGAAATCAGATATCTATATTTAATAATTCTTTACAAAAATAATATATGCAGAAATGTGTTCAAACAGTATACCTAATCTAACAAAACTAGTCTGATAGTTACATAGGAGTTGGGCATTTACAGTAAGATCAGTGTTACTATATTTAACAAATAAGTTACTGTAAAGGGAGTAGAAATAATTATGAAAGAGTTTGTATAGATTATTTTATATTTATATTTAATTCCATTTAGTGTGCATAATTTAGACATCATGTCTCACTTTTAAGTTTTTTAAATAGATTTGACTCTTTTGCATTTATAACATACTTTTGAATGACAAGTTATTACTGTCCTTATTTGAAAGTCAAGAGAGCTAAAATGTCAAGAGAACGGACCTAGTAACATTTTAACAGATTCCAACCAAAATCCTTGTTTGGGATTTTTGGGGGCACCTTGTCTCAGCTTTGAGTAGCAGTTGGAAAGAGTGTTGCCCCCACCTTCGTGGTTTATCCAGATTGTTTTCCTTTTTTGTAAATTAATGACAACACCTACAAATAATTTTTTTCAGTTTTTCTTTAAAATTATAGTTAGGCTTTTTAGTTTGGGGTGTGTGTGTGTGTGTGTGTGTGTGTGTGTGTGTGTGTGTGTGTGTGTGTGTGTGTCCTTTTTCAAGTTCTGTTATTGAAGATGCTTTTCTAGGACATATTTAATGTAATAACTTTGCTAATATGGTTGATTTTGTAAAGTATATCAAAACATTTGTGTATTGATTAGAAATGAATTTTCTTTCATGTTTTTCATAATCCTGGTTATGTACTACATGCATATTAAATAATAATAGATTTTTAAAAATTTATTACAATACACAAATATGTTTGACCACTCAAATGTTGATCATTGTACAGTGAGCTATTTGAGTAGCTTTTTGTTTGATGTTTTTAAAAGGATGTATTCATAAAATGTGAACCAAATATTTGGCTTTGCAGTGAAGAGAGAAATAGTAAGAATGTCAAGTTATTTTAGTTGGTATGACAGTACACAAATAAAATGTGAAGGATGGTGGTAATAAGTAGATTTTCCACACAGCAAAACCACCGGCCCACCGCCTAACAAAGCTCTGTTTCTACTACACATCAGCATCTGAGGGTAATAGAGGAGGAGGGGCTGGGACAAAGCAGCACTGATCCTACCCATCCTGGGATGATATCAACTCATCTGCATAGCCGTCTGAAGGTTTAGTACATATTGTTTCATCAGAAAGAACACACTGTGACATTTAATTATGAGAACCAAAGCAAAAGTTAAGCATTGAACAGATTTTTCTTTCCATTTGATTAAACAATGTTGAAATTTATTTTACTAGTATATTGGAAATATGTTTGTCATCTTTAGCTCCGTAATTTTCTGTCTATGCAAGGTGCATTCGTCTATTACAGCTGACATCCAAATCAGTAAATCTTACCCCATCAAACCCATTACTTCTTTTTTTTATTTTATTTTATTATGTTATGTTAATCACCATACATTACATCATTAGTTTTTGATGTAGTGTTCCATGAAACCTGTTACTTCTTATACAATATGTTCCCATTACTATCCTGAAGTGCAATTCATAAATGTCTCCACACATAATTAAAATATGTATAATGACTTAATTGTAATATCTAAATATGTAATATAAGATAATATAATATGGAAATAAAGGGAAAGTAGTTTGTAAGTATTTGCATTTCAGTATCTAAATACTTGGGCATAGTTACACCTGAAGGCGTAAAGAAGTAGGCTGATGCATGTCTGGATGTGTGTGTATGTGTCATCACTACATATAGACAGCAGTAATGCAGACTGTCGTGACTCCGTAACGTGGGAGCATTTCCACTGATGGTAAGAACTTTCCCGCCCAAATGATGGATCATGCTTAGTAAAACTCTGAACAAAACAATGTACAGTCTTTTGATTTACATGTTAGTTGCATGGCTGGACATTTCAGTGACATGGTTAGTGAATATTCACTTGGCAGTCTTCTAGGCCTAAAGAATAAGCTCAAAATTGTTTTATTTAATTGAAGCTAATGTAAAAGTCTTTAGGATAAAAAAAAAAGTTTAAGTGTTCCTTTAGAAGTTTAGCAGACATCTGATAAGAAAGGTAACTTTTTTAAAAATGCTTTTTTCCTTTTTAAAGTTACTCTCAAGGGCTAGCTTTTCAGGGAAATGCTCTGAAAAGAAAATTAGAAAATTTCCATGTTTAGTTTAGTAAGCCCAGTTTAAAAAAAATATATTTAAAGGAAAAATTACAAGGAAAATTAGAATTAAAGTACAAATATATTTGAAGTTTTAAGCTATTTTATGTTGAACATTTGAACAATATAACAAAACACATGATAAATTTTGTATGGAAGTTCCTCTTTTGCCCTTTTATGTCATTCTGTTTCTGCCACGGTTAGGTTTTGTTCAACAAAATAGTGTCTTAGGGGAAAAGTATCTTCTCCGCATTTTGACACTCAGTTAGTGGCTGAGAGCTGACTCTACAGCCAGGATACCTGAATCTGAGTCCCAGCACCTCCACCAAGGGTGACCTTGAGTGAGTCACTTACCTCCATTTTCTCTTATACATTGCAAATAACAATAGTACCTTCCTCACTAGATTGTTTTGAGAATTGAAGACTAAGTGAATTCATACACAGGTAAAATGCTGAGAACAGTTAAGTACCACTGTTACTTCATTTTAGTCAATTTTGGAAGCTCCTCTAATAGAAGCGGCACTTAAAAAATAATGTATTTTTAGTTATGGGGTAAGGCACTCTTAACTGTTCTCAAAAATTTTGTAAGAAAAAGTTAATTGTTGTAAATACAGGTTATTTGTTGCACTGTGAGCTTTTGTGAAGAGTCATTAGTGAGGCTTTTAATGACTTGCCTGTCACATTTTTTCTAATCATGGGGTCAACACGATTTCCAGATTTTATATTAAGAAAAGGTTTTGTAACTATTGAGCTCTCACTTTAATTTTAGGTTTTCCATCTTAGTAGAAATATTTTACTGGCTGCTGCAGATAAGCATATGGGGTACATTTTTTGACCACTTGATTTTGCAGGAAACCCCTATAGCTTAGAAAATTTACCTTTTTTTAAGCCCTCAGTTTTCATCTTCATAGCCTACTTTAAGTCTTACAATCAACCTGCTGCTTTTTCTTGTCTCTGCACTCAATAAACCTGGGTCAGTGATCAGAACAGAACCTGCTTTTCCTAAGTGGGCTGCAAGCAGGCTTTCTCTGGGTGAGTGTAGCTGTGGTATAGAATAGTAGAAAGACTGCAATTTAGGAGTCACTCAGCCTGGCTTGAAATCTTGAATCTATTGTTTACTACCTGTGTGATCCTGTACCAAGTTCATAACGTCTCTGTCCCTATCTCCTCAACTAAAATGGGAACAACAATATTACCTACCTCACAGAGTTGCTATGAAGATTAAATGAGTTAATACATGTTAACTACCTGGAACAGTGCCTGAAATATACTAAGCACTCAATAAATAGTAGCCATTATTATAGATCAGTATTGCCACTGTGGATTTCTGCCTTCGAGAATGGCCTTGAGAAAAGGTATCTTGTTTTCAGTGATGATTCTTGTAGGAATTAGGATGTTTGTGTGTACTCACAACCTGTGCACAACTGCCAATATGAGTTTTTAGGAGAATGGCTTTCAACTGTTTAAAAACCACTCCAAGACAGTCTGAAAAGCACATTCCCATCAGCAGCAATGGGCTCTGCCACAGTGGTTTTCAAAGAAGTGTATGTGTATAAACCAGACAGGGAGGAGAGTTAGAAAAAACAGCCCGGATGAAAATCTCAGTTAAAAGCTTTTGGAACTATTTCAGTGCAGATGAAATGTTCTATGGCATTTGCATTTTATCCTAGCTTTTAGGGAGCTACCTACTAACTAGATTTATTAAGACTTATAGAAGAAGTCCAACTAAATTATTTGTACCCAAATTGTATGTAATAAAATAATCAGAATTCTTGTCAGACCACCTGGGGGAAAACTTTATAAATCAAAAAAATACATAGTATAGAACAAGCTTTGTGTGGTTGGTATAATACAATTGTCATCTAACTCTTTAGTGGTGATTCTTGGACCTTCCTTGTGAATTAACATCTCCTATACTAACTCCTGCTCTGCTTTTTCTACCTTTATAGAAATTATATATTTAATAATATTTATTATTCACTGCTTGCCTCCTATATATGAGGCTTTGCCTTAATGGTAGAAAGAATTTGAATACAAGTAAGTTTCCAATCTTCAGAGACTGCAGGGTCTGTTAGGGAATGTTGGATTCACCACAGATTTGTAAAGTGTAATGTAATGAACCTTTAAGAGACACATAGTGCCTGGGAAGTCGAAGGGACAAACCACATTCACTTGCAGTATATACAGTATATGATTCCAAAGACCATCTCTTGTGTGGATTATGAAAATCCATTCCTACGCTATTTAACAATATGTGGTATGTATATGCTCCATAGCATTTCTGGGGAAAGAAATGCTATGTGTCCATGTGTCCCCTTGAGGTAAGTTGTTCACATAGCTTCCACTCCCTCACCTGCCTACCTTGCCTTCAGCACTTTACATACTCTCATATTTGCCTGCTTGTAACCTTCTGTATAGGGCAGGGGGAGAAGGGGGCCTCCCCACTGACAAAAAAGCCTCCGAAGGAAGAAAATAACATTTAAAATCATTTCTTGAAGGGTATAGGTCTGTGCTATCCAATAATGTAGTCATTAGCCACATGTGGCTATTTACATTTGTATTTTAATTAAAATTTTAAATTTAGTTCCTTAGTCACATTAGCCACATTACAGGCGCTCAATAGTCACATGCGGATAATGGCTTCTATATTGGACATTACAGAATAAAACATTTCCATCATGGAAGAAAGTTCTGTTGGACAGTGCTGGTATAGATCACGTGTTTTTAAGGCCTATTCTATCAGAATATAGGAATCATGGAGTCCTCAGTTATATCAAATTTAAATGACCTTCCACCTTCCTTTTAAAGATTATCTTTGGAAACTAGAATGTTGAACATGAGCCTTATTTTACTAATTAAATCTTATCCTTGACAAAGAGAATTACACACTTTTAACTGGTCAGTTCACTACACTTAGGGGGAAAAAATTAACCCAAATACGAAGATCCAAAATTATATTGAAACACCTCAGTTTAAAAAAGGGTTATTGACATAGTTTCCTGTTCTTTAGATTTTGTAAGAATTTCTTATGTTTTCAAAATGACTTAATATCTGAAACTATAAATTTGAAACTGTGTAGCTGCTTTTGTATCCTGGATAGATTTATAGCAGTGGTTCTCAGCCAGGGAATGATTTTGCCCTGCAGGGGACACTGGGCAATGTCTGGAGACACCTGTGGTTGTCACAGCTGGTAGGAGGGCTAGGATCTTTTGGATAGAGGCCATGGATGCTGCTAAACATCCTACAGTGCACAGGACAGCCCCCACAATAGAGAATTATCAAGTCAAAAATGTCAGCAGCACTGAGGTTGAGAAACCATGATTAACAGTAATTTATATACATTTGCATATTTTTGAGAAGTTGGAATTCTCTCTTAGAAACTTCCTGAAATATGGTCGGTAATGATAATAAAACTTATGTAACACTTACTAGCTACCAGTTTATCCTCTAAGAGCTTTACACGTATTAACTCATTTAATCTTAACAAAACCCCTTTTCTGTTATCAACTCCTTCTACAGCTAAAGAAACATAGACATTGAGAGACTGAGTAACCTACTGCTACGGACTGAATTGTGTCGCCTTCCCCCAAATTCATATGTTGAAGTCCTAACCTTCAATGTGATTGTATTTGGAGATAAGGCTTTCACCCAGGCACCCCTAAATTTCTGTTATTTAAGCCACTCAGTTGATGGCATTTTGTTATGGCAGCCTGAACCAAGGCATCTGCCTCAGCTTATAAAACTAGTAAATGGAAAGCAGAATATAAACCCGGGCAGTCTAGTTCTAGAATCCATGTTCTTCACTGCTAGCTTATACTGTATTAATAGAATACCTATTTGAACATATTTTCTTCCAAGATTGCTTTTCTGAAGTTTGTCCACATACATCTGTTTTTAGTTCTGTAAAGTTATACACAAACCTCTTCATTTATACTTGTACTTTACAGCTGTATATTTTGTGTTTTCAACTATTGGCCAAGCCATTTCATTGTGTTTTATACCATTTCATTGTGTTCTAGCATACTACTATCACATATGATCTAAATTCAAACATGCATACACTGAAAGGGTAGTTTATGTTTGTTCTCAAAGAATAGAAGCATATGAAGAGACCACTGGTAAAGAAAAATATAAAATGTCTGGTATATTTTTTATAAATGCTAAAACAATATTAGAGCAGGTTATCAATAAATTTAGCAATGTTTTTTTTCAATTTGGTTCCTAGAGTAGATAATATGGTGAAAAATGTTAAGCCCCTTCTGCTTAAATAAAAGTATAATTATGTCTCAATACTTGGAGTTCCTAGGAAAACCAGTTATATCCTTAATAAAGCCAGGCTCAACAGGAAGATGTTGGTGCATAATACAAAGAGTTAATTTCATGTTTGGTACGATACCTTCTTTTAAACACTAGCTGGCAGTACATTTTTCTTCCAATATCAGAAGGCCTGACTACACTGGTTTAATAAGCTAGTGGTTTATTGTCTCACACAACAAGAAGTCTAGGAAGATTAGGGTTAGTACAATGATCAGTAATGCCCTCGGGAGCCATGCTCCTTCTTTCTAGTCCCAACATCTTCAGCGTGAAGCCTTGTTCTCATACCCTCTCCCTCATGGTCCCAAGATGGCTACTATATTTTCAAGTCTCATATTCACCTTCTTGGGGAAAAGTGAGGGGCTAAAAGATTTCTTTTTCTTTAGTAAGAATGACTTTTACTTTGGAAAGGGTGCCCTCGCTGATGTCTTTAGTCTATACCGCATTGGTCAGAATTACGTCCCAGAGCCTCTTCTGGATGCAAAAGAAGTAAGAGGTGAAGTATTTGCCTTTCCAGTTTTTAGTTTTTATTTTTTTAGAGGCGGTGGAGTGGGGGGTAGAGAGGCAGAGGGAGAGAGAGAATCTTAAGCAGGCTCCATACCCAGCACAGAGCCTTACACAGGGTTCAATCTCACAACCCTGAGATCATGACCTGAGCCGAAAAATCAAGAGTTGGACGTTTAACCGACTGAGCCACCCAGGTGCCCCTGGCTTTCCAGCTTTTATAGTAGAGGAAGAAAAGAGGAACAATGATTGTAAACAGGTGTTGAATTAATCAACCTATATTATTGTCTGCCATTAGTATTAATGACTAACTTAGCAACTGTTAATACTTGGAGAGGTGCTGCTACGTGTACTTCCTTGTCATAAACTCTTAGAATTGGAAAGGATCTTACAGATCATTTTATCTCTGAAGCAACATCTTTGTGTCTATATTTTTTAAAATGCTGACTTGTAAAGCAACTTTTCAATGAGCCTTTAGCATGTGTTCATTGTGACATAAATTTGGATAATCAAATAAAATTATGTTTCAAAATATAACTGCATATGGAAAAAAATATGATGTTATATAGACTGTGACACTACTTTTAGATATTTCCCCCAACCTAATTTTATGTTGAAGTTAGAGAGTAATTGTTCTTTGGGTTCTGAAACAGAACTGAAATAGCACATGGAGCCTTTTACAGATAAAATGGTTGCTTCTACAGTTGTCCTGGGAAATTTAAACTGTTTGGAAAGATCCAAATATGCTTTTAGCCAGCTTATCTGATTTCTGCCATTGCTACCTCAGTGTCTGCACAGCATACAGCTTCTCTACTAAAGAACGTGAGCAGTCAACAGATTACTGCCAGATGAGGCCATATTCTCAAGAAAAGCTTCAAGAGCTGGATAACGGGCAAAAGATTTGAAAAGATACTTCACAAAAGAAGACCACAAATAGGCAGTTAGAACATGAAAAGGAGGGGCGCCTGGGTGGCTCAGTCGTTAAGCATCTGCCTTCGGCTTGGGTCATGATCTCAGGGTCCTGGAATCGAGCCCCGCATGGGGCTCCCTGCTCCGCGGGAGGCCTGCTTCTCCCTCTCCCACTCCCCCTGCTTGTGTTCCCTCTCTCGCTGTGTCTCTCTCTCTCTCTCTCTCTCTCTCTCAAATAAATAAATAAATAAAACATGAAAAGGAGGCTAGCCTAACATTTCTCATCAGAAATGCAAGTTAAAATTACAACAAAATACCTCTGCACACCCCCCTAGAGTAGCTCAAGTTAAAGAGGCTGTTAACACCACTTCTCAGTGAGAATGTGGAGGACCTGGAACTCTCATACATTGCTGACGGGAATGAAAACTGGAACAGCCAAACAGTTAGGCAGTATCGTAAAAAGTTAAATATACATCTACCCTATGACCCAGCAATTTTGTTTCTAGATATCTGCCCAAGAGCAATGAAAACTTATGTCCACAAAAAATGCAGATGAATATTCAAAGCTGAATTTTTTTTTAAAGATTTATTTATTTATTTATTTATTTTTGAGAGAGAGAGAGAATGGGAGATAGAGAGCACGAGAGGGAAGAGGGTCAGAGGGAGAAGCAGACTCCCTGCTAAGCAGGGAGCCCGATGTGGGACTCGATCCTGGGACTCCAGGATCATGACCTGAGCCGAAGGCAGTCGCTTAACCAACTGAGCCACCCAGGCGCCCAAAAGCTGAATTTTTGTAGGTGTAACAGCCCAAACTGGAAACAACCCAAATGTCCATCAACAGAAGAATAGTGGTATATTCATAGAATGGAATGCTACTCAGCAGTAAAAAGAAAAAAAAGGAACAAACTACTGATACATGCAACAACATGAATGAGTCTCAAAACATTATGTGGAACAAAAGAATCCAGACACAAAAGAGTACTTAGCTGTATGATTCTATTTATATGAAGTTCAAGAACAGGCAAATTTAATCTACAGAAATCAGAATGGTTGCCTCTCACTGTGGATATTGACTAGAAAAGCTTTCAGTGGCCATGGAAATGTTGCATATATTGATTTGGGTGATGGTTCCATGAGTGCATACATTTGTCAAAACCAGTCATTCTCTACATTTTATTCTATATAAAATAAACCTGAATGTTTTTTTAAAAAGACAGAGGGGGTATTATTATTTGAGACCACAACCGACACCCTTTCATATTTGCCACTAAGTGGAAAATACAAGAAAATGCATTAATGGTTGTTCCATTTGTCTTATTGTTCAACTCTTCAAGAAAGCACTCAAATCAAAATAATTGTGTTTCTGATCTTGTTCTGGTTCCCTGTGGAGGTAATCTGAGAAAGCTCCTTGGAGTTCATTAGAAGTGTTTCATTTTCAAGAAGTTTATCAAAATGCAGAAGAAATCAGTAATGGAAGAGGTATTTTTTTTTAAAGGGAAGATGTTTTATTCATCTCAGCTCTCTTCTAAAATATTTTTCAGGGTTTTAAGTGTACAAAGTCTTAGAGCTGCTATCAGTCATAAGGTGGAAATTTTAGTGTACCCTGCAATTCCTCACTGAACTCTGAACACCTCACCGAACAACACCGACTCAGAATTTTTCTAACAATAGGCTTAGAACTTAAGGATAAAAGATATGGACTAGGGTCATTCCCATACCTTCTGCTTTCGAAAGCTCTTGAAGGCCCTGAGGCTGTAGTGCTGGGTTTCTGTTGGACAGATGGCCTGGAACTGGGTCTTGCGAGTGAGCACGCACAGACCCCTTGATAAAGCTTGGGAGTGCTGGAGCCCTCCCATCTCCACTGTAGCCCTGCAGTTAGGTCCTTAGGTGGATGCAAAGTAAAAGGAGTTACCCTTGAAGTCCTGATGCAGCCCTAAAACCTGCATCTAACCACAGAAATGCCCCAGATCCTTCCAGCTCAGCTCAGACCACCCCTCTGTGAGCTCCGCGTGCATGGAGCAGGTGGGAGGGTGCCCAAGTACTCTCCATAAGACCTCCCACAACTCAGTGGTCAGGTGGGTCCAGTAGTCTCAGCTCCAGCATCCTGCGTGCCCACACCAGGCCAACACCCCTCCCTGCCCCAAATCTCAGGGCCTGGCCACCACCACTGAGTTGTTGAGCCCTCATTCTCATCTTGCTCTTCATCCCTAGTTAGATCCGAAAACACAAAAAACCTATACTTTCCAGGTCATCTCACATTCTCTCAAATCTAACTCCAAGTAGTTCTTTACATCCCCTTATATTCCTCTTCTCTCACTCCTCCCAACTTCTGAAACTTCCTCTGTGCCCTCTGGTAGTTATACCAACAAAATTTCCTCCATCCTCAACCTTCTCTGAAAGTTCCCTTCGCTTTTTTTTTTTCCAATTGAAATATAGTTGACACACAATGTTACATTAGTTTCAGGTGTACAGTATAGTTATTAGACAAGTCTCTACATTATGCTAGGCTCACCACAAGTGTAGCTACCATCTGTCACCATACATGATATCATGGACTACATTCCCTAATTCGTATGTTTTAGCCCCATGATTTACTGATTTGATAACTGGAAGCCTGTATCTGCCACTCCCCTTCACCTGTTTTGCCCAGTGCTCCACCGCAGTCCCCTCTGGCCACCGCCAGTTTGTTCTTTATATTTATAGGAGTTTGCTTCTGCCTTTTTTTCTTTGTTTATTCATGCATTTTATTTTCTGGATTTCACATACAAGTGAAATCAAATAGTATTTGTCCTTCTCTGTCTGACTTTCAGTTAAGATAATACCCTCTAGATCCATCCATGTTGTCACAAATGGCAAGATCTCATTCCTTTTTATGACTAATATTCTACTATATATAAATACCACATCTTCTTTATCCATTCATCTATTGATGGACACTTCAGTTGCTTCCCTATCTTGGCTATTGTAAATAATGCTGCAGTAGGGTTGCATGTATCTTTTTGAGTTAGTGTTTGCATTTTCTTTCGGCAAATTGCCAGTAGTGGAATTGTTGTCATATGGTAATTCTATTTTTAATTTTTTGAGGACAGATGGCCTGGAACTGAGGTGTTGTGAGTGACAGATCCCTTGATAAAGCTTAGGTGTGCTGGTGTATGTAGTCCCAGTAGCTCATTTTGCTTTTGTTTCCCTTGCCTGAGAAGGCATTTGTAGAAAAATGTTGCTATGGTTGATGTCAAAGAAATTACTGTCTATATTTTTTTCTAGGAGTTTTATGATTTCGGGTCTCATATTTTGGTCTGTAATCCGTCTTGAGCTTATTTTTATGTATGATGTAAGAAAGTGCTTCAGTTTCATTTTTGGCATGTAGCTGTTCAGTTTTCCTAGTACCATTTACTGAAGAGACTGTCTTTTCCTAATTGTATATTCTTAAAAAAAAAGATTTTATTTATTTATTTGAGACAGAGAGAGCATGAGCTGGGGGACGGGCAGCAGGAAAGAGACAAGCAGACTCCCTGCTGAGCATGGAGCCCAATGTGGGGCTCAATTCCAGGACCCCAAGATCATGACCTGAGCTGAAGTCAGACGCTCAAACCACTGAGCCACCCAGGCACCCCCCTAATTGTATATTCTTGCTTCCTTTGTCAAAGATTAATTGACCATATGATTATGGGTTCATTTCTGGGCTCTCTATTCTGTTCCATTAATCTGTGTGTCCATTTTTGTGCCAACACCATACTGTTTTAATTATTACAGCTTTGTAGTATACCTTGACATCTGGCATTGTGATACCTCCAGCTTTATTCTTTTTCAAGATTGCTTTAGCTATTCATGGCCTTTTGTGTTTCCATACAGATTTTGCTATTATTTGTTCTAGTTTGTGAAAAATGCTTTTGGGAAAAAAATGCTTTTGGTATTTTGGTATTTTGATAGGGATTGCACTGAATCTGTAGGTTGTTTTGGGTAGTATAGGCATTTTAACAGTATTAATTCTTCCAATCTACGAGCATGGAACATATTTCCATTTGTTTGTGTTGTCTTCAGTTTCTTTCACCAATGTTTTATAGTTTTCAGAGTACCAATCTTTCACTTCCTTGGTTAAGTTTATTGCTAGGTATTTCATCCTTTTTGGAGCAATTGTTAATGGAAGTACTTTCTTAATTTTTCTTTCTGCTACTTCATTATTAGTGTATAGAAACAACCGATTTCTGTGTATTAATCTTGTGTCCTACAACTTTGCTGAATTCGTTTATGAGTTCTCATAGCTGCTTTGTGGCATCTTGAGGGTTTTCTATGTATAGTATCATGTTATCTGCAAATAGTGACAGTTTAACTTCTTCCTTACCAATATGCCAATATGGATGCCTTTTATTCCTTTTTTGCTTTGTTTGTTTGATTGCTATGGCTAGGACCTCCAGTATTACACTGAATGAAAGTAGGGAGAGTGGAATACTTGTCTTGCTCCCAATCTTAAAGGAAAAGCTCTCAGTTTCTCACCTTTGATGTTAGCTGTGTGTTTCTTTCTTTCTTTTTTTTTTTTTTAAAGATTTTATTTATTTATTTGACAGAGAGACAGCGAGAGCAGGAACACAAGCAGGGGGAGTGGGAGAGGGAGAAGCAGGCTTTCTGCCAAGCAGGGAGCCCGATGGGGGACTCGATCCCAGAACCCTGGGATCATGACCTGAGCTGAAGGCAGACACTTAACGATTGAGCCACCCAGGCACCCCTAAGCTGTGTGTTTCTTATATGGCCTTTATTTGTTGAGGTTCATTCCCTCTAAACCTAGTATGTTGAGTTTTTATCATGAACAGATGTTGAATTTTGTCAAATGCCTTTCTGCATCTATTGAGATAATCGTGATTTTTATCCTTCATTGTGATAATGTGATTATCATGTTGATTGATTTGTGAATATTGAACTGTACTTGCATCTCCAGAATATAATCCCACTTGATGGTGGTGAATGATCCTTTCAATATATTGTTAAATGAGGTTTGCTACTATTTTGAGGATTTTTGCATCTATGTTTATCAGGGATATTGGCTTATAATTTTTTTTTCTTTTTTTAGTGTCCTTGTCTGGTTTTGGTATCATGGTAATGCTGGCCTCATTAGAATGTATTTCGACATGTATCATATGATCTCACTGATATGAGGAATTCTTAATCTCAGGAAACAAACTGAGGGTTGCTGGAGTGGTGGGGCGTGGGAGGGATGGGGTGGCTGGGTGATAGACATTGGGGAGGGTATGTGCTATGGTGAGCGCTGTGAATTGTGTGAGACTGATGAATCACAGATCTGTACCTCTGAAACAAATAATACATTATATGTTAAAAAGAAAAAGAAGAAGATAGCAGGAAGGGAAAAATGAAGGAGGGGGGAAATTGGAGGGGGAGATGAACCATGAGAGACTATGGACTCTGAGAAACAAACTGGGGGTTCTGGGGGGGATGGGTTAGCCTGGTGATGGGTATTAAAGAGCACATACTGCATGGAGCACTGGGTGTTATACGCAAACCATGAATCATGGAACACTACATCAAAAACTAATGATGTAATGTATGGTGATTAACATAACATAATAAAAAATTTTTTCTTTTTTTTTAAAGATTTTATTTATTTGAGAGAGAGAATGAGATAGAGAGAGAGAGAGAGCATGAGATGGGGGAGGGTCAGAGGGAGAAGCAGACTCCCCGCGGAGCAGGGAGCCCGATGCGGGACTCGATCCCGGGACTCCAGGATCATGACCTGAGCCGAAGGCAGTCGCTCAACCAACTGAGCCACCCAAGTGCCCCATAACATAATAAAATTTTTTAAAAAATAATAAAACACTTAAAAAAAAGAATGTATTTGGGAGCTTTCCTTTCTCTTGTATTTTTTTGAATAGTTTGAGAAGAAAAGGCATGGACTCTTCTTAGTATTTGGTTGAATTCCAATCTGTCTGGTCCTGGACTTTTGTTTGTTGGTCGCTTTTTAATTACTGATTCAATTTTGTTATTACTGGTTGGTCTGTTCAGATTTTCTTTCTTCCTGATTCAGGTTTGGAAGATTTTATGTTCCTAGAAATTTATGTTTCTTCTTGTTGTCCAATTTGTTGGCATATACATTCTTTGTAGTAGTCTCTTATAAACCTTTGTATTTCTGTGGTGTCAGTTGTTACTTCTCTTTCATTTCTGATTTTATGTATAGGGGTCCTCTCTCTTTTTTCTTGATGAATCTGGCTAAAGGTTTACCTGTTTTTGTTTATCTTTTCCCGAAGAATTATCTCTTGGTTTCGTCCATCACTTTCTTATTCTCACTGAAACCTGTCCCTCCCTTGAGGACACTGCTGCTTCTGCAACCTCCTGCTCCCTCCTATCGCTGAAGCTGTCAATGTGCAAGATACCTTCATTTCTTTCTGTTGCTGCTTCCCTCCCTAAAAACACCCAGCTCTGACTCTCAGGTCATTAGACCACCACTCAGCACAGTCTTCCTGTGGCCCCAGTCACTCTCCTTTGTTCTTTGAAGATGCTAGCCCCGCTCTCTGTCAGTTCGTCCATCACTTCCCTTTGGGTAATTCTTGGTGATTTCAATATTCACATGGATGATGCTTCTAGTACCCTGGTTTCTAAATTCCCTGACCTCCTCTCCTCCAGCAATCTTATCCCCCTGCCCCCAACCTTGGCCACTCACTCCAGTGATCATACCCTTGAACAAAATTCCTCAGAAGACTAGCTTATACTGACCCCATGCCTCCAGTTTACCTTCTTCCATTCGCTACTGAACATACTAATAAAGGTTTCATCATACCTCACCATTGAAACTGCTCTTGTCCAGCTCCCTAGTGACCTCCAAATTGCTAAATCTCTTTTGAGTCTCAATATTTTATTAAAATAGCACGTTTAACCAGTTAACCAATAGTACCTTAACTGTCTCTCCCTGGCAACCCCCACCCCCAGAATATGCAGCACAACACCGAGTGACTTCAAATATCCTTGATCATGAGAACTCACAGAAATATAACCATGTTATGTGGTTCAACACTCTGATGGCCTCCCATTGTTCTTAGGACAGAGACCAAATCCTTAAAAGGATGGTTTGACTCGTGGCTGTCCCTGCAGCCTTGTCTGGTACCGCATATCTTCCCCTTCGTTCATCATACTCCACTGGTCTTTGGCATTGAATGGGCTGCTCCTGCTTCTGGAAATGTTCCTCCCCTTCAGAACAACACTCAGCCCTCCCTGACCTGCCTGGCCAATTCCCCTGCCATGCCTGGTCATGGTATCACATAAACCCTGCTGGATCACCTGACACAAATGGAAAATCACACGTTTAATTTTGTCTTCCTCACTAGATGACAAGTTCCATGAGGGCAGGGACCACATCTGCTTTGGCTCCCCCCTGTGGCCAGAGCCCCAGCACAATGCCAGGCCTGTAGGTGACCCCAATAAAGACATGTTGAAGAGAAGAAGACAGAAGGCAAGTGGCAGGGCTCTCATTCATCATTGTAGCCGCAGGCCCTGGTTGTGATCTCTGATGAACAGTAGGTGCTCACTCAGTGTTCTGAGTGAATGAATACATGTGTGAATGTTTTCAGACAGCCCTTGGCCAGGAAGAAGTAGTAACATAACCAAGTTATAAACAATTTTAGGATAAGCTAAACTGGGTTGGGTAATAATAAAAAAAAAAAAACCCTACATGTCAAGGCTTAACACATACAGGTTTGTTTCTGGATAATAGATTATATTAAAGAATATTGGTAATTGTATTAAGGGTAATAATGGCACGATCATTACACTGATCCCTGGCCTATTTGCTCACAGATACTTTCTCTGACTTTGCCCTTTTCTGATCTGTATCCCTGGGGGCTCACCTCCTGTCCTCCCTTGCTGTATTAGCCTGCTCTGGCTGCCACAGCAAACTACCATAGACTGGGTGGCTTACACAACAGACATTTACTTTCTCACAGTTCTGGAGGCTGGAAGTTCAAGATCAGGGTGCCAGCATAGCTGGTTCTGAAGAGAGCACTCTTCCTGGTTTGGAGTCTCCCTTTTTGCTGTGTCCTCACATGGCAGGTGTGTGGGTAGTGGAGCGAGATCTTCCCCTCCTTATAAGGCCATCAGTTCTATAGGGCCCCACTCTTATGACCTCGTTTGATCTTAATTCCCTCATAACAGCCCCATTTCCAGATACAGTGGCTTTGAGGGTTAAGGTTTCAACATATGAATTTGGAGGCACGCATTTCAGCCCATTAGCACTTGCCTCCCAGCTTCTGGCCAGATTCTGGCTATGACGACAGGATACTAGGGTTTCTCTCCTGTCTCTCTCAGGTTCATGTGGCATCTCTGGTGGCATCTTCTCTGACATCTCAGCTCCCGCTGGACAAACTCTGCCTCCCTGGCCCCAGCTTCTACCACACAGCCCCTGTATTACTTTCCTATGATTGCTGTAATGAATTACCACAAACTGGGTGCTTTGCAATGACTGAAATTTATTCTCTCACAGTTCAGAAGCCCAGAAGTCCAAAAGCAAGGTGTCAGTAGGGTTGGGTCCTTCCGCAGGCTTTGAGGGAGAGTCCATTCCACGTCTCTCTCCTAACTTCTGGTGCTTGTTGGTAATCTTTGACATTGCTTGGCCTGTAAATGCATCCCTCCAATCTCTGCTTCCATCTTTATATTGCCTAGTCTCTATGTGTCTCTTTATCCACATCTCTCTCTTTTCTTATAAAGATACCAGTTATTTACCCACCCACCCCCAATCTAGTATAACCACATCTTAACTTGATTACATCTGCAAAGTCCCTTTTCCCAAATAAGGTACATTCACAGGTACAGGGATTTAGGACTTGAACATATCATTCAACCCACTACAGCCCATCATGGTTCTGTGGGTCATTAAGCATTTGTGGCCCAAGGGCTCTAGTAACACACCTCATCTTCCCTTTGTCCTTCCAGTCCTTGGGTTGGGAGCAGCTTTCTGCCAAGAGCTAATCTCTAAGCTGCTTCAACAACCCCTGCTTGTTATATTTTATAAAATATAAATATATAATATGTATGTGTGTATATATGTATGTATACAAACATGTATGTATATGTGGTATGTATAAATACCAAAGTATTTACAGATATAATGACATGGGATCTTCTTTAAAATAATCCAGCAGGAAAAAAAGGGGTGGTGGGAAGACCCCACTGTAAAATATGAACTTTGGGTGATTATGATGTGTCAGTATAGATTCATTAATTGTAACAAATGTACCACTTGGAAGGGGAGGGGGCGGTTGATAGTGGGGGAGGCTCTGCATGTGTGGGGCAGGGAGTATATGGAAAATATCTGTACCTTCCTCTTAATTTTGCTGTGAATCAAAAACTGATCTAAAAAAATTAAATTGTTAAAAAAAAAAAAGAGGGGCACCTGGGTAGCTCAGTTGGTTAAGCGTCCAACTCTTGATTTTGGCTCAGGTCCTGATCTCAGGGTTGTGGGATTGAGGCCGCATCAGCCTCTGCCCTAGGTGTGGAGCCCGCTTAAGATTCTCTCTTTCCCTCTCCCTCTGCCCCTCACCCACCCTCATGCTCTCTCTCTCTCAAAAAAAAAAAAAAAAGAACAAACAAAACAAGAGGGTGTTAGATGAAAGTGAAAGAAAATTGGCAAAATGCTAATAATGCCAATAATAAAGTTGGGTGATGAGTATGGGGAAATTCATTTTACTATTCTCCGTACTTTTATGTATGTTTGAAATTTTCCATAAAAAAAGATCTCTAAAAACGGTGTGATAAAATTGTGATTTTCATCTCCTGTATGATTCTTATACTTAGTTCTCTGAAAATACCTTGTGTATCACTCCTTTCTTATTTCACTAAGAAAACTTCAGATGTCTCTAGAACTTTGTTGCAGAAAATCCAGCTGGACCACCCATGGTCTTACTATTTAGTATTTCAACAGAAAAGACAAAGTGCTTGAAGACTAATTTTTTGTGAGAAAACTCTATAACCACATTGAAACAGTAGTCTACAATTTATCTAGCTCCCTAGGTTCTCTGTTTACTATTCAACAAATTTTAAGTTAAGATATCCTTGACTTCCTCAAATCATTAAAATATAAAGTGTGCTTAGCTGCTGTTGGAAGGATAAAGACCCTTTTGCTTTTCCTTCCAGTAGAGGGCTTCTACTAAAAGAAAAAAGCAAAATCTTTACTATGGAAAGATTTAAGTCAGAAGTTGAGGAATAATCTGGCTTCTTTGGGTATCCTAATGCTAAACTATTAATCTACTTCAGAACTTACATTCAGTGTACAAAAGATCTTGTTTCTGAGATCACATCATATCAAGTTGTATTATTTCATAATTCTCCGTCCTCCGATACATGTGCTATTGGGCCATGCAGAGAACTATGGATTGTAAAAGAGGGTCATGTTCTTTCTAGAAACCTTGCTTTACTATTTGCTTTATCCTAGGATGTATTTTCAATGTTAAAAATCCTTAGAAAGAGAAACAAATCAAGCCTACCATATTACTAATTTAACCTAATTTTTATTTATGTTCTATGAGTTTCAAATGTCATATGACATCAGAGCATTTTAAAATTTAAGAACATACATATCAGGGACACCTGGGTGGCTCAGATGGTTAAGCATCTGCCTTCGGCTCAGGTCATGATCCCAGGGTCCTGGGATCGAGCCCTGCGTCAGGCTCCTTGCTCAGTGCAGAGCCTGCTTCTCTCTCTCCCTCTGCCATTCCCTCTGCTTGTGCTCTCTGGCTCTGTCTATCTCTCTGTCAAATAAATAAATAAAATCTTTTAAAAAAAAAAAGAACATATATATCAGAAGTAATGCTTTAAGCCACATGCTGCAAAATGTAATGGAAGATGTGGGTAAAGAGGTTTTTTTTCTTTTCTCTAGGTTATAAAATTAGTCATAAAAGATAGTAAAATATTTTCATTGTTTTCTCCATCCTAAAAGTTTATTTTCCTTTCAAAATGAAGTATCTCCTCTTTTCACATGACAGAGTTTAATCTTCTGTGTTTATGGCAGAATGTCGTAAATCATTTCGTTGCAGTAGTTTATTGTTAGAAGTTGTGCTGTCACTTAACGAATCTGTTCTCTCTGTCTTCCAGCTGCACCAGACCCCACAGCTTTCCAAGGTCACATGAAACCCTGAGTTGGCTGCTCTATGCTAGGTGAGCATTGCACACAGAAGCCCACCTTCTTCTACATTGCTTAGGTCTCTCCTACCTCCTCTCTGCATATCAGAAAAGCATAATTTTAGATTCAGTTTTGATGATAGTCATCATTTAAAAGCTAGTACAGTTCACTGTGCCAAGCACTATTTGGCATTTAATTCTCTAAAGAACCTACTCAAGAATCAACACTGATTATTTCCGTTTTCAGATAATGAGACCAAAGCTCAGAAAAGTTAAGTAATTTGCTGAATATCACACAGCTAGGACTCCTTAGAGCCAAGATGCAGCTCTCCCAAGCGGTGCTGGAGTTACTGCTTGTAACCGTTGGGTCACATCTCCAATCCAAGTTTTTTGGTACTTTTCCCCATTGGCACAGGGTATCCTGAATGTGCCCAGCATTTGGCTCTGCTTCTAAAGCTAAAGATACAGTGCTGTTCTTTAATTGGATCTACAGTTACTGTTTCATCAAGTTGGGAACAGCCCTGGACCCTAATTGTTAGTAATCACATAAAGTGTTCCATTTTAAACAGACCTTTTTTTTTTTCCAGGTGCGTAAAACTTAAAAATAATGATATTCTGTTTTAAATTGCCAGTAGGCAACACGTAGTCATTGTATAACTTTTAAACTTGGTGTTCAAATATTATCTAAATTGTGTTCTCATCAGTCAGATAATTTTTAGTGAATAAGAGAGTGAGTTTTGCTTTTTTTTTTTACACAGATGGTCTGTGGGATTACTAAATAGAAAACAAACAAACCTAAAAACAATTTCTCTTACTTAATGACAAAACTAGGTAAGGAAGGGTTAATTCTGTGTTGTCCAGTAAGGTAGCCACTGGACACATGTGTCTGCTGAGCATTTGAAGTGTAGATAATTTGAATTGAGATGTGCGGTAAGTGTCAAATACAAACATATTTTCAAAACTCAGGACGTAAAAAAGGATGTAAAATGTCTCACTAGCAACTTTTATATCAATCACATGTTGAAATGATAATATTTTACATATACTGGGCTAAATAATTATTAAAGTTAATTTCACTCATTTTTTTCTTTACCTTTTTTATTGTGGCTACTAGAAGACCTTGAATTCCATGTGTGGTCTCGCATATTTCTATTGGACAGTGAAGTGATGACTAGATGACTAGTCCAAGTGGAATCAAGCAGTTCATAGCATGTATGTTCATCAGTGAAAAGCATTCTTTTTTTTTTTTCGGTGATAAGGTTAAATATCCATGGGATGACAATTCTACCATTTTCTAAAAGTTCTGCCCTGTTAGATTGCCATTCTTTCATAAGAACCACAGGAAAAGGCATTTCCTCCTGAAGAGTGATTCTCAGACTGATTTTTCACTACTCAGAAATGTGGCCCCAGGATGACATATCAAGAACAAAAAAAAGTACCAACATTTCTTGTGTGAGATTCAAAGCCGATGGTGTGGTTCCTTCTGAGCAGTGGTCACTGGTGTGGCTCACCCATCTCTACCATAGGCGTGATGGTTCACAGCGCAGCAGTGCAAAGCCAAAGGGCACCCACGAGTTCATTACATAATTCTTGGTAGCATGAGGCCAAGCGTGTATCTGCTCTGGGGAACGGTGGGCAGGCTCTGACAGGCAGACCGAGGCGGTCATGATGATGTTTTGACAGAGTGTGTGCTAGAAGTTGTTTGTTTGGAAAAAGGCTTACCGGCTTTTTTTCCCCTCCTCCTTTCTCTCTCTCTCTCTTTCTCGTTTTCCCTTTTAAACACTCTGGCATAATACTGAATGACTTTGTTTTTAAGCTGCCTTAGCCTTGCTTTGTGAAGAAAAAGCCTGAGTACTCTTTCCCTGTAGGACACAAGTGTTATTTTTGGAGCAGAGGTTCTTAGCCTGATCTCTGTCTAAACCAATTTCTGTTCTTTGTGAGGTCGTGGTCTGGGGCGGCTCTGAGTGATCTCCATGGAGGGAAGCTTCCTGGCTCCGTGAGGGAGTGTTGGCAAAGATGTCGAGGGGCCACGCCTGAAAGTGCCCTGCCCTGGGTCTCAACCACAGAAGGCTCCTTCACATTCAGATTCCACTCAATAGATTGTGCCCTTAGGACAGTTGCAACCACATGTGGTGAAGTGGTGTTCTTTTTCTGCTTATGTCACTTGATGGGATGTTTTGGGTCAAGATGACACCCCCCCCCCCCCTTTCCTTAGCCTAGCACTTTAGGTCCCAGGCTCCTGGGAACGAGGAAAGCCACAACTGGACAATCTCTGCAGGCTGTTCAGCATGGAACTGGCTGTGGGAAAGCCACCGCCCACTCCAAGGGCCACAACATGAGTCCCCGAGGGCCTCTGGGAACACATCTCAGGACTCAAAGTTCAGAGCATCCCCTTCTGTAACCTGCTCTGAGTCGGGCTGCTAGACAAGGAAGAAAACCTCTCCTGCTTCTCACCATTCCTTTTCCTGACCTGGCATTCCTAGGAGTTTACATAGCTTGAGCCTGGTAGGAGACGTGTCAAATTAGAAACAGTTTAGTAAAATAATGCCGTGAGCAACAAATAGTATATCACCTTATGATGACTCCTTTCCTTTGGAAAGTGGTAGCTGCATATTCAGGGAGCAGCCACGTATGGAAAAGGCCCCCATGATGAACAAGTAGCCCCCGCAGGTGTGTCAGGCTGTTTTCCTCTCGGTGGACGGGAGCGTGACCTGTGCTGTGCCCTTCCCTGGCCTGCTATACATAGCCAGCAAAGCTTCTTACCAGAGAAACCTCTTTCTGTACCCTCCACCAGGCCCACCCGCAGACTAGAAGCCTCGCTGTAAATCCTCTGCAAGCTACTGCACCTGGCAAGGGAAACCAGCCAGCTGGCCCCCAGAGCTGACCAGGTCCCCACCACAGCCTTCCAGCCTTCCTTTTCTTCTCCCGGGAGCATACCCTGTGTTCAGCCATGGTCGATATGGGGGCCCTGGACAACCTGATCGCCAACACGGCCTACCTGCAGGCCCGGAAGACCTCGGATGGAGACAGCAGGGAGCTGCAGCGGCGACGCCGGAGCCTGACCCTGCCTGGGCCACAGAGCTGCACCCAGCTGCGCCAGTCCCTGCCCCAGGACTTCAACAGCCTTTGCGAGCAGCAGCCCATCGGCCGCCGTCTCTTTCGGGACTTCCTAGCCACGGTGCCCCCATACCAAGAGGCCGTGGCCTTCCTCGAGGAGGTGCAGAGCTGGGAGCTGGCTGAGGAGGGCCCCGTCAAGGGCAGCATGCTGCAGGGGCTGGTGGCCACTTGTGTGGCTGCCTCTGCTCCAGGGCACCCGCACCCCTTCCTCAGCCCAGTGCTGGCCACCAAGTGCCAAGCAGCCACCGCCAAGGAAGAGCAGCTAGCCCTGGTAGCACAGGCCAAGGCCGAGGTCATGGCCTTCCTGCAGGACCAGCCCTTCCAGGATTTCCTGGCCAGCCCCTTCTATGACAAGTTTCTGCAGTGGAAAGTCTTTGAGATGCAACCGGTGTCAGAAAAGTACTTCAATGAGTTCCGAGTCCTGGGGAAAGGTGGTTTTGGGGAGGTAAGTGTCTCAGAATAGCCAGACTGGAAGGGGAAGTACACAGCATAAAAGGGGTTTGTTTTGCCTTTAAAAAAAAAAAAATCTTAAGAGAACTTACTTAGAACTAATTTCAGTGCTGCCTGTGGAGAATTCCTAGCTCACTCTCACATCTTTTTTCTGGTCACCACGTGAAATAAAATAAGAGTGGCATAGGAAAGACAAACAAAACATGGAGCTGGCCAAGAATCTTTATCATGGGGTCTACACCAGAAGCACGCTGAAGTGCCCCGGATGCTTTGGAGAATGATAGCAACACACAACAGCGGGAGCTCTCCCTTTCCCTTTAATTGCGGTAATGGATGTAACTTGAGAAAAACTTCAGGTATCTGAGAAAACACTTATCTTGAAGTAAAGTCTAGAATCAGTTTTATACCACTGCTGTCATCAGCCCTTTCTTTTTTTAAGTAGAAAAACATTTTCTAGTATATGTGCTGCCAAGGCGAGCACTAGAAAGACATGTTTTGAGGTAAAATTCACATAATGTAAAATTAACCACTAACAACAACAAAAACGTATACAATTCAGTGGCACTTAGTACATTCATACTAATGTTGTGTAACCATCCCCTCTACGTAGTTCCAAGACATTTCCATTACCCCTGTACCTGTTAACAGTTACTCTCTGTCCCCCTCCCAACAGCCCCTGGTGTCTCCTGGTCTACTTTCTGTCTCCGTGGTTTTGCCGACTCTGATGTTTCGTGTAAATGGAGTCACGCGATATGTGACTTTCTGTATCTGGCTTCTTTCACTGAGCATAGTGTTTTAGAGGTTCATTCACATCATAGGTCTACCAGTACTTCATTCCGTTTCAGAGCTGACTAGTCTATTGTATGGGGATACTACATTTCACTTATCCATTCATCTGTTGCTGGACACTTGGATTGTTTCCACCTTTTGGCTGTCTTGAACAGTGCTGCTATGAACATCCATGTACGTGTATTTGAATACCTGTTTTCATTGCTCTTGTGTCTCTGCCCAGGAATGGAATTGCTGGGTCATGTGGCAATTCTACATTTAACTTTCAGAGGAACCACCAAAATCTTCCACATTTTAGGTTCCCACCAGCAAGGCATGAGGGTTCCAGTTTTTCCACACCCTTGCTGGCACTTGCTATTTCCCCTTTATTTTTCATTATGGTCCTCCTAGTGGGAGGTACAGTGGTACCTCATGGTGGTCCCAGCTCTTTCCTGAAGAACCCCTATTACTCACGGCTTCTCTTTTTCTCAGAAGCCCGCCATCTTTTTACCTCCCTTGATTTCTGCCCTTCCACACCCTGAATCAGCCTCACTCCCTTTACTCTCCAGTGCTTCCTACTTCTACCTCATCCACTCCCTTTCTTTCTTCCCTTAAGGTGTGTGCTGTCCAGGTGAAAAACACTGGTAAGATGTATGCCTGTAAGAAACTGGACAAGAAGCGGCTGAAGAAGAAAAATGGTGAGAAAATGGCTCTTTTAGAAAAGGAAATCTTGGAAAAGGTCAGCAGCCCTTTCATCGTCTCTCTGGCCTATGCCTTTGAGAGCAAGTCCCATCTCTGCCTTGTCATGAGCCTGATGAACGGGGGAGACCTCAAGTTCCACATCTATAGTGTGGGCACGCGGGGCCTGGCCATGAGCAGGGTGGTCTTCTACTCGGCCCAGATGACCTGTGGAGTGCTGCACCTCCACTCCCTCGGCATCGTCTACCGGGACATGAAGCCTGAGAACGTGCTTCTGGATGACCTCGGCAACTGCAGACTGTCTGACCTGGGGCTGGCCGTGCAGATTCAGGACGGCAAGCCTGTCACACAGAGGGTGAGTGGCTCTCCTCGGTCCTAAGGGTGGGGCACAGAGTCAGAGAGAAGGGGAGAGGGCTGATCTATTCCCCTTGCAAACAGAGCCTTGGGCATAATTCTTCTAATTTCCTTCTTCCTAAAGCCATTATGCTGTCATCTTGCCTTGAGTGGAGTGTTGTAAGAGGATTAGCTTAACTGGCTATTTGGGGGCTACTTTGCTCTCTTCTTCTGGCAGACACAGGGAGCCTTCTTTGTGAGTTGGAGATGGTCTGTGCTTTCACGGTGAGATGGAAAGAGCTGAATCCATAGTGAGCATCTAGTATGTTCCACCAATAACCACCTCCCCAGTGCCATGATCCTGAGTCAATAGAGCCTTGGTTTCCTCCTCGGGAAAATTTTAGAGGCTGGGTCCTAAAATTCCAGGATCCTGGCAGGTAAACTTTAATAGGATAAGGAAAAGAAGAAACCCCTAATACTTAGCACATTAAAGTAAATATCTCTTTTCCCACTGAGTGCCAATTGGCGGGGGGGTGCGGGGGGTATGTTTTACTTTGG
Source organism: Zalophus californianus (assembly GCF_009762305.2). Taxonomy (NCBI): domain Eukaryota; kingdom Metazoa; phylum Chordata; class Mammalia; order Carnivora; family Otariidae; genus Zalophus; species Zalophus californianus. The sequence continues at coordinate 97,500,639 of NC_045595.1, forward strand.
ATAAAGGTGAAATTTTGAATGAAAATGTATAGAAGAGAACAAAGGCAACTGATATTTATTTTGATCAATCTGGTTCGAAGTGGCTTGCAGAGAATTCTTTGATTTAAAGGGTATTAATTCTTTCATTAATTTAGCAAGTATTTAAGTAAACAATACAAACTCTCTTTGATTCTGGCAGGTCTTTACCACTGCGTTTCTGTCCACAAAGGTGGGAGAAAGCTCAGGAAGACAGGGGCCTAAGTCAGGCTCTTAAATATTCACTTGAAACTTTGTTTTTGTACAGTTTCCAACTTATAAGGCAGAAAGGATAATCGGGCAATGAAGTGAGAAAAACCGTGGCAAATTTGGGAAAGTGCAGGTGATTTTATGTAGCTGTAATATAAGGGGTGTTGACAAGATGTGTAGGGTTCAGATCATGCAAAGTCACTGGAATGCTTTCTTGTGGGGGCCAAGGAGCCATTGAAGGCTTTCAAGAAGGGGAATGACATGAGTAGATTTGCATTTTTAAAAGACCAATTTGGGTTGTAGATGGGAGGCAGAGGACCTAGTTAAGAGGCTAATGCAGTGACCCAGGAAGAGATGGTGGGTACTTGTAGAAAATAGTAGGATTAAAGATGTGGGAGGAGATTGGTGCCATTGGAAAGAGACCAGGACATCAAGACCAGCTGGGTATGATGGTGAGGAACAGAGAGGGTCTCTAGCTCCACTCACTGGAAGGAAGAGCAGAACTGTGGAAAAGCTAGCAAATTCAGTCAGTGATGACTGTGTTGTATATGAGACAGGCAGGTAGAGATGTTCCCTGGGCATTTAGACCTGTCGGTCTGGTGCTATGGAGAAAGGTCTGGGCTAGATATTGGGATTTGGAGTCACTGTGACTTGGGAAGCTTCAGGCACCACTGAGTCACATGGGAAATAATGAGGGAAGAGGACTAGGAATGGCAGCTGGGGAATATCAATGTGTAGGGGATGTGGAAGAAGAGCCTTGAAGAGGTTAGGTTAAATAAATAGAATGAGAGATAGGAATGGCATAGTCATGGGAGCTGTATCAGCAGCATATCATAGAAAACCCAAATAGCAGTGGATTAAATCAGACAGGGGTTTATTTTCCTTATGTAACAAATTGTGTGGAGATTAGTGGCTCTGGTATTAGTTCAGCAGCTGCAGGATGATGAGATCAATATCTCTGGCATTTTGGCCTTTTCCATGTGCCATAACCATCTGAATTTGGAAGCAAATCTTGAGCTCCAGGTAAGAATGCAACCCAGCAGATATCTTGACTTGGGTCTTGTAAGATCCTAACCAAAGAAACTTGCCATGCTGTACCCAGACTTTTGACCTACAGAACTGTGAGTTAATAGAAGGTAGCTGGGGGAAAGATTTTCATATGATAGCATCAAAATTAATCAAAAAGATAGTAAGGTGCTAGACATTGTGAGAGGGACAATGTTTTCCTTTCCAACAGGGCTCAGAATGTGTACCGTCTATTATAATAGAACTTTAGGCTGTAATAGAATTTGAAACTCTGGACTTGATTCTTCCAAGTGGGTAATTCTTCCCTAGGTAGGAGCTAGTCGTCCTTGAAGGGGCACAGGCCCTTTCAGGCTATTGGGGGATATTAGGTGACGCACTTTGGACATTGCTCTATAGGCAATAGGGAGCCACTGAAGGTTTTTCAACAAGAAAGTGGCATGACTGGAGTGATTCTTCAGGAAAATAATTTGGACACTGTGTAAGATGAATTAAAGAAGAAAGAGACTGGGGGTGGGGCACCCACAAGCAGCTACTGAAAAGATCCACACATGAGGTGATGTGGGTTGAGGAAAGGCCTTGGGCTCTGAGCAGTCCTGTGTCCACAGTTCAGCCCCCCTGGCCTCTCACCTAGGCTCCATCAAGACGCACACCTGAAGGAAAAAAAAAAAAAGACCCACACCTGGACTTCCTTCTCTTAAAACATGGCTGTCCTCAGTGGAGGGGATGAGAAAAGCACAGAACCATTCTTTTTTTTTTTTTTTATGATTTTATTTATTTATTTATTTGAGAGAGAGAGAGCGCATGAGAAGGGGGAGGGTCAGAGGGAGAAGGAGGCTCCCCGCTGAGCAGGGAGCCCGATGTGGGACTCGATTCTGGGACTCCAGGATCATGACCTGAGCTGAAGGCAGTCGCTTAACCAACTGAGCCACCCAGGCGCCCAAGCACAGAACCATTCTTAGAATATGGTGACAGAAGGCACCTCAGAGAAGAAAGACACAGGTGGCTCTGCTCAGGTGTGAGAAAGATGGAGGCAGACATACCAGGAGAGGCAGGGATGCTTAAGAGTGCTGGCTGGGTAGGCAGAAAACCTGAGTCCCTATTCCAGCTGTGTCACTGATTTACTGTCTGCCATCTTAGGTAGGCCTTAAGGCCTCCTTCATCTCCAAGTTTTAAGCGTCTTTGAGAGAGTCTTTGAATTATTTGGAAGAAAAGACTTATAAATTCAAAAGATTAACATATGGAATAAGTTACTATGATTTACTAGACTATCAGTCAGGGTTCTTGTGGGACAAAAGGAAGTTATTTAAGAAATGAAATTAATGGTTTTCATACCTAAGAAACTCAGAGGCTTGGCTTGATCCAGGTGCCTGAGCAGTGGATTCCCTGAGAATCTCTGAGCAGTGGAGGATTCCCTGAGAATCTCTTCCTGTTTCCCTGCTCTGGTGTCCTCAGTGTTAGCCTCACTCTCACTTGGGTGATCCCTGCACAAAGGCCACCAGCATCTCCATACATACCCTACCAACTGAGCAACCCCATGGAAAGAAAACACTTCTTTATAAACAGTTCCTTCACATTTCCCAGGGAACACTCTCAATGGACAACTCAAGTCACATGCCCGACCACAACCAGTTCCACTAACCAGGATGAGATCACTTCTGTTCCCAGGAGCCAGGGAGAAGGTCTGTCCCATCTAAATCTCATGGACTGACATCAGAAGAATGTGTTCTCCAAAGGAAAATCAGGTTGGAAAAGAATGAGAAATGGATGTCAGCTAGGCAAAAAGAGTGGATACCCCTAGTAACTGCTGTTACCTCCATGGTTTGAAAAGTTTGAAAGCTTTCTGACCCCTTAAGAGATGATGGGATCTAGATCCTTTTTAAGAAGATTCTATGAGGTAGGAATATTATTAGCTCCATTTTACAGATGGAGAAATTGAGACTCAGAGAGGTTAAGTTACCCACTCAAAGTCACATTTCTAATATGTGATATGAACCCAGGTACATCAGATTCAAGGGCACTTACAGTCTTGATTCTACCCTGTTAAATTCACACAGAGAGCAGGACATGGCCTAGGTTTTTAATGCTATAAAAGACTTTTCTCCAGTAAAACTCAGAATAAGTATATGTGATGACATTAGCATATCTTCCTCAGGCTGGTCTGATATGGATACCAACCAGAAGTCCAGCTGAACCTCTTACAGAGTTAAGACTTCAAAAAGGAGCACCCCCACCTACAGGAATGATGTGACTAATGTCTCAGAGCCAGCTTCCCACACATAGGCACAATGTAAATAAACATGGTCCCAGCCACTCTCTGCATTCACTTTTAATAAATGTGATAAGCACTCCTGCCTCTTCTCAGCTGATATCTACATGCATACAATAAAACTAATTCACATCACTTTTTTAGAGACTCTGGGAAAATATAATAGGAACATTGGGCAGTGGGGTTCATGCTGGGACTTTCAAATTCCTTATTCTAAGTGGAGAACAGTGACCTTCAGATTTTATGGAACATGGATCCTTAAGATGTGTTCTTTTGTCAGGAGTGGGAACGAAGTTAGAACTGTGAGCCAAAGGCTCGTGACATGTTTGGTTACCTTGTCCTGCTCTGAAGCTTCTGACCAACTCCTTACATTCAGAGGGATGATGGGTGACAGAGGTTGGGCATTATATTTAGTCTGAAGCTTCTATTGTCCTGAATACAGTGCTAGAGACACACTGAAGAAGTGATTTTGAAAAGATCTCAGAATGTGTTTCATCAAAATTAACACCTTCATACCTCACGATCATTATGACCCTGCTCCAAAATTCTTTCTCTTTGAGAATTCACTTCTGAGAAACAGTGGAAGAGCCTTATAGGAGTGGAATTCTGGTTACTTCTTGGTCACACGTTGGTCTCCACCAAAATTATAACCACTGTCATTAACTAAATTTAGTGCCTAGTAATTTTTGACCACTACCATCCAATCCATTCTGAAAGTATTTATCACTATTAAGGGCATTCAAAAATATTCATTAAAGCCTAAGAATTATTTTTTTAATTTTTTTTAAAGATTTTATTTATTTATTTGAGAGGGAGAGAATGAGAGATAGAGAGCACAAGAGGGAGCAGGGAGCCCAATGCGGGACTCGATCCCGAGACTCCAGGATCATGACCCGAGCCAAAGGCAGCTGCCCAACCAACTGAGCCACCCAGGCACCCAGCCTAAGAATTATTTTTAACATCTCTTCATTCAAAAGGCATTCACTCTGGGCGCCTGGGTGGCTCAGTTGGTTAAGCGACTGCCTTTGGCTCAGGTCATGATCCTGGAGTCCTGGCATCGAGTCCCACATCGGGCTCCCTGCTCAGCGGGGAGTCTGCTTCTCCCTCTGACCCTCTTCCCTCTCGTGCTCTCTGTCTCTCACTCTCTCTCTCTCTCTCTCTCAAATAAATAAATAAAGTCTTAAAAAAAAAAGGCATTCACTCACTCACTCCTTCATTCACCATATATGTATTGAGCATTTCCCACATGCCAGGACTGTGCTAAACCTAAAGGATAGAAAGATGAGCAAAAAATGGACATGATTTCCTGCCCTCATGGAACTTAGTCTAGGGAAAATAGAACTTAAAAATCACTCACAAGAATATAAAGTGTCAATTATAATAAATGTTGTGAAGATGTGGTACATGGGGCTCTCCAAGGAGGATTTGACTTAATTTGTGAGAATCCAAGCGTTAACCATAAGGGAAACACAATTTAACTTGCTATCAGAGGGATATCAGCAAAGTCCCTGGAGCAGTGTCTTAGGCTAGGTTCCCTGGAAACACACTTGGAGACACATTTCCATGTGAAGACTTATTAGGGTGCATTCTCAGGAGATCTCCCCATGAGGAAGGCAGGATTGGGCAGAGGGAGAAGCTGATCCACAGTGAAGTGGAACCAAGACCTCAGTCAGTCCTTCAACAAGCTCTTGAGTTGGGATGGCCCTTCAGAGTTGTCCCAAATAGGGGTCAGAGTTTAGGTTTTTGTATGCCCCCATGGGCCAGTCAGTGGCTTTGTGTGGCTGCTAGCAGGGGGGCAGCTTAGGCTAGGCAGTTGCCTGGGGCCGAGAGCAGGTCCCAGGGTGAGGTGCAGCTGTGAGCCATCAGCAGTCAGTGGTCCCAGCCAGGGCTGGCTACATAATTTTCTAGGCTCCTCATGAATTGCACGTGGGGGACCCTCATTCAAATGCTGGCAGAAAGCTCTCTCGTTTCTTCCATGATTAATCTTGTTGAAAGTCATGGTGGTTTTTGCTATTCAATGTCACACTCCTTTAGGCTTAGAAAGATAGGAGTAAGGGAAGACCCTCGTAGGCATCAGGGCCCCACCCAACGGGTGGGCCTGAAGAAGCAGGTGCCTGACCCCAACCCTGAGCCCAACCCTGCACCTGAGTCCAGGCCCCTCACAGCAGCAAAGGGTCACAACAGTTGCGGAGCAGAGACAGTGGAGGAAACAGCCAGGAGCCCACGGCTAAGAGGTGGAAATGTGGCGGGAGACAGGACTGTGTGTGAGCCAGGCTCCCCATCCCAGGGGCATGCTCTATCATCTCACTGGACTTAACTGACAAGATCCAAGATCCAAATTCAGAAATGTGTCAAGACAGCTCCCACACAGCATCGAACCCCAGCACAGGGCTACTGCTGAGCACAGGGCTACTGCTGAGCACAGGGCATGGTTCAGCTGTACCGCAGACTGGCCCGATCCCAGCAGCAAGGGAGGCCACACCTGCAGAGGGGATCTGGGCAGAGTACCACAGTCTCCACTCCAGGTGGCAGAGCCAGTGCAAAGTACCTGAGTACAGGGAACCAGAAGGCCCCAGGACTGGAAAGAGACTGACAGTAAAAGGGTGGTAAAAATACACGTGACCAAAGCTGTCCATGTTGGGTGCACAGGAAGGGCACCCAGCGTGACATAGGATCACGGTGTCAGGAGAGGCTTCCTGGAGGAAATAACAACCAAGTTGAGATGTACAAGGCAAACAGAAGCTAGGCAGGTAAGGAAGAAAGAGAATGGGCTAGGCAGAGGGTCAGCAGCATAGGTCGTGGTCCTCAACTGAGGGCAATTCTGGCCCCCAGGGGACTTCTGGCAATCTCTGCAGACATTTTGGTTGTCATGATGGGGGAAATGCTACTGGCATCTAGTGGGTAGAGGCCAGGGATGCCGCTAAACATCTTACAGTGCACAGCACAGCCCCCACCACAAAGAACCATCTGGCCCAGAATGTCCATACTGTCACAGTTGAAAAATCCTGCCCAGCTAAAAGCCTGGAACGAGAGGCCTAGCACTCAGGCACAGAACAGAGTGACTCTGCAGCTGCTTAGAATGCAGAGTCACAGGGTTGGAAGGGGGTGACAGCCGGTGAGTATAGCAGATGTCAGTCCCTAGGAGGCTGGAGGAGTCCAACAAGGGCATTCCAACTCAGCGCCTAGGGTGTTGGGGAGCCACTGAAGGCTTTCGGGCAAGAAAATGACAAAAGCAGCTTTGGAAGGACACTCAGGAAGAAGGAGCCGGGATGAGAGTAAACAGGAGGGAGTGAGGCAGAGGGCCTGGGACCTGGAGGGGCCCTGGCAACACATTGTCCAGGGAATTGTAAGAGCGAGGAGAGAGAGGCTCCGGGGGCGGCAGGAGGGGACTGTCATGCAGGATGATATGATCAGGGACCAAAAAGTTGCATCATCGTTGTTGGTATGGACACATGTTGGAAGCTCAGAGCATCCATCCAGATCGAGTGCAGCTGATGAAATACGGTCCTCAGGGTCCACAGGGCCAACCAGAGAGAAGAAGTGTGTGTGCCAGTCCTGGCTCTGCCACTTCCTGTGGCTGCTGGGACAGATGCACAGGCTGACCCCTCTCGTGGGATGCCTGGCCCTAGGGACACTGAGGACTGAGGGCCAACTCGTGCTCTACATGCCAAGCCATGCAGAGTGCCTTCCATTAATTGGCACAGACATGCCACTTAGTCTGGCCATAGCCTTGCGCTTGACCCCAGGCAAGTCATGCCTCTTCAGTGAGCCTGGTTAATACCGCCTGCCTCTGAGGTTTGATGAGAAGATTAAGAAGCAAGGCAGATAAATGTCTAGCAGATGGTCAGCCCTTGGTAGGCACTCAAAGAATGATTGCTCTGATTATTCTACGAAGCCAAGTACCAGACCCCTCGGTCACAATCCCTTCTGTTGCACTGTTTCTGCCTCACCTGTCAGCACTGTAGCTTCTCAGGTGACCTTTGCACCTGTGCTTTGCTCTCTGACAGGCACAGGGAGCCTGCAGGACCCCAGGGCTGCAGTGTATACAGTGGGGTGGGGGGCATGCAGCTCCCCTCTTGACCGAGCCAGGCAGGCACATGCAGTTGCCTTGCTTCTCACATCTTAGAGACACCATGGAAAATATGCCTCAGCCCGCTGCCGGAGAGATACGGGGAACATGAAACCACCAAAGAGCACACAACTCTTGATCTCTGCCCACGTGCCAGGCCCTGCCTTTCAATCTAATGGAATCTTAGAGGCTTTGGAGTTTTTCTTCTTGTGTAGCTCTCCTGCCTGAGACACCTGGAACCCAGACTTAGTGACCATGGTCTCTAACACCTGTTGAGGGCCCACTGTGTGCCAGGCTTTTGGGAGGTACTCTGTGTTTTATCGCTTTAATCCTTATCATGGCCCTGTGGAGTAGGAGCTGTGAGGCTCAGAGAGGTTGAGCCACCACCGAATGACGCCAGGCTAGACGGCTGTGGAAAGCAGTATTGCAGAAACCTCTCTTTTGGATCCCCTGCAGGGTCTCTCTGGCATAGGTGTCCTCCCAGGGGTGTCAGAAAGAGCAGGAAGCTGCATCTGGTGAGGTTCCTGCTGCACCTAGGAAGTGGCCGGCAGAAAGCAGACAGGGAGCAAAAGCAAGCCCTCTGGAGGCTGCAGCCTGGGGCTGAGCACGCAGGCGGAGCCTCGCAGCTAAATCCCCTGGGGTCTCAGGCCGCATTCCTCTGAGGTCTGCAAAGGCCACCGCTTAAAGGCGCAGAGGAGCAGCTGGGAACAAGAACAAAGCGGCCAGGCCCCCCTCGGAGGAAGGAAGGAGCGAGCCCCAGGAAACAGCTGATAGCGCTAAGCTCAGCTTGTTTTTTTCCTCTGCTCAACAGTTCTCCTGCCACGGCAAACAAAAGATGTACATTCTGATTCCCTCTTCTGTTTGGATTGTGCTGTCGAGTGGATCTGGTTTGTGATGAGCTGGGGGGAAGAGGCACCGCGGGCAGTTTCTTGCTCCGCTGGCCAGTTTGCTGGGCCACCACCGACAAACGCAGAGAGCTTCCTTTTCTGCATCTTTCTCCCCGCCTGGTCATCAAATCCAGCTTGGCCTGGACACACCGGGGGCATGATGCTGCCGTTTCTTCTAATTAAGCTTGCCACCTTTTCAGATTCAGTGGGAGCCGGAGGCTTACTGGTGACCTTGACCTTGAAGGACTGGCAACATACACCTGCACGAATTCACACACACACTTTTTCATGGATATATAAAACTATTAAGATGTGAACTGTGCCCTCTCAGTCCCTCTGAAAGGCCCCTCCCTGTTCTCAGCACTGCCAAGGTCACAGTCCACTGCTGCCCACAGTCACACTGGGGCTGTTCAGAGGACAGAATCCACCCAGCCTGGCCTTGCCACTGGGCTCCCATGGGCCCAGGGGTAAGCATGACAACAGCTACAGGGTCAGTGGAAGCCAGCATCCAACAGCAAGAACAATGTAAGGGGTGTCTGCATGGGTCCAGACAGGCTGGCTCCGATCCTGATCCCACCCTAGGGTGTTCATCCTCCTCAAAGTTTCAGCACTTGTAGGTGTCCGGTGGTCCTGATGGGCCTAAGCAATACACACGCGGTAACTGTAGTAGTTGTACTTCTTGCTGCCCCCCTGGGGGGCAATATGGAAGGAGGCGTTATTACTGGCTTCCTAAACCCTGTGAGGTCTGATGCTTGATGCCCTGCAATGTTGGGTATACCTTGTTTTGCCTGACCAGGTGTTGACTATGTGGGTCCATCAAAAGGCACTATAAAACAAAAGCAAAACAAAATGAAGGAAACGGAACAAAAAAATATATACAGAAACCTCCTCTAAGAGTTTTGTGGCTGCTGACACTTGAGTGATCCCTCTAGCCCTGACAATGGCCGTTCTGGTCACATGGACTGAAAGTGACTTTTTTGATGACACAGAGACTGATGTGTGGAGGCCCTTTGTAACTGCAGGAGTTAAACTGAGCTGTGAGAGGTCAGCGTGGTTGGACCCTGCCCCATGCTGCTTGGCCCGTTCTCTCCTCCTACCCCACTCTGAGGAGGCAGTTCACATGCAGAAGACAAATGGCATAAAGGGCAGGCAATTAATTTTTTCAGCTGGAGGCTGCGATGGAATTTGGGTGCTTAGAGTCTGGCGTGTGCCTCTAATTCCATTCTTCTCTGTGAAATAGCTCCACTCCTTAAGGAGGTGGTGCCCTTCAAAATTCCATCACTGACATTTTCTGTCTTTAGGGCCAAGAGGTAAATTTAGTCCTGCAAATTATTTGGAAGGGATCTAAAGCTACCCTGCATGCTGTCTTGTGCTCTTTCCATTACACCAAGAGACTATAGTGCTGTAAAGATGGCAAGCTGATTCTTCATTTATTTCCCTGGGGAGGGAGCAAGGTGGTCCCGGAGCATGGCTCGGGATCTGGTTCCCTCCTCCTAGCAATCTCTGTAGTGTGGAGCAGCCCAGCCAGCCTGATTAGCAGAGATACAGGCAAAGGATGTTGGGAAAAGGGGAAGGGAAGCAACTTAAGCAGGAATGGACCAAGATGAGGTCTTGGTCCTTGGTAGATGGGGAGATGGAAGGAGAGGACTCTAAGGAGAGAAAAAAAAATCCTGAAGGGAACTTGGAAGGGTAAGAAAAAGCCACATCACCTACTTCCAAAGAGGCAGTGTAATGTCGTGGTTCTAAGTGCAGAGCTCTGTGTGAATCTTGGGTGGGTGACCTTGGGCAAGATTTAAACCCTCTGTAGTTCAGTTTTCTAATCTGTAAAATGGGAGATAAAAATAGTTTCTATCTCATAGGGTTATCATAAAGATGAAACAAGGGATGCCTGGGTGGCTTAGTCAGTTAAGTGTCTGTCTTCGGCTCAGGTCATGATCCCAGGGTCCTGGGATCGAGTCCTGCATTGGGCTCCCTGCTCAGCAAGGAGTCTGCTTCTCCCTCTGCCTGCTCTACCTGCTGTTCCCCCTGCTTGTGCTCTTTCTCTCTCTCTCTCTCTCTGACAAATAAATAAATAAATAAATAAATAAATAAATAAATAAATAAAATCTTAAAAAAATAAAGATGAAACAAGAAATTCACATAAAGCAATTGAGAAAGTATTTGGCATGTAATGAGCACTTAATAAGCATTTTACATTGTTATTTCCAATTTTTCCCCTAGCTGCGTCTCACATCCTTTGTTTAGGACAAGGCATGTTCTCCACTTTCACCCTATACCTTCTACTGAGCAACTGATATTTATCTGGTGTCCCAGTTAACTATTTTAATCACTAAAGTCACTTGCTTCTGAAATCTGCTCATTGGAAGGGTGCCACACACAGAGCAAACTCACAATCAGTGTTGCTAAGTAGAATTTACCAATCACCACTGTCTGAACTGCAGCTGGATGTTGTTTGTAGTCTTTCTCCCTGCTTCTCCCACTCCAGCAGAAGAGATTGAACCAGAGAGAAGCTGGACGCAGGAACATAAAGTCCAACTGAGAGTTGTAGAGCATGAAATACTATGTGACGTGGAGAGACCCTCAGTCCCCTCCCCACCTTAGCTCCCAGAATGACAGCAAGCAGGCTGACCCCTCTCAAGTGGGGTATTGGAGCATATCTCTCTCCGAGGAAATGGAGTAGCCTAACACAAAAGGTCTGTGGGTACTCACAGGTGGGGCCCCACTGAAATGGCTTGGTGAGATCACTCTACAGTGAAGTCCATCAGTTGACAAGCTTCTTGTCAGCTTTTTGGTGTTACATTCTTAAATACAAGTAGTCAAAGATCACTTGTTATTTGAAGGAACCCTCCAAAATGAAAGACTATGCAAAAACAAACAGAAGAGAGAAGCTTATAGAAAGTAGGAACAATGCAATGAATAGAAGGTACCATTTTTTAAAAATGTATAATTAATATCTTATGAGATTTAAGAGAAGATATTGCATCCATGAAGCAAGAACAGATGCTAGAAAACAGGGAACATTCAGAGAAGAAAAAGGACATTTGGAAATAAAAAAATTCACAATAAATTTGCAGGACAACATGGATAAATCTCAAAAACATTATGTTAAAAAAAGGAGTCAGACACAAAAGAGTATCTACCATACAATTCCATTTACATGAAATCCAAGAACAGACAAAATTAATCTATGGTGACAGAAATCAGAAAGTGGTCGCAGGAAGTAGAGAGGAGAATGGACTAGAAAGAGACACAAGAGGACTTTCTGGGTGGATGAAATGTTCTATATCTTGTTTGGGTGGTATTTATGTGGGTGTATTCAATTATCAAAATTTACTGAACTGAACATCTACGACCTGTGCACACTATTCTATGTTAATGATACTTTAATAAAAAACATTTGCAGAAATGAAATTTCAGTAGAAGGATTAAGCCTCTAGATCTAGCTATTAATTCACAGGAAATACAAAGAATAGAGGAACATGTTAAATGACACCACAGGGAGGCAGTCAGCAAAATCTGACCTGGGGCACTCTAGAATTTAGCCAGCTTTTCCAACAAAATCTTCCAGTGGGCTGGGGAGGCAGACAGATGAGGAACTTATAGATTCACAGAGATTAAAGAGACATACCAAACAATGACACTGTGTGAACTTTGTTTAGATCCAAATTTAAGCAAACTATTTAGAGGACAATTTTATAGCACAATTGGAGAAGTGTAAACATGTCCAGACATTTGATAATGTTAAAGAATTTTTGATATTTTTAAAGCGAGATAATGATATTGTAGTGCTTTGGTTTTGTTTGTTTGCTTTTAAGTGGCCTTACCTTTTAGAGACTCATAGTGAAATATAAATGATGATGTCTAGGAGAGTCTGGGCCAGTGGGAGTGGGTAGGGGACACAGATGAAACAAGACTGACCATTTGTTGATAATTCTTGAAGCTGAGTGTAGCATATACTGGGTTTATTATTCTAGTCTCTCTTTTGTATATGTTTGAAATTTCCCATAATAAAATACTTAAAAAAAATAGAAGAGTTGGGGAAAAAATAGAGGAAGTTCTCCTAGAAAAAATAAAAAAAGGAAATCCTAGAAAAAGACAAAGAGATGGAAAATAGAAGCAAAAGATAAGAAGCATAGGGGATATGTTCAAGATTTCCAAAAACAAAAAGAGAGGAAAGAAAATGGAAGGGAGAAAATGATCAAAGAAATATTATGAGAAAGTTTCCTGATTCTGACAGCCATTAGATCCTGGATTGAGTGACCTGCCAGTAGCCAGCATCACAAATGAAAAAAGCCCCATACCAAAGTACATCGTGGAGAAATTTCATCAAGTTGGTGTACTGGGCCACAAACCTCACACACCTTCTGACAGTCCCTCTCTGCCTCTTCTCTGTCTCCTGGACAGCACCCTGTTGGCTCCACTTGTAGGCTGACTTGTACCTCCTCTTTTAGAATTGGAGGAAATATCAGACTGCAATGTGAATCCTGGTTTCTAGCAAGCTGCTGAAGGTCTGGATGATATCTGGAAATACAGACAATTTAGCTTTTGGGTAATCCTTGACTAATGGAAATAGGAGATGGGAGGGAGCTGGGTAGATGGATTCCCTCTTCTTCACTCTCCCCTGTAGTTCTTCTTTATGACCCTTCTAGAAGATTCTATTGTGCCTGATGGACCAACAGCCACCTGGTAATGCCTGGCATCGCATCCCCTTCCCTCACTCCTTTTCCCCTCCACATTCTTTTTTTTTTTTTTTTAAGATTTTATTTATTTGAGAGAGAGAGTGAGAGCACGAGCGGGGGGAGGGGCAAAAGGAGAGGGAAAGGCAGACTGCTCACTGAGCAGAGAGCCCACAACACAGGGCTGGATCCCAGGACCCCGGGATCGTGACCTGAGCCAAAGGCAACGCTTAACCGACTGAGCCACCCAAGGGCCCCCTCCCGCTGCATTCTATTATAAAAACTTTCAAACATATAGGAAAGTTGAAAGAATTTCACAGCAAGCACCTGTATACCCACTACCTACCTGCTTACCATGAACATTTTGAACAGCTTTATTGAGATATAATTTAAATACCGTAAAATTGACCCATTTAAAGTATACTATTCAGTGGGTTTTAGTATATTCATAGAGCAATGCAAACATTATCACAATTTTAGAATCTTTTCTTCACCCCAAAAAGAAACCCCCTGCCCTTTAGCAGACACTCCCACTCCCCCTGTCCCAACCCTAAGCAACCACTAATCCACTTTCTGGCTCTATAGAATTGCCTGTTTTGGACATTTTATATAAATGGAAACACAATACGTGGCCTTTTGTATTTGGCTTCTTTCACTTAGTGTAATGTTTTCAGGGTTCATCCATGCTGTAGCATGTATTAGTACATTCCTTTTTATGGCCAAACAATATTCCATTGTATATCATTAATATTTTTTTAGATTCACTTTATCACATGTCTCTCCATCCCTCTATTGATCCATTAATTTGTCTTATATCTTTTATGTATTTCTAAGTAGGCTTACTCCCCTTTTTCCACAACCCTCAGCACCTTTGCCTTGCACACCTCTCAAAGCTCATATCACATGGTCGCCTTAGGTACAAAGGAAGCTGAAAGATGGAGTGCTCAGCCTTCTGACCTCTCTGGTAGAGGGGTACAAGGGAAAAGGGGGACTGGGAATAAATTTTTGCTATTTTGGCATACAGTATTTCTCAGTCTCATCTACATCTCTTCCTCTAGTCTCCCCTCCCACCATTGCATCCCACAGATCTTGTGTTCCAGAAATGCCAAATTCCTTCAAGCTCCTTGAACACCCCACATTATTTCTGGCTCCATCTCTTGCACATGCTCATTAGCTGGCTAGCCTGCTCTGGGGGACAGATTCTTCCCTCATGATTCAGCTCAGCTATCACTCTTCAGTGAAGTATCCCCAACACACACACACATACACACCCTCTCACCTCCCTGTGCTTTTTTTATACTCCCATTACAGCATTTACTGTACTCTATTTAATTAACCTTTCGACCTGTCTCCATCAGCCTGTAAATCCTGAAGGGCAACGGCCAGGTATCATGTGTCTTGGCATCCCTAGAACTCACTGCAGGGCATGGTTCAATACTGGTTGCATAGTGAATGGAAAACATCTGGTTACCATCTTTACTGTTGTTTAACAAACATTTTGTTGGGTATGAACCACATGAGGCCCTATAGTAAGTTCCTAGTTTGGATACAAAGTCGAGTAAGACTACATCCTGGGCCTCAGGGGAACCTACAGGACCCTTCTGTCTGGATAAATGCAAAACTAGACAAGGTGCCAGGACAACAGATGTAAACTGGGACTGTACTGGGCAAACCAGAACATATGGTCACCCAAATTATATATCAGCTTCTATGAAAACAGCAGTACCATGCTGACTCATGCCCGGCCTGTCAGACCCAGTCACTTCCAGAACAGGCCAATTACTTCTCATTAGTGCTTGGGTCATATATGCTTTTCACTGTTACCCATGTAGAAATTAACCATGAAACTTAATATTCCTATGGCATTATATATATAATGCATATAAAAATATATACTTAAGCAATTAGAAAAAAATCACCCGATAAAAAACTAAAAACACTTTCCAGCCTTTTTTGATGTACTGGAATGCATATTTGTAATCAGTGTGTGATATCCATTTTATATATATATATGTATATATATGTATACATATACATATATATATATTAACAATAGATTCTAGTCTGTTGTCTTTATTGACGGGCTTTTGGAGGTTTCCAGCTTGTGACCATTATAAATAATGGAGCTATGAACATCTCTATGTAGATTCCTTTTTCTTTCTTCTGAGTCATTTCTTGGAGGTATATACTCCAAGATGAAGTAACCTGGTTGAAGGAGAGGAACAGTTGGTACATATTATTTTCTGTGACTCTATATCTTACTGCTCTCCTAAAAGTCTGGGTCAATTTGTAGAGCACATCTGTTTTTCACAACTCTGCCAATAATTTATATGATCATTTTTATGTACTAATAGAAGCCTATTGTCATTTTAGGGTGTTCTTTGAATTTTTCCTTTTTTTTGCTTTAAAGATTTTATTTATTTATTTATTTATTTATTTATTTGAGAGAGAGAAAGCACAAACTAGATGAGGGGCAGAGGGAGAAGACTCCCCGCTGAGCAGGGAGCCTGTCATGGGGCTCAATTCCGGGACCCCAGTATAATGACCTGAGCCAAAGGCAGACAGTTAACCAACTGAGCCACCCAGGCACCCCAGGTGTTCTTTGAATTTTTAATTGCTGCAGAGATTATACATTATACTTTAACCAAAAACAAGTTAGTTTTTGGAAAACATGTGTTTGTGTGTGTGTGTGTTTGTGTGTGTGTGTGTGTGTATGTATATATATGTATATTTTATAATTACAAGGTATGTTATAGATATTCATTAAATATTTATTGGGGGCACCTGGTGGCTCAGTCAGTTAAGTGTCCAACTCTTGATTTTGGCTCAGGTCGTGATCTCAGGGTTATAGGATCAAGCCCCGTGTGGGGCTCTATGTTTGGCTTGGAGTCAGCTTGAGATTCTTTCCTCCCCCACCCTCTCCCTCTGCCTCTCCCCTTGTGTACACACATACTCTCATTCTCTCTCAAATAAGTATATAAAATATTTTCAAAAATTTGTCAAATTAATGAATGTATTAAAATAACACATTCACAAAAAGACAATAACTGCATGATTCCCCATACATGAGGTACCTAGAGTAGTCAGATTAGTAGAGACAGAAAGTAGAATGGTGGTTGCCAGGGCCTAGGGAGTGGGGGCAATGGGGAGTTGTTGTTTAATGAGTATAGAGTTTCAGTTTTGCAAGATGAAAGGAGATCGAAAGTGATTATGGTTGCACAACAATGTGAATGTACTTAATACTCTTGAACTGTACACTTAAAAATTATTAAGATGGGGGGCGCCTGGGTGGCTCAGTCATTAAGCGTCTGCCTTCGGCTCAGGTCATGATCCCAGAGTCTTGGGATTGAGCCCCGCATCAGGCTCCCTGCTCGGTGGGGAGCCTGCTTCTCCCTCTCCCACTCCCCCTGCTTGTGTTCCCTCTCTCGCTGTGTCTCTATCAAATAAATAAAATCTTTAAAAAAATTATTAAGATGGTAAATTTTAAGTTATATGTATAAATATATATTTTTTAACTCAATGGTCATTTGGTATGTATTGTCAGTACAAATGTGCCTACAAAATATAGTCATGCATGTTAAATGAATTTTCATGTGTGGAATTTTTTAGATTAAAATGACTGTGCTAATTTTTCAGTGCAGGGATAGGCAGAGATGTGTGATATTAATATCGTTATATAGCAAATAGAGTAAGAATCACAGACCAGATAATATATGAACATTCAATATTAGCAATAAAGTGTTCAACCTTTAAAACCATGCATCTAATTTTCTATTATCTGTGAATAAAATACAGAGGCAGAGCTTACGGGAATCACAGAGACATCCACTTGAACTTTTCACCTTAATGATGAAATGAGGGGCTAGGTGACTAACTCATTTCAAGAGCAGCCTCATCCGTCCCTTTATTTTATTTATTTATTTATTTATTTATTTATTTATTTATTTATTTATTTATTTATTTCTTAAACTCCATGCCCAGCATGGACTCACGACCCTGAGAAGACCTCAGTTGAGATTAAGAGTCAGTTGTCTCAGTAATGGGTATTAAGGAGCGCATGTATTGCATGGAGCCCTGGGTGTTATATGCAGACAATGAATCCTGGAACACTACATCAAAAACTAATGATGTACTGTATGGTGACTAACATAACGTCATAAAAAATAAATAAATAAATAAATAACATATTAAATTATATCCATAAGAAAAAAAACACAAAGTACGTGATTTCATTAAAGATGATAGGTTGTCATTACTTTACTGAAAAAAAATATTTTAAAAAAAGTCAATTGTCTGAACCACCCAGGCACCCCTCATCTGTCCCTTTTATAATGCACTCCAGCTAAATCCTCTTGGCTAGAATGGATGACATGGCCTACCCCAGCTACCCCAGAGGATGCTAGGAAAGCAGAGACTAGAATAGGTTAGACACATTGCCACCCCAAATACTTAGGATTCACTTAACAAAGAAAGAAAAGGAGAATGGGTATTGGATAGGCAATCAGCAGCATCTGTTACACTCACATTAGTGTTTTTGTTTTGTTTTGTTTCTTGTTTGGGGTGTTACAGGCTGGAACCAATGGTTATATGGCTCCTGAAATCCTAATGGAAAAAGTGAGTTATTCCTATCCTGTGGACTGGTTTGCAATGGGATGCAGTATTTATGAAATGGTTGCTGGACGAACACCATTCAAAGATTACAAGGAGAAAGTCAGTAAAGAGGATTTAAAGCAAAGAACCCTGAAAGAAGAGGTCAGATTCCAACATGATAACTTCACAGAGGAAGCAAAAGATATTTGCAGACTCTTCTTGGCTAAGAAACCAGAGCAACGTTTAGGAAGCAGGTAAACTACCATATAACAGAGGTAATTAGCAGTGTCAGCATTGTCCACAGGTTTGGATTGATGACGAGGACTTGGGCTTAAGTATTATTATTTTTCCTATTATTATTTGCATATTATATGGTTAAGTGTTTCTGATATTTTCAGACACTGTGAGCACTTGATGTGGAATGATCTCCAAGATATATTTTAAAATAAAGTGAGGTGCAAAACAGCATACAAGAAAGAAAGAAAGATAGAGAGAGAGAGAGAGAGAGAGAGAGAGAGAGAGAGAGAAAGAAAGAAAGAGAAAGAAAGAAAGAAAGAAAGAAAGAAAGAAAGAAAGAAAAAGAAAGAAAGAAAGAAAAAGAAAGAAAGAAAAAGAAAGAAAGAAAGAAAGAAAGAAAGAAAGAAAGAAAGAAAGAAAGAAAGAAAGAAAGAAAGAAAGAAAGAAAGAAAAGAAAAAGAAAGAAAGAAAGAGAGAAAGGAAAGGGGAAAAGAGAAGAGAAAAGAAAAGAAATCTATAATTCAAATAGTTGCATAGAATATTTTGGGCAGAGTATACAAAGAATGTATATGATTGATGGTCTCTAATAAAAAGAAATTAGGGGCAGGTGACAGGGACGTAAATGAAGATTTTTACTCTATAACCCTATTATCTCCTGAATTTTGAATTGTGGATGAATGATTAAAAAATGAATACAATTAAAACTTAAAATAAATCCCATCAGTACCAGGGCACTTTCTTTTTGAAGAAAGTCGAGTTTTATTGCTTACAGGGAATAATAAGATCAAGCTATTTTAGAAGAAACAAAATAAGTAAAAGCTGACCTGTAAAAAGGCCCTTGGCAGTGGGTAACTGTTATATAGAGAAAAAACCAAGGGCTTTAGATTCGCAGACATAGACTCCCATCCCAGCTCTGTATGTCCTTTTACCTCAAGCAATTGAATTACATTCTCAGAGTCTCAATATCCTCATGTATTAAAATGGGGGATTTATGGGTATAATGATTAATTTTATGACAACTTGACTAGGCCACCATACTCAGATTTTTGATCAATTATTCTAGATGCTTCTGTGCAAGTATTTTTTAGATAGTCTTAATATATAAATCAGTAGCCTTTGAGTAAAGGAGATTATTGTTCATAACATGGATGGGTCTCATCCAGTCAGTTGAAGGCCTTCACAGAAAAAGACTGACTTCCCTGGGAGAAGAGGGAATTCTGCAGGCAAACCACCTTTGGACTTGAACTGCAACTCTTCCCTGGGTCTCCAGCTTGACGGCCTACCTTGCAGGATTTGGACTTGCCAAACCTCTACACTTGTGCAAATCAATTCCTTAAAATAATCCATCCATCCTTCCTCCCTCCCTCCCTCCCTCAATCTCTCTTTCTCTCCCTCTCCATGTGTCTCTCATATACATGCACACATATTGTCAGGGAGAAAAAACTTCTCCTCTACCCTCTTAGAGGCCTGCAAACGAAACTAACAAAACACAGATTAGTAAGAGAAAAGACAGGCTTTTATTTATGCACCTATACAAGAGTTCACAGAAAAAATGTGACTGGGATCAGTTAGAATTATAGACCATCTTAACAGGGGAAGGGGAGGAGGAGAAGGGTACTTGCATGAAAACAAATAATTTCTTAGAATTGCTGGGGGGGAACGGCACTTATAGGAGAACCAATGACGTTTAGGAGAGAGAGACGGGCCCTTAGGAGAAGAGATGGGAGGTACGATAGTTTTGTGGCAGTGGCTGTTTAGGTGTGGAGCAGACTTCTGTCACTGGTGATAAGAGTCAATCTTTCCCGGTTCTAAAACTCCCAGAGAGAAGATTTATGAGTTGAGTTTTGGGGGGAGTCTCTGCTTCTAGGCAGATAAGGGGAGTTCAAAACCTGTATCGGTTGACTCGCAAATGCCTTCAGCTCAAAATAATTTTTATGCTACCGTGGTACATTCTGGACCCTTTCAACATCCTGTTAGTTCTGTTTCTCTAGAGAACCCTGACTTATACAGTGGGAAACTTTGAGGTTTAGATATAATATATATAAAGTAAGTGATAGCAATTATTACTAATTTGTTCTAAGAGAGATACCAGATAATATTTTGACTGAACTATGAGCTTGAATGTCTTAAATTTTGAATTTTCAAAATTTAAAAATATATACAAATATGAAAGCTACAACATGAAGTAATATGACTGATTTTTACTATTACCCCAGAACATGGGCAGTAAAATTACCCTCAATCTTCCAAGTAGCTGCTAGTGAAGGCTCTAGAACAAGGCTGCCTTAATTAAAAATATTAGAGTATGGAGGTAAGCTTTTAATTTTCGACCTCATTATTTTAAATAGCGAAACAAGATCCATTTGTAATGACTTTCAAAGCATGACAGACACCAAACTAAGAAATGAGTATTTTGAAATTTAACAGAAACTCTACATTTAAGTGAAGGAAAACGTGGAACTGATTTTTCTGTGTAGATTCCAACGTTGTTGCATTAGTGTGGTCAGAATAGGCCGCGTCATGATAACAAGCAAATCACAAAGTCTCTGAGGCTTGCAATGAAGAGAATTTTTTTCTCCCTCGCACAAAGTGCCTTATGGGTGCAGCAGCACTCCCTTCGGGTACCTCCCTTCGGAGCAGAGACTCAGAGAGCCAGGCTGCATCCATCTGACAGCTCCACTGGAACTCGTGGCTTCCAGTCGCTGTAGCGGACGAGAGCATAGACAACCTCGGGGAGCTTCGTACTGCCACTGGCCGGAAGTGACCCACTCGCGCGTCACTTACACTCACTTGTGTTTGCCCTGCGCAAGGTCCAAGGGTCTGGCTAGTGTTGTCTTCATTGTGCCCAGGGAGGAGAGGAGAACCGGAAATGGTGACCCCTGACCATCTCTACTGCCGGGGTTCTCAAGTGCAGGGAGTCTAAGAGGGCATCCCAACAGCGGCAGAGGCCGCAAAGAAAGAGAACCGTCTCTTCAGATGACCTCCCTGAAGGTGGCTTTGGGGAAAAGAGACAACTTGCCCGCTTGGTATGTTTGATTGAAAAATCTATCTTGACACTCTGTAAACACACTTTGGGTATAGAAAATGAAATATTGACAAACCTCTTCAGGAAAATGCCACCTTAAAGCACTGGATCATTGCCTGAGGTTGTTCCATCAAGCAAAACCTTTTTATAAAGCATCTGTTGTTGTGACTGTTTTGAATAAAACTGTTTACAACATTAGAGAAAAGGCATATAAAAACCAGCTGTTCGGTGAAAGAGAAAACCTTCCAACATTTTCATTTCAACTCTCTGTATTTTTTTTTTTAATTCAGATGAGATAATCTAGTGGTGTCCTTCAAAGCCAAGCAATGCCTACTCAACATGTTACACAGCAGAGAGGTCAAGTGCCCCCTCCCTCTTGCATTCACAAACATTTGAAATAAATTTTAAAACCCTTTTCCCTCTTTAGACATCACTGGAAGGATCTCCTCCTTTGTTTTCATAGGTCTGTGAATTAATTTTGTTTTGCAGAGAAGTTGAAAGCTTTAAAAAAATAATAAATTGCAAGCTTTTCTGAGCATCTCACAAGGGCTCCAGATAGAGTTTATGATGTTTTCTAATAAAATAAAAGCTGAAGATCACTTAAGCATTTTGCAGGTTTTCTTCTGATCAGTCAGTGCAGCAGAACAAGATCAACTAATCATGCAAGTCTCTGACTTAAGTGCTTCTCCAACACATAATTTCATACCAATACTAAAGATACTGTTCTTGGCAGACCAAACCCCACAGAGTGGTCTTCATGTATGGTCGGGTGGTATCTTTACTTCATTGACTATTATAAGAAAATCCATTGTAATCTCTATGTAGGGTTCAGTAACACAAAAGCTCCTATAAATGCTCTGAAATAGAACCTACTCCAATCAGCAGGAGAAGTCTTCCTGCAGCTGCCAGTTTGGCTAGGGCAGAAGATGTTGCCCCCATCAATAGCCTCTCTTATTTGTCCAAAGCGCACTGCCTAAGGATGGGCCAAAAGATCCCCGCATGAAGCAGCCCTGCAAGATCCAAGAGTAAAATAACATCCAGGCTATTTTTAATTATGGAACTGAGGTAAGAGTCATTAGTGCAAAAGATAAAGTGATCAAATTTGTCGTGGTCCAGACACTGAGTAAAAGGAATAGGGGAAAGCCTAATCTTTTGTTGTTAGCATCAGCAACCACAGACACTTAGTGAGAAAGGGCATTAAAGCATAGGCCCTGGCCTCCAGGGTCATCTAGTCAGGGTGCTGAGGAACATAAACAAAACCTTTAGTGGCCTGTTGTTCCCTTATCCTTTGCAGCTCGTTGCAAAAGGGCTGAAGTGGCCATCCCTGTTGGGCAAACCAAGGCCATTTGGGCCTGTTGCTTGAGGTGTTCCTTGAGAACTGTTCATACTGATGTCCAGACTGGCTTGGCAAGTTTCTCAAGGTTACTGAGCCCCTGGGCACTCTTTGTTTATCCAAGTTAAAGCTGCTCAGAGTGAGTTTAGGTTGCTCTCTTGACCTGTGGGATACTGTGTTCATGCCTGCTGGTGGCCATCAGGGTGGTACAAGCTCCTTCCTCATGGCACCTGGTCCCATTCCAGCTCCTTTGTTTTCTTTGAGACACAGAGTCTTGGGGTTATTCCTGATTTACATAGATGGAATTCTAGCTCTGTCCTTGTTCTGCCACATTTAAATTCTTTTTTAAAATTTTTTTAATTATTTATTGGCGAGAGAGAGAAAGAGACAGAGATAGCGAGAAAGAAAGAGAGCAGGAGCAGGGAGGAGAGGGAGAAGCAGGCTCCCCACTGAGCAGGGAGCCCAACAAGGGGCTCCATCCCAGGACCCTGGGACCATGACCTGAGCCAAAGGCAGACGCTTAACCGACTGAGCCACCCAGGCACCCCTCTATCCTTGTTCTGCTACATTTAAATTCTATCTGATACCCTCCCTACGACCAAAATCTGATACCTTAAAATGGTGAATGTTGCTGTGAAAATTATACCTGAATAAACCTAACTTAAGAGAAAAATTCATCTCTGAAGCTTTGAAGCTATCTCAGTAACCCTCCCTCAAGGCTCTGACTCTACAGGATGTAAACCACTCCGACATCGGTCAGTAGGTTCTAGTAGATAGCAAGCCTGCATTTTCCTTCCTTTAAATTGATGGAGACTTGGTGGCTTTGGGGAAAAAAGAGACAACTTGTAGTATCTCATGATACAGTTCTCCATTTCTGTTTTTCAGCTGGGTCATAATGAGATAAGTCCAAGGAGTCCTGCATCATTCTGGATGGGGCTAGGCCTGAACCACAGAACAACCCAGGGAATGGCTGGACATCAGAAGCCTACAGCTGGATTTCTCTTTTCCATAATAATATTTGATTACAATTTTCCTTTGAAAAATTCACCCATGTTTGGCTTTTTCAGATGCACAGCCATTTATGAATACAGAAGCAAGTGAAGAGGTTAAAAATACAATGAAAAGACAGACAGGCATTATTGTGATGGTTAAATGTGATAACATAAGTGCAGAGCTTAACTTTGTGTTAGCTGAGAGTAGGTTCTGGATAAATGCCAGTTATTCCCACTGTTATTATTAGTAATGTCATTACTGTGTTTAGAACTGTTAGATAGAGTCCACTGCAGTAATTATCTGACATAGTAGGGAATCTGTAAGGGGGCATATGGGAGAAATCCTCAATTCTTTTCCTAAAAATTTTTGATAACTGGAATAAAAGTAAAGGAAACCTATGAATGTGATTAATTTTTACCAAGGTTGATTTATGACAGAAATTGACTTTTCCCTAAGGGGAAACATTTCTTTCTTTTTCTTTTTCTTTTTCTTTTTTTTTTAAGATTTTATTTATTTAATTCAGAGAGCGAGAGAGTGAGAGAGAGCAGGAGTAGGGGGAGGGGCAGAGGGAAAGGGAGAAGCACTGCTCCCCGCTGAGCAGGAAGCCCGATGCGGTGCTCAGTCCCAGGACCCTGGGAACATGACCCGAGCCGAAGGCAGATGCTTAACCGACTGAGCCACCCAGGTACCCCTCTTTTTTTTTTTTAAGATTTATTTATTCATTTTAGAGAGTATACAGGGGGAGGGGCAGAGAGAGAGGAAGAGAGAGAATCTCAAGCAGACTCCCTGCTGAGTGTAGAGCCCAAGGTGGGATTCAGTCCCACAACACTGAGATCATGACCCATGCCAAAATCAAAAGTCAGATGCTTAACCAACTGAGCCACCCAGGTGCCCCCCTAAAGGTAGACATTTTTTTTTGTCAGACCAACATATCTACTCACATAAAAAGGAAAAAATCATTTGAATCTGATGCCACAATACAGCCCCCTTTTATTTCTTTAAAAACCTGGACTTAAGAGGAACCAAGAGAAATGTGTGGTAGGCTGTCCCTAGTGTGGTCCCCAAATATCCCCATCTCCTGTTATCCACACTCTTGTGTAATCCCTTCCCTTAAGGGTGGGATGGACTTATTCATTTGCTTCTAACAATATGGCAGAAGTGATGAGATGTCATTTCCAAGATTAGGTAGTAAAAAGACTGTGCCTTTTATCTTGGGCTCAGGGGAAAACCAGGTATAAAGTTATAAGGTAGCTTTGTGGAGAGGCTCATGTGGTGAGGGATGGAGACCTGCCAATAACTATGTGAGTGAGCTTGGAAGCAGATTTCCTCCCCTAGTCCCAGTTGAACCTTCAGATGAGACCACAGCACTGATGAACAACCTCATGAAAGACCTTAAGCCAGAGGCACCCAGTTAAGCCGTTTCTAGATTCTTGACCCACAGAAACTGAGATAATAAGTGTTTGTTGTTTTAAGCCGCTGAATGTTGGGGCAGTTTGTTACACAGCAATAGATAACTAATACAAGAGGTTACACAATTGGGAACATACATTTTCCCCCCTCTTATTCTAAGGCAAATACTGGCATAATTTCTAGCACAAGGAAAGAGGGCTTGTAACCAATAACCATAGTCTTGAGCATTGAATGTATGCTCATTCATGCTGCTAAAAATTACTAATGGATTTTTTTAAAGTCTTTGAAAGTATTGTGGCTGTTGGGGGAGGTAGGTGGAGCTCCTAATAATCATGTCATATGAAGACTGAGACAATATGGGTGCTGTTTTTTAGGATGTGAGTGGGGCTGTGTGTGGATAGACATGCTTCCCTTGTTCTATGTGACCCTGAAGGGTCTAGCAAAATGCAATGACTGGAAGTTGCAGGGAAGCAGGTTCTGGCCCCACTGAATTTTGCTTGTATTTCCACAAAACACTAAGAATAAAAGTCATGTCAACTACTTGACTCCAAAAATTAGACATGTGAAGGTTATCTGCAAACAATGAAAATGCTACTGTCTGCATAAGATGGAATGATTTTTTAAAATTGTGGGTGAAATTTAAAGTTATTATTTTTCCAAATTATTCTTTACGTCGTTATATTGTCTTTGCAATTAAAATGAAATGTATTACAGGAAAAGAATGCTAGACACTTTGTATTGTTAGAACATTTCCTGTTTTGGTTTGTTACTGTGTCTCAGGCTGACCATCTCCTTTCTTCACAGAGAAAAGTCTGATGATCCCAGGCAACACCCTTTCTTCAAAACCATCAATTTTGCTCGCCTGGAAGCTGGCCTAGTTGAGCCCCCATTTGTGCCAGACCCTTCAGTGGTTTATGCCAAAGACATCGCTGAAATTGAAGATTTCTCTGAGGTTCGGGGAATCGAATTTGATGATAAAGATAAGATGTTCTTCCAAAGATTTGCAACAGGTGCTGTCCCTATAGCATGGCAGGAAGAGATTATAGAAACGGGACTGTTTGAAGAATTGAACGACCCCAACAGGCCTGCAGGTTGTGGTGATGGTAATTCATCCAAGTCTGGTGTGTGTTTGTTATTATAAGTTGTTCTCTCCACCAGATAGGCAGCAGGAATCTCAGCTGACATAATCCTCGAATGTTCCTAACACATGAAAATCTGTTGAATGAGGACTGATCAATCAGGAGGGGCATTTCAACCATAGAACAATTCAAAGGACAGGTGAGCTCACCACTAGGACACATTTTTCTCCCTTCCCCCTCCCCTCCTCCCCCTCCCCTCCTCTTCCTCCCCCCTCCCCTCCTTTCCCCTCTCTCCTTCCCTTCCTCTTCTCTCCTTTCCTCTCCTCTCCTTCTTTCCTTCCTTCTTTCTCTCTCTCTCTTTCCCCCTACTTCTTTCTTCTTTCTCTCTTTTTTCATAAAGATGAGTAAAGTCTCAGTTTTCACTGAGGCCTGGGAAAAGGAACACTCAGGTTTATTTTGATAAACTAAAAGCATGAGCCCTCCACCATCACGTCCCTGATAATTACACAAAGTCCTAGGAATAGAGAATGGAACGTTGTGGTATACTCAGAAAATGAGCATTTGCAATTCTTGGTAAATAATCATTTTAGTTTTTCTTTGTTTATATCCTTTCTTCCCTTCATCTTTCAGTATTTCTTCTGCTTCTGTACTTATAAAAAGGATTTGGAAGCTGGAAATAAATGTTCCTGATATTCTCCCCCTAAAAAGGAGTGGATTGTAATATACTGGCAGTATTTTAAATTACAGAATAATTTTTAATTTACCGAGAGTCTCTTTTTCATATTTTTGAAATATTTTACCATTATAATGTTGAAGTATTTTAAATGGAAACATTCATGAGATCTGTGAATTAAGGTATTCTGTAAGTTGAGTCCTTTAGGTAACATGCCACAAATTTTAATGTAGCTACATGCTACATGTATTTTTCCACATGCCATTGGTTCCCAAACTTTGCTGAACTTTAGAATCACCTAGGGATCTTTTAAAAATACCAATATCTGACTCCTACCCCCATATTTTAATTGATCTGGGGGAGGCAGCCTGGGCATCTAGATTTTCAGAAGCTCCCCAGGTACTTCTGATGTGTGGCACGTTTGAGAACCAGAGCCATGTAGGCTGAAATGCTGTTATGTATGGGTTCCTATCTTGGTTGCTCAAAGTTTCAATTATACATTTGACAGCAACTTTTCAAATACCCAAAAAACATGTAATTTTGGCAATTGCAGTATATATGAAACTGAACATCATCTATATTCATCTTGTAGACTTTCCTGTCCTTGTACACGTTAGTTCTTCCCACATATCTTGTGAAGTAGACTCTTGGCTATTTCAAGACCTGAAGGAGAAATATGGCCTTTGGCAGCTGATTTGAACAAATGGTAGTCCTCAGTTCAAGTGGCTGCCCAGCCAGCACTTTCCTGTAGAATTAGCACTTCTCAAGAGCACAGCCAAAGTGAAAATTCTAAGGGTGAAAAAAAATATTCTGGACACAATTATAAATCTGAGATGATTATACTTAAAGAAAAAAGGGGGGGGCACCTGGCTGGCTCAGCTGGTAGAGCATGTGACCCTTGATCTGGGGTCCTGAGTTCAAGCCCCATGTTGGGCACAGAGCTTATGAAAAAATAATAATAATAAAATGAAATTTTAAGAAAGGATAAAAAACGATATATGTGTGCATAAGGAAATCTCACTCGTGCCAGTGGTGACAAACCTGGCTGAAATCATTTTAAAAGTTTTATCTCTTGAGTACAGGAGCCAAGAGTTGCAAAAACACTAGTCAAAAAATATTTGGTTAACTGGAACCCAGCCAACATTAATCCTCAACTACAAGACAGCATTAGCCATATCCTGCACAGTAAGTAAAAAGTACGAAATCATCTCAGACTTGAGTCCTGGGTTAGTGCACCTGCTACTCACCTTCCTGCTCATTCTCTATCCCCAGCAAGCTCTTGATACTCCAAATCCTGCCCTGGAGATACTGCAGAGTCCTGGGTCATCAAAGCCGATACAGGTGTGTCCAGCAGATTCTTTTCCTAAGCAAGGAAATAGATTAAAATTTGATGAAATTCGTAACACGTCTCTTGTAACAAAAAACAAATTCACAGTTAACAGAAATCCAACTAACCAGAGCATTCCAAGAGTAGAGGTCTTAGTATTTAGTTTTATACTTAGACATTTAAAAGTAATGTCTTATTGCATTGGTTCCTTAATGTGAATGTCTATTGCTTTTGATAAACTTTAATACAAATCTGTGTTTCATTTCTTAGAACTAACTCAGGAAAGTAATTGAGTAAGATAACTATATTCAAACAATCACCAAGTAAATATGTATTGAGCTAAGTTACACGTTGAGCCCCATCCTGGACATTTGGAGGACACCACTGAGAAATAAGACAACTGTCTAAGAGAGGCTATATGGTGTAGGGTAGAATGCAGACTCCTGTCATTGTTATTATTCACATTTTATTTTATTATTTTTTAAAGATTTTATTTATTTATTCATGAGAGACGGAAAGAGAGAGAGAGAATGAGAAGCAGAGGGAGAAGCAGGCTCCCAAGGAGCAGGGAGCCCAATGCGGGACTTGATCCCAGGACCCTGGGATCATGACCTGAGCCGAAGACAGACGCTTAACCTTCTGAGCCACCCAGGTGCCGTATTATTCACATTTTAAATGAGAAACTGGGGCACCTGGGTGGCTCAGTCAGTTAAGCGTATGACTTTTGATTTCAGCTCAGGTCGTGATCTCAGGATCATGGGATCAAGCCCAGCATCAGGCTCTGTGGTCTGTGGGGAGTCGGCTTGGGATTCTCTCTCTCCCTCTCCCTCTGCCCTCCTCCCCGACTCCCTCTCTCTCTGAAATAAATAAATAAATCTTCTTAAACAAATGAGAAACTGAAGCTCAGAGATGTTCTGTAGCTTGTCCAAGGTCACACAGCTTTTCAGGGAGGGGTGTAGCAAAGACTAGAAATAATGTATATGAAGCACATAGCACATGACTTGCATACTGTAGGGGCATAATAAATTGAAGACTATAGTGAGTAAGTAGCAGCAGGTCAAATGATTCTAGGTCAGGGAACACACTAGTAAGAGCTAAACTTGGCCACCTTAATTAAAAGGTCCAAAGGAGGTGAGAGAAGAGAGCTGCATCCCAGGGAGCAGTTTAAAAGGAAAGTTTTTATGCACAATGAAAGAAAAAACTAATTAGAATAAATGGAGACATTGGAGTCCATCCCAGGCCCCATCCTCATCACAGGCTAGGTACAGGACCTACCTGGGCCACTTCAGAGTGAGGGAGGCTTCTGGCTAAAGGGTGGGGCACATGAGAGACAGACCTGATCGGGGAGATTAAATATCAGAGATGGAGAGAAATAAGAGAATGCAGAGCCATCTGCGCAGGTCATGGGTGGGATTTAAGTAAAAACTTAAATAAGACGAAACCAGATGTTTCACCAAAAGAAGAAAGTGATTTTTGAAAGGGGATGATGCTTGCTTATTTTCCAAAAGTGAAATTGAGCTTATGTTTTATAGAAAAGTTTCATAAACATAATGAAACATCAGGGGAAACAAACACTTATATGAATGAGGTATTCAGACAAAGAACCAGAGTGAAGTCATCTTTATTCTTCCAGTTTGTCAGAGGTTATCTGGAATGTTTATTTCCTACAGGAGGAGATGGGTTTAAAGGAGATGGCTAAGCTGCAGGAAGGGACGTAGAGGTACCGTCAAAGCAGAAGGTATGCATAAGGTTTTCAAAGAAAACAGTGATGAATTCTTGAGTTAAAGATTGCACGCCACGAAGAGTTAAAAATACTCTCAATTGTTTATTTTCAATACCAGGTGTAAGATGTTTTTCATTTAGGTGACCAGGCATGGAAGTGAAAATTCAATTAATTGGCTTCTTAGAAATTACACGTCTTGAAATCATGAGAGTTTACCTGATCAATTTTTAAAGGTTATTATATTGTATGTATCATTAGGGCATTTTAATAATAAGACTTGATTTATGTAAATTGTTTGGACGTGAAAATACATAATCCTTGCTTCTTAAAGAGTTGTCCTAGACAGTTTTAAATCTTAAGAGTTTAAAAAAAAATTATACAAGGAAAAAAAATAAATGCAAGAAGGGGGGTGCCAGGAAGACTTATCATATTAGCCATTTTGATTATCAAAAAATTTTTCAAAGACTTACTGAGTTTTCTTGGATCATCTAGGATAAATACTTGCAGTTATTTAGGTTTAGTTATTTGTTCAATACATATTGCTACCTGCGTGTGCCAGGCTCCATTTTGGTTTGGGGAGAGATGCTTGGTTTTCTCCCTTTACGAATTTTAGATTGGAAAGTGCTTTTGTTGCCCCTGTGTGTCAGTAAACCTTTATATCTCTCTGGGTAGAGATGAATTTTGTTCTTCCCACTGACCACATTTTTATTTAAAAAAAATCAGGAAAAAAATATATTATTTAAAGCAAGTCAGGCTCCATCATAGCTGGACCTCGGTGTGTGGGGCATGCCCAGGCTGGCTCTGGCAATAATCAGTCCCTGAGGACTCCTTTCTGGCTGAAGGGTATCAGCCTGGATCCTGGGAGTTTCACCAGACCTGACTCCTGGTCTAAACCAGCAGAGTCCCCTTGGACAGAGCCAGCATTTGGTGCCTAAAGTTAGGTCAGATTATTGGTTCCACAAACTAGGCCATGAACTGTGGGGTTTCCTGGTGAGGTTTTACCAAACCTCAGAGAAATGAAAGCAAGTACAATGCAGCAAAGTTTCTCGTGCACTATTTACTTCAAAATATCTTTTTATGCAGCAGCTCTTTCTGCCATGGGTCCTATCCCTGTGCTTTATTTATTTTTTTTTTAAAGATTTTATTTATTTATTTGACAGAGAGAGAGAGAGACAGCGAGAGGAAACACAAGCAGGGGGAGTGGGAGAGGGAGAAGAGGGCTTCCCTCAGAGCAGGGAGCCGGATGCGGCGCTTGATCCCAGGACCCTGGGATCATGACCTGAGCCGAAGGCAGACGCTTAACGACTGAGCCACCCAGCGCCCCCTATCCCCATGCTTTAATAAAATCACCTTTTTGCGCGTACACACACACACACACACACACACACACACACACAAATCTTTTTATGAAGCAGCTGATATTTTATAAAAGTAAAATTGGAGACCCTCTGAACATCCCTCAAATTTTTTTTGAAATTTTACGGACCTGTGAGATTTCAAAATCTGGGAACCCCTGAACCAAATGACCTTGAACGCTCTGATTGTAAGGAAACATTTGTGCTTCAGTGGAAAACTGATGCATTGCCTGGAGGAGGATACGCAAACTTCTTCTGTAAAAGACCAGAGTGTAAATATTTTAGACTTTGCAAATGGCAACTACTTATCTCTACCTTTGTAATAGGAAAGCAGCCACAGATAATGCAAGAAGGAATAAGTATGGCTGTGTGCCAATAAAGTTTTATTTATAAAAAACAGGTAGTAGGACTAGATTTGGCCCACAAGCATAATTTATGGATCCTAGTCATAAATTATCTTACTACTAAACTGAAGAGGTTATCTGACTCTAAAGGAGCTATTTTACAACTCTATAAACTAGATAACTAATGGGAATGCAAAATAATTCTTGTCTATAGACATGCAAACAACCGCCCCCCCACCACCACCATTAGTTGGTCAGGGCTAAGATAACAAAGTATTGCAAACTGGGTGGCTTGAAAACCAGAAATTTATTATCTCACAGTTCTGGAGCCTCCAAGTCCAAGATCAAGGTGTCAGTGCGATTGATTTCTTTTGAGGCCTCTCTCCTTGACTTCTACAAGACTGTCTTCTCCTGTCTGCCCATGATCTTCCTGCCGTGGGTCTCTGTGTCCTAATTTATTCTTATAAGGACACCAGTCGTATTGGATTAGGGCCCATCCTAATGACCTCATTTTAACTTAATCACCTCTCTTAAAGACCCTATCTCCAAATACAGTCGCAGTCTGGGGTACCTGGGGGTTAGGACTTTAACATAGGAATTTTGAGAGCTACAACTCAGCCCAACACCCCCTAAGCCAGTTTTATGTGTATTTGCTCATGCATTTCAACATTCCTTTATTGCTTACAGATGTATGGTTTTTATTACTTTTTTTCAACTGGTTGTAACACCAGTTTTCTCATGAATGAGTTAAATAAAAATCTTTAACATGTATTCATTTTTATTTTTGTATGACAGTCACGATTTTACTTTTTTTTTTTTTTTTTTGGAGGATTATCCATCGACACAGCCCAGAATGTCATAATGCCATCAAAGAACCTGAGGCATATTTTTGAAATTCTGCTTCCATTAACGGAAGTTCTCACCAAGAGCCCTTTCTCCTGTTGTTCTCTTATGAAACACACAGCAGAAAGAAGAGCCCCTAAATAGGGGGCTGGTGGGAGAGGTGGCAAGCCCAGAAAGCAGCTAGCATTTCCCCAGCAGTTGGGTTGAGGTGCGTGGGCCAGCTGACTAGTACATATTTTTAAACCAGTTCTCTTCGCCCTGCCTCTCCCATCTGCACCGCCAGTTGTCAAGTGCATTCCTGCCGTGCCCATACTTTCTGCGTGCCGCAGGAGATGCTGTTGGGGAAAGAGAGGCAGAGAGGAGAAAGCCAGGAGCCAGAAGAAGCAAGAACAGCTTCAGAGGTTCACCTGCTAGTACACAGGGTGCTGAGCCCCCAAGGCAAGCAGGCATTCCAGAGACACACCCAGCGGCGGCACCATTTTCAAGTCCCTGTACTAACAACTCCCCTGCAAGGTTTGCCAGGTCCAATGCAGGATGTCAGTTACATTTGAATTGCTGAAAGCAAATTAATTTTTTTTCTAGCATCATTAGGTCCCCAATGTTGCACCAGCCATACTTAGGCTAAAAAATTATCTGTTGTCCATGAGTATAGATAATCAAATAAGAATAGTCTGTGGTCAGGGTGAGAGAAAATACAGGAAAACTATCCCAGCACCTGGCTCACAGTCAGAGTGAATTGCCCGCATCTATCAATTCTGTGCTCCAATACAGCTTCTGCAAATTTTTGTGGCCGGTCCACACGTGTGCTCGCTCCCACTCGAGGAGTTGGCCAGGCGGTGTGGCCAGCATCACCACTACTACTGCCAATAATAATGATGCAACAAAAGTTTCCATTGGCTGAGCACCTACTATGTGCTGGGCACTGTACTTGGTACCTTTTGTGTATTACTCCCAAGGCTCACAGTCATCCTGTGAAGTAGGTATTATTTTCTGCATTTTATTGATGAAGAAAAGAAAGCTCCAGAGGTTAATAGTCTTCTTCAAGTACACAGTTAAGTGCTGAGTAAACCCAGGTCCACCTGACACCTCTTGGCTCTGAGGTCATTGGTTTCCCGGGTAGGAGCTGCCTCTGTCCCTATTCCCTGCAATGTCTCCTGTGAGGCTCAGAGCAGACTTAGTGGACCAAACCCAAGGAAGAAATAATTTCTAAGAAATATTCTGTAGGCCCTAGATGGAGTAGCAGGGCTGGGACTAGAGTGAGGTGAGCGGGGCAGCCAGGGTACAATATTTAAGGCAGCACTTGGTCTCAGGAGCACACAGTGGCATGGAAACGTGCACAAACTGAAAGTGAATGTTCCAGTCGCGCACCTTGGACCTTGCATTTCACTCACCCAACTTCTGGTCCTGTGGGCTAATGGCTTGGGTGTAGATACTTAGAAAAATCCTTTTGAAACTACACTTCTTTATTTGTCTCCTCAAAAATAATCATATACATTCACTCGTTCAACAAATACTAATTCAGGGTTTACCATGTACTAGGCCTTGTGGTAGGAGACAGGAATTGAGCCCAAGACAGACCATGCCCATCCTGAATACTTCCTCCTTTGGCTGGATATCTCTATGAGCCAATGTGGATCAATAATTTTTCCTGCTTCTCTTTAGTTGATGCCAAGGACCAAGAAGCATAATGCCTAGGGGGATTTAAGAACCAGAATCCAGTTTTCCCTCTTCCTTTCCTCTTTATAAGAATTTCTCCCAGGTTTATGCTTTAAAAATCCTTGTTCTTAAAAAGCTGTGCAATTAGGACTTGTAAACTCCTTATTACATCTCCCTTAAAGTGGAAAGTTACAGGCAGGCTAAAAGACACATCCAGACTGGATCTCGGTGAATGTTTTTTTAACAAATGCCAGTGAAATTAAGGGGAGAAGGCCGCTTGGGCACATGTCATAACTGGTAACAAGGCAGACAATGGTGAAATAGCAACTCAACCAGACAAACATTCGGATGCCCTTGTCCACGCCCGGCTTCCTGGGGAGTGGTGTGCCCTCCGGCCCTCACCTTTGCTTGGTTCTGTTCTGGGCTAGGCCCATAAAACAGAAGAGCAGATACTGCAGGGCAGAACTTTGCCCAGGCATGTGGAATTTTCACTGTTTTTATTACTTTATGCATCTTCACTGGCAACATTTCATAGTCCAGCGTTTGATCAATTCTGTCACTTAGTTCTGACATGCAGTGTGTAGGCTGTCCAGTCATCTTGCCTCTCCCTCCCACAGCCCCCTCTAGTCACTTTGTCACTCACCCTGCCCTACCCCACCATGTGTGGCGATGCAGAAAGGAAGTGAAATAAATCCCTCCATTTGATTTTGGAAGAGGAGTTTAAGAAGAAGGTAGAAACCATTGACTGACATCTGGATTCTCTGAGAATTTAAATGATCTACTCTATCTGCTCACCTTCTCCCACCACCACCCCCTCCTTTATTTTCCTGTAGCAGAGAAAGCTCAGCTAATTCATCTCAGATGTTACATTAAGTTGAGAATTTTCTTGTGTGTAGCACTGGAGACCCACAGAAGGAGCCAGTTGCTTTTCCTCCTCTCCTGCATGGTGACTGTCTTGCCAGTAAAAGTGACTGACTGACTGTAAGCCAACATTACTCCACACAAGGAACAAGGAACAGTGGAGAAGACAATGAGCAAAATGCAATTCTAACTCAAAGTTTACTTTCAGTTATACTTCCATGCCGCCAAAGCCTGACTTGGGGAGAATGGGTGTGAAAAGTTTCCTTTGGCAAAACTTCCAGAGGGAATGTTTGACTAGTTCTTCCCTGTTTGGGAGGTAGCAGACTACTGCAATCTTGCGTCATGAGGACAGACCTGCCCTTGGCCCAGGGAACGGATGGTGCGCACCTTTTCTCAACTCCACTTTCAGCCTCACCTGACCTCATCTTGGTAGCTTGAATTAGGCCATGGTGGGTAGATCTGCAACCAAAAAAAACAGCAGATCCCACAATTAAGGGTTTGTTTTCCTGGAGAGTGGGTTGTTAAGCATTTACCAGCACTTCACTGACTTGCCCCTGAAATAAACTGTGGTATATTTATTTATTTTATTGAGAGAGAGAATGCGGCCATGAGTTAGGGCAGGGGCAGAGGGAGAGAATCTTCAAGCAGACTCCCTGCTGCTCAGAGCTGTGGTTGGTTAGTTGTGACTCGGTCCAGAATCTGGCAAGGTCTACCCCAAGCTTGGTTCCATTTTTAGGAGGTAAACAAGGTTGTAGGGGAGAAACCAACTAGAGTCACAAGTCACAGCCCATGGAAGATATTCACCAGACAGAGAGGCTAAGAAATGCCAGGGAAAGCTAGATACAAAGCTTCCAATATCTAAAAGATGAGAGAACATGAAAGTCAGGGGCAAGGACCAGAACCAGAACAACAACCAAAAAAGAAACAAATACGGAGATAGGAAAACAGACTGAGTGGTCTATAAACTCACTACAGAAATTTTACATAATGTCCTGATAGCTTGAATCATCACTCCACAGTAGGGGGTTCATTAAAAATGTGATGAAGCTCATGTTGGCATGTGATTTATTTGATTAAAGTTACTTTACATTAATGGGATATGCCACTTCTTCCATATGCACTGTCTTAAAGCAAGCCTGATTCATTTACCTGCAAAAGTAGAAAACAGAGAGAGTTACAAGTGTCCCCCATAGGCTCCTGAGAAAGACTTCCTTCTAATGAGAATTCTGTCCTTCAGGCATAAACGCCACCCCAAGCACCTGCGACAAACCTAAACCATAGACCCCAAACCTGCAATTATGAGTGGCTGGGTTGCTGAACATCACTGAGAAGACATTGGAACTCTCTCCTGCCCTGAAGTTCCCCCTTCTAAAAGTTCTGAGATTGGAGGATCAGATATCGGAACATGTGGTGGGCTGAATATTCGTGTCCTAATTCCCTATAAATGCTATATGGCAAAAGGGGCTTTGTAGATGTGATTAACTTAAGGACCTTGAGATAAGGAGATGATCATGAATAATCACAACTCTCCTTCTAGGAGAGATACAGGAGGAATTGGTCAGAGAACGCTGTGTGATACAGAGAAGCTGATGCCATTGGTGTGGAGTCGTGCACACTGAAGAAAAAGGGCCACAAGCCGAAGAATAAAGGAAGTCACTAGAGACTAAATAAAACAAGGAAATGGATTCTCCCCAGATCCTTGAGCAGAAACAAGCCCACAGCCAATACCTGGACTTTTAGCCCAGTGAAACTTTTGGATTTGGGATTTCTGGCCTCCAGAACTATAAGAGAATAAATTTGTGTTATTAATTTTGTGGTAATTTATTACAGCAGCCATAGGAAACTGATACAGGATATAACATACTTTTCCCAGCCTTGGAATTAAAGAATTTTCTGAGGCCTTAGGAGAGTTAGGAAAATACAAGGTCAAATTATTCTGCAAAAGGATAACTAGGAATTTCACTAACGAGCAGACCATGTCCCCTGTTCCCCAACCCTGACCTTGACCCTGCCCCAGGCCTTCTACTTTTTAGGCTCGTTAGAGGAAAGACATGAAAGGAAGAATAAAGGGGTTATATATCAGCCTACCCAAAAATGATCTCCTTCTTCCTTGCACACAGATGTCAAATATTTCCAAGGGAAGCCACATGCCCTGACCTAGAGGATGAATTAGGATTGGTCTTTTTGCCAGTAATTGGGCTAGACATTGTCATGTGACCTCACCCTGGTCAATGAGAGTAAACAGCTGCTTTTTGGGCTGTTCTTAGATGGATTTTTTGGCCTAAATAAGAGAGAGCCATGTGAAAAAAAAGCCATTTTGACCCCTTCCTTTTTTATGTCGTCGTGTTTTAAGTGGACAGTGATGCCTTGCCCTGGGGCAGCCATCTGCAACCATAGGTCATGGGCTTGAAAACAAGAGCTAACACACGAGGAGGCAGAGGGGCAAGAAGGAAGGACCTGGGTGTTCGATGACATCACTGAGCTGTCACACATACTGGGCACTCCTTCTTTCAGACTTCTTAAGGAGCTCGTAGCCTCTTTAGAGTTTAGATTTGCACTGACAGTCGAGTTTCTGACTACTTGCTGCTGAACACATTTAAAGAATGTGTTTCCTTCCCTTCTGAAAGAGGGAAGGAAAGAAGAAAGAAGGAAAGCCAGAGGAATGCAGGTCGACCTTTGCAGAAGTGAGCTGTCAAGTCTATAGCTGCTGCCAGAGCCCCAAAAGTGAGAGTCCCCGAAGTGGACTGGAGGACTTCCTGTGGGGGCAGGGGGCACCCAGCACACCTTTAGCTAGTAAAACCACATTTGTGCTCTGTCAGCTTACCACAAATCCCTTCTCAAACCCTGGGGCCAGTTATGCAAGTGACAGTGTCACTTAGGGCACCAGCACCAAAACCATGAGAAAAGCATGTGACAGCAAATATCAGAAGAGTCATAGGCAAATATTAATTTTTTTAACTCTGTTACCCTAATCCAGAATTTGATGTGATTTGGATTTGGATTACATATGGTAAGAGGCACACTATTTTTGGTGCTCCAACTCCCAAACAATGAAATCACAGAGTCATTAATTGTACCAGCCCTAGGGCCAGGCGGCTTAGGTGTGAAGCCTAGTTCTGTTACTCACCATTTGTATGACCGTGGGCAAGTTGCTTGGGTGCTTTTGGTCTCAATTTCCCCATCTCTAAAAAGGTAATGATGCTGGTGATAGCATTTGCCTCTTACAGTTGTTAGGAGGCTTTAATTAGTATTTATATCTAACATTTAGACAGTGCCTGGCACAGAGCAGATGCTATATGTTTATAAGGTGCCGCTGTTATGACTATTCTTACTGTTAGAACCTCTAAATATCTCAGCATGGTCCCTTTGGTCACAGGGAAATGACCAGACCCTAGGTCCATCAGACAGAGACCTCCCCTGGTTGTATGACTGAGAGCGGTGGGACCCGTCCCTCCCTTGCTGAGAGGCTGTGAGCTGACATGCCTGGGACTCAGGTCAGCAGCATGAGAGTAATAAGCCCAAGGCCCTGGGGACACTCTGCATCCATCAGCCACCCCTCCTTCTGCCTGCACTCCAGTGGGATCACAAGAGCCAACTGTTCCCCACATTCACTCAACAGAGGTGGGTTTCTGACACTTGCACCGGAAGCTAGTCTCTACTGAGATGTTTGCCTGATGAAGATCTGGCCTAGGTCTGCGCAGAATTGCTTATTTGCTCCTGATATGATTAAAAATGGCAATGCTCTGGACCACTATGAATATTGACCTAATTTTCTTATTATTTGGCCTGTAGTTGGAATGAAATGAAAAATAATTCCTCTTATACAGTCTTGAAAAACTTTTAAGTCATTTTTTCCTATTAAAAATACAAGGTGAGGGGCACCTGGGTGGCTCAGATGGTTAAGCATCTGCCTTTGGCTCAGGTCATGATCCCAGGGTCCTGGGATCGAGCCCCACATCAGGCTCCTGGCTCAGCGAGGAGCCTGCTTCTCCCTCTCCCTCTGCCTCTCTCCCTGCTCATGCTTTCTCTCTCTCTCTGTATCTCTGTATCTCAAATGAATAAATAAAATCTTAAAAAAAAATACAAGGTGAAACAAAATTGGTCATAAGCTAATAATTGCTGAAGTTTATATGCATGTGGCCACAGTGGGGATGGGGGTGGGGTAGCTATCACAATTCTTTCTCTTTTTATGTTTTAATTTCTCCAAAATAAACAGAAAAAAGCACATGTTCATTGTATAAAACTGATTTTTTGAAAAAGGAAAATACCAGTCACATCTTGAGATTAGCTCTGTTTATATTTTGGTGGATATATTTAGTGGACTGGTAACAGATTTGGTTCATTTGGTGGATTTTTGGTGGATCTATCTATCTATCTATTTATATCTATATTGGTTTTTAACCCTTCTGGGATCATAATGTATATATATTGTTTGATAATCTGTTTTTTCATTTAACTATATATATATATATTTTTAAGATTTTATTTATTTATTTGACAGAGAGACACAGCGAGAGAGGGAACACAAGCAGGGGGAGTGGCAGAGGGAAAACAGGCTTCCCACTGAGCGGGGAGCCCAATGCGGGGCTCAATCCCAGGACCCTGGGATCATGACCTGAGCCGAAAGCAGACACTTAATAACTGAGCCACCCAGGCGCCCCTTCATTTAGCAATATATTGTAAGCATCTTGCCATGTCAAAAAAAATTCCTTGTTAATCATATTTAGAACTGCATTTCATTACATGGATGCACTATAATTTGTGTACCCAATCCTGTTATTATCAATATTTTCCAGTTTTTCCTTATTACAGATGATCCTGTAATGAACATCCTTGTGGCTATGTTGCAACATCCTTTATTATTTGTCATTGTCCTAGTATAAATTCCTAGAAGTGGAATGTTGAGGTATAAATACTTTTCAGGCTTTGATAAATATTGCCAGATGACCTCCAGAAAGGTTATACTGGGTTGTACTTCCTAGGAGCCCTGGGTTGTGATCTTCTGATAAGATAATAAAAGACCAGCAGCGCCGGAGATCGGAGATCGGTGGCCAGCTACCTCCTCGGCCTGTCTTTGCTGGGTTGCTTTGCGTCGAGGACAGGTACAACTTGTAGGCCTCAGTATTTCCATTAGGAAAATGCAAAGAATGTAATTCTAGGCTTTTAAAGTCAGATTGGACCTTATCTGGATAACTCCCTCATTTTACAGGTAGGAAAATTCAGCCCCAAGATTGCGCAGCTAATTAAAAACTTTCTGGAATTTCTTTAGTACAGAAGAGCTATTGTGATGTTGTAGCCCTGATGACAATAATCGCTAACATCTGTTGAGCACTTACTCTGCTTTCCATGAATTAATCATTTGATCCCTCCCCAGCCCCATGGTGTTGGTACCATTATATCCCCATTTTACATTTAAGTTAAGGGGGCACTAAGAGGGGAAGTAACTAGACAAAGGACATACAACAAATACTTTGAGAATCCCAGGTTCAAATCCAGGTACACCATGTCCAAAACCCAAATTTAACCACAGATTGTCAGCACATCTGTTATTTTTGATCATGGAAGGGAAATTTACTCTATAGTTCCTTTCAAGCCAGGACGCTTGTCCTGTTATACACCTCACCTACCCTCCTGCCTGTCAACTGCTCACCTCCTCACAATGGAAGGATTTTTTTTATCAAACTTCATTTTTGTACATTTCTGATCAATGATAGAAACTACAATTTTTTTTTTTTAGATTTATTTATTTATTTGAGAGAGCGGAAGAGCATGAGCTAGAGGAGCAGAGGAGAGGGAGAGAGAATCTCAAGCAGATGCCACACTGAGCACGGAGCCTGACACGGGGCTCGATCCCAGGACCCTGAGATCACGACCTGAGCCAAAACCAAGAGTCAGACACTTAACTGACTGAGCCACCCAGGTGCCCCAAGAGACTATTATTCTTAAGCCAACCCTTTCTGGGTACAGACTGAGTAGACAATGTTTGTGATTTCCTTCTCCTTAATCTGGTCAGAGTTGGATGTCCAAATTTTAGCTCCTCAGTAGCACTGGAAATGTCAAGCACCCACCAATTGTATGTTGTGAACAGTTACTAATTGATAGCTCTTCCTGGGGTCTTCCTGTCAGAAGAAAAGAGTCCTGGCTGCACCTGGACTATTATTTGGTTAAAACAATGAAAGCACTCACAATAGCAATGAGGAAAAAGTTACTAGGCTGGAAAATAATGTAACCTGC
The DNA here is from genome assembly GCF_009762305.2 of Zalophus californianus. NCBI lineage: Eukaryota > Metazoa > Chordata > Mammalia > Carnivora > Otariidae > Zalophus > Zalophus californianus. The sequence continues at coordinate 97,541,471 of NC_045595.1, forward strand.
AAATAATCCCCAGGTCTCTTTGGAGCAAACCAAGGCAGAATTTTTTAAAAAGCTCTTTCCTTCTCGCGTCTTCCAAGGCAGCAAACATAATGAATTGTACTGCTGGGACAGGGGCAACCATGACTCAGTTGCAGGGCAGGTCTGCAGCCCTCACAGGAAGGGAAGGCAGAGGAAATGGACCCACTTATAATAAAAGTCCTTCATCTCAACTTTATCCCCCTTTCCAGCCCTAACCTACACTTAGAATTCTGAAAGAGAACGTGGTCATTAAAGGACAAGACAGCCACTAGCAGATTACAATCTTATAATATTGTTTTTTTTGCCAGAAAGGAGTACCCCACCTCATGAATCATCCAACCACTACTCTTTGTTTGGCTTTTTCTCAGCTCATTTCCTTAGTTCTATCAATTGTCTTTTTTTTTTTTTTCTTTTCCTGCTTGAGGAAAAACCTCACTTCAGGTTAATCCCCTGTCCTTGGTGCCAAAGCTTGCCAGCCCCACAACCCACTTGTGATAGGGGACGTCTTAATTGTCCGTGGCAGGAAGGAGCAATGGCAGACAAGTTCTGCGGTGTCTGGGGCTGTGAGCTGGGGGACAGAGAGCCTGGACTCCCTTGACTTGCTCCAGGGTGTCAGCAGAGCCAGCCCCACACTCACTTGTCACAGGGTAGTCAAACCAGCTACGCTGTCTTTCCCTGTCTGTGTGTTCTGTTGGGTCGTCCTGGCAGAACTTATGGGTTATTAGTGAAATGTTATTATTTCTGTCATTGTGCACAGTGCCGTCTGCAGCACCCCACATCACAGAACATTGTGCCTGTCCCAGGATTACGGCTCCTCGATCCTTCTGCCAGGTCAGGCCGGCAGCTCGAAGGCTCTGAATCATTCCCAGTTTCTCTTTCTTCACTTTTCTCTCAATTTTTACCTCATCACAGCGCTTCATTTCCATCCCTGCCCATTGTCTCTCTCTTCAGTGGTTTCATTAGGATTTCTCAAAGTTCCTAAACCTGGGTCAGCCAGTTTTTGTACTTCTTTAAAACTCAACTTTGAACAAGTAGATAAACATTCAGAAACACCTTTCAAAGATAAAGGTGACCCTCACAAACATTCCATAGGCTGCCCTGAATTCAAAGCAGATGAGGAGAGTTTGACTTTGAGAAGGGTGGACTCTAGGCTGAATTTCAAAGAGATAAAGTAAATAATCAAGAGTCTCTTCTTGTAAATGGTCACTGTCATGAATAAATTAACCTGGCTGAAAGACAGTAGAGGGAAATGGGTAAACATGTGGACTCCAGAATCAGACCTGCCTGAGTTTAAATCCCACCTCTTACTAGCTGTGTGACTGTGGTCACATTACCTAAGGTTTCCCCGTCTATAAAATGGAGGTCAGCAAAGTAGCATATCTCACAGGATTGTTGTGATGATTAACAATGTTTTTATAATTAATTATTTTTTAAAAATATTTATTTATTTATTTATTTTAGCAGGGAGGGGCAGAGGGAGAGAGAGAGAAAATCCCAAGCGGACTCCTCACCCAGCGTGGAGCCCAAGGTGGGGCTCGATCCCAAGACCCAGAGATCACAACCTGAGCCAAACCCAAGAACCAGATGCTCAACTGACTGAGCCACCTAGGCACCCCTATAATTAATTATTAACAGTAAGAAATCATATAAAGTACTTATAAAAGTATCTGACACGTGGTAAGCACAGAGGAAATGTTAATTATTAATATTTTCAGAGGATCACAAAGTGCCAGGAGGATGTAAGTGATTTTGCTAATGAAACTTAGTCTTTTGTTCATAGAGTTTTCCCAGAAGATGGGTTCATCTTTGCCTCTGTAAATTTGTCTTTGCTGCAAGCAGATTCTAGACCTCCTAGAGTTTATGGCAACAATTCATACTTATTAGCAATAAACTGTAATCACCAAAGCTTGGCCTAACATTCTATAATATAAATAATATATATCTCCTAGGTTTAATTGGATGTGCTAAATATCTTCTAGGTTAGTATTCCCAGGAATTTCCCTTTATTCTCCTATGTCCCATGCTTGGGAGCAGTCTCTATAGGTCAAAAGGTAAGGTCATGATTTCCTCTTTTACCCACAGACATAAGGCAAGTGTTAAATTTTCCTGGGACATACACTCGTACACACACACAATCTTACATTTGCATAATGCTGAACAGTTTGTAAAGAACTTTCAAATACACTCACTTCCTATCCCCGGAATAACACTTTGGAGTTAAGTGGGGCACCTCTTCTTGCCTTCATTCCTGGAACTGGACGCTTAGAGAGGTTCAGTGACTCAACTGTTCACCCACCATTCCCCTGTGATTCTGTGAATTTTCACACCTCCTAGGCTGGTCTGTGCTCCCTTTTCTGCCTACCATGCCTCTTCTAGAAGGGTCACCTCCAATGCCATGCTCTGCAACATGCCTTTGCTCCTAGCCCATGTAACTGCTCCCCCCCTACCCCCCGAGCTGCCAGGGAATACTTGTATCATAACGGGGCTGGTGGGGGTTCCATGGGCTCAAGAGGGAACTGCCCAGGTTTGACTCTCTGATCCTTCCCTTGCTAGCCAGGTGACTTTGGGCAAGCCCAAACCAACCCCGGCTGTGTCTTCTTGAGTTAAATGAGAAAAATATTTCTACCATTTATTATGTACATGCATCAGGCACCTTACAAATTAGCTCATTTATTTCTCCCCAAAGTTTGGGCAGATTTTGACCCCAGGCTATCTGACTCCCACCAATTTCTTTCTAATGGATTATCCTCTACCTTTTAAACTGAAATGATTCTTTTGTGATTCCTGCTGCCCCAGTCTTTGAGAAGGTTAAATAGACAAGTATGTAAACAGCCTTGAGACTCAGAAGAAGTGTTGGTCTCCTTGTTTCTCTGCCCAAGTCACATAGTCTCACTTGTTCTCCACCAGACTGGCTTGACAAGGTGCAGGCTCAGGAGGTCCTCAATATACATCGCAGATATACATCACACACTGAAGATATGTAATGTTTGCATCCACTAGTGACTGACTCCAAACAATGCTGACCTCAGTCTTTGTAAAAACACAGGCACAATTTTTTAAACTGTGAAAAACAACACATTGTTTAAAAGAAAACCACAGGCCCAAGATGGAGTCACTTGTGCTAGGCCAAGTCACCAAACCTGGACTTAATACTTACCCAAATTGCACTTTCAACCTCCCCCAGAAATGTAGGCTTAACCAGTCAGAAATTTTCCGGTCAGCCCCAGTAAGGTAATCTGTCACATGGGTCCCCGCCCCCACAACCTCCCAAACAGAGATGAGGTAATCTGTATGATAAGACCCTCTGTCCTCCCCCACCCCTCCCACCACCAAGGGAAAGTGACCTTTCCAGAAACAATTCCTTCTTTTCTTTTGCTAATAACTTCCTTGCCCCACCCTTCTGCCTATAAAAACCTTCTTTTTTGTACAACCCTTTGAAGCTCCCCTCTATTTGCTAGCTGGGGTGCTGCCTGATTCATGAATCACTTAATAAAGCCAATTAGATCTTCAAATATACTCAGCTGAATTTTGTTCTTTAACAACACATACCTAACAATTCATAAAAATAAGAATGCAAGCTTAAAGAATTATTATAAAGTAAAAACCCATGTAAATAGCCACCAGGCCAAGAAACAGCTTATCACCAGCACCCAGAAGCCCCCATCATGCCCTTTTCTAAACACAGCTCCCACTCTCTCTTGCCAGAGTTAACCACCACTCTTTCATAGCAATCGCTTCTTTACTTTTCTTAATAATCAACCGCCCAGTAGGCATCCCCAAACACTATAGTTACATCTTGCCTATTGTTGAACTTTATGTAAATGGGGTCAGACAATATGTATTCTTCTGTATCAGGCTTCTTTCACCCAACATTATGTTTTGAGAGCCACCCATGTTCTATGTGAAAGCAGCTTGTCCTTTTTCATTGCTGTATAGTATTCCATTGGAGGAAAAGCCATATATACCATTAAGCTGCTGTGGTTTATTTTAGATTTCCATTGTTTCATATATGTACATATATATGTGTGTGTTTATGTGTATATTACATGTATATATGTGTTTATGTATATATTACAATTTATTTTTCACTTCTACTGCAGATAGATATGGGGATCCCTCCAGTTTGGGGCTATGATGAATAATGGTGCTTCAAAGACCCCTAGTGTATTGAGTCTAGTGGCCTTTTTCTCTAATCCATAGGTGTGTTCCATCTCTCCACTGTCCAGAAGTAATAAATTTTCCCTAAAACACACTACCCTACCCCTACCACTTTGCCTGCTGTTTAGCTTGGAAATGTTAACACATAACAGTACAAGCTGGAAACCAAAAGCTATTAAAGAAATGGGAGGTCAGAGACTTTCCGGAGGCCTCCCTTCCTTTCTGCTTTAGATGTGACTTCTGATAACAATAGCAACAACAACAACAAAATACTTAAAAGCATGAAAAGAATTCTTATTCATTTCCTCCAGGTCTTGGGGGGAAGTAGAGGAGAAAGTGCTGATCTTATTGGTATTGCTAGTAAGGCTGGGCCTAGGTTCTTAAAGCTCTCAAGCAGAGAGGTGATTCCACTTCTGCACAAGGACAGGGCAAGGGAGAAGTGGCTGAGCTTCCTGCTGTCTGGGCTTCTGCTCCCATGCAGGGCATGCTCTACAGCCAGTTTTCAGATAATTTTGGGGGAAGGACAGTGAGACCAGCAGCAAAGGGCTCCTTCAAGCTGTAGACCATGCGAGAGGCTAGGCTATCTGGGCCATCGGCTCACTCCATCAACCTGCTCAGAGAAAGTGGGCCTACGTGAACTAGAGGGAGGGTCTCCTTTCCTTCTTATGCCAAGAGGTGCCTGAGTGAACTCCACCACAATGGAGAAGGTGTATCTGACCACATGGGCCTCTTACTGGGTAGATCAAATATGGAGGGTTTGGTATAGTTTCCAGAGGACAAGGCTTGAGTAGAGGAAGACTTTTTTACAGGCCACGAACGAGTCCATGAATCTCTCTCCCCAACTCACAGTTTCCTGAGTCATCAGACAGAGACACCATCCAGCTGCTGTGATTTATTCTGGATTTCCATTGTTTTAGTGTGTTGAACTTAAATTTTTTTGACAATACAATGCTGGCAGAAACATAATTGCTGCCATCTTTCTGAAGGACTATTTGATAATAAGAATCAGAAGCTGGAAAATGTGCTTTCCCTTTGACCTAGCAATTCTACTTCTAGGAAGACGTCCTAAGGGAATAATCAGAAATAGACACAAGAATAGGCATCCCAGTATTGTGTATAATATGGAAAAACTACAGACAACCCCACAGCCACAATAATGAACCAGTTAAATAAATCTCTTTTCATCCTTATAGAAATGTCATCAAAGAATGTTTAATAGCATGGGGTGATGTTAACTCATATGATAACATGATAGTTAAGTGTCCTCCCAAAGGGGAAAAAGACTGAAAAGATACACATCTTCATAGAAATATATCTATGGATTCATATGAAATTACAGAATCAGTATATGCTATATATATTTTTAAATCTTTATTTTTTTTACTATGAAAGTAATGCACAGTCATCAAAAAAATTTAAAGTGAAAGCACCACTCTCACATCATTAGTCAAGGTCACTCCTTGGAGGTAACCACTGTCAACAGTTCCCATTGACAGTTTCAAATGTAAGTTCACAAAACAAACATCTCTTCATTCTCACAACAGTCCCTGCAGTAGTTTTATTTTCCTGATTTTTACAGCTGAAGAAACAGGCTCACAATGGTTAAATCTGGAACACCATCACTATTTTCTAAAATACAAAATGTACATCAACCTAGAGTCATATCTTTGGCTGGTCCTAGACCACTTTGTAGCATCAGTTCTGTGGCCTTTTGGAGATTTTTGAGGTGACGGCCTTCAACCCCCTCATGGTATAGGAGTTCCTTCTGCTCCACTCAGAGGTGGCCCTTCAGCCACTTCTTGCCCATACCCGGGGACAGGGCCCCTGCTTTCCAAGGGAGCCTCTTTCACTTCAGGGAGCTGAAACCTGCCCGCCGGCAACTTGAATTCTCTGGCCCTAGTTTCTCTTCTGAGTCCAGATCCAATTGGTGAGTCCTGGCAAACCTGGCAGGGTATTTACCCAGAGGGCTAGAGGCAACATTCCAAGAGGGGAAATACAATCATGATAAAGAACAAAGGAGCTAGGCCACAGTTTGGACTAAGGGTCAGGTTTGAGAGCCAGCTTCTAGGCCCCAAATAGAAAATGAGTCAAATGGACTGGGGACTGAAGAAATAAAAAACCAGTCTGGAAGTTGCCTGTATGTTAGGGCAGGCATGCTGCTATTGGACTGCTTCCAACAACTAGCCCTGCGCAGAGTTGGGCTAGACACTGGAACAGTGCAGAAATCCACTCACTCTTCATATAACAGCACTCCAAAAATTTGCACACCTGCCATCATGGTTCACCTTAATCTTCTCTTCTAAACACCCCTGTAAGGTTCTGATGTCCTTTCCCATCCAGTTAATATTTATGGAGATGTGGTACATTGAATCTTTTCGTTGTTAATTTGGTTTTAATTAGCCATGTTCACTGATCGATGGAAGAACGTCCTATCCTACACTTTGCTCACTGGGAGTGGGACACAAGGGACTACACTAATAAGGGATGCATGAATAAGGGATGGTGGGTACATGAGCATTTGCTGTGTTACTCTTTCTATCTCTGTGTTGTATTAAATATCTCACTAAGAATATCCCAAGTCTCCTTAGAGGATGTGGGAGCACAGCTGCTTCCACTCATGCACAAACTACCATGCTAGCTAAATGGCAGCCTGGTAAGCTTCCACCTTCCCTGGAGCTACAGAGGAATCCACTTCACACTCTAAAGGCTGGATGACTTCCACTACTAAGGAAAGCAAACCTCTTTAATGGAACAGCCAATTGATCTTTAGGTCTTGTTCTTCCCTTGGGCTTCCTCCCAATTTAGTGGAATTATGAGGAAGTTTGTTGACTATACCAAGCCATAGAGTGAAATACTTGATACTGAGCCCCAACTGGTCCTTTCTACAAACACACACACACACACACACACACACACACACACACCTGCCTGATGGGCAGTATCCAAATAAGATTGAATATGGTGACTTGATCATTTTGACAAGACTAGTAGAAAATTCCAAGTTACATTCCTTTTATAAATAAGAAAATAGAGAATATGAAATCTAGTGATATTCAGATTAAATATTCTAGTTCCTACATTTCTGATTTAAAGCAAACTCCCTACGGGCACCTGGCTGGCTTAGTTCATGGAGCATGTGACTCTTGATTTCCAGGTTGTGGGTTTGAGCTCCACGTTGGGTATAGGGTTTATTTAAAAAAAATTTTTTTTTCATTGGAAAAAAAAAAGCAAACCATCCTAAAATGGAAAATGGTCATCAACCTAGCTATTTGGGGTCTTGAAGACCAAAAATCCCTTAAGGAGTTACTTGATTGAAGCCACCCTTTTCATCTTTATATTCAAGATATAGGCTAGTAAAAAAAAAAAAGATATATGGTAGTAAAATAAAACTATTGCATTTATAAAAACATATAACTTTCAAATAATTTATTCATTCACTTATTCACTCATTTGGTTCTGAATGATAAGGATCCAGCCATGCACAGATCTGGGAAAGAACATTCCAGAGAGAGGAAACAGCAAGGCCAAAGGCTCTAAGTGCAATTGAGTTTGGGAGTTCCTAAGAAAGCAAGAGACCAGTAGCTAGAGTATAGTAAGGTGACAAGAAGAGAGGTAAGGGATGAAGCCATAGGAGTGGGCAACTTAATACAGGTCACGGGAGAAGTCCAGGCTGGAGATAGAAATTTGGAAGTCAGCACCAGTAGATGGTATTTAAAGCCTTGAGAGTGGAAGTGAACACCTAGTGAGTATGTTCAGAGTACTGGGATATGTCAGCTGTTAGAGATTCACAATGACGAGGCTTGAGGAGGAAAGGCCCGCAAATTAGAAGGAGAACTGAGTCAAACAAAGGAAGTGCTGGAAAAAGGAGAGAGGGATCCTGTGTGTCACGCTGCTGCAAAAGTCTGGTAAGAATGAGGACTGAGAAATGCCCAGTGGATCTGGAAACATAAAGGCCCTGGGGACATTGGCAGGCACTATTTCTGCAGAGTAGAGGAGATAAAAGCTTGGCTGGGGTGGACTCAAAAAAGGAGGAGAGGAAGTAAAGACAAAACACAGATAATTCAAGAAGTTCTGGGGCACCTGGGTGGCTCAGTCGGTTAAGCGACTGCCTTCGGCTCAGGTCATGATCCTGAAGTCCCGGGATCGAGTTCCGCATCGGGCTCCCTGCTCAGCGGGGAGTCTGCTTCTCCCTCTGACCCTCTTCCCTCTCGTGCTCTCTGTCTCTCATTCTCTGTTTCTCAATAAATAAATAAAATCTTAAAAAAAAATTCAAGAAGTTCTGCTATAAATGGGGAACAAAGAGATGGGACTGGGGTCAAGGAAAAAAATTTTTTTAAGATGAGAGGCGTGGCAGCATGCTTGCATATTGGTGGAAACAATGCACAAGAGGGAAAAGCTGATGACGGTGCATATACCCGAGAGAAACAGGGGCTTACAACTACCGAAAGACACAAAATGTTCACAGCCACTTTATTCACAATAGCCAAACACTAGAAACACCCCACATATCGACCAATAGTTTTCTGGCTATCAGTTGTTGTATAACACACAATTCCAAAACTTAAAGGCTTAAACTGAGAAGGTATCGGTATGATTATATCTTATGGTTTGTGGGTCAGGAAATCAGACTGTGCACAGCAGGGACAGCTCATCATTGCTCTATGGTCTCTGGGGAACTCACTGGGATGACTTGAATGTGTAGGGGCTGGCAGAGCATTTCTCTTTTTCTAACCCCAGCCTCCTCACATGGCTAGCTGGGGCTTCCTTGCAGTATGGCACCTTCTGAATAATTTTCTTACATGGTGGTTCCAGGCTCCAAGAGGAAGCAGAAACCACCCAACCTTCTAAAACCTAGGCCTGGAATTAGCATAGGCTCATCTCCATCAGGTTCTACTGGTCAGGGCAGACATAGGCCAGCCCCATCAAGGAGACACAGAACTTACCCTCAGTGGGAGAAATATCAAATAAGTTGCAGCCATCTTAAATCTGCCATAATCAGTAAAATAGGTAAATAAATTGTTGTATACTCATACAATGAAGACTGCACAGCAATAAATGAGAATGAACTACTGCTACTATAGGGAGTGAATCTCACAGACATACTGCTAAATGAAATGTCAGACACAAAAGAATACATTCTGTCATGTTTCATTTATATGAAGTTTTCTTTGCATCCCTGATATAGAGTGGTAATGGTGGGTAGAAGTTGGAATGGTGGGTACCCTTGAGGAGGTACTTCCTTGGATAAGGCCTGGTGGAGATGTCAAGAGTGCTGGAAATGTTCTGGTTGTAGTAACACAGGTATATACATACGCAAAAATTTGCCAAACAATGCAATTAAGATCAGTGTTCTTTGCTGTATTATTAAGTAGACATACTTTTTTTTTTTTTTCAACAACTCTAAAAGGAGAACAAAATGGTGCAGGATAGGGGAGACCATTGCTGGAAGATTGTATCAGAAGTAAGAGGGGATGGGATCCCAGTGCATAGGGTGGTTGGTGTGGTAGAAGTGCATGGAACTGCTCTTTTGATTGCTGCTATTTTCTCACTGGAAACAGGAAGTGGGTCAGAAGCTGACAAAGCGAAGAGGCAGGAAAAGTGGAGGGCTAAAGAGAAGAAAAATTGGGAAAGAGCAGTCTAAGAATGAAATGTTGGGGGACTCCCAGCGTTACTAAACACCCAATTGATGTATTTGGTCACGAATTTAAAGGGAGGCAAGGGGGATGGGTGAAATAAGTGAAGGGGATTAAGAGTACACTTATTGTGATGAGCACTGAGTCATGTATAGAATTGTTGAATCATTATATTGTACACAGGAAACTAGTATAACACTGTTAATTATATTTCAATTAAAAATATTTTTAAAATAGGGGTGACTGGGTGGCTCAGTTGGCGAAGCATCTGACTCTTGGTTTCAGCTCAGGTCATGATCTCGGGGTCATGGGATCAAGCCCCGCATCGGACGCTGCACTGGGCGTGGAGCCTGCTTGGGATTCTCTCTCTCCCCCTCTCTCTCTGCCCCCCCCTCATGCTCTCTTCCTCTCTTTCTCTAAAATACATTTTTTTTAATAAAAATAAATAAGTGTGGCAAGTCAGCATGGTTCTGTGTGTCCACATTCACTAAATGCAGGCAAGGAGGTGGATTCCATCCCAGCAGGGGTTTTGCTGGGAAAGTACAGTGGAAGGAAGCAGGGACAAGGGAGGTGAGCATACATGCAAGGGAGTAAAAATCAGAGGATTAGAGTCCATGGGTTAGGAGGAAAGTGAGGCTGACAAATTGGTAGAGTTTCAGTATTAGAGGAAAGTAGCTGAAAATTTAGCAAACAAGGAGAGGAGGAAAATTGAAATGGAGGTTATGGAGGAGCCAGAACTATTGGTAATAATAATGACTAAACAGGGTGGGTGACTGAGGTTGGCATATTGGTCAGATTAGCTGCTGTAACAAAAACAACCCCTAAATCTTAGTGGCTCAGCACATAAGGTTTACTGCTTGCTCTCACCCACAATCTCATGTTTGTTGGTGGGGTGGGGGTGAGAGGTGGCTCCCTGTAGTCGCTTTCCATGGTGGCTCAAACTCTCGGGCCACACTTTCCAATACTGAGCATTTGAAATGTGACTTGTGCAACTAAGAAACTAAATTTAAGATATTATTGATGCTTAATTAATTTAAAATTGTGAAAGAATGCTTGGAACAATTTCAGTATGTGCATCTACTTTATGAAATTACAGTAGTACCCCTTATCTGTGGGGGGTGCATTCCAAGATCCCCAGTAGATGCCTGAAACTGCAGTTAGTGTCAAACCCTATATATACTGTGATTTGTCTTCTACATACATACCTATGATAAAGCTTAATTTATAAATTAGGCACAGTAAGAGATTAAAAACAAGAACTAAAATAACATAATAAGAATTATAACAATGTACTGTAATAAGAGTTATGTGAATATAGTCTCTCTCTCCCAGAATGTCTTATTGTATTTGCCCTTCTTATGTTGAAATGAGATGTTAAAATGCCTATCTGATGAGATGAAGCGAGGCAAATGATGTAGGCATTGTGGTGTAGCATAGTCTACTACTGACCTAATGATTCCTCAGAAGGAGGATCATCTGCTTCTTGGCCTGATTGACTTTGGGTACCTGAAACCATGGAAGGCAAAATCGCCAATAAGGGGGGAAAACTATTTTACATAGAGATCAAGTATTTTTGACAAAAACTTTGCATCCGAATTGATATGTGCTAAAGTATAAATTACACATTAGATTTCAGGGCCTTAGTATAAAGAAAGACTATAAAATACAGTTGACCCTTGAGCAATGCCAGTTTGAACTGTGTGGATTCACTCATACATGAATTTTTCACAGTATAGTACTGCAAATGTAGTTTCTCTTCCTTACGACTTTTCTTTATAACATTCTTACACTAGCTTACTTTATTGAAAGAGTATATAATACATATAACTACAAAATCAGTAAGGCTTCTAGTCAACAGTAGGCTATTAGTAGTTAAGTTTTGGGGGAGTCAAAAGTTATGCATGGGGGCGCCTGGGTGGCTCAGTCGTTAAGCGTCTGCCTTCGGCTCAGGTCATGGTCCCAGGGTCCTGGGATCGAGCCCCGCGTTGGGCTCCCCGCTCTGCGGGAAGCCTGCTTCTCCCTCTCCCACTCCCCCTGCTTGTGTTCCCTCTCTCGCTGTGTCTCTCTCTCTGTCAAATAAATAAGTAAAATCTTTGAAAAAAAAAAAAGTTATGCATGGATTTTCAGCTGGGTGGGGGTCAACACCCCTAACTTCTGTGTTGCACCTCATTATAATTTTTATATTATTCCATGTTGAAATGATAATATTTTTGATACATTGGGTTAAATAAAATGTATTATTAAAATGAACTTCATGGGTTTCTTACTACATTTTTTCCAGCAGCTACCAAAAAGTTTAAAATTACGTATGTGTGGGGCGCCTGGGTGGCTCAGTCGTTAAGCGTCTGCCTTGGGCTCAGATCATGATCCCAGGGTCCTGGGATCGAGCCCTGCCATCGGGCTCCCTGCTCTGCGGGAAGCCTTCTTCTCCCTCTCCCACTCCCACTGCTTGTGTTCCCTCTCTCGCTGTGTCTCTCTCTGTCAAATAAAATCTTTTTTTTTTTTTAAGATTTTATTTATTTGTCAGAGAGAGAGAAAGCGCACAAGCAGGAGGAGTGGCAGGCAGAGGGAGAAGCAGGCTCCCCACTGAGCAGGGAGCCTGACATGGGACTTGATCCCAGGACCCTGGGATCATGACCTGAACCGAAGGCAGCTGCTTAACCAACTGAGCCACCCAGGTGTCCCTCTGTCAAATAAAATCTTAAAAAAAAAATAAAATTACGTATGTGGCCCACATTACATTTCTGCTGGATGGTGCTGTTCTAAGGACCTCGGAATTCTCCATTGGATCCTCTCCATCTGGCCGGCAGATAATGAGAGGGAGAAAGTAGAGGGCTACAGGGGCGGTTTCCCTATGGCTTTCTGCCGAGCTCAGTGATGATACCACACTGAACCATGAAGGAAGAGAGCGCACGTAGTCTGCTCAGGAGGGAGAGGAAGCAGATTTGGGGAGCAGCGAGCTGGCCTCTGGCACAGGTGGAAGGACAAGATCACTGCAGAGAGGCTGCTGAGGTGCTGACAGGCTATTGGCAAAGTTGTCTCCATGGGTTTTGAGACTACCATGAATTTGGAAAAGAGTGAGTGGGAACAAAAATCTTCAAGACCCCCACGACTACAGTTGAGTCAACAAAGGGGAATCCTTAATAGACTCTGATAACATGTGCATCAAAGCTCAGAGCTTTTAAGGAAAGAGGAACACTGATCTTGAAGAAGTAATTGGGAGACGTGAGAACACCTCTCCAACCCTCAGGCCCAGGGTCCCAGGGTATGCAGGGAAAAGAAGAAGCCCCTCCAGAAATGGATCTGGCAAAGTAGTCTCTTTACCAGGGAGTAGCATTCAGTGTGTGACCTTAAGCAAGTTATTTAACCATTCTGTTTGAGGCTTCCTTATCTTAAAATAGGGATGATAATAATACTTATCTTGGGATGCCTGGGTAGTTCAGTTGGTTGAGTGGCTGACTTTTGGTTTTGCTCAGGTCGTGATCTCAGGGTCATGGGATCAAGCCCTGCATTGGGCTCTGCACTCAGTGGGGAATCTGCTTGAGACTCTACCTCTTCCTCTGCCCCTCCCCCACTCACGTGCATGTGTGCTCTCTAAAATAAAATTTTAATAATAATAATAATACTTCTCAGGGCGCCTGGGTGGCTCAGATGGTTAAGCGTCTGCTTTCAGCTCAGGTCATGATCCCAGGGTCCTAGGATCGAGTCCCGCATCGGGCTCCCTGCTAGGCGGAGAGCCTGCTTCTCCCTCTGCCTCTGCCTCTCTCTCTCTCTCTCTCTCTGACTCTCATGAATAAATAAATAAAACATTTAAAAAATAATAGTAATAATACTTCTCTTACAGGGTTGTTGTGTTAAATACTGATACCTGTATTTAGCCTGTAGAAATGACTATATAAAATAATTTCTGAACATTGTACTTAAAGCACACTGGTTTCTCCTTTATATCTTCTTCCTTTGTGTATTTACTTTCCTTTGTGTGAGCATCCATCTGGCCATGCCCTCAGATAAATGAAAGCGATCTGCTAGTTCTGCCCTTGTTCTAGGACATGATTCACTAGCAAAAATCACCAGTTTCATGTAAATTTATGTTGCCATTCAGAAGAAAGAGTTGGCTTTGATGTGAGGTGAAATGGATTTGATTTTAGACTCTTGTTTGGGAAAGGAGCACACATTTTTTTCTATAAATAGAATGAAAATCTCATTTTTCGAAAGGAAAAAGCTTTGTGTGTGAAGAGGGAAGTCCTGAGAGGAGGGTGTGGCTCCTTTCAAATCACAGTAGATGAAATAGCTCAGAGACGTTTTTCTTATTGCCTAATATGGACTTGTATATAAATGGCAAAAGGAGGAGAGATGCTGAGCAGTCCTTCCAATGTTCCATTTTTGCCACACCATTTCCAGAGCAGTGCCCAGAGAGTCAAAGGCTTCCATTAATGTTGTCCCAAATAAGATACTTCAGCAGGACATCCTGGGTATAAGAATTAAATTAGTGCTCTGGATTATTCTTTGCTTTCCAGAGGGAACATCCTACAAATCACTCTTCAAATCTCACACCAGAAACTAAAGAGCTCGTAAGACCTTCCTCTGAACTGTGATTGTGCTGGGGTACAGGTGCTGGTCAGAGCCTCAGGCTAGGAAAGGAGGTAAGCGATTCTTCTGTTCCCCATGGCTAGATGAGAACGGTGAAGCCCATCCTCCGTGTTAGAAAGTTTCATCTTGTGCATAATTTAAAAAAAAACTCTTATCAGTGACTTGGCCTAGGAGAGGGGGAATGTGACCCTTTGCGATGGTTTTGCGAGTTTCTGTCCACCAAGTCTGACATGCAGGGCACTCTGCTGAGCACTGAGTGGGTCTGGGGGCCTACCCCATCCAACCTCACCCCTGGAGCAGGTCCCGATATTTAACATCAGAACTGGATCCAAAAGCTTGAGGCACTTCCAGGATGCAAATCATGATTTTTCAGAAGTTTCCTCCCCATGGTGTTTAATACCACCGGCATATAAGTTCTCATGAAATCCTGTAAGGAAGGTATTGCTGTCCTTGTTTTACACATGAGGGAGAGGACTCTTGGAGCGGTTATGTCTTTTCTAAGGTCCTATGGTGATAAGAAGGGAGCAGAGGTTGCGTCAAACGGGCCCTCTGAGGTCAAGTGCGGGGCTCTCACGCAATGCCCACCCTTGTGATTAAAAACTAAACTGAGCCAAAATGAGATTAAGTACTGCTTCCTCATCTAGCTGATTTTATCACAGAATCACCATGACCAGTGATTCCGAGTACATGGCACCCACTTTCCTAGGTGGCGGTCACAGCCACCAGTGGTCCTTAGGCCCTCCCAGAGGTATTCCCAGTGTGTGAACTCTTAGGCAATATGGGTCAAAAGCAAATGGAAGGTAACTGCACATTCTGCTCTGCCTGCACCTTACTTTTTACTAAGTAAAAAACTTAGTATTTTCCCATGGTTCCTCTATATTAGTGATTAGTAACTTATAAAGTGTGTGTATGTGGTGGGGGATTACTGAGCCTGATCATCAATCACTTAAATTCAAAAACCTGGCCATCAATTCCTTCCCCTCATGCTGTAAACCTCCCAAGAGATCCCAAGACTTGCAAAATCCCCTCTAAATTTGTAGCCAGGAACCCAAGGGCCTGCATAACCTGGCCCTCACTCACCATTCCAAGTTTATTTCCCTGGAATCTTATGTAAAACTGTTTGCCCTCTCTAGCTGGTGCTCCCTGCCCTCCCAACCCACAGCTTCATACAGTTAAACGACTTCCCAGGCATCAGGGCCTCATTCCAACCTCATCTCTTTAGAGGAAACTCCCCTGACCTCTACAGCTAGAGGTCCTTCTCCTGAAATTCAGTAGTAATGATGGTTCGACAGCTAACCCTCATCTTATCAATAAATATTTGTTAACTGAATGAGTATTCCCAAATGAATTGTAAATCTCCAGAAGGATGTAACCAGTTCTTCAGATCACCAACACAATGTGTCAGATTGAAGGGGATATGATTGATTGATTGATTGATTGATTGGCTGATTTTGCTTCCAGTGTTTGCTGTTTGCATTCCAGAAAGTAATCTATTACCTGGGCTCAGGAGCAAGAGCTGGTGAAACAGTTTGGCCATTTTGGTTTATCTGATAAACAATGGTGATTCTTTCTGAGAGCTAATGGTGCTAACGGTACCTGGGGCCCTCCATTCTTTGGGTGGTTATACAAAGGGACAAATCAGATCCCTCTTGTTCACAGAGATGCACTGGGCACCTCTCTGAGGAGAATGGAGACCTGTGGCTGTTGTCTCGCTATCTGTCCATGTTTCCCCCTTTCTATCTATCTATTTATTTATTTATTATTTATTATATATCGTATATGGCATTCTAGCCAAAAATGTTTAACTTGAATCTAACCAAAGGTTTATATCTAACTTATTTACATGAATTATAGGGGATAGAGGAATAAGCTGAACAACAATATGGGGAAGCAAACAAGCTAAAAAGGTGGTACGTTCTTTAGGAAAACTGGCCTGGGCTCTTCAACAAATCAATGTAATAAGAAAAGCAACTGTTCTAGGTTAAAAGGTAGATTAAAAACATAACAATTAAATAGAGCATATGGTTCTGGATTGGTTTGTGGTTTGTACAAACCAGATAGAAAGGACATTTTGGGGCCGAATGAGGAAGTTTGAATGTGTATTAAGTATCAGATGATATTAAGAAATCATCATTAATTTTTTAGATATAAAAATTTAATTTTTGGCTCTACAGGGAGATGCTCTTATTCTTTAGACATGCATAGTGAAGTATTTAAGGCTGTTTCAAGAGTTTAGAACAACAAAGATTTATTTCTCACTAACACTACATCACTGTCCCAAGTCAGCTGCCACTTTCCATGTCATCTTCAGTCTGGTGTGCAGGCTGAAAGAGCAGGCCTGTCTTAGCACATTGTTCCAGAAGTAAAATTAAGATGATGGGGCGCTTGGGTGGCTCAGTCGTTAAGCGTCTGCCTTTGGCTCAGGTCATGATCCCAGGGTCCTGGGATCGAGTCCCACATCGGGCTCCCTGCTTGGCAGGAAGCCTGCTTCTCCCTCTCTCACTCCCCCTGCTTGTGTTCCTGCTCTCGCTATCTCTCTCTCTGTCAAATAAATAAATAAAATATTTAATAAGTAAATAAATTAATTAATTAATTTAATTAAATTAAGATGATGAATCAGATCATGACTCAAAATGTCGGTTTCACTTCCACTCATATTTATCAGCTAACACAAGTCAAGTGGCTGAGTCTAGTATCAATGGGGTAAGGTATAATTCTCCCACAGGGTGGGGCAGTAGAATTATTAAGAAACCAATGACAGTGAGAACAAAGTATCTAAAACTCTAAGTCATAACAAAATTGTTACTCAGGGAACAAATTGTAATGTTAAATCCAGATGTTAGAAAGCAAGAGAGACTGAAAATAAATGAACTTAACTTTCAACTGTAGAAACTAGAAAAGAAATAACATATAAACCAAGGAAGGGAGAAGGAAGGAATTAATAAAGATAAGATAGATAACATGAAATAGAAAACCAAAAACAATAGACTTAAATTCTATGCTTTGACAAGATCAAAACAAAGAAAGCCTTTGGCAAGCCTTATCTAGTAAAGAAAGAAAGAAAAAAGACACAATAACATTAGAAATGAAAACAGGATGCTAGAGATTTAAAAAAAATTTTTGAGACCAAAAAAATTTTACATGCTATCTACAACTTATTCCAATGACTTTTAAAAATCCAGACCATGAAGAGTGACTTTCTAGAAAAATGTAAATTCCAAAAACAACTCAAGGAATGAATTTACCAATAATAGCATAAAAAATAGGTAGTCAAAGATCTACCTTCAAAAAAAAGAAGTCCACACAGCCCATTAGGGGGAATACTACCAAGACTTTAAGGGGAAGATAAACTCCATAGAATATGAAATGTCTCATGGCTTAGTAAAGGTAGAAGGCTTACCAAGAGCAGATTAACACTTTTTAGCTAAAGATACCATATGACTAAGTTCTGGGCAATGAGATGGCAGAAGAGGGAGAGAGTGGTGCTTTTGGGAAAGGTTTTCTTCTCCAGCAAAAAGAAAGGGATGTCTGTGAGGAGACCCTGGTCCTTCCTCCCTGCTTAGGGACAGGTCCCTGTGGATCTGCTGGGACCCTGAGGGAACACATGGCTCACCCACTGAGAAGGAGATGGGACGTCTCGGATTCTCTACGATGTTGTGGAGTGTTGAACCAACTCTGGCACCTCCTACATGAGAAAAACACATTCTTGTTGTATAAACCACTTTTTAAAAAATTGGTTTTTGTTACAGGCAGCTGAAAACACCCTAATTAAAATATGTGGGCCCTATCAAACTTTAATAGCATAAATACCATAAGTGCTATCAATGGTTTCAGAGCCCAGAAAAAGTGCGAGAGCTTTACAGCTTACAGCTTTGCATGTATTGGTCGTATATGATGCTCATACAACAACTAAATATTTTCATATACCATTTCTAAAGTGAACTTTTTTCTTTTAAATCCTATGCTGCCATTGGTTTATTGGGACTTTTCAATGATAAAATAGAGACAGAAACCCCTGTCTTTAAGAAAAGATGCTCCAAACAAATTCTTACCTGTGAAGTTGAAGTACATTTTTTTCTGCCAAGATAGCTTAGAGACAAAACAGAATATATCAATTTCTATATCAGTTACCCGCCCCCCGTTTTAAACAGCAAGATGATTATGGCAATTGTTAATGACTATGATTCTTAATTCTTAAGGTTTTGATTTCTTGTAAAAACTAAAATGGGATTCTTGACCAAATGGCTATTACAGTAGGTTCATATTTTATTGAAATGTTCATCTGTATCTTTTCTGATCTTTCAGCTTCTTCCTGCTTATATTATGAGGTATTAGGTGATTTCTCAGTTTATGTGGCCCATCTTGTCTGTGTTCCTGTCAGCTGATATAATTCAATGTAAGCAAGTTAATGAGTTGTTTTCAGTGAGACTCAGGGCATTCAGTAAGTTTAATAGCTGAAGTGTGAAATTTTCTGCTTGTTAAAAATAAAAAAAAATTAAAGCTAAGTGATATATATGCCTCAAATGAAAATGCTAACACTCTCATACCTGTGTTAGGTAAGTGACTGCATGCCAAGGAGAGTGATATGTATGCAGATGACTCAAGCAGAGTTTAGGACTCAGGGTCAGACAAATTCATGGAGGAAATAGAGGGCAATGATCTTACTAAGGAACTGGGAGGGAAATGCAATTACTAAGGACTCAGGAACAGGGCAAGGGTCAGCCATGAAGAAGAAAGTAGGCAGATAACTTGGTTACTATAAACCCGGAAACCAAGGTCAAAGCAGTGGCAGCAAAGAGCAAGACCAACTGTATCCTGAGCCAGTGAGTTTACTACCAGGGCTCTGGAGACCTCCTGCCCATAAGAGGCAGAGTTGGAGGCAAGACTGAGTCTGGGGGTGGGAGGTACAGGTAGTCAGGAACCAAGCAAAAGCTCTAAGCCAAGTTCATTACACCAGACAAATGAACTACTTCTTCAGAATCTCAAGTGCAGTCAGAAACGGCTGACAAACTACTGCTATAAGAAGAAGACCCATTTATCTCCTGGGTCTAAAAGGAGCTGAATCTGGAAGAAATTATGAAGACAACAAGTCTTGTGTTTAGTGCATGTAAACCCCCTTCCAACCCCCAAGTTAACTCCAGTAATCGAAACACATTCATTTTAGAAGGCTGGCTCATCTGAGAAGTCCAAAGTGCTTGAAAGACATCACCTAATTAAGACCCTCTTACAAAGACTGGCAGATAAATACCTTGTCTTAACTTCCAGTGGAACTACTTGAGGATCAGTTCTATTTGTAAATCTGGGGAACACAAAAGGAAGTTAATCTCTGCTAGTATTAGCCTGTTTGAGAGAATCCATCCCTAAAGGCCACAGGTAGCAAGTAGCAATGTCAGCTCAAAAGCCATGCTCTTGGGAATGTCCTGCAAAAGAAGAGCATGGAGACGAGATGGGGACTAAAGCTTGGATTTCACTCTCCTCCTGGCCAATGTGTGTCTGTCTTAGAGATAAGAGCCCACCTTTCTATTGCACTGCCGTTGTCTCCCTCAACAACACCTAAAGGACTTCCACTAAAATATTTACTGTGGGCATGAAGTCAAGCCTTGGTAAAAATTAAGGAACATCTTTTTTCCTACCATTTTGCCAACTTGGGTCAAAGACCTGCGGCTGCCTTTCTCTACTGTTCCATTTGTCTTTTCTTTTCCATTTCCTCTCCCACCTTCCAAGTTTACGTTCGGTGTGCCTGCCGTCAAGCAAGGGCACTTGAACAAGTCCCATAGTTTACACTAGTAGGATCAGAGCGTCCCTGTTAAACACCAAAGCATTTATTCCCCCCAAGAAAAGGAAATAGAAAGGATCCTCAAGGTCCACAGATATAGTGAAATTAAAAAAAAAAAAAGCAGCAGCTGTGCTTAACATATGGTACAATCGCCAGGGCCTCCCCCTCTTCATGATATCCTAGATGTGTAGCAACTTCATTTGGTTATTTCAGAATGTTTTGTAAACAAGGCAGGCACAATCAAAGAATGGTTAACAACATTTCAGTTGTATTTGTCTCTCATTTTCTGCATGTGTTTTCCCAAAGGTTTCTTTCTCAAAGGGAGTCTGGAGAGGGCCCTTAATCATCTGTTATCTCTCTTGCTGCTTCCTGCTCAGTCAGTGGGAACATTGAAATATATGAACACTCCCTGTCCTTTGTGATTTTGTATAACCCACGTGCTCAGGAGAGTAAGTTTCTGATCTAACTCCACCCAGGACTTGGGTGGCATTTGGGAACCCAAGCCCTATCACTATATGCTGTAACTACCTCTCTCCTCAACTTAGGTAAAAGATGATCTCTCCTAAGAAGTAGAATGTGCTTATCTTTCTTTGGCCATTCAGAAAAGCAAGACTCTGTTTCAAATGTCACTATCAAAACATAATGGCATTGTAAATCTTATTATGTAGAAGTGGATCACCTATATATCTTTGTGATCATATTAGCCCAGGGGTTCTGAACCCAGGCCTGTGAATGGGCTTTAAGGAGTCTATTAACCTCCAAATTGTGAATGGTACAGCTGGAAGATGTGCCCGGATAGGGTGTGCCGAAGGTGAGATACTGTTTCTCTTCCTTTCCCAGAAAGCTGAAAATGTAAGGAATGATTCCTAAAAATACGGATGTTGTGGGAAACCAGTTTTCCTAATCTCTCTCATAATTCTGCCCCCACTCTGAGGTCCATATCTTAGACTTTGCTCTTGCTCTTAAGGGGGAACCTGAAATGGAGTGGGAAAGAATGGAGTCAAGATCTCACATACAGTGAGCCCTGAAAAAAATGTTAGTTGAATGAATCAATGAATGCAAGAATGACTTCAGGTTGAGATGCTAGTTTTGGAAGGCATTTAAATAGAAGGTTGTAAGATTTATCTCCCCTTCCCTCTCCCTAAGACTACTTTAAATTTCTGAATCATGTGTTTGAGAGGAATTGACCCCACGCCCAGGTCAAAAGTGAAACCTCCTGAGCTTGACCGTATCAGCATATCCCATCTCTCTGGCCTTCAGAGTTGGTTTAGGACACATACAGTCACAAGTCAGGGCAGTAGAGGTCCAATGAGACTACATTTGGGAGTTTTATTTAAGCTATTGAGGATGCTGACGCTGCTGGATCTGAACCTAGAGGTATGTAGGCCCAGAAGCTTTGGAAACTAACCCTAAGATCATGGAACCAATAAGTGGAAAGCAAGAAACCAGGATCTGTTTACTTCATTTGGGCCCTGGGTCAAACCTTCCCCAAAGTTAGTAAACCTCTGGACTTTAAGCTATGTTCACCTGTAAATTCTCCTTATAGTTTAGGTCAATCTGAGTTTGCTTTCTCTGCCTTGATATGGAAAGATCATTAACTAACATAAACTTATGTGCTTTGCAGGAAGTTGAAACACAATATGCATTTATGGGCATTTCCTAACTCCCAAACCATCGTTTAACCAAAAGACCACTTTCCTCATAATATTGCCAGTAAAGCAGTTAGTTATATACTTGTACACAAAGCATTGGAGATAATGAATTTGTGTAAAAGTAATTAAGTTATGGTAATAGAGTGAGTCAGTTGCAACACAATAATTAGAATCAAGGAACTTGAATTCCCACGCCCCTCGAGACATTATCAAGTCTCTTAGGAAATAATGTTGAGATATTGCCTAAGTGACATGTAAGTTTTCCATCATGTTCCTCTTAGTTGGATTGTGACAGACAGTTCCTGCTAAAAAGAACATAGTCACTTCTCTGACACAATTATTTTCCACTAAAAATAAAACATCAAACTGAAAGGAAAAGAGACTGTTGAACTAATAAGTCAGTTATTTATTAATACTATCAGATAACACAATCCTGGAACTAGAAAATTGGATTCAAGTTCTGAATTGCTCCAACTTTGCCCTAGGAGTTGTCTGGCAACCATACCAGAAGCCCATAGCTTATTTGAATAGAGGGAAATGAGTCTTGATCACAATTTGTGAGATACCTTTGTTCAAATAAAGATGGAATATGGATAGATAGAACCTACTATTCTTTTAGGCCACATTTCCTTATTCATAGAAGGATGCCCTAGACTTCAGGATATGGAAAGAATTTTGTTTACCATCATTACTCCTGACCTTTGAGGGGCAACATTTTTTTATTTATAGAATTTCTGGAGAGTCATGATTTTCCAGGTTTACAAAAGCCCATTTTAAACTAGTTTCTTGTTTTTTTTTTAAGATTTTATTTATTTATTTGACAGAGAGCGAGAGAGGGAACACAAGCAGGGGGAGCGGGAGAGGGAGAAGCAGGCTTCCCACAGAGCAGGGAGCCCGATGCCGGGCTCCGTCCCAGGACCCTGAGATCATGACCTGAGCCGAAGACAGACGCTCAACGACTGAGCCACCCAGGCGCCCCTAGTTTCTTGTTTTTTAAACACTGATATTTTTGGTGGTGAGCGTCTGAGTTGAGGAAACAACACAATGTAACAGAGAGAAGGTCTCACCAGGAGCTGAATGCTCTCTGGTCACTTTATCTATCTCATGAACTTCCTGTGTAGAATTGATTTCTGTCTCTGAGACTCAGTTTTCTCCTCTACTAACAATGGTGCTTAGACCAGTTGATCTCAAGGGTTTCTCCCCCAGAGATGTAGGAGTCTATGAACAATATGATGATCCTTACTATTGTGTCAGGAACTATCATTTGAAACTACACATCCTCTGTAGCGTTTAGTCCTCCATTGTAACAATCAGAAATAAATTCTTACTTATAGAATGACCAATATTCATGAAAGATTCTTGATTAAGGAATCGAATATGTCAAATTTGGCAGGAATATTTGAGTTTTATAAACAACAACAACAAAAAAATCCTAGGGCTAACTTTTGCGATTTAGATACTATCAAGTTATGCTGTAAAACAATGATTAAGTAGGAGACATTATTCTTAAATCTGTTTTGCCCTTATACAAGGAAATGCTTTCTGATCCTTCTTTAGTTAGCACTCTTCATGAAAGAAGTAAATTGAAATTTTTCAGTGCATGTATTACTTCAGTGTATCACATGTGCAAGGGGCCTATTCAATAGATGCCTTCATGTGACATCCTTTTAGTTTCAAATTTGAGTTAAATTAGCATGCTGCTTTGCAACGGACATATGAAACAACAGTACTGGAACAACTCCAAACAACTCCAAACTCACTGGAGACTGATGGCTTAGCTTTTTCTTCCTATGATTGAAAGTAGTTTTGTGTTTTTGACAGAGTCCTGTGGTTTAAAACAATTGTTTTTAGTTAAGTAGAAAAATCAATATAAAAAATTAAACGAATGGTATAACAGGCCATAATTATGGTTCTGGCTTCATTTCCACTCCTTTAGTGAAATGAGCATATATTACATCGAACCATATGACATTGCTATCTTCATAGGTCAAAATTTCGTTTGGTTTCACCTAATACCTTATAACTCATTTATTTAAGTATTGGTTCTTACCCTATAACTGAAGAACTTATATCTTCCTTTAAAGAGGAAAGAAAATTTGCAGTTGGGGAACTGTGGGTCTCAGAGTTTGTAATGGAAGTAGACAGTTGAACTAAAGTGCTTTTTCCCAACCATTTATTTTATTTATTTATTTGGGTGGGGAGGGGGAGAGGGAGAGGGAGAGAGAGAATCTTAAGCAGCCTGGAGCCTAACGCAGGGCTGGATCTCACAACCCTGAGATCCTGACCTAAGTCAAAATCAAGAGTTGGATGCTTAACCGACTGAGACACCCCCCCACTGCAACCCTTTATTTTTTATTTATTTATTTTTTTAAAGATTTTTTATTTGTTTATTTGACAGAGAGAGAGAGAGAGATAGCGAGAGCAGGAACACAAGCAGGGGGAGTGGGAGAGGGAGAAGCAGGCCTCCCGCCGAGCAGGGAGCCCGATGCGGGGCTCAATCCCAGGACCCCGGGATCATGACCTGAGCCGAAGGCAGACGCTTAATGACTGAGCCACCCGGGCGCCCCCACTGCAACCCTTTAATTTAAAATATCAAAGTAGTACATTGGTAAAAAATTTTTAAAAAGTACAAAAGGACTAAAAAAAGAAAAGTACATGTATCTTGCCTTCCATCCCACCAGAAAAACGTGATATTCATTGAACTCCCTAGGCAATCACTTTAAATCCTTTCTAACTTTATTTCATTTGGTCACTGCTATGGGTCTAAATGTTTGTGTCCCCCACTTCCCCCCAAATCCTTATGTTCAAATCCTATCCCCTAAGGTGATGGTATTAGGAGGTGGGTCCTTTGCAGGTGATTAGATCATGAGGATGGAGCCTAGGAATTCAACTAATGCCCTCATAAAAGAGGCTCCAGAGGGATCCCTCCCTGTTTGGCCATGTGAGGTTACAACTAGAAGTTTGCAACCTGGAAGAGGACTCCATGCTGGCACCCTGATCTTGGACTTCCAGCCTCCAAAACTGTGAGAAATAAATTTCTGTTGTTTATAAACTACCCAGTCTATGGTATCTTGCTATAGCAGCCCAAATGGTTTAAGACAGTCACTCTCAGGGCGCCTGGGTGGCTCAGTCGTTAAGCGTCCGCCTTCGGCTCAGGTCATGATCCCGGGGTCCTGGGATCGAGCCCCGCATCGGGCTCCCTGCTCTGTGGGAAGCTTGCTTCTCCTTCTCCCACTCCCCCTGCTTGTGTTCCCTCTCTTGCTGTGTCTCTCTCTGTCAGATAAATAAAATCTTTTAAAAAAAAAAAAAGACAGTCACTCTCTCCTTAACTTTAACATGCTTATATACCTTTTCTTTTTGGTCAGTTTTAAACACTATTAACTCCCTGGCAAAGAAGATGATAAATGAGCTATTTATGTATTATGTCCTACTTCATCCTCCATTTCATATTTTGTTATTTGTAGTATTATTTTTGTGTTAAAAATACACAGTACTATTTAGTATTTACTTTTTCTATTGGTTATATTTACAACCTTAAAGAAATACATACTTAATATTTACACTTCCAGCTCCACCATCTTTAAACTCTTAAAATCTCCTTTTTTTTTTTTTTTAAAGACACATTTATTCAGTGCCATGACAGACCAGACTATTATATTTAGCAATCAACAGCATGGGTGTAAAAAAAAAAAAAAAAAAAACTACATTAAAACCCTTTGTTGGAATGCTTTACACTTTCCATAGAACAGAAACTAAAATAACCAGTTGTACAATTAGTCACAAATACAGTCCTCAAGTTCTTTGCCCATACACATGAGTATTGTCTAAAACATGTCTTCTTTGTAGCACCTAGGCCCTGCCACCACCGTGCTTGGCTGAGTTCACAAATGTGTTGTAACCTGTAGCTTCCCTGTCACTTCTCTGGCTCTCCTCTCCTGCTAAGCTGTTTCCTGGCAGTAATTAAAACCTCTTGCCACTTCCATAGCTCCTGCTGCTGCTGGAACCACCATAGCCACCTTGGTCTCATGGGTTGGCAAAGTATTGGCCTCCACCACCATAGGGGCCAGAGCTTTTGCCTCCAAAATTTCCCCCTTTCACGGGTCCAAAATTTGAAGATGATTGTTGTAATTGTCAAAATCATTACAGCTTCCACCACCTCCAAAATTGCTTCCATCATTACCAAATCCATTATAGCCATCCCCACGGCCACCATATCCACCACCACCTCAACCACCACCAAAGCCACCTCACCAATGAAATTTCCTCCATGATCAAAGTTGTCATTTCCACCAAAACCACTTCCACGACTACCATCAGAGTTTCCAGAACCACTATGACCTCTTTGGCTGAATGAAGCACTAGCCATCTCTTGTTTAGATAGGGCTTTCCTTACTTCACAGTCATGGCCATTCACAGTATGGTATTTTTGAATGACAGTCTTGTCCACAGAGTCATGGTCATCAGATGTTACAAAAGCGAAGCCTCTCTTCTTGCCACTGCCTTGGTCAGTCATGATTTCAGTCACTTCAATTTTCCCATACTGTTCAAAAATAATCTCTTAGATGGTGTACTTCAGTGTCTTCTTTAATGCCACTAACAAAAATCTTTTTCACAGTTAAGTGGGCACCAGGTCTCAGAATATTCTCTTGAGACAGTCCTCTTTGGTTCCACAACAATTCCATCCACCTTGTGTGGCCTTGCATTCATGGCTGCATCCACCTCCTCCACAGGGACATACGTGACAAACCCAAAGCCTCTGGAGTGCTTGGTGTTTGGATCTCTCATTGCCGCACAGTCCGTGAGCATTCCCCATTGCTCAGAATGGCTCCTCAGACTCTCGTCAGTTGTTTCAAAGCTCAAACCCCCAACGAAGAGCTTCTGCAGCTGTTCAGCAGGCTCTTTGGGAGACTCTGACACATGACAACGGTGGGAGGAGGTACTTTAATGATGCTTACTCGGTGGTGTCCCCGGGCGGAAAGCAACTTTTAACATCTCTTATCTTATTATTTATTATGTAAGAGAGAGAACACATCTAAATTTCCCTTCAACTTTCTTCCTTCAACTCTCTCTCCTCCATAGACCTCTTGACTTCTGTCAACTCCACCATTACGTTTATATTGTTAGAATTTATAACGTTCACCTTTTGTTCTGTGAATGGCCATTCAGTTTTGACACTAAGTATTGAAAGTCAATAAAGTGTAATTATACTATTTTGCTTATGTAAATAGTATTCACTATGGAACAAAATGCATCAGTTAGAATAGAAAAGGCAAATCTGTATCACTGGCCCATACCACTAGGAGGGATGCTTCAAATATCAGGATTATATAATTACATTTTCAAATACTCCATTAGGAGCACTAAATAATAACACATTTTAGTTTGCTTTATATTTGGAATGCAGTTTTGTTTAATTGCTTTCCATTTTTCCTCTTAACAAAGGAAGCATATGCCTTCACCATCTGACTAAATTTGCCCAGGATCTTAATCCTAGTCTCTGTGGTGTGGAATCCACTTTTTGCCTGAGGACATTCTTCTCCAGTTCACTATCACTTGCTCTCTTGGTCAGCTGTACAGCTATGGTTCTAGGCCTTACTTTCATTGGGTTAGGCATTAGTGTTTCTTGGATCTCAGGTTTTTCTGACTCTTGGATTCCTTTTTCTTTTTATTGTTTCATCCCCCCCCCCTTTTTTAAAGATTTTATTTATTTATTTGACAGAGAGAGACACAGCGAGAGAGGGCACACAAGCAGGGGGAGCGGGAGAGGGAGAAGCAGGCTTCCTGATGAGCAGGGAGCCCGATGCGGGGCTCGATCCCAGGACCCTGGGATCATGACCTGAGCCGAAGGCAGATGCTTAACGACTGAGCCACCCAGGCGCCCATTTACTGTTTCATCCTTAATTGATTTTTTCAGAAAGAATTTTTGAGAGGTGAGCTTTCTGAGTTCTTACATGTCTGAACATGTCTTCATTTTACCCTTATAGCTGAGTGATAGCTTAGCTAGTTATGATACTCAGCTCTTCAGAACTCTGAAAGCAGTACTCCACTGTCTTCTGGCACTGAGTGCTGTTGATGAGAAGACTAGTGCCAATTAAATTTTTGTTCTGTTGTAGTTGACCTGTCGCTTGTTCTCTGGAAGCTTTTAGAATCTTCTCTTAGTATTTAATGTACAATAAAATCACAAGTTTGTGGTGTGAAGTAGGGATTTATTTTCATTTATTTTGCGTGGCACTTGGTAAGCCCATTTACTCTGAAGACTCCTTATCTTAGCTCTAAGAAGTGTTCAGCTATTATTGCTCTCATTATTTTTCCCCCTGAGTTTTCTTGTCTCCTTCTGGAACTATTAGTTGGCTATTATCCTCCCTGGATTGACCTTACATAGTTTTTCAACTTTTAAAAATATTTCTTCCCCTTTGTCTTTTTGCTTTACACTTTGGGAGATTCTACTGACTTTTTCTTTCAGCTCTTCTGTTGACTTTTTTTTAAGATTTTATTTATTTCTTTGAGAGAAACAAAGAGAGGACGACGGGGGGGGGGTGGGGGGCGGCAGTGGCAGAGGGAGAGAGACAAGCAGACTCCTTGCAGGACCCTGGGATCACAACCTGAGCTGAAGGCAGACGCTTAACCACTGAGCCACCCAGGTGCCCCTGATTTTTCTAATTTTTTTAATTAGAGGAATTAATTATTATATTTAAAATTTCCAACAATTATTTTTTTGTCTCTGATTGCTATCTATATCTATATAAATATATAGATATATCTATATATAAATATATGTATAAACTTGTTTTATGGATACATGGGCTTCTCAAATTTTCCTGAGGTCACTAGAATACAAAAAAGAGAAAAAAAGAATTTTCTGTTTCTCTGAGGTCAGCTTCTTTTTAAATAGTTCTTTTGAAAATTATTAAAATTATACCTTCTTTTGGTTATTTTTCAACTAAGTGAACCAGAAAAATGTGTATCAGGAAAATTGCCTAACGTTTGCCCCATTAAAAAAAATAAGTTCTATTAGGAAAAATTTCAATAATGTACAAAGTAAACAAAATATGATGAACTCAACGGACTCATCACCGAGCTTCAATAAATATCAACATTCTGCCATTGTTTCACTTATACCTTCACCTTCTCCTGTAAATTTTTATAACCAAATTATTAAATAGTTCACATTGAGTTGGTCATTTGAATTTATTTTTCATTTAGTAAATTATCCAGTAAGATCATATCATACACTTTTCAAAGTCACCTAATCCAGTGAATGACGGTATTAAAAATTATAACAAAAACCCTGACCATGTAACAGAGCACTTTCTATGCCGTATACTATGTCACGCTTTACAAAAACACTCTTTCATTTATTTTAAGATGATTCATAATGCAGTTGTCTACCTTTTAATCTGCAAAGGGTGTAGAGATGTTGTTTGTTAAAGGATTAGTAAAAGCATTCAATATGAAAATTAATGTGTGGACAAGGCCGTTCTCTGTAAAGAGAAGTATGTGTTCATGACTGTGTTTCTTGGATACAATAAAATGCCAACACAACTGTAGCTGCTGTTTTAAGGAAGGACTGTTTCTAAGGAAATCTTAATATCCTCCTAGGGACAAATAATAGCCTTTCAGTGATTTAGTATCAAAGTCACATCAGTTATAACACCAAATTATAAATAAGATGCTGCTATAAAAACTGAAATATTTTTTCTGTACACATGATTCTAAAATTCAGGAATAAACTGAGAGTTTTAGCAAATTAAGAGCCAAAAGATCTTGTTTATGCCCATAGAAGGCAGAAAATGGATTCTGCTGACTGGAGAGAATACTCAACCAAGTGCCCCACAACCATTTCTCTCATTCCACCTCATTCAGCTTTGTGAAGTTTCCCCAGAGCTCTGCCATCATTCACTGGAAAACCAGTACTGGGTAGTTGAAGGAAAGATGGGGATTTGAATCAATGTACTGTTGTTTGATAGCTTTTTGACCATGGGGAAGTTACTTAATTTCTCTAAACCTCAGTTTCCTCATTTACAAAATTAGGGAAACAATATCTCCCTCTTAGGGTATCTGTAAAGATTAAGAAATACATCACATTAAGCAAGTCGTACAGGGCCTAGGACTTAACCATGTATACACGATCATTATTATTATTCCTGCGGGATTCATAGGTATCCTCTCCGGGTAGGGTAGCAAGATTTAGCAAATAAAAATACAGGATACCTAGGTAAATTTGAATTTCAGGTAGATAAGAATAATTTTTTAGTCTAAATATATCCCAAATATTGCATGGAATATACTTATACTAAAAAATTATCCATTGTCTATCTGAAATTCAAATTTAAGTGGGAATCCTGGCAAAATAACCTCTCTTTTAAAAGAAAAATGAGGTATAGTAAAATAAACTTATGAGAAATAAAGTTGTGATTAAATTTGATATTTTCTCTGCTCAAACTTGGTAGTCTCCTATCCCTCTGTACACTCAGTATTTTCTCTTCCGGGTAATGCTCAAGTATCATATATCAGAGAAACAGATATTGCCTGTGTTTTGGAGTAGAATGTCAACTTTTCCCGAAACTAAAATCTGTTGGATCAGTTACTATCCTAAACTAGGCATAGGTTTTCAAACTACTTACTGAATTATATTTGTATTTAAATATTTATTTGGAAAACCACAAAGCACTACATTTGAAAGTCATATCGAGGACCACTAAAAATAAGCAAACTACAAATCTGACAGCACTCAATCTTTGAAACACTATTTTCAAAATGTTCTTGTTTACCATGTTTTCTTTGTGCGTACCAGGTAATTATTTTTCAAATGTGCTTGTTATGAGCACACACGGAGACTCACAAGATAAATAAAGCAGATGGGTTTTATACTTTATTTCAATCAGACTGTATTTCTTAACCTTTTACCTAAACTAAAAAGCCTGTTATCAACCCTACTAGTATTTTAGCTAATTTGTAGTTAGATTTTTAATGAGATAAAAATACCTTTCCTAAAGGCAAGGTGGCTGGGAATTATTTTATAGTAATATATTCTTCTACTCTTTTCCATTTGTGGGAGACGTAATCTGTAATTCCTTGCTTCAATAAGCAAAGTGAGGAAACAAGAGAGATGCCAGAATCTCTTTATCCATTACTCCTTTGAAGCATTTGCAGGCTGTATTTAAACTTCCAGATAGATTATAATGCAATTATTCCAAAACATAATATGTGTGCTACATTTCCTCATTCATAATTTTTTATTTGCCAATAAAAGAGAAGCAGTGCTCCATTTATTTTTCCTAAAAAAACCGCACCTTCTGCCCAAACTCAGCTCTATTTCTTTCGTTCTGTCGCCGTGGTCGCAGTGCACTGTACTCTTCAGCTCCATCTCGTGTAGAAAAACGTCGACTGCACCCTCAGCTCCGACCCCCGGGGAGCGTTCACGACAGTGGAAAAGATGAAAAGCCGGGAACTTTATTTAGGAATCAACACTAAACGAAGAATTGATTTCTGTAGACCCTGTCTCAGAAAAAGCAGGTCTTACAGTTGACAGGAAACTCAGGAAAGCGTATATATTGATTTCCTGGATACATTCAACTGAACCTGGAGAAAATTCTACTATTCAATTACTACTTAGACATACTTAGGATGAAATTTCCATTGACCTGCGATTCCTGGTTAAATCCTTCAAAAAAGCCAAGTAAGGACTTTCTCTGAGCAGCAGGGTGTACTACACTAGATGCCTCCCGGGAGCCTACAGCGGACCATCTATCAGTCACGTCATAGAGCCCAAAGGAGAACGCCTGGAGACGGTCTGCGAGGCCGTCCGGGGAGAGGGTGGTGAAGTCCCCTACTCGGTGAAGACGACTCGGGCAGACAGGAGTCGTTTCCGCGTTCTCCGGTCCCGCGCCGCCTCAGGCAAGGAGCTGAGGGGCCGTGGGGCCCGGTTGCCCACAGCATCTCCTCAGACTCCTCCTCCTGAGAAACCTGCGGGTCAGGGACGCCCACCTTGGGCTTGTTATTATAAATTTGCTTATGAAGCCCTCATGATTTTTAGAGTTGCCATGTGTGGTTTCGGCTTCCTCTGACCAGGGGAGAGGGATCCCCGAGCGTCCCCTAGTCGGGCGGGGAGGCGCGGGGCGAGGGGGGCGGGGCGAGGCGGGGCCGCGGCCCTGGGCGGGGCGTCCTCGCCGAAACCGGCTGCGCCGGGCGGCGGGCGGGAGGCAGTGGCGGCGGCGGCGGCGGCGCGGGCCGAGAGGCTCGCGGATTGGTTGCGGCGGGCGGAGACGTCAGGCTCCCGCGGCCCGAGCGGCCGCCGGGCTCGCGCGGCGCAGTAGGCTCGAGTGCGCACCTCAGCGAGGTGGTGTCCTCTGCCGTCCCGCTTTCCGCCGCCGTCGCCGGGCTGTGCCGCTTGAGCCGGGACGCGCCTCCGCGCTCCTCGCCGCCTCCACCCCCGCGGCCGCCGCTCCTCTCGCCGTCTGCACACACACCATGACGAAGAAAGAGAAGAAGTCCTTCAACCAGAGCCTAGCCGAGTGGAAGCTCTTCATCTACAACCCGACCACCGGAGAGTTCCTGGGACGCACCGCCAAGAGCTGGGGTGAGCGGGCGGCGGTTGGGCGCCGGGGCCGGCCGCGGTCCGAGGGCAGCCGGGCGGGGTCGGGTGGGAAAGGAAAGGCGGGAGATGGCTCCCCGCGCGGGGGCCGTAAGAGCAGCCACAGCCTCCGCCGCCCACAGCGGTTTTCGTCCGGGGCCGTCAGACTCTCGTATGGGCGGTGGCGGAGGAGGGGCAGCGCGGCCCCATTCATTTCTAGCGTGGCGGGCGGGCCGCTGCTCGCTCCCGAGGCAGCCGGGCCCGCAGGCAGCCCCTGCCGGGCCGCTCCAGTTCCTTCCTCCCGGCCGGGAGCGGAGCGCACGTGCTGCTCCGGCCTCCCGCCCCGAGCGGCGCCGGAGGCCGGGGACCCCTGCCCGGAGCCGAGCCCCGAGCGTGCGGGGGCTGAGCGCCGGGGCCTCCCTTTGTACGGAGCGCGCCGTCCGGGAGAGGCCCTGGCAGAGGCGGCCGGTGGCGCCCAGCGGTTCGGGGAAGCCAGACCCTGCCCCACGCCCGGGGAGAGGAAATTTCCACTCTCGCCGCTATCTTGTGACTCGTCCACGCTGCCACCCCGGTCGGAAGAGTGCGAGTGAGTGTTAAGTGTGTGGGTTGCATGAATGTGCCGCGCAGTGAGTTAATCACACAAGTACTTGGTACACGAAAATGCACTTGAATGTGGACAGTGAAAAGACCACCAAAAAGGTTGGTTCCTGCCTAATTCCTTTTTAATTACAGACGTTTTCTTCCTAGCAAATAGGCTTCTTTTGGGGAAAGTAAATCCCAGGTGGTACAATTTTTGTGCCTTCAAAGCGTGTGATGGTTGTGTATGTTAGTTTTTCTGTGTATGAGTTCTTTGTTTTAAAAAGAAATAAACTGTACACCAATGTAGTACTGCTTAGGGAGTCTCTCTTTTTTTTTTCTTCCGAAAAATCGTACTAATGTCTGAAAAAGGACTAGGGCTTTTTTTTTTCTTTTTTTCTTTCTTTTTTTTTTTTTTTTGCCTTTTGAAAAACATTTTGTTAGTGGGTCTTGACCTTTTTTTCTGGGTGAGTATAAATTTCTAGAGTGGGAGAAATATTTCGGCGCGACATCTTTAAGAGAAGCATGAAGAGAGTAAATTAGCTATGACTCAGAAAATAAACTGTTGCTACTGACTGAAATTGTCTCCTCCCGAATGGAAAGTCGGCTTAAGTCCTATCACAAGCTGAAAGGGGCCTTGGAGGTTTTTTAGCCCAACCCCCAGTTTAGAGATGAGAAAAATGAGATCTAGAGAGGTTGTGATTTTGCTTTGTGTAAAATTACATATTCCACAGAGCCAAGAAAAGAACCCGGTTGTCCTTTAATCCTAGTCCAGCGGTTTTATTATTTTACAGATGCCTTGCCTAACTAACACTCAAGATTTTTATTTAGATAGCTGTCTTTAGGGAACCCACTAATGTGAAGAGGAAATAAATTTGCATCCGGAGTTAAATGGGGGAAAAATGGTGCAGTTATTATTGCTTCTAGAATGTGCTACCTTTTTGCTGAAGGAATTTTTGAGTGGTGGAGAGGGATTAATGTTTGTAGACTACCTTCCTCAGTGCCTTCTCATTTCTAGTAAAAATTACCTTCATTTTTTGTTAGAATGACATTTCTTACTGCAGATAGTGCTTCTTATCTAACCTTTGTATTTATATGATGTTGAGGTTGAGATTTTATTTAATGCATTTATGTAAATGTGCACAAATGATCAAAGTGTAGTTATATAAGTGGCTACAGTACTACAAGTTAAGGTTGGGATTTATTTTAGAAGGATTAAGGCAAGACCTTTTTTCAAAATTGAAAATAAATGTTAACTCTTATCAACGAATAGTATATTTCTGAGTTTATTGGAATAGTAGTAAACAAGTGCAAAATGTCATAAATTATCCGCAATCCTATCCCAACATAAGGGCATCTCTCCAAGGATATATGTGGGTGTGGTGTATAGAGGCTGAAGTCCATACTCAGCTCTCCAGGTTGTGTGCCCTCAAGCGTAGGGAGTCTGCCTAGAGAAAGGGGTATCTTGTTCTAATTTCAGAAAGGCACTGTATGGGCTAGCTGCCTGATCTCATCACTACAGAGATGTCCACTGTTAATATTTTGGTATATATCTGGGCAGACTTAAAATGGTATAATGTTAATTTTTTTTTTAGACAAAAAGAAATAATACAGTAAGTGTTGCTTTATAGTGTTTTTTTTCTTTAACTTATTTTAGAGAGACAGAGCAGGGGGAGGGGCAGAGGGAGAGATTCTTTCAAGCAGACTCCCCTGATGAGCTCGGAGCCAGAAGCTGGGGCTCGACCCCAAGACCCTCGAGATCTTGACCCAAGCCAAAACCAAGAGTTGGTGGCCCAACTGACTGAGCCACCCAGGCACCCGTTAAGTGTTTGGGCACCTTCCCATTTTAATAAAGATCTGTATCATCATTTTAGTGGCTGACTAATGTTCTATTGTATGGTTCCATGTACTACCATGATTTTTAAAAACAAACATGTTTATTAATATGTAGCTTATGTATGCATGGGAGATACTCAGGGAAATATGAGTAACTCCTGATTTTTTTTTTTTTAAACCAGTAATTTATTGTATGTACTGGTCTTTCCTCCCAGTCCCTTCAGCCTTAAGCGTGCAGATTTATTTCTTGAGATGAGTTTCTAATAGTGGAATTTCGAGGTCATGTATAATATGTGTACCCTTTACATTTTGGAAATGTTAGTGTTTTTGTTTTGTTTTTTTTAAGAAACTCATTTGCAAATTTTTTCCAGTTCCTTTTGAATTTAAATGTGGGGGGATTACCTTTTTTTTTTTTTTTGACCTTGATAAAATTGCTGTATCTGCTGGTGTGTAGAAAAAAGCCTTCTCTACCCTAAGGATTGTATAAGGATATATTAAAAGCATACATTTGGCGGGGGAGGGGCATAGGGAGAGAGAGAATCTTAAGCAGGCTCCATGCCCAGTGCAGAGTTTGGTGTGGGGCTCGATCCCACCACCCTGAGATCATGACCAGAGCCAAAAATCAACATTTGGACGTTTAACGGACAGCGACCCAGGCGCCCCTAAAAGCACACATTTAAAAAGTAGTTTTGCCATTTACACTTGGGATAAAGTGACAATACTGCTGGTCACACCACATTGCCTTACTTGAAATGGCTATGTAAAAGATTTTTTTTTCTTTTTTTTTTTTTTAAAGATTTTATTTATTTATTTGAGAGAGAGAGAATGAGAGCACGAGAGGGAAGAGGGTCAGAGGGAGAAGCAGACTCCCTGCTGAGCAGGGAGCCCGATGTGGGACTCGGTCCCGGGACTCCAGGATCATGACCTGAGCCGAAGGCAGTCGCTTAACCAACTGAGCCACCCAGGCGCCCGATTTTTTTTTTCTTTTAAGATTTTATTTCTTTAAGTAATCTCTATACCCAGCATGGGGCTCAAACCCATAACCCTGAGATCATGAGTTACATGCCCTGAGCCAGCTGGGCATCCCTGTATAAAAGATTTTGAGTAGCTTCTTGAATGTTTGGCGGTTTCCAAATCATTACATACATAAAATCACCTCATTTGATTTTCACAACAACCTTCTAAAATAAAGCACACTAAGTAGGTGATCAAAGTATACCTAGAGTTGGTTTTTTAGGCTGAACAGTAAGGATGCATCAGGAGTAAGTAATTGCTGTGTATGAAAACACAGGACAAAGAAAATTTAGCATCTTGTGATTTACGCTGCAAATATTAAATGCAATAAATATCATTAGAGTGAAAGATAGCTTAGAGATCCTCTACTGTTGTTTAAACTGTAATGGACCATGTGTTGCAACTAACATTTTTAAGAATAATGAAATAGAATAGTAAAAATACTATTTTATTCTACCTAATAAGTTTATTCTAAGGAAACATGTTCCATGAAGCTTTTCTGTATTTTGTATATACAGATATGCTGATGTAAAATGTGTTTCTTATTGTGGCTCACGGTCAAAAACTTGAAAGCCACTAATATAGCCCTGTGCCCTCATTTCATAGGTGAGAAAATTGAACTCATGGGTCTGATGTGTCGAAGTTTACTCAGCAATAGAATCCTTGGCCTTTAGACTACCTCCAAGGCCAGATCGTTTTTTGTTTTTGTTTTTTTAACTGCTACAACTTGATGTCATTTAATGGAATCTGTTGTGGGCTTCTTTGGAGTTCATTATCTTAAGGCTGTCAGTAGATGCTTTATATTCATATAAACTTAAAACTTGAGTTGCTGATCTCCAAGCATAGGCAGGATTCTGGACCAAAACTATTAACACCTACATTTTGTTCATGTACCTTTTCTTTTATTATAGATCCATGAAGTGCCATTTTCTCAGTCAACCTGCTCCCATTCTGGGTCATGCCTCAGTAAATGCTCTGCCTTGGAGATCAGACTCCATCCTATCTTGGGTGTTTGACTGTAGGGGAGAAGGCAAGTGTGTTTATTTTCCCAGTATCACATAGTTTTGTAAGATGTTGTTCTTTGTCCTGTGGAGTGTGACATATTAAAAAGAAACTTTACAAAAATGTGCACTGTTGGGAAAGTAACAGGACTTGCCTTACCCTGTGTGCAGGCTGTAAATGAAGGTCAGTGGTGGGTGTGGCAGCGGCAGCAGCTGAGGCATACTGAGCCATCACCCAGCAGGAGACAGCACTTCCTGGACTGGTAGTGGAAGGGAGGGGATGGGGTAAGTGTGTGTGTTATGTTCTAGATGTTGTAATTTCGGTACTATGTGCTTTACAGTTGTTAAAGAGCAACCTTCCTCTACCCCCAAAGTAATTTGATTCTTTGAAAGTGACTTTTCAATTTATAGCTATAGAATTAGTTGTATTAAAAGAAGTTTAGGGGCGCCTGGGTTGGCTCAGTCGTTAAGCGTCTGCCTTTGGCTCAGGTCATGATCCCAGGGTCCTGGGCTCGAGCCCCACATCGGGCTCCCTGCTCTGTGGGAAGCCTGCTTCTCCCTCTCCCACTCCCCTTGCTTGTGTTCCCTCTCTCGCTGTCTCTCTCTCTCTCTCTCTCTCTGCCAAATAAATAAAATAAATCATTTAAAAAAAAGTTTAAAAACCCTTCTGTCTTTAGTATCAATATTTCTGTGATTTGTCATGTTTGATTAAAGACCAGTCATTTAACACTGATTGTGTAATGGAAGGAGGAAAAAAAACTAACTCTGAAAGATTTATTGCATTGATTTTGAAGTAAAATCCTCTGTAATCTTTAGCCACTTAGAATAACCACTATTAACATTTTAATAGTCTATTTCCTTTTTGTAAATAGATTTTTTTTTTAGTGTATAAATAAAATTTTAAAATACACAGTTAGGTACCTAGTTTCACCAGTTAACATTTAAGGGGAATGGTTTTTATTCCTTTGCCACCTTAGAGGTTGATCTGTTGGGGGTAACCTTGGCCCTCTCCATCACTTCTGTGGGGACTGTCCACAAATCCTGCTAGAATTTGCATTCTAGTGTCTTTTTTTTTTTTTTTTTAAAGATTTTATTTATTTATTTGAGAGAAAGAATGAGAGAGAGCACATGAGAGAGGGGAGGGTCGGAGGGAGAAGCAGACTCCCTGCTGAGCAGGGAGCCCGATGCGGGACTCGATCCCCGGACTCCAGGATCATGACTTGAGCCGAAGGCAGTCGCTTAACCAACTGAGCCACCCAGGCGCCCCGCATTCTAGAGTCTTTAGTTATTATCTCTATGTTGAGACTTCCAAATGTGCATCTGTAGTTATGGCTTTTTTATACTAATATAACCAACTGCCTGACAGCGATCTTCAATTGGATGTTTCATAGGACTATGAAGTGTTTCACACACCTCTTTGTGTAAATCTCCATTGCCCTCAGGGGCTCCTTAGGGTGACACACACACTCTTTATAATCTCGCTGACTTATTTCTCTCGTCATCTCTCTACCATTCTCTGACCCTTCTGGGCCTGGCTTCTGAGTCTCTTTCCTTCACCTTGGCCTGGGTACCTCAGATGTCAGCTTTGGTAGCCTGATCTCTGGTAAACGTCTTTGAACCCCTCTTTGCCTTAAGACTGTGTCAAGTGCTCCTGTGTATCCCATAATAGTTTTTTTCTATTACAGCATTTATGATTTTTTGTAGTAGTAGGTTTTTGCCTGTTTACTGGAATATAAGTTTCTTATTCACTCATCTTTGATTCCCTAACACTGAGCCTGTTGCTCAGCACTTAGTAGGAAGATAATAAGAATAGATTGAATGAATGAGCACTATTATGAAATATTTCCATGTAATTAGTCTTTTTGCAACCCCTTTTTTTTTTTTAAGATTTTATTTATTTGGAAGAGCACAAGCAGGGGGAGCGGCAGGCAGAGGCAGAGGGAGGGGGGGAGGGAGAAGCAGGCTCCCCGCTGATCAGAGAGCCCAGTGTGGGGCTCAATCCCAGGACCCTGGGATCATGACCTGAGCTGAAGGTAGACACTTAACCAACTGAGCCACCCAGGTGCCCCATTTTTGCAACATTTTTAAAAAATGTCTTTGATGGTATTTGTGTATCATAGTATACAGTTCCCCAGTGTTTGGGCATCCTACACACCCCCCCCCCCCCCCCCCCCGCTTTTTTATAGCACTGAATTTTCAGAGAAGTTCAGTGTTCAGACGAAGCTTCCACTTAACTTTCTCTTTGGAGATTCAGCTGAATTTGTGACATGCCTGAGCGGTGCATCTGATTAGGATAACAGAAACAGTTTTCCAGATCTCCTGCTTTCTGCTTTATTTCTCTATTCAGCTTATACTGCTCTTATGAGACCTGCATGAAGGTTTGTTTTGTTTTGAGTTCTCTCAAATTTAATGGGCATTTATTTAACAGTGTCATTCTCTGCCCTGCAGGGTGCTTTACTACTTCTGAAAAGAATTCTTTAACTTAGCAGCCTCCCACATATCTGTTTAAACTTCGTAACTGAGTTGTTTGTAGACTGGCTCTTATTTGTGACTTCTGCCTAGTATTATGTTAATGCCTTGGGTAAGGTATGACTTTGGGACTGACCCACATCCAGGACATATGGTACTTCCCTTTGGCAGGTTCTGGCCCGTAAATAGTGGCCCTTTATGTACCCTTACCACCACCACTCACCGCCCAGTACCTCTCTAATCATTTCTTTTCTGATTCTTCCCTGTTTTTCTTTGTCTCATTTCCTAAATGTGTATTTCCCAGCTGCTATCTTTGGCCTTGTTTTCTCCTCCTCTTCTTCCCGGGCAATCTCATAAAACAATTGCAAAGATCACTCACACATTTTACTTCTTGGTTAACACCTCTCTGATTTAGTTGCTTCCTGCATATCTCATAAACCTGAGAGGAAGAGGCTTGGATTTCTTGAGTAGCTCTGTTACTAAATTGCCTTATATATCTCCTGGCAAACAGCTTTTTTTCCCCTTCCTCTACTGAAGTTCTGAGTTGCTCCTGTAATTGCAATTTTTGAAAACAGGGGTCACTATCTTTTCTGTCATTTGGGCTCTAAACCTGGCCAGATCATGTCAGTTCTACTTCTGTAACATTCTTAAATCTGTGACCCACACCCTCATTGTCACTACTACAGTTAATCAGGAATTAATTTTCTCTGCCCTACTCCTGCCCTCCCCCCCACCATATCTTATGAAAACCCACATTCAGAGGGAGCTCAGGGTGCTCACTTTTCATAGCTTCATGATAACTAACCATCTGTTTCAAATTTCATAGTTCTTAACACTCCCGTCAACCCTGGCCCCGCTGTATCAGGGTCTGGTAGTGCTTTTTCTTCTCTGATTAAAAACTTAAAGCACCAGATGAAGAGCTTTTGTGACTTTTCCATAGTTGTTCCAAGTTCAGATAGACCATTGGCTTTCCAATTTTTACCTGCTGCTTAAAAAAAAAAAAAATTGTAGAGTTACTGACTTTGGGGAAGGTGAACTTTATCTCTGAGGCATTCCCAGAAAGATCCAAGGAGTCATTTGGAATCATTGTGACCTAAACCAGTGTAACTTCACTGCTATCAGGTTATTTTTAAGGCTATAGCTTTGATTGTGCTACTTCCCATACCCCAAAATTGTATTTGGATCCCCACTGCTTTCAGAAGTTTTAAATAATTTCCAAACAGCCTGGCAGTCCAGGCTTATTACATACTGGCTTAAAACTAAGTTTCTAGTCTTACCTGTCGTTTCCCACCTTATTCCCATATACCACATGTCATAGCCAAAATGGGTATATCTGGAATGCTCTGCTCATTCCCTCCCCCATACCCTTCCTCTCTGCATTAAGAATTCTTCCCTACTTCGAGACCTAGCTTTGAGTGTCAGCTGTCATAAGTGTTCTCTGATATGCCCAGATGAAAATAATACCACATTTATCTCCTATAACACTTAAAACTTTGTATCCTAGATTATGGTTGTTTATATACATTGCTCCTACTAACTAGATGTTCTCACAAATCAGGATTTACATTTGCATATGCCTGTAGCATCTAACACATAGTAAGAACACTTTTTTGGGGGGGGGTGCACAAATTGTCATTTAATCAGTTTCAGCTTGTGATTCACGTATTCCTTGGGCTAAAGGTGAGAGTATTGTGGGTTGGTTAGTATAGCTCCACACAGAAAGTCTTACTTGTGGAGGTACTTGTATGTAAAGGCATAATTCCCCTTATCTTGCCATGATTCTGCCCCACTAAACTAATTCATTTTGAAGTTTCCAGATAGGGCACCACAGCATAAGTGAGCCTGTGGGCGTGTGTGTGTGTGTATAATTTTTTTTACTTCATGAATCATAGAAGTATACCAATATCCTGAGATGACCAAAGACTCACTCAGAATATAGACCTAATTTCTAGTTCCACACATCAGCTAAGCTTAGATAACTCATTTAAAATCTCTTGGTTTTAGTTTCTTCCGTAGGAGAAAAGTTGCAGATGATGGTTTCTAAATGTCACTTTGAAATGAAAAAAAAAAAGTATATAAATGTTTTAGAACAGCAGGTAGCAAGCTTTTTCTTTAAGGGACCAGATAATACTTTAGGCTTTGCCAGCCATCTGGTGTCTGTTGCAACTACTCAACTCAGCTGTTGTAGCTTGAAAGTGGCAGTAGACAATTAGTAAACTAATGGACCTAGCTATGTTTCAGTATTTTATTTACAAAAACACAGGCAGCTACTGTGCTTTGCTGACCTCTTTAGAAGTTAGTGTCAGTGTAGGCTGACTCAAGAAATCTAAACTGGTCTTAAATGAGATGTAGACTCTTGGCTTTGTTCTTTTCAAATAATGGAAGTAACACTACTTGAATTTTTACAGTACAGATGTGTGAATAAACAGTAAGTCCATTGTCCTCTTCAGCTTTTAATGATTTTTAAAATGTAATTCATGGTATATCCACTTTGGAGAAAGGTCTGGCAGTTTTTTATAAAAGTAAATATACACCTACCCCATGACCCAGCAGTTCTACACCCAAGAGAAATGAAAACATACATTCACAAAAATACTTGTACAACAATAGTCATAGTAGCTCCAACTGGAAACAGCCCAGGCGTCCATCAGCAGGAGAATAGGTAAACAAACTGGTATGTCCAAACAGCAGAATACTACTCAGCAGTAAAAAGGAACGGACAATGAATGCACAGAATATGGATGAATTTCACAAATTAGGCTGAGCAGGAAAGAAGCTTTACCTAAGAGAATACATACAATATGATTTCATTTATATGAATTCTAAAGCAAGCAACAGTTATCAGTGCTGGAAAAAAGCCCAGAATGGTATTTGCCTCTAAGGCGGTGGTCATGGGGTTTGGGAAGGGGCACCAGAGAGCTTGGTAGGGTGGTGTAATGTTACGTCTCTTGCTGGGTGCTTAGATCATATAGAATGCATTTATCAAAACCCTTTTTTAAGTTTTTAAATTTTAGTTAACATACTGTAAATATCTCAGATGTACAGTACAGTGATTCAACACTTCCATACAACACCAGTGCTCATCACAAGTGCACTCTTCAATCCCCATCACCTGTTTCACTCCTCATCCCCTCCACCCACCTCCCTGCTGGTAACCATCAGTTTGTTCCCTGTAGTTAAGTTTGGTATGTCTTTCTCTTTATTCCCTATGCTCCTTTGTTTTGTTTCTTAAATTCCACATAATGAGTGAGATCATACGGTATGTTGTCTTTGACTGACTTAATTTGCTTAGCATAATACTCTAGCTCCATCCATGTCATTGCAAATAGCAAGATTTCATTCTTTTTTATGCTGAGTAATATGCCAGAGAGAGAGAGAGAGAGAGTGAGAGAGAGAGAGTGTGTGTGTGTGTGTGTGTGTGTCTATGTCTATGTGTATGCATGCACATACCACATCTTTTTTTTTTTAAGATTTTATTTAATAGAGAGAGAGACAGTGAGAGAGGGAACACAAGCAGGGGGAGTGGGAGAAGGAGAAACAGGCTTCCTGCTGGGCAGAGAGCCCGATGAAGGGCTCAATCCTAGGACCCTGGGATCATGACCTGAGCCGAAGGCAGTCACTAACCAACTGAGCCACCCAGGCGCCCCCATACCACATCTTCTTTATCCATTCAGCAATTGATGGACGCTTGGGCTGTTTCCATGATTCGGCTGTTGTGGATAAACATCAGAATGCATGTATCCCTTTGAATTAGTACTTTTGTATTCTTTGGGTAAATACCTAGTAGTGTGATTGCTGGATTATAGGGTAGTTCTGTTTGTTTTTTGTTTTTTTTTTTAAGAT
Source organism: Zalophus californianus (assembly GCF_009762305.2). Taxonomy (NCBI): domain Eukaryota; kingdom Metazoa; phylum Chordata; class Mammalia; order Carnivora; family Otariidae; genus Zalophus; species Zalophus californianus. The sequence goes on from NC_045595.1 coordinate 97,584,610, forward strand.
TTTATTTGTAAGTAATCTCTATGCCCAGCAATGTGGAGCTCGAACTCACAACCCTGAGATCAGGAGTCACATGGGGCCCTGGTAGTTCTGTTTTTGTTTCTTTGAGGAACCTCCACACTGTTTTCCAGAGTGGCTGCACCAGTTTGCAGTCCCACCAACAGTATGAGGGTTCTCCTTTCTCCACATCCTCACCAGCACCTCTTGTTTTTTGTGTTGATTTTAGCCATTCTGACAGGTGTGAGGTGATGTTTCATTGTAGTTTCGATTTGTATTTCCCTGATAAGTGATGTTGAGCATCTTTTCATGTCTGTTGGCCATGTGTATGTCATGAATGGAAAAATGTTCATGTCTTTTGCCCATTTTTTTTAATTGGATTACTCATTTTTTTGGGTGTGATTGTCGAAACCCATCTGGTACATTAGAGGTTTGTGTATTTCATTGAATGTCATTGTTTTTTCCTGATTTCCTTTCGTTAATATGCATGATGAAGTAGGGGTGAAGTATACATACAGACATCTGGAACTTGAAATGCATTTAAAAAATAAATGGTGAATAGATACGAGATATAGTAGAATGTTGACTGTAGAATCTAGGTGTGTTGATGGATGTTCATTGACGGTTAACCTTTCCGTGTATATATAACATTGCCAACTGAATATTAGAGAAAAAGAAGACATTTAAAAAAAATACTTATTTGAGAGGAAGTCCATGAGTTGGGGAGGAGCAGAGGGATGGGGACAAGCGAACTCCATGCTGAGCTCATGACCCTGAGATCACGACCTGAGCCGAAATCAGGAGTCAGATGCTCAACCCGCTGAGCCACCCAGGCGCCCCGAGAATGCATGAATACATTTATGTTTCTCTTGATTGTCTTCCAATTGTGGAGTCTTTCCTGTAGAAAATGATTGTTTATCAGTTTTCTTACCAATTTATATATATGTATATGTCTATTCTTATGTGTGTGGGGGGGTATATATGGAATATGTAGGAATAAGTAATTTTCCACTTTTACATGAGTAATAGGAAGAATGTATGTTCTAAAACTTGCTTTGCCCCCATTAATGTGTCCTGTGTTTCCATGTCGGTATGTATTTATCTCATTCCTTTGAATCATTACATAATCCATAGTGTAGAGCTATGTATCCAAGAGATACATATATAGTTATGAATATTCAGATTGTTTCTAATTTTTCTTTTAAAAATTGCTGTGTGTATGTGCCACTATTTATCTAGGGTAGGTAACTGAGAAATGGAATTACCTCTTTATAGTATATATTTATTTTTATATTAATAGACTGTTCTCCTTTATATAATAGACCGAACCAATTTATACTCCCACCAGCAGTGGATAAAAGTACTGGTTTCCCTTCGACTTTCTGAGCAATGGGATATTATCACCCTTTAAAATTTTTTGCCAGTTTGATGGGATTCTGATACCTGGGTGGTTTAATTTGCAGTATCTGGTAACTGCAACTGAGCATATTTTTGTTTGCTCAGTTTCTGTTTTTTTTTTTTTTTTTTTTTACGGTCAATCTCTTTGCTCTCTTTTGTCTCAATTCTTTTATTTAAAAATATTTGTTTTAAATTTAACAATCTTTTAATGGGCTGTTCCTAATCACTTAACCCAAAATATATTGAATAATCCATTATTTCCTCACTGATTTGAAATGCCAACTTTCTTACATGTAAAACTTCATCTTATGGATCTTGGATTTTGTTATCTATATATCTGTTCTTGTGTCATTCTCACAAATTTCACACATGTAAGCTCTATGTGAGCGTTTGTAAAATAAAATACATGTGTGAAATTGTGTGGATACTGTCTGTCCAGTTTTGGTATCATATATGCTCGCCTTATAAAAACCATTTAGGTAACTTACAGAGCATACTAAAAGGATAGTTGGTAGAAAAAGTCTATTCTTTGAAAACTGGGAGAACCAACTAAAGCCATTTGGACATGGTATGTGTTTTAGGGGTAGAGCTCTGTTTATATTTTGTAAAAATTTCTGATTTGGAAATGTTTATTTTCCTAAAAAAATCATATATTTCATCTATTCTCAGGTTTGCTAATTGAAACTGGTTTTATTGATCAAATAAATATTTTTGCATTTGTTTCTACTTAATCTTAAATCTCCCACTTTCCTTGAATTTATTTTAGTCTTGAATTAAAAAGCTGGCTCCTTTTTGTTAATCTTACCTGCTTTTTAGTGAATGAATCTAAGGATTTTCCTTTGCTTCTGCTCTGACTACATTATTGTTTTGAGTTTTGGATATTTCAGGTTTCATTGTCTTTAATCCAAGGATTATTTAGAAGTCTATTTTCTAAATTTTTGTTCTAATTTGTAATATTTACTTTGGTTTTAGAGAATGTAGCCTTGATTTTTTTTTTTTTTTAAGATTTTTAAAAGTTTTTAACTTTTGTTTTTGTGTTTTTTTAACTTAAGTCATGGTCCCTTTAGGGACAGTGTTCCAAGTTTGTAAAGAGTGTATTTCCTGGTGACTACAGAAGTTCTACATGTATTAGGTAACTGTTAGTTGTGTTTTAAAAATACTTACTGGGTGGCTCAGTTGGTTAAGTGTCTGCTCAGGTCATGATCTCAGGGTCCTGGGATTGAGGGCCCCCCTCGTGTGCACGTGCGCTCTCTCTCCCCAGATAAGTAAATCTTAAAAAAAAATACTTTTTGTTATTATTTACTTCATCTATGGATTTCTGAGAGAGGTATGTTAAAATCTGTATATGTGATTGTGGTAATTTTGTAATTTTGTTTTTGCTTTACATATTTTAAGCCATTTAGCATCACAAGGTTCATGGCTATTATGCTGTATCTTCTTGGTGTATTTTTATTAATATGAAACATGTTTGTTCTCTTAATGCTTTTTGACTTTGAATTCTAGTTTGCTTAGAGTAATGATGTCACATCTATATTTCTTTTTGTTAGCCAAGACCCACTTTGTTTTCCACCATCATGTGTTATAATTTTAGGTTTTCTTCTATAAATAGCAGTCAGTGGATTTTTTTTAACCCACCTTGAGAGTGTCTTTTATTTGACTACTGTGAAATTATTCTTGTCATATTATTTTTGGGATTTTAATTTGTTATTAAATTTAAACAAATTAAAATTTTTAACTTTATATAAAATACAAACTAATATAGTGACAAAAGGAGATCATTGGCTGCCTGGTGAATGATGTGTGGATTGCAAAGGGGCACAAGGACTCTGGGAAGTGATAGAAATATTTTGTATCTGTAGCGTAGTGGTGGTTTCGCAGATTACGTAGCTGTCAAAGACTCTGTGGGATTGTGCAGTTGAAATTAATAAAAGTTATGTGTAAATTATTCCTCAGACTGATAAGGAAAAGAAATTAAAATCAACACTTGATGTTGCCAGTAAGTCTTACTGGTTTCTTTGCTTACCATTGCTTTATATATTTTTCCTCTGTCTCTTCTTAAAGAAAACTTTAAAAAATGGCAATATAGAATTACGTTAACTTGTTTTGGAATTTGGTCTATGATTGTCTTTTTTTGAAATTAGATATAAGTTCTTCAAAAAAAAAAAAGACACTGTAGCTAAAACTCAAATCCTCCTTGACCACATCCTCAATTCCAATCCTGATCCCTTCTTATGCAGAGGTAACCACCATTTATAAATTTGATTTGTAAGTCTCTAGTCCATTAACAAACCCTCTTTTATGTATATTTATAGAAATGTAACTCTTTTGAGTGTTTTAAATTTATGTGGTATATATCATTCTGAGGTAACTTTTTTCCACTTGAGGTTTTTGAAATCTGTTTCATTCCTTTTTTAACTACTGTTTATAGTTTTCCATTACGTATTATGTTTTATTCTTTGCTTTGTTTGAGGACACTTACATTGTTAACAATTTTTTGCTATTGCTCTTCAGTTTTTTTGTATTGCATAACCAATTCTTTCAGTTAGGATTTGAGGCTAGTAAGTTTTCTGAGTCTTTGTATGCCTGGAGATGTCCTTTTGTTTATTTAATTGATTGATCTTTTAGTTTACAATAATTTTTCCTCAATTTGGAATAGATTTCATTTTTCGCCAGTGAGATATCTGTCAGATATAGTTCTCTGCCATCTTTTTAGAAGCATTAAGAAATTTTCTCTTTATGTTTGGTGTTCTGAAACTTTACCTGTGTCTGGGTATTGGATGTTTTCCAGTATTTTTCAGTCTTTTCCAATCTAGACACAAAATTTGTTACTTCTTTGAACATTCTTTCCCTTCTTCTCTTTTCTGATGGCATTTCTTTTAGATTTGTTGATGATATTCTGGTTCTGTCCCCCATGTCTCAATAATTTCCATATATTCCCTCCCTCTTTTTGCCCAGTGTTACAAAAAAATCTTCGTTTGAGCTTTTAGCTCACTGAATTTTTCTTTAGCTGGCCAATTCATTAGGTTAGCCTTTCTCCTAAGTTTTTGTTTTTTTAAACCGCCTTATTGAAGTATAATAACAAACAGTAGGCTGCACATATTTAAAGTTCACAACTTGAGTTTTGACATACACTCACATGCACGCATATATACATATTACACTCGTGAAGCTATCACTAATCAAAATAATGAACATAGTCATTACTCCCCAAATTTCCTCTTGCCCCTTTGTAATCAGTCCTCTCTCCCTATCTCCCCAGTCTCCAAGTAGAAATAGACCTGCTTTTTGACACTTCAGTTTGTATTTTCTAAATTTTAAATACACGGAAATGTAGTGTGTCCTTTTTTGGGGTGGGCAAGGAGGGGCTGACTTCTTTCATTTAGTGTAATTATTTTTGAGAAATAGTTCAGGAATAGTATCCCACTGTATGGCTATACCAGAATTTACTTATTAATTCATCTGTTGATGTGCATATTGATTGTTTGTACTTTTTAGTAATTACAAATAAAGCTCCTATGAATATTCATATACTTTACCCTCTGTGAACATGTGCTTTTATTTTTCTTGGTTAAATATCTAGGAATGGATTAGCTGGGTCCTGTTATAGGTGTTTGTGGCTAACTTTTCAAAAAATTGTCAAACTGTTCCTTTGTGTCTTTTTAAAGATTTTATTTATTTATTTGACAGAGAGAGACACAGTGAGAGCGGGAACACAAGCAGGGCGAGTGGGAGAGGGAGAAAGCAGGCTTCCCGCGGAGCAGGGAGCCCGATGCGGGGCTCGATCCCAGGACCCTGGGATCATGACCTGAGCCGAAGGCGTCTTAATGACTGAGCCACCCAGGAGCCCCCAAACTGATTTCTAAAATAGGGCTTTCTTTCTCTCTCTTTTTTTGTTGTTGTTTTTGTTTATTCCCACCAGCAGTGTATAAGAGTTCAGTTGTTCCACTGCTGGGCCATCACTTGGTATTGTCAGTCCCTAGGTTTTCTAGCATTTTGGTGAGCCTGTGGTGGCAGCTAATTGTGGTTTTTATTTGCCCTTTCCAGATAACTAGTTATTGAGCACCTTTTCATAAGCTTATTATTTGCAGTCCTTTAAATCTTTGAAGTTTTTGTTGTGGGCGCCTGAGTGGCTGAATCGTTAAGCGTCTGAGCCTTCTGCTCAGGTCATGATCCCAGGGTCCTGGGATCGAGCCCTGCATCGGGCTCCCTGCTCCGCGGAGGCCTGCTTCTCCCTCTCCCACTCCCCCTGCTTGTGTTCCCTCTCTTGCTGTCTCTGTCAAATAAATAAATAAAATCTTCTAAAAAATTTTTTGTTTTGTTGTAAGAGTTCTTTACATATGCTAAAGGCAGGTAAGTCCTTTGTTAGTTACATGTTTTGTAAATATTTTCTCCTGGTCTTTGGGTTGCTTTTTTATTTTCTTACGTGTCTGGATTTTTCTTTAGAATTTAACTCTTCTCCAGTTCAGCTTATCTAATGAGTTTTTTATTTTAATAATCAGGATATGAAATCTGATTTTTTAAAAATTGCCCTTTCACCTTCTCCTCTGTATTTTAAATATATTTATGCTTTTTTCCTTCTTGCTCTATTTGCACCCACTTCTGGTATTAGTTACTGTCTTTGTTGAGCTTGATACTTTATCAGATTAGTTTTTTCTCAAATATTTGGTGATTATTGGTTCTCTGCTCCTCCTCTTTGTTTCTGGTTACAGGAATCTGGGATGTAGGTAGCATAGGCCAGCCAAGAGCTAGTCTAGGTATGGGGACTCTCTACTCCTTTACGTTTTCACCAACCTACCCAGGGCATTGCCAAGTTTTTTAGCCCAAGCATCCACTCCCTGCTGCCACTTCAAAGTAGATGATGTTGCTACTGATAGTAGTTGCTTGACACCAGGGGCAAGTGTACATTGCGGGGTAGGAGCAAAGTTACACTCAATGTGGCTGATCCTGCTATGGAGTCCTCTAGTCATCTGGTCTTTAACTCAGAGCTCCCTCCTCTTCTCCTTCCTTGGTGGGCCAACTCACTTATTTCTGGAAAGCCTTTTCTGATGAAATCCCTTTCCTTCCTCTTCCTGCTAGAGACGCTTCATTCTTTCTTTGTCTTTTTTTTTTTTTTTTTTTTTACCCTAGCACTTGATGTCTGTAATTCTTTGTTTATACATCTGTCACTTGTGATAACTAAACTCTAGGAGAGAAGGAACAGATGTTACTCTGTAAATTTCTATCACCTGGAGCAACTGTAGAATGCTTGAATGATATTTTTCAGACAATGGAGTTTAGATTATAAAAGGTAACAAATTGGGGCACCTGGCCGGCTCAGAGCATTCAACTCTTGATCTCAGGGTTGTAAGTTTGAGCCCCACACTGAGTGTAGCGATTATTTAAAATTAAAATCTTAAAAAAAATGTAAAAAAGATGACAACTTGAGGCTGCCAGGGAGAGCAGGTCAGGTAAAGGTACCACATTGGAGAGGTACTGATCTGAATGTCACTCTTACTAGTAGGCTAATCTTAGGCAGGTTATTTAGTCTTGTTTAATTATTTTAATAAACGTATAAAATATATATGCATGTGTATATGTACATATTTTTATTATAAAAATAGTACATGCTGATTAGTTTTAGAAGACTTTAATAAAAAAAGATTTTATTTGAGAGAGAGAGAGAGAGAGAGAGAAAACACAAGCAGGGAGGAGGGGCAGAGGGAAAGAGAGCCGACACCTTGCTGAACAGGGAGCCAGATGCGGGGCTCAATCCCAGGACCCTGGGATCATGACCTGAGCCGAAGGCAGACGCTTAACTGACTGAGCCACCCAGGCGCCTGGAAAACCCACCCTTTCAGTGGGGATTTTTTTTTTTTTTTTTTAAGCCAGGCCAGGAGCGCCGGAACAAATGATTTTTTAAATAGGTGGTACTGGGACAACCGATATCTACATGCAAAACAATGAAGTTGGACCCCTTCCTCATGCCATACATAAAAATGAACTCAGGGCGCCTGGGTGGCTCAGTCCATTAAGTGTCTGACTCCTGATTTCATCTCAGGCCATGATCTCATGGTTGTGGGATCAAGCCCCATGTCAGGCTCCACGCTCAGGATGGAGTCTGCTTGAGATTCTCTCTCTCCCTCTCCTGCTGCCCCCCCGCCCCCGCCATCCCTGCTCACATGCACTTCTCTCAAAATAAATAAAATCTTTTTAAAAAATGAACTTGGGGCACCTAGGTGGCTCAGTCAGGTCTTGATCTCTCAGGGTCATGAGTTCAAACACCATGTAATTAATTTTTTAAAAATTTAAATTTTTTTTTACAAAATTGAACTCAAAATAGATTGAAGACCCAAACATTAGAGCTAAAACTATAAAATTCTTAGAAGAGAACAGATGCACGTCTTCATGATTTTGGATTAGGCAATGGTGTTTAAGTATGACACCAACAACACAAACAACCAAAGAAAAAAATAGATAACTTGGACTAGTCAAGGTTAAGAACTTTTCTGCCTTAAAGGGACCCTATCATGAAAGCAAAAAGATTCCAGAGAATTGGAGTAAACAATTCTATATTTGAATAGAGGCTTGTATCCTTAATATATTTTAAGAAAACCTCTTAGAACTTAAATTAAAAGACAATTTAAAAATGGGTCCAGGATCTTAACAGACAGTTCTCCAAAGATACAAATGGCCCAGAAGCTCATGAAAAGATGCTCAACATCATTAGCCGTTAGGGAAATGCAAATTAAAGCCACATTGAGATACTACTTCACACCCACTAGGATGACTGTATAAAAAGACAAAAACTGTTGATAAGAATATGGAGAAATTGGAACCCTGCTGGTGAGAATGTAGAATGGTACAGCTGCCTTGGAAAACAGTCTGGTACTTATTCTAAGTTACTATAAGACCTGGCAATTCCCCTTATAGGTGAAGGGAATGTGAATTAACCTCAATAAAAAGTAAACTTTAAAAATACAAATATATCAAAAAAGTAAAAAATACAGATATACAAAGGATTTTAAACTTGTACTTGTCCATAGGATTTTTTTTTTTTTTAATTAGACCTCTCTTTTAAACTGTGAACAGAATGCTGATTTATTTACCAAGGGGATGCAGTTTCTAGTCATTAGAATTCTGAGGAGGGGCACAGTCCTTTAGTATTTAGGTACCATCAAGTAACTAAGAAGTTCGCAAAAGTTAGGGAATCAGATCACAGGGTCTTAAAGTGTGTTGAGTGGATATGTATGTTCAGGCCTCGATGAAGCTTAGTAACTCCCCATGTGTCCAGATTATGCGTCCTGGCATTATATAATAAAGAATTTGTAAAAAAAAAAAAAAAAAAAAAATTATTTGTATGGTCTTTGTCCCAGGTGCCTGGCACAGAGGTTCTAAAAACCATTGGAATTTCCTGATGGGAGTATCTATATTATGCTAATGGAGTGACTCATGGTAGGCCCTTCCAATAGCTTCTCTGGTCCTTAGAAAAACCAGTCATGTGATTAGAGGGCTGGGACTTTGAACTAGCCTGACCTTTAGGGAGGGAAGAGAAGGGGGCTCGAGACTGGGTTTAATCACATGGCCAGTGACTTAATCATACCCAATACTGAAACTCCAGTAAAAACTCTAGACACTGAAACTTAATGGAGCTTCCAGGTTGGGGAACACATTAGTGTGCTGGGAGGGTGATGTTCCCTCATTCCACGAGGATATGGCATAAAAAAACTGCATTCCCTCCCAGACTCCACCCTGTATGTGTGTGTGTCGTTTATAACAAAACTGTAATCTTAAGTGTAGCCCTAAGTTCTGAGTCATTCTAGCAAATTCTCAAACCTGAAGGAGTATTGCAGGCCTCCCAGATTGGTAGCCAGTTGGTTTAGAAGTTCAGGTGACATCTGAAGCGAGGGCATTCTTGTGGAGGGCCATGCCCTGAGTTAGTGGAGTCTGTGCTACTCTGGGTGGTTGGTGCCAGAACCGGATTGATTGTTGGACACTTGGTTGGGGTTGAAACAAAGTGGCTGGTCAGGACCCATATTTCCGTCCCTGAATGACATGGAGTAAACCTTGGCCAGATTTTTTGCTGCTTAGTTTCTATTATAGACTCCACATTAACAAACCTCATTTGTGAAAATGTTTTTTGAGAGTAAAGCGTAATTGATTAGGTTAAGATTTAAACCTTAAATTTAGCCTTAAAGCCGAGTTGCAGTATCATTACAAAAATGGTTCTAGTTTTGTTGTTGGCCTTTTTTCACCCTTGAGGTTTGTTTTTATGTGGTCGAATTTCTTGACTTTTAGTTTCCTTTCTATAATGTGAATATTTAGATATTACCCTTACCCCTTTTTTTCAGATGGGAGTAGATACTTCCCCAAGGTCACAGCAAGAAAGTGGTCAGGCCAGGATCTCAGTCTAAGTCTCACTCCAGCATAGCCCATGCATATACCCACCCTGCTCCATGGCCTCCTGCTGCATCTGTCCTACCATCCTTTCCCTCAACAAAAACAAAATGAGAGAGAAGAAAGGGATTTAAAAGTTGGGGCTTCTCAAGGAACAGAAACGAAGAGGAGAGAGTCAGTTCCTATGTTAGAGAACTGTAGAAGTTTTTAGTCATTGATAGTTCTGTTTGCCCTTCGATCTTAAAGAGTGTAAGTCCAGAAGTAGCATTTATTGTACTTCTGTATATACTATTAGAACAATGATAATATAAAAACACTAAGGGCACCTGGGTGGCTCAGTCGGTGAAGCGTCTGCCTTCAGCTCAGGTCATGATCCCAGGGTCCTGGGATTGAGCCCCACATGGGGCTCTCTGCTCATCAGGGAGCCTGCTTCTTCTCCCTCTCCCTGTCTACTGCTCTGCCTACTTGTGCTTTCTCTCTCTCTGTCAAATAAATAGATAAAATCTTTTTTAAAAATTTAAAAAATAAAAACACCAATTATGACATTAAGCCTTTTGGTATTTCATATTTATTGTGAATAAACATCTTTGGTTATAATTCTGACCTCATACTATTCAAAATGCTGCTGTTTCTTCAGAGTTTAGTGCATGTTAGTTTCTTTAGTTGGTTAATGACTTAAGGAAAAAATTTTTTTTTTTTTAAGATTTTATTTGTCAGAACACAAGCAGGGGGAGCGGCCTGCAGAGCTAGAAGCTCCCTGCTGAGCAGGGAGCCCGACGCAGCACTCCATCCCAGGACCCTGGGATTATGACCTGAGCCAAAGGCAGACACTTAACCAACAGCTACCTATGCATCCCTGACTTAAGGAAATTCTTGAAGGATTTTAAGCTGGGGAACATCAGTAATATAATCACGATTTAGGCTTCATTTGCTGTTCCCTGCTTGCATTAACTAGAATTGATTCAGACATGGCACACTGAACAGGCTCCATCTGCACCATCCATTACTAACTAGGGTGCCCCCAATTTGATCCCCATCAGTGTGTTAAGCCTATCCGCAAACTGCATCTAAGGAACTGTATATAAGAGTAGTAATTTACAACTTGTTTTTCTAGTATTTTTTTTTCTTAGTAGGAGAAAGGAGGTTAAGTTGATAAATTGTTGCTACCCTTACGAGTAATCCTTCATATATGATATTTATAAGTAAGATTAATTTTAAATATTAGGTTTGGGTCTTAGCAAAAGGAACATATTCAAGTAGAGAACTCATTTTAGTGCTGGAAATCACTTCTATTCTTATTTTTATACTCCTTACATTCAAAATTGACTTAATGGCCACTAGTATATGGCATCAGATTTGAGACATGGTTATTAATTTGTGTATCTTTTTTTTTTAAAGATTTTATTTATTTGACAGAGACATAGAGCAGGAACACAAGCAGGGGGAGTGGGAGAGGGAGAAGCAGGCTTCCCGCGGAGCAGGGAGCCCGATGTGGGACTCGATCCCAGGACCCTGGGATCATGACCTGAGCCGAAGGCAAACACTTAACGACTGAGCCACCCAGGTGCCCCTGTGTATCTTTTTTTTTTTTTTTAAGATTTTATTTATTTTAGAGAGCGGGGGCAGAGGGTGAGGGAGAGGCAGAGAATCCCAAACAGACTCCACACTGCGCTCAAAGCCTGACATGGGGCTCAATCTCCTGACACTGAGATCATGACCTGAGGCGAAACCAGGAGTCGGACTCTCAGTTGACAGGCACCCCAATTTGTGTATCTCTTTTATGAACATATCTCTTAAACTTTTTTTTTTAAAGATTTTATTTATTCATTTGAGGGAGCGAGAATGAGAAAGAGAGCACATGAGGTGGGGGAGGAGCAGACTCCCTGCTGAGCAGGGAGCCCGATGCGGGACTCGATCCCAGGACTCCAGGATCATGACCTGAGCCAAAGTCAGTTGCTTAACCAACTGAGCCACCCAGGCGCCCCGGAACATATCTCTTTATAGGAAGTTTTAGCACTTTTTCATTGTGTAATGGTTCTTTAGAAAGCATATTTGGATATAGCTTGTTTGTGTCTGTTTTACGTTTATTCACTTTGTAACTTTTTACAGATTTCATTTACATTATTTTTCCTGGAAATTGAAAATCAAATTTTGAAAATAGTATATTACTATTTTGGGATGACTTAAAATTAAACACAGCTAAATAATTAAACTCTTAGCACTTTTGTTTCAAACTTACCTACCGCATCAGTCAGCAAACTGCCATGGCCTCAATCTGCATGTTTCTGTAGAGTTTTACAGAGTGTGGAACACAGCCAACACTTGTTAGTCAACCCTGGTCTGTTGAATGGAGGATTTTAACTATTAGTTCTTATAAACATCTAGATCTGAAAGAATTATTTCTCCTATATCTTATTAAAATAGCCTTTGGACTTTGCATGTGTTTCATTTCCCTCTATAGTAAATTGAGCACTTCTTTGAGATTGGTCTTCCTTTTCTTTTTCTGCAACAGGATTGCCGTATGTGATAGGGAAGTGATGCTATCTGAAGGTGACACGCTGTCCTCCTTTCTTCCTTCTGTCCTCTCGTTCCCTATTTTGGCCTCCTGGTAATTGGGGCAAGGGAGGATGGGTGGTGCTAGTTTAAATTAAGGTGAAATTGCTTTAATTATTTCTCCTTTACTTGAAGGTGGGGGAGGGGTGGGCAGTTTCCTGCCCACATTTAAGAAATAAAAGTTACCTAGCTTTTGGCACAATCTGTTTTGGAGTCATGGGGTCTTTTGAAAATCAGAAAAACATTGTAGAGCGATTCTCCAGGGGATAAAAAAATGGATATATTTAGAAATATACCAGAAATCTCAAAAACTGAAGTTAATCCTTGCCTGGGGGTGGTGGGAGTCCATAGATTATAGATAGGAACCTCTGCTCTGGCCCCTGTGCTGGTAATAAGAGTCAGGCAGACAAACAAGTATGTTATTAAGACTGGGAAATAAAGCTGATTAATTCAACTCCAGAGAATTAAATGTTTTCACTATTGCTGTATCTAGGGATTTATTATCTTTTGATCAATTTTGAAACATGTAAATACAAATGTGTGACTTTAACAATATATTCTAATATATAATCTTGGTGACAGCATCTGATGTGAGAACTCTGAATATAGACATTTAAGAAAATGATTTTAGATATTCCCAAAATAAGTCACTGGCTTAGGATAGATTTGTTTTAGTGTTTCCAGATTGTGAAGGAAAAAAGACTAAAAAAGACTAAAAGACAACACCCTTTGTTGAAACTTAGGTATGCCAACTCTTGCTTTTTGCTTAGCAGTAGTTACAAAGTCCATTAATTGGGGCACTTTTTCTGGTCTTGTCCTTTCTTGCTTTTGCGTGAGCATTCTACTTGACTAGTGTTTCCTAAACATTATTCATTGAATACCATCTTCATGATTTGCCTTCTGTGCACATTTCCTGGCTGTTCTTTAAGGCTACTCACTTTATAAAACCTAAATTTATGCAAATAATTATTGTGAAATATGGGATTGAGGTACTAATTCTTTGCTGTTTTGACGCTTAAAGGAACATGTGCCTATGAGGGTTTTATTTCACCTAAAATCATCTTTTTATCTCACTGGAGGACATCAAGTTCATTTTGGGGAACATTCCCCTATGTGCTGAGGTTTTAGAGCTCTGACCTTGAACCAGAGTATCATCATGGAAGCTATCTGTATCCAAGTGTCAGTGGAGATGAGGGGTCCTGGGATGGGTGGGTGCTGCCTGCTGAAATATCTTTTGCTTGGGCAAATTTGTGTTCTGAATATGGAGATTTTTGGCTGTGTGCATGGCAAAGCTTGGAATCCTAGCCTTATAACAGTTGGTTTATTTCTTTAGTATGCCCCCCATACCTCCCACACACATACAACATACGTGTGTATCTCCAATTTTCCTAAGTTTTATTTTCTTTTGCAGGTTTGATCTTGCTCTTCTACCTAGTCTTTTATGGGTTCCTGGCTGCACTCTTCTCATTCACAATGTGGGCTATGCTTCAGACTCTGAACGATGAAGTTCCAAAATACCGTGACCAGATTCCTAGTCCAGGTAAATATATTGCAGTTTTTGTGGCTTTTCACTAAATTTGGTTATACTTTGGGGTGCCTGGGTGGCTCAGTTGGTTAAGTGTCCAACTCTTGGTTTTGGCTCATGATTTCGGGGACTTGAGATCAAGCCCTGCGATGGGCTCCCCACTGAGTGGGGAGTGTGCTTCTTTCCCTCTCCCTTTGTCCCTCCCCCTGCTCATAGCCTTGCGTACGCACGCTCTCTCTCAAAATAAATCTTTTTTTTTTTTTTAATCTGGTCATACTTTATCTTCACTGTACATTTTTTACATAGGTAAAAGTTAAACTTTGGGGTTAGGTAATGTGAAAATTTTGATTTTTTTTGTTTGTTGTTTAATATTTACATACTGATATAAAGACCTTTAATATTTACATACCGATATGAAGACCTATAATATTTACATACTGATATAAAGACCTGAGCTGATAAATCTTGAGTCCTTTGCCAGGAGTAAGCAGGAATGAATATGGAGAATTACAGTGAAGCCAGATTTGACCAATATGGTTATGAGTGGCTTTTCTGAATATTGTGTGGCATTTTCACTTGCCTTGAGTAATTTACTTACAAAGTATATAGTTTAGCTCTGGCTTGGGCTAGATAGCATACGTCTTGTAAAATACAAGCATCGTATCTTTAATTGCTTAATATGGAAGTGGTAAGAAATACTAAATAATGATACATCAATAGGGAATAAAATGAGTATACTCTTACCTTACTGTGTTTATTCTTGTCCATCGATTGTTGAAAGGAAAAAAAATTCTCTAGTATACTCCACCACAGAAAAAAATCGTAACTGAAACACTTGTTTAAATCATATTTTCTTACTCCTGATTTCATTCTTTTAAAAGTCTTTGAATGCCAGCTTTGCCTTTGCTGAACATGGCTCTTGTCCTCAAGCTGCTGGCAGTTTTTATAGAAGAAGATAACAATGTGCAGAACTCCAGTATGTGTAATTCCCCAAAATGTGAACAACTTCTTGAGATAATAGAGAAGGGCAGGCTCCTCATGGAAGAGGGGCATTTGGATAGCAGGCAGGGTGGACAGGCAGGCCAGGGAAGGTAAGAGTGTCATGGGAGGTTTCTTTCTGGAGCAGTGGTTCTCATCCAACAATGATTGGCTCCCGCGGGGCCTTGTGGTCATGTCTGGAGACAGTTTTGGTTGTTACAACCGGAGAGGTGCTGCTGGTGAGCAGAGGTAAGGGATGTTGCTAAACGTCCTACAATTCACAGGACAGCCCCCCCTGCAACAAGACTTATCCAGCCCAAAATGTCAATAGTGCCAACGCTGAGGAACCCTGAGTCTAGATCCTTGCTTACTGCATGGATTCATGAGCCTTACCAATAGCCAAACTGCACCAGTTTCCCCAACCATCTTTTCTTGGAACATTTTGTTCTAAGGATTTTTCCTTATTTTGCTGCTAATATTTGCGCAAACATCAAGAATCACTCTTCTTCTTTTTAGTTTATTTGACCAAGTATCAGAGACTAGCTCCATGCTCATTTTCCCCTCATCTCTCACTGTCGCCCTGTTTTCTTTCTAGATTTATTTTGAGAAAGCAAGTGTGTGCACATGCGTGAGTGGGGGAGGGGCAGAGAGAGGGAGAGAAATCTCAGACACCCTACTGAGTCGGGAGGCCAACATGGAGATCCATCTCACGACCCTGAGATCATGACCTGAGCTGAAATCAAGAGTCAAATGCTTAACCAACTGAGCCACCCAGGCACCCCTACGTAGCTTAATTCTAGAATAATTGTTTTTCTTGCTACCTAAGTTATGTGACTTTATTACCACTGAACATGATCCAGTCTATTTCAGAAATATTATACTGTTTATAACCACATGAATAATAAAGGCAATAAAATGTGTTCCATATATTTCAGTTTCAAACTGAGTTATTTAAAATTATTTACAACTGTATTGTAGTACTTAAAGTCTTATCAGTAATTTAATAAACATACATGCACATACATATGTATAATATTGGATGAATATATATTAGCTTGTTAAACAAAATTTTCTCTTTACAAAGTGATTAAGGTTAGTATCTTTTCTTTCTACTTGTATTTTCTATAGTATATACAGTATTTAAAATACTGGGTTTTTTGCATTGACCTTATTTTTAATTTTAAATGACATTTCAGTAATATTGTTTGTACCTGGTAAAATAAATGCTAGTTTGAAATTGGTACATATAAGTAACCTATCCATACATATAACATAAACACGTACTGCTCCTCACACCCTGACAGACATGCACATTGTCTGTACATATTCTCATACTCCAGTGGTTCAAATTGGAAGGAGATAGAGGAGTTAATTGTAGTCTCTCTACATTCTCTGGATGTTCTTCATTTTGGATAAGACAAGACTATTTGGAGGAATTAAGCATACCATGTCAAAAATGCTCCTGTACTATACACACCTGCCATGGTTTTTTACTTAAGAGTTTCAAATAGGCTGTGAAGTAGCAAGTTACTAGGGGTCCAAGAGCATTGTCAGGCAAGGTCTGAGAAGTAACTGGTATCAGGAATTCAGTTTTAGGGGCACCTGGCTGGCTCAGTCAGTAGAGCATGCGACTCTTGATCTCAGTTGTGAGTTCAAGCCCCACGTTAGGTGTAGAGATAACTTAAAAAATAAAATCTTAAAAAAAATTCAGTTTTATACTTTCAGGTCTTAATACAGAGTTTTTGTAAATTCAGTCATTAAAACAGTCCCTTAGAAATTAGTCATGTAAAGGAATGTAGTCTTTTGTGTAAAGCATAGATATCTTCATGGTTTTCATTAAAATTTCTTTAGTTTAGAAATCTGGATATTTTATGTTGGGTTTTTCTTAGAGTTAGGTGTTTTCAATATAGTTATGTACAAGCTGCCTTGATTCTGTTACTTTTTTACTTGGAGGATATATCTTCCTCTTATAAAACCTTAAAAAATAAAAACAATTTCATACATATGCAGATGGTCACTTAATATGTTGGACAGTAAGACGTTTTATTCCTTCATTTAAGACTTACAAAAAGTCTTAAAAAGTTATTATAGATAAAAGATTTTGCAGTGGATGGAAAACCAGGCATAGGAGATTATCCAAATACAATTGATCTCTGGTATGTTGACGTAGGTGAATGGGGAGTTTAATTAAGGAGGTCTTTTGTGCTGAATGTTGACTAAGATTTGCTCTGCCATGTAGGAACACTGTTTCATCATTATTTGGGTAGCACTGCATCTAGTTTAACTTAAGATTCATGCAAACCCAACACAGGCAAGTAAAAAAACTGGATCTGATCTAAAATGTAACACTGTATTTAAAAAAACAACAAAAACAAAATATAACACTGTCTGTTAGCCATACTGGAATTAAAATACAATGAAAAAAAAAAAGAACTAGATGTCTGTGAGCAGCAGTTTTAATGGAAACTAAAACAACTCTTGTTATTTGTATATTTTCAGATTTAGTGCAAGGCATGGCATCTCTAATAACTTTGATATGGGAAATGTTTAGAGACTAGTGAAAATTTTAGGACTGTTTTTAAGCCTGAGTGCAAGGCTGAATTAATAATCTAGATCTAATGCCTTTTTTTTTTTTTTAAGATTTATTTATTTATTTGAGAGGCAGAGTGTGTGTGTGCAAGTTGGGGAAGGGGCAGAGGGGCAGAAGGAAGGGGAGCCTGACCTGGCAGACCATGACCTGAGCCAAGAGTTGAATGCTTAACCAACTGAGCCACCCAGGCACCCCTAGATCTAATGCTTTTTAAACAAAGAAAGCTTATATTAAAGTTGGAAGCCTGATTATCTTTCTTACAGATAAATATGCTTACATTTTCTTTTCTTAAACTCATTCAGCATGTTCTGTATACGTGGGTGTTGACTCCTGATACGAAACTGTTGGTGGTTATATTCCAAACTCATCATGTGAAAATGACATTTTAATTATAGAGCAGTGTTTATTATTGAAGGAAGAATAGTTAACCTTAGAGTTAAAATTGTATATAGGCCTCTTTCATTGAAGTAAGTTCTATGTTTCCATACAGTTGTAATTTGAATGACAGAAGTGGGGAGACTGATTGGCTAAAATTTTTCTCCTATTAATAGCAAATTGACAAAACCTAAAAATATTTGATAGAAATAAATGAAAATAGGAAGTACAAACTAAAATCTACAACTTTTTAAGTCAGGAACAGCAATTATAATTAACTGTGGATAATCAGGTTTAGGGGAGGTTTTTAACTGATAATGTCAGATTATTTTGAAGATTTGCAGTTCTCTTCCATTTAAATATCTGTGCCTTCATAATCAGAAGTGAGAAGTTCTTGATAATTTCAGCATATCTGTGAACACAGTTTTCCTTATAATTTAATGAGATCTGCCCTTACGATATAAGAGCAAGGAGAAAGAAGGGAATTTCCTGCAGTTAATTTTCCCCCTTTTTCTTTTATCTCTTTATAGGACTTACAGTTTTTCCAAAACCACTAACTGCATTGGAATATTCATTCACTGTGTCTGATCCACGGTCCTATCAAGGGTACATTGAAGACCTTAGGAAGTTTCTAAAACGTAAGTATGTTTTCTTAGAGTGAGGTAAAAGATTTTAGTTATTAGCGAAACCATAGGATAGTGATTACTTTTAGAAAACCAAATAATGATTACTTTTAGAAACATCTTTCTTAGAGTCTGTTTTACCTTTTTTTTTTTTTTCTGTTAAACACAGTCCACTGAGAGGACTTGCAGGTAGATTTTATAATTAGTCATAAGAATATTCTAACTTATGGAAAGACATAGGGATCTAAGCCGAGTGGGCAGTTGATTTCTTTTCTGTAATAAGTGCATGAGTAAGTCTGTTGAGACATAACATATTTATATCTGCATTAAAAAGTATTTAAGACAAAACTAAATTATACAAAATAATGACTTATGTATTTGGATCTTTTGGATCCAATGTACTTACGAAGGGGAAAAGGAATGGTATTTATCATTTAAAAAAACAAAACCAAATACCTGTCCGCTGTGGGTTTTGGAGTTAGCAGGCTGTTACAGTCATCCTAACCCAGTTTTTCCTCTTGTTTTGTTTAACTTAACTCTGTGGTATTAACATACACATGAATAATCATCACATGCCCTGGCCTGTTGGTTCTTAATCGCCTCACCTCTTCCTCGGGCACAGAGCTCTACATTCATTCCTTAGAACATATAGGACCCCATTGCCAAAATGACTGATTAAATAAGGCTTTCCTGACACAACCTTCTGGTTCGCCTGTTTAACTTTCCCTCACTATTTTTCTACCTCATTGGGACTTCCACTTCACTGTTTTATTTTATCCCAGCCCCTTCTCCCTTACTTCCCTTTTTACCAAGCTTATTAATTCCATGGTTTTTCTTTCTTTTTTTTTTTTTCTTAAGATTTTATTTATTTATGTGAGAGAGAGAGCAGGAGAGGGCCAGAGGGAGAAGCAGACTCCCTGCCGAGCAGGGAGCCCGATGTGGGACTCGATCCCGGGACTCCAGGATCATGACCTGAGCCGAAGGCAGTCGCTTAACCAACTGAGCCACCCAGGCGCCCCTAATTCCATGGTTTTTCATTTCATTTTTAGTTTTGCCAGTACTCTAAAATCCCTTACCTGTCAGTCTGTCATAAAATGCACATGGATGAAGCCACGTAATTCTAGTAATTCTCCTAGATGAAACCGTATAATTCCTGGATGAAGCCCGTTCTTTGAGCCTGCCCCCTGAGCAGCCTGCTGAAGGCTTTCCTCAGGACTAATCAGCACAATGAATATTTTACCACCTCCCTCAAAGTGTACCAGCTCTACTACCTGGCAATCCTATTGAATTTCTCTGGATAAGTCTCTGACGGGATTATTTCCAACCTCTACTCAAACCTCTGACCCGTTACCTTTCCCACTATAACTCACTTCATATAACCTGCCTTCCTCCTTAAAGAAATAATGGAAGTACTCAGATGGGAATTCCACCAGTTTTCCCATTACCAGTAAAACAGACCTACAGTTACAGTCATTTTGTCTATGATATTTCTCCTGCTTTGATGCCCTTCCTCGCGTTTAAGGCCACCTGTACCAGTCCTGCTTTTTGGATCTTCTTCTTTCAGTGCCTTGGAAGCATTGTTAACTATTCCTTTTCCAGTGTGGATAGAGCCTCACTTCATTGGATCCTTCCATCAGCATGCAGAAAGTCCTCGACTTCTCTTGTCTTAAATCAAAAAGCTGTTGATCCTACACCTCCACTTGGCTGCCTTTCGAAATCTCCTTCCCTTGATAGTTTAAGGATGTTTTTGTCAGAATATAATCCGTGATTTAAAAATCAAATAGTAAGGAAAGGTCTATAAGGAAAACCATTTCCTGTCCTCCTTTTTAGCTGCAATCCTATTAATTTACTCAACAAATATTTTTGGAGGGCCTTCTTTGTGTCGAGTACTCTTCTAAGTTCTGTCAGTGAACACAGGAAACGTGTTCATGGAGTCTATAGTCCTGTGGTGCATGGGAGGGTGATGAGTGCAGTGGAGGGACATGAGGCACAGATGGAGAGAGGGGAAGGGTTACAGTTTTGAACAGGGTGGTCTAGGAAGGTCTCATGGAAGGGGATCCTTGAGGAAGGATCTGAAGGTGAGGGAACTAGCCCGAGGCTTAAAATGTCACAGTTTACCAAGGAAGCGAGACGGCCTGGATAGAGTAAGCCAAGGTGAGAGTTGTAGGAGCTCAAGGTCAGGGAAGTACAGGAGGACTAGGTTGTGTAGGTCTTCAGAGGCCATCGTTAAGTTCTTTGGTTTTTACGCTGACTAAGTTGGAGGTTTTTAGGCAGGGAATAACATCATGTGACTCGAATTTTTAAAGGATCACTTAGGCTGCTTTTTTGAGACTATGGGGGAGGGGAAGCAGGGAAGCTAGTTAGGAGGCCATTACACTAATGCAGAGGAGTAGAATGGGGGTATGGCAAGAGAGGAAGCAGTGGAGGTTGTGAATAATCTGATTCTGGTTACATGTTCAGTGGGAAAGAACTCCATGGTTTTGAACTTTCTCTTACGGTATTTTTTTCTGTATCTCCAAATATTATATTTTCCTGCTGGTTCTTGATCTATCACTTTTATACATCGTCTTTACTTCCTGCCATGACAGATGACGATTTACCTCACATGCCTCAGACCTCCCCCACCCACCCAGTTCAATAATTGAGTTACTATTTTTAGCTTCGTTATTGGTCACCTTTTTATACTTAGTCTTTATGTCTTAATTCTGTCATCTGTAGACACTCTTCTGACTTCCTTATTTGTACACTGTCATTTGAGGTATCCTTTTGAGTCCCTTTTTTTCCTGGAAAACTCTAGAGCTTTTCCCCTCCTTCCATATTCTGTACAGGTAATTGTTTAAGCCTTTAACTATCCAGCTGTCATTTTTGGGACTCCTTTTTATCACTTTAGTTGGATCCACTGTTTATTGGCTCCTGCCTTCTTTTTTCTTAATTTACTGCCTAGTTTAATGGGGTATATCTATTTCAAGTAACTTCATAAGAAAAGAGACGAGATGTAAATTTTGAGTCCTTTCATTTCTGAAAATGACCTAATTTTGCATTTATAGGTGATAGTTTAGCTATATATAGAATTTTAGTTCCTTTGTTTTTGCCTTTTTCTCCTCTGCAAGGCCGGTTTTTTCATTCTGTTTCTAAATGTATTTCTTTTGGATTCTAAAATTTGTTTTGGTTTAAGTTTTATTTTGTTCAGATTAACCTTTTTCCTTTCAGGTCTTCCCTTTTCCTTTCCTGTTGACCTTTCTTTTTCTTATTTTAGGCTTTCGTCAGGTGTATAGGGCTCTTTGGTTACTCTGTCTGGGATTAGTGATCTATGTCCCATCATGCCTTGGACTCGGGGCGAGGGGGGTCTTCATAATCTGACCATTCATCATTACAACTCCTTGCATTAGAGTGATTTTGTATTGAAGTGGAACATGGCATGATACAAAAATGGTCACTGATGAACTGACCTATACCAAAAGGTATATGCAGTCAAACCCTTGGGGGAAATTGGTGAAGGCCTCGGAATATTTCTTGCAAAATGATCTTTATGATTGTGCCACCAAAGTCAAAAAGGAAGTGATGAATGTTGTGAGGTACCTATTGTGTTGTAGAAGTTTAACCCTATCTTCCAAATATTTGAATTCTTCTTTTAAATGAGTACATAATTTACAATTGTATCCTAACTTTGGCTAAATAAAAGATGAAACCAAAGATTTTTTGACAATTTTTTTCCAAAGTAAAGATCTACACTTTCTTATAAAGACATTTACTGGGGCACCTGGGTGGCTCAGGTGGTTGGGTGTCTGTCTTTGGCTCAGGTCATGAGCCTGGGATCCTGGGATGGAGCCCGTATCAGGCTCCCTGCTCAGTGGGGAGTCTGCTTCTCCCTCTGCCTGCCACTCCCCCTGCTTGTGTGTGTGCGCGCGCGCGCGCTCTCTCTCTCTCTCTCTCTCTCTCTCTCACTCACTCTAATAAATAACTTTAAAAAAACCCCACACATTTACTTTGAAATTTTTGTTCCTGTTTTGGTTGAATTCACTTTAGGTGGCCTTTTTCTGGTACCAGTTGTACCCACACACCAGTAGTTCTTATTGAGGTACTGCTGTAGCATATCTTAACTATTTGTGAGTATCTCAGTAAACACATTCGTTGAGGGCAGGGACCACATCAGGCTTGCTCACTGTTGTGCCACTCTTGCCTAACACTGCTAGTGTGGGGCAAACAGCCAGAAACCCAGTGTGTATCTTTCCCTCTCCTTTCTTCCCCATCTCCAGGTTGTGACCATTTGACTCCTTTATCACTTGCGTTTATCTAAGATGTTACCTCTGTTTCTGCTAAAAACACCCTTCTCTAAGTTAACATTAACTCACACGTGCCCCTTGACGCTCAGCTTTGTTGCAGTCCCTGCAGACTAGACTGCCATAGCACTATATATCTTTAGGCCCTTCAGTTATGATTATTAGATTTAATGTCTATTTTCCCCATTATACTGTAAAATCCGTAAGGGCAGCCGCAATGCCTTTATATGTTCTCACCACTGTATCTTTTTTTATGGGAGTATAGTTGACACATAATTAGTTTCAGGTGTACAACACAGTGATATGACAAGTTTATAGGTTACCACCACTATCTTTTGGGCCATGAGCATTGGAGGCATTCAGATAAAGCTATAGCTGTGGCTGGCGCCACCTAATGGTGACAAAAGAGACTGGTCTGTAATCCAGTTCGTGTCATTGTTGAAATGGAGTAAACATCAAAAAGTTAAAGGAACAAACTTAACATTCTTTCCCCAGAATAATCTGGTAATCAGCATTGCTGTTTTTGTTTTTGAAAAGTGTCATCCAAAGGATGATGTGTTCTGGGTGTGTTTAAGAACTGTTTCTGGCTGATCTGTGTACACATGTATGTTTCCTTTTTAGCATACGATTTAGAAGAACAGAAGAATCTCACAGCCTGTCCTGATGGAGCACTTTTTGAACAGAAGGGTCCAATTTATGGTGCATGTCAGTTTCCTGTTGCCTTACTTCAAGCATGCAGTGGTGTGGATGATCCAGAGTTTGGCTACTCCAGAGGAAATCCTTGTGTTCTTGTGAAAATGAACAGAGTATGTACATATTTTGCTGCTGCTTTTTTCTAGTAGCTTATATGAAGAAGCTGGCAACTCTTTTTTTTTTTTTTTATCTCATTTAGGGGCAACTCGCATAAAAGATTAGCCACGGTATTAATTGACCTTTGGAAAATTAATACAGAAAAAAACTAAGACTGGTTCATTAATTCATGGATTAGGGAAGTACAGCAGCTTCAGCTTTTCCCTTCTTATTTATGTGCATTTAGGCATAGATGAATGCTTCAGGGGGCAGGTATTCAGGTTGTCATAACTAAAGCATGGTTTTTTTTAATGTGCAGTGCTCATCTTTGAATCCTTTATTGTAATATTTAAAATTCCATTGAGAATCTATAAGGTCTTGGTTTAAACTTTTTCTGAATATTTATTTATTTATTTATTTTTATTTATTTTTAAAGATTTTATTTATTTATTTGACACACAGATAGCGAGAGAGAGAGAGGAAGAGAGCACAAGCAGGGGGAGCAGCAGGCAGAGGGAGAAGCAGGCTTCCTGCATGAGCAGGGAGCCCGACGCGGGGCTCGATCCCAGGACTCTGGGATCATGACCTGAGCTGAAGGCAGCGGTTTAACCAACTGAGCCACCCAGGCGCCCCTTTCTGAATATTTAGTAGCAAAGCATAGTTTTATAGTATATGTACATATAATTAAAAAGTAGACATACAAATAAAATTGCATTATAATGAGCTCAGTGGGTTGTTGCTACATTTTGCTTTGGTGTACAGAGGAAGTGCCTGAATTCTATAGACATTAGCAAATTAAGCTCATTAGCTTCTCTATGTGGAAGTAAAAATGACGTGGGGTTATTGTGCAAAAGAAGATGCTTCCTTATGTAATGAAGTACTCTCTAACCCCTGTGCCTCACTGCTTTATAAATACTGTACTGCAGAGCTGTGTTCTGATACAGTTGTCCTATCGAGACCTGTAAGGCCTCCCGTGAAGAATGAGGTGGTTATTCCTGATCATTTACTCAAAGAAAAAGCAGCTTTATAAGCAGGTGTAGACCTCTCAAGATCATGCATGAGTTTATATCTCACTAAAGTTGCCCTTGATAAGCAAATTGCTACCGTCCATTGGCACTGCTAAATGAAAGAGCCAGCCAGATCCTGAAGCGCCCAGACTGATGCCCCTCCAGCCTCCCCTCCTTTCCCCATGTGGACAATGACAGTTTCCTCATGATCCCAGGACACTCTATAGAGATCATTCTGAAACACTGCCTGACACATAATAGGTACCTTAATAATTACAGTGGTATGGTTCAGGAAGACTTCATTGAAATTAAGGTTAACAAAATAAGCCAAGAGTAATGGGACACACTAGACAATCTAGCTCGTAAGATGAATTAAATTTATTTAGCTTAACAGGAATGCCTTTTACAATTGCAGCCTTCCAGGAGTATCTTCATAACATCTAGATTCCTGGAAAATCTACTCCCAATATAAAGTCAAGAGAAGTTCAGTTCCTTCTCCTACAGGACCATCCTTTCAAGTTTATTTTCTCTTTCAGTATGTCCTCTTTGAATGATGAGGGTCAGGATTACACTTGCTGATGGGGCATAGCTTTACAGGACATGACAAGAAGACAGCATTATCAGGCTCAAGCTGGGATCATTCATGAGCTGTGCATGCTGAGTGTAGCAGGGGGTTGAATCCCAGTATAGTTTGTTCCAAAGTCCATCACATGGGGAAGGATTGTTACTGCTGTTGATATTACTTAGGTTGCCACAGAACTTCTCTTTCGGGAGGGATGTTTACATTTTACAGGCATTTGCTTATAAAATGCATATAAATTCAAAACATAAAAAGATCCTCCCACAAAAGAGATGGGATAAATTGCCATGAAGAGTTAGTATAACTGTATCTTAAAATGGGATTCTCCCCAGTGTATGCATTTTGTGGAACAGACAGATGTGAGATGTGGTAAGGCTCCATGGAAACTTTATGGAAACATGTTGAGGTTTTGACCTAATACATTTTCGTGAAAAACAGTTTTATGCTTCTGCAGTTCCTACTGTTAGCATTAAAGGTTTCTGTTCGTTTCTTGTTTTTAAGGGTAGTAAAGTACAATACTGTGTTTTACTCAGTTCTTCAGTAATGGATTTTTCTAAATTGCCCTAGTACAGTAATAAGACAGCTAATTGGTAAGATTATTATATTGAAAAGTCCATTCTAATCCTCTAAAATAAAATTAAAAGGCAGATGTAACAGTTTCAATACACCGAGTTAGTGTTCCTCTCAACCCTTCCACCCCTGGGTCCCCAGCAACAAAACAGGAGGTTCTTTTATATATGTTGTGATGTTTCAATTAACCAGTTTTTCTTTACCTTAGATAATTGGATTAAAACCTCAAGGAGAACCAAGGATAGAATGTATTTCAAAGGTTAGTATTCAAAAAATAACCCAACTTCTTTTAAAGCTTTAGTATATCTTAGTATTTTAAAAGTCCTCTGAAGTGCCAATCTTAGAAGAATAAAATTCCACCAAACTTTGGGTGTCGAGCCCTTCTTAATTTGCAAATGATAAATCAAAAAAGATGTTTTCCATGTGCATTGATTTCACTGTGTTTGCATTTACATATATGAAATCTGAGATACACTTTTTTCTAGCTTAATAACACTGAAATGGGGGTTGGCCTTATAATGTTTGGTGTCTTAATAGTGTATCATAAGATTTTTTCTTTATTAATAGTACATAAATTGGTGTACATAGTGGCATCTGAGAGTTCATGAAACATGGTACATTTTCCTTAAGGCAGTGGCAGTATTTCTCCTATCCCTACTTTTTTTCCAGAGTGCTATGCAGTTTTCATCTCATAACTTCTTTTGTTTTCTCTCCATGCTGCAAGTGCAACTAAGACAAATATGTAAATGATGGGTAAGAGTTCTGAGGAGAAAATGTTAAAGCTCTAAATTTTATTTTATTTTAAAGATTTTATTTAGTCATTTGACAGAGAGAGACACAGCGAGAGAGGGAACACAAGCAGGGGGAGTGGGAGAGGGAGAAGAAGCAGGCTTCCTGTGGAGCAGGGAGCCCGATGCGGGGCTCCTTCCCAGGACCCTGGGACCATGACCCGAGCCGAAGGCAAACGCTTAACGACTGAGCCACCCAGGCGCCCCTCTAAATTTAATTTTTTTGTTGTGCAAAATTTAGCATTCCAACCCCAAATCTGTGTTCAAAGTATCTTACTTGAAATGTTACATTGAAATTACTTCTAAAGTTGTGGAGAAAACAGTCTTCCTTTTAGCCATGAATGGATTTCTTATTTGGGCAGAAATTTCTTGCACAGTGGTTCTTTAATAATTTCTTTTGAATATTTATTCAGAAGAGTAGAATAAAAAGCCAGGAAATTTATGGTTTCTCATCTGGGTTGAAGTATGCATGTGTGAACCATAGGCAATTCACTTTACCTCCTTATACCAGAGTCAGGTCAGCCAGTATGTTACTTAAAACCAGATGCTACATCTAAGCTGAGCTTTTCTTGATAAACAAATCCTTCTGAAAATCTGAGCAGATTCTCTGATCTCTTAAGACAAGAAAACATTATGGCTACGAGAAAGATTCAGAAAAAGTAACTCTTTATTATCCTCCTTGCTTGCAAGTCTTTCCCATAGAAAGTTCCCGAGGCTTAGGTGCTAGACTTCAGCCAGGTAGAAGTGCTAATTTCATGACAGTGTACCTGTATGTGGGAGCTTTTGCTTTGCTTGTGAGCAGACTACGTGCATGCCCCAGAAGGGCAAAAGCTGTAAGCTCCTTTCCTAAGATGTCAGTTTTGTAAACCGTTGGCCAGTATAAACAACTCCGTGTAACTGTTCCCTTAGGGTTTTAAATGGATTTTTATCTATTGTGTATCCTTTGCTTCTAGAATAGTTGGCGGAAATGGTAATGAAAAATCCTGATTAATGACTAAATTTCAGTTTGTTGTTTGAAGATGTATGTAAAGCGTAGATGGGGATTTTATTGAGTTGGGGAGTCAGTTTGTTTTTAGAAAGTTTGTTAAAAACTGCCTTGTACTAGACCAGTCACAAAGGAGTAATCAGGTGGAGTGTGTACATTTTAGGGGTGTGGCTCTAGAGCAGATGGGAACATTTACTGCAGATCATCATGTTTTCCATTACATTTGTCTATATCAAGTGTTCTTTAAATTCTTTAGTTGACTTATTTTTAAGAATACAAGAGAAGATATAGATGTATTACGTAGTTTGATCTGCTTGTTTTACATAAGATACCAAAATATTGATGACAACATGCTCTTGGGCACTTAATTTAAAAGATGAATATTTAATTTTTCTATAAAAGTGAATCCTGTTCATTTAGGAATATATAGAAAAATGTAGAAGAAAAAAATTGGTAAATGCTACCCAGAGATAAACACTGCTTAGAACATTTGGTTTGTGTTCAAATCTTAAGGGTGGTGAGTGTGTAGAAGAAAATACACTCATTTTAAAACTTAGTGACTATTAATAGATTCTTCAACTTAGTTGCTCCTAGTTTCCAAAGATGTCATTCATATACTCAGAAAACTAGGACATGTATGCCTCACCCTCAAGTTACCATTTTTCAGATAGGCACTTCAGTATTTCAGAAAGTACAAGTAAAAGCTTGCCAACGTTTTTGGTACAAACCAAGAGAACAGTTAAGAGTCAGTCACACCTGGGTGATCTTAACTGAGCCTCAGTTCTCGTCTTGGTAATTGATCCTGCCCACAGAAGGGTGTTGGGCCTAAAAGAAGTTAAATGGGGTGTCTGGCTGGAAATACCAAATCAATAAAATGTAATCCACAGAAAATCTCCTTTACATGTTGGGGAACATCTCTGTTTCTGTGAATTAAGCTCCTGTATTAAGAGAAAACAGGCACTCATTACAGTGATTGTTTTTTTCTTTATATAAAGAGTACAAATGTGGGGTGGTGGTTGAAAATGGCTTCTACAATTTCTCTCAGCTTTGTTATCTCCTATTCTTTCCACCTACCTTTGACCTGGATCTTGAGAGCTTGCACATTTTGTGGGGTGTCGTCACTCTGCGTTGTGCTGTCATCTTGCTGTGTCACTTGTCTGTCACATGTGCTACTCATCATTACAGAAGCAGAGGAGGACTTCTCCTTAGAGGAGACGCTTAGTTTTGCTGTGTGCTTTCAAAAATAGAAATTAGTGCATTTAAATCTAGAATTCAGGCTTTTATTAATGTTTTATTTTAATTCATGCTTAGTAAACTTCCACCGCTCTTAAGTCTGATTTGTCATCTACTCAGTGTGTGTTAGTTACAGTTGTTAAAATTAGTCCTGTTCAGAATGTGTTACCTGAGAATTCTCATTGCTTATCAAGAAGAATAGAGATAATAACATGAATGAGTTGGATTATGGATGATTAATTTGTCTGTTGGTCACATTTACCAGTTTTTAAAATACATGGAATATAATTCCAGTAAATTCGATTACTTTGATTTGCATGTGCTCATAAATTTAAGGGTATTTAAATTGGTTAAGAAGAGTTTTGCTTGGAGTACCTTAAATTTTTCCTAATAGATTTTGGCAGTTACATCATCATTTCCCCGTCTGGTTACCGTTAGTTACTAATCAGAGGAAACTTTTGCTGCCTCCCAGGCCTGAATCCTGCATTCTGCAGTGTGGCAGCCCTTGTTTACAGTCTGGAAGCACAGTATTTTAAATCATTTCAGGAATACATTGGGCCCCTATAGACCGCTCCCTTCCTGCTGTCAATGGCTGGAGAACTGGCATTGGGTAGTTGGAAGGCAGATAAGATTTTTAGACAGTGCATGATCAGATCTGGCTATACGTTAGAAGGGACTCTTCTGGAAAAGCCTTATAGGCTTATATCGGGAAATGTTGAGAAGAATCAGGATAGTTTGTGTCAGAGGATTTAAGCAAAGATTAACATGTCTGTTCTCAAAAATATAATTGATACTCCTTTTTAAGTTGTTTTTTGTGGTCTAAAAAAAGGTTTCTCTTGTTTTCTCCTTTAGAGTGAAAACACAGCAGCTCTATCAACTTATCCTCCCAATGGACTTATAGATTTAAAATATTTTCCATATTATGGGAAAAAACTGCATGTAAGTACTTAGAAGTTTGTAAGTGGTTTTGACTCTTGGGGAACTGGCGCATCTGTATTAAAATGTCACTTGTCTGGGGTAGGCAGACATATGCCCTGTGTAACTTCTGCATCCTCTACTCTGGTCTTTAAATGGTGATGCCAAGTAGAGATCCTACATCTACAGTTCAAAACTTATAAAATACCATTTTTTCTTTCTTTAGAGTGTGCACTGAATGTGCCCAGAGGTGAAAAAAATAAAGTGGCTAGAATAATACAAAGAAGTCCTATAGACCCTTTCCCCAGATTTCCCAAATGGTAATATTTTACCTGCTTTGTCTTACCAGTCTCTATTTATGTATAATTTCTTTCCTGAACCATTTGGGATTAACTTATAAACATGGTGCCTCTTTACAGTAAATGCTTGTTTTATTTTCCTAAAAATAAGGACCTTCTATATGACCATAATAGAGTTACCAAAGGAAATTAACATTGAAACAATACTATCATCCAGTCTACAGACCTTGTTGAAATTTTACCAGTAAGGTCCTGGTGCAGGGTATCACATTGTTACATCTTTAGTCACTTACAACCTGGAACAGTTCCTCAGTCTGTTTTATGCCCTGGTACTCTTCAAAAATGAGTACAGGACTTTTTTGGGGCCTATTTTATTTGTTCCTCAGTTTGAGTTTGATGTTTTTCATGATTAAATGTAGGTTGTACATTTTTGGCAAGAATGCCTCAGAAAAAATACTATGTTTTCAGAACATAGTATCAGGAGGAATGTGGCATTGATTGGTCACATTAGTGTGATGGTAACCTTGAACACTTACAGCCAGGTTTCTCTGCTGTGAAGTTATTTTTTTTCTTTCGTAATCAAGTATCATGTGGAGAGAATACTTGGAGAGTCTACACAATTGTGTTTCCCCCCCTAGCTTTAAGCATGTGTTGATGCTTGCCTGAATCAACTAATAGGAGTGTTCCCAGATGTTTTTCTAATTCCATCTTTCTTTCCTCCATTTACTAGTTGGCATTCTGCTCCAGCAAAGAGCTTTGCCTTCTCCACCATTTATTTATAGTCTCATGGACTCTTATTGTCAGTTCTATTTATTTTGATGCTAAAATTGTCCCAAATTTGGCCAGTGAGAGAACTTCAGGCTGGCTTCTGTGTCCTTTAGACATGTTCCCACGATTCTCTGAGCACCTCCTTACTTCTGGCACTACAAGATACTCCATGTTCATCTTGTACTTTCTCTGCCCCAGTCCTGGAATCAGCCCCCTAGTTCCTTTTAGTGAAGGAAAAGGTCTAGAAACCACAGTGATGATAAAATACAGTTAGGAATATATTTGCATCAAATTAACACAGCAACCGTAAGTAAGGATCTAGGAGATCTAAGTAATCAGTAAGGTAGTCCTTGGGTGCAAGGGGAAACTCAAACCAAGGTTATAGAGTATCCAAAAAATGATAATGAGACCCAACCTATGCAGTGCTCACAGAAACATTGATAGCCATCTGAACACTTCTATCCATAAAAACTTAAGTGAAAAATGAGTATCCAGTTCAAAAGAAAAAATATGTAATAGATTAAAACTTGTTTTTAAAAACTTTAGAATAAACCAACTCCTGATAAAAGTATAAATGAAGTTACCATAGAATTGGAATTCATGTATTTTCCTTTATTTGCCAGGTGAGTTATCTGCAGCCATTAGTTGCTGTCCAGGTCTCCTTTAATGCCACCAGCAGTACCGTAAATGAAGTAACAGTTGAGTGCAAGATTGATGGATCACCCAACCTAAAAAACCAGGATGATCGTGACAAGTTTTTAGGACGAGTTGTGTTCAAAGTCACAGCACGCGCATAGTAGGAGTTAGGGCATCTCCACAGAGTAAATGTTGTGTTGTCTGTCTTCATTTTGTATCAGCTGGACCTGCCATTCTAGAATCATGAGACCACCTTGGAGAAAGGTGGGGTGGTGGTACATGACACTGGGGTAACGTGCTAATGTGCTTCCAGACCATAGTGTTCAGTGTCCTCTCACGTAACTGCCTGATGCCTCTGCTGCCTTTCGAACCACGTAGAGTCGCCAGATGGGGGCCGTGAGCACCAACTCCGAACACGTGGGATGGGGGTCTGGTTTTATTTTTATGTGGTTTAATTGCCGAGTGTCTAAAGCTTAATGTGCTGTGCTATGTAAATATTTTATAGATTTAACACTGGTTAACTGTCATATTTTGATGCCAGCCACGTTTTAGGGATAAAATGGTACCTGAACATCATCACATGACTCTATAGCTACAAGAAATGTGGTGTGGGGAGAAGTTCTGTATGGGAGGAGGAAAAACAAAATAAAAGTGGATTTGAAAGGTTGACTTGATGTTTTGTAAAATTATTTTTTACATGCTGAATTAGTCTGTGGATCTTTTTGATTAAGAGCACAAACTTTATGTTGTAAAACATGTAAAAAATATATATACCGATGGGATTATTTTTAGTGCTGGAACTAAATCTCTCATAATAAAAGAAGTATTTTAGACCATAGATGAAACAGCATTTTTAAGTTAGCCACTATGAATATGCACCTAATTTTTTATGAAATTAAATTCATATGATTTAAATTGTACAATAGTTTGTGAAATATCTTGTTACTGCTTTTATTTAGCAGACTGTGGACTCTAATAAAAATATCAGTTGTAAAATATAAAAACTTGGAACTTATTCAAAGCTTCAAACCAGTTTATTTCAGCATTCTTTGACTAGTGTGAAATATTTTCTCCTATCCATGTGTATTGGTATGATTCTTTGTCATAATTCTTTCTCCTTCCTCTATTGATAAAGGTGTGCTCCCTATATGATCTGTGGTTGAAGCCAGTTTTTGATTTTTATCCGTAAAAAGGCCAAAGCTGACATTTTCGGTTTTCCTTGTCTTGGTGTGGGGCCAGCCCAAGTGGGATGCAGGCCATCTGGCCCGGGAACAGCTGTCTGCATGTGGCCTTGACTAGCCAGACGGGCCTCGCTGACCCAGGGGCAGCCTCTCCACCCCATGGGGGTCTCTGCCACGAAGATCTTGGTGATAACAACAGATCTTTGTTCTAGAAACCTTTGCAACTAGGAGCTGTTAATAAAGCAAAGGTCTTGGGGCTTTGATTTTCCTTTCTTCTCTCTTAAGAGTGGAAAACCATTTTACAGATGCCATGATGCTAGAGCAATGTCATGGGCTGCAGCTAGAGCGCCCCTTAAGCTGGTCCAGTGTGAACAGGTTTCCACTGTCAGTTTTGGCTCTTAGGGAATTCATATTATGGATTCCATTAAATTTGCATTTTTGCATCTTTGAAGTATAACATAGATGAAAGTTCTGTTCTAATGAGCTTAGATAAAAACAAACTAGTTCTTAGAAAACGAAACAAGAATGGAGATATCCCAAACGGGGCAGTGGGCTCTGGGGAGACTAAAAATGAGATATTCACAGAAGTCACTAAATGATACTTGTACCTCCCTGGTTCAGGAGTTTGGGTATGGCTCAACCCCCTGACTGCTGTGTGACCTCAGCTGACCTACCCAATTCCTGGCTCTTTTCTACTGAAATTAGGGGCTAACAACTATCGCAGGCCTGCTGTGTGCCAGGTAACGATGTGCCAGACTGAGGATACAGAGACGAAGACATGGGCTCTTGAAGATGAGAGGGAAATGGAACAGGCTCCGGGACAAGCTATGGCGTGATAATCACAGTAATGGCAGTGATGTGCAAGAGTTCAAGGAGGTGGGGTACAACTGCCCTAGGAAGGTCCCACTCAAGAGACAAGTGTCATGTGGATGGGAGGATCGGAAGGAGCTGGGCCAGTGTGATGCAGGTGAAAAGTCTGGGAATGAAAGGGACTCGACACAATCTATGAGTCTGCATTTCTGCTTCATTTCACATTTTTCTCAGAACTTGACCAGGCATCTTAACATGCAGATTGTGATTCCAGAGGAAATTGTTGTAGATGGAGTCTTCTTAAGGCATGGCTATGCTGCTTATTCAGATGAGACCACAATTTGAATAACAAGGGACCAAAGGACTAAAGACAACCGGATTTGCATCCTCGATTGGATCTAGCACTTGTTCGACTAGCAGGTGGAGAAGATTCGTCAGTTGACTTTAGCTGGCAAATATTGAGCAGGTTAGGGGGAGAGGGTCCAAGACGGCAAGGTAGAAAAACCCTTAACTCCCCTCCATGGGCATAACCAAATCTGCACATACTTCCGGAGCAGTTTCTCCTTAAAACTGCTAACTGGACAGCTGCACAAGACAGACTACGTGGAGAATGCTAAGAGGGACAAGACCGTAACAAAGGGAAACCCCAACCCTGACACTGTTGCAGTGGGGTGGAATACTACTGAAAGACTGAACAGATTGGTCTGCCTGAGGGCACAGAAAACTGCCATTTCAAAGGGCAATGAATATAAAAATTACGGTACTGAAACTCTACCAAATGGAGAGGAGCTGTTGGAACTCTGAGTTGGAGGAGCTGGTGATTGCTACCATTGACATTCACCCTCCATCCTCATACCACAGATGGGAGCTGGGCCCAGGCACTGTAATCAAGTCTACTGTCCGGGGGCCCTGACCTCTTAGCAGTGTGGTGCACACCAGGACACCCTGGTGTGTACTCAACTTTAGCTTCAGCTGTCCTGCCAGGGTGCCCTCTGGAAGCCCCAGGACTGCCACGGCCTGTGCCAACGTCAGCTTTAGCTATACTGCCAGGGTACTGTCTGGATGGAGACAGGACCACCCCACCCCATGCCCACTTCAGCTTCAGCATCCCAGCAAGGGCAGCCCCATCATGGAGTGCCCCAGGAACCCAGCCCATGCCACTGCAAGTCTAGGCAAACAGCCAAAGTTGCCAGGCATACTACACAGTCTACACAAAGGGACAACCACATGCAAGACCATTTCTTCAAATTTAGAAGTAGCTATTCTAACTCAGAGATACACAAAGTCAAAATGAGAGGAATATGCTTCACATGAAAGCAAGATAAAGTCACGTGGTGGGGGGTGGGGAGAGAACCAATCTACCTGATTGAAGTTCAAAATAATGGTCATAAAGATGCTCACTGGACTGGAGAGAAGAGTGGATGTATTCACAGCTGCAACAAAAAATATTAAAAAGAACCAATCACAGTTGAATAAAATGAAAAATACACTAGAAGGAACCAACAGATCAGAGGATGCAGAAGAACGGATCAGTGATCTGGAATACAGTGCAACACAAAGAAACAAAACTAACCCCCCCCAATAATAAAAAGGGGGAGGAGTTAAGATGGTGGAGCAGTAGGCGGACTCTGTGCTTGCCTCATCCCTCTAACACAGATAAAATATCAAATCATTCTGGATACCCAGAAAATTGATCTGAGGACTGAGAAAACAAAATGCACAACTAGAGGGAGAAAAGAGGCCACATGGTGGAAGATAGGAAGTGCAGATTTGGGAGAGAAAAGGATGGTGGGTGCTGCAGAGGGGAGGGAGCCCTGATCATAGAGAAGATAGAGCAAGTGCAGAACACAGGACATCGCACAAGAAGAACACTTCCCCCAAACCACTGGCAGGGTCAAATGAGAGGCGCTGATTATCTCAAGTTTTTACAAGCAGCAGAGCTCAATGTCTGAAGTTTTAGAAGTCCGTGCCGTCGATGGGTGGAGTCAGGCGGGCGTAGCACTGCTCCCGTGAAAAAGGAGGGCAGAGGCCTAGGAGGGGACAGCATGGTCCAAGGATCCCCAGGGTCACTCTGGGACAGACAGTTCCCCTTGTTAGAGTGCATTTGGGAGAGGACACGGCCTCTCACGGGACAAAAGAGCTGGCAGGTGCCATCCATTAGCATACAAGCAGAAGCACCTGCAGCTAACCTGGGACTCTGGCTTCTTGCTGTGCTTTACCATAAACTCCAAGCCCCTGCCGCATTCATGCGACTGCCCTTCCAAGACAGACCAGCACTACCCATAGCGTGGTAAGACCGTGGTTGGGTGGCTGCCTTCGGCTCGGGTCGTGGTCCTGGAGTCCCGGGATCGAGGCCCTCGTCGGGTTCCCTGCTCGGCAGGGAGTCTGCTTCTCCCTCTGGCCCTCTTCTCTCTCATTCTCTCTCTCTCAAATAAATAAATAAAATCTTTAAAAAAAAAAAAAAAAAAGACCGTTCCCCCAGAGGATCAGCGCAGCTCTGCACAGTGCTGGATCCCTAAAATTTGGAGTTTTGAAATCCAACCATGCACCTGAGATAAAACACAGGAGCACTGTGCTGCTGGTGGGCAGACGGCTCCCACACAGGGCAAAGGCAGGGATCTGAAGGATGCCTGGGACA
Source organism: Zalophus californianus (assembly GCF_009762305.2). Classification (NCBI taxonomy): domain Eukaryota; kingdom Metazoa; phylum Chordata; class Mammalia; order Carnivora; family Otariidae; genus Zalophus; species Zalophus californianus. The sequence goes on from NC_045595.1 coordinate 97,620,498, forward strand.
AATGATAGGAAACTGCTCACTCTTCTGTGAGGGCTTCCTAAACAGTGGCAGGCACAAAGCCAGCTGATGCCATTTTTACCCCCATGAGTTAGCATGGACTGACCAGGGAGCAGCACAGCGCCTCACAGTGGAGGCTTGAGCTACTTACACCAAGCCCCGCACCCCTGCGCTCTGCAGTTTCTTCTAACTGTGGCAAGTGTGATTAAGAGTCAGTGCAACAGCAGGCCCTCCTCTAGAAGACCAGCCCACACACCACTACCACACCCCACCCCCGACACGCACCAAGTCTACTGACCATAGAGTGTTGCAAAGCTTCAGCTCTAGGGGAAATAAGATCTAGCCTCTTTTAACAAACAGACCAAAACACCTGGTTAAAACTCACCACACAGTGGACAAGGTCCAAATAGTCCACACTGCAGGCAAAGAGAAACTACAGAGGACTGATCTGAGGAAAAGAACAGCCAAAATACAACGGCAGAGTACACACAGCATACACCAGAAACACTTCCTGAAATGTCGGGCCCTGGGCAGTTATATGACCTCTTCTTAATATAGCTGTTACTTTAAAGAGCAGGAAACAGGGGCACCTGGGTGGCTCAGATGGTTAAATGTCTGCCTTCGGCTCAGGTCATGATCCCAGAGTCCTGGGATCGAGCCCCACATTGGGCTCCTGACTCAGTGGGGAGACTGCTTCTCCCTCTTCCTCTGCCTCTCCCCCTGCTCATGCTCTCTGTATCTCTGTGGCTCAAATGAATAAAATCTTTTTAAAAAGATAAAGAGCAGGAAACATAACAGGCTTTCCCAACACAGAAGACAGAGAACTAGACAAATGCCAAGACGGAGGAATTCATCCCAAAAGAAAGAACAACAGGAGGAAGAATCTTGGTCCAATATGGCGGAGGAGTAGGAGATCTTAATTTTATCTGGTCCCAGGAATTCAGCTAGATAGCTACCAAAATAATTCTAAACACCTGCAAACTCAACCGGAGATCTAAGAAAAGAATAGCTGCAATTCTACAAATAGAAAAGTGACCACTTTCTGCAAGAATGACAAGACGGAAAAACTCACCTCAAAAAAGAGAACAAGAGGCAGTACTGACTGCCAGGGACCTAATCAGTATGGATATAAGTAAGATGTCAGAACTATGGAGTTCAGAATAACAATTACGGAGATACTAGTTGGGCTTGAAAAAAGCACAGAAGACACTAGAAAATCCCTTTCTGGAGAAATAAAAGAACTGAAATCTAACCAAGTTGACATCAAAAAGGCTATTAATGAGATGCAGTAAGAAATGGAGGCACTAACTGCTAGGATAAATGAGGCAGAAGAGAGAATTAGTGTTATAGAAGACCAAATGATGGAGAATAAAGAAGCTGAGAAAAAGAGAAAAAAACTACAGGATCAGGAGGGGAGAATTCAAGAGATAAGTGATATCATAAAGTGAAACAATATTAGAATAATTGGGACCCCAGGAGAAGAGCAAAGAGAAGGGGGGCAGAAGGTATATTGGAGCAAATTATAGCAAGGAACTTCCCTAATTTGGGGAAGGAAACAGGCATTAAAATCCAGGAGGCACAGAGAACCCCCAATATTCAATAAATATAGGTCAACACCCCAACATATAATGCTGAAACTTCCAAATCTCAGAGACAAAGAGAATAGGAGCTCGAGACAAGAGGTCGGTAACATACAATGGTAGAAACATTAGATTGGCAACAGACCTATCCACAGAGACCTGGCAGGCCAGAAAGTGAGAAAAATATGCAGTCGATGCTTTTCTCTGGGGGCTCACTGAGGAATGGGGCCCCGAGTTCTCGGCTCCTCTGGGGCAGAGATTGGGAAGCCGCCATTTTCTTTCTCGTCCTCCAAAGCTGCACGGAAAGCTTGCAGGGAACAAAAGCTCCCGAGAGCAAACCCGAGCAGATTGCTTAGCCCGGACCAACAAGGGCGGGGCAATTCCGCCTCCCGCAAAGACATTTGGGAACCACGGCAACAGGCCCCTCCCCCAGAAGATCAGCAAGAACAGCCAGCAAGCCAAGACCAAGTTTACCGATCAATGAGAACGGCAGAACTCCAGCGCTAGGGGAATACTGCACATAGAATTCATGGCTTTTTTTCCCCCTAATTCTTTAGTCTTTCAAAGTTAATTTCTTTTTCTTTTTCTACTTTTTTTGGAATTTTTCTTTTTCCCTTTTTCAACCAACATCTTATCAATCCCTTTTCAAAATCTTTTTTATTTTTCATTCTTAGAGTCATATTCTATCCCTGCATTGTAGTTACCCTTATTTTTTGTATATATATAAGTTGTTCTCTCTTTAAAAATTTTGGGATACAGTTTCTTCTAACAGACCAAAATATACCCTAAATCTCTAATGTATGGCTTTGTTCTAGTCTCCTGCCTGATCACATTCTCTCTCTTTTTCTTAATTTCTCTTCTTTCTTTCTTCAACCAATTTATCTTATCAATTCCTTTTATAAAATCTTTTATAATTTTCATCTTTACAGTCATATTCCATCCCTTCACCATATTTACCCTTATTTTTGTATATATATGTTTTTCTTTCTTTAAAATTGTGGGAGGCAGTTTCTTCTAACAGACCAAATTATGCCCAAAATCCATTGTGTGGCACTGATCTATTCACCAGCCTGATCATATTTGATCTTATACTTTTTTTTTCTTCTTTCTTTCCTTCTCTTCCCCCCAGTTTTGGGTCTCTTCTGATTTGTTTAGTGTATATTTTTCTGGGATCGTTCTTATCCTGTTAGCATTTTGTTCTCTCATTCATCTACTCTACTCTGGACAAAATGACAAGACAGTAAAACTCACCTCAACAAAAAGAACAAAAGGCAGTACCGACTGCCTGGGACCTACTCAATATGGACATTAGTAAGATGTCAGAACTAGAGTTCAGAATGACAATTATAAAGATACTAGCTGGGCTTGAAAATAGTATGGAAGATACTAGAGAAACCATTTCTGGAGAAATAAAAGAACGAAAATCTAACCAAGTCGTAATAAAAAAGGCTATTAATGAGGTGCAATCAAAAATGGGAGGCTCTAACTGCTAGGATAAATGAGGCAGAAGAGAGAATTAGTGAAATAGAAGACCAAATGATGGAGAATAAAGAAGCTGAGAAAAAGAGAAATAATTAGAAATAATTACTGGATCATGAGGGCAGAATTCAAGAGATAAATGATATCATAAGATGAAACAATATTAGAATAATTGGGATCCCAGAAGAAGGAGAAAGAGAGAGAGGGGCAGAAGGTATACTGGAGCAAATTATAGCAAAGAACTTCCCTAATTTGGGGAAGGTAACAGGCATCAAAATCCAGGAAGCACAGAGAACCCCCCTCAAAATCAATAAAAATAGGTCAACACTCCGATATCAAACAGTAAAACTTACAAGTCTTAGAGACAAAGAAAATCCTGAAAGCAGCTCAGGACAAGAGGTCAGTAACCTACAATGGTACAAACATTAGACTGGCAGCAGACCTATCCACAAAGACCTGGCAAGCCAGAAAGAACTGGCATGATATATTCAGAAAGCACTAAACAAGAAAAATATGTAGCCAAGAATACTATATCAAGCTAGGCTATCACTGAAAATAGAAGGAGAATAAAAAGCCTCCAGGACAAACAAAAACTAAAAGAATTTGCAAACACCAAACCAGCCCAACAAGAAATATTAAAAGGGGTCCTCTAAGCAAAGAGAGAGCCTAAAAGTAACACAGACCAGAAAGGAACAGAGACAATATACAGTAACAGTCACCTTACAGGCAATACAATGGCACTAAATTCATATCTTTCAATAGTGACCCTGAATGTAAATGGCCTCACTGCCCCAATCAAAAGACACAGGGTATCAGACTGGATAAAAAAACAACACCCATTGATATGCTGCCTTCAAGAGACTCATTTTAGACCCAAAGACACTGCCAGATTGAAAGTGAGGGGGTGGAAAACCAATTACCATGCTAATGGACATCAAAAGAAAGCTGGGGTGGCAATCCTTATATCAGACAAATTAGATTATAAACCAAAGACTATAATAAGAGATGAGGAAGGACACCAAATCATACTTAAAGGGTCTATCCAACAAGAACATCTAACAATTGTAAATATCTATGCCCCTGCCATGGGAGCAGCCAATTATATAAGCCAATTAATAACAAAATCAAAGAAACACATCGACAACAATACAATAATAGTAGGGGACTTTAACACCCCCCTCACTGAAATGGACAGATCATCTAAGCAAAAGATCAACAAGGAAATAGAGGTTTTAAATGACACACTGGACCAAACGGACTTCACAGATCTATTAAGGATATTTCATCCCAAAGCAACAGAATCCACATTCTTTTCTAGTGTCCATGGAACATTCTCCAGAATAGATCACATCCTAGGGCACAAATCAGGTCTCAACTGGTACCAAAAGATTGGGATCATTCCCTGCATATTTTTGGGTCACAATGCTTTGAAACTAGAACTCAATCACAAGAGGAAAGTCGGAAAGAACTCAAATACATGGAGGCTAAAGAGCATCCTACTAAAGAGTGAATGGGTCAACCAGGAAATTAAAGAAGAATTAAAAAAATTCATGGAAACCAAGGAAAATGAAAACACAACTGTTCAAAAATCTTTGGGATGCAGCAAAGGCAGTCCTAGGAGGAAAGTATATAGCAATACAAACCTTTCTCAAGAAACAAGGAAGGTCTCAAATACACAACATAACCCTACACCTCAAGGAGCTGGAGAAAGAACAGCAAATAAAGCCTAAAGCCAGCAGGAGAAGAGAAATAATAAAGATCAGAGCAGAAATCAATGAAATAGAAACCAAAAGAACAGTAGAACAGATCAACGAAACTAGGAGCTGGTTCTTTGAAAGAATTAACAAGATTGATAAACCCCTGGCCAGACTTATCAAAAAGAAAAGAGAAGCAACCCAAATAAATAAAATCATGAATGAAAGAATAGAGATCACAACCAACACCAAAGAAATACAAACAATTATAAGAACATATTATGAGCAACTATATGCCAGCAAATTAGATAATCTGGAAGAAATGGATGCATTCCTAAAGATGTATAAAGTACCAAAACTGAACCACGAAGAAACAGTAAACCTGAACAGACCCAACACCAGCAAGGAAATTGAAGCATTCGTCAAAAATCTCCCAACAAACAAGAGCCCAGGGCCAGAGGGCTTCCCAGGGGAATTCTACCAAACATTTAAAGAAGAATTAATACCTATTCTTCTGAAACTGTTCCAAAAAATAGAAATGGAAGGAAAATTCCCAAACTCATTTTATGAGGCCAGCATTACCTTGATCCCAAAACCAGATAAAGACCCCATCAAAAAGGAGAACTACAGACCAATATCCCTGATGAACATGGATGCGAAAATTCTCACCAAAATACTAGGCAATAGGATCCAACAGTACATTAAAAGGATTATTCACCGCAACCAAGTGGGATTTATTCCTGGGCTGCAAAGTTGGTTCAACATCCACAAATCAATCAATGTGATGTAATACATTAATAAAAGAAAGGACAAGAACCATATGATCCTCTCAATAGATGCAGAAAAAGCATTTGACAAAGTACAGCATCCTTTCTTGATTAAAACTCTATTCAGAGTGTAGGGATAGAGGGTACATACCTCAATATCATAAAAGCCATCTATGAAAAACCCACAGCGAATATCAATCTCAATGGGGAAAAACTGAGAGTTTTCACCCTAAAGTCAGGAACGTGGCAGGGATGTCCACTATCACCACTGCTATTCAACATAGCCCTAGAAGTCCTAGCCACAGCTAGAAATAAAAGGAATCCGAATCAGCAAAGAAGAAGTCAAACTCTCACTCTTTGCAGATGATATAATACTTTATGTGGAAAACCCAAAAGACTCCACCCCAAAACTGCTAGAACTCATAGAAGAATTCAGTAAAGTGGCAGGATATAAAATCAATGCACAGAAATCGGTTGCATTTCTATACACCAACAATGAGACAGAAGAGAAATTAAGGAGTCTATCCCATTTACAATTGCACCCAAAACCATAAGATACGTAGGAATAAATCTAACCAAAGAGGCAAAGGATCTGTACTCAGAATACTATAAAATACTCATGAAAGAAATTGAGGAAGACACAAAGAAATGGAAAAACGTTCCATGCTCATGGATTGGAAGAACAAATATTGTGATGATGTCAATGCTATCTAGAGCAATCTACACATTTAATTTAATCCTGTCAAAATACCACCAATTTTTTTCACAGAACTGGAACAAATAATCCTAAAATTTGTTTGGAACCAGAAAAGACCCCCAATACCCAGAGGAATGTTGAAAAAGAAAACCAAAGCTGGTGGCATCACAATTCCGGACTTCCAGCTCTATCACAAAGCTGTAATCATCAAGACAGTATGGTATTGGCACAAAAACAGACACACAGATCAATGGAACAGAATAGAGAACTCAGAAATGGACCGTCAACTCTACGGTCAACTAATCTTTGACAAAGCAGCAAAGAATGTCCAATGGGAAAAAGACAGTCTCTTCAAGAAATGGTGTTGGGAAAACTGGACAGCCATATGCAGAAGAATGAAACCATTTCCTTACACCACACACAAAAATAGACTCAAAATGGATGAAAGACCTAAATGTGACAGGAGTCCATCAAAATCCTAGAGGAAAACACAGGCAGTAACCTCTTCGACCTCAGCCACAGCAACTTCTTCCTAGAAACATCGCCAAAGGCAAGGGAAGCAAGGGCAAAAATGAACTATTGGGACTTCATCAAGATAAAAAGCTTTTGCACAGCAAAGGAAACAGTAGATAAAACCAAAAGACAACCAACAGAATGGGAGAAGATATTTGCAAATGACAGATCAGATCAAGGGCCAGTATCCAAAATCTATAAAGACCCAAAGAGTAATCCAATCCAGAAATGGGCAGAAGACATGAACAGACATTTTTCCAAAGAAGACATCCAAATGGCAAACAGACACATGAAAAAGTGCTCAACATCAGTCGGCATCAGGGAAATCCACATCAAAACCACAATGAGATACCACCTCACACCAGTCAGAATGGCTCAAATTAACAAGGTTGAAAATGACAGATGTTGGTGAGGATGCAGAGAAAGGGGAACCCTCCTACACTGTTGGTGGGAATGCAAGCTGGTGCAGCCACTCTGGAAAACAATATGGAGGTTCCTCCAAAAGTTGAAAACAGAGCTACCATATGACCCAGGAATTGCACTACTGGGTCTTTACCCCAAAGATACAAATGTAGTGATCCGAAGGGGCACCTTCACCCCAAGGTTTATAGCAGCAATGTCCACAATAGCCAAACTATGGAAAGAGCCAAGATGTCCATCAACAGATGAATGGATAAAGAAGATGTGGTATATATAGACAATGGAATATTATGCAGCCATCAAAAAAAACCCCCATGAAATCTTGCCATTTGCAATGATGTGGATGGAACTACAGGGTATTATGCTAAGCACATTAACTCAATCCAGGAAGACAATTATCATATGATCTCACTCATATGTGGAATTTAAGAACATGTGGGAGGGAGGGAAAAATAAGATGAAATCAGAGAGGGTGAGAAACCATAAGAGACTCTTAACTATAGGGAACAAACTGAGGGTTGCAGGAGGGGAGGAAGGTGGGGGGATGGGGTAACTTGGTGATGGGCGTCAAGGAGGACAAGTGATGTAATGAGCACTGGGTGTTATATGCAATTGATGAATCACTGAACTCTACCTCTGAAACTAATAATACACTCTATGTTAAGTTAAAAAAATGGGAAAAAGACACATTTTTACTCTAAGACAATAAAAGACTATAGAAGATTCAATCAGACCCTTAAGAAATAACTCTAATGGACAAAGTTAGCCTGTGTAGCGGGCAGAATTTTAAAATGCATATTAATTAGAAATATGTTGGTTCATAATTTCAGGAGCTTCCTGGGTGAAATCGGACACTGGCCCCTGTATGTGGAGGGCAGGGAGAGGCCAAAGAGGCAGGCCCCTCCAGATTGGTAGGTGGCAGTTTTGATAAGCAAAGCGAGCTTAATTTTAAGGTTCATCTTGGGAGGCAGCAAGAGGAATGAATCCCCACACCTGTGTGCCAAATTTTGTCATGTATACTCAGCAGGTGTTCTCAAGACCATGTCATTACGTCAAGGCTGTGTTCTTGCAGCAGCCTCTGGGAGCAGGAAAGGCAAACAGAACGCACATTTCAGGGACAGGGGAGAAAGTGAGAGGGGCACAGGCCCAGCTCATGGGTCAGCTGGCAGTCATGGCTTTTCAATGAGCTTCCCCAACATGTTGATGAGTATGTTGCAAATATATGAAACCAAGATAGCATGGTTTAACAGTAGCGCAAGGGCTTTGAAAACCTCATATATGGTACTTTGACCATCATCTGGATCCTTCAGAGAAGCAGCTACTTTAAAGAGAGGCTGTCCCAGAGTCCATCCAAGGGAGTTTGTTAATTAGCTATCTGAAGTACGTCGTTCCATAACACAGACCCCCAAGCATCAGCCAGAGTCCAGGGGCCCCAGGCCTCTGTGGCAGCCTCACTAGAGGAACCCCAAGTAGTGGTTTCCCCCTGGGGTGAAGAAACTGCAGATGCAAAGAGCAGCCACTGGCCCATGTTCTCTTCATAATCCCGATGGGTTTTCTTGGATATCCGTCTCTTCCTTGATGAACCTTCTGATTAGGGGTGGCAGGCCTGGTGGAGGAGATGGTCATTGTCTGTGGTCTGAGCTCTGGCAGAGGCTGAGTACAAGCAGCCAATCCAGTCTTCTAGATGATGGCCAGCACCTCGTAACCCCTCCAAGTACTGCATCGCCATCTTTTGTGGATCTCTTGTAATGTCAGGATCTCAGAAATGGGAGGTCATTCTGCAGGCTCTCACTGCCTGTGCCTGCCAGCAATGTTGCTCTCTCCACCTGCCCCAGGGGCGTGTGGTTCAAAGCTCACCCATGCTGTTCCGAGGCCTGCCCAGTGCTAATCTGTGCTTCCCTGTTGAGTGTTGAGTTTACACTTGATCGTTCCTGCTACTTTGTGATGCCAAATCTCAAGTTTTCGAAGTGTGCATTTTTTTTCTTAGCTGTGACTGTCAGCCCCTCAAGGGCAGAAACCTGTACTTTGGTGGCCTTCGGTCTCTCCTCACAGACGGTGCCGACTAGAACATCCCAGCCTCCAAGGCTCGAGAATTTGTCACCTGTTGTACTGACTTCTGGCCCTATTAGCTTGGCCCTAGTCCCTTAGGAATCTCCCTCAGAATTCAACATTCCAATATAGTGCCAACCACTTTCACCTTGATAGACTATTCTGAAACGCCTGTGAGGCAAGGAGGCAGAGTGGAGGCTGCCCTTCTCAAGGATGGAGCTGAAGCCAGCCAGTCGCTGTAACAGCCCAAGGCCCTCTCTGGCTTTTTACTGGAGCCCACGCTGGAAATTCCGGTCTTTACTCCAGACCTACGATCCCATGAATTCTAGCACTTCGATTTGATATTAGAAAGTGTGCATGTCTTTATAAGAACCCCTTTCCCCCGTGTACCCCCACTGTTTAACTTCGTTTTTTCTATCCTGTGCAACTGTCCAAACTGCACAGCTCTTAGGACTAGACTTGACTCCTTCGAGACCTAGAGAACTGGCTACCTCCCGCCCCTACCACCAACTCTGTGCCAAATGACCCACAAACCGTTTGATCTGGATTTTTTTTTTTTTCTCCGTATAAAACTTAAGCGGTACACTTACCAGTTTGAAGACTGCCTTGGAGGGGCTTGGAGCACAATCCTTAAGTGTCCAATCCAGAGCTAGATTGAATTAACCTTAAACATAAAATTGCCAGTTTTTTTATCAACAAAAATGGGTTCATTTGGAAATAGAGAACTACAACCCAGAACAAACAGGCAATGGCAAAACCATGGAGAAGCCCACGGAACAAAGGAGAGGAAAGCTCTTTTATTTTTTAAAGATTTTATTTATTTATTTGAGAGAGAATGAGAGACAGAGAGCATGAGAGGGAGGAGGGTGAGAAGGAGAAGCAGACTCTCTGCTGAGCAGGGAGCCCGATGTGGGACTCGATCCCGGGACTCCAAGATCATGACCTGAGCCAAAGGCAGTCGCTTAACCAACTGAGCCACCCAGGCACCCAGAGGAAAGCTCTTTCAGAGAGGAAAGGGGACAGTTGAGAAGGGCTGTTATAAACAAAAAGTCCATTGGAACAAACCGGGAGTTCGCAGTATGCTGGCTTCTGATTGGCTGATCATGACAGTCTCTCATTGGCTGGGCTGTTGCCGGGAAGGAGGAAGAATGCTCTCCTTGAATATAGTAAAGGAGAGTAAAGTGCTCTTCACTTGCAAGCCACCTCTCTCCGTGTTGGGTCTGCAGGCGCCAGGAGTGGTAGGGCATGAGAACTGCCCATCCTGGCCTCCCGGCTCCGTTCGAAATCAGTTTTCCTTTTATTAATTTTCACAACTGCTGAGGTTTAAATCCTTGCTCAGCCCCTTGCTCAAGCCGTTTCTGAGTTTTGGTTTGTAAAATAGGGCTAAGTACTTGGCATAGTGCCTTGCAATTAGTGCTGTATGTCTTAGCTTTTTATTATTGCTGTTAACGTTTAGTTATGTGGTAAACAGATGATTTCTCTCTTCCCTCCTGTGCTTTATGCTCTGGCCACAGGAGTCCTCGATTTGGGTAGGCACACTCCCTACACTCCTTACCATGAGCTTTTGGGGCCAGTGCCAGTCGTTCCGCTTAGGAGACCTGCTCAGGGTTTGTGGCAGCTCCTGGGGTGGAAAAGCATCTCGACCAACTGGACTAGTCACTAATTCAACTTACAAACCAATGGCTGAAAGAGTTTCTCCTCGGGGCACCTGGGTGGCTCAGTTGCTTAAGCAGCTGCCTTCAGCTCAGGTCATGATCCCAGAGTCCTGGGATCGAGCCCCGCATTGGGCTCCCTGCTTGGCGGGAAGGAAGCCTGTTTCTCCTTCTCCCACTCCTGCTTGTGTTCTTTCTCTAGCTGTCTCTCTCTCTCTGTCAGTTAAATAAATAAATTAAATTAAATTAAAAAGGAAAAGAAAGAGTTTCTCCTTAAGAGAGGTGCATCCTAGTAATGGCCTAGTAATACACCTATGGGTGCAGAGGGTAGGAGGAAAACAGGCGCTGTGTCTGATCCAGGAGGCCTTTTTATTTTTATTGTTTTAAAGATTTTATTTTTATTTGAGAGAGAGTGGGTGAGAGAGAGCACGAGCTGGGGGAGGGGCAGAAGGAGAGAGAGAGAAGCAGACTCCCCCGCCTGAGCAGGGGGTGCAATTCGGGGCTCAATCCCAGGACCCCGGGATCATGACCTGAGCCACCCAGGTGCCCCCACAGGAGGCCTTTTTAAATGGGCTTCTGACTGAATGTCCCTGGACTCTGTTCACCTTTTATTTTTAAGGATTTATTTATTTGAGAGAGAGCACTCATGTGTGTGTGTGCAAAGTGAGGGGAGGGGTAGACAGAGAGGGAGAGAGAGAATTTCAAGTGGACTCTGCACTGAGCGGGGAGCCCAACTTGGGACTGGATCCCACAACCCCAAGATCACCACCCAGCCAAAACCAAGAGTCAGACACCCAACCAACTATGCCACCAGGCGCCCCTGAAAGTTCACCTTTTAAACCAGGGACCTAAACGGGACTGTCTTTGAACTTGAGATGAGGGTGGGGTGAATGTTTGACAAACCTCTCAGAACTCAGGCTTGGAGCAGTAGACTGATGCCTTGTGTTGGCCCCTCTGGCATTTAAAGTTTTTCCCTCCCTGGATGCAAAGATTGGGAGTGGAAGGTTCTCTGGCTAGAGCTCGAGTTGAGATCCTTTCTTTGCAAGTGATTTGGTCTCCTCATGACTTTGGGATGGTCACTCACCTTCTTCTGTACTGCAAGAGCTTCTCCTGGGAAGATATTACAGATAAATTCACATGGGAAGCATCTGGGAGTATTACGGACTTTTTTTTCCCCTCTTTTTAAATTTTTTTATTGTTATGTTAATCACCATACATTACATCATTAGTTTTTGATGTAGTGTTCCATGATTCATTGTTTGTGCATAACACCCAGTGCTCCACGCAGAACGTGCCCTCCTTAATACCCATCCCCAGGATAACCCATCCCCCAACCCCCCAGTATTACGGACTTCTTGATGCAGTTCTTAGTCATCTGTTTTTGACTATATAAAACACTCATTCCCTCCCATGCTCTCTGGCTTCTCTAGGCAAGTGTTCTTTTGTTAACAGCTGCCCACACTTCGGTATGGAAGAATCCAGTGGCTGCCGGTTAGAACAAGTGTGTTAAGGGCAGCAAGGAGACAACTAGCTAGTAAAGGACTGGGGGCAGGGAAATAAAGACGCTGTTTCGGTTTTGAAATGTGGACCATACTGGGTTGGGGCTTAGCAAAGATATGTAGCTCTCATACTTCCATAGTCTCTTCTTGGCTTATAGCAAGTAAACTACTCAACTTTCTGGGCGGGAGAGAAAGGATCCAGTCCGCAGGGGCCCGGGTTGGCTGGAAAAGCAGTCGGGTTGGTGGACAGGTTCTAGAAAGGACGAGGCTAGGAATCTCCAGGAACCAGAGGCCAGGTGACTAAGGTCCGGTGTCCCCTCGAGCCTCCTCCCTAGCAGTCATGGTATTTTTTCTGCTTAGATCAGCTTATTTGCTACTACTGCCCAGTTGCTTCCAGAGCCAGGCAAATGCCTCACCTTTGCAACTTTTCACGCTTTTCTCTGTCCTCTCCTCTCTTGACTCAGTCCAGCAGAAGTGAGAACACTGGTGGTAAGAGGTCAGTCTTTCAAACTTACCCAGGCTTTGGCCAGATCATCCGTGCTGAAGGTGAGAGCATTATTTGTTTATTCAAAACTAACCAAAAGGTAAACAAACTTTGGAAGAGTGTATAAGTCACTTTTTCATTCATTCATTCAGTAAAGACTGAGAGCCTATCAGCTGTTGTACCAGGCCCTGAATTTACAAAGATGAAAGAAAGTCCATGTATAACAAACGGTTCCTGATTTTAGGTCATTGTTAGAGATTTTCCAATTTGCAAGAAAAAAGATTTTCACTGGGTTCCCTCACACTGACAGTGAAGGTTGAGTATTCCTGTGTGGGGTGGGCACTGGCTTATGATTCCTGAGCTTATGAGCAGTGGTGACCTTTCCTCCCTCCTCTTCCAAGCAAGTGTTCCAGCCACAGAGGTCCTTCAAACATCCCCAGCCACCCTCAGTGTGTGTGTGATGTGGGGAGCGGGGTGCTTGCACACATATACGCACCGTATCTCATAGGAAGGAAGATGACAGGTAAGGGTATGTGAGGTACACTCCCAACCTTCCCCTATGAAGGGTGTCTCTTTTCACTTAAAACTACGCCAAGAGGACGCCTGGATGGCTCAGATGGTTAAGCGTCTGCCTTTGGCTCAGGTCATGATCCCAGGGTCCTGGGATCAAGTCCTGCGTCGGGCTCCCTGCTCTTTGGGAGCCTGCTTCTCCCTCTGCCTCTCTCTCTCTCTCTCTCTGTCTCTCATGAATAAATAAATAAAATCTTAAAAAAAAAAAACTACGCCAAGAAAGTTAACAGACTGGTAGTCAACTGTAGAGTGTGTTCTAATACTGCATATTGAACATGACAAAACCCTACAGAAAATTTAGAATTTTGTTATAGGATTATGCACAGGGAGTATTTTATGGGATTTGGACTGTATATATATGTGCGTGTGCTCGCAAAGAAATGTCAACTAAGTTTTCTCAAATGGCAGCTCATCAAATGAATAGATTGTGTTCATGGTTTGTCTTGTCGATTCATTAATTTATACCCAGCAGGACTTTAAGTCAATCAGAGACTCCTAGTGTCGCAATTGGTAATGTTGTTTTGCAACAAAAGCCTAAAAAAACACAACACAGAGGAAGGAGGTTGTGCTTCTGTTTACCAACCGCTGCAAGCAGACGCTGGAGTTTTCATCCTCTCCCTCCCCACCTGGAGGGAGAAACAGCTGCTGACTGCTGATGGCCCACTGCCCTCCAGCGCCTCTATGGTCCACAGGGCTGATGATATCTGGGTGTTGCGGCCTTTGATTTCTAGGCTTATTCTGCTGGTGGTATGTCAGTTGAGGAAGGTCATCGAAAAGACATAACTGCCAGTTGGTCCATGAGTTGGACCCTGGCCCTCAGGCTCCTCCCTCCCTTCTGTGTCCTTGGAATGGGGGTTCTGCTTGCCTCTCCCGTTCCCAGAGGCTGCTCCAAGGACACAGCCTTGCTACAGTTGAGAACACCTGCACGGTGTACGTGACTAAACCCAGTTAAGGCCTCCTTATGAACTTTTAAGAACTGGCGAGTGGGTGCGGGATCCATTCATCTTGCTGCCACCCAAGACAAATCTTAAATGTCAGTCCTCTTTGCTTCCTGGAACTGCCACCTACCAAGCCGGAGTGGCCCGGCTCTTTCTTCACCCTCTCCCTGCCCTCCAGCTCTGGGGCTATTTCAGATTCCACCAGGAAAGCCTCGGAGGTTGCGAATGAACAGGATCTCCCTAAACTTTTTCTCCCATCAGTTTCTGTGTTTGTCCTTTGTCATGATGGCTGGGAGGGGCGGCAGCCTGTCCCTGCAGGTACCTACCTCCCTGGCCAAGCCTCAGCCCTGCAACTTGCTCATGTTTTTGCCCTCCAGGCTCCAAGAGATCTTTCAGAAGGGATTCAGGATGGGGAAGAGATGGGGGGAGTGCGGAGGGAGGAACTCCTTCGCAAGCTTATTTCTTTGGCCAGGGCCATCTTTAACCTGCCCAATCAAGGTACAGACAGGTTTTCTGGCACAGGCCCAACACGGAGGTCACAGCTGCCCTTGCAGTAGGGATCCTTAACCAAGAGGTTTTAGAAAATGTTCTTTTGAGAAATTTTCTGGAAGCCCTGGGGCTGGTGTGGTCCATTAACGGGCACTGTCTCCTAGGAGTCCTCCTCTAGAGGTCTGCATCCTTGAATCCAGGTGAGAAAGCCAGAGACCTTGGACCTTTTAAGGTGCCTGCCTTCCCCACCCTGCTGCCAGGGCTGAGTCAAGGCCCCAGTGAAAGTAGCAGGCAGCCTCTCATGCTGGGTTTTTCTGCCCCAGCTTGTCTGTTTGAAGAAGGTAGGAGAACGAGAGGAATACTAACCACCCTGGAGGAAATGTGGTTTGATGACCTGCATCGCTTTTTACATGCCTTTAATCTGACTTGCAAGAGGGTCCACTGGGCTCATGTTTGGTTCTGGTTCTTAAAAATAATTTCCAAAAAGTGTCTACTAAAAAATCTGTCATCCTCATTCATCTCTTTAACTGTTAATAGTGATTTATAAACTGAATGTTGATAAAACTTGAGCACACTGTTCATCTTTTAGATGATCAGAGATAGGCTGGAGCCCATCATGCAGAACCATCAGCCACTGCTCTGTGGGGAGAGGCCTTATCTCTACTCCAAGGACACATCACAAAAGCAGACAGTACTAGATGTTTAAAAAAACCACATCCTATAAAGCACTTTCTGTTGTGTTCAGATCGAAGAATCTCATACAAATCTTCATTCACTGGAGGTTTGAAAACAAGTCTGTTTACCTATTAGCAGAATCTGAAAATAGTCCCCGTGGACAAGGTGCCTTCCAGGGCTATCATTTTCAAGCTTCTGTGCACATTTTTCTCAGAATTTCCAGCTGAGTTCTGGCTTTTGGGAGCCGTGGCCAAGTGCTAGGGTATGAAAGAAGAAAACAAATCTCCCAGCCTTCCTATGGTAGGCATCTTCAGCAAGGCAGGCGATAAGCCAGTGAGAAAGAAGTGATTGGGCAACAGTCGCTGTGCCCCGTGGCAAGAGTGTCAGAAAGTGATTTGCATGAAAGTGAGAAAGTGGTTCTGACAAATTCTGCTTTGCATTAAGTGGGATTGGTTTCACCCACTCTGATACAGGTCTTCCTTCACCACAGGGCGTTTTATTCTCTGAGATTTCCTGAAACGTTTTAGCAAGGAGCTGGAAAGGTCTCTCAGGAGGAAGGCTGAGCTGTGTTCAGGGAACTCGCAGGCATCTGGTGGTCATCCACAGCAAGAGCAGATGAAGACCTCCTGACAGGCAAGAAAGCTGGGAATGCTGGTGGTGTCTTTGGGTGGAAGCAGCAGTACGAGGAGCTAGCCCTCAAATAAAGATGCAAAACTGGAAGAGGTAGAGAACTACAGAAGGACTTCATCTTCTACAGAAGGAACGAGGGAAAAATAGCTTTTAGGAATGAGTCTAAAAAGATTAAGTTGATCGTCAAATGGGTTCGGTCTTCTGGAGAAGACTCTCTGGTTGAGGCTGTCTTCTCTCTGATGCTTTGTCCTCTCAGGCAAGCCCACTTCACCAAACAGCTGGGTTTTTGAAGTAAACAGCTCCTGGAGTCTGCACACATCTTCCTCGGCAGTGTGTCCAGTGGCTGTCTTGATGGCTACCAACCACACTCCCAACAGTCCTTCACAACATCCCCCACATGGCCACGAGAGCTAAAGCACTCTCTTGCGGCCAAATGATCCAGTCCTTGGACACATAACCAAAGGGCTCTAAGAAGTGGCTACCAGGGGGTGGGTAAGAGGAGCAGATGGTCTACCAGCTCGGGCTTACCACTCCAGTAAGTCCCTGGGACAAAGAAGTGGGCGCTGGGCGTGTCCCACACCACTGCCATCACTTATTTGGGTCTACTGAGCTCAGATGAGAATCTTTACAGGAAGAGACCTTCCTTTCTGGGCGTGAACATTCAAATGAGGGCTTCCCTAACCATTTCCTAGTGTCTCCTCAAGCCCTGGCCCCGCCGTATGGCCCCCAAATTGTCCCGAACCCTTCTGTACCTCCTTCTTATCCACATGCCCACCATGCACTCTGCTTAGCTTGTGGGAACACAGGAGACAGCCATTATGGGGAGCTCCTGCCTCTCCCTGAAGCAGGCAGAGATTGCTTGAGCGGGTGTGGGGGACTATTTCAGGAAATTCCGCTTGCGGCTTGGGAGCATTGCATTTTGTACTCATCACCGCAGCTGTCCCGGCCGCTGCTGGTTTGGTGTAAAGGGAAGTGAAGAAAGTAGCTTCCCTAAAAAACTGTATTCGGGTCAATCATTTCTGGGACCATGAAGACAGGATTCTTTATGCTCTAATCTTCTCAAGTAACCTTCAAAAGATGTAAAATCATCGGTCTGTAACCACCTTTAAACCGTCTGCTGTATTTCCATCACAGGTGGGACGGGTGGCATCCATGTACTGGAGCGTGCTCTTGGGACCACCACCTGTAAGTGGGAGAGGCAGGATGGGGCAGAAGGGCAAGCTGAACCATGATGCAGTTGTCGGAGGAACTGCCCAGTTCCATGAGGAATTCTGAAACCGGATGGCACTTCAGATACCCCAAATTGCGGCAGGGAAGCTGGGCTCTCGTACCCTCACCGGCTGCTTGTGGGCATAGCTGCGGGAGAGGCAGTTCTCTGCTGAGGGCAATTCCTGGGGGGACACAGAGCGTGGAGGGAGTGTCCTGGTTGTAAAGGAGGGAGGGCGGGGCAGTGTACCACCATACCCTCTAACCCCCCCCATCAGCCCACTAAGAATGAGCGACCAACATTATTTAAATTATTTATTTTTCCTATAGTACATCTCATTCAAATCATAGAATAGTCTGATCCATTTTTTTCTCAAGCACAACTTACACTCATCTCAGATGTTTTTTCTTTCCTTCTTTTAAGCTTACAGGATGGATAAAGATACACTTAAATGGACGAAAACCATCACTCAGAGTTTATTAAAAATACAACTTCCCAGGGCCCACTGCCAGAGCTTTGGAGTGTCTGGGGTGGGTCCTAGGGATGCAACATTTTAAAACTCTGCTCGTTAATTCTGCTGCAGGTGGTCCGTGAACCATCCTTAGAGGAACACTGCTTAGGACTTGTCTGTTATCTATTGGAAGCAATCTCAGGAAATCCAGGAATAATTAAGTATACAGAAATAGCTCTTCTATAAAATTTCCATATAAAAATAACGGTATTTATTTACAAAGTTTGAGATGCTATAAAATAATACATCATATTAGGTTAGGTACTTCGATCTAGTCAAGTCTACATTAGGCAAGTCAGATGTGGTGTCTGCATCTTCCCCTTACTTCTCTTGTTTAAACTGCTTAAAGCATGTGGCACCACCACGTTTCCTTCATGCAGAAAAAAAGCAGACCTGTATTTTCTGGAAATAAAACCCAACAGCACATGATCAGAGTAAAGCATCTCCAAAGGAAAAGGTGAACAAATTTGTGATTTGGGCTCACAGCCTCTCTTTTGTCTCAAAGTCAAATGTGGTGGTGGTAAACAAAACAGCTCAAGGAACTCACAGTACCAAACCGCCGTCCTCAGAGCTCAGGCCTGCAGAGTGGCCGGCCAGTGCGGTCGGCCAGTTGCTAACGACCGTCAAGAACAAGCAAAATAAAACATCAGGCCATTTGTTACTAGGTGGTGCCTGGCATGTGGAAGATGACGTATGATTAGTGACAACATGGTGAGTTTGAAGTGACAAAGGGTTTTCAACCCCAAACATGATCTGGGGGAGTTTCCTTGTTGAGACAGACATGGACAGAAACAGGCTAATGTGGTACAGAAGGATCCACTGATAACCCAACCTCTCAAGCCTCCTACCAATGACCAACATGCAGGACGGTCTTTGCTCACGGAGGAATGAGTTTCTTCCCAGGTGTGAGGTCTAAACCTAGGGTCTTCCAGGTTGAAAGAGGCCCAAAGCCGACACCACAGTCTCATGTTGGGGACTCATGAGTGGAGTCCCACTTCTGCTCCTCGGCTGTGAAGCACTTGGTGCGACAGAGGACTGATATTTATTCAAAGTGGTTTGGAAGGACTATGGTGAGGGTGTGGTTTTCAGGAAGCCATGTGGCCCTCACAGGAGGAAGAAATTCTGGGTTGTGGTGCAGATTCTGCCAGACAGGCCGAGGGATGTTAGGTCAGGCTCTTGGCTTGTTTCTCAATGAATGGGGCAGAAGAGATGGTCCCTTCCATTCTGAGACTGTTGGTGGAGAAAGGGTGAGTCCTGCCCCTATTTCATCTACACTGGCTTTCAAAGCAGCTCTAAGCAGGGAGGCCCAAAGTCCCGTCTGCTGGAATAGGAAGGGTCAAGATAGCATTGGATTCTAGAGCCCTTTTTGTAAAGCAAAGGTTGTATAAGAATGACACAGGATTTTACCTTGACTGAGAGAAGAGCTGCGAGGAATGCACATAAGAAACGAATACACTTCCTGCTGTCTCCAGTACTAACATGCATGGCCCTCTGCTGCCATTTAAGCTTCCACCCTTGTCAGAGATGCCCAGGGCATAACTGGAGGGTCAAAGTTTCATGTCCCCCACTTTTTCTTCTTTAGCATACTGTGACTGTAGATGTATGTGGGGGAACTGGATCTCCAAGGTCACATAAGCATAACTGTTCAGAGATACCTTGAAGAGGCTAATTCCTGAGAAATGTTATTATTTATGTGGGTGTTTAAATTTTTCTTAAAAAGGTAAGATCTTAAGCAAACATCAGGCTTTTCCCTTTTGAGTAATAATGTAGCTTCCCTGAAGGTTAAACTAACTGAACGTTGTGCCGACTGTGATTTAGAGGGCAGGGAGGCATACTCCTGAGGCAGATGGCCCGGTGCAGGCCCCTGGCACACACCTGTGGGTCTTCCATAAATACACATTTATGATCGGCAGTGCCTAGGGACCGCTGCCGTGGGTCATGAAAATGGGGAGCCTATTTGTGAAAATATCCTGGGGGAGCCTTTAGCTCCACTAAGGTCAATCCACATGTAGAGTAATATAATGTATGTATCTAATATAAAAAGTAGATTTTTATGTATCCAACCATTTGAAAAACTAGAAGAAAACACCTAGAAAAGTGATTACTTTTCTATGGTATAGGTTCCATTGCAAGGTGATGAAACTAATAATGAGAATGTCATGGATTAGATTTATGGATACTGCTGGTAGCTAAATTTTTCTTTTAAATCTTAAAAATTCCTTAACAAACTCCAAAATGTATGCTTAAAACTAGAATTTAGTAGCAATTCCAAGTGCATGTTATGGGACAGAGTGGTATGGCAACTCTTTCAATTGTCTGACCCAGGACAAATGTCACTTTCTCAGGCGGCCTTCCCTGGCCACCCTAGCCAAAGTTGCCTTTTCCCCCACTGTCATATTACCCTGTCATTTTTTCCCTTAGCACTGATCATTCTCAATGTTTTCTGTTCTGTATTCACTCAAATACCTACTGGAGGATTAAATCTTCACATTCACTGTCCAACACCCACCCCGTACTTACCACTAAGGAGGTACAATCTCAATACCTACATCCCAGATTTGTTGGGGAGACACACTTCTTTCATATGCCTGAGGATAGGGAGCTGGATAGGTATTTAAAGGGCCCTTAAAGTGAACCACTGATCAAGTTAAACAGGCAACCCCCCCACCCCCGCCCCAACTCTCTGAGTGAGGTTATGAGAGAAACAGCTTTGGCAGCTCCCTTCCTTTGTAACCCTGCCCCCAAGAACACCCACCGCCACTATGTTCTGACTGTCCCGGGGTCCAAGTTATACTTGGAGCAACTTTGCTGTCTCTGTGACCCAAACAGCCAAAAGAGTTGTGGTTTAACAAACACGAGTGACAAGATGTCTGCATGGCTAAAGGGAACCACGACTTTGTGAAACAGCGCCATCTTAATGATCTGGTAGGAGCTAACTTGCATTTGAGGACCAACCCTGGCTTCATTTTTCAAGTACGGCAGGGAAATTTTGCCCACGGGAGGAGTTCTCCTCTTTCATCCTGCTAAAATGGCAGAAACTCCCCACCATTTCTATAAAGAATTAAATTGCAGGAAACCAAACATGTGGTCATCATCTGTCATGTTGCCCAGGGCCAGTGTGCACGGCTGAGGTGAGGAGTCACTGTGTCAGCACCCCCTTTCCTGCCTGCTCCACAGCGTCCTCCGTGGTCATAAGGCACAATTCACATCAGCACTTACTAGAGCTGTCCTCACCCCCTTGTCAGCACAGGGAAGGATGAAGTGGATGAGACAGATTCATGGTGGGGGAGGGTGAAGGGAAGCTCAGGCAGGTGCCTAGGTGCCCTCCTCGCATGCGTGCAGGGCGGCCATGGCAGGTCTGGTACCCCCTGTACACATGCTAAAGGGAGCATGAACTTACTGACCGGCTGACACCACGCCCTCGGAAGGGTCATGGCTGCACTGACCCTTGAGGAGGAAAAAGTCCTCTTGAACTCCCCGAAAAGCAGAGTGGGACCAGCACCTTCTGGGAGAGGTGTGGTGTGTGTGTGCACTCACGTGTACATGCGTGTGTGCAAGTAACCCCATAGGCTATGCCTATGAAGAATCCTGGATGTTGTAACCATAATTTCCTAACATTTTGTTACTTTGACTTCTATATGGAATTGTGACTGAGTGGGGAACTTTTAAAAAAATCTCTTTAGGGGAGATACAGAAGAATAAAAGAGTTTGTCTTTCTAAACATCTCAATTTAGTTTTCCACTCAGATAAGGTTTTATACCAGCAACATGTGCTGGTGAGCACAGTGTGACTCCAACAGATGCCCTCAGCAGTAAGCCAAACACATCCCTGAGGGACACAGGCCATTTCCCACCAAATACCACAAGCATATGGCTGAGAGGGCCAATGATGGGGCACCAATTATGTTAAGAGTCTTTGGTTGCTTTTAAAAAAACAAACCTGTATTTTATCAGTTTGCAACACTACAGCAGAGAGAGAGAGAGAGAGAGAAAGGCGTGGTGTCCCAAGAGCTCCAGCAAGGACTCTGCTATCTGGTGGAGGAATGGTTATGGTTAATGTATCTGCACAAATGCAGATGTTCAGGTCTTGGAACCTGTAAAAGATATTTTGAACACTAAAGAGCTAGCTGTGGCCCTTGGCCTCTCCAGGTCCCTGCTGGGCCCCCCTCAAGTACAGGGATGTGGGTGGTTAAGGCTGGAATTAGTAAAGGGGGTGGCAGTTTGGATGGAAACTCAGTTTTACTCAACTATGTAGCTGATGATCTTCAAGTCAGAAATGCCTTGGAAGCCCTCAGGGCCCTGCCGCAGCCTCTGCGGTCTTTCAGACTCCTGCCATCCCCCCAGCCTCAGAGGTGTGCCCCAGAACTTCGGCTGAGACAGAACTCTCTAAGAACTGCCTCAACCGCCCTGCCCCCTTGACCACTCCGAGTGTGCACTATGGCTTCTTTCTGACAGAACGAGTGTTGTCTTAAAGGAACTTATGTTAAAGTTGTGTGTTTTGTGTATTAGTTTTCACGGCCTTAGTAAAAATTTTAGGTCAGCCGAATCTTTCACCTCCGGCTCACTGGAGCAGAGTGGAAGAACTTTAAAAAGGCATCAGAAGGCATCTGTACTTCCCCCATGGATTTAGAAAAGCACCGATCTGGGACAAGGTTAGTGCTGGGCCCAAAGGCGCTAGATTAATCTAGAGGCAAATCCAAATGATTCGACTCAAAGAGTTATTTTCCATTATTATTTGCTCCTTCTCAAGGCCTTATTGTGAAATTAGATTGGGGTTTGGCCACGCTGACAGATGTCCCCACGCTCCCCTGTTCGGAGGAGAAGGGACTGTGAACACACCAGTGCAGTGCTCCCGGTGGCGTCTTTGGCTAGGAAACAACGTACTGTATACCGCACAATATGAAACAGATCCAATCGTTTGGAGTGGTCAATATTTCCCTGTTTCTGTGAAACACTGAATATCGGGTTAGTTTGAAATGCAGTTTAGCCAGGCATAAACCCAATACGGTAATTTTGATTAACGAAAATGTACAAAAGGTGACATGTACAGGAAAACACTGCTGTCCATATTCTTGAAATAGACTTTTCTTTTAAGACAAAAGTAATGACATTTGGTTCATTTTCACAAATTGCACACTGAGTGAACTCATACAAGTACTGTAGGGAACTCCAAGCAAGCAGTTCGGTCATAGGAATTTGTTTCTTTGTTTTGTTTTAAATGGAAAAGCTATATGAAATGCATAGCTTTGATTAAAACTAGAGATACAACTTCCTTCTCTGTAAAACTCCAGATTTAGAATGCTGGCAAAGGCAGTGCTGGCGAAGTATTTAATGCACGTGGAAATGCTATTCTATTTTGGCTTCCAGAAGTAGCCCTAGAAAATTCTATGCACCAATGCATTGGCTAATAATGATCATTTCAGTTTTACTATACATTTTTCTAAATGTCACTTAAGTACTTAAGAATTAGCGCTTGCTCATTTCTAGAGGCCGACTAAGGCAGCTGATGCGTCAAGCACCTCAACTAGGCTTTCAACTAGTTCAGCAGTTCAATCTGTGCTCCTTAGACCTCAAGGATTGCCAACCACATCCCTCACTGTACAACTCATCCCCCCTGGGATCCTTTCACGGTCACTTCTGCTTGTAAAAGGCAGCCCAGCCGAGGAAGAGAGACATGACAAACATGATGTCACGGGCTGTTCACTACAGCAACCTTGATTCTAAGGAGGGTTACGTGAGTGTGGGGGAACACAAAGATCCCACCTCGTGGAGGATAAACGAGCTTCATTCATGCTGCCAATTCTTTAGGGGCTGTCCCCTCTATCACCTCAGAAAACCGCTTTGTTTGCGGTGTGAGCCAGGGCTCTGTCGTTCAGAGTTTTCATTCACGCTAACTTTCATCTCAATCATTGCAGCCTTCAGGTAATTTGCTTATTGTGTTTCCCTAGTTTTCACTGAACACACAGTGCAAACAAAGGCAAAGACTGAAGCAATCATTTCAAAAACAAGAGCTCACACTAAAAACACACATGAGCATCAAATATTAAAACGTGGGTTTTCTCCTGTCTTTATTCCGGGGAGGAGGAATCCTCCTCCTCATCTTCCTCGTCGTCGTCGTTGAACGAACAGGGGGTCTCGCCTCGCGACTCAGAGCAGTGAGAGGCCGCACTGCTGGACTGGTGACTGTTTGGGGCAAGGAACTGCCCGGTTGCTAAGGCCACTTCAGCATCCAAGCACAACCCTTGGTTTACACTAGCAAATAATTAAAAACACACAAGCTCATTAATGCGGCAAATGTTTTAAGCTTTGTAAAATGTAGGACTAAAAACATGGGGGAGAAGGTGCCACTGGGGCGCTCTGCCCGAATCTGCTCCAGAAAGACCTGCACTGGCACCTGCGGAGGGCTCAGGGCCTCGCCGCTTCTCTTTCTAACCCTGAAAATATACGTACCTTGATTGGGACAAGGTGGCACCAGCGGTCAGGTCTAAATTTGAAACTGATTGAGTAGAGTTCAAAAGTAGTCCCTGATTTAACCAGGAAGGTCCTGTGGAGATGTCTATAGGGAGAAACAGAAACAGAAGATGTCGGCGCGCCGCAAAGAGAAGGAAGCACGGACAAGGAAGGGCACGAGCCTTATCTACATTACAGCCAGGTGCGGGGCGCCTGAGTGGCTCAGGCCGTGCAGCGGCTGCCTTCGGCTCAGGTCATGATCCCAGGGGCCTGGGATCGAGCCCCGCATCGGGCTCCCTGCTCCGCGGGAAGCCTGCTTCTCCCTCTCCTTCTGCCTGCCTCTCCCCCTGCTTGTGCGCTCTCTTGCAAATAAATAAATAAAAATCTTTTAAAAATTACAGCTAGGTAAGTCTCCTGCCCTGGGGAGAATCCACATTTTTTTCGGCTTGGAAAAAGGAAATCTCTAGGACGTAAGAACAGGAAAAAAATATGGGAAGGTAGACTACAGTGAGGAAGAATTCAAATTAAACCAATCACAGACTCCCATTCTTTTTTCTTAATGAAGACCTCAAGAGAGCAGCTGAGAGTACAGTGATCACTGCACTATTCCTGGACACCTGCTATCCTCACCACCAAAGACCCTGACTGGTGTTAAAAGCCGAAGCCAGGAGTGGGTAAAAAAGAAAGTCAAATCAGAAATAGGCAAGAAGGACAGGGGCGCCTGGGTGGCTCAGTCATTTAAGTATTTGACCGACTCTTGATTTCGGCTCAGGTCGTGATCTCAGCGTTGTGAGACGGAGCCTCCAAGCTGGGCACAGAGCCTGCTTTGGATTCTCCCTCTCCCCTTCCCCACCTTCTAAAAAAAGAAAAAAAGAAAGAAATAGGTAAGGAGGATAAGACACATTTTTGCTAAAACTCCCACTGTACCACCTTTTCACGTGCCCCCCAGTGAACTCCAGTGCTATTACTCATCAAAGATACATTCTTCTTCCTGTTATCCTTTGCTCTGTAACTCAAACTAGCCCTTATTTTAAAAGGTCATATGCAGTCACATTTCTAATGAAGGTGAGACACACAATACTGTTTTAGGTCTGCATAAAATATTTTGGGTGTATATCCTTGCAATCTTATTTTCTGTGCATATACCATATTTCTCCAATCACAACCCTGATAAATTCTTATTGTAACTTTATTAGTTTCATACTGGTCTCATTATCTAGAATATTAGCTCAAGGAACATTTAAGATCTAAATGTTACTGAATGAATGAGTATAGTCTCTTTCACAGCAAGTTTACAAAAGAGGTGAAAGAAACGATAGAAATGTATTCCTATAAAGAAATTCTTTGACTTACATTACAAAATAAGACCGAATATACACTCAGAAAGTGCAATTTAGTAATGCGCCTTTATAATAGTTAATCAAAATAGTTTTGTAATTACTGTGCAAAAAAAAAAAAAAGAACCCGCAAAAACCCTACAACTATGTACTAGAATTGAAAACTCTGCTATCCTGGTAATGTCTGACCAAGTGAGAAGCTTCCTATATAGGAAAAAAGGAAACTAAATGATTTCATTAATTTTGGAATGGCCTTGTGAACCTTTTTCTTTATAGGCTAGCTAAGGCAGCTGTGGGAAAAAAAAAAAGAACTTCAATTCTAAGAAGAATAGCAGACTTTAACTATATTAAATAAGAACAAGCCTGTGCAAGATGAAATTAAAGCCAGAATCCTGTGGTGAATATTAATTAGTATATATGGAAACTTTCTGTCAGAACACAGCTATTTACTTGTTTGTGAGCATAACACAGTAAATTTTCTTTTTCACAATGGCTTTGAGAAGCCTACATTTCTTTCGCATTATCATAAGATCCACACAGTAGTTCTCACAATCTAACTCAAGAGCCATTCCGTCCCTTTTGCACACTAAAGGCACACATTTCTTCTTTTAAAGTAACCAGAAAGTCTATGTCCCAGCCTGCAAATGAGGTCACAAAGAGATCAAAACCACAGAGCCTGCCTGATTGCCCTGAGCCTCTTCACTGAGAATAAGCTAAAATAAAGTTCTGGTGATTTACTGAGTAATAAGCCTTTAATTCAGACCCTGCTGGACTGCCACTATGACTGGGCTGCTAATAAAACAGCAGGGCCTGCTCTGGGAGAGAGTGGGGAGAAAGGGGGGTGGGGGGGGTGAAGATATGGGGGCAAGTTGGCTAAGGGGCAAGAAGAAGGGGTCACACTTGCAGCTGGTGGATGGTGCCAGTTTAAGAACCAAATCCAACAGAAACCAAATCTCAATCAACAAATTCGTGTTTTGACCAGA
This sequence comes from Zalophus californianus, assembly GCF_009762305.2. Classification (NCBI taxonomy): domain Eukaryota; kingdom Metazoa; phylum Chordata; class Mammalia; order Carnivora; family Otariidae; genus Zalophus; species Zalophus californianus. The sequence continues at coordinate 97,647,118 of NC_045595.1, forward strand.
GGGCCAAAACCATAAAGCAAAATAAAATAAGAACGAGGGGCCCCTGGCTGGCTCACTGGTAGAACATGAGACTCTTGATCTCTGGGTTTTGAGTTTGAGCCCCAAGTTGGGGGTAGAGATTACTTAAAAACAAAATCTTTAAAAAAAAATAAGAACTACTCTTTGCTCATATTTGATTTACTAAACCTTAGAACTAATATTACAGTGCCTTCAGAAAGTGATGTGAAATTCTAGGTGGTAATATTTATAAATGAAGGAAACTGGTAAAAGCAAAGGCAAAAAGCATTATTTATGCCTCCAAATTATATGTACAGAATATACCATAGTCTTGGGAATTGGGACAATCATAAAGAAGATTTCTGAATCAGTAAAAAAAAAAAATGAATTACACAACATGCAAAACATACTGTTTTTATTTTCAAGTATACTCAGTTTACTCTTAAAACTCATAATAAAAAGACCACCTGATGCAAAAATGGGCAAAGGATCTGAAGAGACATGTCTGCAAGGAAGATCTATAAGTGACCAGTAAGCACATAAAAAGATGCTTAGCACCATTAGTCATTAAGAAAATGCAAAATAAAACCACAGTAAAATACCACCTCATGTCTACAAGGATACCTATAATAAAAAGGATGGAAATAACAAGTATTGAGAAGGATGTGGACAACCTGGAATCCTCATACACTGCTGGAAGGACCGTAAAATGGTACAAATGCTTTTGGAAGATAGTTTAGCAGTTACTCAAAATGTTAAATATAGAGTTGCCACATGACCCAGCAGTTGCACTACTAGGTATGCAACCAAAAGAAGTGAAAACTTATGATCACACAAAAAATGTACAAGAATGTTTATCGTGGCATCATTCATAATAGCCCCAAAGTGGAAACAATCCAAATGTCTACCAACTAATGAATGGATAGATGGAATGTGCTATTATTCATACAATGGCAATAAAAAGGGATGAAGTAGTGACACATGCCATGGCATGGATGATCCTTGAGAATCATGCGAAGTGAAAGAAGTCCGTCACAAAGGCTACACAGTGTACGATTCCATCTATAGGAAATGTCCAGAATGGACAAATCCATAGTGACAAAGCAGATTAGTGGTTGCCTAGGGCTGGGAGGAATGGGGGAATAGGGAGTGACTGCTAATGTGTATGGGGTTTTTTTTTTGAACTGATAAAAATGCTTTAGCATGAGTGATGATTTCACAACCTTGTGAATATACTAAGTACCACTGAATTGAACGTACCATAAAATGGTGAATTTTATGGTATGTGAATGAAATCTTAATTGAAAAAAATTAGGATACCATTTCACCTGATTGGGAAAACAGAACACTTCCATCCTGCGGGTTGAGATTGTAACTTGTGAAGTCCAATTAAAAAAGCCCTGGCCTCATCTAGTGAGGCTGAAGCTGCCCGCACCCATAACTGAGCCATCTCACGCCATACACCAGCATGTGGGCACTATGGTGTCGTTACAGGAATGTTCAAAGTAACACCGTTTTTTAATATCAAGGAATTGGAAACAAAACTCAAAAGTTTATCATCAGTAAAATGAATAAATAAATTGTGATATATTCATATAATGGAGTTCTATACAGCCGTAAAAATGTATGAATTACAGCTACATTAAATCATGTGGATGGATGAAAAGATCATGTTGAGTGGAAAAAACTCGTATCACTAAAGAATATATCATTATGATTCCATTTACATAAAGGTCAGCAATAAGTAAAACTAAACAATAGGTTCTTTCCAGTTTACTATATTTGCATTTGCATCTCTAAGGAAAAGTAAGTGATGATAAATAAGAAATTCAAGAGAACGGTTACGTTTAAAGGGCACAGAATGTGAAAGTGTTAGTTAACATACCTGTGATATAACCTTCTAACGCCTTTGGCACCAGCGATTTAGCAAGTTTCAGATCCTCCAGAGAGCATTTGCCTGACTCCAGGCCAAAGGACATTCCCATTCGCTTCAGTACTTCTATGTCATCATGGATCTCAAAGGTGTTGTCAAAATTAAAAAGATATTCAAACCTGCATCAGAAAACAAAGTTAGTATGGGGTTTCAGTGGGATAGGGGAGTGCTGCACAGTATTATACTCTGTAGATTACATAAAAGAATGAGGGCCTACATTCAGCTATGGTACTAGAAACTGTTAGTGTTTAGAGCCATAATGGTCATTCAGCTGTGTTCAGGGGAGTGACATCTCAAATAAGCCACTTTCCCAATTAAAACAGTTTTCTTATGACAGACAATAGGAGTCCATAAACTCAGCCCTCATATTAAGCTGTTACAAACAGGGGACAACTTTGGTGTAAAACCAATACTTTCCAAAGTTGTCTATAGCTTTGTCACCAAAAGACAAATTATTAAGAAAGCCTTTTCAGTTTAATATATGACATCCGTACTGTGAGTTGGCCTATTAAGGTTTGAGGGAAAAAAAACATTTGGAGGCTTATTTCATGTTGCTGAATCAAGTACTAACTATAGCGTACTTTAGATAAGCAATAAATGGGAGACTTTTTACAAATGAACCAAAACTCAAATCCTGTCTTGAGAGCCTAAGAAGTGAAATGACTTAAGGAAAAAGTGCCACATAAATATACAGCATATTTCCAAATGTTCTTGAAAAGTACTGAATCAGGATGCCCAGCTGCCCAGTACAATGTTTCCCAAAAAAGGCGAATATAGGAAAGCACAGTCCTTTTGACTCCTAGGCTAGGCCCCGGGGCGCCTTCACCCACAGGCCTCACCCTACAGGGACAGAGTGCGGGGGAATGTTCTGGCACAGTAGTGGGTTTATGTTGTCATGAAATTCTTATTAAAATCATGAGAAGGTAAAATTAGTCATGCTAGATCTTAGATCAGGGAAAAAATTACAATTCAAAGAGAAATGCCCTCAGGTCATGATCCCAGAGTCCTGGGATGGAGCCCCGCATCAGGCTCCCTGCTCAGCGGGAAGCCTGCTTTCCCCTCTCCCACTCCCCCGACTTCTGTTCCCTCTCTCACTGTATCTCTCCCTGTCAAATAAATAAAAAAAAATCTTAAAAATAAATAAATAAATAAAAAATAAAGTGAAATGCCATGTTTAAATAATCTGAAGTATATAACTCTGAATAAAGGACATTAACAAATTTTCAGGAAAAAAAAAAACCCACAAAAAATCTGAAGTGTGTGCCTGTCACAGGAATGATTCCTGGCATATGTTAAAAGCAGATGGTTCTGTAAATTTAATCTCCATTGTGAAAAAGGCTCCAGGCTAATTAGGGAAATTTCCCCCTTATTTCCCCTAAATAAGGGGAAAAGATTGCATCACCTAAGTAACTGAAAGACAAGGCTTTAGGACCTACCTTGAACAACAAGCTTCTACAAGCTGCTCACAGCCTCCTTCCCTTTACTCAGAGAAGGGCTGGGAAAGGGCATGAGTCAGTAACCACCAAGGGATGGAAACCTCACCAGGCCCCAGGCTGGGATGAACAGAATCCATAATTCCCTTAGGCCAATGGTTCCCAGATTCTCTTGCTACTCTTTTTCAGACTTAGAAGACTAAGTGATGAAGAGAATTTAATAATCCCTCACAAAACAAGAGGTTAACTGGAGAGAAAAACTAGAATTCTAAGTCTGTTTCTCCTGAAAATATGTTAAACATTCTCTAGGATTCTCAGTTTTATGAGGATATGTCAACAGTCCCTGTAGATGTAGGTTTTTGTGAAGATTTTGCAATTGTGTGACTAATAATACAGACACATACCATTGTCTTAAAGGACCCAGCCCAGTGGGTCCTTTAAGAACTGATCTGTAACTTTTGAAAACCAGCAAGTTAAATACTGTAACTCTTACTTTTGTGGAGGAAGCATCCAGATCTCAAAAAGGTTAAGAAACTATGTAGCTAGAAGACAGACTGAAAAATAGATCTTCTGACTTCATACTATTCTTAATTGTGTCTATAGTCTTAATTACCAAATACTTTTGAAATCCCTGCTCACTGTTTTTCTTTTTCTTTTGGCACCTTACTTAAGGGACCTAGAATCTCTGTATGCAATCAAGATAAACAGGGGAAGCAACACAGCCTGAGAAAACAGTGGGAGACTGGGGAAGGCCAAGCCCAAGGGCAATGCTGTAGCTCTAAGGAGACCAGAAGTCCCAGTCTCTCTGGATAGTCTTAGACTATGCCTGTGGGATTGATGTCATTACTGAGCCCTCTTTCGCTTTCAAATGAATCCCAATTTGGTGAATAGATTATATGCTGACTCCTTGTAACAGCAGCTAATATTTATAGAGTGCTTGCCTTGCTTGGGTCAGATCCTTTAAAGACATCATGGTATTTAAGGCCTTGGAATCATCTTTTGTTCTTCAGGAAACTGCTTCGGAAGCAGCTAAATGGGGGAGCCACAATCCACACTTGGGTCTGTCTCACTCCACACCCTACTCCCTTAACTATCTCAGGACACTGGTCACAGTCTGAAGCCCACTACTATTTTCATGAAGGATAAAATAAATTACAAGTTAATTCTTAGCAGTATTTTTAAAACTGCTACTTTTCACTTGCTATGATAAATATCATTATCAACTTTAGTTAAAATGTAAAAAAAATGTTGGTGGGAATGTAAACTGTTACAGCCACCATGGAAAACAGTAAGGAGGTTCCTCAAAAATTTAAAAATAAAACTACCATAAGACCCAGCAATCTCACTTGTGGGTATATATCTGAAGGAAAGAGAATCACTATTTCACAAAGACATCTGCACGCCCACGTTCACTGCAGCACTATTTACAACAGAAACAAAAACAACCTGTCCACTGACATATGAATGGATAAAGAAAATGTGGTGTGTGTGTGTGTGTGTGTGTGTGTGTGTGTGTGTATAAATGGAATATTTGGCCTTAAAAAAGGAAGGAAATTCTGACATTTGCAACAACGTGGGTGGACCTTGAGGGCATTATGCTAACTGAAATAAATCAGACAGAGAAAGACAAATACTGTATGATTTCACTTATATGTGGAATCTAAAAAAAAAAGAACTCATAGATGCAGAGAACAGACTGTTGGTTGCCAGGGGTGGAGGTGGGAGGTGGATGAAATGGGTGAAGGTGATCAAAAGGTATAAACTTCTAGCTATAAAATAAATAAAATAAGAAAGCAGAGAATGCATCTAGCATTTTCACGTCCATTCTTTAATAAGCAGAAGCACACTCAACTACAATATAGTAAAACAAAGAAACAATTGCCTTAATGCCACGTTGACCCAAAATATTTCCACACTAAACTATGGAAGGGAATCACCAGCGAACCCATCTTGTCCCAGGCCCTCACTGATGGTCTACTTTAAGGCAGTTACTTGCCCAGGGTTACCACATACGTGTACACACACATACACACGCACACCCTGGCTGGGGTCCAGGCTCCACTATGCATACAGGACTGGCAGTACAGTGCCAGGCACAAGACAAGGGGCTGAGAATGTGAGTGATGAAGAATGCACTAGTAGATGGCAGCACTCCAGGTCTACAAAGGTGTCTCCCAGACCCCAGGGAGGTCAGACAGGGAGGGCTCAGATAATGAAGGACACCCTTCTTTATGTTGCAAATGATAGGAATGTGTTCACAGGAGGCTGGCCCTACAGTCCTCTAGTTCTCCACTCACTTGTCACTGGAAATGCTGCAATCTATGACTGTTTTCCTGCTTGTATTGATGATTATAAATGGCAGCTGAATGGTGGAGTTCAGAGCTGGAGGGCCCTGGTTCTGCTGTTCATTTTGCCGATTTCTCTGAACCAGGTTTTTGAAAGCGATTTGCTGTAATGATCAAGAAAAAGAATATGGTCATTTAATATGGATAAGTGAGTTGGAATTAAATGAATTAAAATAAATACATTTAAGAAATAGTATCAGAGTATTAGAAATTAGAGAGTTTAAATACTATTAGAGAGTTTAAATACTATTAAATAGTATTAACAGTATTAGAAATTAGAGATATTAAAGAGGCCGTCTACCTATAAGTTAATTAAAATGACACATTTAGGAAAAAAGATTAGAATGATCTAACTCAGATACATTTCAAGGGAAAACACATACTTTTAAATGATGTCTAACATCATCCTAATGTAAATAATGGGGCCTATGGCTTCTGTCATCCATAGACACAGGATCTTACAAATCTGCCAGAGCCTAGGAGCGCCTGCAACTCTTCTTACAGTGACACGGAGAAAGTGATACCAAGTGAACTTATATTTTCCATTTATCTAACACAGACACTCAGGAGTCTGGGGTTAAATACACCTTTTAGATTGTCGAGATCAGGGATATGCAAACTTTATAAAGTCACAGAATCCTTTCTTCAAATGAAATCTATGGGACACTATATAAAACAGATGAAAGTAGCGTTGCTCTGGCTGACTGCAGGGGGTGCAGGAAGTCCAGAGCCCAGCGGCTCTGCCCTCCCTCACCCCTGAGGTTCCTAGGGTACCTCCACAGAATTCCCACATCCTCAGGGCACAGTTGGAATCTGGCCCCCCCACCCCCCACCCGACATCTTCCAGACAAGAGGCTTAGCACTTATAAGCTAGATCAAGGTCTGAATCTTTATACTGGATCTTGTTGCTACTTTTAGTTTTAACCATTATTTGCAAGTCAAAGAAGAGATTGCCCACCCCCCCCACTTTGATAAGACAAACCTATCATAGAATTCCATAGCTAGAAAGACTATGCAATTCAACTTTTTCATCTGCTTATGAAACAGAGTGGTTTTAAAGGCTCCTAAACTCAGATCCAGTTGTTCCCTTTCATCGGCGTGTCCCATCTTCTCACCCTGTAGTGATGAATTTCAGTTACTTTCTATGTTTTAGCAATCTTATCCTAGGATTATATATTTTAGGTTCTGAGCCTTAACAAAAGTTTAACAGAGATTATTTTTATCTTAAAATGACTGGATACTATCCCTAGAAAGTGAACATTTACTCCTAAAATGCACGAAACAGAAGGGATACCAATTTATGCTAGCCCTGTGTGTCCAAAAATCACTATCAATATCCACCACTATCAAAAAACTATCACTATCAATACTATCAAACATTACTTAAGTTATACTTCATTATTTGCTGCTGGTAAAGGATGTGGGCTGTTTTATATTCGTTGCTTTATTTACTTAATGTTGAAAAAAATACGCTATTGATACTGCAAAACTGAGGGAAAGAATTAAACATTTGAAGATTTCTGCCTAGATTCTCTTCCCTTCTACTAGAAAAAAGCATCTCAGGAGATGCTCTCATACTTTGCTCTAGCTTTGTAGTCCTAGTGCCACGGCTGGGCCTCAGCAGAGGAGGGAATATCAACAGTAATAAATAAGAGTCCTTATATATGTATGACTCACTATTCAATATTGTGTACATTTAATAGCATCACAGATTTTTCAGGTGAAAACAGCAGTAATAACATATATAATGTTATTTAGACAGTAAAAAGAAAAATCACCACCTATTTGTTTTGGATGGATTTCCTTTGTTGCCCTTTGATTGAGTTCCTTCAGACTTTTGTTCTTTTCCAGGCTCATTAACATCAATATCAGAGGCTGAACAGAGGGCAGGTTCACACATTCATTTTGCTATGCATTAGCAGCCCTGGAAAAGGTTTAAGGGCTAGTAGGGACAGTTATATAGCTAAAAGTAGGGTATGTGGATAATCTATAGATGTCATCTACTCACACCCTTCTGAGTCTATACTACCAAGGATAAATGAGAAGTGGTGGCAGGTAAGTAAAACTGACCTGTGGCATGTGATGTCAGTGAGTGGTGACCTTAACTTGTTAAAAATTAAGCTAGCTTTACCACGGTAAATTACTGGTGTTCAGGGACATGTTTAATTTACTTTCTGTGACAACTTCATAAATGTTATTTGATGGATGAGAGATAAAACACTAGCAGGAAATAAGCTGTATGTATGTCTACCAGAAGACCAGAGAGTAGCTGTTTTCAGTTATACTTTGGGTTTCATTTTAATACTGAGAGAGACCTACTTTTATAAATGTTGACAGCTAGGTTGCCCTTGGGTTGAAATCTTCTATAAATGTTTGATTTGAGAGACAGAAGAGGAAAAGAAATTTAGGACTTAAAAAAATAGTGTTCATTGTACAATGTAAGCAGAGGAAAAAATATTCAACTTCATTCTTTATGAAGGCTGTCTAGGGATGTGAACGTCCCACCTCCATGAGGGTGATCATGCCCAGCATCATTCTTTCTGATAGACAGATAATTACAGGCAAACTGATAAACAGGTCTTCTCAATAACATTATGCCAAAAATCAGCTCCAAAATGTTCCACGAGGATTTTCAGGAAATCTGAGGAAGGCCTGGCACAGATGCGAGGGAGTGTGAGCTAGTGGGAAACCGTGCGGGGACAGGGACAGCAGAGGCAGCTGGGGGAAGGCAGTGACAGCATGGATTAGAAGCCCGTGCCTGGTAGGCCAGGTCACAGAAGGTAGAATTCCACAGGGAGGAGCACAGGAATACACTGTCAGCTTTCAGGATTTTTGTTCTGTTTTGTTTTGTAAGCTGCAGAACGCTCTCTTCAAACAAAACCTTATTTGGAAACCCAGTATGAAAAATACATAAAATGCTTGCTCCAGCTCTAGCTCCTCAGGTAGGTCCCCCAGGGTTCGGAGTGAAAAGCAGACACAACATAGTAAGGAAGAAAGAAACGGCCTATCCGGATGGAACATCACCTTTGGAGCTTGCCTATGTTTGGGCAGTGTCTGTTCTAGCTGTTAACTATTCCTCCACCCTTGCTCCGCCTCCTTTCCTACTTCCTCAGACCATACGCCGGTCTCTGCAAAGGCTAAATGGTCTTCTCTTGCTGCTCTGCTGTATACATGAACTTGGAATAAACAAGCAAATATAAACATCTAGAAAGTAAAAAAACAAAAATGTGGAATATTTAAGAATACCTAACATACTCTGTCCATTAGACAAAGGGAGCGTTTTGGAGAAACCCTGCTCCAATATTTGGCAACTTAATTGTTACCTTTATTTCTGAAAAGTGGATTACATCAAAAATTAAACAGGACGGCTGTCAAATCAAAGTGGATTTTATGAGTGGTTGAAAGCTTTTCATATAAAGATAATTTGCTGATTAAAAAAAAAAAGCATAGGGCGCCTGGGTGGCTCAGTTGGTTAAGTGACTGCCTTCGGCTCAGGTCATGATCCTGGAGTCCCGGGATCGAGTCCCACATCGGGCTTCCTGCTCAGCAGGGAGTCTGCTTCTCCCTCTGACCCTCTTCCCTCTCATGCTTTCTATCTCTCATTCTCTCTCTCTCTCTCAAATAAATAAATAAAATCTTTAAAAAAAAAAGCATAAAGACCCTCTGGGTTCATTTTAAAAAGGGTTTCTGATTACATTGAAAATGACCCCAGTGTACTGCTCAAAGTGAATTTTTACAGCAACTGCAATTACCAAAAATAAAATAAAAAAAAAAAGTCTATGTGATTGTACCTCACATGATTTCATACACTGGCTCTATTATATTTAAGAAAACCATCCAAATTCCAGGCAATGATCCAAAACAGTATAAATACAGGGATCCTTATTACACTATAAAAGCTAATTTTCTTAAAAAGAAAAGCATTTTAACTTTTGGTATTTCTACAAAGCTTACTGAATCATATGCTATTCTGTTATTTACAGATAATAAGTTATTACAGGTGGATTTGATTATTTTACTCAAAGTGCCTGAAGTTTAACGAGTCTTACTTCTTGATATTCCAAACTAGAGCTAAAATAAACACAGACAAAAGGACTTCTGACAGTTTTCGTTCAGAGTAAGAATAAATGTCAGAAGTAAGTCGTTGCATAATATAAGTCATGCACAGGACAGGTGACCTACCATGGGGCCATGATGATGGTGAGAGACAGAACCATCTTAAAGGCAGACCATGTGGATGGTGGTGAGCTCAGATGTGGAGGAGGCCGCCCTAGTGTGGTCCCATCAGACACTACTCAAAAGGTAGCCAAAGTAGAAAACACTGATTCTAAAAGCAAGTAAGCAGGGCAGCAGAACACAGGTAGGGAAAAGAATGAAAACCATCCCAGCAACTTTACCTGCAGGAGAAGTTCTTGCAGCTGGGCCCGCTTCTGCTTTATCCGTTCTATCCTCCTCTGCTTCTCTATCTTTAAAAGATAGGTTACAAAATAACATGAACATATGGAAAGTATAAAGTACTGCTCACTTTCCAGGTCCCAATTCTGAGATATCAAGAATTTTTCTTAGGGACACCTGGGTGGCTCAGTCGGTTAAGGTCCAACTCTTGGTTTTGGCTCAGGTCATGATCTCAGGGTCCTGGGATGGAGCCCCACATTGGGCTCTGAGCTCAGTGCAGAGTCCGCTTGGAATTCTCTCCCTCTCCAGCTCCCTCTGTCCCTCCCCCTGCTCGTGCTCTGCGTTCTCTCTCTAAAATAAATAAATCTTAAAAAAAAAAATTTCCTTAAAACTCAATCCATTTTAGGGGCACCTGGGTGGCTCAGATGGTTAAGCATCTGCCTTCAGCTCAGGTCATGATCCCAGGGTCCTGGAATCAAGCCCCATGTCGGGCTCTCAGCTCAGCGTGGGGAGCCTGCTTCTCCCGCTGCCTCTGCCTCTCCCCCTGCTTGTGTGCTCTCTCTCTCATATAAATGGATAAAATCTTAAAAAAAAAACAACAATCCATTTTAACTACCAATATCAACAAAGGCGTATCACACCTTTTTTTTAAAATTTTTTTTAAAGATTTTATTTATTCATGAAAGACAGAGAGAGAGAGAGAGGCAGAGGGAGAAGCAGGCTCCCAAGGAGCAGGGAGCACGACGCGGGGCTCGATCCCAGGACCCTGGGATCATGACCTGAGCCGAAGGCAGACGCCCAACCATCTGAGCCACCCAGGCGCCTGGCGTATCACACCTTTTTGGGGAGCAGGGGTTGGGGTAAGCAAGTAGGCACGATAGCAGAATTGTGGCAACTACTATCATTAATGAAACCCATCCACTTAATAAATACTTGATATGCAGTACTCGTTGCTATTTTCAAATTCTAATTCGAGTAATAGCTAACACTTCGTGAATACTTACTCTGTCTGCCAGCAACTCAACTAAGCACTTTACAAACATTATCTTTTTTTTTCCCCCTACACACATTATCTTAAGGCATCATGAGGTTAGTACTGTTGTTACCTATTTTGCATGTAAGGAAATGGAGGCACAGAGAGTTAAGTAACTGCCCAAGGTCACATAGCTAGTGAATGGTAAGAGTAAGGATTTGAACCTAAGCCATCTGGTTCCAGAGACCCTACTATTGAATACTTTCTTATGTTACCCCCTAATCCAAAGAATGAGGCAAGAGCTCATTTAAGATTTTAGTTTAACTGACTTTTAAATGGGCATAGCTCCTAATACAGATAGCCTACATATTCAATACACAATTCCTACTTGTAGTAAGGAACATGCTTATGGGACAAATTTCCCAGCTTCATGCAACTATTATTTTCCTCACTCTTATAACTACCTAGAAAATAGGTATTAGGGCCTGAATTTCCTTGTAGATAGATGAGTTCCTCACTGTGTCTTTGGGCAAAAGTCAATGACTTCAAACATGACATTTTTCTTGTCTACTCCAACAGCGTTTCTTATTTGCTCCTCATCTACTCTAGTCTGCACCAAGTTTCCTCTCATTCTTCCTCTAACCACTAAAGCACTTTCATCCTAAATTACTTAAGATTCACTAGAAAAATCTATGTGGCTTTCTACATTTGAAAAGAGTTTCCCCCCTGTATCTGCAGCTGTGACAGGCCAGGCCCCTCCCTGCCCCTCATGCCCCCCATCTAACACCAGGCCAAGTTGTATCGATTCTACCTCTAAAACACTTTTCCAACCTCATGCCACTGATTTAACTCAGACCACATACAACACACCCCCTTCAATTTCCCTCCTCATCTTCCTATTAGCTCAACTTCCAACCCACCAGGAGGGTGACCCTTTATAGGATATGTCCTATCAGTTGTCCTCTTTATAATTTTTCAAAAGCTTCCCACTGTTTCCAGGATCAGGTCCTCAAAGCTTCACACTTAGAAGTCTATCCCCTTTAGCCCTGCCTGAACTCTGGTCACACCCAGCTGTGTGCCTGCTTTCTTATGCCTGCCTCAGTCCATGCACAGCCTCTGAAAGATCCTCCCTGCCCTGAACCACTGGGCAAACGCCTATACCTCCCTCATCACTGAGCTCAAGGAATTTTTTCTTTTCTTGGTAAAGTATCCCTCATCTCCCTTTCCAGAGAATCTGTATATACATCTTTCACAGAAATAATCGATCACAGTTTTGGTAACTTCTTTTACACAATTAGAATGAAAGCTCCTGGGGTCAGAGATTTTGTCTTGTATACTTGAGTACACACACAGTAACTTCTAATAGATTTTTGCTTATTGAGGCTCTGTTATCAGCTTAACATTACTGGTAATAAAAATGATCCTTGGGACGCCTAAGTGGCTCAGTCAATTAAGTGTCTGTCTTCAGCTTAGGTCATGATCTCAGGGTCCTGGGATTGAGTCCCAAATTGGGCTCCTTGCTCAGGGGGGAGCCTGCTTCTCCCTCTGCCTGCCGCTTTCTCTCTCTGACAAATAAATAAAATCTTTAAAAAAATTAGAGAAAAAACTTAAAAAAAAAATGATCCTCAAATTCCACTCGATCAGAAGGAGAAAAGGAGGTCATTTCCACTGTAACATACGAATAACATTCTACAACTTTTGATGAATGTCTAATTTCTCCTTCCACCCACAAGGACAATAATACCAAATAAGTTTTGATTTGCTGAGGGGAAAAAGGACTAATAAAAACATGAAATCAACCATATTTATTGCAGAAACTATATTACTATATTTAACCTCAATGTATTCCATTTATGGCCATGACAGTACAATGAGGTCAAATCAATTTAAAACCAGTAGGTCAGGGCACATGCTCATATAGGAAAGATTTTCTTTTTTTTTTTTTTTAAGACTTTATTTATTTGACAGAGAGAGACACAGCGAGAGAGGGAACACAAGCAGGGGGAGTGGGAGAGGGAGAAGCAGGCTTCCTGCGGAGCAGGGAGCCTAATGTGGGGCTCGATCCCAGGACCCTGAGATCATGACCTGAGTTGAAGGCAGATGCTTAACGACTGAGCCACCCAGGCACCCCAGGAAAGATTTTCTATAATGATTAAAAGTTAATGGAATAAAACAATGTTTTTGCACACATCACCCCAAAATTCATGTAAGCTGAACATTCTATCCTTTCTGATAAAGATACAGATGAAATATCATTCTGTTGCCACTGATGTGAGAATCAAAGATAAAAGTTTAAACACAAAAGGTAAACAGCCAGTTTGATCCTTTTTTGGGGGGGCAGGATCCAGCAAAGCATTTCATTAAATAAGATATTATTTCTATTTATGAGTTGTCAAAAATTTATTGGTAGAGTGCGCAGAATTCAACTAGAATAAAATAAAGATCTTCTCTAAGAAACAGTAAAAATCAAGTCATTTAATTTCTATGTCCCTCAGTTTCATCAGGACATCAGTCAAACTGTACACCTCTCTAAATCTCCTTCCAGTTCTAAAATTCTTACACAGAGGAGTCTGTTAAAAAAATAGTATACATGAACAATTAGAAATATTTTAATATTATATGTATTTCCAAATTAAAATGCCTCTTATGGGGGTGCCTGGGTGGCTCAGTTGGTTAAGCATCTGCGTTCGGCTCAGGTCATGATCCCAGGGTCTTGGGATCGAGCCCCGCGTTGGGCTCCCTGCTCGGAGGGGAGTCTATTTCTCCCTCAACCTCTGCCACTCCTCCTGCTTGTGCTCTCTAATAAATAAATAAGATCTTTAAAAGTAAAATAAAATGCCTCTTATATAAAATAAAGCAAACTACTATCTAAAAACAGATTTTCCTTACCTCAAGATTTTGACATTCCTGAGCAGAATTGGTAGGCAGGCCAATCCACTTGATTTCTTTTTTTTCCTTTGAAATTATGTTCATTGCCATTAGCACATTTAAAGCATCATAAACTCTTCTCCTAATATTCTTCTGGTCATAAGCCTGCTAAAAAATACTTTTAATGAGTGATCAATTTTAAGGGTTAAGATACAGTTACAGGATATTAAGATATTTAATTAATATTATTATTATATCTTTGGAGTGCTTATAGAATTCTATATACCCAGTGAAAATATCTTTCAAAAGTAAAGATGAGATAAAGATACTTTCAAACAATCTAAAAGATAAAAGATTATTTTAGCAACAGATCTAAATTAAAAAATACTAAAGGGCCTTCTTCAGGTAGAAGAAAGATGGATGGGATCCAAGGTGGAAGTCTGGAGATGTAGGACGTAATGAAGACCAACATGAAAGATAAATATGTGGGTATATCTCAATTAACACTCACTTTATAAAACAATAATGTCTTGTGGAATCAAGAATATATATAAAACATATATGACAACAGTATATATATATCAGAAAGGGGTAATGGAGTTGTTAATTAAAGTGGGTTAAAACCCTGCATTGTCTGGGGGGATATTAGACTTTGAAAAGTCAAGGATGCATGTTTTAAAACAGTGCTTTTCAAGTATGTGGTCCAAGGACTAGTGCAGATCCGAAAACTGTTACTAGTCTACAATGAAAATAGGGAACTTGCACCAAAATGTCATCACATAGATCACTAAAGCACACTGTTTACTTCAGCTGATTTTTAAAAAGTTTTTGTAGCAAGATTTTTCTCAATGAAGGAGACTGTGTTAACTTAGATTGTGGAAAAAAACCCTTACTTTGTTGTGGACAAGCAGTTCCTAAGAAAAAAATTCAGTCAAATGCCATTATACTAACGGATGGTGGAGAACACTGAATACAGAACTAAACTTAAATAAGTGGGAGATTTAAGTTACAGAAGTGAATATAAATATTAGAAATCCTGACGCTATAGAAATAATGATAATATAATAAAAAATATCAGGAGACAAAGTAGGCCTGATGTTCTCCTTGATATTTAAAGGGGCATGGGATTCAAAGCAGATTAACTATTCAAACAGATGAAGTATGTAATGTTTTAGCAAAATATGTTTATTTAAAGTCATAATAACTGTAATAATATTATTCTTTTAACAACTACCACTAAAATATTCAATCTGAATCTGTGGTGAACAGGAAAGATGGGAGATGTAAGTAAATACAAGCATATTAATTTTTTTCTCTTAATAATCAACAGATACTGGTTTATAGGTGATAACAAACAAAAGAAACAAATATTGAAGTTACTTAAAGTTATAAAGATAACCAATTAAAGAACTAAAGACTATAAACCTTCCAATTTATAAAAACGAAAACCAAAAAGCACCACATACAGCAGGGAATAGGATACAACCCTTACTTGTATCCAGGCATGGGGCTGGGGGTGGTTAGTAAAAATGTTGTGTTAGATGATGAAATGTGCTAAGAAGAAATGCCTCAGTGCAGTGACATCTGAGTGAAAACTGGAGGGGAGAGCGAAACCATATGGCTCCTTAGCAGAGATTCAGACAAAGGAAATAGCAGGTGTAACAGCCTGATAAGGAACATATCTGGCATATTCACCCCAAAACAAAAAACGAACAAAAAGCCCACCAGTCTCATTCATGACCGCCAGTGTACAACTCCTAAATTTTCAGGAAACTATACAGAATTTGATTGAATTCAATATCCATTTCTGATTTTTTTAATGAAGAAAAATGAAAGAAATGTTCATTTAAAAAGATCAAGTTATGGTTGCTATCATTTCAAAATAAAACCTTTATCATAAGGTGACTAGAGTCTAGTAACTGGGAGAGTGCATAGTAGGAGATGAGATCAGAGAGGTAATAGCATGTCAGGTCATGTAGGGTCTTGTAGAACATTTTGAGAATGTCCACTTTCACTCAGAATCAGAATGCTATATATCTTCTCTACAGGTGCCAGAGAAAAGAAAAAAATACATTACCAAATAATGGCTCACAAGAAAAATCTCAAAGTAACCCCCCAAATATAAATAGTTCAACTCATAATCTCTGATCACAGGTAATGGAAAACTCAGTAAAAATTAAAAACTCAGAAAAACAAACAAAAATCCCTATCACCTGGAACTATAAAAACTCTAATGCAATTCTTAGGTCAGAGAGGAATTTAAAACAAGAGTTGCAGAATATTTAAAGAATAACATTATATCAGAATTAATGGGAAATGGCTAAAGCAGTGAACGAGAGGAAAAGCTGCAGCTATAAAGATTTTCATTACTAAACAAAAATAACAAAAGTAAAGTTTATATCTTAGTCTACAGGGTAGAAAAATAACAAAAGTAACTTCAGGAAAGAGAAGAGAATATTAAATGAAGATTAAAAAAAGACATTAACTGCAAAACAGGAGGGTCGGTTCAGATTCAAGAGATGGTTCTCTGGGAAAAATAATTGCAAGTAATTTTGAGAACAGATATGAAATGGGCACCTGGGTGGCTCAGTTGGTTAAGTGACTGCCTTCGGCTCAGGTCATGATCCTGGAGTCCCTGGATCGAGTCCTGCATGTGGGCTCCCTGCTCAGCGGGGAGTCTGCTTCTTCCTCTGACCCTCCCCCCTCTCATGTGCTCTCTCTCTCTCTCTCATTCTCGCTCTCTCAAATAAATAAATAAATAAAATCTTTAAAAAAAAAAAGAACAGGTATGAAATGGAGGATTTTCTAAGAAAACATAAAATACCAAACTGACTCTAAAGGAGACAGAAATTCTAAATAGACTCATTATCAAAGAAAAAAATGGAGAATGCTATTTAAATTTTACCCCCCACCCCCCGCCAAATCGCCAACCTAGATGGTATCACTGGTGATTTCTATGTCAGGGAAGAGAAATACACATCCAATGCTATTAAACCTGTAATGGAGTAAATAGGAAGAAGGGAAAAAAAGCCTCTAAATTTTAAAAAACCAGCATAACACTGCAAATCAAAACTGCAAAGATGGTAAAAACAAAAAAAAATCCCACCAATCTCACTTATGACTGTCAGTGTAAAACTCCTAAGTTTTCAGGAAACTATACAGAATTTGATTAAATATCCATTTCTGATTTTTTTTAGTTAAGAAAAAAGAAACATTCATTAAAAAAAATCAAGTTGGGGTGCCTGGGTGGCTTAGTTGTTAAGCATCTGCCTTCGGCTCAGGTCATGATCCCAGGGTCCTGGGAACGAGCCCCGCATCGGGCTCCCTGCTCCCTGGGAAACCTGCTTCTCCCTCTCCCACTCCCCCTGCTTGTGTTCCCTCTCTTGCTGTGTCTCTCTCTGTCAAATAAATAAATAAAATCTTTAAAAGAAAAAAATCAAGTTATGGTTGCTATCATCTTAAGATAAAACCTTTGTCATAACTAAGGTTGGAAGACTATAAATATTTCCACTAAAGTCAAGAACTGTTGTAAGAATTGTTGTGGAGTATGTATAATATGATTACATTTAAATAAAATGCAAACTGATCTATAATGATAAAAAGCAGATCAGCAGTTGCCTAGGGACAGAGGGAGAAGGAGGGACAGATTACAAAAGGCAGAAAGAACCTTTTGAAAGTGACAGAATTGTTCTTTATCTCTCTCTAAAATAAACAAAATCTTTAAAAAATAAAATAAAAAAGGAAATAAATTTTATTGTGTGTATGCATGAGGAATTTTTGGGATGATAATCAAGAATCTCATAGTAGTAAATATAAATATACCTTTGGGGAGACAGATTAAGGTCTGTGGTAAAAGGGAGATATTTTGGGGCACCTGGGTGGCTCAGGTCATGACCCTGCTCAGGGGGAGCCTGCTTCTCCCTCTCACTCTGTAGCTCCTCCTGCTTGTGCTTGCTCACTCTCTCTCTCTCTCAAATAATAAATAAATAAATAAATAAATAAAATCTTTAAAAGGGAGATATTTTTTATCATATATTCTTTGGTACAACTGAATTTTTTATAGACATGTTCATATATTATTTTTTCAACTAAAAACAACATAGATTTTTATAGAAGAAACACTAAAGAATTCAGAAACATATCCAAAGTCATTCAAATATGAAAAGTATGTTCCTGGGCACCTGAGTGGCTCAGTCGGTTAAGCGTCTGTCTTCGGCTCAGGTCATAATCTCAGGATCCTGGGATCGAGCCCAGAGTAGGCTCTCTGCTCAGCAGGGAGCCTGCTTCTCCCTCTCCCTCTGCCCTCCGCGCCCCCAGCTTGTGCGCTCTCTCTCTCTCAAATAAATAAAATCTTAAAAAAAAAAGTATGTTCTTTTTGTAGCCCCCAAAATTATATTTAAAAAATACATGTTAATCTTTATGTTTAAATATATAATAAAACAAAACAAAACAAAAACTTTCTAAAACAAAACAAAAACTCAATAACAAAAGAATTCCCCAGTAGAAAATATGAAACCCTCAGGTAAAGGAGTCGGGGATTCCTTAGCTTGTCTGAGTCCTTAAAAAATGACACAGTCAACCCAGAGATACAGTGTTCCGCCAACACAGTCAAAGTCAAGTGCATGATCTATCTACCTACCGAATCAGCGGCCAAATGGTTATTTGAATTGGTGAACTCTGATACCAGCTCATCAGCCACTTCATTATATGATGTTGTACCTTTCCGCTGAACTTTCTCACACACTTTCATGGAAAAATGTCTCAAGCCTTTTCCATTTTTATCTCCTTTTTTGCTTCGTTTACTAAAAGAGAAAAAAATATATATTTATACATCAGACTTCCTTTATAAAACTATAATGTGAGAATATAGTAATTCGATTTTTGCTTTATGTGGTAAATTTTAAATTGAATTAGAGATGAAGAAATGTTTTGAACTTAATTTTTGCCTTAAAATCTAATAAAATATGAAGTTAGAGTGTTTTCTATACACATCATTCGTTTATTCAACAAATATCTACTGACCAGTTACTTACTATTATGTGCTGGGTTCTGTTCTACACACTGGGAACAAATCCATGAGAACAGACAAAAACGCTGCCCTGATAGTTACATGTTTACCTTTTTGTATTCTATGTGTGCTATAGTTCTTTTTTATGTAAAATTAAAAGTACCACTATTCTCAGTTTCATTTATCTACTCAAATTTCAAACAGAGGTCATTGGTATTAATAAAAGATCTAAGTCTTCAATTATTTTAACTTTGGTTAATGTCTAGTCCTAAACTTTGATAACTTATTAAATTTTCAGGGGTTCAATTTAGTTCTACTAATTTCTGAGTGTCAACTATATGCCAAGAACTGCAGTACGGACCAGAGTAAAAAACGACAACTGAGGTAAAATCTTTTCCCTTAGTGTGAGTCTTGGGGGAGGGGGAAAGACAAATTAGACCTATAAGGACAGATAATTCCAACATAGTAAGGTAAGTGCCAAGTGAGAGTTATTTACAAGTTCATGGGAATTGGGAAGAGGGACATCTTACCTAACCTAGAGGAGAAAGGGTTGCTGGAATAAGCCAAATGAAAACAATCAGCAAAATAAAAAGGCAGCCTATGGAATGGGAGAAAATATTTACAAACCCTTTATATGATAGGGGGTTAATATCTAAAATATCTAAGACTCCAACAACTCATTAACAAACAAAAAACCCCAAATAACCCAATGAAAAATAGGCAAAAGTCATGAACAGAAATTTCTCCAAAGAAAACACATAAATGGGGCGCCTGGGTGGCTCAGATGGTTAAGCGTCTGCCCTCGGCTCGGGTCATGATCCCAGGGTCCTGGGATCGAGTCCCACATCGGGCTCCCTGCTCAGCGGGGAGCCTGCTTCTCCCTCTGCTTCTCTCTCTCTCTCTCTCTCTGTCTCTCATGAATAAATAAATAAAATCTTTAAAAAAAAAGAAAACACATAAATGGCCAACAGGTATATGAAAAGGTGCTCAACATCACTAATCATTAGAGAAATGCAAATCAAAACCACAATGAGGTATTACCTCACATCTGTTAGGATGGCTATTAAAAAAACAAAACAAACAAAAGAGATAAGTACTGGTAAGAATGTGGAGAAATAAGAACCCTGGTACACTGCTGGTGGGAATGGAAAATGGTATAGTCACTATGAAAAAAGTATGGAGGTTCCTCAAAATAGTTAAAATAGAATTTCCACACATCAAAAACTAATGATGTAATGTATGGTGATTAACATAACAATAAAAATTATTAAAAAAATAGAATTTCCATATGATCCAGTGATCCTGTTTCTCGGTATATATCCAAAAGAACTGAAATCAGGATCTCAAAGAGGTATCTGCATTCTCATGTTCATTGCAGCAAATTCCTACAATAGCCAAGATACGGAATCAACCTAAATGTCCATAGGTAGATGAAAGGATAAAAAATAATGTGGCATATACATACAATGAAATATTATTTGGCCCTAAAAGAGAATGAAATCCTGCCATATGCGACAACATGGATGAAGTTGGAGGACATTATACTATGCCAATCACAAAAGGACAAATAATGCATTATCTCACTAAGGTGTCCAAAATAGTCAAACACACAGAAGCAAAGAGTAGAATGATGCTTGCTAGGGGCTGGAGGGAAAGGGAAATAGGGAATTGTTCCACAGGTTCAATAAAGTTTCAGTTATGCAAGATGAGCAAGTTCTAGAGATCTGCTGTAAAACATAGTGCCTACAGTTAATGATAATGTACACCTAAAAATTTGTTGGGGGTAAATCTCATTTAAGTGTTTTCACCACCATCACCACCAAAACAAAAGAGAACTGTCAAGTGAAGGAAGTTAGGAAGGGTAACCAGGGAGAAGCAGCAGCAGTAAACACATGGGAGAGTGAAACAGATGATAAATGTTCAGAGACTTAAAAACAAACAGTGCAATATTACCAGAATATAAAGTGCAAGGAAAAAGATGAAGCAGAAAGGGAGATAAAGGGCCAGGCCCTTAAATGTCATGCAAAGGAACCTGTATTTTATCATATTCCTTTAGTATAATTATATTCATTTATAAATTATTTACACATTCTACTGTGTTATATACATTAAGAAATAGACTAAAATGTACTTTTTAAAAGAATGAGGGAAGGACAGATAGCTACTTTCTTTTTCCCACATTCCCAAAGAATCACCTGTGGTCACAGACTACTACTACTACTACTACTAACTACTACTACTACTACTACTACTACTACTACTACTACTACTACTAACTACTACTACTACTTACTACTACTACTACTACTACTTACTACTACTACTACTACTACTTACTACTACTACTGAAATACTGGGAAGCCACTAAAGGTAGTAAGTCGGGGAGTAACATAGTGAGATTTTCAGTTAGGCAGAGATTCTAGGTGCAAAGTAGAAGATGCATTTACGGGGGGCAAAAGCAAAGACCAGACGAGAGGCAAGCCTAGGCAAGAAATATCGAGTCCTGAAATTGGGGCAACTGGATAAGTAGGGTTGGATAAGAAGAGATGGATTTATGTAAATATTAAAGATAAAAATTTATCTTTATCTTTACTAAGTGACTGATTTATGTGAATGTTAAGAAAGAGGGAAATAAGAGAATGACTCTTAGAAAGAGGGTCCTTTACTGAGATCAAGGAGACAGGAACAAATTCACGAGTTCCATTTTAAACCTCCTCATCCACATGGTCCAGTATCTAGGTATAATCCACATGCAGCTATTGAGCCCTTGAAATCTGGGAAGTCTGAATTAAGATGAATTCACTGAATCTCAAAGACTTGTACGAGAAATGAATGTAAAATATCTCATGAATATTTTTTTACACTAATTGTATGTTGAAATATAGTATTTTAGATACACCAGATTAAATAAGAGATAATAAAAACTAATTTCAGGGGTGCCTGGATAGCTTAGTTGGTAGAGCATGCGACTCTTGATCTTCGGGTGGGCGATTACTTAAAAATAAAATCTTAAAATTAATTTCGCATTTGTTTTTATTTTTTAAACTGGCTATTAGAAAATTAAAAATTACATGTGGCTTGCATTACATTTCTATTGGTCAGCAATGATACTGAGTTTGACATGTCAGTAGAATAACCCAATCAATATATTCAATAGATAGTTGAATATATATGTAAGTCTCACTTTGTAAGTGAGATGACAGGTCACTTACAAACTCATCGGCATGTGTACCCATTCCAACCTTCTTCCTATCAGTCTTAGAGGATTAGGTATCCCTGTTTGTTTTTAAATCTAACTTCCCTTTTTAAGATAACAGCTTTATTGAAATATAATTCATGTACTGTAAGCTCCATCTTTTAAAGTATACAATTCAGCAGCAACCATCACCACAATCTAATTTCTTCACCCTAAAAAGAAACCCTGCACCCACTGACAGTCATGCCTCATTACCCCAGCCCCTCTTCCTTCCTTCTTCTTTCTCTCTCCCTTTCTCCCTTCCTTTTCTTTCTCCCACCCTCCCTTTTCTTTTTCCTTTCTCTCTGTCTCTTTCTCTCTTATCTTCCTTCCTTTCTTTTTTTATGTAGGCTCCACGCACAGCGTGAAGCCTAATTTGGGGCTTGAACTCACTACCCTGAGATCAAGAGTTGGATTCTCAACTGACTGAACCACCCAGGCACCCCCAAAGTCAACTTTTCAACTTGAATTTTTCACTCCAGAGCTTGTGTCTGTATTGTTTGCTCTCCTTGAGCTGTTCTATCCAGTGTTTGTTTGTTTTTGATATATACCTTTATTGTGAAAGTGGAATCTGATCAAGACTTCAGATCCAACTACCACTTTAAAGGAAATACCAAGGACAGAAGAACATGTTAAACTGTACTACAGGGATTCAATAAGCAACCTCTTGAGGCTTTTTCTTTAGGATACATAATGTGGTTTCTTCAACTAAAAAATTTTAAGGGAAAAGAGGAGGGAAGGAGGGAGAAGGAGAGTGAAGGGAGAAAATAAATACGGAAGAGGGATCTACAGATTTTGTAAGACATATAAATTTATTTAAATCCTGATTCAAATGGACTACACACACACACACACACACACACACACACACACACACACACACACACACACACACCAGTTATGGGGGAGTCTGGGAAAATAGCAATAGCAGCATAGTTTTCAAACCCTCCAAATGCCCACATAAAAACAGAGCAACTAGATAGCAAAACCAAAACTCCTTGACAACATTTACAAAACTAGATGACAAGGTATCCTCAACAAGCCCCAGAATACAAACCACCAATAGCCAAAAAGCCTGCACAATAAAGAAATACTCAATGGGGCTGCACTTAACAGAACTCAAAACAGGATAATCCCAAAATAGCCATCCAGAAATTACTAGAAAGCACAACAGGCCAATTTGAAAGCATCAGTTGAAACAAGGAGTTTTACCCTCTTCCATACCAGCTGAGTGCAAGGACCACAATAAAGCTGCAACAATCTAGTCTGTAGGACTCCCACAATTGATATTCAAGAGAAAATGACAAATACTGGAGGTAGGCAAAGTATCTACAGACAGTAAGAGTATCTGAAGAAGAAAAACAAAGCAAGAAAACAGAATAAATACTAAATGCCAAATTCAAGAATATGTTCAGAAATAAATAATATCAACCCAGAATGACAAGTACCAAAACATTCTAGTAAAATTCTGAATTTCAAAGAAAAAGAATCCTTAATGCATCTAGAAGAAAAGAGTATCCGATTTTTCAACAGCAAGGCATTATGCCAGAAGAAAATAAATATATTTAGGAAACTGAAAGAAAGCATGAACCGAGGATTTTTGTATCCAGTGAAATTGACTTAATTCAAATATAAAAAGCACAAACCCAGGAATTATTATTTCCATGAGCTCTTCCTGAAGAAACCACTAGAGCACAAAGCTTCAGACAATCAAAATGACTAGAGAGACATTCACTTAACACCTGGTGATGTTACCTATAGATATAGTTACCTACAGATCTAAGACTAAATGAGGGCTAGGAGGGACATATAGAGGGAGAGTATATAGTATACTCAAGTGAGTATACGCTCCAACACTGTGAATAAAGTATGACTATTAAAAAATGGGGAGAGGGGCACCTGGGTCACACAGTTGGTTAAGTGTTGGACTCTTGGTTTCAGCTCAGGTTGTGATCTCACACTCATGAGATAGAGCCCCGTGTCAGACTCCATGCTCAGTGCAGACTTTGCCTAAGACCGTCTCTCCCTCTTCCTTTGCCCCTCCCCCAACCCCTGCGCACCCTCTCTCTCTCTTTAAAATCTTTAAAAGAAACTGGGGAAAGAACAGAGAGAGCATATGCAAAAAATTTTTAATGTTTTTAGTAACCACATTAATGGTAATATAAGTATTATTTGGGACATTAAGCAATGTAATATGGGATAAAACCAATGAAGTAATTATCATATACACTAATTCTATCACCCTTTCATCCCCTATGTCCTTAAAAATCAGAATTCTCAGTATGGAAGAAAGGGGAATGAGATGTAATGGAGAAAAGGTTTAGTAAGATCTGAATTGGAAATATCAAAGTAAACCCATGAAGTATTGTATCTTTGTGTGTTATGTGTCTTAGCTCTGTCCATTTAAAAGGACTAGAAAAAAAATGACCAATCTAGTAGCAATGAGCATCTGCAGCCCTCAAGTGGAGCCTGACATATAATTCTCCCTAAAGGAAATCAGGGCTTCTTAGAGAAATGGCTGATTCCAGGTATAGGGCAGAAAACGTGTAAGATGAACTTGGAACATCTTAAATTATCAGGTAACCAGCATCAAAGACTACTAGGGTCATGTCAAAAGGACTTAAGAGTCAATTAGAAGAGGCTTCCACTAACCAAACATGGGACAATTTAAGGTTCAATTGTGATAATAATTGCAATGTATGAAACCCATCAAGTATGTCTGAATTCACAAATTCATAATGATACTTTTAAAAGAAAAGATTTGGTCATCTTTGAAGGAAGACCAGGAACAAGTTCATCATCTTGAAAACTGGCCAATAATGGGAAGGGATCAAGCACTTATTCTGCTTTCTTATATGAACTGTACCTCCAGGTAAAGAAATAGTAGGAGAGCTGAAGTGTCTTTATATAAAGTAGTGCCAGTAGTTAGAATAATACTAATTGCAACCCACAGTGAATTAATAGTTACAAACATTAAGTATCAGTGGTGTGCACATCATAAAAAGAGACAATAGAAGAACACACCACTATCTAGTCTTGCCAAGGATCAAACATCAGTCTGATAAAGGCACTAAATCTTACTGCCAAACTACAGGAAATACAGAAAACAGAGGAATATGTTGAGATGCACATGAGTATGAAGTCAATAAACTCTAGACTGTGGGAAACTGCATAGTTCAAACAGCCTAATTTCAACAACTAAAGTATGAGGAAAATAATGGGACAGAAGGGAGATTTATATATAAAAGAGATATCAACTTTTTTTTAAAGGACAAGACTAAAATGTGAGAAAGGATGAACATTTAGGTAATAAAACTATCTAAACCTTCAAGGAAGTGATTACTCTAAAAATGAGGATAACAGTTATTTATAGGAAAGGGTATGGTGATTGGGATAGGGCACATGAAGGGCCTCTGGGTTCTACTTCTTGATCTGGTGATGGTTACAAGACTGCCCTAAAGTAATGTATTAGTCATATTTTTGGTGATTTTTCTGTATCTGAATCTTATTTTACAAAAAAAAAGTAAACAAAACATGACATTTAAAACAACTAGAACTCTGAACACTTACTACATATTTGATATTAAAGAATTATTGTTAATTTTCTTAGGTATAATAATGATATTGTAGATATGTGTAAAAAGGGGTCTTTTTATATAAGTACAGAGATTTATGATGAAAATGATTTACTTTATAATAATACAGGAGGGGGTATATACAAAATGAGATATGCCATGGATCGATTGTTGTTGAAGTTCAGAGATATGCACATAAGAGGTTCATGATACAAGTCATCTACTTCTGTATTTTAAAATTCTCTAAAATAAAGAGTTAAAAAAAGGAGAGAAAAAGAATGGTTTGAGCTTATCTTTGATTTTTTTACATGGGTTTAGCCCGTAGCTTCAGTTTCTTATACTCAGCCCAGCTTTCTCAGGAAGGGGTCTTTATACATTACAATACCATATTAATACAAAGGAGAACTCAACCTACACAATACATAACTCTGGGTCCTACTGCAGTTCTCACCTAGGTAAGTGATAGGTAAGAACCATCTACCCAATCACCCAAGCCAGAAACAAGATTCAATCTACATTCTTCTAATGCTCTTTCTATCATATCAATCTAATTCTATCAAATCTAATATTTAAGTCCTGAACAGTTTTTGAATTCA
The DNA here is from genome assembly GCF_009762305.2 of Zalophus californianus. Taxonomy (NCBI): domain Eukaryota; kingdom Metazoa; phylum Chordata; class Mammalia; order Carnivora; family Otariidae; genus Zalophus; species Zalophus californianus. The sequence goes on from NC_045595.1 coordinate 97,673,476, forward strand.
ACTTCTCTGTGTTCCCACTGCCCTAGTTCAGGCCCTCATAATCTCTCTCAGAATAGAACTAGAGCCTTGTAAGGGTTCTCCTTTGTACTGTATAGAGGCATTCCAATCCTTCCTCCATAGGGCCATTATGGTGATCGTTCTTTTTTCTTTTTTTTTTTAAAGATTTTAATTATTTATTTGAGAGAGAGTGAGCGAGTGAGGGGCGCCTGAGTGGCTCAGTTGGTTAAGCATTTCCCTTCGGTTCAGGTCATGATCCCAGGGTCCTGGGATTGAGCCCCACATCGGGCTCCCTGCTCAGTGGGGAGTCTGCTTCTCCCTCTCCCTCTGCCTCTCCCCCAGCTTGTGCTCTCTCCCTCAAATAAATAAATAAAATCTTAAAAAAGAGAGAGAGAGCCAGCATGAGTGGCTGGTTAAGCGGCTGCCTTCAGCTCAGGTCATAGTTCCAGGGTCCTGGGATCGAGCCCCGCATGGGGCTCCTTGCTCAGTAGGGAGCCTGCTTCTTCCTCTGCCTGCCGCTCCCCTTGCTTCTGCTCTCTCTCTCTCTGAGAAATAAATAAATATTTAAAATAAATAAATAAGCATTTTATTTATTTATTATAGAGGGCGCAAGTGGGAAGGAAAGAGAGAAAGAATCTGAAGCAGATTGTGTACTGATCGTGGAGCCCCACAGGGGACTTGATCCCATGACCTTGAGATCATGACATGTGCCAAAACCAAGAGTCAGATGCTCAAACGACTGAGCCACCCAGGCGCCCCAGGTAATTTCATTTTTTAAAAGAATCCACCAATTCCCATTTGCTACATATATTTTCACACAAAGCCCACTCTGTGTTTGATTTGCCCTTAGAATTTGGGGTCTTTAGATACAAATGGCTAGCCACACATAAATTTATATGATTAGTACAAGTTAGGTGACAAAGGTAAATAAGAATTGCTAAAAATGGGAGTGCGTGAGTTATTTTGAAAGAAATATGTTGTGTATGGGGTTTTATATTTATGCTAAGAATTGGGTAATGGTTTAAAGTAAATAAAAATCTCAACTCCGTATTTATGAAATTTTTAAAAGCCAGGGATGAAGCAAGGTTGTTGTTTTTCATGTAATCCTAAGTCTTTTTTAAAAAGGGAGCAGTAAGATAATCATAGGGTAGTTTTTTTAGGGTGATAGTGTGGCTAATTTGCCCTCTATTGTTAGACGTGGATAATTTTTTATTTTTATTAAGATTTTATTTATTTGTCAGAGAGAGAGTACAAGCAGGGGGAGCAGAAGGCAGAGGGAGAAGCAGGCTCCCCACTGAGCAGGGAGCCCAATGCAGGACTCGATCTCAGGACCTTGAGATCATGACCTGAGCCAAAGGCAGATGCTTAACTGATTGAGCCACCCAGGTGTCCCGACGTGGATAATTTTTCAAAAAAGATTTTATTTTTTCATTTGAGAGAGAGAGAGAGAGAGAGCATGAGTGGAGGGGAGAGGCAGAAGCGGACTCCCTGCTCAGTAGACAGCCTGACATAGGGCTCAATCCCAGGATCCTCATGATCTGAGCAGAAGGCAGATGCTTAACCATATGAGCCACCCAGGTGCCCCAGACATGGATAATATTTAAAGGAAGAAATTAAACACAGTCCTTAAATAGGAACAACTACACTTTTAACAGCTATTAAAAGCTGATGAACATACTCTTGAAACAAAGACAAGACTACATATAAGAATTTTATGATTATTCAATGCATGAAATGATAATAAACTTGAAAAAAACTGGTTAAATATCAACTTTTGGTAAACTATTAGCTATATATTTTCAACAGTTTACTTCATTTAACTCTGACCCACAGTATTCTTACATCTGAAAAACAGAACTACAAGTACCCATCTCACAAGGTTGCTGTGAGGATTAAATGATACAGCAGGTGATTTTTCTCTTCATAAGCTACCAGAATTTTCACAGGCAATACAAAACTGAAGGATACTACTTAGCACTGGCTGAATCAAGAAATTAAGGTTGTTATTTGGAAGGCTAGTAGAGCATCATGCCAAAAACAAACCCAACCAATACGCACATCAAAATTCAACAGAAATTTGAATAGCTAATACCTACAGTACCTAATTGTTCCTGCAACCAATTTTATAAAAGCTTCATTGAAAATTAAGGAACAATGCCTCTAGCAAAAGAACATTAAAAGGCAAAAGGACTCAACAATAAAACAACTCAATTAAAAACTGGGCAAGTAAATTGAATAGACATTTCTTCAAAGAAGATATACAAATGGCCAATAAGCACCTAAAAAGACGCTCAACATCAGTAATCATTAGGGAAATGCAAATCAAAACTACAATGAGATTAGGATGGCTATTATCAAAAAGTGTTGTGAGATCGTGGAGAAATTGGAACCTTTGTACATTGCTGGTGACAGTTCAAATGGTACAGTCACTGCAGAGTATACTAGGGTCTTGCCTCTGTAATATATAAAGAACTCTTACAACTCAATAACTAAAGACCAAAGGATATGGAAAGACTTCTTCAAAGAAGATATACAAAGGTCCTGTAAGTGTATGAAAAGATGCTCAACATCATTAGCCAATAGGGAAATGAAACTCAAAACCATAATGAAGTATCATCTCACATTCACAAGGGTTTGGAACCTGTTGCTGGTGGGAATGTGGAATGTTATAGCCATAGTTACAGCTACTCTGGAAGACAGACCATCAGTTATTCAAAAGGGTGAAGAACTGCCATATGACCTTGCAATTCCATTCCTAGGTATATATACGAGAGAAATGAAAACTTGTTCACAAATGAGCATCAACTCAAATATCCATCATTAATGAACAAATACACAAAATGTGGTATATCCATACCATGGAATAAAAATGAATAATGTACTAATATATGCCACAACATGAAGGAACCTTGAAAATATGCTTAAATGAAAGAAGCCAGTCACAAACTTAAGGCAGAGTTCTGTTACCCTGAGATCAACTGTCTAAGTTTAAGCTCTGGGAAATAAATGTCTTTGGTGTAATATCTATTGTGTGGAGATGAAATGGGAGGTACAAGGGGATTTGGAGGGTTGGGAAGCTTCAACTGGCCTAGGTGCTCCTTGGATAGTCTTCATTTCATTGCCATATCTCCCTCACTAATTCATTCTTGCTTTTTATACTTATCACCTCTAAGCCTAGAGCCTCTCCATTATCAGTCACTATAGGGGAGAATGGCTTCCATTTCCAATTCTAACTTCTGTGCATATTTTGGGATATAGATTTCTCTACTATCACTTGTCCTTCATTATAATCACATTGGCTTTCATCTTCTAATTGGAAAATCTATATCTCTACCACTTTTTACAGCACTTTTAGAAATTTATTTCCTTTTATTATTATTTACATGAAAATTCAATAGGATTTTAGAGTTGGGGGTCTAAACATGGTGTTCAATCTATCACCTTAAACTGGAAGCTTACTATCTAAATCTTAAATAGAGTTTACATATTTTCTTAGAATCAAGCTCTGTGAAACACCAAGACCCTTTTTCCAAATAACAGCAAAATATGGCCATAGGGTATAAATGCTATGATCTCCATTAGTCCATAAATAAAGACACCAGTAGGAAGTATTCTTTACCAAATAAAACCAAATTGAGAAATAAAATAAAAAATTAAAAAAAAAACCTAATTGATATACTTTGAAATGCATGTTAACTTTTATTTTTTTTTTTAAAGATTTTCTTTATTTGACAGAGAGAGACACAGTGAGAGAGGGAACACAAGCAGGGGGAGTGGGAGAGAGAGAAGCAGGCCTCCCGCCGAGCAGGGAGCCTAATGCGGGGCTCGATCCCAGGACCCTGGGATCATGACCTGAGCCGAAGGCAGACGCTTAATGACTGAACCACCCAGGTGCCCTGCATGTTAACTTTTATTAATAATTTCATTTGAGGGCACCTGGGTGGCTCAGTTGGTTAAGCGACTGCCTTCGGCTCAGGTCATGATCCTGGAGTCCCTGGATCGAGTCCCACGTCGGGCTCCCTGCTCAACAGGGAGTCTGCTTCTCCCTCTGGCCCTCTTCCCTCTTGTGCTCTCTATCTCTCATTCTCTCTCTCTCAAATAAATAAATAAAATCTTTAAAAAAAAATAATTTCATTTGAAGTATTCAAAAGAATTGTACCCAAAGAATTTCCATGCACTTAACTAGAATCTATAACCACTGTCTTTTTATATTTTCCCAATAACAACTTATTTTTATTTACAAAAATAATTTGTAGTATATAATAGTATATCCCAGGTAGAAGTTATACAAAGATCTATTTAAATAAGGAATCATAGGGGTGCCTGGGTGGCTCAGTCGTTAAGTGTCTGCCTTTGGCTCAGGTCATGATCCCAAGGTCCTGGGATTGAGCCCCGCATCGGGCTCCCTACTCAGCGGGAAGCCTGCTTCTCCCTCTCCCACTCCCCCCGCTTGTGTTCCCTCTCTCACTGTTTCTCTCTGTCAAATAAATAAAATCTGTAAAAATAAATAAACAAGGAATTATATATAATATACTTTATTTCCCACTTAAATGAGCCAACTAGAATAGTTAAATCAGCAAAATAATTTAATTTGGTAACTCAGTAAATAATTTAGGAAAAAATCCTTTACTTTTCTAAAGTATGTATCCATCATGTTGTGTGTGGAGGGGAAGAAGGGGTCCGACATGGGAAATAAGTTATTTATTCCTTATGGATCTTCACTCTCTCCCTCCCTGGGTTATAGCATTCAGGCTTGCAACCATTTACATGCTGATGATACTACTTATATACTAATAATACCATCATTTAGATAACTAATAAACTTACTGAACTTCATATATCCAAAACAAAATTCCTTCCCAAACCTACTCTGAACTACAGTAAATGTAAAGGACATAAATATTCACCCAGTTGTTCATACAAAAAAATAAGAGCCATCCTTTATTTCTCCTCTTCCTTCCTTCAATCTATCAATAAATCTTGTTGGTTCTATGTCCATCATTTATCCATTATTTTCCTATCTCCACTGCCAGGACACTGCCCCCTGCAAGTCCTTTGATTTTCCTGCTTCTGTTCTTGTCTCCTTAGAATCCATTTATCCCTCAGGAGTTCAGTGTGACTTAGATCATGCCATTTCCCTGCTTAAAATCCTCCTTAGAGGGCACCGACGTGGCTCAGTCGGGTGGGCGTCTGCCTTCGGCTCAGGTCATGATCCCGGGGTCCTGGGATTGAGCCCTGCATCGGGCTCCCTGCTGAGCAGGGAGCCTGCTTCTCCCTCTCTCTCTGCTACCCTCCCCCGCCCTTTCCGTCAAATAAATAAATAAATAAATAAATAAAATCTTAAAAAAAACATTCTCCTTAGAAACCAAACTCCCTACCGGGCCCTACAAGGCCTTTCATCATGATCTGACTCCTGTCTACCTCTCCACACCTCATTCTCACTCTTTGCCTTTCTCACTCTCTTCAGGCCACTATGCTTCCCCAAATACATCAACTTCGTTCCTCATTTGGGAGCTTTACATTTGCTCCTCACTCTGCCCAGGATCCCTGGCTCCTCCACTTCACCTAAGCTATTTACATGCCCGACTTCTTTGCTTTCAAATATCACCTTCTTAGAGAGGCCTTCTCCAAGGTAGCTGCCATCACCTTTCTTATTTTTTTTTTATACATCATAACCTATAAATAATCTTATTTATAACCCCCCCCACACAGTATAACCTCTCGTAAGGGGAGCCTTATCTATCTTGTTTATTATTCTCTCCAATACTTAGAACATAACAGTTAATAGATATTCAAAATGTTTGCTGAATGAACAATTTCCTAATCATTGAAGCAATACAGATATTAACTATACTGAGTTTATTAGCTTATTATAGTTTAAATTATATTAGTTAATTAGAAATTATTAGTTTATTATAAATAACTGGAGTTTTAACTTTCCACCAACAAAAAGATATTAAGATTACATGAGCATAAAGGAAGAATACAATACCACTGTGCGACATTTTATTCATTTAAGACAGAAACAGAGAAAAACACCCACAGACTGCCATCACTGCCTATGGGGCACCCAGGACCTTCTTCCCTCAGGAGAGGTCCCAAAAGGAAAATCAGATCTATTTGGAAGAGATGCCATGTAGAACACACCATCAGATTCTGTCCAAAGGAGGAAAGAGAAAGTGAACAAACATCTTTCAGGACTAAAACTCCAGAAAAGACCAAAACGGGGTTTTTCACAGCTTCTTCTATAAGCTCTTTGAAAAGAAGTCTAGTGGGTCAGAATACAGGAGAAAAAACTCATGAGAATCCCTCAATGGATCCTTTATCCACCAAACAAAATTTCTTCAGAAATTGACTTAACTCTCACAAATGATCTTGACAAAGGAACAGCTGTGAAAGACATAATTAGAGTTGTACTGTCAAGTGGTAAGCTGAAGAAGCCTCAGATACACTGATGTATAAGTCAGTTATAATTTATAGAAGTTATAATTTATAAGTTATAAACACATCAATATATTGATGTATCAATCCCTGAAGAAAACGAATACAAATACTTACATATGATACTAAATCAACATACAAGACATTGAAGAGATAAAGATCAGTCTAGGGTTGAGAGCTAGCTTACTGAACCTCAACACTGGGAGAAGGGAAACAAAGACGTTTCACAGCATTACAGAAAAACAATGCATTTGGAAGAAAATAAACATTTGTAAAAACAACAACAACAAGAAAATCACACGTAGTAATCTTTGTGACCTGATTGTGGGTGTGTGGGGGGGTGGGATTCATTATAGTAAAGTTATATTAAAAAAATAAAAAGAATAAAAGTCACTAGAAGAAAAAGTCATTGGATCATATGCAAAAAGGGAAAGCTGAATCAATGTTTATAGCAACAAATTTAATCTGGCACTTCTATAGGTGATCTTTATAGAGGTCTCTCTTATGAAGAGAGTGTAAAGAGAATCTTGTTTTCTATATTGTTTGTAGTACATAAGTGCCACCAATCATAACTAATGAATAGTGCCATTTTAAGGCCTTAAACATTGCTAAATACATCTGTATGAACTTGTACTGCTGCCCTTTCTGAGGATAAATACAAAAAAAGACCAGTAGGCCCTGGAAAGAGGAAGCTCCATTAGAAAGAAAAGAAAAGTTCGCTCTTCATCTCTATATGATACAGCAGTTCCTCAGACTGATTTTATCTGTTCTAAACAGTTAAGAACCAAGAAGCAAGCAACAAATGCCACAAAGGAACTAAAGTACAGCCGATGCATATGCAAGAAAACACATTTAATATATAGCCTCAAGGTCATCACTCAGAGTCTTTTCATTTTTATTTTAGGCTGAATTCTAACACATCTGGCCATCTAGTTTCTCAGTGCACAGCAAATCAGAGGTAGCAAACTAGAAAACAGAAAAGACAGAAAACTACTTGTTAATACTGAGAGCAGATGACCTAACAAAAGAAAGGAGATTAAAACACCATTGGAAAAAGGAGTTACAAAATCTTAGAATCAAAAATAAAATTCAAAAAGCATAGCTGGCAAAGTTTTGTTTAAAATAACAACAACTTTGGGACGCCTGGGTGGCTCAGTCAGTTAAGTGTCTGAAAAAGTATCTAAAAAAGCATAAAAGGAACAGGTATTTAAACACAATTTTATTTCATGAATAATTTATTGTAACCTGTCTAATTCCACAGCAGAAACAGGTCATGATCTCAGGGTCGTGAGATCAAGCCCCATAAGAGGCTCCACTCTCAGTGGAAAGTCTGTTTCTCTCCCTTTCCCTCTGCCCCTCCCTACAATGTGTGCACATACGCTCTCTTTCTCTCAAATAAATAAATCTTTAAAAAAAATAGTAACAACTTTACAAAATTCTTGCTTCGAAGACAATGAGTTTTATTTTAACACAGTGCAACATTAATATGGTACCTCATATAGTGGCTTACATGGCACACTGAACTTTAAGTTCAAATGACCCTACAATGATCGTTTTTAACCCTGGAGCTTCTGACTTGGTAGACATTCATACTGCATTCAACACTCCACGGGTGATTCTGACACACACTGAGAAGCACCGTCCTAATAGTCTAAGGAAAGGTTATACTGTATTCGACATATTAGTTAAGAAAGAAGTGAGAACTTATTATGATCTTTAAATGTGTTCAATAAAACTTGTTTTTAAAAAGTTTGGGCATGTTGAGGTAATGTGGTATATTCATTCTGGTAGAACACTTATCTCCCAAAAGGAGGGAGAGGGCTAAATGACACACTACCAAGAGCCAATCTACTCACAGGATAATTTCTTTTGAAACCATGCAAATATAATGAATATATGTAATGATAAGTGAAGTAGAACACTCAGTAAGGTATGAAATAAAGGCAGAAACTCAATGAAGTTAAAGTTATGTGAAGAAAAACAGCTCTAATTAAACTAGACTAGTCTGGACACCAAACTCCTCTCTACACAATAGGATCTCCCAAACAAAATACTTAACACTTATACTCACCTTTCTGAAAAATCAGAATCTATAAATTCTCTAGCTCGTTTTCTATCACTAAAAAGAAAAAAAAAGATAGCATAAAAAGAACAGGTATTTAAACACAATTTAATTTCACAAATAATTTATTGTAACCTAATTCCAAAGCAAATATATCCAAACACAAAATCTAACAAATAGAAAAGATACGTTTTCTCATAGGATCAAGAAATCACAACATAATAAATTTTACCACAGGATCAAAAAGATCACAATATAACAACACAGTTTGAAATGAGCTCAATGAAAACGGGAGGAAAATATTGCACACTCAGAAAGGAGAAGGCTCAGAAAGTATTAGTCACTATGGAATGACTGAGCAATCATTCCACCCCCAATATAAAGCACAGCTGGGGCCAAAAATATCCAAACCCTGGTCATCTCCAAAGCGGGCCAACACAACTGGCATGGGTTTAGCTTTCATGTTATAATCTCTCAAGGTTATGCAGAAATCCAAGGTAACTTTCAGAACCTACGTGGGATAAGGGCTGAATAAAGGTCATGGAATTACAGGCGATTGTGTCATTTCATCTCCTTTGCTAGTGAAAAAATATGTATACATATGAAACTCTTCTGTCTCTAGTGTGTGTGTGTGTGTGTGTGTGTGTGTATACATGAACATGTATATGGCTGGAAAGACTTTGCCAGGATTATTTCATTATTTCATTTAACATCCTGGAAACAAGAAAGCTCTTACACAACCAAGATTTACTGTCTGCTTGCTAGAACTCACAATTATAAGTCAAAGAACTACCAGTATAGTACGCCACCACAGAAATGACTTCTCAAGTGAACAAATGAGGTTTTGAATCCTTTATCTTACAATTTCTTTTTCCCTTACGGAAAGATGAAATGCTAAAATGATAAGGAGAAGAGAAAGACTGGGTAAGGGTATTTTACAGGCAGAGATGAAACATGCAAAAGTTTGATACTAAAAGTGGTAAATGAGCAGCACAAGGGATACTGATTTAATTGTCCAGTGTTTCAAAAGGATCAAGAGAAAAACTCAGTAAAATTTTTAATATTTGTTGGCCTCTTTTTCCTAGTTCCTTTTCTGATGTTTAAGGAAACAAAAATTCACAGGGGAAATTCTGAGTACAGCCAACATTTAATATGTAACTCTCTTCTTAAGTTTGTTAAAACAATATAAAATACAGAATTTGCATCTCCAAAGCAGTTAAATGTCATAGTCAGAAAAAGTAGTCCTTTTTCAGAGTTGAAAAGTCAGAAGATTCAGGTACAAATTACTGTATTGTTTTTCTCTATTTAAAAATGGTTGCTCCATAAATGATTTGTATCTAAGATATAAGGTGAAATAAAATAGGTGGTTTTAAAGGCAACACATTAGTTTTGAAGGACTCGGCTAACATAAAACAAGAATGGAAGACAAAATAGTGGGAGGAAAAGATCACAGCTTAAGAAAAAGTTTTAAAAATGATAACTTGCAACAACATTCTTACCCTGGGACCCAGCCAGTAGCTTCTGCTATGTGTGTTTGAGTAACCATTGCTGGTGCAGGGGTATATGGACTCCCAATCAGAACACTTCCTGAACTGGTTAGTCTCTGTGGTGTGCTTATAATCTATAAAGTTAGGACACAGAAAATCATATTCTTAGTTATTAAGAAACACATACAGGCAGAAAATAATGTTGACTGCTAAGCTACATTTAAGGAGGAAATCTTACTGCCTAAAATGCACTTAATATCAATCATCTAAAACATAAGCTTTCATTCACTTATATTCTAGGATCTTAAAGCACAAGTAATTAAATACTGACATGAGGTCACAATACAGGTTTCAGCAAGTTTTCAATCCTTTCAATCCTTTGGAAGGATTAAGTTGGCAACTAACAATGTTTTAAAAATCATAAAAACAAAAAGCTTTCTTTGAAATATAGAATCTAACTGCAGTTGAACTTGATGTATTCAAACTAGGGCAAGAGTAAATCAGGTCTTCATGCCCAAAATATACACAAAGGCATTATACAATTTGGATTATTATAACAGATGCAATTTCATCTTCTTTTTTCAAGAGCATTTCCTCATGTCATTAAATATTCTCCAAAGACATTTTAAAGACAGTGAAACATTTCATCATGTGGATTTACTATCCCCTATTAGATATATATGGATATTCAATTATCCAATATTACAAGCAATGCTGTGATGAAAATTTTTGTACAATGATCTTGGCCTTAGTATCTATTTCCTAATGACAGACTCTAGAAAGGTAATTAACGGAACTAAGGATATAGACTTTTAAAAAAAGTTTCTTGACAGGTGCTACCAAATTGCTGCCCAGGACTTCACTGGTAAATAGACCATGTTTTTTCCAAAAATGTTTATAATAATTAGTACAAAAAACAATTTAGCATTCTACTATCTTTATAAGTATTTTTGTCAAAAAAAATAAGAGCATGTTCCAGTGAGTGGGAGTATTAATGCAACAATATTGGCCCCACATTAGTAACTATTGAAGACCGAACTTCTGGGCACACAGGGCTTCTCTCTTTTTTTTCTTTCCAACTCCGAGGCACAGGACCGCCCTCACCTGGGCAACCCCAGATCTTCGGATCTCCTAAAGTGAAGAGATTATTTTCGTATACTTTTGAAAATTTCTGTAACAGCTTAAGGTTTTAAGTACCAATTAAGAGAGAAAAGCATCTATGTGGGCTACATACAATTTTTTTAAATGACAGATTTTTTTTTTAAGAGTTTATTTATTTATTTGACAGAGAGACACAGCAAGAAAAGGAACACAAGCAGGGGAAGTGGGAGAGGGAGAAGCAGGCTTCCCGCCAAGCAGGGAGCCCGGTGCGGGGCTCAAACCCAGGACCCTGGGATCATGACCTGAGCTGAAGGCAGACGCTTAACAACTGAGCCACTCGGGGGGCCCCTAAATGACAGATCTTAAAAGAAATAGTTCTATTTCTACCACCTGACATAGGTCAAAATACTAATTAATTTTTGTATCCCTGATCAAATGAAACCTGTTTCTGCTGGCAGGGTCTAATTCCAGTCATTAAGTTAGTTGCTAATTTGTTCCATAGAGAACAATGAGAAGGATTCACTTGCATTTCAAGCTTAGTTCAGCCTTTGTTATTAAAGCCTCGTCAACGGCGCCTGGGTGGCTCAGTTGGTTAAGCGACTGCCTTCAGCTCAGGTCATGATCCTGGAGTCCCGAGATCGAGTCCCGCATCGGGCTCCCTGCTCGGCAGGGAGTCTGCTTCTCCCTCTGACCCTCCCCTCTCTCATGTTCTCTCTATCTCATTCTTTCTCTCAAATAAATAAATAAATAAATCTTTAAAAAAAAATAAAGCCTCGTCAACATTTTTTCATTTACTAAATATTTAAAAACGTTAGTTACCTCTGTTTGTGTATGGCATTTTGCCAGTTTGGAGCTAGGGAGATGTTATTATATACAAATGCCTAGGAAATAATTTTAATAAGTTAATTCTACAGTTAAAAAAATAAAAACAAAAGACAATAAACATTGATAGATGTCTGGAGGATTCTGATTCTCTACAATATTCCAGGGACTATTTTTTTTTTAAGATTTTATTTATTTATTTAATTGACAGAGAGAGAGAGACAGCGAGAGAGGGAACACAAGCAGGGGGAGTGGGAGAGGGAGAAGCAGGCTTCCCCACAGAGCAGGGAGCCCGATGCGGGGCTTGATCCCAGGACCCTAGGATCATGACCTGAGCTGAAGGCAGTCACTTAATCAACTGAGCCACCCAGGCGCCCCTCCAGGGACTATTAAATGAGGAATTCAGAAGCTTACCTCATGAGAAAATATGAATACTGGACAAGGGGTTTGTATCTCCTACCCTTCTACACACACCCCCCACCTCCGCACCTCCATTTCAGCATAAAATCTTTAAGGGTAGATCAAATGTTTGCAGAGTCTAGCACAGTGCTAGGAGATATTCACAGGAAAGGTACAATAAATATTTGATGAACTGAGACAGAAGACCCAGCTCTTAAAATGAAAAAAGTAGCTTCTCTGTTTATTAATATGCCAAAAAGGACTACATAAAATCCAGTAAGAAAATACAATATAAAGGACATAATTCTCACCAATCACTACATCACACATTCATATGTCCTATATCATGCTGACCTTGACTGTGAAGCTTAAGAAGGAAAATTTGAGTATTTGATCAGTCTCTGGTCTACTCTATTTCTAGAACAGGAGCCTCCACAAAGCAATTCTAATCATCCAGACTTACCCTTGAGATAGCCTGCATTATTTGTGCAGTATTATTACTAAATTCTTTTTCTGTATCTGTTAGTAGTAGCCTACAGGCTCAGTTTGCCTGATTTAAAGTGCTTTGTCGAAAAAAAAAAAAGATGAAGAGAGGAGGAAAGGAAACAGGACATAGGAAAAACCCAGTTATCATTACTGAGAAAGGCTTTGGAAATGAATTGCTATGTTCTGGTTTATTTTTTCTTCCTCAATGTCAGAATGTCAGCTGATATTCTTTGCTGATCTGACAGTGATTAGCAATATTCTGTTCTTTTCCCTTAGCCTAGTGCCTGGTATGCCCTTAATAGCAGAAATCCTCAATAAACATTTCCTGATGAACAAATTGGAGGGATGATATACTTGAACTAAAAAGACAAGTTAGAAGTTCATGTGAGATGCTATGAGTTCCTAAATTAGGACAATGACAGTGAACCTTAAGAAAAAAGATCAAAGAAAAGCCAACAGAACTTGATCAACCACTGAATACAGGAAAATTATATAGGTGATGAGTCAGATATGTTTTATAAAACTGAACTTTAATTCTGAAATCCCAAATTGAAATTAGAGGTAATTACTTCCTATATTCAGTTGATCTGATAAGGAAAATGAACATTTTTTTAAATTCCAGAATCTACCTCCCCCCACCCCAAAGAAATCCTTAATTTAAATGTAATCATGCAGTTTTTTGACAATGAATTACAGTTGGGCTATGAAAATCATATAGCAATTGAACCTCATTCTGAAGACTTTTCTGCCTTCAGTCAATGTATCTTACATACTACTGCCATCTACAGTACGAATAGCCAAGAGATTGTTACAGCCTTGTATGGTGGCTACACTGGTGGTGAATAGCATAGAGTTGTCCAATCACTATGTTGTATGCCTGAAACTAATGTAACATTTTGTGTCAATGATACTTCAATTAGAAAGAAAAGGAAAAGAAAAGAAAAGCCAAGATAGCATCTGTATTCTAAAGGGAAAAAGAATCTATACAATTGGAGGCACCTGGGTGGCTCAGTTGTTAAGTATCTTGTGTTTGGCTCAGGTCATGATCCCAGGGTCCTGGGATCAAGCCCCACATCAGGCTCCCTGCTCGGTGGGAAGCGGGCTTCTCCCTCTCCAGCTCTCCCTGCTTGTGTTCCCTCTCTCACTGTGCCTACTCTGTCAAATAAATAAATAAAATCTTAAAAAAAATCTATAAAAAGTATTACATTAAAGGATTTTATTATTTCACAAAAATTTAGTTTTCACTGTAAGAAACATGTACGTCTTAACCATGTTAAAATAAAGATGGTTATGAGATTATATGACAAGATACCTTTAAGTAAAGGGCAAGTATTCAAACTAAAACAGTTATTGTTAAATTAGTTTCTATAAACACAAAAAACAACCTTCTTGGGACTTTTTGAAATTTCTATCTACCATTAAGACTTGGCTAGAGACATGTGAAATTTAAAGGGCAAGTAGAGAAAGACAACAGAAAGAAGGTTTTAAAAAAGAAAAATAGGTTTTATTCAAGAGTTTTCCAACTTAAAAAAAATATTTTAAAATCACAGATGAGAGACTGAAGGTGAGGGGACAATATTCAAAAGATAAACAAGAGAAGAGAGAAATGGCTCTAACTGGGATTCTACAACAATTAGAAAGTCAAAAAGAAAGCTCTCATTTCTGTCCAAGAACTGAGAACTATAAAAAAACACCTCAGTATTAAGGACACAAATTAAGGCCTGGTTTAAAGAAGAGCCCCAAATCTCCTTTCCTTCTTCTGATCTTTGTTTTGCTGATTCTGAGGTTTGTAGTAATGAGGTAAGTAGTATACAAGACTACTTATCATTGTCAGAACTGAGGTATAACAGTAATTACATGTACAGTAGCTCAAATGGACAATGGAAAGAAAAACTGTTTCCAGAAGAAGAATTCAAATTTGAGCCATAGCAGTTATCACTAAGATATTGACAGGAAACAGTCTCTTGAAACAGAGGAGTACTGTGCAGGAGAAATTCTAAGAGTTCGGGGATGTTTATTTAATTTTGGTGTTTATATAATCACATTTCAAAATACAGACTTTAAAGTCAGGTGCCTTATCCCATTTATACCTACTGTAGTGGCTGGTGAGAAGCAAAAGCTTAGTAAATGTTTGAAATATACCCTGAACTACCTTGAAATGGGGACACTTAGCTGAGCTTAAGTCTCCATGAGGTTTGGAGCTAGACTACATTCTTCACATAGTTACAGGAAGTTATGCAAGATTTTTAGCTTGAATTCTGTAGATAATTAACAGTCCTCAAGTGATCAAGAAAAATGTCAGGTCTTGAATGTCTTAACATCTTTAAGATTTGCTGAAGCCACTAAATACGCTAAGATTTATTTTTTGCCTAAACAATTCTGCATTTAACAGAGTTCACAGTACTGAGTATTATGGGCAAAATTTATCCTTCCTGCTCTATAGATGAGAACATGCAAGCACTGACAATGAAGAGTTACTGTTCAAGTGTTTACATACTTTTGCTAATGGTGGCTGAGACCATTAAATTAAGTATAGTTTTTAGGATAATTGCATGCGACTTTGTTTATAAATAAGGCTTTTCTAAAAGTGCTATATACTTCAAGCTCTCGCATAATTAATGGAATATCTTCAGAGAAACAGTTAAATATTTTCCATTTTTCATTCATTATTTCTACTGCTAAAGATTGATAGCTCTGGATATAGATTAACTGTTGGATCATATTCAATTTATATGAGCATACATAGCTTAAGGCAGTAAAGGTCATTTTATAAGAAAAAAAGAGGAGAACATAAAACATAACAGATTTCAAATCAATTTAATCAAACTAAAAACAAGAGAAGCCTACCATAGGAAGCAAGCAAAAACCTTGATATTACATATCCCGAATCCAGATTCAAATACATGAAAATTAAACACTGAAGAGCACAATGTCTTTCTTTTCCTCAAGACTTAACCAGTTACATTCCGATGAAAACAGAACTTCTTAAAAAAGTGAATGAATTAGGAAGTGAACTGCAATTTTTGCCCAGCATCTTTAGTGCAATTATCCTCTAAATTAGTCTTGCCTAAGCAAAATGTCAAATTCTAAGATCTGATGGTTTTCTTACCATTTGGGGTCCAACATTCACATTTATTGGTCCTAAGGTTTTTGGTAAAATCTTTGTTGGTGAATTGGTGCTGGAAACTGGAAATGCAACAAATGAAATGTTACCTGAAATGATATCAAAATATTGGGTTAATGTTCTGTAATATCAAGGTCACCTTCTATCTATACATTCATGGTCCTAACCCCAGTTTTGCTTAAGTAACTTATAATGATCTTAATAATTAAGTTAAAAGCCTTACTGAAACGCCATTCTAATGATTGCTTTCTTGTAGTGAATACAATTAGTTCTGCTAAATAGGAAAACTGTAAAATATATAGTTCAGTCTATCTGACAATTAACTACTGGACTTTTAGTGGGTTTTCAGAGGAAAAAATATTTAAAGAATACATACTGCAAATCAGAGTTTATATCAGAGTAGAGAAATCTAGTTAGGTCTTTATTAGATACCATAGAACAAAAAAAAGTATGAAGTAGACATGAAGTAAAGTATCTATTAGAATTTATTTAGTATAAAAGAAAATATTTATACTAAAAGTTAACATGTTTTCATATGAGTTGGTAGTTTTTTGAGGTTTTATCACATCGGAGAAAAAAATATGATGCCACCTAGTGATACTGAAAACTGTGGGATGTATATAGTGTTTTCAAGTGAAATCAACACTTTATTTTTATTTTTTTTTAAGATTTTATTTATTTATTTGACAGAGAAAGACACAGCGAGAGAGGGAACACAAGCAGGGGGAGTGGGAGAGGGAGAAGCAGGCCTCCCGCTGAGCAGGGAGCCCGATGCGGAGCTCAATCCCAGGACCGCGGGATCATGACCTGAGCTGAAGGCAGATGCTTAACGACTGAGCCACCCAGGTGCCCCAATATCAACACTTTAAATCTGAAATTAAGGTAGCCAAGTGGACCCCAGAAATGAAAAGCTAACCAATAACTTTCTGAACTGTGTCAATTACTTAACTCCTCTGGACAAACTTCAGTTTATCAATGTTTTTCTTAATAATCTAATGTAACGGAGATCACCCAGAAAGTACATGAAAGAGGTTCAATACTGAAACTCTGGGGGGAAAAAACGGCATTTAAGAGCAGGATGAGACACCTCCTTCTCACATGGCCCCCTTGGCTCTCCCAGCACTTGCCCAGGCTCCTTAACCCCATCCTCTCACCTCCTGATTCTTAGCAGATACTCCTATTTCCTTCAGTAAGGAAATCAGGCCATCAGGCTATATTAGAGCTATTAAGAGCTTCTCTTCCTTGACCTGTGAACCTACTATCTGCATCCTCACCTATTTTTACTGCTTTCTCTCTGAATGTAAATTCTCATATAAATGATTTCTTTTGTGTCTCTGCACGTGGTGTCTACTCAGGGGTCTCACTTATCAATTATCTACTGTCTCCTGAGTTTTCGACTGCACCGTCAGCTCCCCCCCTTCACTTTCTCTCTCTGCCCATTGGCCCTGTATCGTTTTCCCTCAATACCCATATTTTAAAATCAAATCCTTCATCTTTCTCATGCCCACTCAACAAGGTCTAATAGCCAAATCTGTTTCTCCTTCATGCTCCTCGCATATGACCGAGTCTTGGTAGATGATCATTATCATCCCAGTGACCCAGTCCAGAAATAATCAACCCCCTCCTCACTCAACTGACCACTGTATCCTACCTGCTATCTCCTTACTCTGGCTCCTTTATGCCACTGCCACTTGTTTAATTTGAAACTTTATCAAATCTGATTTGAACACAGTCACCCTCGAACGCAGTGATTCACCACCGTGGCTGTGCAATGGAATTATCTGGGACTCAATAAAAAATACCAATGCCTCAGTCCCACCCCCAAAGGTGCTGATAAAACTGGTCAGGAGTGAACCTGGGCATCAGACTGTTGAAAGTTCTCCAGGTGGTTCCAGTGTGCAACCACTCTAACTGGAAATGCTACTTCAAATAGCTTTGCTAGCCCTCCACACATCTGTAACAAACCAGTCTTTCAACTGGGGAAACTGTTCTGGACACTCCCCTACTTTAGGCCTTCAAAGATTCCACAACACTTTCAATGCCTCTCCGATTCCTCAACATGGCACAACAGCTTCTATCTGGAGATCTCACCCCTGCCTCCCTTCCCAGCTTCATCTTCAGCTACTCCCTCCACTCCAGTCAGGTTAAATACTTTGCAATTCCAGGAAGGCCCCAGCTCAACCACTCCAGTTTTGGCACACACCTTTCCTTCTGTTGGAAGTCTCTCTCTGCTGGGGCTACTTCTACTGCCTAGCGCTTCAAAATGGCATTCCATACCATTTTCTAAGTCATTACTGTGTGCCAGAGTCTGTTCTAGAGGCTTCCCATATATACACCATCTCATTAAGCTTAGGACGACAGTGTAAAATGTATTATTATTGTCTCCATTTTACACATTTAGAAACTGAGATAGAATGAAGTTAAAGAATTTGTACAAGGGTCCCAGAGCTAGTGAGGGCCATAGCTCCACCTCCCAAGTTTCTGCTCTGTGTGTCACCTCTCCTTATAAGCTGTTCTCAGCCTCTGTGGTCGAGTTCCTGGAAGCCCTTCTTTTGACTTTTCATAAAACCTATGACCATTTGCTTGTTCTAGCTATCATTTATTTAGTTCTAAGTGGGTTATGTCTCTCAGCTTTGTATCCTAGCACCTCGTTTAGTCCCTGACACAAAACAGGTGCACAAAACTATAAAAACTAATTAGTATAGATTGGAGCTATTACCTTTTCTAATCTGGATGCCGTATTTCCTGCAATGTAGCCTACACTGTATTTTTTTTTGTTACCTTCTAACTGGTGCCATAACTTATAAAGAGTCTGAAATAAATTTAAATGCTAAGTCCTTTATTATTTTGAACAACCAATATGTCAAATAAAGTTTCCTTCCTCTATAACCATGAAACTGATTTTTGTTTTTATATAACACGCATATTTTACCAATTGCTAAATATTAAGGTTATTATCAAACTTCCCAAATATGGTTATTCACCTATTTAAGAATCCTAACTGGAGAATAATTATCTATGATTCTAGGGGGAAGAACAACTAGGTAATTGATAGACAGGTGCCATAAACTCAGGCCCAGGCAGGACAGGCATGTGAGAAGAGCACAGCCCTGCAAGAGTCTGATTCTCAGATTTTTTTTTTTTTTAATTGAAGTATAGCTGACATACAGTATTATATTAGTTTCAGGTGCACAACATAGAGATCTGACAATTACAGATATTACAAAATGCTTACCATGGTAAGTGCAGTTAACATCTGTCACCATACATTAATACAGTGTTACTGACTTAATATTCTCCACGCTGTATGTTACAACCCCGTGACTGACTTATTTTAGAACTGGAAGTTTATACTTCTTAATCCCCTTCACCTATCTATCCCCTGACCCCCTCCCCTCTGGCAACCACCAGTTTGTTCTCTGTAGTTATGAGTCTGTTTCTGCTTTTGTTTCTTCATTTATTTTTTTTAAGAGTCCACATGTAAGTTAAGCCATGTGGTATTTGTCTTCTCAGATGGTTTTTAAAAATGACCTTAGCACTGCTGAATGTTTAAGATGAGATCATTTCTGATACACTGTTAGAAGCAAAAGTAAAAAACTTGCAAAAAGCAGTGGAACAAGAAATACCAAAAAAAAAAAAAGACAATTAAGGTTAGGGAGGAGATTGACTCCGATTTTAAACCTAACACTAAAGGAAAATTAAGAATATAAAACTTAGGTTAAAACAAAATGAAAAACATCATTAAAGCCAGATCTGTCATGCCAGTTAATACCATAAGAATTTAGAGGGAACTTAATAAATTTGACAAATTGATTCTAAAGTGCATCTGGAAGAGTGAAGGCAGAGAAGAGCCAAGAAAATTAAAAAAAAAAAAAAGAATAACAGGAAAGAGGGGAACTTTAGCCTACCAGATTTCAAAATTATTACACAGATGAAGTGACTGAAATAATGTGATATTGCTAAGAAGCAGATAAAAAATGTGACAAAACAGAAATTAAAGTCCAGAAATTACTTCATGTATATATGAAAATGTTATATATGGTAAAGGCAGCATTCAAATCAATGTGGGAAAGGGCGGATTACTTAAAAAATGTTTTTTTTTTTTTTTTAAACATCTTATTTATTTATTTGACAGAGACAGAGATAGTGAGAGCAGGAACACAAGCAAGGGGAGTGGGAGAGGGAGAAGCAGGCTTCCCGATGTGGGGCTCATCCCAGGACCCTGATGACCTGAGCCCAAGGCAGACGCTTAACAACTGAGCCACCCAGGTGCCCTTAAAAAATGTTCTTGATTGTACATCTGAAAACTAATACAATACTACATCAGCACTTCAATAAAAAAAAAAAGAGAGACACATACGAAAGAAATGTTTCTGAGATAAGAAATTGTCCACTTGGGTAAAAGAAACCTTGGATTTCAATTTCTCATCTTGTACAAAAATCAATTCCCAAAAGATCAAATATTTAAACATAAAAATTAAAGCCATAATGCCTGGATGGTTCAGTTGGTTTTTTATAATCTGGGGATGAAGAAGGCCCTTCCAAGCATGTTACAGAATTTAGAAATCTTAAGTGAAAACAGACTGATAGATGGGACTAAGTAAAAATAAATGTTTCCTAAATAGCAAAAGACCTAATACACTTAAGAGACAAATCTCAGACTTGGTAAACAAATTTGCAACATATAGGTCATTAGATTACTATCCTTAAAAACTTGTATTTACTTAACTTCCCACTTTTAAGTCAATAACAGTAAAACAATACCTCAATACAAAAATAAGCTGAGGGCATGAAGAAACCTAAATGTCAATGATCATATGAAAAGATGCTTGATTTTAATAAAAAAAATTTACACTTTTTAAAAAAGAAACCATTTTATGTACCAGATTGACAAAGATTAATAAATCTGATAATGCTGAGTTGGTAAAAATGTGGCGTAATGGGTGCATTTACAAAATATTTACTCGGCAGCTACTATATGTCAAGTACTAATGTTAAGCACTTATGCATATTCAGTGCAAGGGACACTGTCCCCTGCACTCAGCGGCTAACACATTGTTGGTGGGAGGGATATTGGACAGTCTTTCTGGAGGGCAGTCTGACAATGTAACTACCGAGGAGGTAATGGGTCTCTCTGTTAGAGGACATCATTTTAAATAAGTGCTTTAAAAACAATTATACACATTTTAAAGGCTCTTTCCACTTCAACAAATGTCCTTTCAGCTGCTCTCCATTGCCTAAGTGGCAAGCTGATCCCTGGCCTCTGCATCAACATCACAATTAATTCCCAATAATGGGAATACCCTCTGAGCAGCAATTCCTCTGCTGGATATATATCCTAATAAACCAAGCAGGTAAGAACAGTTACACATGTCCTAGAATAGCAACATTATGGATAAAGGCAAAAACCTAGAAACAATTTAAATGCATAAACATCTTTTGGTACATGTACATGATGGAATATTATACAGTCCCTGAAGCAGAATTACAAGTATGTATCTGCCATGGAAAAATGTTCCCACTATAAGAGGTTATGATTAGTATGACTCCATTTACCTAAAAACTACATACTCATAAATTATATAAGCATAAAAAGGATGGCAAGATAAACAAATGTTATGAGAGGTTAGCTCTAGTGAGTAGTATGGTGAAATGTTTTACTTGTTTTATACTTTTTCATTACTTGAAAAAACATCTTACGAACATGCAAGTGCTTGTTTTATAATTTAGAAAGCTACTGCCATTCTGGAGGGAAAGGAGAGAGAGGGAGGAAGGAAGGGAAAGAATCAGTCACAGCTGTTGAAACAAGATAAAAATCTATAAATGACACTACATCAAAAACTAATGATGTAATGTATGGTGATTAACATAACATAATAAACTTTTTAAAAAAATCTACAAATTAGGTATCTGTGTTTTATAATTAGTAAAAATGAAATCTGCTTTGAAAGTAGTTAAAGGGGCTCCACTGGGATTTCAATAATTATAACATCCAGAAATAAAAGCCATGCATTTTAGACATTATTTACTTTCATCAAATCAACTAGGTTCAACAGCAGAAACAGAACTTTTTTGACTCAAAAGGACATATTTAAATCGGTTATAAACATCCAGTATCCCAACATTTCAGCCAGGTTAAGAGAAGTAAACCAACCCTCAAAAACTAATGATGTAATGTATGGTGATTAACATAACAATAAAAATTTAAAGAGAAAAGTAAACCAACCCAAGTCCAAAGACATTTTCCTAAGTACCTGGCCTTAATTCATAGCTCCTTGGTAACAGGGGCTTGACACTGTCCAGAAGCCAATTCCTGGCAGTTGGTGTATTTATTAAAAACAAAAATTTAAAGACCTGCCTGGATTTGGGTTTTGGCAATTCCCCGCATTAACTAAATGAGATCAATCACCTAGGGAAGTGGCTCGGAAAAAGAGCTAAAAACTTAGCCAAATTTTGGCAAAGGCACACAATTTTGGCTCAAAATTTTATTTCAATTTTCTGAGTAATTAGAATCTTTCTGTTTTCCATTAGAATTGTCTAGACACCAAAGATTTCTCTCACTCATAATTCTTATAAGGGGTTCCAGTTCCAGTTAGTCACCTTCAATATGGCCAATTAAAATGAAAAATTCAGTGAAATAACTGTGGTTTGTCTACATGATGCCAGTGTAAGTTATTTTCTCACAGTACTGACTTTCTGGGAAAAAAAAACTTTTTTTGGCCTGATTTAGTTTCTGGAAAAACCTTCACCCAAGCCTGTATCACATCCTCCTAGAAGAACCAAATTAATAACTAACTCTAAGAAAGAGTATGCCTATTTTACGGGTTTATAAATACCTCAAATCAGAAATAGTGGTATATCCCATATACAACAGGGTCCAACTTCAAAGGAAAAGCTAACCTTCAGCCCTAAATAGTTAGAAAATGACCTAGTTTGTGGTGGTGGAGGTGTTTGTCAAAGTCATACAACTCTAGCCTAATGGGATTAAGCTTTATTACATGCAAATTATACCTTAATAAAAAAAATGGGAAAAAGTGACCTAGGCAATTTCATACTTACAAGAGACTAATTATAGATTATATAATCATTTTGCTTTCTTCCCTCAGATATTTACTTGCCTTATTCCCCAGCTTCCTTCTAGTCTCTGGCTTGGTCATCACATCAGAGATGACTGATCACTCTACATAAAAAGCACTTCCTAATTTACTATGATTTTTCACCAGAATACTTATCTCTATGTGATATATTGCCTATTAATATTTATCTGCTTAGGTGATTATTATTTGTCCATAGCCCACCCGCTGCCAGAATTTAAGTTCCATCAGGACAGGGGTTTCATTATCTCATCCATTGCTATATCTCCAGCACCTAGCACACCCTGCCTGAGACATAGCAAAGTTCAACAAATACTGTTGCATGAAAATGAATACATGAATGAATACATGAATGTCTGGATGGAAGCATACGATACAAATTTGTGAGACACATGAGACCATTCCCTTCCCTAGTGATGGCTACTAGTGCCAGGTTGTCTATAACCTTCTGGAAAGATTCTAACATATATAAACATATATGCATAAACGTTCCTTTTTCCTTCACATATAGTTGAATACTGTATCAGTTTCCATGTTGCTTTTTTCCCACTTAATAGTACTGTATCTATCTTAGATGTCTTTCCATACTTGTATATGTAGTTTTCCCTCAATATTTACTTTGTAAACCACATAGTATAACTTTTTACGGATCTACATGTTTATCAATCCCTTAGTAACGGAAAAGCTTTTAATATTACAAACATTATTACAGCTTTTAATATTACAAGCATTATTAATAACAAAATCTTCTATTACTACAAATAATACTGCAATGATTATTCATGTCTTTACACATACTGGTTGTACCAAATAACTGCACCAGTTCACCCTCCATTTTCACATATCCTTACCATCTCAGTGTGTTAATTGAACTTTGTCAACTTTTAGGTTAAAAACAGTTTCTCATTTTATTTTGGTTTTAATTTATTATAATGAATAAGGCTGACAGGTTTTGTTTAAAAGTCATCTAAATTTTCCTTCCTGAAAATTATGCCCACCTTTCATTTGCTGTTGATTTTTTTATTGGTAGACCGTCTTTTAAATATTGAAAAAATAAGTATATTCTTTGTTATGCCTGATGCAAATATTTTTCCCAATTTGACATTAGCCTTTTGCTTTTATATATGATTTTCTTTGCACATTTTTAAAGAACGTAGTTTCTTGGGTTTTTTTTTAGGGGGGGCGGAGAGGGGCAGGTGGAGAGAGAAAATCCTAAGCAGGCTCCAACACCCAGCACAGAGCCCAACTTGGGGCTCAATCCCACAACCCTGAGATCCTAACTGGAACTGAAATGAAGAGTTAGATGCTTAACCAACTTAGCCACTCAGGCACCCCAAGAATGTAGTCAATTTTATAGTGATTCTTTTCCTTTGTGACTTTTGTGTCATACACAAGGTCTGTAAGTATGTTTAAAAATAAAAATAAAGGTCATCAAAAATAAAAGTAACTGCTAAGTTTATTTATCCCCCTCCTTGGAGGTGCACAGTATATAGAGACATGCTACATTTAACTTATCTTACAGGTTTGGTATTTCCACTTGGCTATGATGTTCTTCAAAATTAGCTATCATTAGTTATATACTAAGATTGTATTAAACATCCCCCATGTTTTCTCATAATACCTTAATGCCTTCATTTTAAATTTTACATCCTTGACTCATATGGAATTTATCTGATGTGAGAAATAAAAGATCCATTTTTTCCCCTCAGATGTCTACTTAAAAAAAAATATTTTATTTATTTATTTGAAAAAGAGAGAGCACATGGGGGCGGGGCAGAGGGAAGAGGGACAAGCAGACTCCTGACGTGGGGCTCCATCCCAGGACCCTGAGATCATGACGTGAGCTGAAGGCAGACGCTTAACTGACTGAGCCACCCAGGCAACCCCGCCTCAGATGGCTATTTTTAATGAATAATCTATTTCCCCTCCCCCATGCTGCTATGAAATGCTGCCTTGATCGTTTACTTTTTTGGGTCAATTTACTAACTTTCTATTCTGCTCCACAGATCCTATTTATGTGACAGTATCACATGCTTTTATTTCATTGGTGATTAACGTTTCCACCAGAGAATAAGCAGAGTCAGAACAGGAGTGTCAAGCATTTCTTTCCTTTTAACTATTAAAAGGATTATTGCCCTTTTAACTATTTGTTAATAAGTGTTGTAAAGGATGATCAATTGGTTTCAAATAAAGTACTAATGAGGTCAAGTCGCGGGTCAATTCTAGAAAAGGCCAATTCATTTTGCAAAGAAAAAAGATTCCACACCTTAAGACTGTATTTCTAATTTCAGCCAGCCATCTAGAAAGCAATGAATGTATGTCACTGAAGAGTGGACTAGAGAGAAACAATATGGATGGCTTAGAGGATTATTTATCACCTTTATTTGACAAATAACTCAGGCCCAATAGTTCAATGCACTATTTTCATAAGTAAAACACATTAATAACGCACAATTAATTTGAAAAGGCAGCATATCCAACTGGAAATGCTAAACCTAAAAGATAAAGAAAATAGAACATATCTACATAACCATAACTACAACATCGCTACAAATGGGAGGTGTGAGAAACAGAAGATAAAAGTTCCTACTATCGGGCACCCGCATGGCTCAGTTAAGGGTCTGCCTTCGGCTCAGGTCATGACCCCAGGGTCCTGGGATTGAGCCCTGAATCTGGCTCCTGCTCAGAGGGGAGTCTGCTTCTCCCTCTCCCACTGTCCCTCTGCACCCACTCCCCATGTGTGCTCTCTGTCTCGTTCTATCTCTCAAATAAATAAAATCTTAAAAAAAAAAGTTCCTAATATCTCCAAAGTTTAATGGTTAAAGTGGCCTCTAGAACCCCCCCCCTCCATATTTGGTTCTGCGATGGAATTCAAGCAGTCTATAGTACACAGATAAGGACAGAAGATCTGAAATGCACGTACCCACATATCATAGGCATGGAAGAAAAGCCTAGCTGTTTTTTGCAGCTGTCAGAACACAGGACTTCTAGGATTCCCCCAAATGGACCACCTAACCAGGATCTTTCCATGAACCAAAGAAAGGCTTTCCATGAAACAAACCAAGAATCTTGAAATGGCCATAACAAGAAACAGGCTCTTAGCCCTAAGGGCATACTCTTTTTTTTTTCCTAAGGGCGTACTTTTAAATGGGTCAATAAATCTTTCTGTCAGTCTTTCCTACATACTTTCCCTAGAGGATTAAATCTGTTCTCTTGGCTTTGATAAGCATTTTTACATGGAGGACACCTTTTAAAACAATTAGCTAGCTCCCTGTTTCCCTGGTATTTAAAACCATAAATGCCCTGGATTCTTCACTTTGAAAGGAGGAAAAAAAACTTCTTTCTTCATCTTCCTGTAAGCCAGAATTTAAAGAGTGCCTCTTCATTTTTTAAATGAACTCCTTAATTCAAGCTCTGGGATCTGGAATATTATAGTTGTTTTCACTTAGTTCATCAAACCTCAAAACTAAAAGATCTTAGAAATCATTTAATCCATTCTCAATAGGTTTTCTTTATAGGATCTTTTCCTTTCAATATTTTTAAAACAACTGTCCAAAAATATGTCTCACCTACAGGTTTGATTCTATTGCTCTTTCACTGGCTTCTTTATCTTTAGTTAAAACATGTCATTTTGTCCTCTTTCTATTATCTTGCTTAGTAAAGGAAACTTTAAATCTTAACTTTCTCATTTCTCTTCTACCTGCTTAATTAGAATTTCCCATTTTTTGGACAATGTATCTTCTGATTAATACTTGAATTATTTTACCATATGGCCTCAGACAACGTGGCTCTTCCAATCCTTCATAGCAATTCTTCCCAAATGTGCCTGGTCCTAAGATGTAAAGGGGGTGGGGGGTGGGGTGGGGAAGTAGTGTCCCTCTTATTCAAAATGCACATTCCTAGGCTCCACTCAACATCCACAGCCTCAAAAACTAGGTGGGAATGCCTATTTTTAACAAGTGCCTCAGATGATTCTTATGATCAGTCAAGATTGGGAAAGACTGCTTCAAGGTCCCTTTTTCTCTTTGTTCAAGTTAAGGAAGTAATGGAGTGTAAGTAGACGCCATTACACTTATCTCTTTCCAAATTTTTAAAAAAGAATAATGGGCTGAGTGACCTTTATTTCTTCAGCCTCTTGTTTTTACATGCTATTATCTTTTCAGTGTTGAGCCTACATTCAGCCCCTTCTTTCAGCACCATCACCACAGCCAATACACCCACCAGATGGCACACAGACACCATGTTCATTCCTAGTAAGAGAGCGAGCGGAAGGGAGCACATTTTATCTCGTGCCAACAGCCGCTGAATGGCTAGAGTAGATCAAGGCAGCTGGGCGCAACCACAAGGATCAGAATTTATGAGTATCAGAATACCCAAGTGCACTTAATTGGAAATCATCCTCATGAAGAAGCCCACAACCCCGCTAAGATGGTAACCTGCCCCAGAATGTGTTAACAAATAAATCATTTAAAATTTATAGTGAAGGGGCACCTGGGTGGCTCAGTTGGTTAAGTGTCTGTCTTCGGTTCAGGTCATGATCCCAGGGTCCTGGGATCAAGCCCTGCATCGGACTCTCTGCTCAGCCAGGAGCCTGCTTCTCCCTCTCCCTTTGCTGCTCCCCCTGCCTGTGCTCTCTCATGTGTGCACGCTCTCTCTCTCTCAAATAAATAAATAAAATCTTTAAAAAAAATTTACAGTCAGGAGAGATATTTTTCTAATATTTATAAAAGATGGCAATGACTGCAGACAGACCTACAATTTAATAATTGCATTCTTAAAATAAATTTAAAACTTTAGGACACTTAAACTCAGAAAGACCAAAGACCACCCATGAATTATAGTTTCAAAGCAGTTCTTTTCCCTAGCAAATTAGAAAACGGGATCATTGAATTCCATAATACCATACTCAAAACTGCAATGATGAATATTCTTTTTCAACAATATGTTCCATTTGAGAGCTATTATTGAAGCTACATCTAAATCATATTTTAAAGAGCAAGAAATCTTAGATATCAATATCAACAAAAATCTTTTAATTAAAATCTTACCCATTAAAAGATTTTTCAAAAAAAAAAGATTCTGCAAACTCTTACACTTAAGTTCCCTGGGTCTACTTGACACACCATAAGTGGTCAGTTAGCAGTCTCTTCATTTTTCTGTCAGAGAAATTGCTAAGACAGTGACAAACTTTGTACCATAAATGAGCAAAGTGCCAAAAACCAAGCCCCCTACTGATGGTCTCCAGCTTTAGAGTCAAGATCAAAAGTTCATTTACAAATTGGTTGCTTCAAACTTGGTAGAAAGTAATGCTGTTATTACACAATAGGTTCCTGGATCCTTTCGCAAGAGTTAACTCATACTACAGTTAAAGCACAATATTCATACTATTTTATCTGCTCCTAAACAACAATGTTAAAGGCTTTCTTT
This sequence comes from Zalophus californianus, assembly GCF_009762305.2. NCBI lineage: Eukaryota > Metazoa > Chordata > Mammalia > Carnivora > Otariidae > Zalophus > Zalophus californianus. The sequence continues at coordinate 97,701,916 of NC_045595.1, forward strand.
TCAGAAAAATAAAGGCATCAGGCAAATCTTCCCTCTGACCTCCACCTCCGAAATGAAGAGATTTTTAGGTTGCTGTTGTTTCTAGTCACACACATATATGAGGCAGAGAGAATGTCTACATTAGTCACTCTCTGGGTATTCTAACTTGGAAAACAATGAATAGGTAAGGCTCAGATTCCCAAAGACCTCAGTTTTGTGCTAAAGAGTTCATATATACAAGGCGAGAACTCTAGGTACCCCACTCCGAACGTCTTTCAGTATATTACTCTTAATTTGAAGGGTTAACAGTCTCAAAGATTTCTGTATTGTTGTTGCTATGCTATTAAATAACCCTGTCATGTCTACATTTATATTCGTGACACACATTTTTGATAACTACAATCTAGGATTTTGTCATAGTTATATGTCACATGTGGGGCCATCAACTTTTTTTAGGGCTATTTCTATATATACTTTGATCAAAATCGTAAAAAATTTTACTTTAGTCAGACCTATAGTTTGTAAATCCATTTTCTTTGAAGGGAGTAGGGGAGAAGGAGACAGAGAATCTTAAGCAAGCTCTATGCCCAATGCAGGGCTCCATCTCACAACCCTGAGATCATGACCTGAGCCAAAAGCAAGAGTCAGATGCTTAACTGACTGAGCCACACAGGCGCCCCTATAAATCCATTTTAAACTCCATGTGAGTTATTTTACTTATCTTAGAAAGAAAAAAACCCTAAACTGCTATCTATTGCTATTCCTTAAAAAAGCAAAATGTATGAAGATCAATTTTAGAATCTTACTGTAATCTTAATTAAAACAATGATCTAAAAAGCTTCAAAATCTCTAAATTCTGTCATTATGTGAAGCAAAGAGAATTTTCAGGGTAGCCCACAGATCCCAGTTAAGAGCAAGAGAAATTTTTAATAATCTCCTTGAATGTTGGTATCTTTTCCTGTCTTCTCTTTAGACCAATTAAACATTTAGAAAACCATTTAATATTTGCTCCTTACACAAATTTTGAACTATGGTTTACGGAATTTTTTTGGCTGTTATTTATTCTTACAAATTTTACAGTGCAGGGTATGGCGAATTTTTACTATGTGCCTTATATGTGAAAGATCTGGTGCTCAGCACTGGTTTTTCAAGAGTGAACTTTAAAGAAATGTATAAAGTTGTAATGTGTATAAATGCACACTATACAACAGCATAGAACTTCTCTTTGTTACTTGTAAAATGAAAGGTTCTTACTCGTTATGAATTCCACAAATTCAAAAACTATTTTTTTTAAAATTTTGACTGCTTTCATTACATGTGTATTGTTTCCAAGCTCTTCCTTTGCTACTTTTTCCAGCAAATAAACATTCTTCTCTGTCCATTAGCAGCCAATCCAAGCTTACGATCTTTCTTTTTAGAGGTTCATTTCAATTAAACTCAAAATATTTCTCTCACATTTCTTATTCAAAGATCTTTTTGGAATAAGTCTTACGCTTCCCACTGAAGATAAAAGGATCTCTCACACTATATGCAAATAATGTTTCATAATGAAATTTCATTTTGAGGCTTAGTACCTATTGTGCAATTACAAACTTTTGCAACCTAAGTATTCCTTATATATTTTATAATGGCTAGGCTTTTTTCCAAATATTCTGTAGGATTTAATGATCATTTTTTCCATTACTTACATGCACTAAAATTTAACTTTCTCACATTTCCATTAATTACACATTAATTTTTTAAGATTAAAAAAAGCCTCTCCAAAAGGTATGTTACTCTGATTCTCAAAATCTAAGTATAAAGGAAAAAATTTTAAATGACTAAGTTTTATTTATTCCCTGATTAAGTCAGATTTATGACCTCCCCTCCCCATTCCAGCTACTGTGAATTTTGAATAAAACAACCTCAATTGTAACAGAAGAAACATCTGTTGCTTTTTTCTTCATCAGGGCTTTCCTAACTGAAAGAAAGGCTCTCTGCCTGACCTCCTCTCTCACTCCCCCTCCCCACCCACACTAAGTTCCGTAAAACTCTTTTTTTAAGTAAATGTATTATTTAAAAGGTTACTGTATCTACTTAAAATGTCATAATTTATTTAGAAACATTCACTTCCTTATTAAGATTCAAATAATGAGTAAATGTTATATACATCAAAAAACAAGAGATAGGTACTCTTGTAGAATATTAATTGTAACCGAAAGACAGACTTTCTAGAGTATACTTGAAGTGATCAACTCAATCAAGTTGTCACACATTCCGGGCTCACTTAGTATTATTTAGGGTTAAGATTTTCTTCATAGGTTCCAGATTCATATAGGATCTTGCATGCTATATTTTCTTTGCCAATCCAACACTAACATAATGGCAGTCACTACCCCAAGAGGCAGACACCAAATGGTGCCACCCACACTCTCACACTGTGCCTCATAATAAACCATAAAGCAGTGGAATGCACCGGCCCCTTTATGAGCAAACAATGCCTGAGCTTCATTAGAATACAGCTGACATTTTCAAAGCACAAATACTTTTAAGAAAAATGTACTAAGAAAAAAAGGAATGAAACAGCTATAAAAGCTAAAATATTTTTTTAACTGTCAGGTTTATTTCAAAGATCCTGAGGAAGCATATTTTGCTGTTGACAATTTAAAAGTTTTCATAAATAAAAAAATGAACAGTTAAGGGCAAACCTTATTTTATTAACTACTGGAAAGAAATGAAAGTAAAAACTATCATTTGAATTGCATTCACAAGTAGTAACTATGAAGTACCTTCAAAATTATTCATTTCCTCAACTGCTTTCCTAGTTCTTGAATGAGGAAAACTGAGCTCTAGAATTATTTTCATATTTTAATTGATTTATATAAGTAACTGAGTGATAAACTAAGCTTACTCTACCCCTCCCCCCCTGCCCAACCCAACCCCCATACCCTGTAGTTTTCCTGTCTGCAACAAGCAAGGACGTCTTGAATTCAGCGTGCTCTTGGCTATTTATCAACTTAATATTGCTGCTGCTGGAAGAATATAAAATAAACCTGGTAAAAACTCACCCAGCAGTAAGAAACAAAATGATCTCTCTTACCTGGTCTAAAGAAGCATGCCTCTCCCTGCAGTACCAACAACACTCTACAGTCTTTGTTACCATTCAGTGGAAACTTGAGACTGTGTCAGACATAAGCAATCGAGCTCAGAAAAGCTCAATTTAAAATACTTCTCAATAAAACTAAAAAGATGCTCAAGAAAACCGTTTAGGTAACTGGCTTTCAAAAGACATATGAACACTGTCTAATGCAACAAAGATCATTCAAAAGATACTGGAAGTGTAAGTCTTAAGAGAGGGGCTTTTTAATGTGTAGAATCTTACTTTCTTATTAAAGGTTGTTTTAAAAATATGCTTAAAATAAAAGCAGTAAAATGATAAAATGGCTAACTCCAAGCTAACACTTTTCTAAATATCACTTGAATTTTAACTAGCTAAAAAATAAGGTTAAACTTACTCATGAAATCTGCATAATTCGAATTGTACATGTCAGGGTATTTGCTGGCTCCAAAGCAGTCACAAAGCAGGAGACCTTAATGCATCTTGAAAGCAGAGCAAAAGCACCATAAGTTACAGGGGGAAAAAGAAAAAAAGGAAAAGAAAAACAAAAAGAAAAAAATGAAATAAAAAGGAGGAGAAACTCTTGAAAAACTGGCCGGGGTTTTTCAACCTGTAATAACTGTCTAGCTCCTCTGGGAGGAAAAAAAAAAAAAGTCCTGGTCCTGCCCCCTGAGATAGGAGGCTATGTTTCAATGCCAAAATGAATGACAGGCCTATTTCTGATATCAACAAAGAACAGCTTAGTTGGGCTCGATTTTTTTTCACTTTCCCACACGGTTAGAAGTTCTAAATTTTTCAGGTTAGTATCTTTTTATCTAGGGTTAAGCACCTTTCTCCATTTTCTCAAGAGAACCTCATTATGTTGTCCTAGTTTTTTAAATGATTAATTAAAAATACATACCTAATCATCTTAGTTTTTCCTAGGCAGGAAGCTAAACAAAAGATGACCTCTGAAGTTCCTTTCCAAATCTACCTTTTGTAATATCAGATCACCATATGACTAATTATTAATATTGATAAGCTTTTCCTGCATCCTGGTATGTGGGTACAAGGAGAAACTAAAAGTAGGTAACAAACATAAAAATAAGGTAACTGAGATAAAATTTTTAACTAGCTAGATGTAAAGATAATTTACTAAAGTACATGTGTATGATTATACAAATTCAAAACAATAAACACTTCGATCAATGACATATATTTACTGAATGCCTATTATGAGCCAAGCACTATTTGGGGCTCTGAGGATATAGCAGTAAACACAACAGACAAAAGCCAAACAAAAATCCTTGTCTTCAGTGAGCTTATGTGTTTATATTTCAGTTCCCTGAACGTAAACTCTCCTAGATAGACTAAGATCTCTCTTTCCTTTTTTGATTAGTTACCACCTAATCTGAAATAGTTCCCTCTGAAAGTATATCTTGACAACAGCTTCAGGAGGGAAAAGATTTTGTACTTTCTTCAGTGTTGTATCCTCAGTGCCTATTAGACATTCAGATAGGTATATGTGAGTGAAACAGATCAAAGAGAGCTTTTTCTTAGTCAAACTTTTCTTTGCAAACAGACTATGTATCACCTATTACTTACATGCCTAAAGGTGTTAACTTGGGTTACAATTATATAATAGCTTAAAATTGAAAAAACAACCTATATGGCCCCATATCTTTTCAGATTCTAAAATCTGTTTTCACTATCAGATGTGAGGTCACTATATTTGGTTAAAATTCCATACACTGGGGTGCCTGGGTGGCTCAGTTGTTAAGCGTCTGCCTTCAGCTCAGGTCATGATCCCAGCCAGGGTCCTGGGATCGAGCCCCGCTTCGGACTCCCTGCTCGGCTTCTCCCTCCCACTCTCTCTGCTTGTGTTCCCTCTCTCGCTGTCTGTCAAATAAATAAATAAAATCTTTAAAAAAAATAAAATAAAATTCCATACACTAAGTTTTTGTGGACTCTCAGATTTCAGAGGAGTTTGAATAAAAAAAGAATTTTGGAAATTACATGGCATCCCATCAGTTTTGTATATGTGGAAATAACTTTAAACTTCCCTGCTTCTCATCATTCTTGGTCGCCCTACCATAAATCACACACAGAAAATAAGTGCACACCTCTAACTGTCAAATCAGCCGGAAGTGCTTGCACATGTCACCCAAGGCCAGAATATTCAGGGGCTAGATAGATATGGTCACACCTATTCCAGTATAGTCTTTTTTTTTTTTTGACAGAGAGAGAGAGAGAGCACAGGAACACAAGCAGGGGGAGTGGCAGAGAGAGAAGCAGGCTCCCCGCTGAGCCAGGAGCCTGACATGGGGCTTGATCCCAGCATCCTGGGATCATGACCTAGCTAAAGGCAGACGCTTAACCGATTGAGCCACCCAGGTGCCCCTCTAGTACAGTCTTAAAACAAAAGAAAATTAAACTTCTCAGTACTCAGATACACTCATAATACTTATAAATAGCAGAGCATCACTCCCTCCCCCTGTCCCACCACCAGAGCTGGACAATGATTAAAAGTTCAAATATACACTATCTGGAAAATTCACACATTCAAAATGTGTTCTAACAAAAAATCTAACAGCAACCCAAGGTCAGGAAGACATGTGATGGCTGAGGTCAAGAAATGGGTTCAAGATAAGGTGGGGCCAAAGCAAGATTTTATCAGGAATGGTTCCTACAGGAGCGATTTTTCTTCTCCCTAACCATCATTCATTCTTTCTTCAACAAATACTTATGGAGCACTTCTAATGTATCAGGCACTGAGCTAGGGAGCAAACTGACCTGCTCCCTACTGTCTACCCCATAGATCTGACCTTAAGCCTACCCCTATTCTTCCATGTTTCCTTCTCCATGTTTGCCTTCCTTGCCAGTGCTCCTTCTCCATTTCCAAATTCTTCACTCACTAGTTTCTGTGTTCCTTTACAACTGTATTACGCAGTTTGGGGGATTTATGAGACTTCTTACTAGCGTAACAAAATATACCTTGTGTATGTCCTCTCAAACAATTTCTCCTTAATCTTACTTAGAAAATCCACTTAACCATCATATTATTTACAACTACTGGTTATCTAGAAAAACACCAAGGGGGGCTAGGCATTCATTCCCCCAGGTTTATAAGCTAATTTATTCAGACTGGAGTTTGCTATGCTTATTGGTAACCTGACCAAGTATTAACCACATTTTACAGGTACCTTTCTGATTCTACAGGCAGAAGTGATATTATGATAGCACAACCATAGTTGTTATTTGCCCATTCCTATTAAAGTATGTGCCAGATCCATGTTGTGAGGGAATGGAAATTACCTATGCTAGTTTCCCATACTTACATTTTGAAATAAAATGTCTAATCATCCTGATGAGAACTACATCTAAAGCAAAGGGTTCCTGCTACAACTTGCATGGATAAGTGATAGTTTCTTAAATATATCATGCAGTAAAAAGTAACTTCACCTTCACTTGCTCCTCTTCTTCCCACCTTTAAATACAGACACTTTTCAAGGATCTATCGTTGATGCTCATTTATTCAAGATTTATATTCCCTCTTTGAAGGGTATTATCTATTTCTATGGCTTTATCACCACTATATAAATGACTATGAAAATTTATACTTCTAGCCCTAGTCTTCTCTGTTCTGCTCTGCTCTAAACTCTTTTTTTTTTTAAAGATTTTATTTATTTATTTGAGAGAGAGAGAATGAGAGATAGAGAGCACAAGAGGGAAGAGGGTCAGAGGGAGAAGCAGACTCCCCACTGAGCAGGGAGCCCGATGTGGGACTCGATCCCGGGACTCCAGGATCATGACCTGAGCTGAAGGCAGTTGCTTAACCAACTGAGCCACCCAGGCACCCTCTGCTCTAAACTCTTATTTACAATTGCCCACTGGACATCTCTGTCTCTATGTCCCACAATCTCAAGTCAATTTCTGCAGTACTGAGCTCAGTGTCTACCTTCCCAAACCAGCTCATCCTCCTATGTTCCCCATTCTCATTAAAGGCAAAAAAAAGAAAGTGATTTTCTATTCTTACTTCTTCCTCACCATTCAAATGCCCACAATGTTCCCAGTTTTTTTCCCCTAAAACACACATCATTCCCCTAGTTCAAAAACAAAAGAAATAAGAAATACAACTTCTGATGACCTCCTGATTACCCTATCAAAAATAGTGGTAGCCTTAAGCCACACATGGCTATTTAAATTCAAATTGATTAAAGTTAAATGAAACTAAAAACTTGATTTTCCAGTTGCACTAGACACATGTTAGGTCCTCAACAGCCACACATGGCTAATGGCTTGCAGATACAAAACATTTCCATCATCACAGAAAGTTCTATTAAACATCTCTGGTCTAGGGCGCCTGGGTGGCCCAGTCAGTTAAACATCTGCCTTCGGTTCAGGTCATAATCCCAGAGTCCTGGGATGGAGTCCCACATCAGGCTCCCTGCTCAGCGGGGAGCTCTGCTTCTCCCTCTCCCTCTGCTCTCTTCCTCTCTCTCAAATAAATCTTTTTTAAAAAATATGGTCTCTAGTCTAGACAGTAACAGCAAACTACTTAAAACAGTCGTCTATATTTTCCTCAATTTGGCCCCTTACCCTCTACCTTAGAAGGTATCGAACCTTATTTTCTCCCTAAAACTCAACCACAACAGGGCACCTAGGTGGTTCAGTCGTTAAGCGTCTGCTTTCGGCTCAGGTCATGATCCCAGGGTCCTGGGATCGAGTCCCACATTGGGCTCCCTGCTTGGCGGGAAGCCTGCTTCTCCCTCTTCCACTCCCCCTGCTTGTGCTCCTGCTCTATCTCTCCCTCAGCCAAATAAATAAATAAAATCTTAAAGAAAAAAAAGAAAAAAAAACTCAACCACAACAAAAATCCAAACAACCTGATTTAAAAATGGGCAAAGGACTCGAATAGACATTTCTCCAAAGAAAATATACAAATGGCCAATATGCACATGAAAGGATTTCAACATCACTAATCTTTAGGGAAATGCAAATTAAAACTATAATGAGATCACCTCATAACCATTAGGATGACTAATATCAAAACAACAGAAAATAAGTGTTGATGAGAATGTGGAGAAACTATAATCTTTGTGCACTGTTGATGCAATGTAAAATGGTACAGCTACTATGGAAATCAGAATGTTGATTCCTCAAAAAATTAAAAATACAATTACCATATGATTCTGCTGGGTCAGCTCCACTTAGAGGTATATAACCAAAACAACTGAAAGCAGGGTCTTATAGGGATATTTGTACTTCCATGTTCATAGCAGCATTATTGGCAACAGCTAAAACACAGAAGCAACCCATGTGTCTACTGATGGTAAATGATAAGCAAAATGTAATAAGTACATGCAATGGAATATTATTCAATCTTAAAAAGGAAGAAAATTCTGAGACATGCTACAATACAGATGAACCTTAAGGACAGTATGCTACATCACAAGAGACACTGTATGATTCTACTTATATGACTACTTAGAGTAGTCAAAATCATAGAGACATAAAGTAGAATGGTGGTTGTCAGGGGCTGGGGGAGGGGAAAATGGGAGATACTATTTAATGGATACAGAGTTCCAGTTTTACAAGATGAAAAATGATGGAGATGGATGGTATGATGGTTGCACAGCACTATGAATGTATTCTGTATCACTGAATGTATATTTAAAAATGACCAGGATGATATTTTATGTTATGTGTATTTTACTATAATAAAAAAAAATTGAAAAAACAAAACAAAAATTGATGTAGGAGTGAGAACAGAGGGTATGTGGGAAATCTGTACCTTCCACTTAATTTTACTATGAACTTAAAACTTTGCTAACAAAATAAAGTCTACTTTTTAAAAAAGCACATATAACAGCCTTGTCCAAAATGTCTTTTCTTCTCTTCTTTACCTCCTTAGTCCACCCACTCCTCCACATCCATTATAGTTCCACCTCTATTACAAGGGCTCCTCTTACTTCCTGAAGTCTAACCTAACCTCCTACCTGTGTATTCTTACATAAAATACATTAAAATATCAAGACCAGTACAGCTAAGATCAATGTGTTATAAGAATAATTTTGGTACAATCTAAATTATAACAATTAAATTACATGATAAATTCTTAACGAGATGTCAAAGCTGCAAAATTAAGTTAGTTCATTCAACCTACACATATTTACTAACTGTTTACAACATGCCAACCTTAAGTAGGGGACCTAAAAATACATGGGAGAAGAAAAATTATAATCCCTCGCCTCAGGAAGCTACAGTCTAATGGAGGAAACGTTATAAACAAGCAAACAAATACAAAAACACCAACTGTGTCCATTGCTAGGGAAGAAACCAGTGGCATCAAAGAGCTGGCAAGGGGTATTCCATGCGAGCCCTTTACACACAAGGTGCTCTAGGAAGATCTCTCTGAAGCCAGTGATATTTAAGCTGCAACGTGGAAGATGAGGTGTCAGCAAGGTAAAAGCAGGAAGAACATTTCAGGCAACAGAGAACTGTGAAAAGGCTCACATAACACCCATAACCTTAAAAGTAAAGCAAATAAATGGAAACTGAGGAAGTCAAATAAAATACACATGAGGAAATGGCTTTAGGGAAAAAAAATAATTCACTAATTTTTGTTATTGACACAAAATAGTAGAAGGAACCCATTTCTTATTTTCTTATTTGAGGCTACAGCAAAGAACATGGGGAATGAATCAGGATCATGGATGCCATTCTGAGCAGAAGTCTAAAAAGGAACACCAGGATTATCAGACCTCAACAAATATTCTCTAAACACAATTATGAATGCACAACATTGCACTGTACATGTCATATTTTATTTCCCTGTAAGTGGATATTTACACAGTCTCCATATTTTGTCATTATAAATAATTATGCAAAAATTATGTAGTAAACACTTATACACTCAAATCTTATTTTTCTTTTTTTTTTTTTTAAAGATTTTATTGATTTATTTACTTGAGAGAGAGAGAGAGAGAGAGAGCAGGGGGAGGAGCAGAGGGAGAGGGACAAGCAGACTCTGCCCTGAGTGCAGAACCCGACGGGAGGCTCGATCCCATGACTTTGAGATCATGACCTGAGCCAAAATCAAGAGTCAAAATCAACCGATTAAACCACCCAGGTGCCCCTCTCTTATTCTTTTCTAATGACAGACTCCAAGAAGGGTTTTAGTAGGTGAAAGAGTATCAACTGCTTTAAGGAGTTTGATGTGTATTACCAATTATTTGTGTGTGTATGTGTGTGTGTATTACCAATTTGCTTCCCAGAGGACTTATACTGATTCACACTGCAAAGGGAAGTAGATTTAAAGAATAAGAAATAGATAAGAATAATAAATAAAAGTATATAGGAGGAAATAAAAATCATCCACAATTCAAATACCCAGAAATGATTATAATGAATATTTTACATATATATATCAAGTCTTTTTCTATGCCACATATTTTTCCTTTTCCAGAAAAAGCAACGGGAGGGATCATGTTGTACATGCTGGTTTAACTTTTTGAACTTAATAAATTTAGTTTATAACACCTATACAATACCATCATATATTAGTGTCACAAAACTCAGTTATTTATCACACTGCTTCCAAATGGTAATTCTCATCAACAATGCCGTGAACGTTCTTTGCTAAAATCTTCCAGGTCTTCCTTTAACCAGGATAAATCCACAGAAAAGAAAATGCTGAGTCAGAGTTTGTGTATTTTAAAGATTTTTGATATGCACTGAGCAAATTATCCTCCAGAGAGGCTGTATCATTCTGAGTTCACAGACTGGTCTCTACCAACCCCAAATTAGGTATTAACAACAACAACAACAACAAAACAACAAAATCTTTGCTCTATTGATTGGCAAACACTGGCTTTTGCTATTTAAATTTGCATTTTGATACATATTTGTATTTTTATTATCCATTTGCATTTCTTTTGTGAATTTCCCATGTTACATTTTTTCTTGTAATGCCAATATTTATATTTGTATTACATTTAGTTATGTTTATTATGTGAAGTTTCTCAGATCTGCCTTGTTTTTGATGACCTTGACAGTTTTGAGAAATATGGTCTGGTATTTTGCAGAATGCCACTCATTATGGGTTTGTCTGATTTTTTTCTCAGAGTTATAAATTATTCATGAGGAAGATCTCATCACATCATATCAAGGGTACCAGCTATCAACATGACTTATGACTGATAAAGTTACCTTGAGGATCAACTGGCCAGGGCTATTTTTTCAGGTTTTTCTACTGTAAAGTTACTCTCCCACCTCCAGCCTGTGTTTCCATTAACTACAATTTGGAAGCACCACACTGAGTGTAGCCCACACTCAAGGTGGGGTTGGAGGGTTTAAGCTCTACCTCCTTGAGGAAGAAGTGTCTAAATTGGTGCCTAAATAAATTACTTGGAATTCTGTATGGAGACTTGTCTCTTCTCCCTCATTTATTCAATCACTATTTATATGAGTATGTACTCGTGTATTTTTATTTTATACTTAAAGTTAAAATCCAACATTATTTATTTTGTTGCTCAAAAGGCTCCAGTTTTGGCCACTGGGATCTTTTTCAGGTTGGCTCCTGTGTTGGTTTGGCATAATCCACCTTTTTTTTTTTTTTAATACGTCCTTACTTTCTGGTATTATAAAATATTCCAGCTTCATCTTGTATATTTCCTGCCCCAAACCTACATTAGCTGTTTTTCTAAGGAGTCTTGGATCCTTTTATTGGAGAATAGTACTAGAAACCAAGATCTGGGTGGTGGGTGACACTATTGGTTTTACAAACTCTAATAAGATTTGATTGAAATGGCATTATGTAATTTTTATTTGATTTGAAAAGAACTGTCAATTTTTTTTTTTTAAGATTTTATTTATTTGACAGAGAGAGACACAGTGAGAGAGGGAACACAAGCAGGGGGAGTGGGAGAGGGAGAAGCAGGCTTCCCATGGAGTGGGGAGCCCGATGCAGGGCTCGATCCCAGGACCCTGGGACCATGGCCTGAGCCGAAGGCAGATGCTTAACGACTGAGCCACCCAGGTGCCCAGAACTGTCAACTTTAAAATACTTATTTTTCTCTTTCAGGAATACAGAATTACTTTCATGTATTGAGTTATCCTTTATGTTTCTTAGTACATAATAAAATAATTGCTTTTTCTGTATATCACAGCAACGATAATAATTTAAATATCACTTGATATTTCCTCCATCTGCTAATACAAATCTTCCAGACCTTACAGAGTCTCCAACAGCCTACAGGGATTTCCACAAGCCTTTAGAGGAGTGATCCCATTAGCCTTGGCTGCACATTACAATCAACTGGGAAACTATATCCAAGTCACACTTCAAGCCAACTCCATCTGAATCACTGCGGGCGAGACCAAGGCATAAGTATTGCTCTAAAGGTATCAGGTGATTCCAGTGCGTATCTAAGCTAAGAAACACCACTTTAGTCTTCTACGTGGCTTCATTAGAAGCTCATTCCCAGTTAAGTACTGCTGAGTAATACTGCCCCCACTAGGAACAGATCACCTTCCCCTTCCTCTGCGGAAACACTGGCAGTCCATGAGATGCCAAAGCTTCAAGTTTTGCGTTTTCTGAAAAATACTTTGCTCCCTTACTATGTTATATTACCCTATAAGAGATATGCATAAGAGGCAGCACTGCTCGTGACTTTAATGAGAAATGATTATTAAATTAAATTATATTTTAAAAGATAATTGTTTTGTTGTTTTCATAAAAACGTACACCTACCCTATTCTCAAAGGATTCACACATGATTCAAACAGGTCTGGCCATAAGACAAACTGTACTACCACCATGCAATATTAAGAATCATTTCCCCTTTCTAAAGACCAAGATTTTTCTCACAGGTTCAGCCTCTTTCTTCCCCTGAGATACAATGAACATAATCATAGCCACATCAGAACTCAAACCCTGCTCAACTCCTGACTGACTCAATCCCATGGACAAATGGCCTAACAAAAGAAATGCGCCCATTTCCAGGTATAAATACTATTTACTTCAATCTCTACTGTTCTTGTACACAAAATGTGTGGCATTAAAATTATAACACACATACAAAAGAGGGTAAAAAAAACCTACTGCAAGAGCTAAAGTAATCAATAGAAATAGACTGATACATGACCCAGATTTTGGAACTATCAGACAGGGATTTTAAAAACTATTTCAACTTTTTCATTATTAGACTGGAGGAAAATTTCTTCCTATCTTTAATCACTTTATTTTTTTTTAAAGATTTTATTTATTTATTTGACAGAGACACAGCGGGAGAGGGAACACAAGCAGGGGGAGTGGGAGAGGGAGCAGCAGGCTTCCTGCTGAGCAGGGAGCCCGATGCAGGGCTCGATCCCAGGACCCTGGGACCATGACCTGAGCTGAAGGCAGACGCTTAATGACTGAGCCACCCAGGCGCCCCAATCTTTAATCACTTTAAAAGATAAATAAGAATCTAAACCAAAACACTTACAATATATTATAGGGTTTATAATTATGTAAAAACAAAATGTATGCTAACAGTGCATAAAAGAGAGCAGAAAAGGAAGTATATATGTATGGTATAACATTCCTTGAAAGTAGACTGTGATAACTTAAAGATATACTCTGCAAACTCTAGAACACTAAATATAAAAGACTTAAAAAGAGGTATAACAAATCAGCATAATTCCACATAAGATGGAATCACAAGAAAAATATCGAATTTATCCAAAATAAATCAAGAAAAAGTAAGAAAAGGAATAGAGAACAGATGGGACATAGAGAAAAAAACCCATAGCAATATGGCAGATTCAAATCCAACATCTCAATAGTTACATTAATTGTAAATTATCTAGAGACCCTGATTAAAATTCAGAGATTCCTAGAACGAGGACTGTTACCAGGGATAAACATGGGTATTATGTAATGATAAAAGAAAACATCACAAAATAACAAAACAACACAATAACAATCCTAACTGTGCATGTACCCAATAAAAGAGTTTCAAATATATAAGAAAAAGTGACAACTCAAAAGAGAAATAGAAAAGGCACCATTATAATTGGAGACCAACATTCCTTTCTCAGGAATCAACAGAACAAGTAGACACATAGACATAGAAAATCTGAACACTAGCAATCAACTTGACATCATTAATATTTATAGAACACTCCATTCAACATCAGCAAACTCCACAGTCTTTTCAGTGCACTTGGAACATTAATTAAGATAGGCCATAGAACAGATCTTGAAACAAACTACAAAACTATTTAAATAACCCCCAAAGGATGGTCTCTGATCACAGCAGAATTAAACCAGAAATCAGTAACAGAAAGATTTCTGGAAAATTCCCAAATATTAAACAACACATTTCCAAATTCACTGAAAGCTACAAACTACCAGAGCTGACTCAAGAAAAAAACAGACAACCTGAATAGCCCTATACCTATTACAGAAATTGAATTCCCAGTTTCTACCCTCCTCACAAAGAAAACTCCAGGCCCAAATGTCTTCAACAGCAATTTCTGAATATTTATGGAATAACTAATCTAACATTATACAAACTCTTCCAGAAAGTAGAAGAGTAGAAAACATTTTCTAAGTCATTTGATAAGGCTGGCACTAACCTGATACAAAACCAAACAAAGAAATCACAAGATAATTCCAAACCAATATCCTGCTTGAAGACAGTCGCAAAAAACCTGTTAATTAACTAGCCTTAAAAAAGAATGAAATTCTGATACATGCTACAATATGGGTAAATCTTGAAAATATTATGCTAAGTGCAATAGGCCTGACAAAAGGATCAATGATGTATGTCTCCACTTACATAAGGAAGGTACCTAGAATAATCAAATTCATAAAGACAAAAAATGAGAACAATGGTTACCAGCAGGTAGAGAAGAGGGAATATGGAATTATTATTTAATGGGTACAAAGTTTCTATTTGGGATGAAGAAAAAATTGGAGATGGATAGTGGTGATGGTTGTACAACAATGTGAATGTACTCAAAGCCATCAAATTACACACTTGAAAATGGTTAAGATAGTGAATTTTATATTATGTATATGTTACCACCATAAAAAAGATCTTTAACAAAATGTTAGCAAACTTGATACAGCAATAGATAAAAAAGGATATTACATTATGAGCAAATGGTGTCTATCCAAAGAATGCTGGCTGGCACAGATAATCCAAAAGAATCTATAAAAAAGCTAGCAAAAGTAATAAATTTTAGTAAACTCATGATTTAGCAAGGTTGCAGGGCTCAAAATATACAACATACAAAAAAAAAAACAAGAAAGAGTAAACCTGACTTTAAAAAACAAAGCAACAGAAAACCAAATAAACAATAGTGGTACCAGTGGACCTTCTTATCTTGTTCCTGTTTTATTTTTTTTTAAGATTTTATTTATTTATTTGATAGAGAGAGACACAGCGAGAGAGGGAACACAAGCAGGGGGAGTGGGAGAGGGAGAAGCAGGCTTCCCACGGAGCAGGGAACCCGACACGGGGCTCGATCCCAGGACCCTGGGATCATGCCCAACTACTGAACCACCCAAGGCGCCCCTCTTGTTCCTGTTTTAAGTGGTAATGTGTGTTTTAATGTAAATGTTTTAAATATGATACTGGCTAATAACTTAAAGATGGACTTTTATTTTTTTTTAAGTTTTTATTTATTTATTTGAGAGAGAGAGAATGAGAGATAGAGAGCACGAGAGGGAAGAGGGTCAGAGGGAGA
The DNA here is from genome assembly GCF_009762305.2 of Zalophus californianus. Classification (NCBI taxonomy): domain Eukaryota; kingdom Metazoa; phylum Chordata; class Mammalia; order Carnivora; family Otariidae; genus Zalophus; species Zalophus californianus. The sequence continues at coordinate 97,717,712 of NC_045595.1, forward strand.
AGCAGACTCCCTGCCGAGCAGGGAGCCCGATGTGGGACTCGATCCCGGGACTCCAGGATCATGACCCGAGCTGAAGGCAGTCGCTTAACCAACTGAGCCACCCAGGCGCCCAAAGATGGACTTTTAGAAAATATATTTCAAAGTATCTTTTAATTCATACTTCATAGAAAGATTTTAAAAAAATGATCAAATTTTTAAAAATGTAGCCCATAAAGTATTTCAGACAAAAATATGGTTCCTCTTGATCTACCTATATAAATGTATTATTGGTAATTTCTTATTATTAAATCAAGCATCTTTACTTTCTTGAGACAAATTCTACATGGTTCATGGTATACAGTTCTCTTATTATAATGTCAATTTTATTTGCTAATAATTTGGTTTTTTGCTTTTATAGTTGTGTGATTGGTTTGTAACTTTCTGTACTAAATTTTATTATATGAGTTAAATTAGTTTTGTTTCAGGTACTGAAAGCCTTTGGTATTATACTCTGCATGTTTTACTGCCTGAATTATCTATTCATAGAAATAGGAAAAAAGCTTGCCCATAAGACTATGAAGAGAAAAGTCTTCACCCCCTCCCACCCCCGCCCAAAGATTTATTTGAGAGAGAGAGAGAGAGCATGAGGGAGTGGGAGGGGCAGAGGAAGAGGAACAAGCAGACTCCCCGCTGAGCCCGATACAGGGCTCTATGCCAGAACCCTGAGATAGTGACCTGAGCCGAAGTTGTATGCTCAACTGACTGAGCCACCTATGCACCCCGAGAAGAGTCTTTTTCAAAGTAGTTTTTGGGGACAATATTTCCATTTCTTTCAACATATTAGACCTCAAGTTTTCTACTTTTAAAAGTAATCAATTTGGGGGGCACCTGCCTGGCTCAGTCAATACAGCATGTGATTCTTGATCTCGGGATTGTGAGTTCATGCTCCACACTGGGAGTAGAGCTTACCTAAAAAAATAAATAAATAAAACAGACTTAAAAAAAAAAAAGATTAACATAATCAGTCTGGTAATTTATACCCCCTGCAAATAATATCTTTCATCAGTATCTTCAAATCCTTAACATAATTGCTGTATGTAAACTGATAATTTTTTAAAGATTCTATATACAAATTCCTCTAATGCTCCAACATTTTGCTAAATGATGTCCTAGAGTTTGTTTATTATGGCCAATCTACCTGGACTTTTCAGTTTTACCATTTTTCTATCTTCTGATTTTTGTTCAATTTTGTTTTTATTTTTATATATTCCTCCTCTTGCTAACCTTTGCCTAACTTTGGGAGGTGGATTCATTGTTTCCTTCCATTTTATTTTTAATTTTTTTAAGGTTTATTTATTTTTTTTTAGTAATCTCTACATCCAATGTGAGGCTCAAACTTAAGATCCCAAGGTCAAGAGTTGCATGTTCTTCGGACTGAGCCAGCCATGTACCCCTCATTCCATTTTAAAATTACAAAAGCACATATACACCTTTGGCTGCATCCCACATATATGTATATGTGTGTATATAGATAAAATTACAATTTCTTATTATTTTTAATAGTTGTTACGGTTTAGGTTTCTGCTTGGATTTAATAGTTGTTTGGGAAGAGAACTGCCAGATGGACTTCATTCATTAATTTCAAATTTTATTGCATTGTGGTCAGATACAATGGTCTATCGAATTTCTGCTTCATAGACTACATTGTTATTTTTGTTTTTTAGTATGGTGACCATCTTTAAATGTTCCTTGAATGCTTGAGGAAAAGGGTTATTCTCTTTTTGTAAGGTACCCAGTGTCAGAGTTGAATTAATGTGAGGAGGGTATTCATTTAGCAGGGTGGCAGAGATGGGAACTTGGGTTATATATGGGAGATTAATCACATAAGTAAACACATAGAGGATAATGGGAGCCAGGACTTCTAGGAGACTGTTTAGCTTTGTAAGCAACTACCAAACTGTCTTCCAAAGTGCCTGCATCATTTTGCATTTTCCGTAACGACGAATGGGTGTCCCTGTTGCTCCACATCCTTGTCAACAATTTGATATTGTCATCTTTTTGGATGTTAGCCATTCTTAAAAGAATATAGTGCCATTTCACTGTTTTAATTTGCAATTCCTTAATGACAAATGATACTATCTCTTCATTTTATTTGCCTTTTTTTAAAAAAGATTTTATTGATTTAAGAGGAGAGACAGTGTGCATGCGTGCGTGTAAGCAAGCATGAGCAGTGCGGGGGCGGGCAGAGGGAGCGGGAGAAGCAGACTCCCCACCGCGCAGGGAGCCCGATGCGGGGCTTGATCCCAGGACCCCAAGATCATGACCTGAACCAAAGGCAGATGCTTAACTGACTGAGCCACCCAAGCACTTATTTGTCTTCTGTATACATCCTTTGGTGAGGTGTCCGTTCACTTTTTAACTCAGCTGTCTGTTTTCTTATTGTTGTTGAAGACAATTGTTATTATTCTTTTTATATTTTGGATACCAGTCTAGGTAGTGAAGAATTTCTTACCCAAAGAGAAGTCTGTCTGGCTTTTGCCCTTAGTTCCTGGGAGGCAATCTGTAAGTCCTTGGAATGTCTTACCTGATAAAAGTGTCTTGAACAATATGATTTAGGGGCAGGCTTTGAGCCACAACAACAATGAGATTTAGGATGAGGGCATTTGGCTCACATCAGTTGACCTACTGAGGGACTGGAGACTTAGCCAGCCACATGGAATCTGCTAGTCAGATTTCTGTGATTGAACCCCAATAAAGACTCCAGATACCAAAGACCATGTGAGCTTCTCTGGTTGGCAACACTCTGTGCAAGCTGTTAAACATCAAGACTGGGAAAGTAACACTGTCCATGTCTCCATAGGAAGACAAGTGGAAACTCCACATTTGGTACTCTTCTTGACTCTGGCCTGTGTCTTTTCACTGGACTGATTTTAATCTGTATTCTTTAGCTGTAATAAAACATAACCGTGAGTATAATAGCTTTCAATGAATTCTGTGAGTCCTTTTCAACCTATAAAACCTAAAGGTAATTTTGGAGACCCCTAAACTTGCAACTGAAGTCAGATGTAAGGGTCGCCTTTTGTGTACTGCTAACTTTGTAACTGGCTAATGTAACTTTATCAGATATGTGTTTTGCTGTCATATCTAAAAAGGCATTACCAAACCCAAGCTCACCTAGGATTTTCTCCTATTTTTCTTCTAGATGTTTTATCTTTTTTGTTTTACACTTAAGTCTATGAATCATTTTGAGTTAACCTTTGTGAAAGGTGTAAGGTCTGTGTATAGGTTCATTTTTTTGTATGTAAACTTTAATTGCTCCAGCCTCGTTTACTAAAAAGACTCTCCTTTCCCCACTGAATTGTCTTTCCGCCTTTGTCAAAAATCACTTGACTGTATTTCTGGGCTCTATTCTGGTCTATTCACAAACACTATACTGTCTTGATTACTGTAGTTGTATGGTTAGCATCAAAAATCAGGTAATGTGAAAGAGCCAAGATGTCCATCAACAGATGAATGGATAAAGAGGATGTGGTGTGTATATATATATATATATATATATATATATATATATATATATATATATATACAATGGAATATTATGCAGCCATCAAAAAAAAAAAAAAAACAAAAAGAAACCAAAAACGAAATCTTGCCATTTGCAACCATCTGGATGGAACTACAGGGTATTATGCTGAGCGAAATAAGTCAATCAGAGAAAGACATGTATCATATGACCTCACTGATATGAGCAGTTCTTAATCTCAGGAAACAAACTGAGTGTTGCTGGAGTGGTGGGGGGTGGGAGGGATGGGGTGGCTGGGTGATAGACAGTGGGGAGGGTATGTGCTATGGTGAGTGCTGTGAATTGTGCAAGACTGTTGAATCACAGATCTGTACCTCTGAAAAAAATAATACATTATATGTTAAAAAAAAAAAAAGATAGTAGGAAGGGAAAAATGAAGGGGGGAAAATCGGAGGGGGAGACGAACCATGAGAGACGATGGACTCTGAGAAACAAACTGAGGGTTCTAGAGGGGAGGGGGGGAGGGGAATGGGCTAGCCTGGCAGTGGGTATTAGGGAGGGCACATACTGAATGGAGCACTGGGTGTTATACACCAACAATACATCATGGAACACTACATCAAAAACGAATGATGTAATGTATGGTGATTAACATAACAACATAATAAAATAAAATTTTTAAAAAGATCAGGTAATGTCTTAGATATCGTCTTTTTTTGACCCAACCTGAGTCTCTATCTTTTAATGTGTATGTTAATATATTCATTTTTATTCTAATTACTGATAAGGTGGTCTTCATTCTTTCACTCTTTATTATTCTTCCTACTCTTTAATATCAGCTTCTTTAATTCTGTCCTTTGCTAATAACACTGCAGACATTTTCTTTTTCTTAATAACACCATAAATATTTTTCCATTGTCTTTTGCTATTCAGTAGCAAACAGAAACTCTTTGATTAGTTTTATTTACAGCTTCTGTAGCAGTCTCCTTTTCACCTCTTGTCTGGATGCTTACAGTGTATCTTTTAATCCTCCTCAAACTTTTCAACCTTATGTATCTAGTGTACTCACGTATCACTGAAATCCTTTACACTATAAACTTAGGTTTTCTTAAGTTCAAGGATGTTGTCTTCTATTTCATCTTTGATTATTGCTTCTCTTCTATTTATTTTTCTTTTCTTTAGGAATACTATTTATCTATACATTGAATCTTTATCTTTGCACATTTCATTTTCATCTTTTTGATTCTTTTCTATGGTTGCATTTCAGAAGGCATCCTCTAACTTCTCTTCCACATCACTGACTTGATTTTCAACACTATCTTTTGACCCCTTCACTGTGAATTTTAATAGTAATACTTAATTTCAATATCTCCATGAGTTTTTTAAAAAGATTTATTTATTTGAGAGAGAGCATGTGCATGTGTGAGAGGAGGGGGAGAGGGAGAGAGAGAATCTCAAGCAGACTCCCCACTGAGCCTGGAGCCCGAAGCAGGGCTCCATCTCACAACCCTGAGATCATGACCTGAGTCGAAACTGAGTTGGATGCTCAACCAACTGAGCCACCCAGATGCCCCTGATATCTTCATGAGTTTTGATGAGTCTGGAAGAATTTCAAAATGCAGAAAAGTACAAAGAGTGATTCAAGATCCTCTGTAATCATCTTTATTTCCTCTAGCACTAGGGCCCTGGAGTCAGTCTATATGAATTCAAATATGAGACTTCCTTCTTAGTTGTGTGATCTTGGGGAATTAATTTAAAGTATTTCAATTTCCTTCAGAATAATCATTTAATTAGATTTAATTCGCTAATTCACGAGTGGATATTTATTTATTTGAGAGGGAGAGAGAGAGCATGAGCAGGGGGTGGGGCAGGGGGGAGAGAGAGAGAATCTTTTTTTTTTTTTAAAGATTTTATTTATTTATTTGACAGACAGAGATGCAGCGAGAGAGGGAACACAAGCAGAGGGAGTGGGAGAGGGAGAAGCAGGCTTCCCGCAGAGCAGGGAGCCCCATGCGGGGATCGATCCCAGGACCCTGCTGAAGGCAGACACTTAACGACTGAGCCACCCAGGCACCCCGAGAGAGAGAGAATCTTAAATAGACTCCATGCCCAGTATGGAGCCTGACTTAGGGCTTGATCTCACGACCCTGAGATCATGACCTGAGCTGAAATCAAGAGCTGGACGCTTAACCAACTGAGCCACCCAGGCGCCCCATGAGTGGTTTTAATACAGTATCTGTTACTCAAAAATATTTAGCTATTATTAGTATAATCTTTGCTGATATCTTGGTTGGTTACTTTCTTTGTCAATCTGCTGTCTTTAACATACAATTTCAGATTCATTAAATGACTCTGAGAAGAAAGCAAATACCATCTAATATCTTGTTTTTTCCAAGTATGATTTTCCTCTGTGACTTAAGTATAAGATTCCTTTATTTTGCAGTTTCTTAATAAACCCATCATGGTTTTTTAAAAATGTTAACAATTATTTGAAAGTTGAGCAAACCAATCAGGTTTGAGGTTTGCTAAGAAAAAAAGTTATATAAATTCTAGTTGGTTTCTCTTCCTTACTGTCCACCTGGGTATTATTTGACTTTGGACTCTCAGTTCTTTATTTGGAGGAAAAAATTGATTCATACAACTCTAGCCAAATATCTAGTGTTAAGCAGTGCAGAGGATCATGGCTCTCATCTATTACGGAGATTAAGATCTCTTCAAGGATCCTTTAAAATTATATACTTTTTATAGAATTTTGTTTACCAATTCAGTCTGTCACACCTTGAAGTCAATTGTGGACCCTAGGTCAAGGATCCCTATTTACCCTTTGCTCTGATGAACTAAGGAAAACTCTGATCCTGTTGCCTTGTTATGTGATGTATATGATTAGCAATTTAATCCTGGATACTTTGAAAAAGAACATATTCTTCCCTAATCAAAAGCAGGGTCTGACCATGAGTTGTTTTAAGCTGGTGGCTGGTACAAGAGAGTTCATCAAACTGTTCTCTTCCACTCTTGTACATATTCGAAATTTTCCAAAATAAAACACTTCATTTGTATTTATTTGAAGTAGGGCCTGAAAAAATGCATTCCAACCCCCCGGATTTTCTCCTCTCTGCCCCTTCCCTACTACTATTCCCTTTACATCTGAAAATGTACCCAAACCAGTCTACTTCTTCCTTTACAGAACTGTGGTCACCAAGGGAAGTAGAGAGGCAATGATAAGAGAGATGGGAGGGAGAAAAAGAACTCTGGATGCTGCAGATAACAGTTGCAACACATAGTGGGTAGCTGCCAAGTTTCTAGTTGGCAAAGACCCTACTTCCTTAAGCTGTAGGTATGCAAGAGAGATGGGCAGAAAGATCTACCTTTTTTCTGTCTGTCTTTGCTATTCTGTCTCAGAAATCTGTCTTTACTTTTACTGACAGAAAATCCTCCTAATGTCTGGCATCTTTTAATTTGCATTTCTAGTTTCTCATTCTATTTATAACTCTGCTCCTCTGTGTATTTTCACCTATTTGATCATAGCATAAAAGAGGAGATTAAGTAGGGTCCCACTAGCTGACTGCCTGCTAAGCCCAGGCTTCCCACCGCCGAATTCTTAAGTCTAAAAGGTCCTACGATAATCTGGCACATATGCAACCTGGGAACAACATATAGGTGGAAGAGACAGCTTTTGATCTATTCTTGCTTTCCTTAACTTTTGTACTACAATTTTACATATATAGAAGTATGTTTATTGATATTAGTGAGCATACAGAATACAGCATAGAAAAAAAAGAAAGTAACATTTTCTCTCAACGAAGCTCTAGCCCAGATTAACAGCTAGCAACTGCCAACAGATATAAGGTTTAAACAGAAGCATTATAGCAACCAATTAGAAATAGTCAAATTCATCCACAATAAAGTGCACATAATAAAACTTAGAAATTGGTGAGCTAATATGCCAATTATCAGGGACACTCAAAATAAAGTAAAAAACAAGTTAGAACACAAATAATATTAAAAACAATTAGCATAATGGGGTAGATTGAGATTACTTAGAGATATGGTTCTTTAAATTCCCTCTGGTCTTGTCAATAATGGTCCATGTTAATCAAAGATTTCCTGAGAAAGATATGAACAGAGAGCAATGTGTTTAGAAGACTGACCTCCAATCTGAAAGATGTGATTTGACCTGTTTCTACCACTTGGGAAGGTTAGTGGCTCTGCACTTCAGTCTTCTCACCTCTAAAATAGGTATAATAAGAGTACTATTCTTACAAGGAGGTTGTGAGGATTATATGAAATAATAAATATAAAGAGCTTAGTTAGCACAGGGGCACCTGGATGGCTCAGTCTGTACAGCATGCGACTCATGATCTAAGGGTTGTGGGTTCATGCACCATATGTTAGGTGTAGAGATTACTTAAAAAAAGGAAAAAAAAAAGCTTAGCATAATTCCTGGCAAATAGCCTTCAAAACACAACAGACTTTTTCTAACAAGTAAATTGACCTCTTCTTTCAGGGTGTTAATCCCTTGAAAGTGCTGAGACAAAATAAGATGGTAACTAAGGTCAAATGGTACTTCAGACAAAAGGTAAAAACAAAAGGAAACAAAAAACAAAAACAAATTACAGACCAATATCCCTCAAAAATTTTAAACAAAATTTTAGCAAACTGAATCCAAGAATATATAAAGAGAAGAATATATCAGGTCTAACTGGAGTTTATGTCAGGAATCCAATGTTGGCTTAATTATCAGAAAAATAAAAAAAAATAAAAAAAGAAATAAAATCAATGTTATTCACTGTGTATCAACAGAATAAAAAAGAAAAACTACACTATCATTTTGATCAATACAGATAAGGTATTTGACAAAATTCAACCACCACTGGTAATAACAACTTTCAGTAGGCAAGGAATAGAGGCAAGGGAACCTCCTCAATGTGCTAAAAGGCAACTACTGAAACCCTATACCTAAAAATCACATTGAATGGTTAAAAATTTGAATGCTTTCTCCTTAAGATTAGGAACAAGACAATGATATCCACTTTCACTACTTCAACACTGAAATATTCTTAGGGCATTAAATAAAGAAAAAGGAAAAGAGACATAAAAATAAGAAAAGAATAAGTGAAACAGACAAAATTTTGGTCTATGTGGAAAATTCTATGGAATCTCTCCTTATAGTTAGTTTATGGGCAAAGTCACAGGCAACAAGATCAATATGCAAAAATTAATTGTATTTCCACATTCCAGCAACTAAAAAAGTCAGAGCTTGAAATAAAAAGATATAATTTATAATAACATTAAAAATATAAAATAGCAATAAATTTAACAAAGTATGTGCAAAGCCTGTACAATGAAAATTACATTTTGGTGAGACAAACTACAGAAGACACAAATAAAGGACAGATAAACCATGCTTAAAATTGGAAGATTCAATATTAAGATGTCATTTCTTTCCAAATTCATCTATAGATTCAACTCAATTCCAATCAAAATCCCAACAGGCACTTTTGTAGAAATTTACAAACTGATTCTAAAATTTATACAGAAATGCAAAAGACCTAGTATAGCCAAAAAAGCTTTGAAACAGAACAAAGTTGGAGGACTTACACTACCTGATTTTAAGACTTAATATACAGGTAAAATAGAGTGTTTCAGTGTTGCTGCTATTGATACCACGGACTGGCTAATTCTTTGTGATGGGCAACTGGCCAGTACGCTGTAGGATGTTTAGCAACATCCTGACCTCTACCCCTATCAAAGGCAAATCCTTCACCTGCCAGTTGTAACAATCAAAAATGTCTCCAGAAACTGCCAAATGTCCAATGGGGGGCAAAATTGCCCTTTGTTGAGAACTACTGAGCTACAGTAAGAAGTGTGTTACTGACATGAAGATAGACATTTAAATCAATGGAACTGAACAGAATCTAGAAATAGACCCTCAACTTAGAGTCAACTGATATTTGACAAAGATACAATGCAATTCTATAGGAAAAGACAATTTCAGTAAATGATGCTGTAATGACTGGTTATTCACACAGCAGAAAAATAAACCTCACCCTTCACCTCACTCCATACATGAAAATTTAACTTAAAACTTATCACAGATAAATTTAAGAGCAAAAACTATAAAACTCCAAGAAAAAATGTAGGAGAAAACTTAGTGATTTTGGCTTAGACAAAGATTTCTTTGATAGAACTTAAAGCAGCACAAACTTTTAATTGATAAATTACACATTAAAATACAAAACATGTTTGTGCCTCAAAACTTACTGTTAAGAAAATAAAAAGGTAAGCTACAGGCTGGGAGAAAATATTTGTAAAATAAATATCCGATAAAAGACTTGTATCCACAGTAAGACAATAATAAGGCAAACAACCCAATGAAGGAAGATGGGCAAAAAATTTAAACAGTTGCTATACCAAAGAAGATATGCTGATGGCAAATAAGCACATGAAAAGATGCACATCGTTAGTCATTAAGGAAATGCTTATTAAAACCACACTGGGGCGCCTGGGTGGCTCAGTCGTTAAGCATCTGCTTTTGGCTCAGGTCATGGTCCCAGGGCCCTGGGATTGAGCCCCACATCGGGCTCCCTGCTTGGCGGGAAGCCTGCTTCTCCCTCTCCCACTCCCCCTGCTTGTGTTCCCTCTCTTGCTGTGTCTCTCTCTGTCAAATAAATAAATAAAATCTTAAAAAACAATAACAACACACTAACATACCATATAAACCCACGTGAAGAGCTAAAATGAAAAAAGACCAACCATACCAAGTGCTGACAAGGACACAGGGCAACTAGGACTCCTATAAGTTGCTGATGGGAATACCAATTTGTACAGACACTTTAGGAAACATGTTTGACAATTTCTTAAAAGTTAAGCATACACTTACCAGATACCCAGTAATTCCATTCCTAGGTATTTACCTTAGAAAAATAAAAACTTCTGTCAACACATAAGGTTGTATCTGAATGTTCATAGCAGCTTTATTCATAATAGTCCACAAGTGGAAACAATACCAATGTTCATCAACTCATGAATGGATAAACAAATTGTGGTAAATCCATATAAGGGAATGCTAGTCAGTAATAAAAAAGAACAACAACAACAAAAAAGAAGTACTAATACACACAACAACATGAATAAATCTCAAAAGCATTATCCTAAGTATAGGAATCCAGATACAAAGGGTATTAATAAAGTACCCAAATTATTCTATATAGCTAAAAATAATTCTGATTTTCAGTAGCTTTTATAAGTCACTGACTCTTAACTACCTTTTGTTATTTAACTTAAGTGTCTAGTATCCTTAAAACAACTACAAACCCTTTTGCCATAAGGGTTATTGTGTATCTCTGCACAGCACTTCACAATACTACTACACATTAGTATATCAATGCACAGGCTCCATAATTCTCATTCAATAAAACAAGTGGAATGCAGCATACATATTACTATAGAGTCAGGATACCTGGGTTCAAATCCCAGCTGACTACACGGGGTAACCTGTGTTGAGTCATTTAATCCGCATGAGATTCACTATTCTTATTCATTAAACTGAAAAGCATTGGGGTAAAGTGCAGAAAGAGTGTCAGGGACATTGGGGTGGTACAATCAACAATCTCAATGTATGTGAGGCTGTAGTAAGGACAGAAATCTTCTGAAGAGCAAAGGGCCAAAAGTCACACTGGAACTCGATTTTTCAGAAGAACCACAAGAAAGTGGAGACTCATGAGGCTCCCTGTCTTTTGGGTGTTAAGCAGGAGGTATCAGAAAAGTTACTGCAGGGATAACTGGCTTGTGCCAGACAATCAATCACAGAAGTATTCATTTTGATCCTTCAATAAAATGTCCTTCTATCATTGGGAAGCACTACATCTAGGGGAAATTAGCTATTTCAAACTGATATAAAACAGGTTAGTTTTATTCTGCTGATGTGTGATTTCCATAGTAACCTATTTCAGTAACAGAGAAACCAAAAGTTCTGATATTTGGTATATGTGATTGGCTGAGAATCCACAACTGGTGGAATTAAGAATGCCTATAAATCAAAAGCCAGAATCATTCAAGGAATTACAAAATGGCGGGCCTGAGAAGCTTCCTTAGGGATTTTCTGTGTACCTACCATGTGTCAAAAACGTGCAAGATTACATATCTTATCACTTAATCTTCACACTAACCCTTACAAAGTAGCTTATAGTGATAATAATCAGTTTATAATGATTTAAATGATCTCTCATTTAGAGATGAGATTATCATTCCTGTTTTAGGGATGAGAAAACTGACATTTTGAAATACAACTTAGTAATTTGTCCAAGGAGTCACCATTAGTATGTGACAGGCTAAGATTCAAACTCAGAGCTTTTGATTCCATGTCCTTACCACCACTTAAAAACCTATTACCACTAACAAGTCCAGCTTCCAACTATGGATGCCAGCACAATTCCTAGAAAATAGTTGCATAATAACTTTTTGTTTTTATTCTAAGGTAGATAGAAGGCAGAAATAATCTAAGGTAGGCAAGAAACAGGTATCACCTCCAGCTATCACAAGGGGAAACTAAAACTTAGATGTAAAGTGATAAAGCAAGTTTCTAAATCTTGGCATTCCTAGCCCTTTCTCTGTATTAGCATTCCCTGATAGTCATCTTGATAATGATGATGATGAAGAGGAAGAAAAGGAGGAGGAGAAAAGTACATGCAATTAGAAGACCAAGTATTTTCATTCTCTGAATAGCCCACACATATTTTTTGACTACCTACAGAAGTCAAGCCAGTGCTTGATACAACAGTGAATAAAATAAATAAGACACAGTTCCTACCCAATAGGGAACTTTTACCCTAGTGGGAAGATACTGACAACGAAACGGATAATTTAAATATGGTGCAGTAATGCAGAAACAGGATAGCACAGGCGGCCACAGGAGCAGATATAAGACAATTAAAACCAGAAGATAAAGCAGGGCTACAAGACATCCAGTTAAATTTTTGAATTTCAAGTAAACAGTGAATACTGTTACAGTATAAATATGTCCCAAATATTGTCCTGTATTTTAATTTGCTACATCTGGCAACCCTAGGTGGGGATGATATTTGGAAAAGTGCCTCACAGGAGATGATATTTAAGATGAAAACTGAATTATTACTTATCCCCAACAAATTTGGACCCTGAAAATATTTATCCCTTGCTGGCCTATAGAGACACCATGTGGCAATGATCTGAAACCTCCTGACAGTAGTCAGGGAGGAACTGAGGGCTTTTACCAAGAGCCATGTAGTAAGTCATCTTAGAAGTAGGTCTTCCAGACATAAACTGACTCTTAAAATGCCTTCAGGTGATTCTGCTTTACTAAGTAGTAGAGGTGCTTGGGAACCAGGCTGTGAAATGTGTGCATACACTCAGAGGGGAAATTTGCAGAACGGTCTGGAAATGAGGTTTAGATAAGCACAGGCTTTCAGGATGTTTATGTGAAAAACCTTCCACACTCAATACCTTCTCCACTCCAGACATAGTCCAGCCCTCAGATGACTACAGCCCTGGTCAACAGCTTGATTACAATACATGAGAGACCTTGAGACAGAATCACCTAGGTAATAAGCCACTCCTGACCCTCAGAAACTGTGAGAATACAAAATGTTTGTTTAAAACTGACAGGTTTTAGGATAATTTGTGATGTGAAGTAGGTTAAGTAATGCCGTGCCCAACAGAGTTCTGCACCCCGAAATAATGGGCCTACACTAGTACCCCATGATGCTCTTCCATTGCTGAGAACAGCCACAATTAGTATGGGTGGCTTCAGCAAGAATAAGGTGGTGGATTCAGAGGCACCACAGCTGTGACTGTCACTCACTTACACCTCCCACCAGCAGGAGATCTGAATGGCGTATTTCCATGGCCACCACAGCATAACAAAAGTTTATTAAGGACAGCATATCCTTTCTGGAACAAAATAAGAGCTTTCTAAAAGAACAAAACAAAACAAGAATATTTCTCTGAGTTCAGCTCAGTCACTTGAGAGAATTGTGTAAAACCAGAAAGATAAGCAAAATAATACAGTAAATTAACAGAGCTAAGAAAAAATACAAGTCTCGGATTAGCTGTGGTTCTCAGCTTGATTTCATGTGTGTTAAGAATTAATACTGCTCTCCCAACCAGGAAAATAATTTGTTCCTGGGTGGGTTGTTTTGATTCTTCCATCCAGAAAGGAATTTCTGAAACTTAAGGATAATGTACAAATGAAGAGCTGTGAACTGTGGTTAATCAACTAATCCAGAATTTCTAAGAGTACTTGTTGAAACAATGTGTTATAAATTCCATAAATTATTTTATTCCAATAGATGAAGTTTAAGTGATTTCATTCCAACTATCTAATGTGAACAGAAAAATCTCAGAGAAACACGTTTTTCTTTTTTCCCCAAAATACAGATGAGTTGAAAGGGAGCAGGTAATAGTGTAGAACTAAGTATGACTGCAGGAAGATGCTGGAAGTTTTCTTTGATCACAGCCCCCAGACTCAGCCCTTAGCTTTATAATAGAGTTTTCCATCCAAATCATCTCAGAGTTCATGCTAGTATGACATATTTTTCCCCAGGCAACTTCAAGACCAACAAACTTAGTATGTGCTTATGTTAGAATGCTTTAAGGTCTGTGTTCCAGATATATCAGATGTCACTCTTGTCCTTATGGCCTGCAAAACAGTCACAATTATTTTACAAGATCCCCAATTCAGTTTTCACAGAAACTGAAATAAGGACATTGCCTTAAAGGACTTATATCTCTAGGATAGTTAATTCACTGATTTAGGTAAAGCCTGATCTAACCTGTGTTTTCTAGAAATTTCTATGTTAGTTACCATTTTTAAGTATTCTATTTTTTAAATACCCAACTCATTTAAAATTTACCTTGGTATACTAATTCTAGATATTAAAAGAAAGAACACAGTAATGAAAGAAAATAAAATCTAGAATATCTCTGAATTTGAGTATCTGATATTATAGAATAAAACAAGTTATTCAGCTATTTTTCTCCAGAATGAGGTAGCAATTTTCTCTATTTGCTTTGATATATATAAAATTGATACACATATTAAACAAAACCCTGAAATATCAGCCCTAAGCCCCATGTATTTTCTCTACATATGCTTAAGATTTTCCAATGACTGTATCCATGTTTCTTAAGAATTGTTGTTGGTTCATAGTGAGGTCTAAAGATCTGGAACCAAAAACCAAGGAAAGCTTTAAAAACTGGCCAGCAAAACAATCAACAATTTCTAGAGGATTAGCTGCTTTTTTAACTAAACAGTACACTATAAAATTTTGTGATCCAGAATAGAAAAAAGCTGAGAAAAAAACACTTAACACAAAATTCATTAATATCATCTAGGATAACAGATGCAACTCAGACAGTTTAATTGTTTCTAATCTCTCTGCCTCTAGTTCTCTTTCCTCATATTTGGAAATTCTTTTATTTTCTTCCTCATAAAACATAATTTCTTTTCTAGTTCTCTTTTTTGTAAATAATCAATATATATTATAGAATTTCTTACTTCACTATCTTAAGAGAAAGTTCCACTTTGAAAAATTTCACCACCAACTTTCTTTTATTCCCCTCAAATACTCCTTTACAAACCAGAGAACCAAAATCAGAGCGGGGGAGACAAGTGGAAACTCCAAGAAAACCTGAAAAAAGAAAAACTTGACAGTAGAATTTTGTCATTGTTTCATCCATTCAACAAACAGATATAAAGCCCTTATGAGTCAGGTACTATGCTAGGGACAAGTCCTACTTCGTTCTCAAGGGCCTGCCATTACAATATAATCTTAAAATACCAATGAGGCTAATAAAATTATATTTATACCAAATTATATTAAATATAGTAAATACATTAAAAATAAATTAGATAAATATGTAAATAAAATTATATAAACACACACACATAATTGTTTTGGTAGAGAGGTTTTGCATTGTTTTGTACTTTCCACCTCATGCTAAAGATTCTGACAACAGGAAGAAAGGAATCAATTCTGAGAATTACACATGTAGCGTTACAAAGAGGGTATTTGTGGATAAAATGGAAAGAAAACCAAGAGGTTAACATAAAAAAAAAAAGAACATTTCAAAGTTATCAAAGCTGTAAAAGTAATATAAAAATCTGTGCAGTGCTTTATAAATATTTTATTTGAACCTAGTAATGTTTCTTATTACAACAGCCAACAAAGTCTATCAACCTATTTACTTCTTTTTGCCAAAAACATATCTTCAATTTCATAACTGAAGTCATACGGAAATAAAATTCAATTATAAAAATACACTTGACAGATTCAAACCAAATTTCATTAGATGTTATATGACAGGATATTATATTAATACTTCAGTCTTACTTCAAGTATTAAATGTATGCTCTTTTAAAAATCCACATCCATGGCCTTGACTTGTTATAATATCCTTTAAGTGCATGTAATGCTTGTAAAGTAATTCTTATAATTCAGCTCCCTGGAATGAAACAAAATGTATCTGATACAGAACTGTATACTACAACGTTTTATCATAATTCCATAACCAAAACTATGGAAAAGATTCTTCACCACATTAATCATAAGGGAAATGCAAATTAAAACCACAGTGCATTACCACTATACACCCACCAGAATGAGGATAAGGAAAAAAATGAAAAATACCAGAATGAGGATAAGGAAAAAAAATGAAAAGTATTAGCAAGAATATGAACAATAGGGAATCTTCATATACTGCCAGTAATAGTGTAAACTGGTATTATCACTTTGGAAAAAGTCATCTGGAAGTATCTACTAAAGCTGAGCATATGTATATTCTAAACAAACAAATTCAATCCTAGGTATATGCCCTAGAGAAATGCATGTATGTGTTCACCAAAGGACATGGACTAGAATGTTCATAAGATCATTAATTGTAATATCCCAAAACAGAAAACTCCTGAATGCCCAATAACATTAGAATGAATGAATAAATTATGGTTTATTCATACAGTGTAATAATATATAGCAATGAGAAAACTATCAACTACAACTACATACAATATGGATGAATCTCACAAACATAATGTTGAGCAGGAAAGGTAGTCACAAAAGAATAAATACCATAGGAATCCATATATAAAGCATAGGAAAATAGACAAGAATAAATCTATGCTATTAAAAGCCAAGACAGATACAACTTTAAAAAAATAATATTTCCGCTACCATTTTTATTTACTATGTAATTTATAAAAAAGAAAAGAGGGAGGGAGTCGTTAAAAAAATAAAAATAAAAAAATAAAGAAGAGGAGGAGAAACCAGGTTAAATGTCAGATTAGGTAATTTAATCTTTCCTGAACAATAAACATGTTGTTTAAATTGCTAGATTTAATTTTAAAAACACCACATTGGGGCGGGGTGGGGGGGAGCACCTGGGTGGCTCAGTCGGTTAAGCGTCTGCCTTCGGCTCAGGTCATGATCCCAGGGTCCTGGGATCGAGCCCCACATCGGGCTCCTGGCTCAGCGAGGAGCCTGCTTCTCCCTCTCCCTCTGCCTCTTTCCCTGCTCATGCTTTCTCTCTCTCTCTCTCAGTATCTCTGTGTCTCAAATGAATAAATAAAATCTTAAAAAATAAATAAAATATAATAAAATAAAGCAATTTATATGAACTATCAGAATAGAGATTAAAATTTTATATTAAAAATGAAAAAGTCATTTTATTGTGACTCAGGTATAACATATTGCATTATTAAAGCTGTCTATAAATCTACAACATGTAATCAAGACACAGAGCGAAGTGATGTAATTCTACCTAACCACAATATACATTGCGAAAGCAGTTAACAGAAAGATAAAAGATGTGGTAACCACAGCCTATTTAAAAACACTTTAATATTTTCTTTTTTTGTTGTTTTAAATCAGGAACTCTTTATATTTTATTTCTAAAAGGTAATTCTTATTTAATTATTTATTATGGTAACCTAACACTATTATTTAGGTTTTATTTAATAAAACTTATCTTGTAGACAAACACAGGAAAAATACAAGAGAGAAAAAGGATCAGATGGCACAGGTCCTTCAGGAAAAGCAAGCTACTGGAATGAGCAGGTCAATAAAACTATTTGTAGAATGGGATAGTTGTCTATTTTCAGATCATTAAGATATTTTTAAATATCCTGAAACCAAACCCAGATTCAAAAGGCAAAGCCAGAACCATTCACTGTGTTTATTAAAATACAATCTCTTACTAAGTCTTGCACAGTAAGAGAGGCCAAACTCACCCTAATATGACCTCAGATTTAGAAGCCTGCCAAAGAATCTGTATAGAAATAGCAACCAAATGTTGCTTATACCTACTGTTCAAAGTAATATAAAATAAGACAAAAGCTGACTAGATATTTCAGGACTTAAATAGTGAAGTAAAATCCGAGAAACAGAATATGGGTAAACGTTAGCAGCCTTTTAAATTAAACATACAAGTCTAAATTATATAAGCTAATTTATTTTTAAGATTTTTAACACCGAAATAATCTTTAACACCAATCCCTACCTTTTTCATCTTTCCAAATCCTTTTAAATTTTTCTCACTAAGAAAGTAAAGGTTCAACTCTGTATCTGAAACTAAAATTTACTGTATGTTGGCTAATTGAATTAAAATTAAAAAAAAGAAAGTAAAGGTTCCCTTCTTGGAAGAAATACACTATTATGGTCCCTATAGGGAACCATTCCAGCAGCACTTTTGGAAGAATTGTAAATTCCTTCTGTTCCTACTGCTTAGCCCACAAATTCTTTTATTCCTGTTCCCAGGCTGTGAAGATGTTTAAAAATGTTACAAAGCCTGAAACAATTAGTTTCACTATAAATGTATGTACTCTAACCTTAGCTGGTTCCCTGCTGCTACTCAGGGATCCCAGAATCATCTCTAGACTAGAAAGGATTTAAAACAGAATAGAACAGGGGCTCCTGGGTGGCTCAGTTGTGAGGCGTCTGCCTTCGGCTCAGGTCATGATCCCAGGGTCCCAGGATGGAGCCCCGCATCAGGCTCCCTGCTCAGCGGGAAGCCTGCTTCTCCCTCTCCCACTCCCCTTGCTTGTGTTCCTGTTCTCGCTGTCTCTCTCTCTCTGTGTCAAATAAATAAATAAAATCTTTAAAGAAAAAATAGTATAGAACAGGTTCTAAGCAACAATACTCTCCAAATGGAGAATTTATAAGTTCCTCTCATAATTAAGTGGTGTTCATCCAGGAAATTCAAAGTTTTTGTGACATGTAAACATCAATCAATGTAATTCACCATACTCATAGGCTAAAAATACCCCACCATATAATCATTGTGATAGGTACAGAAAAAAACATTTAACAAACTCCAACAACTGTTCACGATCAGAACACTCAGAAAACTAAGATTAGAAGGGAAACTTACTCAACCAGATGGAAGGCAGCTATGAAAATTCTACAGCTAACATCATACCTAATAACACAGACTTGATGCTTTCTTTCCTCCTAAGATCAGGAACATGGCAAGGATTTCTGCTCTCACCATTTCTATTCAACTTTGAACTGGAAGTCCTAATCAGTGATATAGGGAAAGAAAAAGAAATACAAATTGGAAAGGAAAAGTAAAACTGTCTTTAATCGCAGATGAGATGACAGCATATGCAGAAAATTCCAAGGAATTTATCCAGACTTCAAGTTATATTACAAAGCTGTAGTAATCACAACGGTATAGTACTGGCACAAAAATAAACACAGAGATCAATGGAACAGAACAGAAAATCCAGAAATGAACCCACAACTATATGGTCAACTAATCTTTGACAAAGCAGGAAAGAATATCCAATAGGAAAAAGAATGTCTCTTCAAAAAATGTGTTGGGAAAACTGGACAGAACATGCAGAAGAATGAAACTGGACCACTTTCTTACACCATACACAAAAATAAACTCAAAATTTACACTGACCTCTACCTCTGAAACCAATAACACATATGTTAACTAACTGAATTTAAATTAAAAAATAAATTAAAAAAAAAACACTCAAAATTTAGATTACAGACCTAAACGGGAGACCTGAAACTATAAACATCCCAGAAGAGAGCACAGGCAGTAACTTCTTTGAAATTGGCCATAGCAACTTCTTTCGAGATGTCTCCTGAGCAAGGGAAGCAAAAGCAAAAATAAACTACTGGGACTTCATCAAAATAAAAAGCTTCTGCACAGTGAAGGAAACAATCAACAAAACTAAAAGGCAACCTACACAATGGGAGACGATATTTGCAAATGATGTATCTGATAAAGGGTTAGTATCTAAAATATATAGAGAACTTATAAAATTCAACACCCCAAAAATGAATAATCCAATTAAAAAATGGGCAGAATACACCAACAGACATTTCTCCAAAGAAGACATACAGATGGCCAACAGATACATGAAAAGATGCTCATTATCACTTATCATCAGGGAAATGCAAATCAAAACTACAATAAGATATCACCTCACACCTATCAGAAGGGCCAAAATCAACAACACAAGAAACAACAGGTATTGGTGAAGACGTGGAGAAACCTTCTTGCACTGTTGGTGGGACTGTAAACTGGTGCAGCCACTGTGGAAAACAGTACGGAGGTTCCTCAAAAAGGTTAAAAATAGAACTACTCTATAATCCAGCAATTGCACTACCAGGTATTTGCCCAAAGAATACAAAAATACTAATTCAAAGGGATACCTGCTGATGTTTATAGCAGCATTATCTACAATAGCCAAATTATGGAAACGCCCAAGTGTCCATCAATTGATGAATGGATAAGAAGATGTGGTACACATATATACAATGGAATATTACTCAGCCATAAAAAGAATGAAATCTTGCCCATTTGCAATGATGTGAATGGAGCTACAGTATTATGCTAAGTGAAATAAGTCAGTCAGAGAAAGACAAATACCGTATTATTTCACTCATATGTGGAATTTAAAAAACAAAACAAATGAACAAAGGGAAAAAAGAGTGAGAAGCAAACCACGAAATGGACTCAACTCTAGAGAACAAACTGATGGTTACTAGAGGGGAGGTGGTCAGGGGCATGGGTGAAATAGGTGATGAAGATTAAGGAGCGCATTTGTGATGAGCACCGGGTGTTGTACGGAAGTGCTGAATCACAATATTATACACCTGAAACTAATATTACACTGTATGTGAACTAACTGGAATTTAAATAAAAACTTACCAAAAAAGAGAAAATCCTAAGGAATTTAAAAAAGACTTACTAGAATTGAGTTACACAAGGCAGCAGGCCATAAGATCAAAATACAAAAACCAACTGCATGTCTACATACTAGCAGAGAACAACTGAAAACTGAAATTAAAAATACCATTTACATCGAAAAAACTCCTCAAACTAATAAGTGATTATAGCAAGCTGGCAGGATACAAGGTTAATATATAAAATTCAACTGCTTCCTTATATACCAGCAATGATTCATTGGAATTTGAAACTAAAAAACACAAGGCCATTTACATTAGCACCAAAAAATGAAATACTTAAGTATACAGCCAACAAATATGTGTAAGAGCTATATGTGGAAAACCACAAAACTCTAATGAAAGAAACCAACGATCTAATTAATGGAGAGATACTCCATTTTCATGGATAGGAAGAATCAATTTGTTAAGATGTCAGTTATTCTCAGTTTGATGTACAGATTCAGTACATACTCAGTCAAAATCCCAGTAAGTTATTTTGTGGACATCAACAAACTAATTTTAAAATTTACATGGGGTGTCTGGGTGGCTCAGTCAGTTAAGTGTCTGCCTTCATCTCAGGTCATGCTCTCGGGGTCCTGGGATTGAGCCCTGTGTCATGCTCCCTGCCTAGCAGGGAGTCTACTTCTCTCTCTCCCTCTGCCCCTCCCCCCCTGCTCCTGCATGCTCCCCCTCTCTCTCTCTCAAATAAATACAATCTTAAAAAAAAAAACCCACACACATGAAGAGGCAAAAGACTCAGAATAGCCAACACAATATCAAAGAAGAAAAGATGGAGAACTGACACTCCCCAATTTTAAGACTACTATAAACCCACAGTAATAAAGACAATGTGGTATCAGCAAAAGAATAGGAAAATAGATCAATACAATAGAATAGAGAGCCTAGAAATAGACCTACACAAATATATTCAACTCATCTTTGAGAAAAGTGCAAAGGCAATTCAGTGGAGAAAGGACAGTCTTTTCAACAAACAAGGCTAGAACAACTAGAGATCTACATGCAAAAGAAAAAAATCTAGACATAAATCTTAATACCTGTATCAAAATGAACTCAAAATGGATCACTGACCTAAATGTAAACAGCAAAACTCCTAGAAGAAAAACAGGAAAAAGTCTAAGTGCCTTGGATTTGGTAATGACTTTTTTTTAAAGTAATTTCTACACCCAATGCGGGGCTTGAACTCACTACTCCGAGATCGAGTCACATGCTCTACCAACTGAGCCAGCCAGGCACCCCTGGTAATGACTTTTTAGACACAACACAAAAAGCATAAACCTTGAAAGAAAAAACTGATAAGCTGGACTTCATTAAAATTAAAAACTTCTTTGTGAAAGTCACAGTTTCTCTACCACCAGATAAGGAATGTCAAGTCTCTGCGTATCTTTACAAGAAACATTATGTGTTTGTATGTTGCTTCTTTTTAAACAAATGGTTATATATACAGCAGGTTGATCTGCATTTTTGTTACCTTAATGTGTCTTTGTAGATCATTTAATATTTGTACTTAGCATTCTTATTCCCAATTTTGTATCTACACAGTATTCCATTATGTGTACTGAACACTAATCAGATCTTACTGGTGAACTTAGTTTGTGATATTTTGCTATTACATATAATACTGCAAAGATTAAGCTTCACTTTATAAATCTGCCAGCATATCAGTATAACCAATTCCTAAAATGGGGACTGCTGGATTATAGGAAATGTGAATGATTAATTATTGTGAAATTGCTTCCCATAAAGGCTGCACTAATTTATGCTCCTACCAGCAGTATAAGAGAGCATATGTTACCCTACACTCTTGACAACAGTGTTTTAGCAAACGTCTTAATACTTGCCAATCTTATAGAGTGGAAAGTGGTACTCAGTGTACTTTTCAATTACACCTTTTATGACAAGGTGGAGTACCTTTTTATCTGTGTAAGAACCATTAGTATTTCTTTTTCTGTGACTGTTTTTCATAAGTTTTGCCCATTCTCTAAAAATTGGATTGTTGGTTTGATTGTTCCCTTGTATCACTATACAATATTCCTCTTTGTCTCTTTAATGCCTTGAGGCTCTTAGTATATTTTATTTGATATCAATATTGTTTTGATCACTGTACATCTTTGGCCATTTCTTATTTTCAATCTTTCTTAAATTTAAGAATTCTATGAATACATTTTTAGTTCCAAAGCAACTCTTTCTATGTTGCAACTGTATCCTCGAGGGTTTTCATTCCCTTTTCTATCACAGCTTTCTCTTATCTTTTCCATTAGTTCTGCTTCCACAGGAGGAATCTGATTATTCAGTGATCCCCTCTTTTCTGTTGCTGAATTCATTTTAATAGGTTGTAGTGTGAATAGACGTAGGCTACTGCAATCCCCTGGATGGTGCAGAACTGGCAGTCAGTGTAAGACATGCATGTTTTAAATCTGATGCGCAAGCAATGAAGGAGCTGGCAGAGTGGAGTTGCTCTGCTGAGGTCACAAAGGAACAAGTGGAGGACATATGGCAGACCTCACTCACCTGCAAAGACATGAGCAATTCATCCCACAAGTGCAACCCTCCTAACAGCTGCCAATCAGGTAGCTTCCCAGAGGACTGTATATAGCTTGCAGGCAAGTATGGCCTCTTTCCACGTGCTGGGAATATCCAAACGTACAGACCACCCAATAGCATGTGCCTCTAAGGTAACTGAGAGATCCCTGATCTTCACCAAAGATACTGATGACTTTCAACACCAGATATCATGAAGCTCTATGTTACAGTATTTTACCTTCCATTTTTCTTAATGATGCACAATTATACGATTTATAACAAGGATGTACAAATACTCAACTGCTTTTAATTCCTCTACTACTCCTCTGGTTATAACTGGATACAATTATCTTCAGGCTTGTTCTTATTTTAATTAATTATGTAACTTTGAAACCTCCAACTCTTAAATATGTGTCCCCTATGACCAAAAGCTCAGAAACCTTATTCACTAAATTCCTTAACACTTTTTTCAAAAAGTTTTAAGTTCCTTCTTTATACACTTCTCAAAGATTAAACATTTTTATTAAAAGTCTGGAAATGTATGGCAAAACAAACCCCTGCTCAGCGGAAGGCCTGATTCTCCCCCTCTCAATCCCCCTGCTTTGTATTCTCTCTCTCATTGTGTCTCTCTCTGTCAAATAAAAAAATAAAATCTTAAAAAAAAAAAAAAAGAAAGTCTGGAAATGTATGGCAAAACAAACCCCTGCTCAGCGGAAGGCCTGATTCTCCCCCTCTCAATCCCCCTGCTTTGTATTCTCTCTCTCATTGTGTCTCTCTCTGTCAAATAAAAAAATAAAATCTTAAAAAAAAAAAAAAGTCTGGAAATGTATGGCAAAACAAACCCCTGCTGTTCAATATTTACTGAATGTAACTGTGCTACACACCAAGCAAGACTTTGAAGACAAAAATAGGAAAAATGACCCTGCCCTTAAGGAGCTCAGAGTTTAGCAAAAGAAAAGGGCAAGCTATCAAGAAATACAATATAATGTGATAAGGACAATAATGAAGTATGCATAGAGTCCAAAGGTTAACACAAAGGAGGCACAGTAACAAGGAGCTACAGAGGAATTTGTGGTCAGCTAGATTTTAAAGAGTAAATCGGAATTTGCCCAGTGGCCAAAGGAATTACGGACAGAAGGTAAGGACATAGATGCTTTCAACAACTTTCCTAGTTTGGGACAGATACTATGGGATAAATACTTTGAAATATCTGTCCTAGAGATACAATGATTAATTAAGACGAAGTCTTTGACTTTACAGAATCAGGAGAGGGGGACCAATAAGTAAACCAATCATTATAGTGTGATAAATGCTACAATAGGGATAAGGAGAGAGTATTAGAGGCTTATGGGCCAAGTGGAAATAAGACCTAAACTTAGATGTGAGTAATAAACAGAAATTAGCCTGGTGAAATATGTTATCAGGAGTGGAATGGAGGACCATGTCAGGGATCACGGCATTCCAGGCGCAGAGATGAGTATAGAGAAGGGCCAAGTCAGAGACAAACAGAAAGTGAAGAGAGAGAAGGTAGTTCAATGTGGCAGAAGAAGAGGCCTCTGAGATCAGGCTAAAGATAAAAGCAAGAACCATATCATGAAAGGTTTTTTAAATTTTGTTTTTAATTTTATTTTTAACCAATCTCTACACCCAATGTGGGGTTCAAACTTACAACCCTGAGATCAAGAGTTGCATGCTCTACTGATTGAGCCAGCAAGGTGCCCCAAGGATCTTTCAAATCAGAGTTTGGGCTTTATCTTAAGGGCAATAAGGAACTATAAACTAGTTTTTTAACAGAAAGACTGTTCAGATTTGTGTTTGAGAGCTATACTACAGTAAGTGAAACAGAAAGAAATAAATCTGGAAGTAAGTACAGCAGTTGCAGTAACCCAGGAAATGGTTTCTAGTAGTCTGAACTAAGATAGTAGCAACAGAGACAGAGAAAACGCATGGGGAGGGCCGAGAGACTGAGGATGCAGAATGAACAAGCCTTATAAATGATTTGATTGGAAGCAGAGAGAAAGAAAAAGGAATCAAAGATGAGGCCTCCTGTCTGGTTTGGGCAAAGGGTGGATGGTACTACTATTCAGTCACATAAGGAAAAGGGGAGAGCAGGTTTTGAGAGGGTGAAATAATCACTTTAATTCTGGACAGATGGAGTCTGAGATACAGAGAAGTTACTCAAATGAAGGTATCCAATAAGCAGCTGGATATATAACAACTCAAGACAAAGTTTGGTCAGAGATACAGATTTGAGAACAGTCCATATACAAAGTAAATGATAACTAAAGCAGTGAGAATAGATGAAAATGCCTGGGGAGAATGGACAACATGAGAGGAAAACCTAAGACAAAAACCCCATAGAACACTAACATTTAGAAGATAAAGAGCTAGGAGAGTAGACTGAAAGAGAGCAGCCAAAAAGGAAGATGAAAATATTAATATGAGGAAAAGGAGTAAGCGCTTAATGAATGCTTACTAGGTGCTATGTGTTGTGCTAAATGATTTATGTGCACTACCTCATTTAATCCTTAGACACTCTGTGAGCAACTTATCATTGTCTGCATCATTATAGATGTGGATACTTTGGCTTAGAGAGATCAACTTATTCAGGTTTACACATTCGGGTGGGTAGAAGAAGTGCAACCAAGATCACACCAAGTCCTCTGGAAGCCTTGTTCTTAACTGCTACACTGTACTGCTTTCTATGAAAGTCTTAAAAAGTATGGTATCACAGACACAAAAAAACAGTGATGCAAAAAGAAAGACACCATTCCAGTAGCAATGAGCTTACCCAGCAGCACCAAGATCTTGGTTTCTGATAACATTCTCCGTTAAAAACAATCAGGGCTCTTTGGAAAAATGACTGATCTGAGGAGTGGGCAGGAAATATATAAAATAAGCCTGGAGCATCTTGTAGTGCTAAAAAAATAAGTGCTCAGAACAAAAACAAACAAAAAAAGAAAAAAAACTGAACTCACAATAAGGGACATAATGTCAAAGGCACATAGAAAACCAACTGAAAGCTCCCAATGGCCACAGTTGTAACTTAAGCAAAAAATTGAGTAGTAATGGACTATATAACCCAGAGTATAAACTAAATATCATGAGTCCATACTAATATAAATAAAGCATTAAATAATAAATAAATAAATAAATAAATAAATAAATAAGAGAGAAGAGACAAATCTAGGGTGCAAAAGAATTCCAAATAAATGATGTAGGTAGAGCAACCTCTCCACTGACTTCCTTTCAAAGACTACAGTATGGAAAGGGGGGAAGGGTAAAGAATCACTTCACAGTACAGAAATATGACAAACACACTACCTCAGCCAAGTGATCAAGGTTCACATCAACAGTGATAAGTCATGTTGATAGCATGGGCCTTTGATATGCTGTGATGAAAATGGCACTTTATCTCTGTGTTTTTTTTCTCAAAAACTCAGTAACCCTAATCTAATCATGAGAAATGCATCAGAAAAATCCCAATTAAGGGACATTCTACAAAATACCTGAAAATTACACTTCAAAACTTATTAAAAACATGGAAAGTCTGAGATACCATCACAGCCAAAAAGAGGCTAAGGATGATGGTCATGAAATGTAATACGGTATCCTGATAGCTCTCCTGGAACAGAAAAAGAACATTAGCTAAAAACTAAGGAAATGTGAAGAAGTACGGACTTCTGTTAATCAACATATGTTAATTTTGGTTCATTAATTGTAAAAACTGTACTAGACCAATGTAGGATGTTAATAGTAGGGAAACTGACTAAGGAGTTTATGAGAACTCTCTGTACTATCTTTGTAATTTCTCTGCAAATCTAAAACTATTCTAAAATTAAAATGTTATTTAAAAAAAACAAAGGGGGAGGGACACCTGGGTGGCTCAGTCGGTTAAGTGTCTACCTTCGGCTCAGGTCATGATCCTGGGGTCCTGGGATCGGGCCCCGCATCGGCCTCCCTGCTCAGCAGAGAGCCTGCTTCTTGCTCTCCCTCTGCTGCTGCTCCCTCTGCTTGTGCTCTCTCTGTCAAATAAATAAATCCTAAAAAAACAAAACAAAACAAAACAAACAAAAAAAAAAGGAGGGGGGGAGCCTGGGTGGCTCAGTTAAACGTCTGCCTTCAGCTCAGGTCATGATCTTGGAGACCCAGGATTAAGCCCCGCATGGGACTCCCTGCTCAGTGCGGAGTCTGCTTCTCCCTCTGCCCCTCACCCTGCTCTTCTGCTCTTTCTCACTCTCAAATAAAGAAATCTTTAAAAAATAAATAAAACAAAGGGGGAAATTAACTGTATCAAATGTTGATAAAAAAGAAAAAAGACAACCAAGAGCAGTTTCAATGGACTAATGGAGTCAAAGACAGATTTCATCAGGCAGAAGAGTGAACTGGAGCTGAGAATGGGATTATAAGTATATGGTTTCTTCCAAGAAGTCTGACAATGAAGGGAAAATCAAATCAGAGCTGGAAGTACACATCAAGTTAAAGAAAGTGGTTGTTGGTTTTGTTTTTTTTTAAATAAAGATATAGGGGCACCTGGGTGGCTCAGTCATTAAGCATCTGCCTTCGGCTCAGGTCATGATCCCAAAGTCCTGGAATTGAGCCCCGCATCAGGCTCCCTGCTCAGCGGGAAGCCTGCTTCTCCCTCTCCCACTCCCCCTGCTTGTGTCTCTGCTCTCGCTATCTCTCTCTCTGTCAAATAAATAAATAAAATCCTAAAAAATAAATAAATAAAGATATAATTCACATACTAAAAATTCACCTTTTAAAGTGTACAATTCAGTGGTTTCCAGTATGTTCATAAAATGATTTAACCATTACCACTATTACTTCAAAAAGAAATGGTATAATCAAAGAAGACCTAAATATATGAAATATGTTCATGAATAAGAAGACTTCACATTGTTAAGATGTCAAGAAAACCAAAGTGATTTACAGATTCAATGCAATGTCTATCAAAACTCTTAACAGCCTTTTTCAAAGAAATGGAAAAGCTGATCCTCAAATTCATGTGGAATTGCAAGGAATCCTAAATAGCCAGAACAATCCTGAAAAAGAATAAAATTAAAGGGTTCACAATTCTCAACTTTGAAACTTATTACAAAACTACAGTAATTAAAACATTATGGTACTGACATACGGACATACAGACCAAGGGAACAGAATAAAAAGCCCAGAAATAAACCTTCACATACATGGTCAATTGATTTTTGACAAGAGTGCCAAGACCATCCAATGGTTAAGGGACAGTCTTTCAACAAATGGTAATGGAAAAACTGGATATCCTTATTCCAGTTTGACTCTTAAATCATATACAAAAATTTACTCAAAATGGATCAAAGACCTAAACTAAAGAACTAAAACTATGAAATTCTTAGAAGAAAGCTTTGGGGAAAATCTTCAGGACGCTAAATTTGGCAACCATGTCACAGGTATGACACGAAAAGCAAAGGCAACGAAAGAATAGACAAACTGAACTTTAGCAAAATAAAGAACTTTTGCACATCCAAGGAAACTATAAAGACAGTGAAAAGACAACCTACTGACCA
Source organism: Zalophus californianus (assembly GCF_009762305.2). Classification (NCBI taxonomy): domain Eukaryota; kingdom Metazoa; phylum Chordata; class Mammalia; order Carnivora; family Otariidae; genus Zalophus; species Zalophus californianus. Next base: position 97,746,517 of record NC_045595.1, read on the forward strand.
GAAGAAAATATCTGCAAATCATTTATCTTATAAGGGATTAATATTCAGTATACATAACAATTCCTAAAATTCAACTCCAAAAATCCAATTCAAAATGGGCATAGGACTCGAGCAGACCTTTCAAAGATATACAAATGGCCAATAAGCACATAAAAAAATGCTCAACATTACTAGTCATTAGGGAAATACAAATCAAAATTACAGTAAGATATCACTTAACATCTACTAGGATGGCTATAATAAAACAAGAAACAAAAATAAGTACTGGCAAAGACGTGAAGAAATTGGAACCCTTGTGACTATTCGTGGGAATGTAAAATGGTACAGCTGTTGGAAATCAGAATGGCAATTCCTCTGAAAAATTAAAAATAGAATTATCATATGACCCAGAAATTCCACTTCTAGGTATATACCCAAAGAAGGTCCCAAAGAGATATTTGTACTCCCATATTCATAGAGGCATTATTCACAATAGCTAAAACATGGAAGCAACCCATGTGTCCACTGATGGATGAATGATAAGCAAAAGTGGCATATATACATAATGGTAGTATTCAGCCTTAAAAGAAAGGAAATTCTGACATATACTACAACATGGATGAATCTTCAGGACGTTATGCTAAATGAAATAAGCCAGTCACAAAAAAACAATTACTATTAGGATTTCACTTACATGAGGTACCTAGAGTAGTCAAAATCATAGAGACAGAAAGTAGAATGGTGGTTGCCAGAGACTAGGGGAGGGGAAAATGGGGAGTTACTGTTTAATGAGCACAAAATTTGAGTTTTGCAAGATAAAAAGTTATGGATATGGATGGTGGTAATGGCTATACAACACGAATGTACCTAATACCACTGACCTGTACACTTAAAAATGATTAAAGCTGTAAATTTTATGTTGTGTATTTTACTACAATGAAAAAATTGGAAAAAAAATGAGAAGCATTATGGCTTGTAGTATGTCTTTTACTGTTTCATAACACATATTTAAATTCTCAATAATTCTACAGACGTTATTATTAAGCTAGACTTTTTTTATACTGAAATACAAACTTCTCTAGCCCTCTCTCCAGGGCATATACCCTTTGAGGGTATATGTTTCTCTCATTGCTATCTGTATTATAATGACATATATTTTGTTCCTACCTTTAATAATGAAAAATTTCAAACATATGCAAAGGAAGAGAGAAAGGAATAATGAAACCCCATACAGCTATCACCCAGCATAAAGAATTTAATCAACTTACAGACAGTTTCGTTTTATCTATAATTCCACCCACATTACTCTTCTTCCCCCAGTGGATTCTGAAGCTAATCCCAAACATCCTATCATTTCAACCATAAATCTTTCAGTATGTTATCTCTACATACTATAAGATACTGTTGAAAGATACATACAGCAAGATACAAAGTCCTGCATCAGTTCTTGTACTGGTAGGTCAGATTTCTGATATAAGCATTTCTTCAGTAAACCATATATTAGATACAGGAATTTTACATACATATATTCATTCATTCTACTCTACTTCCTTACAAGTTAAACCACTAGGAAGTAAGGCTATCAAGCAAGAAAATCAAGAAAAAAGTGACTTGAACAGCTGGTTTCAACTGTAACAGGATCATTAATCAAAGGTGGTCTTAGGGGCGCCTGGGTGGCTCAGTCGTCTAAGCATCCAACTCTTAATTTAGGGTCAGGTTATGATCTCAGAATTGTGAGATCAAGCCCTGCGTTGGGTTCTGTGCTGGCTGTGGAGCCTGCTTGGGAGTCTCTCTCCCTCCCTCTGCCCTCCCACCCCTCCCTCTCTTTCACACGGGCTCTCTCTCTCTCTAAAAACAACAACAACAACAAACAGGTGGTCTTAGAGACCTCTTAGGAAAGAGATGGAGAAAAGTAACACAAATACCACATACACTCTCAGGGGTGCCTGATGGCTCAGTTGCTTAAGCGTCTGCCTTCAGCTCAGGTCATGATCTCAGGGTCCTGGTATTGAGCCCCACATCGGGCTCCTTGCTCAGCAGGGAGTCTGCTTCTTCCTCTCCCTCTGCCCCACCCCCTGCTCATGCTCTCTCTCTCAAATAAATAAATAAAATCTTAAAAAAAAAAACCACACACACTGTATCTCCCCTCATTCTCTCTCTCTCCCCCCACCTCTCAGAACAGACTTTCATATGATACAAGTTATTTGGTATATGATAACACAACATAGTCATATTATATAATTATTATAAAGTAATACATGTAGCTGCATATTTTATAAAACAAATGCAATAAAACTAGCTCAATGCAGAAAATTTCTATTCATCTGTCCTTACCTTTCGTTGGACTGAGATTCTGATCAATAAATCCTCTCAGTTCTGCATTTGTAGAAGTCAAACCAACCTGAATAAAATAGTTTTAAAAATTAGAAATAGGATCTTAAGTATTACATGATCATTTAATAAGCTATTTTATACTTTCTACTGAAGAACCGCATCAAATAATATAGACAGCCACATAAAAACGAATTATGTCATCGACAGGAGTAGAGTTAAAAAGAAAACGTTGCTTGAAATGGGAAAAACAGGAACTGTCCAGATTAAGATAAAAATTAATGAAATAATGTTACTTGTGAGTGGAACTGAAATCTTTAGATTTTACTGATGGTCTTTTTGAAAGCAAGGAGCCCTGAAGTTGCCAACAGATATACCAAAATTCCACCTTCGTGCTGCCCTTAATTTTTATTGTTCATAATCACTGCCTATAATGCTTTTCAACATTATGATATGTAATAGATCAGATAAAGACCATTAATACCACACCACAGAGGTGAGGTCTACTGGTCTCAAATCCAACTGCTTGGGCTCATACTCTGGCCCATCAAGACTACTATGTGTGTGGTCGTGGTCAAGTCACACAAGTTCTCTACACCTCAGTTTCCTCAACTATAAACTGAAGGGTGCTAGAAGTGCTTATCAGTTTAGGTTAATAGAAAGATTAAGATAGTTTATGTGAAGCATCTAGCATAGTGTATGGTGCAAAGTGCTCAATCATGTTAACCTTCATTACTATTAATATGATACCCAAGGGACTACCTATAGCAAGTGTGTTTATAAATTCACCTTCAGGCAATTTATTTCATTTAATGTGATAGCCACTGGATTTCTTGGAATCATAGAGCTAACTATGGTAGTATCATCAGAATTTTAAAATTTTATTATAGAGCCAGGAGGAAAAAAACTCTCCATTTTTGAAAACTTGACATAAAGCAAGATTCCAATAAATGACTCTACGATTACTATTATGTTATTGTTTTAATCCTTATGGATTTGTAATCTTCAAATATCAATGCCAACTTGGTATCTCAAACATCCTCTGAAAGTACTAGCACATCAAAAAGATTTTAAAGCACACAAAGCTTTATAACTTTGCATCTGTGCACTTAATGTTATTTACAAACTACCCACTGCATTAGCATTGTATATTCTTCATGAGCACTCATCTGATACTTTATAATTTCATAATATAAGAGCTAATTATTTCATTATTTAGTAATTCAAATGCACTACTAATAGCTGTTTCTTTTTGTCAAGAGATATAGTTACCAGAAATATTTCTACATATCATTTACATCATGGAAAAGTAATTCTGATGCAAACCTATCTCTAGCATCTAATACTAAATTTTTATGACAGCAACTGAGCAGAAGACATCTAAAATGCACTTTCTCAATTCTATGTAGATAATGGTGCAGATACTTAATTCTATCTAGTTTCTTATAATTATGCCGTTAGAAGTAAACCCTTTGCAACAAAATTTGCAACAAATTACCACGACATGGATCTCCAGAATTGCTCACAAATATTAATGTTAAGTGTTCAATTTGTAAATGCCAAGAGTTTACTGTGGTATCACTAATATGCCTCTCTTAAAACAAAAAACACTTTTCTCCTATTAAAAGACAAACTTTCATTGGTGTTCTACTGTAAAAAGAAAGCAAAGAAGGCAAAGACAGCCTTTAATATTCCATGCTTAATACAATGCAGTCGCTTAATCCATGTATTATAATAATTTCAAAAGCATCAGTTTACACCTTTTTGTTATTATACAAAGATAACGGCAAAAACCTCAACTGAAACCACATATTCACAGTGGAGAGTTCACAGTTACTGGGTTACTGTTATGTTTAAACACCTGCTCTTAATGGCCAACTTCTGCAGAGTGAAGCAGAGAATGAATCTGGAAACTTTTTAAGCAGCAGTATATCTGCATCTTAATAACCAACAAATTAAACTCTAAAAAGATAAAGGTCAATTGTGAGTCAATACTGTACGCTAATTTTGGTCTAATAGATGGAGAGGAGGTATTTGTATTTAGAGTTTATATAAATCTACTAAAATTAATTTAATTAAAATTTCAAAAGTTTATTAATCTCTGCTTTCATAAACACTATAAAGATTCAAAGAAAAGATTGAGAGTAGAACAAGTTGGCTAGGAGAGGAAATTAAAAATAGCTTTTCTTTCCTTATTCTATTTAAGAAGGATATAATAATAATGGTTCACAGAGCAAAAGTAAAAGGTGAACTCATTTTATGTTGAATTTTTCACCTAATAAGGTCCTGAGAAAAGTTTTCTATCCAGAGATTCAAACGTTGTGGTACATACTGTAAACAGTCACTAAATGAGAATAAAAAATATCCAAGCCCAATTTTTAGGGTTCAAACCATATTTCCCATTAATAACATTATAATATCACTGACATTTAACATTTTAGATTGACAAAACTGAAAGAAAAGAAGATTCAGAGTGAGATGATCTGTACTCTGAGTTCAACTCTGCCGTTCACAAGCAAGGTCATCTTGGGACAGTCGCTGCAAGATGGAGACGACAATACATATGTGCATGACAAACTCAGAGAGCTCCTTAGATCAAATTAAATAATTACATGACTATGATTGTTAGTGACAAAAGCAATAGCCAAGTGTGGGTTGTTATTCAAATGGTAATGGCTTTTAACTCTTCAACACTGACACAGACAATTCACAAAAGAGACATGCAAGTGACCAGTGAACATACAGAATACCAGTTTGACCTAACTAGCAACTAGAGAAATGAATAAACTACATACCATTTTTTTGCTGATTACACTGGCAAAGACTAAAAAGAAAATAAAGGGAAATGGCACTCCCCTACATCACTGATGAATATATAAAAAAGTGCAACCTTTCTGAAACGCAATTTAGCAACATGAAACAAAAGCACACACCCTTTGGGCTAGTAATTTCATAAGACTTTGCTTTATGGAAATAATCCAATGAGTAAGCAAAAATAAACAAAAAGCTAACAAAAAGAAAAAAGTGGAAATAACTTAATGGGCATTATTAGGAAACTGGTGTAATGTCCATACAGTGCATAACATAAAACATAAAACAGTCATTTAAAATGATGTTGCAGAGATATTAAGACAAGAAAAGACATTCATCATCGAGATTAAGCTAAAAAAAAAGTATGACCTCATTTTTATTAAAAATATTTACACACATTCTGTTATATGCACACACACACACACACACACACACACACACACACACACATTTGTATATACACCAGATGTCTTCCCAGGCAAAAATCTGCTGATAATCTCTAGGCTAGTTTCTTTATCTGTATTCTCTAATTTTTCTGTAACGAGTATCATGGCTTACGCATTTTTTAAAAGATTCTTTGATGAGGCAAAAAATATACATCAAGTTACCTTTCAAATTCAAATTCTTTATCCTATACTGAATGAGCTTAAGTCAGAACACACCTGTATTTGTGGTCATGGAGTGGATCAGTGGATACTAGATACTATTTAACAACAATTTTATCCCCAGAAACAATGAATATATTGCCACCTCTACAGACCTTCCTTTTTGCAAAATGATCCATCCCACAATCCATGTAGTTCCAGTATGACTTAATCTCTGAGCCTCAACTGTTGCCATGTCAGCAGAAGTGGACCCATGACCCAGATCTGGCCCACTTCTTTCTCACATTGGCTTATCTAAGCATGTGGGTCAAGCAGGGTCAACCAAAGCTCCTCCACAGATTTTGAAATATTAGTGCTAAAAAGGATTCTCTCTTTCTGAGGTAAGAATTATAAACACAATAAAGGGTATTTTGCTACCATATTGTGGCAAAGAGATGGAAAAAGGGAGATAGATCCCTGGCACCATCATTTGATCCCCCATAACCATATGTATTTCAAGCTAGAGTATCCCAGGCTTTTCAGTTGTGTGAATCAATACATTCCACTTTTTGCCTTAAACTGTTTTAAATAGGGTTTCTATCACTTGGAACCATGAGACCTACTATGGCACGGGTAAAACAAAAACAACTCTTCACAAAAAACTGTTCTCGTAAGAGATATATAATGAGAAACAGAAAATAAGGATGTAAATATTTGAATACATGTTTAATGATGCCTCTGTAAGACGTGGGCAATCTCTTCCATGTCTAAGAGTTACTTCCTTCTCATTGGCATGTGACACACTTGATCATTCCCTTCTTCTTAAAACACTTGTTTCACTTGGCTTCCAGATCATCAGGATAACACTACTTCCTTCCTTTCTGGTCATTCTATGAGTCTCCTTTGCTGCTTCTCCTCCTCCCCAGATGCTGGAGAATCCCTGTGCTCAGACCCTGGGTCCTCATGTATACTCTATCCATTCATGTTCTTTATAATCTCATGCAGTACCACTGCTTTAAAATAATTTAATATGAAATGACTCCAAATTTTCTGTATCCAATTCCAACCTTTCCTCTGAGCTCCAGAGTCATTTATCAAACTACCTAGCCAATATCTCTACCTGGACATTTTTAGGTCTGTCAACGTTAGTATGTTCAAAATGATTGTTGAGTTTGCCACAAAATCCCACAGTTCCCTAAGAGTTTTTCTTCTCATTAAACAACACAGCCATTTATCCAGTTACACAAGCAAAATACTGAGAAGTCCTCTTTAACTTTTTCCCTGCCCGCATATCCTAATTACTCAGTAACTCCTAATGGCTGTCCCTTCAAATTCATCCCTAGATCCAGCCACTTTTCCCCATCTCCAATATCATTACCCCAGCCCAAATCACCATACTCTGTTGTCTGAACTACTGAGGTAAGTGCCAAATGAGTCTCCTGCTTCTACTATGCCCCTCTTCGGTCTAGTCACTCAGCAGCCAGGAAAAACTTTCTAAAACAGTAAGTCAGGTCACCCAAGTACCCACCAAATCTCCAATGGCTTCTTACTGACATTTTAAATACACACCCATCACCTCAGTCTTTGAGGCTCCACATGATCTGGCTCCTGCTTTCTTTCTGACTTCATCTCCTACACTTTTCCTTGCTTACTCTGTTCCACTTATAAACTGGTCATCTTGCTGTTCCTTGAACAACCACACCCTTTCCTGCCTCTACCTGGAATGTTCTTTCCCCAGATACTCATAAGGCTGGCTTCCTCTTCTTGGATTGAGACTCAAGAGCACTTCTGTCTAAACATCATTTCCTTAAAGAGAACTCTCTGAACACCTAAGTTGAAAGAACTCTCCCTCACTGCCATCATTCTCTCTCTTCTTACCCTGTTTTACTTTTCTTCATGACATTTATCATTACCTGACATTATATATGTATTTATTATCTTCTCTCAATACAGACACTATAAGCCCCAGGAAGGCAGGAGCCTAGAACAGTATCAGGTACCTATACTGGGGGCAGGGAGGAGAATGAATTACTCATGGCATTGTGAACTAGTATAATCTTTTCAGTAAATATCTTGACAAAACATATTAAGAACCACAAAAATGTTCTTCTCTATTGCAGAATGGCAGTTATGAATGGTTATTTTCAGACAGCCTATTTCAATTCTTTCCCACATGCGTCCGCTCAGCCCAATCTGAGGCCTGACCTCTTCACGTCCCTAACTCTAAGATATCAAGAGGATCAGCTCATCACTTATCCCTCCCCCCCAGGTTGCCATAGCAGAAAGAGAAACACATTGCTCACCGTTTGATTTCTTCCAAATATACAAACAAAATAGGGGGAGTATAATTAGCACTGGTTCAAATGCTTTACGTTACTTTAGGGAAACAACTTTTAATATAGCAAATTGTACATATGACTAGGAAAATGATATTTGATTCAAGGTACATTGTAAGCCAAAATATGCTTGCTATTTGAACGTTAACTAGCTTGTGGTTCAGGATAACTTTTACTTCCCTTTTTTCCTAAGGAGAAAAAAATTAAGAAAATATTCTGCAAGAAAATTCCCAATATATGGACTAAAACTTTGCTTCTTCTTTTCCCCAAACAGCACTTTAACAAATATATATATATATATATATATATATATAACAACCTTAGATTAAAGCAGAGTATTCCTGTTAATTTATCCTAACAAAATTAGTTACATGATAATGAAGCAAAATCTGTATCTGCTTATAGCATGTCAAAAGCAAGGTTAATAATAGGAAAATAGAGGTAAATCATGAAGAGTTTTTTTTTAAATGTTATTCTTTAGATGTATAATGTGCAGTATTTGGAACTATCTGTCTGGCTGACAAAGAGACCTTTTCACACAATATAATGTTTGCTGCTCCTGGTCACAATTAAGTAAACCACTAGTAGATATCACACTTGAGCAGCACCAAGGTCCACCCCAAGGAGTCTGAAACTGGAGCTCACATGGGCAGATAGGATCTGTCAAGCTGCCTTCCTCCTTTCCTTTGCATCTCTCTTTCTCTGAACAGGCTGGTTCTGTAACACATATATTGAGAGGCTGCCTGGAGCACTAAGGAGCATGATTTGCAGAGAGAGACAGAGTATGAAGCAGATGCACACAAACAAGCAGAGATAATATATGGAAACTAAACACTGCTTCAATTCCTGGTATATTTCAAATTCTTGCACCCAGATCTTTCTAAGGGCCCACTAAATTCTTCCTCTTAAAGTCTTTGAGACATTCCTGTATTTTTATAATAAATTCCCTTTTTAAGGTAGCCTAAGCAGATTTCTGTTGTGTGCAATCAAAGATTCCAACATCATAATCTGGGAACAGTAAAGCAATTATAAGTTATTTCCCTATATGTCACAATATTTATTTTCTGGCATAATCCTTCACATAAGTGGAAACAAATCTGTTGATACAGTCGGATAATAAAAAAATCACTTGAAGTAGATTCAGAAATAAAAGCCTTGAGCAGAGGAAAGAAACTGAATTAACTTCTCCAAAACATCAAAAACCTAATGTCCCCTCAGGGATCATCTCATGGAGGACAGCAAGCTTCTTCTGAACAACATCTCAGTATACATATTTCCTTGAGTAAGTCCACAAGAAAAAAATCGGGCCAAAGAAAACAGTGATTTTCTTGATAAGGCTAGTAAATCTCCAGCAAGTACCAAAACAAAAATTTATTACAGTACCAAAAAAGGAGAGGGTAGGGAAACTTTCTAGAGATAGCGATTTTGCAGCTGTTGAGAAGGCACAACTTGGCAGCAATTTACAAGAATGCTACTGTGCCCATTTAAGTGCTATATTCAATAGCCTTAAAGTTTACTATCTCATTCTTTGCATAAACAAAAACAACTATAAACTAATGCCAGTAAATTGAATTTGATGAATAAGAATAGTGAAGCAAATGTGCAAAGGAAAAAGTACAACTCACTTTAAGAATACTTACATTTAAAAATTTACAAATACTTACATTTTTTGCCGTCATGTCAAATTGTATTCGATTTAAAATTCTGTAAAGCCATTAAAAAACAAACAAAAAACAAAAATAAAAAAAAACTTCGTCTTCAATAATTCTTTAAAAGAACATCCTGTTAAAGGGGGAAAAAAAGAGGGAATAGTAATGTAATAATAATAATAGGCAATGTTTATGTCATATTTACATGTGACATGCATTGTTCTTTAAGTGGGTTATTTAAATTAATCTTCACAAAAACACTGTGAGATATGTATCATTTTAACCCTCATTTTCCAAATAAAAATTGGGGCTTACAGAGCTTAAATAATTTGACCAAATCAATTCAGCTAACAAGTGATAAAACCTGGGCTCTGAAATATCACCATGTTGCTTTAGATAACACAGTGAAAGAAACACCAGGGCTTCTTGGAGAAACAGCCAATTCCAGGGTTGGGGTAAGAGATGTGGAAGATAAGACTAGAACATTTTATTGTACCTAGAGTAAGAAAGAGCTCAAAAAATGATGGAGACATATTAAAAGAATACAGGAGTCAGCTTAAAGGGCCTACAACTGGACAATTTGGAATAACTGGGCACCAAAGTATACACTGATAATAACAGATTATAATAGACTATAAACTCTTTGAATAAAATAACAATTCAGGACTTCATACTGATAGAAACAAATAATGAGGAAGAAGGGAAAGCTCCTTTGCAATACAGTACTAAATAGTAAATATAAATGAATGATGCAATGAGAAAACCAATTTGTAAACATCAAAAGAATAACTGATTAGACAAAGATTACCAATAGATACTAAAACTTCAGTGGGTAAAAGCTGGTAAGAAACAGGATATTTACATAGTCTTGAAATATCACCCCATAAAATACCGATTAATTCAAACTTTACAGTGAAGAAACCTGGCACCCACCACTTAGCCAAAGTGATCCAACCTACCAAATGACCACTAACAATGACACAAACCAACATCATGCATCTCCACAAGTGCACTGAGATGGACAGAATACCACTTTTGAGATATTTCCACCCAAAGCATAATCTAAATCTAATCATGGGGAAATACCAGAGAAATTTAAATTGAGGGGCGTTCTATATATAATGGACTGAACTTTTCAAAAATTGTTGTGTAATGAAAGAAAAAAGGAACCTGACAAACATTCTAGGTTTAAAAAGACTAAAGTCACATAAAAATTAAATTCAACATGATCCTTGACTGGCCTTTGGACCAGAAAAAATAATTGCTGTGAAGACCATTATTATGGCAACTGGAAAAACTGAAATACGGCTCACAGACTGGATAATAGCATTGTCTGAGTGTTCCATTTCCTGCGCTGATCAGAAGACTGTGGGTTTTTTTAAGTGAGTGTTCTTGTTTTTAGAAAAAACACACCAAAATATTTAGAAGCGGATAAGTATAATAATAGTAACTTACTTTCAAATCATGAAAAAAATACATAATCTGTATACAGAGAGAAAGTGGGAATGATAAAGCAAGTGTGGCAAAATGTTGACAACTGGATAATCTGGGTAAAGGGTATTCAGGAGTTCTTTGCCCTATTTTTTGAAACTTTTATTTTACATTATTTCAAAATTGAAGCTTTAATAAGACACTTAAGGGGAAGGAAAAAATAAAACTTAATTTTGGAAAGACCATAAACAATGGGGCTTCAAGAAATGGAGGCTCCAACTGTCTACCTCATATACTAGAATTTGCATCTACAAGTAAAACTCTGTGGGTGAAAAAAAGGTGTTTTTACTTTTCAGTAAAACACTGAATTTACAATTTTTCAGGGTGCTTGGGTGGCTCAGGCAATTAAACATCGGACTCTGGCTCAGGTCATGATCTCAGGGTCCTATGATGGAGCCCTGAGTTGGGCTCCCCGCTCAGCGGGGAGTCTCCTTGTCCCTCTCCTTCTGCTCCTCCCCCTGTTCATGTGGGCACATGTGCACGTGCTCTCTCAAAAATAAAATCCTTAAAAAAAAACACACACCACTGAATTTACAATATTTCAATAATAAAGAAAACATAAATTTAAAAAAACCCAAGACAGACCTGGACTACCACTATGATTTTCATTGTCCCACGGTAGCTATAGATTTGTTCACAATGTCTGTCATGATCTAATATGAAAATCAAGTTCCTATGCTAGAACATGCTAGAACTGTTTCACATTCATCAACTATTTGTTATTTTTCTCTTCAGTATTAAAAATATCAGATAAATAATAAAGCACAAGTTCCTGACATTCCATTCACTAAACTACCTGACATTTTAAAACTAAGAATGTAAGGCTAAAAAGGAGTATTTCCTCTTGAAGATTAATATTTTAGCCAAGCTGATCTAATAGATCTACAGAGAACTCTGTACCTAATAGATAGAAAACATCTCGTTAAGCACATATTTACAAAATTTGTCCACAACAAAGTAGTAATGTATTTCAAAGAGGCAGTATTATACAGATTATGCTCAAACAACGCATGAGTTAAGAAAATTTGAAATATCTAGAATGAATGACAATGAAAATAGCAATAAAGAATAAAAGAATATTCAGAATTGAATGACAGTGAAAATAATAAAACTGGGTAGCTTAGTCCGAAGACAATGCACAACACTTGATCTCTGAGGTTGTGATTTCAAGTCCAACACTGGGTGTAGAGATTACTCAAAAATAAATAACAAATAAACTGAAAAAAAAAAAAGAAAATAATAAAACTTGCAAAGTATAGCTGAAGTAGTACTTAGAAGTAAATTTATATTTCTCTTCATTCATGAAGCAATCAACTTAAAAGCTTAAAAAAGATCAGTGGGAACTCAAAGATAGAAGAGAGGAACAAGAATTGATTATTTAAATAGGAAAAATTAAAATAACAGTTGGTTCTAAGTGTCCTGATTGAAGCCAGCATCTAATAAATAAAGCAACAGTGTTAGCAGAGTGAAACGAGCATGGACTTTTTACATTTAGGCTAAGTCTCAGCTCTGACACTTATCAGCTGTGTGACCTTCTACAAGTGACTTAACCATTTTGAGTTTGTGTCCTCATCTGAAAAAAAGGTATACTGAGTTTTTCAAGGTTATGTTAGCAGTAAATTACATACAATCTGTTTAAATGAAAATCATCAGATCCAAGTTAATGTGCCAAATGCCCTACAGTTCATACATAAACAATGAACACTCAAAACCACAAAAAATTCAATTTTAAATATTTCTAAGATTACCTTCTGACCTACTGAAATGTAGTTATAACAAAAACAATGAAGTGTTTTTCATCAAAGTCCCTGTTAAATTTTAGAAACCTATTGCCTACCCAGTATCTTTTCCTCTTCTCCCTTAGAAGTTGAAGGTGGCAATGTGCCCAACTAAAAAAAAAAAAAGGTACTACATTCTCAGACTCCCTTTCAGATGTGCTGACCATATGACATAATTCTGGTCAATGAAATATAAGCAGACATCACTGGGTTGGTCTACCAGATTCAGTTAGTAAATGTCCTTTTTCCCTTCTCCCCATTTCATTCCAAAATATGGTTGTTATGGTTAAAGTGGCTTGTTTCCATACATCTGCTTCATTACAATATTCAGTATTCAATATGGTATTCTATTTCCTAATGGCTGTGCTATTGAGTGACACTGATATTTACCCAAATTAAAAAAAAAAATAACAGGGTCGCCTGGGTGGCTCAGTCTTTAAGCGTCTGCCTTCAGCTCAGGTCACGATCCCAAGATCCTGGGATCGAGCCCTGCATCAGGCTCCCTGCTTGGCAGGAAGCCTGCTTCTCCCTCTCCCACCACCACCCACAGCTTGTGTTCCTGATCTCACTAACTCTGTCAAATTAAAAAAAAAAAAAAAATTAACAGAGTGTTACTATTTCAGCACACAATAGCAAGTGGTGACCAATAAAATACTGCTTAGCCACATTAATGAGCCACATTAACAAACTTAATTTTGTTTAGTATTCCCTTTGTATCCTCTCACCAGAGCAAAGTACAAATTAGAACCTCTAAATGTTACCTAAATGATAAATGTTTGAAACAGAGCCTAAGTGCATGGATTTCTTGAGTAAATTTACCTTAACATCTCTGTGCCTCAATTTCTCCATCTGCAAAAATAGTAACAAACAGTACATCTACTTCATTGAGTCAAGACATGAAAAATTAAGACACTGCCTAGCACAGTGAAAGCCTTCAATATTAGGGAAAAAAGCAGTTTGCTGATTTTTCATGACAAATTAAGGTTTCTTCTTCCAAAATAAATAATACATAACTCACACGTAGTAGCAGTAAAAAATACCACACCATAAATCTAGTTTAAAAAGGAAATAAAGTGTCTAATTATGGTTAGGAAAAACTTTTCTCTCATTAATTTATTTATCCAGCAAGCACTGAACACCCACTATGTGCAAGGCACTAATCCAGGCACTGAAGACATCCTACTAGATCAGAGAAACAGCAAGCATAAACCTTCAAAGGTAACTTAAATTATGTAAAATTATAGGGGCGCCTGGGTGGCTCAGTCGGTTAAGTGCCTGCCTTAGGCTCAAGTCATGACCTGGAGTCCCAGGATTGAGCCCTACGTCATCAGCCTCCCTGCTCAGCAGGGAGTCTGCTTCTCCCTCTGCCCCTCACCCTGCTCCTGCTCTCTCTCTCTCTCTCTCTCTCATAAATAAATCTTTTTAAAAATTATGTAAAATTACATTAAGATAAATGTTATAAAAAGAAATGGGATTATGATAGAGATCTGTCTCATTCAATTAAAAATGAAGAAGTATGCTGTACTGGTTTTGAGTGAGAGTTTATAACCTTTAGTTTAAACACATTTCTAAGTATTTTTAAAGCTTTTGCTTTTTTTAAACACTGTTTTTAACCTAAAAATTATTTGCAACATATGACTTAAAACCAAGTGTCTAGAAAGTAAATAAACATGGCACTGAATGTTTCAAGAAATTGCCACCTTTGGTGGCACCGGCAATTCTCAAAGATAAACCAGTCATGTGCACTGATGCATTATGTTTTATCCAGGCTCAACAATCGTACACTTTTTCCTGTCACCAAGTTCTTCAGTTGGTTAAAAAATAAGTCGGATTTCTTCTTCCAGCTTCATGAACACATTATGTCAAGCTCAAAAAGTCAATCTTTGTGACCTCACCATCTGCCATGATCTCTTGTCAGTTTCAGACAATGCAACGCCCACAGATGGTCTCAAAATGCAAGCCCTTTTCCTTTCCAATCATAATTTAGCAGCTCTGGCCACAAAGCCTTTTAAAATGGTACAAATGGTACAATGGTAATCAAAATACGGAAAAGAAATAATTATGGATACATTTGTAAAATTAACATCACCTGAATCAGGGTATGTAGACTTTCTAACACTGCTGAAAAAGAGGCTACAAAAAATTACATTTCAGCAAAGGAAGCATATTTAAATGAAGACATTACTAATTTTAAAAACATGCCATGTTTCAATGTCTGGAATATACACAAAACAATACAATAAGAAAAAATATCAGCCAGGGTCCCAGCTCTCAGATGCAACTACAATAAGTTTTTGGCATACCTTCCTTCAGTGTTCTCTTTCTACACTCTAACTTCAGATAAGTGGTATTAATGAGAAGATATTTTTCATAGAAAGTGATAGTAACTCACTTTCTTAGGTGAAGAGCATATCTAGGCACTCTCCTATATGCTTCACATGTATTATCTCATATCATTCACACTACAACTCTATCAGGTAAATATTATTACTGGTCACATTTTACAGGTGACAAAACAGCTTTAGAGAGTTGAAGTAATTTGCCTGCTTAACCAACTGTGTAAATGGCAATGCCAGAATATCAACCCGGGATCTCAGACCAGCAGACATGTTCTTAATCACCATGCTTATTTACATAAAATATCTGACTTGAGATACAATAGATTCTCAAAATATAATAAAATATGTGATTACTACTATAAGAAATCCATATAAGAGGATAATTTACTATACCAAAAAAATCCTTCAAAATTTCATATGGCACAGGTCACATACATTTCTTTGGGTCAGATTTTAACCCTTTTTAGTTCTTTCTTTTTTAAAATTACAATATTAGGGCACCTGGGTGGCTCAGTCGTTAAGTGTCTGCCTCTGGCTCAGGTCGTGATCCCAGGGTGCTGGGATCGAGTCCCACATCGGGCTCCCTGCTCGGCGGGAAGTCTGCTTCTCCCTCTCCCACTTGCCCCTGCTTGTGTTCCCTCTCTCGCTGTATCTCTCTCTGTCAAATAAATAAAATCTTTAAAAAAAAATAAAATAATAAAATAAAATTACAATATTAAATTAAAATTTCTTTATTTTTAAGCACATAATAAACTTTATTTTTCTTTTTATAGTTACATAGTATTCCTTTACATTGTAGTACCGTAATTTACTTTACTGCTGATGGACATTTAGATATCCTAAATTTCCAAACTGGTGACAGTAACCACGTTTTAATGACTCAATCCTAATGTTTGATCTGGTCTCTTGACTACCTCTCCATCTCTGTGTTGAATCACTTCCCCATACCTATGCTTCCCTAACCTAGTTCCCCTGGTCTTCTGCTGTCAGTTCCTCAAAAGCATGTTCTTCCTGCCTTAGGGCCTCTGCACATGCTGTTCCCTCAGCCTGGAATATTCACCAAAGGTTAATTCCTCTTCCTTCAGATCTCTTCTCAATGTCACTTCCTCAGGGAAAACTGTCCCTCTCCTTCTACCCAGACTAGGTCAGGGGTCTTTCTCTACTTATGCTCTCCTATACTTTCTCCTTTTATGGCACCCACTGGGTTGTCATTATCTATTTATTTGTGTGATTATCAGAATGTGGTCTATCTCTGCCAACTAAAGTGTAAGTTTCTTGACGGTGGTGACCCTATCTGTTTACTATTATATACCCAGTGTCTAGCACATGGTTGGAACTCAAGTGATAATTTGTTTTTTGCTTTTTTTTTTTTTAAGATTTTATTTATTTATTTGAGATAGCGAGAATGAGAGAGAGAGAGAGCATGAGAGGGGGGAGGGTCAGAGGGAGAAGCAGACTCCCTGCTGAGCAGGGAGCCGGATGTGGGACTTGATCCCGGGACTCCAGGATCATGACCTGAGCCGGAGGCAGTCGCTCAACCAACTGAGCCACCCAGACGCCCCTTGTTTTTTGCTTTTAAGGCAATATTTATTTAATGAATTACAGACTCAATACTTTATTTTCATCCTTTCATAATGATAATCTCATCTAATAATGACAGCAGAAAATAAAAAGATACATAAACATGTAACACATTCACACATCTGAAATGTCATTAAGCTATACAGAATTTTGAGTGACACTTTCCTACCATGAACAAAAAGTCTTTTGGAGCCAGCACTGTATTTGTGTTTAATTTTTTTAAAAATTATAGTTAAAATATTTAAAATAGGGTATATTTATTTGATTTCACTAATTTTTAAGGTGAAAACAAAAGTGCGCAAGAGTAAAATATGAAAAACACCTTTACTAAAAGCTGCTCTTCCACAGAACCATCAACATTTTACACTTTAAAAAAAAGGAAAAGAAAATTGCTTTTATGTCTATTGCTCACTTTTTAAGTTGAAAAAAGTTTTCCAGATTTACATAAGTTGAAAAAATTTTTCCAGATTTACATAGCTTTTACCCAAGACTCTGAACAATGATAAAACTGATTAATACTACAAGCAATCAATAACAACTTTTAACAGTCTTCTACAGACGTGCAGTGAAATAATGAATAATGTTTCAGCACTACTCATTCATTTACATATTCAATAAATACTTACTGCCTGCTGTATGTCAAACATTAGGCTGAGCATTAAAGATACTATGAGAAACAATGACAGTCCCTGCCTTTGTGGAGCCTACATTTTCACTATGAAGATAGGCATTAAACATGAATTTCATAATTAACTACTTTATGACAATTACTGTGAAGTGCTACTACAGCAGACAAAAAAGATGAAAAGAAAGCATGTAAAATAAGGGACCGGGACTCCACGGGCTTTAGAGAAGATTTCTTTCAGGAAGTGAAGTTCGAGCTGAGCTCAACAAACTTAGTAAACCACTGGAAAAGAGAGAGGGTTCATCACAGCCAGAGAGAAAAACCAGCATAGGGGAATGCTCATAGAAAGAAAAGCATATGGGACGTTCCAGAAACTGAAGGAAGATCTAGAGACCTGAAAACGGGGCAAAAGGGAAGACTGCTAGGAGATGAGGTGAGAGCCAGAGAGAACAGAAGGTGCACAGTGAAACGTCATATCATCGGATTTTTCTCAAAAATCAGATTAGTGGGAAGCCTCAGAAAGATTTTAAGCAGGGAACCAAACATCTGAACCAGAAGAGATACTAAATTATGTTCACCAAAGATTAAGTAAAAATTATTTGCATCCTAATTATTTAAAAACCAGCAGTATCAGCTATATTCTAGAGTTCTTTAGTAACTGAAATGCTCACTCATTTCTTGGATACATCAGGTAAATTTATATTCATCATCTATAATCCATTTATCTAACAAACAACCTTAACCCACTGAAACAAAACTCAAAGCACAGAAATGAGAGAGGAAAAAAAAAAAAGTCCGCAGCTGTCAAATTAGCTTTGAGAAAACCCATGCACTAACTCGAGTTCAGTAACTCGAGTCTTCAGGCCTTCCTTCATGTTATTAATTTTAATTAACATAAAATTCTTGGTAAATTCAACTATCTTGATTTTCAGGCTTCAAGCCAATTATACCCAGTAGAAAAGAGGTGGTAATAGGGAAAAATGGGTTAGGCAGTGTTATAGATGAGTACATTAGCAAGTAATTCACAACTGACAGCTTAATACTGAAGGAAGATTAGACATACAATTACATTTCACCACGTAAATTCACTGAAGTAGAATTCCTCCCTTATTCCCTGATGAAATTGGGTTAATGACCTGTTCCTTACATGTGCTTCTATAATAAAACCTAAGCAACATTTTTGTTTCACACATTTCATAGATCATAACATTTATGACTCATTCTTACTCACTGAAAACAAAAATCTAAGAGAAAACTTATTTCTGTCCTGACCAAAGAAACAATATTAGAAGATATCACCCAAATTTAAAACAAAATCACATTTCAAATCCTGAAGATTTCAAATCCTAACAGAAAAGTTCTTTTACACCAAGCAGAAGCCAAATTTTAAACCATTAATTCACAGATTAAATCGCTTGTTGCACATATGCTTTTTAGTAAAGTTGCATTTCCAGATCAACACAGCTTTACATTAGTAATACAAATGTTAAAACTTATCCAAACTTGACCCATCACAACAGGCAAGATGAGTTTTCAAAATATCATCTAGGTAGTAATATAAATTTAGAGAAAGTACTGTACAAAGAACTATGCAAGCATCAAAACTTCAATTTACCCAAGAGTCCAAGAAGAAGACAACACTGGAAGCAATCAAAAAGGAGCAGTGTTCTTTTAGGTACCCTCTCCTGTGTACTGTCCCTCCCCAGTGTAGAATTTGGGCCTCTGGTGTGTATGTAGGCACTCTGGTAACGTGTTCAGGCCAGTTGCAATACATGTTAGGAACAAGGCTTTGGAGATGAGTTGAGCTAGAGGTGAGTGCACTAGAAGCTTTGTTTAAATCCGCTTCTTTGGCATTTGGCATAACTGTTTCTGGTGGGGAGCACGGCTCCTTTGTCTTTACTGTCTTCTGACGGAGAAGGCTGGGGGCTCCCTGTTGCCACCAGAGCCATACTGGGCTCTGCCTGGATCAGGACTGAGGTCTAAGCTCCATGGCTTGCCCTGAAAACCAAGTATCAGAGCCCCCATCCCCTCTTTTTATTTTACTACTACTACTACTACTACTATTATTATTAACATACTTGTAATAGAAAAAAGTTTGTACATGGAAAAAAAAAGGAGCAGTGTTTTTATTGGATCATGTCAATCCTCCTTAAATTAATTTGTAAGTTTCACATCTTAAAAATGTTGAATCTTCTTATCTAAGAATATAGTATATATTTCCATTTATTCAAATCTGCTTTATGCCCTTCAGAGATATTTAAATTTTTTCCTGACATAGCTGTTATTGGTTGAACTGTGTCCCCCCAAAAGATATGTTCAAGTTCTAACCGCCAATACCTAGGAGACCTTATTTGGAACTAAGGTCTTTGCAGATGG
Organism: Zalophus californianus; assembly: GCF_009762305.2. Taxonomy (NCBI): domain Eukaryota; kingdom Metazoa; phylum Chordata; class Mammalia; order Carnivora; family Otariidae; genus Zalophus; species Zalophus californianus. Next base: position 97,766,397 of record NC_045595.1, read on the forward strand.
AATCAAGTTAGAATGAGATCATACTGGAATTAGGATAAGCCCTAATCCAATATGACTGATGTTCTTCGAAACAGGAGAAGTGACAAAGAGAAGTTAGCTATGTAGGGACGGAGGCAGAGACTGGAGTTATATTGCCACAAATGAAGAAACACAAGGAGCTACCAGAAACTGAAAGAGGTGACGAAAGATCCTCTTTTTTTTTAATTTTATTTTGTTATGTTAATCACAATACATTATATCATTAGTTTTTGATGTAGCGTTCCATGATTCATTCTTTGTGTATAACACCCAGTGCTCCATTCAGTACATGCCCTCTTTAATACCCATCACCAGGCTAACCCATCCCCACACCCCCATCCCCTCTAGAACCCTGTTTGTTTCTCAGAGTCCATAGTCTCTCATGGTTTGTCTCCCCCTCCGATTCCCCCACCTTCATTTTTAGCTTCCTTCTTTTTTTTTTTTTAACATATAATGTATTATTTGTTTCAGAGGTACAGGTCTGTGATTCATCAGTCTTACACAATTCACAGTGCTCACCATAGCCCATACCCTCCCCAATGTCAACCACCCAGCCACCCCATCCCTCCCACCCCCCACCACTCCAGCAACCCACCGTTTGTTTCCTGAGATTAAGAACTGCTCATATCAGTGAGATCATATGAGACATGCCTTTCTCTGATTGACTTATTTCGCTTAGGATAATACCCTCTAGTTCCATCCACGTTGTTGCAAATGGCAAGATTTCATTTTTTTTGATGGCTGCATAATTTTCCATTGTGTGTGTGTGTGTGTGTGTGTGTGTGTGTGTGTGCGTGTGTATATACACACACACACACCACACCTTCTTTATCCATTCATCTGTTGATGGACATCTTGGCTCTTTCCATAGTTTGGCTATTGTGGACATTGCTGCTATAAACATTGGGGTGCACATACCCCTTAGGATCACTACATTTGTATCTTTGGGGTAAATATCCAGTAGTGCAATTGCTGGGTCGTAGGGTAGCTCTATTTTCAACTTTTTGAGGACCCTCCATACTGTTCTCCAGAGTGGCTGCACCAGCTTGCGTTACCCCCAACAGTGTACGAGGGTTCCCCTTTCTCCGCATCCTCGCCAATATCTGTCGTTTCCTCACTTACTAATTTTAGCCATTCTGACTGGTGTGACGTGGTATCTCATTGAGGTTTTGATTTGGATCTCCCTGATGGCGAGCGATGTTGGGCGCTTTTTCATATGTCTGTTGGCCATCTGGATGTCTTCTTTGGAAAAATGTCTGTTCATGTCTTCTGCCCATTTCTGGATTGGATTATTTCTTCTTTGATTGTTGAGTTTGATAAGTTCTTTATAGATTTTGGATACTAGCCCTTTATCTGGTATGTCAGTTGCAAATATCTTCTCCCATTCTGTTGGTTGTCTTTTGGTTTTGTGGACTGTTCCCTTGGCTGTGCAAAAGCTTTTTATCTTGATGAAGTCCCAATAGTTCATTTTTGTCCTTGCTTCCCTTGCCCTTGGCGATGTTTCTAGGAAGAAGTTGCTGCGGCTGAGGTTGACGAGGTTGCTGCCTGTGTTCTCCTCTAGGATTCTGATGGACTCCTGTCTCACATTTAGGTCTTTCATCCATTTTGAGTCTATTTTTGTGTGTGGTGTGAGGAAATGGTCCAGTTTCATTCTTCTGCATGTGGCTGTCCAATTTTCCCAACACCATTTCTTGAAGAGACTGTCTTTTTTCCATTGGACATTCTTTCCTGCTTTGTCGAAGATTAGGTGACCATAGAGTTGAGGGTCTATTTCTGGGCTCTCTATTCTGTTCCATGATCTATGTGTCTGTTTTTGTGCCAGCACCATACTGTCTTGATGATGACAGCTTTGTAATAGAGCTTGAAGTCTGGAATTGTGATGCCACCAGCTTTGTTTTCTTTTTTCAACATTCCTCTGGCTATTCGGGGTCTTTTCTGGTTCCATACAAATTTTAGGATTATTTGTTCCATTTCTTTGAAAAGAGTAGATGGTATTTTGATAGAGATTGCATTAAATGTGCAGATTGTTCTAGGTAGTATTGACATCATCACAATATTTGTTCTTCTAAACCATGAGCATGTTTCTCTTTTCTTTTTGGTAAGTCTGGCCGGGGTTTATCAATCTTATTAATTCTTTCAAAGATCCAGCTCCTAGTTTTGTTGATCTGTTCTACTGTTCTTTTGGTTTCTATTTCATTGACTTCTGCTCTGTTCTTTATTATTGCTCTTCTCCTCCTGGGTTTTCGCTTTATTTGCTGTTCTTTCTCCAGCTCCTTTCGGTGTAGGGTTAGGTTGTGTATTTGAGACCTTTCTTGTTTCCTGAGAAAGGCTTCTATTGCTATATACTTTCCTCTCAGGACTACCTTTGCTGTATCCCAAAGATTTTGAACACTTGTGTTTTCATTTTCATTGGTTTCCATGAATTTTTTTAATTCTTCTTTAATTTCCTGGTTGACCCATTGTTCTTCTTTAATTCTTCTTTAATTTCCTGGTGACCCATTGTTACATCTTATGGTATCACTTATCTCTCGAATTCTGCCCTTGTGATCCAGTAGTTGTTTATCTCTCTTTTTCTCAGCTTCTTTATTTTCCATCATTGGGTCTTGGATGCTCTTTAGCCTCCATGTATTTGAGTTCTTTCCGACTTTCCTCTTGTGAATGAGTTCTGGCTTCAAAGCACTGTGGTCTGAAATTATGCAGGGAATGATCCCAATCTTTTGGTACCAGTTGAGACCCAATTTGTGACCTAGGATGTGATCTAATCTGGAGAATGTTCCATGGGCACTAGAAAGAATGTATATTCTGTTGCTTTGGGATGGAATGTTCTGAATATATCTGTGAAGTCCATTTGGTCCAGTGTGTCATTTAAAGTCTTTATTTCCTTGTTGAACTTTTGCTTAGATGATCTGTCCATTTCAGTGAGGGGGGTGATAAAGTCCCCTACTATTATTGTATTGTTGTCGATGTGTTTCTTTGCTTTTGTTATTAATTAGCTTATATAATTGGCTGCTCCCATGTTAGGGGCATAGATATTTACGATTGTTAGATCTTCTTGTTGGATAGACCCTTTAAGTATGAAATAGTGTCCCTCCACTTCTCTTATTATAGTCTTAGGTTTAAAATCTAATTTGTCTAATACAAGGATTGTACATTCAGGGTAACTATTGAAAGATAAGAATTTACTGCCATTGTATTGCCTGTAAGGTGACTGTTACTGTATATTGTCTGTGTTCCTTTCTGGTCTATGTTACTTTTAGGTTCTCTGTTTGCTTAGAGGACCCATTTCAATATTTCTTGTAGGGCTGGTTTCGTGTTTGCAAATTCCTTTAGTTTTTGTTTGTCTTGGAAGGTTTTTATCTCTCCTTCTATTTTCAATGATAGCGTAGCTGGATATAGTATTCTTGGGTGCATATTTTTCTCATTTAGTGCTCTGAATATACCATGCCAGTCCTTTCTGGCCTGCCAGGTCTCTGTGGATAGGTCTGTTGCCAATCTAATGTTTCTACCATTGTAGGTTACAGATCTCTTCTCCTGAGCTGCTTTCAGGATTTTCTCTTTGTCTCTGAGACTCGTAAGTTTTCCTATTAGATATTGGGGTGTTGATCTATTTTTATTGATTTTGAGGGGGGTTCTCTGTGCCTCCTGGATTTTGATGCCAGTTTCCTTCCCCAAATTAGGGAAGTTATCTGCTATAATTTGCTCCAATATACCTTCTGTCCCTCTCTTTCTTCTTCTTCTGGGATCCCAATTATTCTAATATTGTTACGTCTTATGGTATCACTTATCTCTCGAATTCTGCCCTTGTGATCCAGTAGTTGTTTATCTCTCTTTTTCTCAGCTTCTTTATTTTCCATCATTGGGTCTTCAATATCACTAATTCTCTCTTCTGCCTCATTTATCCTAGCAGTTAGAGCCTCCATTTTTTATTGCACCTCATTAATAGCCTTTTTGATTTCGACTTGGTTAGATTTTTAGTTCTTTTATTTCTCCAGAAAGGGTTTCTCTAGTATCTTCCATGCTTTTTTCAAGCCCAGCTAGTACCTTTATAATCGTCATTCTGAACTCTAGTTCCGACATCTTACTAATGTCCGTATTGATTAGGTCCCTGGCAGTCGGTACTGCCTTTTGTTCTTCTTGTTGAGGTGAGTTTTTCCATCTGTCATTTTGTGCAGAGGAGAACAGATGAACGAGAGAACAAAATGCTAACATGGTAACAACGGCCCCAGAAAAATATACACTAAACAAATCAGAAGAGACCTGAAACCAGGGGGAAAGAAAGGGAAACAAAGAAAAAAGAAAAAAAAAAAAGAATATGATCAAATATGATCAGGCTGGTGAATAGATGAGTGCCAAACACTAGATGTGGGGCATATTTTGGTCTGTTAGAAGAAACTGCCTCCCAAAATTTTAAAGAAAGAAAACATATATGTACAAAAATAAGGGTAAATATGATAAAGGGATAGAATATGACTGTAAAAATGAAAATTATAAAAGATTTTATAAAAGGAATTGATAAGAAGTTGGTTGAAAAAAGAAAGAGAAATTAAAAAAAAAAAGGAGAGAATGTGATCAGGCAGGAGACTAGAACAAAGCCATACACTAGAGATTGAGGGTTTATTTTGGTCTGTTAGAAGAAAGTATCCCAAAATTTTAAATAGAGAACTTATATATATACCAAAAATAAGGTTAACTACAATGAAGGGATAGACTATGACTCTAAAAATGAAAAATAAAAAAGATTTTTAAAAAAGGGATTGATAAGAGCACCTGGGTGGCTCAGTTGGTTAAGCAACTGCCTTTGGCTCAGGTCATGGTCCTGGAGTCCCAGGATCGAGTCCCACATCGGGCTCCCTGCTCAGCAGTGAGTCTGCTTCTCCCTCGGACCCTTCCCCTTCTCATGCTCTCTCTCTCTATCTCATTCTCTCTCTCAAATAAATAAAATCTTTAAAAAAATAAAAATAATTTAAAAAAGGGGATTGATAAGATGTTGGTTGAAAAGGGGAAAAAGAAAAATTAAAAAAATAGAAAAAGAAAAAAAGAAAATTAAAAAATTAACTTTGAAAGACTAAATTAGGATGAAGAAAAGCCATGAATTCTATGTGTAGTATTCCCCTAGCGCTGGAGTTCGGCCGTTCTCATTGACTGGTAAACTTGGTCTTGGCTGGCTGTTCTTGCTATCTTCTGGGGGAGGGGCCTGTTGCCGTGGTTCCCAAATGTCTTTGCCGAGGCGGAATTGCCCCGCCTTGTCGGTCAGCTCGGGTTTGCTCTCAGGAGCTTTTGTTCCCTGCAAGCTTTCCATACAGCTTTGGAGGACGAGAGTGAAAATGGTGGCCTCCCAATCTCCACCGCGGAGGGGCTGAGAACTCGGGCCCCGCTCCTCAGTGCGCGCGCAGAGAAAAGCAGTCAATCACTCCCGTCTCCCCAGTCTCCGGCTGCACTCCGTGCTCACCCGGCCTGTGACCCAGCGTTTCTATCTCTGGCACCCGACCCCGTGTAGAGTCTCCAAACCCAGCAGATTCCTGCGGTGCACTCCCACGCCACTCCTCCCGGGGAGGAAGGGGAATCTCCCCGGATCTGCTGCTTGTTGGGTCCCTGCTGGAGGAGTAGTGGCCTGACTGTGCTGCGGATCACGGTTTATGGCAACCCCGAGCTGAGAGCCCGCTCCTCCACGCCATCTCTGCAGCCAGCTTCCCCACTCTGATACCCGGGAGCTCTGCTGCACTCAGACACCCCCAGTCTTCCTGTGACCCCGAGGGTCCTGAGACCACAGTGTCCCGCGAGGGTTCCACCCCCCACTTAGCCACTGGAGCGACGTCCCTCAGCAGAGCCAACTTCTAAAGGTTCCAATTTTGGGCTCCGCCGCTCTATCACTTGCCAGTAGCGGCTGATGGAGGCCCGTCCCCCACCGTCTATCTTCTCAAATATCGCCTCGGATTCACTTCTCTGCACGTCCTACCTTCCAGAAGTGGTCGCTTTTCTGTTCAGAGAGTTGCTGCTATTCTTTCCTTGGATCTCCTGTTGAGTTTATAGGTGTTCAGAATGGTCTGATACCTACCTAGCTGAATTCCTGGGACCAGACAAAATTTAGGTCTCCTAGTCCTCTGTCATCTTGCTCCCCGAAAGATCCTCTCTTAAAGGCATCACAGGAAGGATGGTCCTGCCAAGACTTTGATTTTGGACTTCTAGCTTAGAACAATGAGAGAATAAGTTTCCGTGGTTTTAAGCCACCTAGTGGGTGGTACTTTGTTATGGCAGCCCTAGGAAACTACTACTCTAGTTTTTATACATGTCTTGTTACAGCTATTCCCAGGTTTTCTTGTTGTTTTAGCTGGTTGTTGTCCTGTTATACATGGAATTCTCCATCGTAGCTTCCAAGCTGTTTGTATGTAATAAAGTTACAGATTTCTATTTGTTTATTTTATACCTCACTACAGAACTGAATTTTTTACTATCTGTAGTTTTTCAGTTGACTCTTTTGGGTTTTTCAGGTATAAAATTATATGAAAATAGGGATTGTTGGATCTTTCAAGTTCACAGAACAATGGATGTAGCCTGATTACAAATTTCTCTCTCAGCTTACCCAAACAGATATAAAATAAACAAGGAGAATAAATAAAACCACACAGAACCTATGCCTTCAACATTATCATTACTAGGAGACAGAGATGACAGCAATCTTCAAATTACCTATAAGTAAAAGAAAACAAATTCCTATGAAATCCCACTGCCTACCTTCTGCAAGCCTGTGAATGCAGAGAGGGAAAGGAGGGAGGCTAAAAAGATTCCATGAAAAAGAGCACAGGAGTACAAGGAACTCAGAGGAAGCACAGACAGGATTACCCCAGAGAAAGAGTAAAACAGTAAAGGTAAAAACACTGAACACAAGGTTAGGCCTTAATAGTTCATAGCCCCAGTGATGTGAAAGCATCTAGAAACGGCTGAACCACCAGTGGCTGCCTCTGAGAAACAGTGCTTCTGAGGGTGAATCAGGTATACAGATAGAAGAGATGGAAGCTCTTGCAGACAAGGCAGTTAACGGAAAAAAAGGTAATAAAAGGGAGAAATTATACGGTCTACAGAAACAAAATAGAAACAAGACGTACCAACCCTTCCTCTACCCCTTTCCCTCACCACCAAAACCACAAATACATATAAGGAACTGAATAGAAGAGGGAAGAGTGACAGAAGAACTCTAAAACTAGAAACTTTGTCCACAGAATGCAGAGACACAACAACAGAAGTAAACTATATGCATATGAAAGTATTGCAAAAATCAGACAAATACAAATGAAAGGTTTTCTGTTGATAGTTTTCCTCCCAAAATGAACCATAGAGCTGGGGAAAACAAACACTCACTTCATATTGAATTAAATATCCTCAAACAAAAATTTGCAGAAAAAACCTGAGTCAGAAACACAAAAACAAAGAATAAAAATGGACAAAAAAAAAAAAGAAATTAAATAGAGTTGACTGAACTCCATAAAGAAATAGAAGAAATGGGGCATCTGGGTGGCTCAGCTTAGTTGGTTAAGTGTCTGACTCTTGATTTTGGCTCAGGTAGTGATCTTGGGGTCGTGAGATTGAGCCCTGTGTTGGGCTCCACGCTCAGCAGGGAGTCTGCTTGAGATCCTCTCCCTCTCTTTCCCCCCTGCTTGTGCTCTCTCTCTAAAATAAATGAATAAATAAATAAATCTTAAAAAAAATGGAATAGACCACATCATATAAAAAATGAAAAACTAAATGATAAGGTACATGAGAAAGAATAGATATATTTTTTAAAGATTTATTTATTTACTTGAGAGAGAGTGAGCACACACTTGTGGCATGAGTGGGAGGGGCAGAGGGAGAGGGAGAAAGAATCTGAAGCTGACTTAGTGCTGAGTGCAGAGCCAGATGTGGGGCTTGATCTCACGACCCTGAGACCACGACCTGCCACCCAGGCACCCTGAGAGAGAACAGATTTTAATGAAAACACAGTAAAGGATGTTGAAGAAAAGGAGGAAAATGATAAAGAGAATGAAAATCACACAAAGAAGCAAAAACCGGAGAAACTGGTTGAAATGGGTAATAGGAAAGGAACATCAGTATTATTGGCGCCCCAATGAAGAAAATCAAAACAATGAACAGCATTAATATTAAAATTATAACATAAGAAAACTTTCCAGAAATAAAAGGCCTGAATCTACATGTTGAAAAGGCCTACTAGATACTTCAGAAAACTGACCCAGAATGAGCAATTGTAACACATATCCTTGTAAAACCGTTTAAAGAAAAAAACAAAACAAAACAAAGCTTCAGGGCTTCCAGGCAAATTGATAAAACAATTTACAAAGGTAAAGGCAAGGGAATTAGACTAGCATCAGATTTCTCAAAAATAACATATGGAGCAAGACAATAGTAGAGCAGTTTTTTCAAGAAACTTAAGGAAAGAAAATGTAAACGAAGGATATTATATCCTGCTAAGCTGTGTACTTCAAGTTTCCAAGACATCAAAAAACAGTTTGGGGAGTATGCTCCTTGATACTAGTCTTGGCAATGATTTTTTTTTTTTTTTTTGGATTTGACACCAAAGGCAAATGTAACAAAAGCAAACATGAACAAGTGGGACTACATCAAACTAAAAAGCTCTGCACAGCAAAAGAAGCCATCAACAAAAAGAAAAGCCAACCTACTAAATGGGAGAAAATATTTGAAAATTATACATGTGATAAAGGGTTACTATCCAAAATATATTAAAAAAATCATACAGCTGAAAAGCAAAAATCAGTCTGATTTTAAAATGGGAAGAGGAAATAAATACACATTATTCCAAAGAAGACATACAGATGGCCAACAGACACATGAAAAGATGCTCAACATCACTAATCATCAGGGAAATGCAAATCAAAACCACAATGACATATCACCTCACAACTGTCAGAATAACTGTCATCAAAAAGACAAAAGATAAGGGGCACCTGGGTGGCTCAGTCAGTTGGGTGTCTGCCTTCGGCTCAGGTCATGATCCTGGAGTCCTGGGATCGAGCCCGGCATCAGGCTCCCTGCTCAGCAGGGAGTCTGCTTCTCCTTCTCCCATTCCCCCTGCTTATGCTTGCTCTCTCTCTCTCAAGTAAATAAATAAAATCTTAAAAAAAAAAAAAAGACAAAAGATAAGTGTTGGCATGGATGTGGAGAAAAGGGAACTCTTATGCACTATTGGTGGGAATGTAAATTGGTGTAGCCACTACGGAAAACGGTATGGACGTTCCTTAAAAAATTAAAATTAGAACTACCATATGATCTAGCAATCTCACTTCTGGGTATTTATCCAAAGGAAGTGAAATTACTAAAATCATTATCTCAAAGAGGCATATGCATCCCCATGTTCATTACAGCATTATTCACAATAACCAAGACATGGAAACAATCTAAGTGTCTATCAACAGATGAATGGATAAAGAAAATGAGATGCATATATTAGAGATAGTGGAGTATTATTCAGCCTTAGGAAAAGAAGGAAATCCTGACATTTATAACAACATGGATGACCTTGAGGGCATTACACTAAGAGAAAAAGACCAGAGAGAAAACAAATACTGTATAACCTCACTTCTGTATGGAATCTAAAAAATGTGAACTCATAGAGACAGAGGCAGGGGGTGGGGGTGGGGGGTGAGTTGAGTGAAGGTGGTCAAAAGGTACAAACTTTCAGTTATAAATTTTGGGGATGTAATGTACATCATGGAGACTATAGTTAATGCAGTACTGCATATTTGAAAGTTGCAAAGAGAGTAAATTTTTAAAGTTCTAATGGTAAGAAAAAAAATTTTTTTAACTACATGAGGCGATGAATGTTAACTAAACTTACTGTGGTCATTATTTTGCAATATATACATGTATCAAATCATTCTGTTGTACACCTTAAACTCAAACAATGTTACATGTCAATTATATCAATAACTCTGGAAAAAAAAGTTTGAATATGGTGGAACCCAGGGAATACTATGGATGTGTGCCCTTTCTGAGCAATCTATTAAGGGATGAGCTTCATCTAACCAAAATATGCCTGGAAAAATTTTTCAACAGGACTACCAGTGAGCATTTTATATATTTAATTGTAGAGGTAACACTAAAACAAGCCTGGGATCATGGAGTGAAGAACAATATGTAAACATACCTGCTTTGACAAAGTATAAAGAATAAACTAAAAACTGGAAGAAGGGAGAGAAACGGAGGAAAATAAAGTAAGATTATTTACTGTTACATAGTTAATAGGTACAAGTCAAACAATACCATTTAAAACTAATAGTAAAAAGTTAAGTTTAAAAAAAGGAGATTGAAAGTACTATAAAAAGTATTAATGGTACTATTAGAATAAAAATGACAAACCTTCTGAAAAAAAATACTTGTATCACCCCCTGGGGAAAAAAAAATACAAACCTTCCTAAATACCAAAAGAGATGCTTAAAAAAAGCAAAGAGACACGTTCTGCATGGAGCACTGGGTGTTATGCACAAACAATGAATCATGGAACACTACATCAAAAACTAATGATGTAATGTATGGTGATTAACATAACATAATAAAATAAAAAATTATATAGTCCTGCTAAATCCCTGTTATACTTAATAAAGAGAAAATGATGATTACTTAATGAGATTATATTTTATGAAGAATGCATATAGAATTTTATTGAATGCCCTTATGGATATATTTTTCATTAAGTATCATTAAAGAAACAGTACCATTAAAGAAAAAATAAGAAAGAAAGAATGTCATTTATTACCACTCACCACTATTATTTAACATTGTTCTACAGGTAGGTACCAACCAATACAATTATGCAAAAGAATGATAGAAGTATGTAAAGTAGAAGTGATGAGGTAATATTATCATATTTACAGATGACTGTTTACAGAGAAGCCTCAAGAGAATCAACTAGAAAGCTCTTTCAAACAAGAAAGTACATACGGACATGGCTGATTACAAAATTCATACTCAGAAATCAGCAGTTTTCTTATACATAAAACTATGTCTTCTGATAACAACTATCAGGAGGAATAATGGGAAAAATTACCCTATTGAGCAATGACCAAAAAATGGAAGAAACTCAGCAAGAAATATAGATTTTTTTAAATGTAAAAAAATGCCAAGTTCTTGAACAAAATGCAATCATACCAATATCAACTGCCCCCAAACTAATTGACAAATACAATGAATAACAATAAAATTAATATTTTTCCTTTTAATTAGATCAATTCATTCAACAGTTAATATGAAATGTAAGACTTAAAACTATAAAACTCAGAAGAAAATATAGGGAAAAGATGCATGGAACTGAATTTGGAATTGATTTCCTGGATATGACACCAAAGGTATAGGCAAAAAGAGAAAAAAAACCAGACAAATGAGACCTGTATATGTAAGTTTTCAAATGTGCGCATCAAAAGATACTATCCACAGAGTAAAAAGGCATCCCATAGGTTGGAAGAAAATATTTGGAAATCATATGTCTGACAGGGAATTAATATCCAAAACACATAGAGAACTCCTAAAACTCAACAACAAAAAAATAAACAATTTGATTCAAAAATGGGCAAAGGACTTGAATGGACATTTCTCCTAGAAGATATACAAATGGCCAATAATCAAGTGATTTATGCTCAATATCATTAACCATTAGAGAAATGTAAACCGAAACTACAATGAGATGCCACTTCATACCCATTCAGATGGCTACTATCATGAAAACAGAAAATAAGTATCGACAAGGATATGAAGAAAGTAGAACCCTATGCACTATTGGTAGGAATATAAAATTTACAGTGCAGCCACTGTAAAAAAACTGTATGGATGCTCCTTGAAAAGTTAAAAAATAAAAATAGAATTGCCATATGACCCAGCAATTCCACTTCTGGGTATACACCCAGAAGAATTGAAAGCAGGGTTTTGAAGAGACATTTGTACACCCACATTCACAGCTGCATTATCCACAGCAGTTAAAACATGGAAACAATCTGTGTCCATCAATGGATGAATGAATAAGGAAAATTCCATACAACGTGCTACAACATGGATGAATCCTGAGGATATTAGGCTAAGCAAAATAAGCCAGTCAAAAAAAGACTACTACTGGAGGCTGGGATGACAGTAGAGTAGGAGGACCTAAAGCTTGCCTCGTCCCACAGATACAACTAGATAATGTTCACATAACATAAATAACCCAGAAAATAACCCAAAGACAGGAAGAACAAACTCCACAACTAAAGGTAGAGAAGAGGCCACATCATAGAAGGTAGGAAGGATGGAGACTCAATTTGGGAGACTAGACCACGGCTATGTGCAGAGAGCTGGTGGTGCAGAGTGAAAAACAGATTATCATAACCAAGGAGCCTGCACAAGGAAGATCACTCCCCATAACATTTGGCTTTGAAAGTGAGAGGGGCCAAATTTCATGAGTTCTTAAAAACAGTGGGACTTAAAATCTGGAATTTGAAAAATCAGTGGTTCTGGGAGAGCCCTAAGATCTAAGGAAGTTAAGTCCCCATGCTTAAAAAGACAGTGACAAACAGCCTGCAAAGATACAGCATAGAAGCAACAGTTTGAAAAATGCCTGAAGCAGACAGGAGGGAGTTATTTACTCATCTCAGAGCAAGTCGGGAAGAGGCAGGGATGCAGGGAGGCCTCTCCAGGAACAAAGGAGCTGAAAGACTCCATTTCCCTCCCCTGCCTCGCTGTATACACACATGGCCATATGCAGGAACCAGCTCAGTGCTGACACACCACCTAATTTTCTTACACCAAGCCTCACTCCCCTGTGCTTGGGTGATCTGCCCTTCCCAGTCACACCTGCCTCAGTCCAGGCACTGTGGGTCCCCTCTGCCAGAAGACCAGTGCGAACCCTGACAACACCATGTCTCCAAACAGAGCATTTTATAGGGCCTCAGTACTGGTGGCAGCAACAGCAGGTCTCATTTTGCAAGCAGACCAGAGCACAGATTGTTAAAACACACCCTACCCCGGCCAGGACCAAGCACAACAGGCAAAAGGAACCTCTGAAGATGACTGAAGGAAAAAGCAGCCAGGACACAACAACAGGTCACAGGCAATATACACAGGAAACACTCTCTGAAGCACCAGGTCCTGCACAGCAGGGCATTACAGGATGTCTTCTTCATATGGACATTACCTTCAAGAGCAGGAGATGCAGCTCACTTTCCTAACACACAGAAACAGACAAAGAGAGCTAGGTAAAATGAGGAAACAGAGGAATATGTCCCAAATGAAAGAACAGGACAAAAACCACAGCAAGAGACCTAAACAAAACAGGTAGAGGTAATATGCCTCATAGAGAATTGAATATAAAGATACTCATTAGACTTGAGTAAAGGGTGGAAGACATCGATGAGGCCCTTAACAAAGAGATAAAAAAGAACCAGTAAGAGATGAAGAACACAATAAATGAAATTAAAACGACTTGATGGAACAAATATCAGGCTAGAGGAAGCAGAGGAATGAATTAATGACCTAGAAGACCGAGTAACGGAAAGCAATCAAGTTGAGTGAGTGGAAAAAACAAAATATGCAGTTTGAGAATAGTCTCTGGGAACTCAATGACTCCATCAAGTCAGTGGAGGTTGAATGCAATAACATTCACATTATAGGGATCCCAGAACAAGAAGAGAGAGAAAAGGGGGCAGAAAATTTATTTGAAGAAATAACAGCTGAAAACTTCCCTTATATGGAGAAGGAAACAGATATCTAGATCCAGGAGGCACAGAAATCCCCCAAGAAAATCAATCCTAGGAGGTCCACACCAACATACACAGTAATTAAAATGCAAAAAGTAGTGATAAAGATGAAATATTAAAAACAGCAAGAGAAAAGAACAGTTACATACAATGGCAACACCACGAGGCTATCAGAGGATTTTTTTGTTTTTTTTTTGCTAGGTAGTACTTTATTTATTTATTTATTTTCTTATGTTAGTCACCACACATACTTCATTAGTTTCTGATGCAGTGTTCCATAATTCATTGTTTGCATATAACACCCACTGCTCATTGCAGTATGTGCCCTCCTTAATACCCATCACTGGGCTAACCCAGACCCCACCTCCCTCCCCTCTAAAACCCTCAGTTTGTTTCCCAGAGTCCATAGTCTCTCATGGTTCATCTCCCCCTCCGATTTCCTCCCCCCTTCATGTTTCCCTTCCTTCTCCTAATGTCCTCCATGCTCTTCCTTATGTTCCACATATAAGTGAAACCATATAATAATTGTCTTTCTCTGCTTGACTTATTTCACTTAGCATAACCCCCTCCAGTTCCATCCACGTTGATGCAAATGATGGATATTCATCCTTTCTGATGGCTGAGTAATAATCCACTGTATATATGGACCACACCTTCTTTATCCATTCATCTGTTGAAGGGCATCTCAACTCCTTCCACAGTCTGGCTAATGTGGACATTGCTGCTATGAACATTGGGGTGCATGTGCCCCTTCTTTTCACTACATCTGTATCTTTGGGGTAAATACCCAGTAGTGCAATTGCTGGGTCATAAGGTAGCTCTATTTTTAACTTCTTGAGGAACCTCCATACTGTTTTCCAAAGTGGCTGTACCAACTTGCATTCCCACCAACAAGTGTAAGAGGTTTCCCCTTTCGGGGCACCTGGGTGGCTCAGTCGTTGAGCATCTGCCTTCGGCTCAGGTCATGATCCCAGGGTCCCTGGGATCGAGCCCCACATCGGGCTCCCTGCTCGGCGGAGAGCCTGCTTCTCCCTCTCTCACTCCTCCTGCTTGTGTTCCCTCTCTCGCTGTGTCTCTCTCTGTCAATAAATAAATAAAATCTTTAAAAAAAAAAAAAGTTTTCCCCTTTCTCCACATCCTCTCCAACATTTGTTGTTTCCTGCCTTGTGAATTTTTGCCATTCTAACTGGTGTAAGGTGGTATCTCAATGTGGTTTTGATTTGAATTTCCCTGATGGATAATGATGTTGAACATTTTTTCATGTGTCTGTTAGCCATTTGTATGTCTGCTTTGGAGAAGTGTCTGTTCATGTCTTCTGCCCATTGTTTGACTTAATTATTTGTTTTTTGGGTGTTGAGTATGAGAAGCTCTTTATAGATCTTGGATACCAGCCCTTTATCTGTAGTGTCATTTGCAAATATCCCATTCTGTGGGTTGCCTCTTTGTTTTGCTGACTGTTTCCTTTGCTGCGCAGAAGCTTTTTATCTTGATGAAGTCCCAAAAGTTCATTTTCGTTTTTGATTCCCTTGCCTTTGGAGACCTGTCTTGAAAGAAGTTGCTGTGGCCTATCCGAGAATTTTTTAGCAGAAACTTTGTAGGCTAGAAGATAGTGGCATGATATATTCAAGGTGCTGAAAAGGAAAAATGTGCAGCCAAGAATACTCTGTCCAGCAAGGCTATCATTCGGAATAGAAGGAGAGATAAAGAGTTTCCCAAACAAAAACTAAAAGAATTCCATGACCACTAGACCAGCCCTGTAAGAAATATTAAAGGGGACTCTGAGTGGAAAAGAAAGACCATTAGTGAGAGTATGAGATGTAGGAATCACAAAAGCAGTAGTAAGTATACCTGTAAAAATCAATCAAGGGATTCACAAAATAAAAGGATGTAAAATATGACACCATACACCTAAAACATGGGGGAGACAGGAGTAAAGAATGAGTTCAAACCTAAATGACCATCAACTTAATACAGACTGCTGTACGCAGAATATATATAAACCTAATGATAATCATAGATCAAAAGCCAGTAATAGATATACAAAGAATAAACAGAAAGGAGCCCAATCATACAATCATATCGCTAAAGAAAGTCAGCAAACTATGAAAGAGAGCAAGAGAAGGATCAGAGAAAAACTACCAAAACAACCACAAAACAAGTAACAAAATGGCAATAAATACATACCAATGATTACTTTGAATATGAATGGACTAAATATTCCAATCAAAAGACAGTGATAGAGTGGATTAACAAAAACAAACAAACCAAGACCCATTTAAATGCTGCCTACAAGAGATTCATTTCAGACCTAGAGACACTTGCAGATTCAGAGTGAGGGGATGGAGAAACATTTATTATGCAAATGGTATCAAAACAAAGCCAGGATAGCAATACTTATATTGGACAAAATAGACTTTAAAACAAAGTGTAACAAGAGACAAAGAAGGGGCGCCTGGGTGGCTCAGTTGGTTAAGCGACTGCCTTCGGCTCAGGTCATGATCCTGGAGTCCCGGGATCGAGTCCCACATCGGGCTCCCTGCTCAGCAGGGAGTCTGCTTCTCCCTCTGACCCTCTTCCCTCTCGTGCTCTCTATCTCTCATTCTCTCTCTCTCTCAAATAAATAAATAAAATCTTAAAAAAAAAAAAGAGACAAAGAAGGACATGATATAATAATAAAGGGGACAAACCAACAAAAAGATATAATAATTGTAAATATTTATGCACCCAAAACAAGAGTATCAAAACACACAAAACAGTTAACAACAAACATAATGGAACTAATCAATTAATAATACAGTAATAGAAGGGACTTGAATACTCCACTTACATCAATAGGTCAATCATCCAAACGGAAATCAACAAGGAAACAGTGGCTTTGAATGACACACTGAACCAGATGGATTTAACAGATATATTCAGAACATTCCATCCCAATACAGCCGAATACACATTCTTTTCAAGGGCACATGGAGCATTCTCCAGAACAGATCACATATTTGGCCACGAAATAAATCTAACAAATTCAGAAAAACTGAAGTGATACATGTATCTTTTCTGACCTCAGTGCTTTGAAACTAGAAATCAACCTCAAGAAAAAGTCTGCAAAGAGCACAAATACATGGAGGTTAAATAACATGCTACTGGGGCGCCTGGCTGGCTCAGTCTGTACAGCATACAACTCTTGATCTCAGGGTCAGGAGTTCAAGGCTCACATTGGGTACAGAGCTTACTTAAACAAACAAACATAAAATACATGCTACTAAACAATGAATGGGTTAATCAAGAAATCAATAACATGGAAACAAATGAAAATGAAAACACATTGGTCCAAAATCTGTGGGATGCAGCAAAAGCAGTTCTAAAAGGTAAGTTTATAGCAATACAGGCCTACTTCAAGAAGCAAGAAAAGTATCAAACAATCTAATCTTTCACCTAAAAAAGCTAGGAAAAAGATAAAAACACCACAAAAAAAAGAGAACTACAGGCCAGTATCTCTGATGAACACAGAAGCAAAAAATCCTCAACAAAATTCTAGCAAACTAAATACATTAAAAAAATCATTCACCACAATCATGTGAGATTTATTCCCAGGATGCAAGGGTGGTCCAATATCCACAAATCATTTGATGTGATACATCACATCAATAAAAGAAAAGATAAAAACCATATGGTCATTTCAGTAGATGCAGAAAAAGCATTTGACAAAGTACAATATCCATTCATGATAAAAATCCTCAACAAAGTAGATTTAGAGGAAACATACCTCAACATAATAAAGGCCTGTATGAAAAACCCACAGCAATCATCATACTCAATGGGGAAAAACTGAGAGTTTTTCTCCTAAGGTCAGGAACAAGACAATGATGTCCACTTTTGTAACTGTTATTCAACATAGCACTGGAAGTCCCAGCCACAGCAATCAGACAACAAAAAGAAATAAAAGGCATCTAAATTGGTAATGAAGAAGTAAAACTTTCACTATTTGCAGATGACATGATACTATATATAGAAAACCCTAAAGACTCCACCCCAAAACTACTAGAACTTGATAAATGAATTCAGTAAAGTCTCAGAATACAAAATCAATGCACATAAATCTGTTGCATTCCTATACACTAATAAAAAGGCAGTGGAAAGAGAAATTAAGAAAACAATTCCACTTACAATTGTACCAAAAAAAATAAAACACCTAGTAACAAACTTAATAGAAGTGAAAAGACCCGTACTCTGAAAATTATAAAACACTGATGAAAGGAATTGAAGACAACACTAAGAAATGGAAAGACATTCCATGCTCATGGATTGAAAGAAAAATATTGTTAAATAACAAATAATAACAAATATTGTTAAAGTGTCTACACTATCCAACGCAATCTATACATTTAATGCAATCCCTATCAAAATACCAACAGCATCTTTCACAGAGCTAGAACAAATAATCCTAAAATTTGTAATGGAACCACAAAAGACCCCGAATAGCCAAAGCAATCTCGAAAAAGAAAAACAAAACTGGAGGTATCACAATTCCAGACTTCAAGTTATATTACAAAGTTCTAGAAATGAAAACAATATGGTACTAGCACAAATACAGACACAGAGATCAATAGAACAGAATAGAAAACCCAGAAATAAACCCACAATTACATGGTCAATTAATCTTTGACAAAGTAGGCAAGAGTATCCAATGGGAAAAAGACAGTTTCTTCAACAAATGGTATTGGGAAAACTGGACAGCTACATGCCAAAGAATGAAACTAGACCACTTTCTTACATCATACACAAAAATAAATTTAAAATGGATTAAAGACCTAAATGTAGACCTGAAACCATAAAAATCCTAGAAGAAAGCACAGACAATAATTTCTTTGACACTGGCCATTTCAACACTTTTTTAGACATGTCTCTGACACAAGGGATATAAAAGCAAAAATAAATTATTGGTAATACATCAAAATAAAAAGCTTCTGCACAGCAAAGGAAACAATCAACAAAACTAAAAGGCAACCTACTGAATTAGATACTTGCAAATGACATGTCCAGTAAAGGGTTAATATCCAAAGTATATAAAGAATTGATACAGGAATGCCTGGGTGGCTCTGGGATCCAGCCGCGCTCCCTGCTTGGCAGGAGGCCTGCTTCTCCCTCTCCTACTCCCCCTGCTTGTGTTCCCTCTCTCGCTGTGTGTCTCTCTTTGTCAAATAAATAAATAAAATCTTAAAAAAAAAAAGAACTGTACAACTCAGCACCCCAACAACAAATAATCTAATTTAAAAAATAGGTAGAAGAAATAGACATTTCTCCAAAGAAGACTATTACATGGGAAACAGACACATGAAAAATGCTCAACATCATTCATCACCAGGGAAAGGCAAATCAAAACTAGAATGAAAAACAAAACAAAACAAAACTACAGTGAGATATCACTTCACACCTGTCAGAAT
This sequence comes from Zalophus californianus, assembly GCF_009762305.2. Classification (NCBI taxonomy): domain Eukaryota; kingdom Metazoa; phylum Chordata; class Mammalia; order Carnivora; family Otariidae; genus Zalophus; species Zalophus californianus. Next base: position 97,785,586 of record NC_045595.1, read on the forward strand.
GACAAAAATAGAAACACAAGAAACAACAAATGTTGGCAAGGATGTGGAGAAAAAGGAACCCTCATGCACTGTTGGTGGGGACACAAACTGTACAGCCACTGTGGAAAACAGTATGGACATTCCTCAAAAAGTTAAAAATACAACTACCTTATAATTCAGCAATTGCAACACTGGATATTTACCATAAGAATACAAAAACACTAATTCAAAGGGATACATGTACCCCTACGTTTACTGCAGCATTATTTCTAATAGCGAAATTATGGAAGGAGCCCAAGTGTCCATCAATAGATAAATATAAATATGTAAGAAAAAAAATACATATACACACACACATACAGGGAATATTATTCAGCCATAAAAAAGAATGAAGTCTTCGCATTTGCAACAACATGGATGGAGCTAGAGTGTATAATGCTAAGCAAAATAAGTCAGTCAGAGAAAGACAAATACCACATGATTTCACTTACACGTGGAATTTAAGAAACAAAATTAATGAGCAAAAGAAAAAAAAAGAGAGACACAAACCAAGAAATAGACTCTTAACTATAGAACACAAACTGATAGGGGCAGCTGGGTGGCTCAGTCGGTTGAGCATTATGCCTTCGGCTCAGGTCATGATCCCAGGGTCCTGGGTTCGAGCCCCGCCATCCGGCTCCTTGCTCAGCAGGGAGTCTGCTTCTCCCGCTCCCTCTGCTGCTCCCCCTGCTTGTGCTCCCTCTCTCTCGGTCAAATAAATAAATAAAATCTTAAAAAAAAAGAAAAGAAAACAAACTGATAGTTATCAGAAAGGAGGGAGGAGGGGAAGGGGGAGGGGTGAGGGGTGATATAAGTGATGGGGATTAAAGACTACACTTAACACAATAAACACCGAGTAATGTATAAAACTGTTGAATCACAGTATTGTGCACCTGAAACTAATGTAACACTGTATGTTAACAATATTGGAATTAAAACAAAAAATATAATTTTAAAAAGTACATATATGTATATACAGACAAGTACTGTATAATTCTACTTGTGTAAAGTACTTAGAGTAGTCAAAATCACAAAGACAGAAAGTAGAGTAGGCTGTTGCCAGGGGCTGGGGGGGTAGGGGATGGGAATGAGGAATTATTAATAGGTACAGAGTTTCAGTTTTACAAGATGAAAAGAGTTATGAATATGGGTGGTAGTGGTAGTTACACAACATTATAGATGTACTTAATACCACTGAAGTACATATTTAAAAATGGTTAGAATGTTTACTTTTATGTGTATTTCAACATGATAAAATTTTTTTTCCTTAACAGAAAATAAACTAGGGGATGAGCAAAAAAAATGTATATGAAAAAATGAGCAAGAATATCTATACAAATTCTGGAAACATAAAGTAAGGAATAGACCCACTCAATTATTAAAACAAGTTATAAAGTTACAATAATTAGGGGAGCCTGGGTGGCTTAAAAAAAGTTAAAATAATTAAAATATTATACCCTATAAATGAAAAGGCATATAGTTTGATGGAGAAAAACAAGTCTAAGGATAGATGCAAATCCTTATGGATTTATTTCTCTTTTTTTAAAGATTTTATTTATTTATTTGAGAGAGAGAAAGAACACATGAGGAGGGCAGAGGGAGAGGTACAAGCAGACTCTCAAATGAGCAGGGAGCCCAACGTGGGGCTTGATCCCAGGACCCTGAGATCATGACCTGAGCTGAAGGCAGCCTCTTAACTGAGCCATCCAGGTGCCCCTATTTCTCTCTCTCTCTTTTTAAAGATTTATTAAAAAAACAAAAACAAAACAAAAGATTTATTTATTTTTTGGAGAGAGAGAGAACATGCACGCACATGTGAGCAAGCCTGAGGGGGGATCAGGAAGGAGGAGCAGAAAGGGAGGGAGAGGGAGGGGGAAAGAATCTCAAGCGGACTCCGTGCGAAGTGTGGAGCCCAGTGCAGAGCTTGATGTCACAATCCTAGGATCCTGACCTGAGCTGATACCAAGAGTCCCAGACTTAACCAACTGAGCCACCCAGGGGTCCTTTATTTCTTTTTTTTTTTAAAGATTTTATTTATTTATTTGACAGAGAGATAGAGAGAGAGCACAAGCAGGGGGGAGTGGCAGGCAGAGGGAGAGGGAGAAGCAGGCTCTCCACTGAGTGGGGAGCTGGACGTGGGGCTCGATCCCAGGACCCCAGGATCATGACCTGAGCCGAAGGCAGCCGCTTAACCAACTGAGCCACCCAGGCGCCCTGGGGCCCTTTATTTCTTTATAGAAATTGAGTGTGTATCAAAATGGACACTTCAAATCAGTGGAGTATAATGGTTTAGGTGGATTACTGAATAGTGTTGAGATAAGAGATAAGTGAGTAACCATCTGAAAAAAAATTAATTGGAACCATAATTTTCACTTTTTTCCCACAATCTTCACTTTATTAAAAATAAATTCCAGGGGCGCTTAGGTGTTATAATCTCCATGTGCAAAATTTTTCTATGAACCCAAACCCAGAAATCATCGAAGAAAAAACTGATATGATTGCAAAATATGTATATATATCATTTTTTTGCCACTTAAAGAAAACACCACAATACAAGTCATAGGAAAAGTCAACTGGCAAAAACTATTTGCAATTCACATTACAGAAAAAGGGTTAATTTCTATACTATGAAAGCTCCTATAAATAAATAGAACACCAAGAGCCTAAAAAAAATGGTCAAAGGGTATATAACAGAAAACACAAATGGCTTTAAACATAAAAAAAAGTTCAACCTCTCTCATAAGAGAAAGAGAAATAAAGTAATATACAGGATCAAAAATATTGAAACTGGTATACTATATTGAGAAGGCTGGAGAAAAACAGACTTTTTCATACTTTGCTGGTGGGAGAATAAACAGGTACAATTTTTCTGGCGGGTAATTTTACCATATCAATGAAAATCATAAATGCATATATCCTGAGTTTTTTTCCTAGGGAGTCACATGAAACTACATACACACACACACACACACACACACACACACACAAGGATACTCACTATGGTGTCATTTTTATAGGAAAAGATAAGACAAACCCCAACAGTTTACCAATAGTAGACAGGTTAAAAATATCATGGCCTAAAAAAAGGAGTAAGGGAGCACACAGGGTAGTGATATGGAATGACCTCCAGTGTAAAGTATTCACAGTGAAAAGGACCAAGTTATAGAGAAGTATGTATGGTATACTAGCATTTGTACAAAAAGACAATCTCTGAGGCAATGGGACTGGCTGGCTAGATGGCAAAGAGTGCAAAGAACACATTTCTTTTCTTTGATTACAATATGAATGAAATAGTAGGATGACGACTTACACCCTTTACATATTTTGTATTTTATAACATGAACACAAACTACCTATATAAGAAACTAACCTTTAATAAAATTCTGTATTTTCCTTCATACAGAAACAACGCTTCTATTTTCATAACATAAGTAGAAATAATCATCTGCACTATAGAGAAACAGGGTATGGTTTTCATAATATTTTAGATAGAATCCTCCCTTAGGGAGCTTGAAAAGACATAATTATTATATTGTAATCAAGTCCTGTATAAAGAAGTCTTTTTTTACAATAGGACAGAGAACAACTAAACAAGACCAAATTCACTAAAGTTGACACAATGCAAGTTAACTAGCTAAATATGGGATTCCCAGATAATATTAGAGAACGGTTTTTAAAAAGCCAGAAGATGGCGATATTACCTCACTAATCACTTGGTACCAGTATCTAAGTCTCTGATCTTCGTTATTAAACCTGATTTTCCTCTTTAGGTCTCTCTCCTCGCCTTCCTGTATTCCCTCCTGTATTTACCTATGCTTCTACTCTTCACCCATGATATGAAACTGAAATAAACACTGGAAAAGGAAGATAGAAGAAATTCCTGAATTTATAACACTATTTTTAAGTGCATATAACTGAAATGTATTATAAGGTTTTTATGGTTAATTATGAAAACAGGATTATATCCATTTTCTCCTGAAACTACACTAAAATGACACTAAAGGACTAAAAAAGGATAAACCCATCAAAAAAACTTTATGTACATATAATGAAAGGAGACCACAGCTGATGAGAGACCTATATAAACCTTTTTGAAGCTAGATAGAGGACCCCACTGAATAGTAACTGGCTTGGCAAAAACAGACAAGCCAAACCTGTGCGCGTGAGGGTCGGTGGAAGTATGAAACCAGTAAGAAGCACAACAGAAATGCTCAAGAATTGGAGAGACATCTGAAGGTAGGAGTCTGGCTTGGGGCTGAAAATAAGAATATTGGTCAAGGGGCGCCTGGGTGGCTCAGTGGTTATGCGTCTGCCTTCGGCTTAGGTCATGATCCCAGAGTCCTGGGATCAAGCCCCACATCGGGCTCCCTGCTCAGCGGGAAGCATGCTTCTCCCTCTCCCACTCCCCCTGCTTGTGTTCCCTCTCTCGCTCTCTCTCTGTCAAATAAATAAATAAAATCTTAAAAAAAAAAAAAAATAAGAATATTGGTCAGAAGTCTGAATAAGGAATAGTTTTCACTCAGAAGCCTTACCATGTAGCCAAGAAACTACCTCTCCTGTCCCCTAGCAAGAGACAAGTGGTTTATATTCTTAACACTAAATCAGACAGTATGTAGAAATCGGGCACACACAGGGTTGTGTGTCATATCACAACACAAAAAGACTAAATGAAGATCTACATGCTGAACAGGGACCCAACCCTACCCTCCAAATCAGCTTCAGAACACAGGCCAATCAAGCACTTTCCTCCATGGGGAATCTGACCCAAGAGAAAAGAGCTGCAATCATTCAATCACGCTGTGTTAAGATTTGCGGTTAACAACTCCCCATAGAGTTTTTACTCAGCTTTTTTACTGCCTCACTCTTTAATCTGAACAGATGGCCAAAGTTTACTGAACAATTGAGAAAAGCCTTGAATGTGAAATGAAGAGACCAAATGAACAAAACAACAGTAGACCAAATTAATAAACAAAGTATAAAAGAAGAAAGGAAAAGAAGAAAGGACAGAGAGGGAGAAAGAAAGCAAAATAAAGGTAGGAAGAGGGGTGCCTGGGTGGCTCAGTTAAGTGTCTGCCTTCAACTCAGGTCATGATCTCAGGGTCCTGGGATTGAGTCCCACATCAGGCTATCTGCTCAGCAGGGAGTCTGCTTCTCCCTCTCCCTCTGTGCACTCATACTCGCGCGCTCTCTCTCTCTCCAATAAATACGTTAAATCCTTATTTTTATTTTTTAAAGCTTTTAAAAATGTATTTTATTTATTTGACAGCGCACAAGCAGGGGGAGCGGCAGGCAGAGGGAGAAGGAGAAGCAGACTCCCCGCTGAGCAGGGAGCCTGAAGCAGGGCTGGATCCCATGACCCTGGGATCATGACCTGAGCCGAGGGCAGATGCTCAACCAACTGAGCCACCAGGCACCCCTCTTTTTTTTTTTTTTAAAGGTAGGTAGGGAACCTTCCACAAAGTAGAACAGAAAGTTAAAAAAAAAAATCAGAACACCAATCCAGAATGCCCAACTACAAAAGAATTACAGAAAAGGAAAAGAGGAAAAAAGGAAAGAAATTATATAAAAATATGATATTTGTTTCTAGCAACGCAGTGAAAGAAATGATCTGTAAACTTCACCTTAACAAAATATTTAGAAATGGAGAAATTAAATATTCTCTCAAACACTGAGCTCACAAAAAAACCAAAGCTTTCAGCTGCCATGGAGGAATTTGTCAACATAAATAACCAAACCTCAGCTTTTAATGGCTCTACAGTGACAATCAACAAGGCCTTGGGAACCACATGAAGTTAAGAGTTGGAATTGAGGCTCCCCACCCCCTTTCACACATTTTCAGTGAAAGGATGGACTAGGGAGAGGGAAAAATCAACCAACATTTAAGAAAAGACAAGAGAATGTCTCCCTCTGGCTCTAGACTCTGGGAACCAGGAGAATAAAAAGATCTCCTAAAAATCCTCAGATTCAGATATCACAATGACCTCCAACTAAAAACAAAACAAAACAAAAACAATTCACGTAGACACAGCAAAACATTAAAAAGAAAGAGATCGTAAGAGCAAGCAAAGAATGATACCAAATGTAGGAGCAAAAAAAAGAAAAAAATAAATAGGGTTTAAGGAAAAATTTTTAATTTCATGCATCAAAAAACACTATCAACAAAGTAAAATGGGCACCCTCAGAATGGGAGAAAATATTTGTAAATCATATATCTGATAAGGGATCAATATCCAAAATATACAGAGAACACTTAAAACTCAACAACTAAAAAACAAACAACCTGATTCAAAAATGGACAAAGGACTTGTATAGACCTCCAAAGAAGATACACAAATTGTCAACAAGCACATGGACACTCAACACACTAATCATTAAAGAAATGCAAAATAAAACCATGGTGAGGTACCACCTCACACCCATTAGGGTGACCACTATAAAAAAAAAAGGGAAACAAAACAGAAAGTGTTGTGAGGATATAGAAAAACTGGAATTCTTCTGCACAACTGGTGGGAATACAAAATGGTCTCTGGAAAACAGTATAGAAGTTCCTCAAAAATAGAAATAGGATTCCATGATCCAGCAATCCCACTTTTGGGTATACATTCAAAAGAACTGAAAGCAGGGTCTCACAAAGATACCTGCACACCCATGTTCACAGCAGGACCCAAGTGTCCATCAACAGATAAACAGGCAAGCAAAATGTGCATATCGCTATGATGGAATACTACTCAGCCTTTAAAAAGAAGGAAATTCTGTCACATGCTACAACATGGATGAACCTTGGAGACACTATACCAAGTGAAATAAGCCAGTCACAAAAAGACATATACTGTAGGATTCTACTTATAGGACCTACATGACTACTTAAAGTAGTCAAAATCATAGGCAGTAGAATGGTTGTTTTCAGGGGCTAAGGGGAGGAGAGAGTAGGAAGATAGTGTTTAATGAGAACAGTTTCAATTTTTCAAGATGAATAGAGTTCTGGAGATGGTGATGGTAGCACAACAGTATGAATGTACTGGACAGTGAACTGTACACTTAAAAATGGCTAAGATAGTAAACTTTATGTTATGTGTACTTTACCACAATAAAAAAACTGGATAAAAATCAGAGAGAAAAACAGATTATCTACAAAGGAATGACAACTAGACTGCAGAAGACTTCTCAACAATATTAAAAGCAAAAACACCACGAAGTAAATCTTTAAGGTGCCAAGTAAGGGAAAATAATAGCAAGCTAGAATTTTTTTTTACTTTATTTTTATTTTTAAAATATTTTATTTATTTATTTGACAGAGAGAGACACAGCGAGAGAGGGAACACAAGCAGGGGGAGTGGGAGAGGGAGAAGCAGGCTTCCCGCCAAGCAGGGAGCCCGATGCGGGGCTCAATCCCAGGACCCCGGGACCATGACCTGAGCGGAAGGCAGATGCTTAACGCCTGAGCCACCCAGGTGCCCCGACAAGCTAGAATTTTAAACTATTTTTCAAAAATAAGGGTGAAATAAACACATCTTCATTGGGTTTACCTTTGTAGACATTCACTAAAGAGACATCCAAAAAATATACTTCAGGAACATGGAAACTAAACTGAATATGCAAAAGAAAAGAAAGAGGAACAAAAGAATAAAAAAGAAATGAGTAAAGATAAACGAACATCATCTGTACAAGAGCTATACTGAATAATTTTAAAAGATGAAAAATGGGGGGGGCGGGAAACAGGAGGAAATACAGCCTGGACAAAAATAATACAAGAATGGAGACGCATGATCAGAATTAAAGAATTCTATGGGTCTGGTGTTGTTTAGGAAATATTGGGTTAAATTAAATATACTCACTAAAAATATAAAGACAACCCCTGAAAATATAAAAGAATAATCAAAAGCATGCAGGAAAGAAGAATAGAAGCAGCACAGAAAAAGGGGCACCTGAGTGGCTGAGTCAGCTGGGTGTCCGACTCTTTGTTTCAGCTAAGGTCATGGTCTTGAGGACCTGGGGTCGAGCCCTGCATGGGTCTCTGCGTTCAGCAGGGAGTCTGCTCAAGATTCTCCCTCTCCCTCTGCTCCTCCGTCACCTCTAAAAATAAATAAGTCTAAAAACAAGCAGCATAGAAAAAGCAGTATACATAGATAGTAAAAAGTAATGCCTAAATAAACTCATTAGTTTAAAAGACTGACACACTGGGTTTAAAATAAACAACAAAAAGCAAAACAAAATCCACCTGCTCTTTGCAAGAGATATATCAAAAGCATACCTTCAGAGAACGAAAACAGAAAGACAATGTGACTCTATAAATAGACAAATGGTCTTTACAGTAAGAGCATTAGAGAGGATAGAGAGGATATAATGATTAAAGGTTTTCAGCAGGAAGACAAATACTCTAAATTTGAAGGTATTTTATAACACAGTTTACAAATGTTAAGGCAAAAAACGACAAAGGTACAAGGAGAAACTGAGAAATCTACAATTATACAAGAAGATTTTAACACATATCTTTCAGTAATGATGAGCCTAACAGACAAAAAAGGAAAGTCAGTAAGGGTTATAAAATGTCATCAACACAATTAGTAAGTTTTATCTAAGAGACATATAGGGAAACCTGTCCCCAAATGAAAGAATACACATTGTCTTCCAAAGAATTCTCTTCTAAACAATGCCTTATTTGATGAGGTCAGCATAACCTTTACACCGAACCCAGGCAAAAATAGAACCAATGTTAAATTACAGTTGAATTTATAAACTTATGTATAGCAACAACAACATCAAAAGTACTGAAAAACAAAAATCAGTTAAGTACCAGAAGGATTATAATGGTAAAGACAACCCAACAGCAAAGATGAAATACTTAAGAATAGATTACAAGAAATGTATAAAACTTATACGAGTTTTAGGTATGAACCAAAAACGTCTGTCTACACAAAACCTGTACATGAATGGTCATAGCAGCATTATTATAATAGCCAAAAAGTGTAAACAAACCCAAATGTCCACCAACTGTTGAATGGATAAACACAATGTGGTATAGTCATACAATGGAGTATTATTTGGCAATAAAAAGGGGATGGAGTACTGATACATGCTAAAGCATGTAAAAACCTAGAAAATATTATGCTAGGTGCAGGAAGCCAGTCACAAAAGGCCACATGTTGTATGATTTCAACTATATGCAATATTCAGAGTAGGCAAATCCACAGAAACATAAAGTAGATTTGTTGCCGGGGCAGGAGAGAGAAGGGGATGGGGAGTGACTGTTAATGGATATATCATTCCTCTTGGGGTGATGAAAATGTTTTAGAATTAGGTATTGGTGATTGTTGCACATATCTGGAATACATGAAAGATGACTGAATTGTATACTTTAAAAGGTGAATTTTATGATATGTGAATTATATCTCAATAAAGCTCTTTAGAAAAAAAAACCTATTTGAGGAAATTTTTTAAATGTCCTAAAAGACAGTAAAGAAGACATGAACATATCCTGTTCTTGAATAAGACAACTGAACATTATAAAAACATAAATTCTCCCTAACTTTATACATTCAATGTAATCCCAATAAAAATACTAACAAGCCATTTTATGAGGTTACACAAGTTGATATTTAAGTTGATATGGAGGGGCACCTGGGTGATTCAATCAGTAGAGTGTGTGACTTCTGACCTCAGATCTTGAGTTTAAGCCCCACATTGGGTGTGGAGCCTGCTTAAAAAAAAACAAAACTACACAAAATAAAGTTGATATGGAAAAACATTCAAAAATAACCAAGAAAGACGCGCCTGTGTGGCTCAGTCAGTTGAGCGTCTGCCTTTGGCTCAGGTCATGATCCCAGGGTCCTGGGATTGAGCCCTGCATCAGGCTCCCTTATCAGCAGGAAGCCTGCTTCTCCCTCTCCCACTCCCCACTGCTTGTGTTCTCCCTCTCGCTGTGTCTCTGTCAAATAAATAAATAAAATCTTTAAAAAAAAAACAAACCAAGTACCAAAAAAATATGGAGAACAGCCTTACCAGACATTAAAAATACTAGATAGCTTCTGTAATTAAAACACTGTGGTAACAGATTCATGAATAGACTAACAGATCAGGGACATAGTATAGAAAGTCCAGAATTAGATCCAAATATATATGAAAATTTTGTATATGACAAAGGTGGCATCTCCAATCACTGAGTGAAGGTAGACTTTTTTTAGGTGACTTTTAAAGTTGTGGTAAAATACACACAACATAAAATTTACTATCTTTTTTTTTTCTTTTTTTAAGTAGTCTCCACGCCCAACCTGGGTCTTGAACTTAGGGCCCCGAGATCAATAGTTGCAGGCTCAGGGTGCCTGGGCGGCTCAATCAGTTGAGCATCACACTCCTGATCTTGACTCAGGTCTTGATTGGGATTGTGAGTTCAAGTTCCGTGAGCCTACTTAAAAAGTTACATGCTCTACCAATTGAGCTAGTAAGGCACCCCTAAAATTTGGTATCTTAACCATTTTTTAGTGTAGAGTTCAGCAGCATCAAGTATTTCAAATTTCATATAACCAATCTCTGGAACTCTTTTCATCTTGAAAAACAAACTCCATAACCCTTCAACAATTACTCCACATACTCCCAATCCCCCCACTTCCTGACAACCACCATTCTACTGTCTCTGTGGTTCTGACTACTTTAAGTAGAATATAAGTAGAATCATACAGGATCTGTCTGTTTGTAACTGGTTTATTTCACTTAGCATAATGTCCTCAGGGTTCATCCATGTTATAGTGTCAGAACTTTCTTCCTTTTTTAAGTCTGAATAATATTTTATCGTATGCATATGCCACACTTTGCTCATCCATTCATCTGTTGATGGTCACGTGGGTTGCTTCCACCTTTTGTAAACATGGGTACACAAATACCTCAAGACTCTACTCTAAGATTTTATCTATTTAAGAGAGAGAGAGTGTGTGCATGTGCATGAGCAGGGGGAGGGACAGAGGGGAAGGGAGAGAGACTCTCAAGCAGACTCTGCGCTGAGTGCAGAGCCCAGCGCAGGGCTCAATCTCATGACCCTAAGATCATGATTGAGCCAAAACCAAGAGTCAGACGCTTAACTGAATGAGCCACCCAAGCACCCCAAAACTCCACTTTCTTTTGAGTATATACCCAGAAGTGGAATTGCTGAAACATATGGTAATTCCATTTTTTAAAAAAGATTTTATTTATTTATTTGACAGAGAGAGAGAGAGAGAACAAACAGGGGGAGCAGTGGAGGGAGAGGGAGAAGCAGCTCCCCGCTGAGCAGAGAACCTGATGCAGGGCTCAATCCCAGGACCCTGAGATCATGACCTGAGCAACTGAGCCACCCAGGCGCCCTGGTAATTCCATTTTTAATTTTCTGAGGAACTTCCAAACTGTTTTCCGTGGTAGCTGTTCCATTTTTTGTTCCTACCAACACAGTGTACAAGGGTTCCAATTTCTCCACATCCTCACCAACACTTTTTTCTTTTTTTTTTTTTTGATGAGTGCCATCCTAAAAAATGTGAGGTAATATCTCCTTGTGGTCTTGATTTGCATTTTCTTTGTTTTCATATACTGGTTGGCCATTTGTGTATTTCCTTTGGAGAAATGTCTATTCAAGTCCTTTATCCATTTTTGAATCAGGTTGTTTTTTGGTAGAATTTCTTTATATATTCTAGAATTAACTCCTTAAGAGACATATGATTTATAAATATTTTCTCCCATTCCAGAGGTTGTCTTTTCACTCTGTTGATGGTGTCTTTTGATGCAGAGAAGTTTTAAATTCTAATGTAGTCCAATTTACCTATTTTTACTTTGGTACTTGTGCTTTTGGTATCAGGTTCAAGAAATCTTTTTTTTTTTTTTTAAGATTTATTTATTCAGAGAGAGAGAGAGAGCAGGAGGGACAGAGGGAGAGCAAGAGGGAGAAAGAATCTCAATCAGACTCCACACTGAGTGCAGAGCCCCATGTGGGGCTCTATCTCACAACCCTGAGATCAGGACCTGAACCCAAACCAAGAATCAGATGCTTAAACAATTGCACCACCTTGGTTCCCCTGGTCCAAGAAATCTTTGCCAAATCAAAACTCATAAAGTTTCTTCCCTACCATTTCTTCTAAGAGTTTTGTAGTTTTACTCTTAAGTTTAGGTCTTTGATTCATTTTGAGTTAATTTTTGTGTATGGTATAAAGTAAGGTCCAAGTTCATTCTTTTTCATGTGGATATCGTTTCCCAACATTTGTTGAAAAGGCTGTCATTTCCCCATTAAAGGGTCTTGACACCCTTGTTGAAAATCATCTGCCCATATATGCAAGGGTTTACTCTTGACTATTATAGTCCACTGATTAACTGATTACTGAAGCTTTACAATAAGTATTGAAATTGAGAAGGGTGATGGTGGTGCCTGGGTGGCTCAGTCGTTAAGCGTCTGCCTCGGCTCAGGTCATGATCCCAGGGTCCTGGATTGAGCCCCACACCGGGCTCCCTGCTTGGCGGGAAGCCTGCTTCTCCCTCTCCCACTCCCCCTGCTCGTGTTCTCTCCCTCGGTGTGTCTCTCTGTCAAATAAATAAACAAAATCTTAAAAAAAAAAAAGAAATTGAGAAGGGTAAGTCCTCTAGCTTTGTTCTCTTTCAAGACTGTTTTAGCTATATAGAGTCCCTCGAGATTCCATATGAATTTGAGGATGGATTTTTCTATTTCCATAAAAAAACATCACTGAGATTTTGATAAGGATTGCATTGAATCTGTATATCACTTTGTGTATTTTAACAATATTAAGTTTTCCAATCCATGACCAGGTTGTCCATTTGTAGCTTCTTTAATTTCTTTCAGCAATGTTTTGTAGTTTTCAGTGTACCTGTGTACCAAGCATTTCATTCTTTTTCATGCTATCCTAAATGGAATTTTCTTAATTTCCTTTTAGAATTGTTCACTGTGTTGGTGTGCAGAAATGCAACTGATTTTTGTGTGTTGATTTTTTATCCTGCAACTCTGCTGAATTTATCAGTTGTCACAGGTTTTTGTATGGAAAATTTTAGGATTTTCTACATATAAGATCTTATTGTCTATAAGCAGAGATCATTTTGCTTCTTTTTTCCAATTTAGGTGCCTTTTATTTCTTTCTCTTGCCTAATTGCTCTAGCTAGGAATTCCAGTACTATGTTAAATAGAAGTGGTAAATGCAGACATCCCTGTCTTATTCCTGAACTTAAAACAAAAGCCTTTTTTTTTTTAAGATTTATTTGAGAGAGAGCACGCACGCACACGCGTGTGCACAAGGGCAGAGGAAGAGCGAAAGAATGCCAGACCCACCTAGCACAGAACCTGATGCCGGGCTCAATTCCATGACCCTGAGATCACAACCCAAGCCAAAATCAAGAGTCTGACGCCCAACTGAGTGAGCTACCAGGTACCTCTAGAAGAAAAGCTTTTAGTCTTTCCCCACTGAGTATGATGTTAGCTGTGGGCTTTCCATAAGGGTCTTTATTATGTTGAGGTAGTTTTGTTCTGTTCTTAGTTTGTTGAGTGTTTTTGTCATGAAAAAGTGTTGGATTCCCTCAAATGCTTTTCTGTACCAGTTAAAAAGATGAACTTTTTAATAAAAAGTGCTAGGTAGCCATTTTGAAAAAGATAAAATTAGTGCCAGATCTCACTCCATACACAAGAATAAATTCCAAAGGATTAGAGATCTGGATGTAAAAAAAATGAAGCCAGGCATCCATCAACTTAACCAAGTGGCCAAGTAAACATCACTAATGATAAAATGTATTGACATGATGAGCCCCTTGATATGTTCTGTGAAGAAAGAAAGACACATCATTCTTTGTGGTATTTTTACCAAAAATGCGTAAATGCACTTCCATGAGACTACAATGGACAAACCCAAATAGAGGAGATTCTGAAAAATATACAATCAGTACTCTTCAAAAGTGTCAAAGTCATGCAACAAAGAAAAACTGAAGACTATTAGACAATAGAGAAGACTAAATAGAAATAACAACTAAATGCAATGTAGGAACCTGGACAGGATCTTGGACCATTGGTGAAAAAACTGACAGTATTCAAATATGGTCTGTAGTTTAGCTAATAATATTGTACCAGTGTTAGTTTCTTGCTCTTAATAATTATACTACAATTATATAAAATGTTAACATTAGGGGAAATGGGCTGAGGGACATAATTAAACTTGCTATACAACTTTTACAACTTTCCTGTAGGTCTAAAATTAGTTCAAAATAAAAAGTTTTTTTAAGGAAACAGAGCAATAATTATACCATTAAGAGTGATAACCATCAAAAGAACTAAAAGTAGATGTGGTTATGGTTATTTACCAATCCATGCTCTTAGAAGTTAGGCTAGTTCCCTAGAAGAGGAGTTCATGACTGCAAAGGGATACTAAGGTGCTGGTAATGGTCTGTTTCTGGATCTAAGGTGCTGGTTATACAGTTGTTATTTAGTTAGTGAAAATCTGTGGAATTTAAAAAATCTACCACTTTTCAATAAAAAGTATAGTTTTTTAAAAACATGAGTTTAACTCTGGAGAATGGGATTAAAAATATGAAGAAAGCCTTTCTTTTAGAAAATGTTAAAATGGATAACAGCCAATTTTTTTTAACATTTTATTTATTTATTTGACACACAGAGAGAGAGAGAGCACAAGCAGGGGGAGCGGCAGGCAGAGGGAGAGTGAGAAGCAGGCTCTACACTGAGTAGGGAGCCCAATGTGGGACTCGATCCCAGGACCCTGGGATCATGACCTGAGCCAAAGGCAGACGCCTAACCGACTGAGCCACATAGGCATCCCTGGTAACAGCCAAATATTAATACTAGAAGTCAAAAAGACAAACCTGAGACCCTAAGCCCAGAAGAATCCAGAAAGCACAACTGGCCTGCTTTACTTCCTCATCCTTACCCACCTGATCTCCTAGAGCACACTCTTAAGACAAAGAAGAGATAAAACAGGAAGTGTCTTAATGGGGAATATCAGATGCAATAAGATTCACATACAGTAAGCACTAGAAATGTAAACTGTGAGAACTTCTAATACTGGACATAAAAATATTACCAATCATAGACTGGTTACTTAAAATAGATGTAGATTAACTTCGTAAAATTCATCAAAACTGCTTTAGTCACAACACGAAAAATTGCTTCATGTTCTGCCTATTGTTCTAGGAAGCCTAATAAATAACTAGATGATGGGCTGAGGATTATTCTACCCTTGAGGAAGTTAAGATGATAAAAAATAATCAAAAAAGTTTTATGTAAAAGTCAGTCAAATTAATAGTTTTTTTGTTTTCGTTGAAGGCCAATCTGAGTCAAAAACTGTTTCTTTCCAGGGTAAAATACTGGAGTGAATTTCACAGAAACAGGAATAAGTACTAAATAAGTCAGAGAGTTTCAATACTTAGATAGATAGCCAATCTGAGTTCCATTCAGCAGTTTGTCAGAATGCTTCAATATATGCCTAGAGTAAAGGGGAAGAGGAAAAAAAAATCCTTTTCTGCTATCTATTCTACTTTCTACTGCTATCTACAGTACATGAAGATATGTACTATCAATCTTATTTTTAAATACACTTATTTTCTGGGTGCCTGGGTGGCTCAGTTGGTTAAGCGACTGCCTTCGGCTCAGGTCATGATCCTGGAGTCCCGGGATCGAGTCCCATATCGGGCTCCCTGCTCGGCAGGGAGTCTGCTTCTCCCTCTGACCCTCTTCCCTCTCGTGCTCTCTATCTCTCATTCTCTCTCTCTCAAATAAATAAATAAATAAATAAATCTTAAAAAAAAAAAAATAATAAAAATAAATAAATACACTTATTTTCTTGTTGCCTATTCAATTTCCCAGACATAAACTGAACTGGCCACCGCATCTGTGGCTACAAAATACATGGTACTCCTGCTCTGTGACTAACAATAAACACTACCACTAATATTTGCCATCATATTTTTATCCTTCTTACTTTCTGGAAACACTTTTAGCCTTTTTCTCTTCTCTCATCCCCACATCAAGATTTTACATCATTTCATTATATCCATTTTTTCTTTTAGCCTACATATAATTTTTGAATAATTCAAAAGGACATGTGACACATAATATAGACCTTACAATAAAACAAAATTATTTTTGTTACAAAGAAGTTAGGTTAATGCCTTATCTAAGTATGTACTTATTTTTATTCACAGCAAACCCATCAGTATAATAAATTCACAGTTCATAATCATGATTTAACCAATTAACTAAAATACAGCTGAATTTAGGATATCACATACATTACACAGAAACTGTCTATTTTTTAAATTAGTAAACAGTGGGTGCCTGGGTGGCTCAGTTGGTTAAGCAACTGCCTTCAGCTCAGGTCATGATCCTGGAGTCCCGGGATCGAGTCCCGCATCAGGCTCCCTGCTCTGCGGGGAGTCTGCTTCTCCCTCTGACCCTCTTCCCTCTTGTGCTATCTTTCATTCTCTCTCTCTCAAATAAATAAAATAAAATCTTTA
Source organism: Zalophus californianus (assembly GCF_009762305.2). NCBI lineage: Eukaryota > Metazoa > Chordata > Mammalia > Carnivora > Otariidae > Zalophus > Zalophus californianus. The sequence continues at coordinate 97,802,080 of NC_045595.1, forward strand.
AAAAAAATAAATTAGTAAACAGTGATGTAGTGAAAGGATGATCAGTCAAAAACAATGGCTAATTTTCAAGTCACTCACTCACTTGTATTTGGATGAATTCACAACACTCTAGAAAAAAACAGAAACTATACTGGAAAGACCAACTAGGAAGAAGCTATAAAGATTGTTGGGTTCTTCCATGAATGTTAAAGTCCTAAGACAGTATTTTAGAACGGCAATATAGTGAAGTGACTAGCACTAGAGTCATACAGATTCATACACGTTCATACAGATTCATGTTGCATTCTGAATAGCATTCTGCTATTATTGCCTTTCTGATCCCAGTAAAGTAACTTGTGTCCTTATCTGTAAAATGAAAGGCATTAAACCTATGTCATACACTTTGGGGGAGAATTAATTGAGATCCTTATCACATAGTAGGTGTTGGGTAAAGTAAGCCATTATAAATTCATAATGAATACAAAATATTCAGACCGTGGATCTTTATCTTCTTACTTAATCCTAGAAAATATATCATGGTCTTTTACATTTTGCAGATTATGGAGGAATGGCCTTATAAACAGGATTTCATTTTTTTCCATGAGCAGCTTATATCAATAAAATCTCTTATCTTCTTTACTTACTATGATCTCTCTCACATCTCTCTTGGAATTTCTTTGTTCTGAGGGAGAAGTGTTTTGTTTGTAGTGACCCCTTTCTATAAAGTCATTTCCTTAATATTAATTTCACATGTTTTTACTTAGCATTTCAGTTTCTTGAAACTTATTTTATGTCACTTATATCGAGAGGAAATTCAATTGTTTTGAACTCTTTCCCTAAAGCATAACTTTAACTAGTCTACAAAACTAGTAACTCGAAACAGATCTTTCTCAGAGTTGTAGTATCTAATAGTCCTGATTATCCCAAGAATACCACTGGATCTGATACAATAACAATAAAAGAAAATAATTCAATTCAGGAACAGAGAATACTTTAGTACCTATTTTTACAGCAACTGTGATACAGTATGTCTGGGGATAGTATGAATTTAATGGCATGTTTAGTCAGAATGTTAACATCAGCAAAAATTTTACTACTTTTCATACATAATGATGGAATTTTTCACACTGATTTTCAGTTTATGTTTCTTGGAATGCCTGCACAGGTAATATATTCTGTTGCCTGTAAATACAGATTTATCCAACTTAAAAATACATAATCATTATGCTCACAAAATTTTCTACTTATAAAGATTTTACAGCTAAAAATGTATTAATTAGTACAGAATTACTTACCTAACAGGTTTTCCAAATACCAACCTAAAAGTCACTTTATTGATCACCATTTGTTAGTTGTATATGTTCTGAGCTTAACTGCTTATCATCCCTTTCTCTCCTTTGAATAGCATTTAATAAATCCTTCTCTTTTATAGGTAGCTTTATATTACCACCACAATTTCAAGGATGCTGTGAAGAAAAACTTAACAAATTGATTTTTTTTAAGTGTCCACTCTTCCATGAACTATAAAAGAGAAGTGAGTGCTCCCAGTATTTTGGTTTTTTGGTTTTTTTGAAGGCAGCATCTCATTGTATGCTTCTGAGGATGGAGCCTCTAAGAAAGTGGGAATAGGTTTATATAACCACTTTTCTGCTTTTATTTATTGTTAATTTTTATTTTTATTTATCTTTTTATTGAAGTATAGCTGACACACAATGTTACATTAGTTTCAGGTATACACATAGTGATTCCACATCTCTATACACTATGCCACGCCCACGAGTGTAACTACCATCTGCCACCATACCACACTATTATAGTTCCTCTGACCATACTGTCCATGCTGTACCTTCATCCCCATGACTTATAGCTGACACATAATGTTACATTAGTTTCAGGTGTACACATAGTGATTCCACATCTCTATATGCTATGCTACGCCCACCACGAGTATAACTGCCATCTGTCACCATACGACACTATTATAGTTCCTCTGACCATTCTGTCCACGCTGTACCTTCATCCCCATGACTTATTCATTCCACAACTAGAGGCCTGTACCTCCCACCCCCCTTCACAGCTTTTTGCCCAGCCCCCCAGCCCCCTTCTGCTTCTAGTTTTGATTAAACATTTTATGTTGGCAGTTGTGAAATATGTACTATTTTTCCACATTTATAAGTTTGCTATTTTACAATTTGATTTAACTTAACTAGGACTGAATTGGTCACCTTAACAAACTCATTCTTCAGTAACAACATACTTGGCTCTTTTTAAAGTAAAATAGAATCTGTTAAAAATTATTATGTTTTTTAGTGTTAAAAAAAGATTTCTGGTTCTCCAAATACTTTCCTCTATTCTATCTTTCCCTGCGCTTAGAATTCTTTTTTTTTTTTTGAGAGAGTGCACACTTAAGCAGGGGTGGGGTGGGGGGAGGAAAAGGGGGGAGGGTCAGAGGGAGACAGAGAATCTTAAACAGGCTCCATGCCCACCACAGAGCCCTACACAGGCTGGATCTCACAACCCTGAGATCATGACCTGAGTTGAAATCAAGAGTGGGCCGCTTAAATGACTGAGCCACCCAGGCGCCCCTCCCTGCACTTAGAATTTTTGAAGGGCTGAGTTATGTCATGTTCCTTTGTCAACTCAGTGCCTCACACAGTGCCTGTAACATAGTAAGCACTCCATATCTGTCTGCTGAGTGACTCACACAAAGACCAGCTGGTGGGGAGTCACCATCTCTCCTTGCTTATCTGGCTGATGGTTCATATCATCCCTAAGAATAAGGAAGGTTGGGGGTGGGGGTGGGTAAGGGGCTTGAATTTAAAAGAACAGTAAACAGAAATACTAAAGGAGTTGTAAAGTACTGAAAATTAAAAATCTAATTAGATCATTACAGAGTATTCCAATGGGGAAGAAAAGATTTTTAAAAATCCATTTTTTTATAGATTTTATTTATTTATTTGAGAGAGTGAGTGAGAGAGAGAGAGCACACATGGGCAGGGGCAGAGGGAGAGGAGAAGCAGGTTCCCTTGCTGAGCAAGGAACCCCATGCAGGGCTCAATCTCATGACCTGAGCCAAAGGCAGACGCTTAACCGACTGAGCCACTCAAGCGCCCCTGAAATCCACACATTTTAAAAACAAAGATGACTCTGGCTGTAATGCTTAAGCATTAGAGACAAAAAAAGATTAGAAGGAAGGTCAATGGGAAGCTATTACTGTAGGCCACAGAAAAAGAAGGCCCAGACTATGGTAACAGCAGGAACGGAGAGAAAAGGAGAGAAATGGATGTGGACTACTTTTTCGCTTCAGGCACCTCTATCAAGAAAATTCAGATTGCATGGGATGAAGCAAACACTGGTATTCTGTGTAAAAGGGGCATTTAATAAATTTAATCAATGAATTAATGAAAACCAAAACTCAATGAGAATGAGAAGATTAGAGAGAATTCCTAACTGTTCCAAGCAAACCTTCAACAAGGTATGCAGCTCCAGATGAAATTTCCACGCTGCTGCTCACAACTGTCCAGAAACTATGGTGAGCAGGAAAGGTTGCTATAAGACTAAAGACAGGATATGCAGTATTGCTATTCAAAAAAAGGAGGGGGTGCCCAGGTGGCTCAGGCAGTTAAGCATCTGACTCTTCATCTCAGCTCAGGTCTTGATCTCAGGTCATGGGTTTGAGCTCCGCTTCTGGCTCCACACTGGGAGTGGAGCCTACTTAAGGAAAAAAAAAAAAGGAGAAAGGTGATTCTGTCAACCTTCTTGAAGTTAAACATAACTCCAGCCAGGATTCTAGAATCATTACAGAGACAAGTTTGTGAACATAGGAAAGACAGTAACCAACATACACTGTATACTGTCCAGTATAGTGTTAATTAAGGACAAATAATGACAGATTACTGCTCTTGACAGTTACTGAACTGATAGGATTTTTTAATGAAGTATATAAAATTATTTGGTAGGATTTTTTTAAAATGAAGTACATAAAATTATCTGGGTTTTAGGAAGAATTGAAATTGTTAAAGTTCTTATATATTTCTTGTGAAAACTTGGAAATATTTAAGGTGAATAATGCTAAATTAGTTGGATTTCCAACTGTCTGAACGACTTGAGCCAAAGAATTCCTGAGCTGTTTTTTTTATCAACCTTAACAGAGGTCTCTAGCAGAGCAAACCTCTGTTCTTAGCCCTGCCTAGTCAACATTTTAATAAGATTTGCATGAAGGCAATGTCAGCATTATCAAACGTATAGTTTATCAAATCTATGGATATATAAATAAGCCCATAATTATCACATGACCAAATCAGTTTTTTTTTTAAGTCAACAGAATGGAACCAATCTGACAATTTAATTTGGATAAATATAAAGTCCTACCCCCAAAAAAAATTCTATTAAAGAATTGGGAAACATAAACAAAACAACTCAAGAATTTTAGTTGACTACAAAATCAATAATAATGGGTAATGTATATAGCACTTAAATGCCAGGGGCCATTCTAAATGCTTTACATAATATGTGTTCAATCTATTCCTTTTAACAATCCTATGAGACAGGTACTATTATAAACCCCATTTTACAGATGAGAAAACTGTGGCCCAAAAAAATGTTTACATAATTTACTCAAGGTTACCCAGCTGATAAGCTGTAGAGTTAGGATTTAAACTCAGACAGGCTAGCTCCAGAGTTTGTCTTCTTAGCCAGGACATTATTATGAATTGACAGTACAGTGTGGTTGCCAAAGAAGCAAATCTACTCTTAAAGTACATAAAATCAGAGAGGTAACTTATGGTCTTCTCTACCAGTTAATATCTGTGGGTACCACACTTTTAAGAAGAGGATGAACTGAAAAAATCCACAAATAAGCCATCAGTAATGTAAGGAGCCTCAAATCAAAACAATAAAATCACTGGAAGAGGTTAAAGACAGAATATTTTGTCTCAAGAAGAAAGAATTAATGGAATATAATAAGTATCTTCAAATATTTGAAAACCTACTTATGGAAGAGCAGAACTAGAACCTGTGAGGATGGAATTTCTGGTTCAGTAAAGGAAACCATGTACCCAAATACCGTTATGTCCAAATACCTATGCCTCAGAAACTATAGATAACTATGAATCTTCTCTCCAGAAAAATACACAAATACATATAATTCTGTATCCTGTTCCAAGAGTTCACAATCCACTCATGCCCCACTCCTACAGTAAGATGTCTCAGATCAAAATGGAAAGGATTCAAGTATGAAAAGGCAAGTATCTATAATAATCTTTAAAATTCATTACAACTTATAATTCTATGATCTAAAAAACTCAACTCTATGCTTTCTAGTTTCTTCTGAGAGCCATTATGATATATTTTGCAGTAAGAGTCAAAATATGATGACAAAGTCAGAAAAAAAGTGAAGTAAAATTTGCCAAGTGACAATGTAAACTGTGAGTAAATTCTTAGATAGTATGGCTTATTATTTAACCTTCAAAAGAAACATACTTAAGTTTAAAGATTAAAAAATAAGATGCTAACGTGCTACTCAACATCTAGTATAATGCCCAAATTAGAAGTTTCCCTGCTCTGCTAAAAACTTCATTTTAAACTCTCCCTTCTTACCCTTTGTTCTGGGTTAACTGTTAAGATTGACTGACAAAGAAGCAATAGACTAGAAGTCAGAATACTTAGGTTCTCATCCACTACTTTTGTCATGAATTTCATTTTTGCTTAGTTTGTTTCCTCACCGTGTTCTAAAAACTTTCAAATATCTAAAAGGGCTTTAAAAAGCTGTGGTGCAATGTAAAGATCATGCATTTTTTATAAAACATAAATTATCAACAGCAAGAAAACAAAGCCAGTCTTCTTATCATGTTTTAAAGAAAAAAGCAAATGTACATTCACATTTCAATTCCTAATTATAAAAAAACAATCTTTGACTCTTTTAGGGTATCTTTTAGTGTGTAATTTTCATCCACAAATGCTTCTTACATTAAGGATAAACATCTGTACATCCAATTTCAAGTTGTATTGAGAACACACAGCTCAGGCAGCTAAGATTTTTGGCTGCAAGGGAAAAACTTGAAAGTGCCAGTCAGACTACACATTTAAAAAGAATTGGGGAGAAAGTTACATGATCACAGAATGGTAATATGAAGCATTACACACTTGAAAATTCCGCTTTCCCTCTTAAACAACTAGAAATAAAGAGAACTCAAAAGTAAGTTTAATAGGTATTGGGCCTTTATTAAATATAGGTGCCACATTGCTGAAACTGTGACTGTACGGCCAGAAGAGAGCTACAGACACCATGTCTGCCAGTGGACTAGACTCTAGTTCCAGGCACAAGATGTTCTAATAAATAACAAAAGCATCCAGAGCCAGTACACAAGGGTGAGACAATCCCGGGTCTAGACATTTGATTTTTCTCCTGGTGTTACTTGAGAATGGGCACTACTATTAAAGATTTATTACAGTAATAGGATAGTGATAAAGCTTTAGCTAAATTATAGGCAAACCAAGGAAAAGGAAAAGCAACATGCAATGTCCGATCAACAAAATTATTTTATATTTAATTTTGAACACAGACTGGATCAGGATTACACTGTAAAGAGGACAGATGAATAACTTTAACTATATTTATTAGGTGAAGATAATTTCAAATCATTAAGAGAAAAGACGAGTGGCCCAGAAAAAAATCAGGCTATAGAAGTCAAATGAAAATACACAAAACTAAGATTTCGGGGAGGGAGGCAAAGGAAGAGAATGAGTTACTGACTTACTAAAAAGAGAGCAAATAAGTGGGACAGGGAGTCTGAGCCCTCCGAGATAGAATGAGGAAGAGAAACGTATCAAAGGCTCAAAGGGAGCTTCAGCAGTAAATATGAAAAGGGATGAGCCTGTTAACTGTTTCAACAGAAAAAGAGAAACAACAATACGGGGCACTTTTCTGAACCGGCATTCATGGTAGACCATAATAAAAATGCCTAACTCATGCAGAGCACTTAATATGTGGTGAGCTCGGTTCCAAATGCGTTCCACAGACTGGTCCATTTACTCCTCGAAACACCTGGAATAGGCAGTCACTACTATTTCACATATGAAGAAACAGACCACACAATGCAAGATAACACAAGCTGGTACCAGACACTGAGCGCTCATCCGCTTAGCTAAACTGTGTCTCGGACAGATCCTACAAAACCTTTATACTTCTCTGTGGAGAGGGATCTTAGCTCTCTGGAATTTCTCAAAGGTGTATGGGCCCCAAAAGCGATCCTCTACTTTAGAGAAAAGTTCCCTTTTGCGGGATATGAGGTTCTTTCAAAGCGCAGAAAGCTTTCTAACTCTGAAATACACCTGGCAGAGACAGATGGAGGCGTGTGAGTCATGAAAGGCGGAAAAGTCAGAAAACCAGACTTAGAAGCCGTCGTTCTGCCCTGAAGACCTGAACAGACCGAGAAAGTAGAAAGCAGCCCTTCCTCTCTTCCACGAGGCGTGACACGGGGACGCTACCTCCTCACAATTTGCTGTGTGTGTCTGGGGCGGGGGAGGGGGGCTCTCGGGTTTCCGACTCCCCCCCCGCCCCGGCCCCCCGACACTCAGAGGTTACTCGGCCAGGCCTGGGAGAACGCGTGGGAATAAACAGATGGGACTCGCCGTAACGAGGGGGCCCCGAGGCGCAGGGAGGGAAACCTGCCCGGGAACACGAGGGGCCGGGTCCAGAGGCCCTCGGCATGCGGGCCTGCGCCCTCGCCCTGGACCTTACCGCCGCTCCGCTGCAGAGGACGAGGCGGCCACTCAGGGCTGTTCTTCCGAGCCTGGGGCGCGGCTTTGGCGCCGCCACTCCTGTGGCGCCCGCGCTTGGCGGCGGCCGGGTCCCGGCGGACTCACACTGGGGGAAGGGGTGGGCGATCCGCGGCCTGCCCAGCGGAGGCTCTGGAGTTCGAGGCCCTGGGACGCCGGCCGTGCATGCGCCCGCGAGCCTGCCCGAAAAGGAAGGGTCAGAGCGCGCCCGCGTGCAGAGAAGCAGCGGCGGCTGCAACACAGATTACAGGCTGCTTCGTCCGCCCTCACCCAACCCAGCCTCTGCCCCGCTTCCCCCGCGCAAGCTTTGGCGGCGAAGCAGCACGGTGAGCTCCGATTGGCTCTCGGGATGAGTGACGTAAGGCGCCGCTCCCCACGGATTGGCCAGGTCGGCGGTGCGTGCAAGGAGTAAACAAACCCCGCCCCCAGGCTCCCCAAAGAGAGGAGGGGGCGGCGAGGTGAAGGGGCGGGACCTCAAGCGCTCAGCCGTGGTCTCCAGTTGCTCACCGAAGCTTCCCAATGGGTACCCCGAGGTGACTCCAACACTCTGCTCTCCAGCCGCCTGCGGGGCGGGCTGCAGGCCTGAGGCCTAAAATTATAGACACGCCCATTCCCCCCCATCCCTTCCCCTGGGCTTGGATCAGAATCTTGACTTTTCCATCCAACCCCATCCCCCAGGCCCGAAGCAGGAAAACCCCATCTCTCTTGGAAAAAAGGAACTAAGGCGGTTATTTCTGAGTCCCCAGGCCTTTGATGGCTGCCCCCCCTCCCCGGGAGCAGCGAGGAGGAGGAGGGTGGGGACAAGTGACTTTGAGGCCACGTGTGAGGCACCCCGTAATTAATTATTCAGACAATGGCTTACAGACCACTGGGGATGTGGGTTCTTCAATACCCAGGCAAATAGGATCCAAACCAGGCCAGGTCACCATGTCATTTAGAAGCTGAAGAGAAAATTGCGGCCCACACCCCCCAAATACATGTCCATTTTGTTCAAAATTAAAACATTTTGTCAGTGCCTATGTGAAAAATCACGTATGAGCTTACATTCTAGCGGACGGGAAAGAAAATATGCAAAAGAAATAAGCAAAATGTAAACTATCAGATGATAGGTGCTGGGGGAGGGGAATAAGCAGAAAAAGGTGTTTGAGGGGTGGCTTGTATTAAATAGGGGTGCTCTGGGAAGGCGGCAGAAAAGATGCCATTTAAGGAAATATCTAAAGGAGGCGAGGGAAGTGAGAGCACCTTTGGACTTTTCTCCGGGGTGGGGTGGAGAGACAATTTCTGCATAATTGTACATAGATAAACTCCTAGGAGTTCAAGAATGCCAAATGCAGTACTCTTTGGACTGATTCTAAAATGCAAAAGCCCCACTGGAGTGATTACCATGCATTTTCCAGTAACAAATCAATAGTATTTCTTAAGTTTCCACCAGAAATTTTGTTAAAGTTTCAAGTTAACAAGTTCTTTTCAAACACTCTAGGTACAACGAAACAAAAATGGGCAAGACAGAAAAAACCTCCACCCACAAGAAACTCAGTCTAGCAGGAGAAATGGGATTGTAAACTACTTCAGTACAATGTGTAAACAACCATGGTAGACACACAGAGCACTTGGACTAATGGGGGTAAGATGGGTGGATATTAATAAGGAGCTATAACTCTGTCAGGATCTCCTTATCTGTAACAAAAACTCAGTGCTTAATTTTGGAGGAGGGCTTTGGCTGTCAGTGAAACTTTTTTAATAAGTTTCTAAGATGAGAGTCTGAAGACAAAATTAAGTTGAACCATATGAATTGCTAATATTTGGCAATATTCAAGTGGTTCAACTTACTCTCTTGTAGTTAATATGAGGATTTTGCTCTGTAATATACATATAGTAAGTGTTCAATAAAAGATGGCAATTATGATCATTAAATAATAGTTTTTGAAAAAATTGATTTAAAAGTCAATGTTTCATAACACCTTCCAACACCACAAAGTAAAATGGGCAGTGAAAGTTTCAAATTTTCCATATACTGGTTCGATCTAGCTGTGAATTTCCATGACCTAATCAGGGTATGCTGTAAAAGACACTAAATGCTAGTTTCACAGCAGGCCAAGAAATTCAGAATAAGGAACAGCTTGGTTTTGAAGCCAAAAACTGAAAATTCTCCAGAACAGAATAAATTGTCAAGTTGCTTCAGGGAGGAAAATTCATGTAAATCAATTTTTCGTTCCCACTCACAGTTCCAATTTAGCAATTTGCACAACACTCAGCTCTCTTCCTTCTCATTTGCCCATTAAGGGATCCTATTTCCTTTGAAAAGGAAAATAAAGCTTCCACTATCTCCCATACCAGAGAGTAGATGTCTGAAATATGACAGAACACACACTGATTCTGCAAACACTTATTAAGTACTTATTGTATGCCAAGAACAGCGCAAGGCATGGGATATACACATATAAATGCCCAAAGAGCTCCATTCATACGTATTCCTTGTGCTTGGAATAACCTCCCAGTTCACCTACATCTCACCTACATGCGCCTTCTCATCTAAGCTGAGATTATTTTCTTCTGTAAAGCTTCCTCTGATTCCCCATCTCCAGCTCTTTGCCCATCAAACCGCATCTTTTAAACAGATACTACTCATTTAGTATCTGTATCTTGTAAACTCCTTGATATTCTGAGCCATGCCATCCTATTCACCACCCTGCCCTCAGTGCTTAAGAGAAGCTCGGTAAGTTTTTATTGAATGGCACTCTCATCCATAGCCCAGCACAGTTGGAAAGAGGGAAGAAGCATAAATAAATAAAGTCTCTACCTATAAATATGTGGGCCAACAAAGAGAGGGCCACGGAAGACACCAATTTGTTTGTTACAGTTAAACCCGAGGAACTTGCATGTGCTGCCCCCTCTCCCAGCGCTGAAGGCTGCTTTCTGTAGGTGCAGCTAGAGGACTTCTGAACTAGTGCCTCTCAAGCTTTGATGTGCACAGGAATCACTTTGAGATCTTATTAAAATTCAGACTCTGAATCAGTAGGTCTGAGGTGGGGTGTAGAGGCTGCATTTCCAATCAGCTCCCACCTGGTGCTGGTGTTGCCACACTACACTTTTGAGTAACAGGTTCTTAATGACACCTTTTTATTATACAAAAAGATCCGCAGTTGTCTGGACAGTTGCAGATCCGGACTTCATTTTTAAACAGCATCCTGTTTTCACACCTAATCCATCCAGTGACTTGACAAAAGAAATGACACTTAATACAAAAATGTGTTAAATCGAGGCCTTGTCTTCCAGAGACTGTCCTCTATGCCTTGGAATTTCCTCAGCCAGGGACACAACCTTCTCCTGAATTCATTTCTGGAATGATTTAGCTGGTTAGGCCAGGGGAAGGATTTCACAGTCACCCTTAATAAAACTAATCTCTTCCTAATATCAAACCTAAAATCTTTTTATGATTTATATTCTAAAAATAAATTCTAAAAATATAAATGTGAAGTATAAGGAATAATGATGGGGCACCTGGGTGGCTCAGTTGTTGAGCATCTGCCTTCGGCTCAGGTCATGATCCCAGGGTCCTGGGCTCGAGCCCCGCATCGGGCTCCCTGCTCCACGGGAAGCCTGCTGCTCCCTCTCCCACTTCCCCTGCTTGTGTTCCCTCTCTCGCTGTGTTTCTCTGTCAAATAAATAAATAAAATCTTAAAAAAAAAAGGAATAATGATAAATCCTCATGTACCAGCTTAAGAAATAGATTATTAACATCACTGGAAGTCTTGTGTGTGCCTCCCCATAATAACCCTATCCTGAATTACAATCTTCTTGGTTTTCTTGACAACTCCAAGCAATATATTGTTTAGTTTTGCATGTTTTTGAGCTACATATATCTGGGGTCAAACTATTACTCATCTGTAAATTATTATTATTATTGGCTCATTTTGTTTGAGTCATCTGTCTTGATGTAATTCATTTTCACTGACGTAAAAAATAACAAAATTTATATAATCCATTCTTACTGATAGATATTTGGGTTTTTTTTCTATTCTACTGTTATGAATTTACTTGTACACCTCTCCTTTGTAGATGTGAAAGTTTTCATAGGGTTTTGGTTATGTACTGGGGTGAGAGTCAAAATATTTAACGACTGGTAATACACAAATCTTTGCTTGTTCTCCTTCCCCACTCCCCGCTCTGAGACAGATTCTTCTGCACAGGTGGTTTATTTTGGGAAATGATTCCAAGGAACAGGAGTAGGGGCTGGGAAGCTTGAAACATGAAGGAGGAAAAGCCAATCCAAGCTAGTTTCTGAGATGATCACCTGCTCGAGGCCACTGAAGCTTGACGGAGCAGGAGACTGCAAGTTGCTGTGAAGAATACCCTTCAGAATCGTCCACGTGAGGAACTGAAGAGGAGCATGTTTATACACTGGCTCTCTTCCCCATTGTTTAAAAGTTGCACCATAGGGTGTTAGGTCTCTAGCACCTCCTGGTTTGATCATGGGTGACAATGACGGACTGGATTCGAATCAGTTCCAAGCTGGGAGGTAGAGAAATCCCAGCCCAGAAAACAGGAGTTATGGTGATGCAAGATGCTGTCCACAGGTTATACCTGGGCTGGTGACTGCTGCAACAACTGGGATCAGAAGGTGAGCCACGAGGATGTGAAGTGGACCAAAAAATGACCAAAACTGATATAAGTAAGCAAATAAATAATAAATGGAGGATAAGAAACAGCTCTTCCTTATGGTAGAATTCCAATGAATAAATGTAAAGAAATACTGTAAATAGAAAATCACCATTATTAGGCAAACAGTGCAGGAGTGATGGCTGCCAGCAAGAACTAACCACAGATGCTCAAACTAGTGAGTGAAAGTGTGATGGGAAACAGGATATTTACATTGGTCTAAAACTATCTCCTCACAATCTGCTTATTAGTTACAAATGGGCAAACAGTAACCTTATGGTGGAAAAATTTGGCAGATACCACCTTAATCAAATGATCAAGGTTAACATCATCAATAAGAAGACATACTGATGTGTCTTCCTGATAGAATGCACTGAGAAGGCCACATCCCTTCTGCAGCATTGTAACAAAAATTTAGAACCTTAACCTAATCACAAGAAAATATCAGACCATCCCAAATTGAGGGACATTCTACAAAGTAACTGCCAGTACTCTTTAAAAATGTCAAGAAAAGGGGCGCCTGGGTGGCTCAGTCGTTGAGCATCTGCCTTCGGCTCAGGTCATGATCCCAGGGTCCTGGGATCGAGCCCCGCATCGGGCTCTCTGCTCAGCAGGAAGCCTGCTTCTCCCTCTCCCACTACCCCCTGCTTGTGTTCCCTCTCTCGCTGTGTCTCTCTGTCAAATAAATAAAATCTTAAAAAAAAAAAGTCAAGAAAAAAAGAGACTGAGGAACTGTCAGATTGGAGGAGACTAAGGAGACATGAAAATAAATGCAATGTGGGGTCCTTGATTAAATCCTGAGCCAGAAAAAGGACAGTAGTTGGAAAATTGACAAGATCCTACTAAGGTCTGTAGATTAGTTAATCCTCTTATATCAATGTGAATTCCCTGGTTTAGGTGATTATATTATGGTTATGTTAGATGTTAATTAGGGGAAGCTGGGGGGGTGGGGGGATGGGTTAGCCTGGTGATGGGTATTAAAGAGGGCACGTTCTGCGTGGAGCACTGGGTGTTACACACAAACAATGAATCATGGAACACCACATCAAAAACTAATGATGTAATGTATGGTGATTAACATAACAATAAAAATTTAAAGGAAAAAAAAGAAGAAGAAGAAGAAGACAGTAGGAAGGAAAAAATGAAGGGGGGGGAATCGGAGGGGGAGACGAACCGTGAGAGGCTATGGACTCTGGGAAACAAACTGAGGGTTTTGGGGGGGGTGGGTATTAAAGAGGCACGTTCTGCATGGAGCACTGGGTGTTATACGCAAACAATGAATCATGGAACACTACATCAAAAACTAATGATGTAATGTATGGTGATTAACATAACATAATAAAATTAAATTAAAAAAAATTAGGGGAAGCTGGGTGCTGAGGGGAACTCTGTGCCATTTTCACAACTGTTAAGTCTAAAATTATTTCAAAATAAAAAGCTAAAAAACTAAATACTGCGGGATCTTATTAAAATACTAAAATACTGAATCTGATTTAGAAGATCTGAAACGAGGCCTGAAATTCTGCTTTTCTGAAAAGTACTTTGGTGGCATTGAGGCTATTGGTCCCAACAACCTGAGACTTTTCTTCCTCCCACTGTGTTGAAGTGAAACTGACATGTAATAAACTGTGCAAAAGGTAAATAATTTTGTGAGTTTGGGCATATGTATACACCCATGAAACCATTGCCATAATTAAGATAATGAATTTATTGTTGAGAGTCCATTTTACGTGGCTCTCTCATTTCTGCTTATCTTGCAAGCAGAGGCACTGAGGCCTTTGTTGCCAAATATGTGTCTCCCGCCAGAGTAGAGGGCAGTTTTGTTTACTGTCCAATATAATAAAGTAATTTCCTCTGAAGCAAGCATCAGACACATATACTTGCAGCCCATTACAAAAGACAAGTTTCCTAAGCTTGAGATTCCTCCGCTGTACCACAGACTCACTGCGTGCACAGCATCAATCTGGACTGCTTCATGGGGGAGTTGAGAAGCACAGGAAACCAATGCAAATATGAAGATTGTGATGTTTGCTATGCCTATGAGTAATAAAGTCCTTAATCTCTGACCCAGGAGTCTCCTATCTTCTGCCAATATCCATGGAACTGTGGGAGGCTAACTTCTTAGTTTCCAAGTAGAGTCAAATTTCAAACTCTTCTCAGTTCTTGACAGTGTTTGGTGATGAACCTGAGATGCTGACAGAGACAGGACTTTCTAGGAGAGACAGGACCAGAGCCTTATGGACTGTGTTAGAGGATATGAGAACTGCCTGGGATCCAGTAGCTAAGATTCTTGCCCTAATGGGGGGTGAGGGGGAAGGGGATTTAGCAAAGCCAATGTATCCGCCCTACAATCTCCACCTCTTGATGGGTTGTTTCTTTTTCTAAGTAGCAAAAAATCCAGTATTACTCCCTACCATCCCCATTTTTTTCCTTCAATTTTTTACAGTTGCAAAATTCTTTAAAAGTATTGCTATAAAATGAATTTCAGAAAAGCCATCTCCACGTATCTCCATGATGCCCGCCTTCCTTATCCTCTTTAGACTAATATTACTTTGACCTAAAATAAAATTAAAAGAAAACCCCTCTTTTCCTTCTAATAAGTGAATGTTTATCATCCTTCAAATTTCCTACTTTGGAATGATACCATTCCTCACTACAGTCAGGGAATGGAATCCAGACTGACTGAATCCTTCACCATCCAGATGTTGCTGCTGTGCATGTGTGCAAACCAAAGCAATGAACAGAGAAATGCTAAATAGAAATGGCCTTAATACGTAATATGTATAGAAAAAATCATTTACTGTTTCATTGTAGTTTCCCAAATAATTTTAGATAATTTTCAGAAGGGATTTTTAACAACTGCTAGGTTAATTCTATCATGTTAGTATTTGAAATAATTTTTCCTCGTTATTTAAAATCTAAGTATTTAAAAATACAGTATACTTTCACAACAAATTGTATCATTTTTCCTACCACAAAGAATTGACCCTCTTCTCTGGTAATTTCCCTTGTGCAAGAATGTACAATATGAATGATAAGCCTAATAGGATCTAAAGAGGCAGGGCTACAGAAAACCTTTCTTCTCTAACCATATTTAGCTCAAATTTATCTTGTAGCTACCACATGCTTATTTCTCTGTGACCTTCTTTTTTATTTTTTTAAGATTTTATTTTTAAGTAATCTTTATACCCAACGTGGGGCTCAAGCTCACAACCCTGAGATCAAGAGTTGCATGCTCTACCAACTGAACCAGCCAGGTGCCCCAATTCCTCTGTGACCTTCTTATGTGCAGAAACCAAAACAGGAAATAGTATTAAATAAGAATTTCCAGGTGAAATTAAAAAATAAATCCAAAAATAAAGTAGAAAAACGTTAAGGGAAAAATTCACATACCCATTTCTATTGCTGTGCATCTTAGACTGTATTTGTAGATCTCAACATTGATTTATTAGGTTCTCAATGACGATCTAATAAAACTATGAAATTTGTAAAGAACATCAGAGAAATAAGATTATGAATTTGCCAATGCATATGAACTAGAAAATATATTAACTGTCTTGCACGAATAGGAAAATTTCAAATTATTTTTCCACAAAATCATTCTGAAACACAAGTCAGCTTATTTTAAAAAGAGATTACAAACATTATGATAGCTATGGACAAAATACGTATTTGTACACCCTACTTAACATTCTAGGTAAAAGTATCTTTGAAACTTTTTTGCTGTTATACAGTATTAGTACTATACTACATAATAAGTACAGAGGGAATGTGAGAACTCTTCTGCTCAGTACATTATAAAATCACATTCAAGTGCTGTATACACTTTGCCTAGAAGGATTTAGAAATGCTACTTGATGAATTCTTAAGTCACCGTACTGATTTTAAAAGTTTTTTAAAAAGATATTCATGTAAAGATATGGCTCATTTAGCAAACACCCCAATTAGCAAATGGACATGAACAGACATTTCACTGAAGAGGATAAACAGATGGCAAAAAAAACACATGGAAAGATGTTAAACATCATTATTATTTAGGGAAATGCAAATTAAACCACAATGAGAAAACTTCACACCTATCACACTAGCTAAATAAAAAATTGTGATATCAAATGCTGGTGAGGATATGGAGAAACTAGATCACGCATACACTGCTGGTTGTAATGTAAAATGGTACAGCTACTCTGGAACAGTTTCAGAGTTTCTTGTGACGATATGGCTCATTTAAATTGAAACCTTGCATCATTTATTTTCTAAATAGTATAGATATCTATACAGACAGCCATTTTATTTTAATAAACCACATTTATAATAAAGGGGGGAAAGGCAGTAGAAATAGCATACAGAAAATTTCAGAAGTATCTGATTCTTCAGGTTCCTGTCTCTAACATTCCCACTCCCAAGATCATTCCTGCATTACCCTAAGGGCAAGGGTCCCATGGGAATATGGTGACAATATAGCCAGTGACTTAGAACCAGTGCTGGTACCAAAATATCTATGGCTATGAGGCTCCAAAACTTAAAAACAAACAAGGATCACCTACTTGACTTCCTTGGGGTTACCATTTTGACTGGTTTGAACCAGATGACCTGGCATTGGGTATGCAAAAAGATGATTCTGGGGTCAGGTAGGTCCAGAGTATATTTTAATTCTAACTGAGAACCATGATCTAGATTTCCCAAAGGAATTCAGAGTCCTTTGGGGTAGATTCAAGCCTTCTAGGCTATGTCTGGATGACTCTAGAATCACTTCAAGTTGAAGAATTCCAGGGTCCTCTCTTCGGAGAATTATAAAATTCTTGCCAAACTCCTGGGTTAGATTATTTTTCAATGAAGACTGGTCCCCAGTAAAAGTCCTCTGCAGAAGGGGATGTTTCTGAAGTTACTTCCCTCTAACATCAGAGGGTTTGGCATTCTTAAGATTCAATCTGTGAGCTGTCTGCAGTCAAATACACAAAACTGGTGAATGGAAAGCCTTCAACTGTACCTTAGAAAGTTGATATAGTTATGTGTATTTATAGATGTGTATCTCTATACAAACACATATGGAAATACATAAACATATGAAGAATTTAAAAATAAACAGTAGGAGGATTCTAGCTCTCATAAGCTGACCATTGAACAACATGTGGGTTAGGAGTGCCGACCCCCCGCACAAAGATCTGTATATGATTTTTGACTCCCCAAAAACTTTACTAATAGCCTATTGTTGACCAGAATCTTTACTGATAATACAAACAATTAACACATAGTCTGTATGTTATAGGCATTATACACTGTATTCTTACAGTAAAGTAAGCTAGAGAAAAGGAAATGTTATTAAGAAAATCATAAGGAAAATACATTCACAGTATGGTACATATATTTATGGAAAAAATCTGCATATAAGTGGACCTGCACAGTTCATACCCATGTTGTTCAAGGGTCAACTGTTGTCCTTCTTAATCCAACAAAATATATTTTACTTGCAACAAATATAAGCTGTTCCTTACCAACAAATGTATATAAATCAGGGATAAAATACATATGCAAAAAAAGTTGCACTTATAAAGTAAAAATTCACCGTATCAATAGGAAGGCACACAGTTAAGTTCTGTGGAAGCAGACATGGTTTCTGCTTTTTTTTCTTAGATTGTATTTATATGAGAGAGAGAGAGAGAGAGAGAGAGAGAGAGCATGAGAGGGGGGAGGGTCAGAGGGAGAAGCAGACTCCCCACTGAGCAGGGAGCCCGATGCAGACTTGAACCTGGGACTCGAGGATCATGACCTAAGCCGATGGCAGTCGCTTCACCAACTGAGCCACTGACGCACCCGACATGGTTTCTGCTTTTGCGGAACTTCCAGTTTGATGGGAATCTTACACAGAGGCAGATAAAAGAGAGTGATCATCTCTTTTGTTCAGAGATGAAAAGGAAGCAAAAAGGCAGATAAAATCAAGATGCTCTGCAGACTACATTAATCCTATACTGAAGTCATAAACCCACTCATTAAGACCACAGAGGATGCAGGAATGGGGACAGGGGTGAGTGAGTAAAAACAGCAGAAGACAATTACAACATAAGATTTTTCTTTTTTTTGCCTCATTAACCAGTAAAGTAGAAACCCTATTTATTTTAAGATACAACCACCTCTTTTTGCTAACTACCATTTCCTAAGGTAAAATGAGGCAGAGAGAAAAGGAGCATGATAGACACACTACATTTGCTGAGTCTTCAATTTTCTTCTAAGATTGTGTATTAGTGGTTCTCAACTGGGGGTGATACTGCCTCCTGGGGTCCATTTGGCAGTGCTAGGAAACATTTTTAACCACAACAACTAGGGGGATGCTACTGGTAGCTAGCAGGTAAAGAGCTGCCAAATACCCTATAATGCACAGTACAACAACCCAAGACAAAGAATTACCTGTCCCAAATGTCAATAATGCTGAGATTGAGAAACCGTATTATGGTGGGATATAAAACAATTAAAAATCAGTAAGTCTAGGTATGAAAGCATTTAGTACCACTTTAAGAAGGATTGTACAGAAACATTCTCCTACTTAAAAAGATAGCTACAGACCTCCTAAAAATATCTGATTGATCCATAATGGGAAAATAAAACATGCTGAGAAATGTTAGCACAAATTTTTTTAAACTGCAAATATTTTAAACTGCAAATATGCAAATATTAGCATATAAATGAAAATAAACTTGGAGGATGGAAACGATAAATTTTTTTGCTCAACTGATTTTGAATGTCAACTGTTTCTACAACCACAAAAGCAAATGTGGTCACGTTTCTGATTCAGGTCAAATATGGCAAAAGATCTACTAAATTGTGTCACTAAAAAACAGCCAGACGTAGTAAAAATAAAAGATTAATTCTAGACTAACAGAAGAAAAAATTAGCCACTGATTTTTGAGGAGATGCTCAATTCCGATGAGACATGTTCACAATTACTTTTTCACATTATCTAAAAGGTATTTATCCTTTATTTTGTGGTTGATGAAAGAGAATATGAAAAAGAAATGAGCTAACAAATTCTTAAGTATTAATAATATTACAATTCAGTATATCCTAACACAGAGACAGTTCTTTACTATGAAATTATACCCACTGAGAAGCAGAATCTGTAAGAAACAGTAAAACAATGGAGCAGCTTGCGTGTGATCTGATTTTGATAAAACGGCCTATAATTGGTCACTAAGCTTTGTAAAGGGACATAAGAAAAATGAAAAGAATAAAAAGAAGAATATTATCTACATAATGGAATCTGACTTTTTACAGTAAACAAAATACCTCCACTTCACAAAAATATTTCCAAATCTTAATTAATGGAGTTAATGATACTATATATTGGCTATTATGATTCCATCAAAAACTTTAATACTTCAAGAAGACAAAGTTCACTGAAATGGAATTTGTAGAAATGCAGTGTGACACCTAGTTCTATCATATCTGTCACTGAAATGGACATATATGATGGCAACAACAAAATTCCCTGTAACAGTCACTTTTGAAGTTACATTAGCACTTAACAACTAGCTCTGTAACAGTAGGCCTTTATATAAAAAAGCCCAAATAAGAGGGAAATAAATTCATTATTGCTACAAATTGAAATGGAACCTAGCCCAAGTGGAGGAGGGAGGGGCAAATAACATAAGAACAAGCTGGAGGGTAGTCTACTGCCATAGGACAGTTTTACATGGGGCCTGAAGCTACTCACAACTCTTGATTCTTTTACATTTGTTTCTATCAGGAAAGTCTGAGAATGTGGAACTGTCCCTGCTCCTCTCTGTGGAGCTCTGGCCCAGTAACTGTAGGGCAATCATTTGCACGAATACACTCCCATTACCTCTGTCAGCTACCCACTGCTCCTATCTCACAGAAATGAATAGATTGAACGGAAGTAAAAGATACCTGGATAAGTGAAATACCCCAATGAAGACAATTCTTATGTCACCAATGAATTAGGGCATTTTCTTCAAATTAAGCTCTGTCAATTAGGCACTTAATAAAAGCAAAAGATATTTATGCAAGCATTTCAACAACAAAGATAAAGAACAGGAAGAGCAAAGCAAGATTTATATCCACTACCCGCATTTTGTAAAAAATGGGATGTTACACTCTAGCCAGAAGTTTTTGAAAGAAATCCTTTTCTTTCAAATATTTGAGAAAGAAAATATTTTCTTTTTCCTTATGAATCATTACCCTCTGTAGTTTCATTCACTAAAGTTATTTTTTCAATACAAAAAGAATGCTCAGATTTTGGTGAAAACAAGGAAAAACTAAGGCAGTGTCTTTAAGCCCAATAAAGGAAAGAAATGACTAACAATAAGCCTATGTGAGCCTATATCGAGCTCATATTTGGATATAGTATTGAACAATTATGGCTTTAAATATAAAATATTAATGTTGCAAAATTCCACATTTCCTCAGTGAGTCTTTCTTTCTAGCTATGTGAACTTCATATAGCCCATTTAATTTTAAAGAATTAAAGGAACACTTGTTAATTTTGGAACAAAACATGAATGATGCTTGACCCAGAACTATTAACTCAGATAGTAAACAATTACGTTCGTATGTATCGCTGACCGAGTATAAAAAGGAGGAAGACCCACAGCTGTCAAAATATGGCTGGAAATGGCGAACGTCCTTTGGAATTTGCTACAAAACAGAAGATACAAAGTTTTGAGGTACTGTTGCCTTACAATCTTACCAAGGTTTAGATTTTAAAATGAGGGATTTTTTGTTTTGTTTCGTATTCAAAAAAGCAATGTTTTTTCTCTCAGGTTGCAGAGCTCATCTGAAATCTTCTCAGTCATTGTCGTATTGGTTATTATCCCTGAGCTGTGTCTCATCTGCGTGTCGTATCAACTAGCCGTATATGGTTTCAGTCGTTCCAGTTAGAGCTACATCTTGTTATACCAATTCATGGAGCGTTTCACTGCTTTGACCCAGTTTTCCATACTCATTTCATATTCTTGCCATTTCTTTTGTGGCTTGAAAACCACTTCACTTTGCCTCAGTTTCTTTAGTTCCTCCTTGTCAGTCCAAAACCCTATAGATAGAAAAAATTACTCTCAAATTTTAAGGCAGAGAAGGAGTCCATAAAGTTTATCCACAAACCTACGCAAACAGGTGCACAGGTAAACAACTGTTTTAAAACACAATTTAAAATATTTTAGTGCTTTTGAATTTTGTTAGATTGACTATCCATGGGAATAAATACACCAGGATTTTAAAATCATTTGGTTTCTATCAGCTTTATTTCTGTGTGGCAGGACACCAAACCATTTCTAGACCAACCTCTCCCTATCATCATTCAATTTCGTGACTTTCTATGAAGAAAAGAAAACAAGTAAGAAGTTGTGTATTTTCGTTTTACATAACTAAAAAGAAAACAAAGATAAATTAGGATTTTTGTCATATATCTTGAGGTAAGAGGCAACTCCCTGGGATATGCATATATTCAAAAGTGGGACTGCATATAATTAGTTTCTATTTCAAACTATTGTATCTCACACAAGTTATTTAAATCCCACTTCATGATTATATTGTTCTTCACAAAGAGGATCATGTGATTTATAATAAAAAGCAGCAAGAAAACACATTTATAACTATGACCATAAGTAGTCTGAAATGGCCGAGGTGTCTTATTAATTAACCTGGTATAGTTCACTTACTCTGAAGTACTAACACAGTTGACAAGTCTTCTTGAAGGATATTTTCTCTTACCAATAAAGCGGACACAAAATTCCTTCCTCTCAAATTTTCTATCAGACCACTTTCTTTCTAACTAAGTCAGCATTTTAGACTCATCTATATTCAAAGATATTAATTTATAGATGTTATTAAGACTAAAAATAGTTTTTATTAGTATACTAAAGTTAGACAAGTCTAGTCATGAAAATAAGCATGTTCTTAAAATCCTTATTTCCAGAATTATTTACTCGTTAAGACATACATTTTTTTTTTAAGATTTTATTTATTTATTTGACAGAGAGAGACACAGTGAGAGAAGGAACACAAGCAAGGGGAGTGGGAGAGGGAGAAGCAGGCTTCCCGCGGAGCAGGGAGCCTCATGTGGGGTTCGATCCCAGGACCCTGGGACCATGACCTGAGCCGAAGGCAGACATTTAATGACTGAGTCACCCAGGCGCCCCAACATACATTTTTTTTTTTTTGAAGATTGATTGATTTAGAGTGTGAGCTGGGGGAAGGGAAGAGGGAGAAGGAGAGGGAGAATCTTAAGCACTCTGCACTGAGCACAGAGCCCAACACAGGACTCGATCTCACAACCCTGAAATCATGACCTGAACTGAAATCATTAAGAATCAGATGCTTAACCGACTGAGCCATCCAGGCACTCCAGGACATACATATTTTTTCAAGTAATTTTATTAAGTATGTATCAGATAGACTCATTTCCTGGGTGAATTTTGAAAATACAGAGGATGTGCATAGCCTTCAAGTCTCAGATTCCTTAAAGAGAAGCAAGTCAACCAGAAATCTCAGCTTTTCTGAGACGGTAAAACTGCTCCCTGTAGTTAGTGAAGTCTCTGTATTAAAAAGGTTTGAAATTAAGTATAGCTATGATGAAATAGCTAAAGCTCAAGCCACTGTGTTATGTTTAAGAATAATCTGTCATATGGGGGCGCCTGGGTGGCTCAGTCGCTTAAGCCATCTCCCTTTGGCTCAGGTCATGATCTCAGGGTCCTGGGATCAAGCATCAGCCTCCCTGATCAGCGGGGAGCCTGCTTCTCCTTCTCCCTCTGCTGCTCCCCCTGCTTGTGCTCTCTTGCTCTCTCTGTCAAATAAATAAATAAAATCTTAAAAAAAAATAATCTGTACGTGTTTGTTATTTAAAGTATTTAAAATGTTCAAGAGAATCTGACATATTTAGTCTTATAAGCTGAAAAGGCACAGAAAAATTTGATCTACTTTATAAACAATATCAGAATGTTTATGAGCATTTGATTTACTGCAAATATAAGCTTAATTTATTCATTTTGCAAGAGTTGTTTAAGTACCTGAGAAGATTTTCTTTGTTACACTTCTAAGCTTGCTCAGTTAGGCATATGAAATTACTAAAAAGAAAGTCAATTGTATTAAATGTGTATTAGTTGAAATATACAAAGGAATTTAACTAAATTTGTAAATGGAAATGATTATTTAAGGGAAAGTTATTTTCTTCAACTTGAATTAATCACACATTAATCAAAGAACAAATGAAAGTGATTGTTTCAATTTTATTCAAAGTTAACAGATTTTTAGTAGAATAAAGTTTAAGTTGAACTTAACAAGATTTCAAACTTTTTGGATTTGTAACTTTAAAATGCTACATATTAGCCTAAAACTTTTAACTGCAAAATATCCTGTTTTGTACATTCTTCCCTTCCATACAGGAATGTATTAAATAATCCCAATGCCCCACATCAGCATCCTGCTTCCTAGGGAACCCTCTAACTGGCCTCCTGGAGTCCATTCTTCACCCTCCCAACTAATCCTCTCACTAATTGCCAAAGTGGTCTGTTCAAATATAGATCTATCCATGTCCCTCCCCTGCCTAAAATTCTTCAGTGGCTCTCCAGTGCCTTCACGATTAAGTTCAAACCCCTCTGTATGAGGAGTCTACCACAACTGGACCTCTGTTCCTCTCCAGCCGTTCCTCTTGCTCTTCCCCTATCAGCACTTACTGTAATGGGCTGGGACATTTGCACAAGCTGCTTTCTTTATTGGACCACTCACCTCTTAGGACTCCTTACCGCCTCTCCTGGCTGTCTGCTAACTCCTTCAAAACTGAGCCTCCTCTGGGAAGCCTGCACCACTTGCTTAAAGCTATGGCTGTTCGCTGGGTTTATCACACAGGTATAATAATTGGTTGACTTGTCTGGCTGTAACTAGAGACTCCCATAGCAGGGACTATGTCTTTTTTTTAAAATTATTATGTTATGTTAATCACCACACATTACATCATTAGTTTTTGATGTAGTGTTCCATGATTCCTTGTTTGCATGTAACACCCAGTGCTCCATTCAGTACTTGCCCTCTTTAATACCCATCACCAGGCTAACCCATCCCCCCAGCTCCCTCCCTCTAGAGCCCTCAGTTTGTTTCTCAGAGTCCACAGTCTCTCATGGTTCGTCTGGGACTATGTCTTTTAAACTCTTTATTCCCAGCAGTGACGGTCATGTAGCAGGTACTCAACAAATTTTCAATATGTAAAAGAATGGAGTGGTTTCTAATGCCAAAGAAAAGCCTATCTACTCAGGAAGTTTACCCAGAGACTTTCCCTTCGCTGAAGACAGAGCAGTTGAAAATTAGTTTCCCTTGCCTCGTAATTCTGACTGAAGGAGTGAAGTGAGGAGGGTGGCGGTGGGAGGGGGAAGACCCATCCATAGAAGAGGTCAAATGAGTATTTTGTGAGTTATGTGCATATGTGTATGGAGGTTAATGGACACCAAGGTTTTCCAGACCCGCTCTATAATTCTGTGAATTGGGAAGAGAAATGCTACTGGCAAGAAATGGCTTTCAAGACAGTTCTCGCTTTTATAAAATCCACACATACCAACAGCAAGGCCAGCTAGAAAAGCTGCACCAAGGCAGGACATGTCTAAGTTGATGGGTCTCTCTATATTCACATTAATCAGGTCTGAAGTCATCTGCATAACAAAATTGTTCTTACAAACTCCTCCATCTGCCCTGTAGGGAGCAAGATATTTGAGATAAATTATTCCAACAGAAGCATAAAAACATTATTAATTTTTTTAAAAGGGCCACATATATTTTTTAGATTCTTGATTTTATTTTTTTAAGTTCAACTTTTTAATTCCAAAATTATATCACTTCCCATTGACCTGAAGATAAAGTTACTCACTAGGTAATCTTCAAACACTTTTCCTTATCCCTGACATCAATCTTCCCACCCGCCCTGCTTGTCCTAAGACTAGTTCAAAACAGGCCAAGTAAACTAAGCCAACATAAAAATTCATTTGGACATACCAGCAAAGAAAATTTGATGCTTCCATGCCAAAAGGACAGCCACAGATCCAAAAAAGAGATTTTAAAGATGTTTATAATATACAAACGTATAATAGGATCCTCCTAAATTCTATATTGTGTTATATTCTCCATATCCAAAATTAGCTTTCCTTTTCTTTCCAAATTCCTAGGACCAAGAATTTTGTTGCAAAGAAACTAGGCATAATGTATTTTTTAAATCCTGAATAATCATAATGATGAAAATACTAATAGCGGTTACCACTCACTTCCAATTTCTAATTAAATCTATTGAAAACAAAGTTTACGTACCGGACTTTTGTCACAGGGATATGGATCTCTTTCTGCATCAACTCATATAACTGTTTGTTTCTAGTAAAAAAGTCAAGATAACTATTTAGAGAAAACTCTCTATTTTTTCCAGTCTAGAAAAATAAAAACTATGGTTTTATTTATATGGTATATAAAATATACAAAAGAGAACATTAAACCAATATATTCAAATATATTATGCTAACTGGAAGTCAATAATAAATGCTCAAACAAGCAAGAGGTTTCGGGCCTTGTACTTTTCACTTGATAAAAGGAAGCATATTTTTCATTTAGAAATAAATTTAATCTATTATTCTTCCTACAAATAAAAATTTAAAGCAAGCATTCATTTAATAGAAAGCTATTAAGATGATATGACATGAATAACATCTAATAGAATTCATCAAATATAAAAATAATCATTTTGTAATCACATTTTTATTTTAAATGTTCCAAATGTTCCATATTCATGATAGCCACATTCTTAATTTTAATAAACTACAACTGTGCCATAATAAAAAGACCACAGGGAAATATACAAAAAGAGTAATTCTGGTGATTCAATCTTTGAGTATAATGGAAGCATTATTAATTAGAATAATTAGAATTCTCCTTTATCAGTAAGGAAACAAAAACCTTTGAAAGTCTCCTTTATCAGTAAGGATACAAAAATCTCTGAAAGTCCAAATTTTAAATCTTTTATGCCTAAGAAATTAGATACAGTCAACCCTTGAATAACACAGGGTGTACGGATACTAACCCACCACAAAATCAAAAATCTGTGTGTAAATTTTGACTCCCCCCAAACTTAACTACTAATAGCTTACCGTTGGCAGGAAGTCTTACTGATAACAGTCAATTAACACATATTTTGTATGTTATATGTATTTTATACTTTATTCTTACAATAAAGTAAGCTAGAGAATGAAAATGTTATTAAGAAAATCACAAGGAAGAGAAAATATATTTATTTACAGTACTGTACTGTATCTACTGAAAAAAATTCACGTGTAAGTGGACTTGCACAGTTCAAACCCATGGTGTTCAAGGGCTAACTGTATTTTTAAAAATCATCTATTTTCAGATATCAAATGTAAATGGTACCGGTACTATCACATATAAAAAAGAGATGCTGGGGCGCCTGGGTGGCTCAGTCAGTTAAGCGTCTGCCTTCAGCTCAGGCCATGATCCCAGGGTACTGGGATCGAGTCCCACATCAGGCTCCTTGCTCGGTGGGAAGCCTGCTTCTCCCTCTGCCTGCCACTTTCCCTGCTTGTGCATGCTCTCTCTCTCTGATAAATAAATAAAATCTTAAAAAAAAAAAAAGAAATGCTAAGGAAATTAGCAATAAAAGCAGATTATGTCATAAACAGTATGAATTTAAAGGTATAAACACTCAGTTAAAATTAATAAATTTCATAATTTAGTTTAGCAGAAATTAATAGAAGGAAATGGCAATACTGTATGGGGAAGGGAGAGTTTAGGGCAGGTTTTGGTACCTGAAAGCTATTGACTCCAATATTGCTCGTACGAGATGGTATTTATTGGTGGAAGCCTTCAAACCCATAAAAGAGGCACATGCACAGGGGTCATTTAATGGAGCCTAAAGAAAGAGAAAGGAAAAATTTTTATTATTGTTCTGAATTATATGCATAGACTTGAAGGCATATTATGCAAAAAAGACATTGCCATGGTAGAAAAAAAGAATGCTAGGGGCGCCTGGGTGGCTCAGTCGTTAAGCGTCTGCCTTCGGCTCAGGTCATGATCCCGGGGTCCTGGGATCGAGCCCCGCGTCGGGCTCACTGCTCAGCGGGGAGCCTGCTTCTTTCTCTCCCACTCCCCCTGCTTGTGTTCGTTCTCTCACTGTGTCTCTCACTGTCAAATAAATAAGTAAAAACTTAAAAAAAAAAAGAATGCTTAGAGTTAAGTAGTTTTAAAATAAATGACAGCCTCAAGAAATGTCAACTGTTAGGGGGTGCCTGGGTGGCTCAGTCATTAAGCGTCTGCCTCAGCTCAGGTCATGATCCCGGGGTCCTGGGATCGAGCCCCACATCGGGCTCGCTGCTCTGCAGGAAGACTGCTTCTCCCTCTCCCACTCCCCCTGCTTGTGTTCGTTCTCTCACTGTGTCTCTCTCTGTCAAATAAATAAGTAAAATCTTAAAAAAAAAAAATGTCAACTGTTAGGGTAACTCTTTAATAGGACTTAAGCAAGGTTGAGTCATAAGTATTGGACTTAGCTATACCTTCTGTCTGAACTCACACGAAGAGAAGAGTAATAAATTATTATTTTTTTTTACAGAGTAACAAACTATTAAATGTCTAGCTTTACAAGAAGAAATGAAAAGCAATCCTAGTATTTCCCCTTTTCTCCATCTGTAAAGTTTTTGTTTTTTTAATTTTTTTAAAGATTTTATTTATTTTTTTGACAGAGAGACACAGCGAGAGAGGGAACACAAGCAGGGGGAGTGGGAGAGGGAGAAGCAGGTTTTCCGCTGAGCAGGGAGCCCGATGAGGGGCTCGATCCCAGGACCCTGGGATCATGACCTGAGCTGAAGGCAGACGCTCAACGACTGAGCCACCCAGGCGCCTCAGTGGTTGGCTTTTTGAAGTACACGCTTTTGATATTCCTCTCTCCCTGTCTTCCTTCTCATCCTCTCCCCAGGGAACAATGTCCCATATTAACAATGTGGTAAATATCCTTCTACACCTTTGTCCATGTTCATTTAATTTTATGAAATATACACATGCATGAATATTCATACCTACCATTATATAATACCTATAAATAAAAGAAGGCATGTCCTTCTTTTACAAAAAAAGATCATATTATTTTTTAATAATACGATACGTCTGCCAAAGGCAGACGCTTAACGACTGAGCCACCTAGGCGCCCCCATCTGTAAAGTTTTTAAACCAGAATTGTTTTCATAGAGTGTTTTTTTTTAAATATCCATTAGTCATAAGATAAAAAACTGTAAGGCAGAATATGTGTTTTTCAGTGTCATAACTTACACCTAATCTGTTGTCAGACATTCAAACTCTTCTGTTTCTTAGCTTAATAGTCTTATTGCCTAATAGGAAAAATGATCCAGCCTAACTTCTGTCTTTAAAAGAGCCAAAGTCTTGAGTTGGAATTATGTATATGTTGGATGAAGTTTGTATTCATCTTTGCATCCCCAGAATTCTGGGACACAAAGATGAAGAGCAAAGACCCCTG
Organism: Zalophus californianus; assembly: GCF_009762305.2. NCBI lineage: Eukaryota > Metazoa > Chordata > Mammalia > Carnivora > Otariidae > Zalophus > Zalophus californianus. Next base: position 97,831,007 of record NC_045595.1, read on the forward strand.
CCAGAGCTCATAATCTCACAAGGAAAAAGACAGAAGAATGGTTTCAATGTATGATATGAGGTCGCAACAGAGGGAAGTACTAGTGCTATCAGGAAATGATGGGCCCGAGGAAAAGCGCCTTCCAGCTTCAGGGCCTTGAGACATCATCTCATTACCTGGAAAACTTTCTACCACCCCTTTTCCTAGTTAATTCTACTCCCCTTCCAAATCTTGGCTCAGATTCCTCTGAGAAAACTTCGGATCCCAGAGACAAGACCAAGCCACCATCAGTGCTTTTATGGAACCCTAGAGCTTCACATTATATATTTATAATCACGTATATTTGTGTGAACATTTGCTAAAAGTCTATCTTCCCTGTGGAAACTCATTCCTATGTGTCTCCAGGGCCTTGCACTGCATCTGGCCCCCACGGGGGATCCTCACACATTTGTTTAATCAATGAACAAACAATACTCTTCCTCATTACTTAACTGAAGAAATTCCATATTACATCTTATCTTTACTGTAGCTGTGACTGTCCTCCTATTATGAGTTTATCCTGATTATTTTTCAAATATATTAACATGTTTTGGTGATTCACTCAGTGAAACCTTATTTATACAGTCACACTGGTCTGTATCAGGTGGTATAATACTATAAAACAAAGATCAGATTCAGCCTGTTCATTTAGTCCCTAGTTGTGTGCTATGTATTTTCTGCATAAAAATATTTTCTTCTAATATACCACATAAAATCCTGGTATGACTGGCCTGAAATCACTTTTGTAAACATAACTATGCACATAATTTACAATTAATTAGTAATAGGCCAATTTGAGAGGTAATAAATTCCATAGAAACCTACAAATTTCTTTTTGGTTACAATGCCCCCATATTAGTCCAAGTGAGTCTGTCTTTGGGATGATATGGCAGGAAAAACACTGGCAAGGTCCTTTGGGCCTGGTCACACCTTGCCAGGGCAGACAGTCTCCGGCCATACTTCCAATCTGTCACTGCCAATCCCATTGAGTAAGCCTCCCAGACCATCAACCAACCAGGAACAGCAGGACTCAGTCAAGTTTTGTTTGGAGGCCTAAGGTAACCTAAGCTAACCTATGACCAAGGCATAGACTGCTTGCCCCCACAGGCCCTTGTCACCCCTGGGATCTTAGCCTAATCTGCTGGGGATTTGCAGGATGGTTAATTTCTCTTGCCCCTTGTCAACCGTGAACCTAAACACAAACTCCTCTGGCATCTATTTTGTATTCCCACTGTCATATTTTATGCCATACCATGAACCAGTGCAGGAGAGTGGTTAAGAACCTGGACTCTGGAATCAGAACACCTGGGCCCTGAAACCAGCTCTGCTGCTCACTACCTGTGTGAGACCAGCCAAGTGATTTAAGAGCTCTAAATCAGTTTCTTCATCTTTGGAATGGGATGGTAAGAGTATCTTCTGCCTTACTGAGTTACTGAGGATTAAATGAGATAATGCATGACATTTAGAACAGTGCCTGACACAGAGCAAGAATTCACTACAATTTTATATTACTATTAATTCTTACCAAAACCCTTCCCACTACTGACTCTCTTCATAACCCTTTCTATGCCTTCGGAGTCCTTCCTTCTACTGTAAATAAATTCTCCTAAACCGTAACCAGTTCTGAGAAGTTCTAAAAACTTAAAACTTAAAATCTGTCCAACGCTTGAGAGGACCAGGCACTCCAGTCAGATTCTCAGATTTCTCAGAAAAGATGATCTCAGAAAAAGACCCTCAACAGGGGGAACTGAAGCTAAAAGGCACAAAGTTGAAGAATGTTGTGTGTATTTCCAAATTATGGAAAAGCAGAAAGTATGAGGAAAATAATGACAATGAAGCAGAGGTTATGAGGAAGAAAGAATACAGAGCAGTGCTGGTAATGAGAAAAGCAGACCCACAGAGAAGAAACCACAAAGAACATTGAGAACTGCAAAGTCAGTTGCCCGACTTCTTTCCAATACCGGTGAACCACCAGCTCCTCTCAGGGTAGGATAAGCAAGCCTATTCCAGGCAAACCTAAGAACCCTCACCCTTTGAGGACTGACACTTGGTTCAGAGTTCTGTCCATCCTATCACTGCCACCATCACGGTAACTTTCAAGTTAAGCAGACAGCCACTGATTCCTGCCTCTGATGCCTGTCATGGATATTCTCCATTAGTAGCTGCCCCCACAAACCACAAGCCCTGCCGCAGCGAAGCCACAATGACTGCACCAAATGATGCCATCCCGGGTTATGGCCCCCATGCTCTAGCCCACCCCTTGCTAGTTGTCCTAGATTTCCCACTTTCTTCAAAGTGCCCCCAACACCCCTGTCTCAGCAGACTCCCTGGAGAAATGGAGGCTATTGGGATCTTTTAATATCTTGCCCCTTGTTATCTATGGCCATAACAATATTCTAAAATTAAAGGCAGAATCGCAGATACTTGACCCTTCCTCCCCTCCATTTCCCCTATCCCTCATTTTCTTTAGTTGTTGACACAGGCCGCTTATCAGTGATCTCCCTCCTATTTTTCAAACAGCTTAGTATCAACACAGTATTGTCTGAACTCACTTTCGGTTTCCACTGAGGCATTTCAGTGCTACATTGGGAACTACTTGGTATGCAGCCCTCCCCCACCCCTCTCAAACCCCACATACTGCCAGGCTGCAGTCATGGCAGGACGGGGACATTTTTTATTAACATGAAATTAAAAACCACAGCTGTGAGAGTTTTGCCTAATCTTCTGGGCTTTAGCAATACTTTTTCTCATATATTTGATATTATTTTTACAAGCATATGGACTGAGGCAGAAGTTAAAAACAGAGCTGCCAAGATAAAGTCACTATTAAGTCCCTGAGCATATTTTTCTAAAAAGGGAAGAATACACAGTAGCCTAATTAAGTCCTACCTTGGCTGATGACAACTATTCATCTCAAGCTTCCTCCTGAAACCTCAATCCAACAAATATTCTTCATCCCCTGTCCTAGGATAGATACTATTCAGTCCTCATATTACCCTAAAGAGGACACACTGCAATTTCTATTATGTAGTTTATGAACTTTTAGTCCTTTAGGGTAATGTATATAGAAGGAAATTATTACAGATATTAAAATAATGCCTATTAAAAGCCTAGATTGGAAATATATTTTTAGAGATTTGAAACACCCTGATCTAATCCTTTTTCATCAGTTTCTACGTTATATTATCCAAACTTTCAAATTTGGGGCTTTTTTAACTGATTGCCTGAATATGGGATGGACTAGAAGTAAAAGAAATTTTTATTTTTTGAAAGGAAAATATTTAGAGGTGGATTAAAAGAATAGTATAGGCCTTCCAAAAAAAGGAATTTGTTCATAATAATATACCTGAAAAGTTTTTTAAAGGTCTTTATAACAATATGCTAAAATCAAAGGCAATATCACGGATTTTTCAATTAAATACTAAGTTAAATATTACAAAGCCAAGTCTCCTACCGGGTTCACTTTTGATTAGGCAAAGTAACCAATACTCCACCACAACAGTTAACCAAAAGAAATTTTGATTTTTTTTATAAAAGTTAATGAAACTTAATAAATAACTGCAAAATATACGTGTGTGTGTGTGTGTGTGTGTGTGTGTGTGTGTGTGTGTGTGTAATCTTAACATTATTTTTCTAATTCTCAATGGGACACTTCCTCTAAGTAAAAAATGCCAATATACGGATATATCTTTCTCCACTGGGAAATGGCTTTTGGTTATGATAAAGTAATGCTAAGTCTTATGTAAAAGTTCTATACCAAACTTGCCAACTTCTCATTTCCACATGGGTGGAGCTCTAGGCTGAATGTGCTGTGCTTTCTCATGCAATCTGTGCTAAGTCAGTCACAGCTCCTCAGCCCTGGAACACACCTTTACCTTCATACTGCTCAGTTGCCAAATTTTCAGGTAAGGGAGTAGCAGGTACATAATTTTGAGTGTGGGTATGAGGAGAAAAATTTCTGTAGTTGTCACGGACTGAAAAAATAAATATATAAAATACCTGCAATCCACTAAAAGATGGAACAAAACAGACTCCTTCAGAATCTTCTAAACTTTTGGCCATTTTTTCAGTCTCAGCAGCATCTGTGAAAAGATCTGTGAAAAACAAATAATTTAAAAAAAACCCTAAAACAAAACAGAGGGGCTGGGGAGAGACAAACAGAATTATGTTATATGACTAGTGTTTACCTACACCCACATTTATTACAAGTACAGTGTGAAAGGGTCAACACAAAGGCCAATCTACTCTAGTACTATCTGGGCTCCCACACTGCACAGGTTTAGGGGCCTGTGGAAGGTCTTAGATGAGCTCTGTATGCAGCACACCTTACTTTTTCCTTTAAAGATATTTGGGCTGTTTACAGAGACCTGGGTGGCTTAGTCGGTTGAGCGTCTGACTTGATTTCAGCTCAGGTCATGATCTCAGGGTCATGGGATCAAGCCCTGCATCGGGCTCCACGCTCAGTAGGGATCTGCTTAAAATTCTCTCTCCCTCTCCCTCTGCAACCCGCCACCCCTGCCCCCACATACATGCTTTCTGTCTCTGTCTCTCTCTCAAATAGTTAAATCTTTAAAAATAAATAAAGATATTTGGGCTATTTAAAAATCAATTGTGTGCTTTTGGCATTAAAATAAATCATTCTCCTGAAGATAACACCAATCCTAGTTTTCGTTTTTTTTTAAAGAATTTATTTATTTATTTGACACAGAGAGAGCTAGAGAGACAAAGAGAGAGCAAGCACAAGCAGAGGGGAACGGCAGGCAGGGGAGAAGCAGGCTCCCCACTGAGCAGGGAGCCCAATGTGGGGCTCGATCCCAAGACCCTGGGATCATGACCTGAGCCGAAGGCAGCCATTTAACCAACTGAGCCACCTGGGCGCCCCGACATCAATCCTAGTTTTGTGACGAAAAGATCCTCTCTACTGAATCAACTGAAAAACTACTCCATCTAATGAGTTCCATAAGGGGCCACCAATAAGTAGATATACTAAAAGCCAATCTTTAAGAAACAAACAAAAAATCAAGATCTAATTAATTTAGTATACTATTTTTACAGGAGTATATAACATACATATAGAAAACTGCACAAATCCCAAGTGTATAACAGGGATGAATTTTCACAGCGTACATATACCCGGGAAACCAACACCCAGATCAAGATACAAACTTCTTTTGTTCAACATAATGCTTGTGAAATTCATTCATGTTGTTACAAGTAGTTGCACTTCATTCTTAGCTCTGTATAATATTCTACTGTGCGACTACACACAATTCATTAAACTGTTCTATAGCTGATATGCATTTGGTTAGTTTCCAGTTTCTGGCTAATATAAATAGGCCACTTTAAACACTCACAGACATTCTTTTTGGTGAACATATGTATATGTTTCTGACTGATATATACCAAGGGATGAAGCTGCCAGTCCTAAGGTCTAAGTACATATAGTACTAGCTTTAGAAGATACTACCAAACTATTTTCCAAAGTGGTTATACCAAATTAAGGCTCCTGACAACAGTATGAAAATTCCAGTTATGCCATATTCTTGCCAATAATTGATACTGTCTATGTTTTCCATTTTAGCTATTTTGGTGGTATTGCATGGCAGTTTGATTTTGTTTTCTCTATTAACTAATGAAGTGGCAATCCTTTTCACTGACCACTTGGATATCCTTGTTTGTGAAGTGAGTCCTGAATAAGCATGTAGGGCAGACAGATCGGATGATAAGGCTCAAGAATCAGTCATAATACAAACTGATGGCTTTGTAGAGCCTCAAGGAAGCTGGTTTAATTTAATTGTATGTTTTGTTATTCTTACAATGAAAAATTGATTAAAGATGAGAAGTTTAAGGAACACCTATGTTAAAACTCAACTTAATAAGAATTGTTCAATAACAACTACAAATTTTATTCAAAATGAATTCTCAGATCCATTAGTCACATCCGTTTGATCAAAAGGTTCATATAGCACATCAAAATATCTCTAGTACTTCAAAAACTAATATTAAAAAAATAACATTGGTTTTCAGGGCACCTGGGTGGCTCAGTTGGTTAAGCCTCTGACTCTTGGTTTCAGCTCAGGTCATGATCTCAGGGTTGTGAGATGGAGCCCCACATCAGGCTCTGGGCTCTGTGTTCAGTGCAGAGTCTGCTTGAGATTCTCTCACTCTCCTTCTGCCCTTCCTCCCACTCACATGCTCTTTCTCTCTCTCAAATAAATAAATTCTTTTTTAAAAAAATTAAAGAATAAAAATAATAATGCTGGTTTTCAAATCTGTGTTTTAAAAAATCATTTCCAAATGCCTATATTTTTAAAACAAAATTTGGAAAACATACAAGATGGCTGGTTTGAGGAAAGTTTTTGGCAACAGGCAAAGAAATGGGGGGGAAAAAAGGAATTTAGTTTATTTACATTCCTCACTGGTTGTTCCATACTTGCTTAAAAAATTTCTCTAAATAATCTTCCACTTTTAAACTGTTCTCAAATGAGCTTATTGATGGAAAATCTTTGAGAGTAAGCAGGTTTCACTCTGTCTCTCCCACTGAAACAGCTAAGGATCTTGGATGGAATGTGTGGAAAAGCTATCTGAGGACTCAGAAGAATAAGGCTGGTCAGGGAACTCTAAGTAACACCAAACCAGTGGTGAGTTTCCTGTTTTTATTTATTTTCTCTGATATTTCCTGGCCTAGACTCAGGGAGAGCCTAAAACCTGACACCTAGGTCTGGGTGCAAATTTGAAGAGTTTCTACAGAAGAACCCTCTTTCTGGTCTGAGGAACAGGACTCAGGGGTCTCTACAGGACAGAAGGTGAGGAGATACTCTGGATTTTGCTTCTTCAATTTTTTTTTCATTCTACCTGAATTAGAAGGAGAAAAGGCATTGAAGAGAAAGAGAGAGAGAGAAAGAAAAGAGAACTTCATGGATTTGTGAGACAATAATGGCCTAACATTTCTGTGATTTGAATCCCAGAAGGAAAAGACAAAGAATGCAGTCCAGAAAAACTATGTGAAGAAAAAAAATGACTGTAAACAGCCCATAGTGGATGAAAGATATAAATCTGTAGGTTCAAGAAGTCCAGAACATCCCAACTGGATAAACACAAAGAAATTGATACCCAGGAATATCATAATAAAACTAAAAATTAAAACCTGAAAGTAAAGAAAAAATCTTCAAAGCAGCCAGATTATATATTAGGGAACAAACATTCAAATGACTGGAGGTTTCTCATCAAAACTATGAAGGTCTAAAGGCAGTGGAACATCTTTTTAAGTACTAAAAGAAATGTCATCCTAGAATTCTATTTTATTTATTTATTTTTATTTGTTTATTTATTTGAAAGGAGAGAGAGCACAAGAGAGCATCAGAGGGGGGAGGGCCAGAGGGAGAGGGAGAAGCCTACTCCCGCTGAGCAGGGAGTCTGACTTGGGGCTTGATCCCAGAACCTGAGATCATGACCTGAGCTGAAGGCAGACACTTAACCGACTGAGCCACCCAGGCACCCCATGTGTGTATGTTTATATGACACATATAACATCATGTTTATATGAGCCAGCAATCCCACTCTTAGGTATTTATCCTAGAAAAATGAAATCTGGGGTGCCTGGGTGGCTCAGTCAGTTAGGTGTCTGCCTTCAGCTCAGGTCATGGTCCCGGAGTCCAGGGATCAAGCCCTGCATCGGCTCCCAGCTCAGCGGGGAGCCTGCTTCTTCTCTCTCTCTCAAATAAATAAATAAATAAATCTTAAAAAAAAATGAAAAAGAAAAATGAAATCTGATGTTCATGCAAAAACCTGTACATGAATGTTCATATAGTGGCTTTGTTTGTAATCACCCACAACTGTAAACAACAGCCCACATGTCCTTCAGTTGGATAATGAATGAACAGACTGTGATATATCCATCACATAGAAAATTGCTGAGTAATACAATGGAATGAACTATTGATACATACAAAAACATGGATGAATCTCAAAGGCATTATGTTGAGTAAAAGAAACCTTCTCAACTGGTTGTAGGATTCCATTTATACAATACTGTGGATTCCAATATCCATTTATATGATTCCATTTATATGAGAGCCATTTATTTTTTTATTTTTTAAAGATTTTATTTATTTATTTGAGAGAGAGAGAATGAGAGATAGAGAGCACGAGAGGGAAGAGGGTCAGAGGGAGAAGCAGACTCCCTGCTGAGCAGGGAGCCTGATGTGGGACTCGATCCCGGGACTCCAGGATCATGACCCGAGCCGAAGGCAGTCGCTTAACCAACTGAGCCACCCAGGCGCCCTATATGAGAGCCATTTAAATGATACTGTGCAAAAGGTCAAAAGCTTCATGATTCATAAGACTTTTATTTCAGCCCCCAACTTCTGCAAATCATTCAACTAGATCATTCGCTGATGTAAAAGATGCAAAGAGGAAAGAAGCCATGGGGAAACAGTATCAGACATTTCTGGCAGAAATGCAAAATGGCACGATTCCTACAGAGAGGAATTTGGCAATGTCCAACAAAATTACAATGTATTTATCCTTCGAATTAGCAATCTCACTTCTGGAAATTTATTGTTAAGACATACCTCCAACAATATGAAAATCCATATGCATGAAGTTATTCACTGCAGCTCTATTTGTATTTGCAAAATATTGGAAATTACTTAAGTGCCCCAATACAGGAAACTGGCTAGCTAAACTGTGTACATAGACATAGTGGAGTACTGGGCAGCTGTGAAAAGAAGGAAGATCTCTGTGAACTGATGGGAAGTAATTCCCAGGATATACTTTTAAGTGAAAATGGCAAAGTACAAAAGAGCATACATAGCTTATTTTTTACGTAAGAAATTAGGGAACATAAGAAAACATGCATGTTTCCTAAATGTTTTTGCAAAAAGAAATAAAAAGGATAAACCAAAAACTAATGAAGTGATTACAAGATGTAGGGAGACAGGATGAAGGGACAGGTGAGAGAGTCAACTTCTCTGAGCGTATCTTTTTTGACTTTGGGAATCAAATTAAAATTCCACATTAAAAATAAGTCGATAAGGTTTTTAAAAAGGATGCAGAGGAGAGCAACTAAAACTGAATGATAACAGAAAACAAACGAAACTAATTCTATTTCAAATTAATAAAATCATTGAAGGGAGAAAAAGAACTAATCGAAGTAACTTTTGAATAGTGTACTTTGACCAAACACCCCTGATATAAAGGAAAAAACCTGCAAACGATCTTGAGCAAATGTTGTTTGTTGTAGTGGGACAGGACTATAATTTTGAAGCTCTTTTGTGCATATTTTAAGATGGAGTAAATGAGTGCACCCCGATGTTTATAGCAGCAATGTCCACAACAGCCAAACTGTGGAAAGAGCCAAGATGTCCATCGACAGACGAATGGATAAAGAAGATGTGGTATATATATACAATGGAATATTATGCAGCCATCAAAAGGAATGAGATCTTGCCATTTTCAATGACGTGGATGGAACTGGAGGGTGAAATAAGTCAATCAAAGAAAGACACCATCATATGACCTCACTGATATGAGGAATTCTTAATCTCAGGAAACAAACTGAGGGTTGCTGGAGTGGTTGGGGGGGTGGGAGGGATGGGGTGGCTGGGTGATAGACATTGGGGAGGGTATGTGCTATGCTGAGCGCTGTGAATTGTGCAAGACTGTTGAATCACAGATCTGTACCTCTGAAACAAATAATGCAATATATGTTAAGAAAAAAAAAAAGGAAGAAGAAGATAGCAGGAGGGGAAGAATGAAGGGGGGAATCGGAGGGGGAGACGAACCATGAGAGATGACGGATTCTGAAAAACAAACTGAGGGTTCTAGAGGGGAGGGGGGTGGGGGGATGGGTTAGCCTGGTGATGGGTATTAAAGAGGGCACGTTCCGCGTGGAGCACTGGGTGTTATGCACAAACAATGAATCATGGAACACTACATCAAAAACTAATGATGTAATGTATGGTGATTAACATAACAATAAAAAATTTAAAGAAAAAAAAAGATTGAGTAAATGAATATATAATATTAACATTGTCAGGAGCCAGGGTTCTCGATGTAGAAATAGGGATGTAAAAATATGGAACAGAAAAAGCCAAGCACAGATGCTTAGGAGCTAAACTGCAACTGGAGGTAGAATATAATTTCCAAAAATTTTAATACATCCTGGGGCACCTGGGTGGCTCAGTCAGTTAATGTTGGCTCTTAATTTCGGCTCAGGTCATGATCTCAGGGTTGTGAGATTGAGACCCGTGAAGGGCTCTGAGCTCAATGTGGTGTCTGCTTGTTCCTCTCCCTCTGTTCCTCCTCACCCCTCTCAAATAAATAAATCAAATCTTAAAAAAACTTTTCAACACATATACATGCACACTTCTAGCTCTGCTGAAATCTGCTGCTAATCACTGCTTTTATTTTTATTTATTTATTTTTAATCTTATTATTATTTTTTAAAGTAGTCTCCACATCCAATGTGGGGCTTGAACTCATGATCCTGAGAACAAGAGTCACCCACTCTACCAACTGAGCCAGCCAGGCACCGTGTCAATCATTATTTTAAAATACCATTTCCCATTCATAGGAATTAGGGCTCATTGGGAAAGTAGCTAAGTCTAGGGCAGGAGTAAGAAAGACACAAGATGAACTTAAAACATCTTGTGCCAGGGGTTCCTGGGGGGCTCAGCGGGTTAAGCGTCTGCCTTTTGCTTGGGTCATGATCCTGGGGTCCTGGGATCAAGTCCCACATCGGGTTCCCTGCTCAGCAGGGAGCCTGCTTCTCCCTCTCCCTTTGCCCCTCCCTACTCGTGTTCTTTCTCTCTCAAATAAATAAATAATCTTAAAAAAAAAGAAATCTTGTGCCATAAACTAAGAAAGTGCTAAAAAAAAAAAATAGATATGGACATTTAAAAAGACACAGAAGACAGTTTGAAGAGATTTGCACTGGTTAAATCTGGGACAAACTGAACATGAAAATAAGTAATAACTATAAAAATTATAGCCTGTTGAATGAAATAAGAAACCATGAGTTCATAGTGATAATAAGTAAAAGGGGTGAAGGGAAAGCTCCTCATTACACAATAGAATGCTAACTAATTAACACGGAAGGGATAATGGAGTTAGCAAACACCATTTTGTAACCATTGAGTGAAGACTGATCAAGCAGGAATTATCAATGAATGCTAAATTTAGGGGATAGAAGTTTGAGGAGAAATGGGACATCTAGCTAATTTCAAAGTAGCTCCCACATATTATTTATTACAAAAGGAAAAACAGTAATTGTACAGTGGAGAAACTGGAAAACATCTTACGCATGTGAACAAAATTTACCAGATCTAAAACAGGACCAATGGACACCCTCCATCTCCAGGTATATATTCTGAGAAGGACAGTTATCATTCATGTATGGCTTCAGCCAAAACTACATTAACACAGACCTAGTCATGAGAACCCAAACTGAAGGATATTTTAGAAAATAACTGGCCTATGTCCTTCAAAAATATCAATGGCATGAAAAACAAAGCTGAGGAAGTGGCTCCAGATTAAAGGAAATGATACAATAAGCAATGACAGACTGGATCTTGTATTGGGGAAGAACTGCCATGAAGGACATTATTGGGACATCTGACAAAATTGGAATATGGACTATAAATCTGGTAAAAGTATTATAACCAATGTTAACTTTTCTCAAGTTAATAACCATACTTTAGATAAGTAAGAGAATATTCTTGTTCTTAGGAAATACACTGTGAAATACTACAGGGAAAGGAACATGATGCATGCAATCTGTTTTTAAAGAGCTCAGAAAATTATATAGGGGCGCCTGGGTCAGGTCATGATCCCAGGATCCTGGGATCGAGTCCCGCATTGGGCTCCCTGCTCCGCAGGAAGCCTGCTTCTCCCTCTCCCACTCCCCCTGCTTGTGTTTCATCTCTCACTGTCTCTCTCTCTGTCAAAAAATAAATAAATAATCTTGAAAGAAAGGAAGAGAAAGAAAGAAAAAAGAAAGAAAGAAAGAAAGAAAGAAAGAAAGAAAGAAAGAGAAAGAAAGAAAGAAAGAAAAAGAAAGAAAGAAAGAAAGAAAGAAAGAAAGAAAGAAAGAAAGAAAGAAAGAAAGAAAGAAAGAAAGAAAGAAAGAAAGAAAGAAAGAAAGAAAGAAAGAAAGAAAGAAAAAGAAAATTATATAGCTATCTATCTGTCCTGCAGTATATAGGATAGATGGATGGATGGTAGGCAGGTAGATAAAGCAATCATGGCAAAATGTTAAAAATTAGCAAATCTGGGGGGCGTCTGGCTGGCTCAGTCAATAGCACGTGTGACTTTTGGTCTTGGGTTGTACACTAAACCCTCACATTGGGTGTAGAGATTACTTAAAAAAATAAAATATTAAAAAAATACTAAGACTGGGGGATAGAGGGTGTGCAAAAGTTTTTGTGCTGTTTTTACAACTTTAATTCTGAAGCTGTTTGAAAATAAAAAGTAAAAGTTTTTTTTTTTTAAAGATTTTATTTATTTATTTGACAGAGAGAGACACAGTAAGAGAGGGAACACAAGCAGGGGGAGTGGGAGAGGGAGAAGCAGGCTTCCTGCAGAGCAGGGAGCCCGATGCGGGGCTCGATCCCAGGACCCTGGGATCATGACCTGAGCCGAAGGCAGATGCTTAACGACTGAGCCACCCAGGCGCCCCAAAAGTAAAACAGTTCTAATTTTCACCTCTCTCTATATATCTCACTGTATATATACCCAGTGAAACATATATAGAGTACCAATTCTCAGGTATTTTTAAAAAAGAGATTTAGTTCATCAATTTTACTTTTTATTATTTATCAGTTGTATAATTTGTATGTTTTGGCTGGGAAGTTTATTATATTTCTCTCCTTTTTCTCATTAATAAGCATTCATCATTTTCCTCTAAGTACTGTTTTTACAGAATTATAGTCACTTTCTGTATTTTTTGGACACTATCAAATTATGTTTCAAAGTTTTCCTTGGCTCTATTTAAGAAAAGCTGAGGAATTTCCATGTGGTGAAGTACCATTTAAATACTGTTTTTGCTATTTATTTCTAACCATATTACATAATAGGCTGAGATGTTCCACTCCATTGCTTTTCAAAGTATGGCACTGAGAAAACGGGGTGTGTGTGTGTGTGTGTGTGTGTGTGTGTGTGTGTGTGTGTGTGTGTGTGTTTGGAAAAGGATTTCATTGAACTTGAAATGAAAACATAAATGAACAGGGCGCCTGGGTGGCTCAGTCGTTAGGCGTCTGCCTTCCATGATCCCAGGGTCCTGGGATCGAGTCCCACATCAGGCTCCCTGCCCGGCAGGAAGCCTGTTTCTCCCTCTCCCACTCTCCCTGCTTGTGTTTCGTCTCTTGCTGTCTCTCTCTCTGTCAAATAAATAAATAAAATCTTAAAAAAAAAAACACATAAATGAACAGAAAGAAGAATGAAGAACAGAAAAAATGTACACTCTGTTGTCTATTTTTGACGAGCACTTTACTGCATAAGTTACACATCATGGAATTAAAATCACTTATGGGAAGAAAAAAAAAGAATACATTTTGAAACTTTTAACAGAAACATTACTTTTTTTCTTTTTTTTTTAGGAGGGGAGGGGGAGAGGGAGAGAGAGAGAATCTTAAGCAGGCTCCATGCCCAGCTTGGATCCCCACTCAGGGCTGGAAGCAGGGCTTGATTTCACAACCCTGAGATCATGACCTGAGCAGAAATCAAGAGTCAGATGCTTAACTGACTGAGCCACCCAGACACCCCACATTACTTTCTTTTATAGAACAACCATACATTACACATAAAATATTTAAGCCTAGCTTAATTAAGGGCTCTTTTTAGTGTTAAGATAATTTCACTCTCTTGAAGAAATATTCAAAACTATGTTCTTAATGTACAAAAATAAAGATTTTACATTACAGTAAGAAATCTTTTATCAGTTTGGTATAAAAACAGTTCAAATAAAATAGAACAAAGTCTGGGCTGCTACCAGGGGGGCAAAAAAAACTTTTTTTAAAAAAACTTTATTTATACATTTTGCTTCCTCCATGTTGAGATCTTTGATCTATTTCTTTTTGGAGTATCTCCTTGGGTAATTTCCTCAGAAAATATATACTGCATGGCCAGGAAATGTCCCTTTTCCACTTAATATGAATGATATCTTAGCCAGGCACCAGAATATTGGCTCACTGTTCTTTTTTCTCTATAATATGTACATGTTGTTCCACTTTCCAAATTTTACAACTATCTTCCATGACAGTCTGAGTATTTTTTTCTTTATACATAAACTGTTCTTCCTATCTTGAAGCTTTTCTTTATTCTTGGGAATCAGATAATTCATACACATACGACTGTCTTCGTTTGTATCTTTTTTTTAACTTAGTAAGCTATTTCAGTCTGAAAACTAAGGCCTTTCTTCTGTTCAAGGAAATTTATTTTCAATTTATTGCTTCAATTTTTACATTTTTGCAACTCCATTTCCATAACTACATTTTCATATGCCAGAAGAGACTACTATTCACATATTTTTTCCTCTGATCTTTCCTCTGTATCTCTTACCTCTCAGTTTTATCTTCTATTTCTCTCTTTTTTGCTTTTAAATTCTTCCTGATTTCTATTTGGATTTTTAGCACTATTTTATGTTGGTTTGTTTTGTTTTTACATTTTACATATCATAGCTTTGTTCTTCAAAACTCTTTATGTTTTCCAAACATTTCTTTGTAATATTTTGTTTCATCCCTTTAAGTTTGACTTTTGTTGGTGTTATTTTAACCTTCTGTTTCTTCCATTACCTCTGCCTTTGTAGGAGCTATGTATTTTTTTTTATTTTTTTTTAAAGATTTTATTTATTTATTTGAGAGAGAGAGAATGAGAGACAGAGAGCATGAGAGGGAAGAGGGTCAGAGGGAGAAGCAGACCCCCCGCTGAGCAGGAAGCCCAATGTGGGACTCGATCCCGGGACTCCAGGATCATGACCTGAGCCGAAGGCAGTCGCTCAACCAACTGAGCCACCCAGGTGCCCAGGAGCTATGTATTGAGGTTGTTCACTCCCCTTCAGGGTGTATATGTTCTTACATTGTGCTCTCTTTCAGGTCAGGCTTATGAGGTTGTCAGGCAATGAGAGGTAGGGGAGTGAACCTTGGCTCTCCAGTTTCTGGATATATGATAAAGATTAGGCCTCCCCCAGCAGGCTGGAAGAGGAGCAGTTCAGACTAAACAGTACTGATGTCCACTGTTGGCAAGCTTTCCCAGGGACTGGCCAGGCCAGCTTTCTTCTCCACATGCTATGGGGATTTTCTCCTGGCTCAGCAGGCTGGATCCATAGAAAACATCCAGAGCATCTTTTTTTTTTTAAAGAGAGAGCAAGCGACTACAGGGTGGGGGGGGGGGGGGGGGGTGGTGGCATGTGATGGGGGAGGGGGAGAGGGAGAGATAAAATCTTAAGCAGGCTCCACATTCAGCGAGGAGCCCGATGAGGGGATTGATCTTACTACCCTGAGATCATGACCTAAGCCGAAATCAATAGTCGACACTAACCAACTGAGCCACCCAGGCGCCCCAAATATCCAGAGTGTCTTTAGTAGCCTCAAGTATTTTCATCATTAACACTCAGGTCGTGTCCTCTACAGACCCTGGGTCTGCACTGACTACTTGAGAATTCAGGGCTTTGTTCATGCTGGGCTCCACTTTAGCTTCAGCAATAACCCATACTTCTCTCCCCCAGCAGGAAGAGAGGGAGGCAGGACCACGAACTAAGATCATGCTCACCAGCAGAAACATGTATCTGTTCACCACCACCTAGAATTAGTTCATATATAAGAAAATGTTTATCTCATCCCTTTTTTTAGAATTTTTTATTTATTCATTTGAGACAGAGAGATACACACAGAGAGAGAGAGTAGGAGCAGTGGGGAGAGGCAGAAGAAGAGGGAAAAGCAGGCCTCCCGCTGAGCAGGGAGCCCGATGTGGGGCTCAATCCCAGGACCTGGAGATCATGACCTGAGTCGAAGGCAGACGCTTAACCATCTGAGCCACCCAGGCGCCCCTTATCTCATCCCTTCTAATGAGGGATACCTTATCTCTCTTGGGAACATACCCAGAGAGGAATCAGTTTCCTTATTTCTAGTAAACAAGAGTCCTGGGTAATTTTAAATGTGTATGGGGAAGTCTTATGGGGATCGCCTGGAGCAAGCAGATGTGACATGTAGCAATTAAAAGTGATACTGCTAGGGGAAAAAAAAGTGATACCTGTGTTACTGGAGGACAGCAGAGATGGCAACTGCCTCAACTGCAGAGATGAAACAGGGCATTCTTTTAGTCCCTTAAATTGGTCGTGCTTCTCCCTGCTCAGGGCCTCCCTCACCAGTCCTCCCTGCTTGGACTGCCCCCTAACTTAAACTGCCTCTCTCACCTACACACTCTTTTTTTTTTTTTAACCTTTATTTATTTGTTCTCCTGAACATAATTAATTTTTTTCAGTATACCCATTAAAGTGAATTCTCAGAAAAAGAAATATATTCAAATAAATGTCAACTTTTGTGTGAATTTCAGACAGATACATACAATAAGATTTAGCTTTATCAATGACTAAAATTTTAAAGTAAATAATTCAACTCTGAATTATCTCTCCCACCAGTTAGAACAACAGTCCCATTGTCTTGGGACTGGCCTTTAGGAGAGCTTGTGCCTCTACCAGAAATCACATCACCTTTCTAGGTAAGACCATTTAGTCCCATCTCCCAGAAAAGAGTTTTCATCATGTGAGAATCACAGCGAATGAGCCTCAATCCAGCAAAGCAAAGATTCCTACGAAGAACACGCACATGATGTCACACGGAACTCAAGAATAATTTTTTGGGGGGTGCCTGAGTGGCTCAGTCGTTTAAGTGGCTGCCTTCGGCTCAGGTCATGATCCCAGGATCCTGGGATCGAGCCCCACATCGGGCTCCCTGCTCAGCGGGGAGCCTGCTTCTCCCTCTCCTTCTGCCTGCCGCGCTGCCTACTTGTGTGCGCGCTCGCTCTCTCTCTCTCTGTTAAATAAATAAAATCTTTTTTTTTTTAAAGAATAATTCTTTTTAACTGATGAATGTGAAATTTTTCTGCTTTTTCTTTGCATCTTCTGGGAAGGAGTAAAATTAATAGAAGGTATAACTAAAGGAGAAGAAATATATAATTTTCTATTTCTGATAATCAAGATAGATGTCCAAAAAAACTTAAAAGAGGTACATTTAAAGAAGAGACTTTTGGGACATCTGGGTGGTTCAGTTGGTTGGGCGTCCAACTCTTGATTTTGGCTCAGGTCATGATCTCAAGAGTTCTGAGATCAAGCACCCTGTCCGGCTTCAAGCTCAGTGGGGAGTCTGCTTGAGATTCTCTCTTCCCCCTCTCCCTTCGCCCCTTCCCACATGTGTGCGTGCTGTCTCTCTCTCTTAAATAAATAAATAAATAAATAAATAAATAAATAGACTTTTAAGTGACAAAAAACTTTGAAATAAACTTTTTTTGTTAATGTAATGCTTATAGTGCAGGTGCAGGCTCATGGAGAAAGAGAGAAAAAGGAAGAAAGGAGATGGATTGGCATTTTCCTCCTAGAGTGTTATGTTTTCTGCCAATAGAATTGGTATTGTCTTTAAACAACTCAGCTTAGTTCAAATTAGCAAAGTAGAAAGGTACAGCCTCCTTCATAATTTAATCATCAGAGATACACACTGTTAATTCTTTGGTATAAAACATTTCATACCTTCTGCATGAAATATGACTACATAATATACAGGCTGTTCATTATTTACAACAGCCAAAAAGTGGGAACAACCCAAATGTCCATCATCTGATGAATGAATAAATTGTGGTGCATCCATATAATGGAATATTATTCAGCAATAAAAACAAATGAAGCACTGACACATGCCACAACATGGGTGAGCCTTGTAACGTTATGCTGAGTGAAAGAAGGCAGCTTCAAGACACCATGTATTGTTTGATTCCATCCATATGAAATGTCCAGAATAGGCGCTTCGGGCTGGTGGGTAGAACAAGAATGCCAATGCCTATCGGGGTATCTTTTAGGGGGAATAAAAATGTTCTAAAATTAGATTGTGGTGATGGTGGCATAACCTGGAGACAATACTAAAGAACACTGAGTTTTATACTTTAAGTAGGTGAATTATATGGTATATGGATTATATCTCAATAAAGCTGTAAAATAAAAGCAAGAAATATTTATATAGACTGTTCTGCAATGACTTCATCCCCTCCTTAATGTCTCATAGACAGTGCTCTATACCAGTAAGATATACAACTCCACCATTATATGTGACTGTACAATGTCCCATTGTATGGGTATACTGGCATTTACTTACTAAATGCTTTACTACTAGATGGGAACTTATTTCCAATTGTTGTATTAAACACTTATGCGTGTCCACATCTTTGTCTACCTACATCCTTGTTTTATTAAGAAACAAAGAAAAGGGTCTGCACTCTATAAATTAAAACATGTTGCCTGCTTGTTCTCCAGAAAGGCCATACTAGTTAATATTCATCACAAAGGAAAACAAGAATAGTCTTTTTCTTTATATTCCCATCAGTGCTGAGCATCATCAAACTACTTAATCTCTGCCAATGACAGGTGACATAATTTTTTAGATGTGTATTTTTTTTTTAAAGACTTTATTTATTTGAGAGAGCAAGAACGAGAGTACACAAGAGCTGGGACAGAGGCAGAGGGAGAAGCAGACTCCCCACTGAGTGGGGAGCCCGATGAGGGTTCGATCCCAGGACCCCGGGATCATGACCTGAGCTGAAGGCAGATGCTTAGCTGAGCCACCTGGTGCCCTTAGATGTATATTTCTTTGACTGTTGAATTTGAATAGCATTTTTTTTAAGTTTATTTATTTTTTTTAGTAATCTCTACGCCTAACATGGGTCTTGAACTAACGACCCTGAGATCAAGAGTCACATGCTCTTCCAACTAAGTAGCCAGGTGCCCCGAATAGCATTTTTAATAGCCACTTGATTTATGATAGCTGTACTTCTGTCCTTTGTTTATTCTTTAGTCATCTTTATTAATTTTTCTGACATATGTTACAAATTGTTGTTACCAATTTGTCTTTTACCTTTGCTTATGACACTTCTCTCCTTATACATTCTAATAATTATATACTTTATTTTTTTTTTTCTTTATGGATCTGGCCTTAATTCCTAGCCTTTTTACCATCCCAGTGTCAAAAAAATAGTATCCTATATTTTCTTCTAGCATAGTTCTTTTTAGGTCTCATTTGAACGATCTATTCATTCCCTACTCATCAGTAGTCCTGTGGCACTCTTGAATTCTTTAAGTCTGGCCTGTGAAATCTGTTTGAAAGATAACTTACCTAATTCTTGAGCCCATTTGATGATAGTACCAGTGTCTCCTGCATTGCTTTCAGCTAAGCATACAACTTCTTGGCCAATCTTCCACCCAATTAGTGGATAAAAGCCTTAAAAACAAAAACAATGTAAGTCAAATGTAATAAATAGATAATTCATTGCAGAGACATCTACATTTGGTTAACAATTTGATTATCTTAAAAAATAGCAAAGTGGCTCTGAAGTCAGTGGTCTCACAAGTTTCTAACCTCTCAGCCTCAGTCTCTTCAACTGTAAAATGGTCTGCCTCAGAGAGCTCCTGTGAGAACAAACTGAATTAATGCATAAAAAACTTCGTGCAGTGCCTGGCATTTAATATGAACAATAAACACTAGCTTTTAGTAGCCACAGGCATACCTATGTCTCTAGAAACACACACAGAGAGCCAACTACGCTATTTTATTTATCTGTGAAGGTTCCTAATTAGAAACAACCTAATGCAATGATGAAATTTTCTAGCTTCCATTTTCCCAGTTAGGGAAAAGGAAGAGCTTGAGGGGGGATGGAAGGTAAGAAAAAGATTTTAAAATCTGCCTCTTAGTAACCATGTTAGGAGACCATAGCCCAGATTAAGAGCCCACAGGCCTCTTAGGGTGTAGTTCCACAATCTAAATTTCTTGGTTTACACATCCTAGGATGTCTTCCATCAGGGAGACCAATTTCTTGGCAACTGTCATTAAATATGCATGGATCAGTAGTTGAGAATTACCACCCCCCCCTCAAACACACAGACACACACAGACACACACACACACACACACACACAGAAGAACTGCTAACACATAAGAGAAAATTTAGAGGCTTAGAAAGATGTTTTAAACAAATATAACACGTATTACAGGTAAATATTTGGTAAACTGACCAAAATACCCTAAACCTGAGTTTTTCTGTAATAATATCTGTCTCATTTTTCATGCTTTTAAAGAAAAAAGGGAAATGGAAATTAACTGTCTCTAAGAATAACGGTGAAAAATATGTTAGACAGTACCCTTAATATAAAATGGGAAAACAGTGTCACAAAAGTTAAATATGAAAAGAAGTGGTATTTTATCAATAAAAAGGATAAATTCTAACTATTTACCTCCAATAGTATGCTGAAGGCTATTTCCAGTATTAATATCCAAAAATGTCCCAGTTCCCATGGTTAGTTTCACGTCTCCTATGTGGAAGCAGCACTCTCCAAACATGGCTGACTGCTGATCGGCGACCTGCCAAAAATGTTCAAATATAAGATGGCTGGGCTTAGCAGCGGCCCATTTCACTGTCTCCCACTGTCTCCTATATTGTATTCTCATGGGTCAACATTTTGTTTTCTTTTTTCCTTTTCCTTAAAAAAAAAAAAAAAAAACCCTGGAAAAAACAAAGAGCAATGATAAGCTACAAGTGTCTCAAGGACTAACATTGTGTGGTAACTAATGTGCCTCAGGAATTTTTAGTAGGCAACCTACTTCACGACTTTTAAGTATCACAGGAAAAATCTGAGAAATAAAGGTCAGAATAAAAACCATGCAGGAAAAAACAAGATTTTTCAACTTAAAAGTGGTTTCATTCACTAGTCAAAATAATTGACATCGCATATTTCTCTTTTAATAAGAGTGATAAGTGTGTGCTTAATATAAATAAATATAGGTCAAAACTACACATTCCCAACCATACATTTTTGTTAAAAGAAAAATTATGACATTTTGTTAAAATAATTAAATGTAAGCTGTTAAGTAACAATGTTCAATGCGGTAAATTTTAACGATCTAATTGGATTTATTAATTGATGCATGAATCGGGCAGCATCCATCCTAGCAGAGGTGAGCTCGAAAGAGCTAAAGAAAAAGCAAGTCTTTAAAAGTAGAAAAAGAGCAGAGAAAAAAGGAAACTATTAGCAAAGAATCCATTGTTTTAGGCAAGGTCACCCTCCTAAGGGGGAGAGAAGGGGTCTATCATTAAATTTCCTAATGCTGACCCAGAAATTCCCATGTTGACTGGCTAAGAGTTACATTTCTGGGGAGTTGAAACTACCGGTAGGTTAGCTATTAAGTCTTGGTTTACTGGCTTGGAGCCGTTATCTTAGGCCTGTGGTTTTCTATTTAATGATTTCCTCCCTTTTGATCAGACTCTCAGTTTAACTGAGAGATGTGATCAAAATTTAAAGCATTCTCTACCACCACTCCAGAGTTCTCACAGCTGTTACTGATTCTCTGTGCGGTATTCACAGGTCACGATGTTTTTTTGCTTAATCTCTGTGATATTCACAGGTTACAACTTCAGATTCACAATTTTTAAGTTGGTTGTCCTCTTCATTCCTTTTCTGATGTTCCCGTCTTAGGGATCATTTGCTTGGTGCTTGGCAGTTAACATGTATTTAAAGCTTTTGAGAGAATACAATGTACCAGGGATATTATTATGATAACTATAAACAGGATAATTCCCAGTATTTGGAGTGTATTCAGAGCCATGGTTCCCAAGACCCAAAACAATTAAAATCAAATAAATCAAAGAAAGACCCCACTGAAGAAGTTACTCTTTTAAGCCAAGCAGCTTGCTCAGTGATCTTAGGTAATTAAGTTTCCAAAATCCCCAGAAGGGTTAGTCCAGATACAGCAGGTGGTGTTGACCACAGCAGAGGTGTACCCCCTTGCTCGCCTAAAAGATAATCGAGGGCTGTCCTACTATCACGAAGAGCTTTGGCTAAAGAGTCTAAGGATGGTTGTTGGGCCTCTGTTGCTTTAGCAGCAGATTCTGCAGTAATTTCAAGAATTGAGAAGTTCCTGATCATAGGCTCATTTACATTTATCCCTAACCAGGGAAGTAGAGACCTTCCAAGAGGAGCGAATTCCTGAATCATGAAAACCTCCCAGCCGGTCCTTTCTAACTCAATAATGTAACTTCAGGGGAGTCACCCAAAGAGATGTCTTATTTTGCTTGTGAAAAGTTAGATTTTCTCTTAGCCTGAAATAAAAGGTTGTTCTAAATTCCAAAGACTACCCCCCTTAAGCAGTGGCCCGGGGAGAAACAGATGACAGCATTAACTTTCCAGGCTAATGCCAGAATAAAAAAGGAGAAGGAGAAAGGGTTTTGCGTTTAGTTAAAGTTTAAAGTCTTGATCCATCATCTGAGGCAGAAGCATTCCACCCTGACTCAGCTACTTCTCTTCCTCATCAATTTGATTTGGAGGTCTCCAGCGTCTGTAGAGGACCTGGTTGGAGGTGGAGCCTTCACAAGCTGTGAAATGTGTACCCAAGGCTCCATCCCTTCTAGTTTTGCAGTAGTGTCCGTGATCAGGAGCACTTGGTAAGATTCCTCTTCCAATGGGGCTCGAGGGCCATCTTCCTCTGATCATGTTTCCAGAATCCCTAGTTTTCTAGGCTCAGTATACAAGCTCCTGATAGAATTCCAAGAAGTTTTGCAAGGTTTTCATTAAGGCTCATATGATTTGCCCAGTGAAGTGGGTGCCTTGATCACTGGAGATTGTGGAAGGTATGCCCCAAATGGGAAACATGTTTTCTAATAGTTTCCTTGCTACTGGGAGGGCATCACAGCCTTGCAGCAGGGAAAGGCTTCAACCCATCCACAAAACATACAAGCAAAAACAAGAACATATTGGTAATCCATAGGAAGTAGCAGTTGAATGAACTCCCACTGCAGGTGTTCAACGGGTCAAGAGGGGTAGGTCTGAGGCTCTGGGAACAAAATTAGTTTTTCCAGGATGACCTGACAAGTCAGAAATTGCTGGTAGATTATTTTTACAATATTATAGAAGTCTCCCCACCAATGTCTATTCATAATTTTAGGTCATCTTGAATGCCCTATGGTGAAAGAATGTAAAAACTGAAAAATAGGGTTTGTCAGCTGGGAAGAACTAAGCAGCCATCTTAGTTTTCCCATAGCCCCAACTATTCATTTAATTGACAGCCAGTATTTACCCACCTTAATTTCTCTGATTCAGCAGCAGACTGTTGCCATGTTATAGGACATTAGGATGGCAAAAGTCTGGCAATGAGGGGCCTTTTTTTTTTTTCCAGAAGCAGAATGGACTTTATGCACATGTGCCAAAATCTTACAACATAAAGAAGGCTTAGTATTACTTTTTATTTGACAATGCTTCTGATGTAATTTAACATATCACATAAGCTTAAATAGTTTAGCAAATTCTTTGACATGTTCCAGGTCAAAAAGACTCAAGCCAACGAGAAAAGCCCAAACACAGAATCTTCGTCCTCTTAAAACACAGAAAACCAAATTCTAATTTTGCACCAGCTTAGTTTTGATGTGAAAACATTCGTTCCAATCTTCAGTCAGTCCTAACCACATACACAATTCCTTGCCAGAGATTCCTTTTTCACAAACTTTCTACAACTGTTTTTTCCTCAAAAGAATGTATCTCCATTCCTCGTACATTTTTTTAAAATCAAAAACATATTTTACTCCCCTTGCATATGGAGATATTTCCTTCATTATTTCTAGTAGTGTTAAGCAAATGGGAACTGTCTGTCATACCAGCATTCTTTAGATTGGCAAATTTATAAATACATTTTATAATTTTTAGAAGCATATGTCTTTAATTTTCCAAGTAGCACTAACATATCCAAAATATATTTTAGGTTTTCTGTAATAAGAAGCTGCAAGTAGATATTTCTTTTTTTTTTTTTTAAGATTTTTTATTTGTAAGTAACTCTACACCCAATGTAGGGCTCAAACTTACAACCCTGAGATCAAAAGTCACATGTTACACTAAGCCAGCCATGCACCACAAGATAAACTTATGTTTAGCAATTGATGTTTTAGTATTTCATCTTATTTACAAATGATATAGATATTTAACGAATTCAACTTAATTCATTACTTAACCTAACTTAGAAAAACTTTAAGGTTTTAGGTTACCAAAAAAGATTTGGGAGACTATTTAAAAGATTACCTAAATTTTTTATTTTATTTATATCTATTTACTTGTTCTTAATAATTATGCTTATATTACCCATAAAACCTTCATGAGACATCAAAGTCAGTCATTCTTCCAAGCTATTTTTTTTAATTTATTTATTTGAGAGAGAGATAGTAGGGGAGGGGCAGAAGGAGAGCAAGAGAGAGAGAATCTTTTTTTTTTTTTAAGATTTTATTTATTTATTTGAGAGAAAGAATGAGATAGAGAAAGAGCATGAGAGGGGGGAGGGTCAGAGGGAGAAGCAGACTCCCTGCTGAGCAGTGAGCCCGATGCAGGACTCGATCCCAGGACTCCAGGATCATGACCTGAGCCGAAGGAAGTCACTTAACTAACTGAGCCACCCAGGCACCCGAGAGAGAGAATCTTGAGCAGACTCTACGCTGAGTGGAGAGCCTGATATGGGGCTTGATCTCACGACACCAAGATCATGACCTGAGCCAAGATCAAGAGTCGGATGCCCAACCGACTGAGCCACCCAGGTGCCCCCACCAAGCTATTTTTTTAAAATTTGTGTTTTTTTAAGATTTTATTTATTTATTTGAGAGAGAGAGAATGAGATAGAGAGCACGAGGGGGAAGAGGGTCAGAGGGAGAAGCAGATTCCCTGCCAAGCAGGGAGCCCGATGCGGGACTCGATTCCGGGACTCCAGGATCATGACCTGAGCCGAAGGCAGTCACTTAACCAACTGAGCCACCCAGGCGCCCTATTCTTTTAAAATTTGTAACAGAGATAATATTACCTTATTTGACTTTAAGTGAACTAAGGCAGAATAAAAGTTTTAATTTTAATGTTGATAACTCTAAAGACATGTCTACTTTAATATTCTTTAAAGATTTATTTATTTTAGAGACACAGAGAGAGGGCATGTGCACAAGTGGGAGGAACAGGGGGAGAGGGAGCGAGAATTTCAAGCAGATTCCACATGAGCACAGAGCCCAATGTGGGGCTTGATCTCACAACTCTGAGATCATGACCTGAGCCGAAACCAAGAGTTGGTCGCTTAACCGACTGTGCCACCCTAAGGTACGTCTACTTTAATTAAACCAACAACCTTAAAGTAGCTTTCATATCAAATATTTATCCAGATTGTGTGAACTTGACAAAACATTTGGGTTGGTTTCTTTCTGAGAGTTTTAGAATGTCTAATCCTTACCAATGTTTGCCTTCAAACCAAGTAAATAAAACTTTTACAAATTAATTTTAGCAATGCCATCCAGAGGTCAAAAAATATCTCACATTTACTATATACAGAGAGAGAGAGATGCACACGAAGACCCTATAGTTACTAATATTTGTGGAGAAGATTTTTAAGATTGGTATTTGTCCCTAGGATTAATCTTAAGGAGGTAGTGCTGTAGTTTGAGAAAAGAGCTCTTTTAGAGGTTTGTATTTTAAAAGGGCTTCTTTCCAGGGGCACATGGGTGACTCAGTTGGTTAAGCAACTGCCTTCGGCTCAGGTCATGATCCTGGAGTCCCAGGATTGAGTCCTGCATCAGGCTCCCTGCTCAGTGGGGAGTCTGCTTCTCCCTCTGACGCTATCCCCTCTTGTGCACTCTCTCACTCACTCTCTCTCAAATAAATAAAATCTTTAAAAAAAAAAAGGCTTCTTTCCCTTTTTTTCTCTCAGTCTCTGGTGATTGTGGGCTGTGTTTACATTTCTAAGACATGGTAAGATGTGTAACTTTAAGGGAAAGGAAAAGAATGCAAGTTCCTCCAAGAAGGACTTCGGTTCCCTAGAGACAAAAATTTACAATCCATTTGAGATAAACAGGGGAAGTTTTGGGATTGGTGAAGAAATAGGTAAACTTTGAACAGCCTCTAAAGCTATAGTTCTAATTTTATAAAGATTGCAAGATAAGGACAATTGGTTTCAATTCCTCCAAGAACTGGGTTGTAACTTAAATGACATTATAGGTTGATCTACCTCTATTATTCTGTTTGCTTCTTTTTCCCCTGGGGACATGGCTCTAATTTTAAGTATTTCGGGTGGTACTGAATAATACCCCATGGGTGTAAGAGGGGTCCCCAAAAAGGGTGCAAAGGATACTACCTTCCCAAGATCTAGAGTCACTCCAAATGACAGCCAAAGAACCAAAACCTGCACGTCCCATGTGGGCAGAAAGCCAAGCCCAGTTATGCAAAACTAGACAAATGAGAAGGCAATAGGTATCTCTGGGAGAGAAAGGATCAATAAGCCAATGGGTCTGGATTTGGAAAGGAAGGGACAATGTGAAATCGTATTTTCCTCTCTAGACTGGGCACTACAGACGAGATTTTTTTTTTTTTTAAAGACTTTATTTATTTATTTGACAGAGAAAGACACAGCGAGAGAGGGAACATAAGCAGGGGGAGTGGGAGAGGGAGAAGCAGGCTTCCTTCGGAGCAGGGAGCTTGATGCGGGGCTCGATCCCAGGACCCTGGGATCATGACCTGAGCTGAAGGCAGACGCTTAACGACTGAGCCACCCAGGTGTCCCGAGACAAGAGATTTGAAAGGAACTGATTCTGGTAAGAATTTTCACCCTTTGCTGGCTTCTGCCAGTTTTTCCTGGATCCCCTCTGCAGTCTCTGGTATCTACCAGATTTTCCCCTTGGCTGTTTAAGGAAAGAACACAGCAGTTTTACCAGAAAAATCCCTCTGTTTCAACAACTCTGAGAGGGGCCCATGTAGGGGTCCTCCTATGAAGGTAAATACAGGGGTGTATGTAAGGCCGTTAATGTGGTGAGGTTTTGTTTACGGTGTGGAGTCTTCTCAGAGTGGAAAACCAAGTGAGACAGAGGATTAGTAGAATGAGTACTCCAAAGGGGAGGGAGGGAAGCGGGGAGCAGCGGGAGTTAATGTCAGTCTTCGAGTCTTTTGTTTTGGGTATCTCTTCTCTCTTTAATTTTTCACTAGCCTTTCGCAATGAGTCTTTTAATGAAACAATGTGGGAATTTTAAAACCTTTTGGAGGCTTCTGCTTGCCAATTAAAACAGGTATCTCATTCTGTTTAATTTGGGAATCCTTGCTTTCAAGTGTACTTCTTAAATGATTTTATCTAATTGGAACGGTCCCCATAACGACCATGTATTTCTAGGTTGTAATTCCCTTGAAGGCTGAAGCAGTTTGGTAGGATTCTAGGCACAAACGGAGTTAACCCATATTTCCGTCCAGCCGTATTTAGCTGCAAAGGGGGTGCAACTCATATTTCTGTCTGGCCTTATTTGGGGACCCTCAACCTGACAGTTACTGAGCCAAGTTCCTCAGGATGAAAAACAAGCTTACTAAGATTCTGCCACTTTTGCGAGATATCTACAACTTCTAGGACTATAGTTCTTAGACTCAAAATAAGCAGGTGTGCTGGAAGGTGGCATGCTTGACTCTTTAGAATTTAAGGATTTCATTAGCTGAGACTTTGGAGTTCTCAGAGCCAAGCTAATGCCAGGAATGGGCCACTGGGTTGGGGATCTTACATATTTTACAGTACAGAGGTTTTCTTGAGGTTGGTGGGTGAACTTGTATCAGTCTAACCCATTCTGTGATCAACTTACTCTATTTTCTTGAAGTGGCAAGAGCTCTAATAGCCTTCAAATGCTCACCCTGTGCCTACCAATTTTTCCAGGTTTTTGGTCTCTGAGATCCCTCTTACCAATGGCCTTTATCTAGACAAAACAAGACAAATATGTGCACCTTAATGTATAAGCAACAACCAAGAGATGTTACTGTGTCTTTGCCAAGAGAAGGCCCTGTGCTCACCACAAACAATTCTTGTGGAACCTTGCTGGGGTTTTCCAGCAATTCCAGGGGAACTGTGGTCTGAAAGGCTAGGGATTTGGCTTTGGGCAGACACTTTCCCAACTCAGTGGGACTCTAGGCAAAACAGCCAGCTCTAGGCATAACCATCTGGCAGCTCAGGCTGTAAAGGAAAGCCAATTAGATTAGGGGAGTTAAATGAACAAAGAGTAGAGCTCAGAACCAAGAGAGAATTTACCCACAGCCCTCAGGAACAGCGAGAAACACATGCATTCAAAGGGTTCATGAGGTACCATGCCTGTATTTCTCATTGTCCCCAAATGCTGCTAGAAGTTCACTTTGGATCTTGTCGCTGCCTGCCACCAAATCTGTTAAATAATAAAAATTCAACCAAGTAAATTTTCTTCTCTTTTTTTTCAAGATTTTATTTATTTATTTTAGAGAGAATGAGAGAGAGAGAGAGAGAGAGAGAGAGAGAGAGCGCGCGCGCGCACAAGTGGGGGGGAGGGGCAGAGGGAGATGCAGACTCCCTGCTGAGCAGGGACTCCCAATGCGGGGCTCAATCACAGGACCCTGAGATCATAACCTGAGCTGAAGGCAGACGCTTAACCAACTGAGCCAGCCAGGCGCCCCCAAACGAGTAAAATTTTAAAGATATAATTGTCTTTATTAATCAATTCATGAATCAGGCAGCATCCCATCTAGCAAGTATGGGGACTTCCACAGAGCTACAGAAAAGGAAAGATTTTTTTTTTTAAGTAGGCTCCACACCCAGCATGGAGCCCAGTGTGGCGCTTGAACTCATGACCCTGAGATCAAGACCTGAGCTGAGATCAAGAGTCGGTCACTTAACCGACCAAATCACCCAGGTGCCCCAGAAAAGGAAAGATTTTTAAAGGTAGATTGGGAATGGAAAAAAGGAAATTATTAGCAAAAAAAAATCCATTGTTTTAGATAAAGTTGCCCTCCTAAGGGGAATGGAAGGGGCCTATCAGAAAATTTCCTAGTGCCGATGGAAAACTCCCATGTTGACTGGTTAAGGGTTACATTTCTGGGGGGTTGAAATTGTAGTTAGGGTAGGTATTAAGTCTTGGTTTACTGACTTAGGCTGCCATTTTAGGCCTGTTGTTTTCTTTTTTTTTTAAGATTTTATTTTTAAGTAATCTCTACACCCAATGTGGGGCTCGAATTTACAATCCCAAGATCAAGAGTTACATGCTCCACCGAGACAGTCAGCCAGGCACCCCTCTTTTTAACAATGTAAAGAAATATTTTAAGGACCAAAACTCATCTAAAGAACACTTTGTCATTAACTTCAATTGTTCCAGCCATACCTTTATCTAAACCTGAGCCTACCATTAAGTTGAATAAGACTGATCCTCTCTAAATGATGAGGAATTTGTAATGTGGGAATTAAATTTCCCTTCTCACCTGATTTCTCCACCTACTGTGGCAATCATCCATCTAGGGAAAGATGGTCTATACGTCCTGTGTAAGCTATTACAGGAAACCAAAGTCAAGGTCAGAGTTTCCATAGAGCCCCTCAACCAGGCGGCAAATCCTTGAGATTCTCTAAGTTCTAGATCTTTCATTCAGACAGAAAGAGTACAATCAAGAAAGAACCTCAAAAACCTGAAAAAGCTAATTTTTCACTCTTCTACAGTTTCTCTACTAGTATATGCTGGCTAAGGATTTTATTTTATTTTATTTTATTTTTTTTAAAGATTTTATTTATTTATTTGACAGAGAGACAGTGAGAGAGGGAACACAAGCAGGGGGAGAGGGAGAGGGAGAAGCAGGCTTCCTGCTGAGCAGGGAGCCCGACGCGGGGCTCGATCCCAGGACCCTGGGATCCTGACCTGAGCCGAAGGCAGACGCTTAACGACTGAGCCACCCAGGCGCCCCTGGCTAAGGATTTTATAAAATAGAAATACAACATTTTATTTACTTTAAAGTGCCCTGTCACTGTTTGGTTATACTGTACCAAATACAAAGTAAGCAATGGCCCTTTCCCTGTTTTTTTGTCTCAGAGTATCAAATATAAACCACACTCATTCAGAATACAACATTTTTTAAAAAATTTAACAGTTTTCTAAAAAATAATATATACAGAAGTCAGAAAAGATTAGAAAGAGCTTTCATGTCAGAAGAGTGGCCCTGTGGTCTCCTTTCTGGAATATAGAAAATACTGATTATATCCAGGGCACATTAACTTAAAAAGAAAAAAAATACTTTAATTTATTGTGCAAGGACCTCTAATATCTCTTAAATCTAATCCCAACTATTCATATATATATTATTTAGTTTATACTATGCATGGAGAAACCCTCGAGTTTTCTACTTACCAAGGCCACTATTGGTATAGGCACACCAAATAACTCTTCATCCACTGATCCAAAATTGTGGCTTCAAATAAAATTGATTAAAAAGTGAGTCATAGCTCTAGAAATATTAATACTAAAATTCAGCAAATTGATTTTCACATAGACCAAAATGTTATATAATGAACATACAAGCATGTCAAACAAATAATAAAATGCTTTCCCCACTAAGGCAAAATGAATTCAGGGACAATTTTGCTGGTTTCTATATCTGATGTTCATCATTACCTCGTATCCCTCACAGGAGGCAGGATAAACAGTGGTATCGAAAGCATGGAAGTAAGGAGCCGGTTCCAACGCATCTAAGCATAAAAATATGTCATCAGAATCCAAGCTAAATTATACAAAAATCAGTGATTCAAAAGGGAAAAAAAAAAAAACTTTACCTTAAAAGGGTCAAATAGTCCAGTTGCGCTGGCATTTGAAAAATCCGTGGCAAATACAGAACCTAAATTTACATTGTAAATAATATATTATCAAGTAGTATCAATCAACAACCATCCCTAGTTTATAATCTAAACCTTTGTCTGGCCTCAAATTCATTCCAAAATGTATATTTCCAGTGCAAAGTCTCCAAAGCAATTTCCCACTTAATCTTTTTGAACGTTTATAGTTTACAAAAGCACTTTCATATACATTGTCAAATCATGATCCCCAATTTATTTTGTTATTTCTTTTAAAGATTTATTTATTTGAAAGAGAGAGAGTGTGGGAGTTAGGGCAGGAACAGAGGGAGAGAATCTCAAGCAGACTCCCCACGGAGAATAGAGACTGACCTCGGGGCTCAATCTCATGACCCTGAGATCATGACCTGAGCCAAAACCAAGAGTCAGAGCTTAACCAACTGTCACCTAGGCACTCTGATTCCCAGTTCAAAGATAAGGAAAGGGGTTCACAGATGCATTATGATTGCCTATAGTTACCCAGCTGCAAAGTGGCAAATTTGTTACCAAACTTGAGTCTTAACACTTTTGAAATTAAAACTGTTCCTCTGCCTTCTGTTTGAGGTCTGATCATAATTTAAAAATCACCCTCCTCTTACAAATCTAAAATTTATCTAGCTTTACTATAACATGTAGTTACTAGGGTACCAAGGAGCAGTATGTTTGGGACAAAGGAAGGAAAAAAAAGTAACTTCCACTTTTTTTAGATGAACCTTTTCTATCAGTCAAATTTCAGTTACTTGAGATAGATCTATCAGATCATCTTTACCTTTTGTGAGCTTATGTAACAACCAGGTATCAATAGTCCCAAAGCAGCAATTATCTTCTTCAATTGCCTTTTGCACCTAGAAAACATAACATCACAAAACTGACTCAAAAAGGCTAAATTATTTTTTTTAAAGATTTTATTTATTTATTTATTTGACAGAGAGAGAGACAGCGAGAGAGGGAACACAAGCAGGGGGAGTGGGAAAGGGAGAAGCAGGCTTCCCACCGAGCAGGGAGCCCAATGCGGGGCTCGATCCCAGGACCCTGAGATCATGCCTGAGCCAAAGGCAGTCGCTTAACCAACTGAGCCACCCAAGTGCCCCTCAAAAAGGCTAAATTATGAAATGCATAATTAAGTGCCGATCAGTAAATACAATAAAATCCCATTTTTTGATAAGAATGAATATATACGTATATGTATGTATGTATGTGTGTGTATATATATATATATATATATATATATATATATATATATATATATATATATAAAGAAACTATTTTTAAAATATACTCCAAACAGTTCTAAGCAATTACTATAAGGTATAAAAGGCTTTAATTTTACAAGAAACATGTGTTACTTTTGTGATGAAAGAACTAAGTAAATATACATATTTTTAATTTAGACATATGGATATGTCTACATAAACAAAGTCTAAAACAGGGGATGGGGCACCTGGGTAGCTCAGTGGTTAAGCAACTGCCTTCAGCTCAGGTCATGATCCCGGAGTTCGGGGACCGAGTCCCACATCGGGCTCCCTGCTCAGCAGGGAGTCTGCTTCTCCCTCTGACCCTCTCCCCTCTCATGCTTTCTCTCTCTCTAATAAATAAATAAAATCTAAAAAAATAAATAAATAAAACAGGGGATGGTATACTATGATCACAGTTCAAATCCAACCCACTGCTTATTTCCTTTTTTTTTTAAAGATTTTATTTATTTATTTGACAGAGAGAGAGAGAGAGAGCACAAGCAGGGGGAGCAACAGAGGGAGAGGGAGAAGCAGGCTCCCCACTGAGCAGGGATCCCGACATGGGGCTCAATCCCAGGACCCTGGGATCATGACCTGAGCTGAAGGCAGCCGCTTAACCAACTGAGCCACCCAGGTGCCCCGCCACTGCTTATTTCTGTACAGCAAGTTAAGAATGGTGTTTAAATTTTGTAATTGTTTTTTAAAAAAGAATACCTTGTGACATATGAAAAGTAAATGAAATTCAAATTTCAGGGTCCATAGATAAAATGTTACTGGAGCATAGCCATGCTCACCTATTTAAGTGTTATTTATGGCTGTTTTCACACTATAATGGCAGAGTAGTTTTCCAAGTCTAAATTATGACTATCTGGCATGTTACAGAAAAAATGTGCTAACCCTTAGTATAAAGCATGCCAAAGGAAACAAAAGTATCACAACCTCTTTAAACTAGCTAATAGAGACAATGAAATGATTGTTGAGAAATCATTATTATTTTTTTAATTTTATTTTATTTTTTTTTAAAGATTTTTATTTATTTGACAGAGAGAGACACAGCGAGAGAGGGAACACAAGCAGGGGGAGTGGGAGAGGGAGAAGCAGGCTTCCCGCGGAGCAGGGAGCCCGATGCGGGGCTCGATCCCAGGACCCCGGGATCATGACCTGAGCCGAAGGCAGACTCTTAATGACTGAGCCACCCAGGCATCCCCATTATTATTTTTTTAAAAAGGCTCTACACCCAACGTTGGGGGCAAAGTCACGACTCAAGCTTAAGAGTCGCACGTTCTACCAACTGAGCCAGCCAGGCGCCCTGAGATATTACTAACATAGTGGAAACACCGCCCTACATCATATTTCACCACCTCTCCAACTCTTATTTGTCCTTCAAGACTAGCAGTTCCTGGATTTGCCCAAGCCGACACGCTATGGGAATCTTCCAGATAGCCCTTATCTCACGTCATTACCTCCCTGCTAGACCCCAAGATCCTTAAGAGCAGGAACTAAATTTTAAGCCCAACACCGAGGAGGGTTCCTGCCATATAGCAGATGCTTAAAACATGTCTCCTAAATAAATGAGACAAAAAGAAGAGCAAATGAATACATTTAAGGATGAATTCTATTTCAACAGTAGAAAAGATCAATAAAATGAAACTTGATGTAAGTTCTTGAACTTGATGTAAGAAATGAACTTACATGATGTAAGTTCCAAAAAAGAAGTCATTGTAGATTATTTATAACAAATATTTTGAAGATTCTATTCAAGCTTTATACCATTTACATAGGGAGTGCTTAAAGTAATATTACTTTATTTCAAACTCTTTTTAAATTTAGAAATTGTGATTCTAAAATTTGTTCCAGATTAGAGAAAGGTTAATCTGTATTTCAGTAAGCAGCAACAATGCCTGACAAGTAGTAAGTTCATCTGTTCATTCAAAAAACATTTAAGAGCCAGGTCCTCTGAAAGGGAGTAGGTCCATATAAGGCTACAAAGACACAGAGTCAGTATTAGGGCACAGATTAGGATCAAGGTCAATCCTCCTTGCTTTGGGTTAAGACTCCAAATGGCTCTACCCTATGAGTAAGGGTAAACTAGAAAGACAGGCTCTCATAGGAAATGCAGCTCAGTTTTGAATCACCTCAATCATTAAACTGGACTGATGTAATCCTGGTGCCTAGAAGAATGGAAGAAACAAACATAATTCCTATCCAGAGCAAGATAGTGTTAATGTTAAGGCTCTCATAATTTCTACACATAATTTTGCAAATACAATGTCTAGCTGATATACATACACATGTATACAAATAAGTAACCAAGCTCATCAAACTCATCAAGTTGTATATATTAAGTATGTTCAGCTTTTTGTATGTTAATCATACATCCATAAAGTAGTTTAAATTTAAAAGAAATTAAATAATCAGGCATCCAAGGAAACAAGAGAACATGAAAAAGAAAAGAGAGAGAGAGACAGAGCCCATGAGGCTACAGATATTAGAATTAATAGTCATGGACTATATCCTGTAAGTCCTTGTCAATGTTTAAGAAGAAAAGGGGAAAAAAAAGTCATATTTCTACATCATATTGTTATGTTAGGGAATTACAAATTAAATCAAAGAGATACTACTTCACACCTATTAGAATGGCTAAAATCCAAAACCCCGATATCAAATGTTAGCAAGAATGTGGAGCAACAGGAACTCTCATTCGTTGTTGGTAGAAATGTAAAATGGTACAGCCACTTTGGAAGACAGTTTGGCATTTTCTAACAAAGCTAACCATAGTCTCATCATCTGATCCAGCAACTGCACACCTAGGTATTTACCCAAATGAGTTGAAATTTATGTTTATACAAAAATCTGTATACATGGGGCGCCTGGGTGGCTCAGTCGGTTAAGCGGCTGCCTTCCGCTCAGGTCATGATCCCAGGGTCCTGGGATGGAGTCCCGCATTGGGTTCCCTGCTCAGCAGCAAACCTGCTCTCCCTCTGCCTGCTGCCTGCTTCTCCCTCTGCTTGTGCTCTCTCTCTCTCTCTCTCTCTGATTAAACACACACACACACAAACACAAACCTGTACACAAATGTTTATAGCAACTTTATTTGTAAGTGCCAAAAATTAGAAGCAACAATATGTCCTCCAACAAGTGATTAAATAAACAAATTGAAACACATCTAGACAAAGAAATACTGATCAGTGATAAAAAGAAATGCAGTACTAAGCCATAAAAAGGCATGGAAAAACCATTGTTTCATTGATTTTTTTCAACTGTTTTTTCTATTCAGTATTTCATTAATTTTCACACTAATTTTTACATTTCTTCCCTTCTGCTACAGTGGGTTCAGTTTGCTACCTTTCGCCAGTGTCTTAAGTTAGAATGTTAGATGCTTTGTTAATATAATTTCTATATGTAATATAGTCTGGCTATAAATTTCTTTTTTTTAAATATTTTTTAAAAAGATTTTATTTATTTATTTGACAGAGTGAGACACAGTGAGAGAGGGAACACAAGCAGGGGGAGTGGGAGAGGGAGAAGCAGGCTTCCTGTGGAGCAGGGAGCCCAACATGGGGCTTGATCCCAGGACCCCGGGACCATGACCTGAGCCGAAGGCAGATGCTTAATGACTGAGCCACCCAGGCACCCCGTATAAATTTCTATCTAAACGCTGATCTTGCCGCAACACATGATTTGGTATACTGTGTTTTCATTTTCATTCATCTCAAAGTATAATTTCTCTTAGGATTTCTTCTTTTACCCACTGGTTATTTAAAAGGACAGTTTGATTTCCATTTATTTTTGAACTTCCCAAATTTCTTTCTGCTAATTCTTTCTTCTTATTTTTAAGGATTTTATTTTTAAGTAATCTCTATACCCAACGTGGGGCTTGAACTCACAACCCTGAGATCAAGAGTCACATGCTTGGGGCGCCTGGGTGGCTCAGTCGTTAAGCGCCTGCCTTCGGCTCAGGCCATGATCCCAGGGTCCTGGGATCAAGCCCCGCATTGGGCTCCCTGCTCAGCGGGAAGCCTGCTTCTCCCTCTCTCACTCCCCCTGCTTGTGTTCCCTCTCTTGCTGTGTCTCTCTCTGTCAAATAAATAAATAAAATCTTAAATTAAAAAAAAAAAAGAGTCACATGCTCTACTGACTGAGCCGGTCAGGCACCCCATCTTTCTGTTAATTATTTTTAATTTCATTCCTTTGTTATCAGAGAAATACTTGTATGATTTCAGTCGTTTTAAATTTATTGAAGATTGTATTATGATGTAGCATGTGATGTATCCTGGAGAAGGTTCCATGTGCACTTAAGAATGTATATTCTGGGGGCACTTGGGTGGCTCAGTCGGTTAAGTGTCTGCCTTTGGTCCAGGTCAGGGTCCTGAGATCGAGTCCCTCATCACATCAGGATCCTGCTCAGTGGGGAGTCTGCTTCTCCCTCTCCCTCCTCTCACACCCTCTCAGATAAATAAATAAAACCTTTAAAAAAATAAATGAAATGTTTCTCCTGTAGACGGCATACAGGTGAATCTTCTTTTTTTATTACCCAATCTAAAATCATAATGAGAAATCACTATTTACCTACCAAAATGGCTAAAATTAAAAAACAAACCCTAATAATACCAATTACGATGGTACATGAAATACGAAGTCCTCTCACTGACTGATGGTGGGTATGTAAATTATCAAAAACGGTGCGAAATTTTTTACATTACCCACTAAAAGTGAAAAATAAAAAATATATATATATGTACACATTCATGCCCTAAAACTTCCATTCCCATATATAGATACAGCAGAAATGCCTTTATACATACCCCAAAAAGACAGCATTATTCATAATAACTCAAATGTACATGAACAGAATGGATAAATGGATAGTGATAAAATCATACATTGAACACTAAATAGTAATGAAAATATAAGAAAATTAATTTACATGTTTATACCAAATTCGAAACAATTCAGGTAAAACTATAGTATTGAGAAAAAAACAAGTTAAAAAGGAAAATTGGAAAGAAAATGTGATACACAGTATCACAATGTTCTATTTCTTGATTCAAGTAGTGTTACACAGATGTTTGCTCCACAATGTATCACTGAGTGGTAAATTTTTGTTTTGTTCAGTTTTCTGTATGTGTTATGACTTAAAATAAAAAGGTTTAAAAAAACAGAGTAAAGATTCCTGTACTCCATACCAATATGTAGTGGATACTTAATTTTCCTTCAGATAAGCAAATTACTATCTTTATTCCTTTACTTTTTTCTTCCCTGTAGTCTACACACACACACACACACACACACACACACACACACACACAGTCTTTCCTTACCTCAACCACGTTCTGTAAAATCCAGGCCAGTCTCAAAGAAACATGCTGGTTTGTGAAACTGAACAAACTGACGGCTAAAAATCGTTTACTTCTAGTGAAAAAGTGCAGCACTCGGCAGGAACTCTGGAATAGCTATTAAAAAAAAGATACTTTAGGAAAACACATTTAATGGTGTTTGATATTTCTATATTAATTCTACACACATGAAAACAAACCCAATAACAAACAAATAATTCAACTACTTACAGTGTTTTTAGCACTTAGGAAAAGTAAAGCAGTATTACCCTAAGTGGACAATTTTTAACATATGTATTCTAACACATGAAATGTAACACATCTACTATGACCTTCTTTAGCAAACACGAGAAGCTCAAGATAAAGTCTTTTAAAATAAAAGGGAGAGAGTCAAGGAAGAAGGCTATATTCTGGTTAGAAATACATTTTTAATGAAGTTAGTATTGAACCATAAGGGAATCTCCCCTACATCTTAAGTACCTGAAATTTGGGATGTATGATTTCATTTAATACTATCTATACTTACCTAAATCAAAGATGAAATATATATAGTTTAAAATTTACTTCTTAGTAAGAAAATCTTTAATTAAAAAGAAAAAGCCTTTCATAGAAAACTAGCTTTGAGTTTTAAGGTTTGTCATAGTAAAAAAAAAAAAAAATCAAAAAACAAAAACTTTATCCTGCCACCTACTACAAGAATGCAGATGGACAATTCAACTTCTGAAACTAATGTTTTACAAAATATTCACTTGCATTTTCTTCCCTCTGTTATTGCACACCCCTCCCCTAAAAAAATATATTTAAAGGGGCTCTGGGTGGCTTTGTCAGTTAAGCATCCATCTCAATTTTGGCTCAGGTCATGATCTCAGGGTTGTGAGATCGAGCTCTGCATCAGGCTCCATGCTGGGTGTGGAGCCTACCTAAGATTCTCTCTCTCTGGGGCTCCTGGGTGGCTCAGTCAGTTAAGCATCTGCCTTCAGCTCAGGTCATGATCCCGGGGTCCTGGGATCAAGTCCCACATCGGGCTCCCTGCTCAGCAGAGAGCCTGCTTCTCCCTTTCCCTCTGCCTGCCTCTCTGCCTACTTGTGCTCTTTCTCTCTGTCAAATAAATAAAATCTTAAAAACAAAAAAGATTATCTCTCTCCCTCTCCCTCTGCCCCTCCCTCCCCACTCACACACACATGAGCCTTCTCTCTCTCTAAAATGTTTAAAAATATATATATGTATATATTTAAAGATTTTGGTTTATTTATTAAAATAATAAATGCAACAATCAAGAAAATGTATAGACTTAATTCTCTCTACATTTCAGTCTTGTCCCTTTTTTTGGAACAATGAGCCCCATTTTAATTGTTTTTTTTCCTTTTCATTTTGGTGAGAGCATTTAAGTTCTACTCTTAGCAAATTTCAATTATATAATACAGTGTTATCAACTATGGTCATCATGTTATACATTAGATCCTCAGACCTTATTCATCTTATAACTGAAAGTTTGTACCCTTCAAACCTTCTGTGTTTCTTTATATTTTGCAGTTTATTAAAAGATAAGAGTTTCTGAAAGTATATAAAATGACCACCCATAATCCTTCTTCTGCTGTGTTATATGAGAAGAATGCTTCAAACTGAAAGAGGTTCTTCCTTCCTAAGAACACTATACTTTCCTCTATTAAAAAAATTACATTTAATATCCTTCAGGGATCTTCTATTAAAATACAGATACCTGGGTGAGGCATGCAAAAAGTATGAAGAGTTCTTACACCTGCACTTTTAATCAATATATGAACAATTAACATTTTGTTTTTACATTTAACAAATATTTATTGAGTACCTTCTATGTACCAAGGACTGTGCTAGGCCTTGACAAAGCAGAATGAACAGTATAGGCAGAATCTCTGCCTTCTTGAAATTTACATTCTAGTGGGAAGAGACAGACAAGTAATCGAATCAATAAGTGAAATAATCTAAGAAGACACTGAATGTAAAATAAACCAACATTAAATGCCACCAAAAAAAAAAAAATCCTGCTATTTAAATTGTGATATAATGCTAAGATATAATTGATGGTTAAAATGATTTTAAAAATTAATGGTTAAAAATACATCCTGCTTGGGGTGCCTGGCTGGTTCAGTTGGTAGAGCACACAACTCTTGATCTTGGGGTTGTGAGTCTGAGCCCCACACTGGGTGGAGAGATACTTAAAAATAAATTCTTAAAAAAAACAACACCCTAAAAACACCCAAACAAACAAACAAAAAATCCTTCTTAAAAAATCACCCTTTTTCGAGAGCCCAGAAATGGACCCTCAACTCTATGGTCAACTAATCTTTGACAAAGCAGGAAAGAATGTCCAATGGAAAAAAGACAGTCTCTTCAACAAATGGTATTGGGAAGATTGGACAGCCACATGCAGAAGAATGAAACTGTACCATTTCCTTACACCACACACAAAAATAGACTCCAAATGGTTGAAAGACCTAAACGTGAGACAGGAGTCCATCAAAATCCTAAAGGAGAACACAGGTAGCAACCTCTTCGACCTCAGCCGCAGCAACTTCTTCCTAGAAACATTGCCAAAGGCAAGGGAAGCAAGGGCAAAAATGAACTATTGGGATTTCATCAAGATAAAAAGCTTTTGCACAGCAAAAGAAACAGTCCACAAAACCAAAAGACAACTGACAGAATGGGAGAAAATATTTGCAAATGACATATCAGATAAAGGGCTAGTATCCAAAATCTATAAAGAACTTATCCAACTCAACACCCAAAGAACAAATAATCCAATCAAGAAATGGGCAGAAGACATGAACAGACATTTTTCCAAAGAAGACATCCAAATGGCCAACAGACACATGAAAAAGCGCTCAACATCGCTCGGCATCAGGGAAATCCAAATCAAAACCTCAATGAGATACCACCTCACACCAGTCAGAATGGCTAAAATTAACAAGTCAGGAAACGACAGATGTTGGCAGGGATGTGGAGAAAGGGGAACCCTCCTACACTGTTGGTGGGAATGCAAGCTGGTGCAGCCACTCTGGAAAACAGTATGGAGGTTCCTCAAACAGTTGAAAATAGAGCTACCATATCATCCAGCAATTGCACTACTGGGTATTTACCACAAAGATACAAATGTAGGGATCCGAAGGGGTACGTGCACCCCAATGTTTATAGCAGCAATGTCCACAATAGCCAAACTGTGGAAAGAGCCAAGATGTCCATTGACAGATGAGTGGATAAAGAAGATGTGGTATATATACACAATGGAATATTATGCAGCCATCAAAAGGAATAAGATCTTGCCATTTGCAACGACGTGGATGGAACTGGAGGGTGTTATGCTGAGTGAAATAAGTCAATCAGAGAAAGACATGTTATCATATGACCTCACTGATACGAGGAATTCTTAATCTCAGGAAACAAACTGAGGGTTGCTGGAGTGGTGGGAGGTGGGAGGGATGGGGTGGCTGGGTGATAGACATTGGGGAGGGTATGTGCTATGGTGAGCACTGTGAATTGTGCAAGACTGTTGAATCACAGATCTGTACCTCTGAAACAAATAATGCAACATATGTTAAGAAAAAGAAGATAGCAGGAGGGGAAGAATGAAGGGGAATAAGTCAGAGGGGGAGATGAACCATGAGAGACGATGGACTCTGAAAAACAAACTGAGGGTTCTAGAGGGGCGGTGGTGGGAGGATGGGTTAGCCTGGTGATGGGTATTAAAGAGGGCACATTCTGCGTGGAGCACTGGGTGTTATGCACAAACAATGAATCAGGGAACACTGCATCAAGAACTAATGATGTAATGTATGGTGATTAACATAACAATAAAAAAATTTTTTAAAAATCACCCTTTTTAAATTGGAAAAAAGAAATGTATGTCTTATAATTCATACATTGCTGGTGAGAATGTAAATGATGCAGCTACTCTGGAAAAAGACTGACAGTTTCTTATAAAACAAAACATGCAATTACCATTTGACCTAGCAATTAATTGTACCCCTGGGGTATTATCCTAGAGAAATGAAAACTTATGTTCACATAAAATTCTGTACACAGATTTTCAAAACAGCTCTACTTGTAATAGCCAAAAACTGGAACTTGCACATATGTCCTTAAATAGGTGATGCATGTGTACCACCGAATACAACTCAGCAATAAAAAGAAACAAGCTATTGATACTCGTACAAACTTGGATTCTCCAGGGAATTACACTAAGTGAAAAAAGCAAACCCGAAAAGGTTTTACACTGCATCACTCTACATATACAATATTTTTGAAGTGAGAAAAAATATTTAATGGAGGACAGATTAGTGGTCGCAAGGAGCGAGGGATGGGAAGAGCATGGGGAGTGTACAGAAGAGAGAGGATGTGGTTATAAAAGAGCAACATGAGGGACCCTTGTAATGAAGGTACTATTCAGCATCTTGATTCTGGTGGTGGTTACATGAACACAGGAAAAAAACTGTACAGAAATGATAACACACACACAAGTACAAGTAAAACTGGGGAAATCTGAATAAGATCTATAGATTGTATTAATGTCAATATCCTGGTTGTGACAGTATAGTATAGTTTTGTAAAATGTTACCATTGAGAGAAACTGCAAAGCCTAGAAGGGATCCCTGTATTATTTCTTACAACTACATGTGAATCTATAATTATCTCAATTAAAATTTCAATTAAAAAAAATGTATGTCTCAAAATCTTTGAAATGTTGTAAGTGCCGTGAAAGAAAGGACACTATGATAGAGACTGGCTTGAGAAGTGGGGACATGCTCCTCTATAAACGGGATGGCAGCAAAGGGCTCACACAGACGAGATGGCATAGGAGTTGCACCCGGAAAGATGAGAAGAATCCAGTCATGATGGTGGAGAAAGCCCTTTGAGGGTACGAAGGCCTTAAGATAAGAGACAGCTTCAGTGCTGTAAGAACAAAACCACGCTAGCAAAGCTGGAGCTGAATCCTTAGCAGCTTCAGGGAGGAAGGGTCTGGGAAGTGGTCAGAACTGTAGACAGGGCCAATCCATGGTAAGGAGTTGGGATTTTATGCTAAAAGCAAAGAGAAGCCTTAGCAACCATTAAGAAAGAATCAGAACAAGAGTGAGAGGAAGCATGGGTGCTGCAAGAACTGGAGGAAAACAATGGTGCAAGGAGACTGCCAACACACATTAATACTTCACCAGTTTGCTTGGAGCTAGCACTGGCTAAATGAATGACTTTGGTTTCATCTCTGGCATATACATCCTCAACATTTCCATGAGCCTCACTCACTAACCCATGAGCATCCAAGACAGGGGTGCCTGGCTGGCTCAGACGGTAGAGCATGCAACTCTTGATCTCGAGGTTGTAAGTTTGAGCCCCATGTTGAGATTACTTAAAAATAAAATCCTTAAAAAAAAAGAAAAAGCATCCAGTATAGGATGAGTGCAGGGTAGGAACGGTTCTCTCAGTGGCAAGACAGGCCCTGGAATCATGTGTGCTAAACTCCAAGAGCTGTGTACATTTTTCTCCTAAGAGAAGCCAAAGCTTACATCATGCACATACTCAATATCAAGTAGATGAAGTGCTTTAAAAGCTGAGTTTTGTGCTTGAAGTCAGTTTTACATTTGAGATTTGGGGTTTGTCCTACAGAAGTAAATGTTTTCAAAGTCAAAACTTATTTTTAAAGGAATAAAAGTTATAAATACCTCACTGACTAACCTAAGAAATGTTTGACGAATTGACCTAGTAAAAACTAAAATTATCCATTAAGATACAGAATTACACATTATAAATAGTATAATTTTAAATTATACCATTCAAAGTTCATGACATTTCCTTACAATTATTTTCAACTCCTTAATTTCTCTTTCCTGTAAACAGCACCTCTCGGTTCTCAGCCTTACAAGTTATTAAAGCAAGGTGCATTTTCATATATTAAACTAACAAAAGAAAAACCAATGTGGGTGAGATTATGGCAAAAGTGTCTTTCACTCATGCATATATTCCATAATATATTCAAGTTTATTTTCATATAAAATTAATGTCTCCAAATGGTTAAGGAGTAAAACCGATGCTCCAGATACTCCCTGAAGCACCATCTGCCACAGGCACCCTA
The DNA here is from genome assembly GCF_009762305.2 of Zalophus californianus. NCBI lineage: Eukaryota > Metazoa > Chordata > Mammalia > Carnivora > Otariidae > Zalophus > Zalophus californianus. Next base: position 97,874,595 of record NC_045595.1, read on the forward strand.
GGCTGAGGAGGCATTTAGCTGTGTGGCATTCGAACACGTAGTATTGCAATATGCAACAGGGAACGCGCAGTATTGATTATAACATCACATACTGCAGGTTTGGCCACGTTTGGAAAATTGTCTTACCCTCTGACTCAGCAATCCCACACGTACATTGCCACCACCACTGCTGTCATCGTCATGGTCATCAGCTTTGTCATTTGCGACCACCGTGGTAGGCATCAGGTTAAGAGCTCGTGGCAGTCAGCTAGTTATCCATCTCGATATCCATTCTCCACTTTTATAACAAAAGAGGATGAAATTTGGACATTTCTGTATTTTTTCTGGACATAGTCTGCATCTTGTCTATTTCTCCAAGAATGACAACACGAATTATCTCACTCACGTGAGAACATCTGGGCCATCCTAAACCTCCTCCGGGTTTCCTGAAGTGTAATTAAGTACTTGAGTCTACCTCATATGCTTTTGGGTGACTATTACAGAGTTTCACTGATGTGAGGAGTGTGCGTATGTGTATTCTCTTCTCAACGTCCTAAAACAGTACAGGTGGGAGATTATACACTTAAGCTTACAGTTAAGGGACATCTACAGGGAAAATAGTAACATCCAAATCACAGAAGATAAGAAAAAGATTACCTTCATTATGAGGGAATTATTCCAAGATTTTATAAGTTCAACAGCTCTCAGGTCTTGCCAACTAATGAAGTTGTGAAAATGATTTCCTGTTTTCCTAAGAATGACAAAAACAGTATTTTGAGACTCACTATCAATCAGAGGCTATATTAAATAAAAGATCTGCCATAACAGAAAACAAAATTAGAGGCATACTGGAATCTCAAAGTATGATTTAATTAGATGGGGCTTGCTGAATGACTTTTTATTTTATAAACTGAATACGTTTTGTAACAATTATAATATGATACATAGTATGAAATTCTAGACCAAATTCTAACGGAAAAGATATACTTTTTTGTTTAAAAGTTTTATTTATTTATTTGACAGAGAGAGACACAGTGAGAGAGGGAACACAAGCAGGGGGAGTGGGAGAGGGAGAAGCAGGCTTCCCGCTAAGCAGGGAGCCCGATGTGGGGCTCGATCCCAGGACCCTGAGGTCATGACCTGAGCCGAAGGCAGTCACTTAACCAACTGAGCCACCCAGGCACCCCAAGATATACTTTTTAAAGCAGTACAATGTGCACACTTCTAAAACAAAACAAATTTAATGAAAAGGCCTTTAAAGACTTGCTTATACACTTTAAAAAACAAGAAGCCAATGCTTTCCCCCTTCGCTGTACCTGATACACACAATCAAATCAAAACCTCTGTACCTACAGAAGAGCTGAAATATTGCCTAAACCTATTTCTACATCTCTCAACTTTATGACTGGCTTAGCCACTGGCAACCTACCAGGCTTATCAAAATGTATCCAGTAAAAAGAAATTCAACAACCTCTGGGTCAACATTGCAATATAAGTACAGAACTAAGAAATATAGTAGAAATAAATCATTTCCCTTTTTGGCTCCTGCAGATTCGACCACTAATCTTCGACATCCAACTCAGACTTGCTTTCTACCCTGTTTCCAGGTGCCCTCCTGTGTGGGTTCACCATGTTCAATTCCGCAGACTGTCCTTTTCCACACTTCTTAAGCAGTCCACATTCAAGGGCATGTCCTCAACTTTATGAACCTGGAAACATTCTACTCCTGAAATTCTTTTTTTTTTTAAAGATTTTATTTATTTATTTCAGAGAGAGAGAGAATGAGAGATAGAAAGCACAAGAGGGAAGAGGGTCAGAGGGAGAAGCAGACTCCCTGCTGAGCAGGGAGCCCGATGTGGGACTCGATCCCGGGACTCCAGGATCATGACCCGAGCCGAAGGCAGTCGCTTAACCAACTGAGCCACCCAGGCGCCCTAGTCCGGAAATTCTAACATTCCAATATATTAGTCAACACCTCTTGCTATTATTCCAGTTCTCTCAATTTTACTCTCTAAATGCCTTCCCTTCAACCTCATTGCAGCCTTTAATCCCTCAAACATTCCCTTTTCTTCCTACCAACCCCTCCCAGGCTTCCTTCCTTCCCTGCATCCCGTGACCTATCACACTCTCTACCCCTTGACTTCTCTCTCTTTTTAAAAATTGTGGTAAAATATATGTAACATGAAATTTGTTTTCATGTTTTTAAGCATGTTGAAGTGCACAGTTCAGTAGCATTAAGTACAATTCACAATGTTCTATGTTGCCATCACCATTACTTCCTAACATTTGGGTTGTTTCCAGCTTCTTGCCGATACGAATAATGCTGCTATAAACACTGCTGTACCTGTTTGAGTCCCTATTTCCAGTCCCTTTGGGCGTATACTTAGGATCAGAATTGCTGGGTCACGTGGTAAGTCTACTTTTTGAAGAACTGCCGAAATTTTTGCCACAGTTGGCTGCACCATTTTACATCCCCACCACCAGTAGACAAGAGTTCCAGTGTTTCCACATCCTCGCAAACACTTGTAATTCTCCATTTTTTAAATTATAGACATCCTGGTGGGTGGGAAGTGATACCTCATTGTTGTTTTGATATGTGTTTCCCCAATGGCTAATGATATTGTACCTCTTTCCATTCCAAGACATCCAACTCAGACTTGCTTTCTACCCTGTTTCCAGTCAATAGCTTATTGACTATTTGTATATTATTCCAGTCCTCTGTCCATTTATGAATTGGGTTATTTGGTTTTTTGCTGTTCAGTTGCAGGAGTTCTTTATATATTCTAAATATTAATTCTTTATCAAATACATGACTTGCAAATAAATATTTTCTACCATTATGTGAGTTTTTCTTTTCACTCTCTTAATAGTGTCCTCCCTCCCCCCATTTTTCAACCTCTATTAATGAGAATCACAGCATTCACCTACATCATGAACATGTTACTTCTTTTTCCTTCAGTGATCCAAACCATCACCATTATCATTAGTACAAATCAGAGAAGTGATTTTCCTATTTCTCTATAGATGAAATTACAAACCAAACACACCAAGATACACACCTTCCATATTACATGCTGCAGGCAGTTTCCAGAAATCTTATAGCACATTTAAGATATCGACTATAAATTTTTCCAGACACACTTTTAAAATGCAAATTGCACATTCTGTCAAAGTAATTTCAACATGGCTTTATTTCTTGTTATTTATGATTAAATTTAAGGCAATTTCTATACTTTGGGGAATTCCAGTAGTTAAGAAAATTAAAGAAGGGGCACCTGGGTGGCTCAGTCGTTAAGCATCTGCCTTCGGCTCAGGTTGTGATCCCAGGATCCTGGGATCAAGCCCCGCATCGGGCTCCCTGCTCGGCGGGAAGCCTGCTTCTCCCTCTCCCACTCCCCCTGCTTGTGTTCTTTCTCTTGCTGTCTCTCTCTCTCTGTCAAATAAATAAATAAAATCTTTAAAAGAAAAGAAAATTAAAGAAAAATTGTCAAAAATATGAAAATATCTTAATAGTGTTTTCTGATGCTATATATAAGTTTCTGATATTGATGAAGTCCAATTTATCTATTTTTGTTTTGTTAGCTGTGCTTTTGGTGCCATTTAAGAAATCAATCCTACATCCACAGCCATAAAAATTTTCCTGTATGTTTTCTTCTAAGAGTTTTGTAGTCTTGGGCACCTGGGTGGCTCAGATGTATGTGTCTGCCTTCGGCTTAGGTCATGATCCCAAGGTCCTGGGATTGAGCCCCACATCAGACTCCCTGCAGGCAGGAGGCCTGCTTCTCCCTCTCCCACTCCCCCTGCTTGTGTTCTCTCTCTTGCTGTGTCCCTGTCAAATAAGTAAATAAATAAATAAAATCTTCAAAAAAAAAAAAAAAAAGAGTTCCATATCCTTATCTTTTAAATTTAGTCTTCAATTCATTTTTTAAGTTAGTTTTTGTATATGGTGTAAGGTAAGGGTCCACATGCATATTTTGCATATGGACACCCGGTTTCCTCAGCATCATTTGTTGAAAAGATGGTTCTTTCTGCATTGCCTGGTCTTGGCAGCCTTGTCAAAAATCAATTGACCATTGTATTTGTTTCCTTGGGCTGACATAACAAAGCACCACAGACTATGTGGCTTAAGACAATAGCAGTTTATTGTCTTATAGTTCTGGAGGCTAGACATCCAAAATCATGGTGTTGCCAGGGCCAACTCCCTCTGAAACCTGTAAGGGAATCCTTCCCTGCCTCATCCTAAGCTTCTGGTGGTCTGCAGCAGTCTTTGGCATTCCTTGACTCATAGGTGCATCACTCCGACCCTCCTCCTCCTCCATAGGGCATTTTCTGTGTGTCTGTCTTCACGTGGCCATCTTTGTATGAAGACACTAGTCATACTGAATTACAAATCCACCCTACTGATTATGACTTTATCCTAATTTAAGTAATTACATCCGCAGTGACCCTATTTCCTAAGGCCAAATTTTGAGGTGCTGCTGTTGCTTCTGTTGGGTTATTTCCCCCAAATCTCCCTCACTCCTAAGTGTGAGATTACTGAGTCAAAAGGTAGACAATTTTCCAGTTCCTCATATGTGGCCAAACCTGAAATATTTGATGTTATAACCAATACTGCATATTGACTACTATAATACTTTTAATGCCTTCTCAGCTACAGTGCCTGTATCAGATGGTGCTTTGGGGAGTGTCTGGAGCATTGGATATACTTGATAACTATTTGGAGACATTAATTTTATATGAAAACAAATTTAAAATAAGATAGTAAGTGAAACACTTCTGCCATAATCTCACCCAGACTGATTTTTCTTTTTGTTAGTTTAATATATAAAAATGCACCTTGGGGTGCCTGGGTGGCTCAGTCAGTTAAGCGTCTGCCTTCGGCTCAGGTCGTGATCACAGGGTCCTGGGATGGAGTCCCGCATCAGGGAGCCTGCTTCTTCCTCTCCCTGCTTCTCATGCTCTCTCTTGCTATCTCTCTCTCTCTCTCTCTCTCAAATAAGTAAATAAAAATCTTAAAAAAAATAATAAAAAAGTAAAAATAAAAATAAAAATGCAGGGGCGCCTGGGTGGCTCAGTTGGTTAAGCGACTGCCTTCGGCTCAGGTCATGATCCCAGGGTCCTGGGATCGAGCCCCACATCGGGCTCCCTGCTCAGCGGGAAGCCTGCTTCTCCCTCTCCCACTCCCCCTGCTTGTGTTCCCTCTCTCGCTGTCTCTCTCTCTCTGTCAATTAAATAAATAAAATCTTTAAAAAAAAAAATAAAATAAAAAAATAAAAATGCACCTTGCTTAATAACTTATAAGGCTGAGAACTGAGAGGTGCTGTTTACAGGAAAGAGACAGTAATTAAGGATTTGAAAGTGGTTATAAGGAAATGCCATGAATCCTGAATCATATAGGTTTAAATTATACTATTTATATTGTGCAATTTTATATCTTAATGTGTAATTTTAGTTTTTAACAGATTAATTCATCGAATGTTCCTTAAATTGTGACTAATTTCTTCAGTCAGTGAGATGTTTAAAACTTACGCCTTTGAAAACCAATGTGATAACTCTAGAAATCTGACTTTCCCACTCCTCAGGGATTGCCGATTTTTCTTCGTTGAGGGTTGGAGCTGCCAGCTTGTGACTTTTTCAAACTATTTTTGCAAAGTGTGTATTCCTTGTTATGTGTGGTCTCTGAAGTTTCTGCACTTCTGTTACCTCTGTGATCAGCTAGTGACCTGACAAAGATTTTCTTAAATGTCTGGCACTAAAAAACCTCCCAAAGGTACTGGCCCTTTAAGTCTTCCAAAAGACACAGCTTAAGAAAGCGACTGCAGTTGAGAGGGCCGGAATGTAGGTAAGCATCTGTGCCAATCCTGTAGGGCACAATCAAATCCACCAGAGCATACACACTCAAATTTTTGTAGGACAATGTCCCCACTGCCTGCCCTGGCACCAGCTACTCACTCCAGGAATGTGAGCTGCTTTCCCCAAACCCGAAGCAGGGCTGAGGAGTAAAGGATGATTGCCGGTTTGCACACACCACTTCCAGAGAATAGTAGCCTCTACCTTCATCCAGCACCCTGTAGTGGTTATAAGGCCTGATCAGGCTCTAGAGTTCTGAAATAGTTTCTGCAACCTCTCTTCCCAACTCAGTGCTTGCTTTGACCAACCCTCACAGATTCCTTCTCCATTATTCTGCACAATGTCACTCTTTACTTCTTCCCTTTCAAGTTAACCATCTACCTTTCCAACACCTAACCTGGGATCATTCCAGCTTTCTTCTGTGTCTACTTAAATGCCAGAATCTTGTGAACTGACACCAATCCATATATATAGAATACAACCTTGGCTATGTTCTCAGAGTCACCTAAAATGATAAAAGTCTTTCTCTTTGTCCCTCATTAGTTTCCTCCCCATGGCCCACAAATGGCACATCTTAATTTTCACCAGATTTCTTAACCCTAGGCCAGCATGGCCACCTGCTTCTCAAAGGAAGTAAAAACACAGGAATGACTTTCCTCAACTACCCACTTCTTCCACTTCTCTTTTGATTCAGAGGAAAAGCTTTTCCTCGCATGTCTCAGGCTGGCAGCTCCACCTATACCCTCTATACCTCTAGAGCCTTCCCGACTCTTCCATCAATTCATTTCATCAATATTCCATCAACTCTCTGTTCTACACATGCTTAAATCTCCCCATCTTTGAAACAGAACCAAAAACATCTCTCCTGACCCAGGATGCCCCCCCCCACCTAACTAAGCCCCTTCAATGTATCATCACCTCCCATTACCTCAACTGAACACAATTCAAATGCAATTTAGATTTCTAATCACTCATGAAAATTACATTCACTATGGTAACCATTGTTTTCCTAATTTCCAGATTTACAGGCTCCTTTTCAATTTAACTTGACCTTTCTACAGTGGTGTATTTAGCCTGCATCACTTCTTCCTACCTAAAACTGTCACTTTCCTAAGCTTCAATGATATCATTGTGCTGTTTCTCCTCCTACCTCTCTAAGTACATGTTTTTAGTTTCTTTTGCAGATTTTTCTTCCTTAGACTGCCATTTAAATGCTGGTATCTGCTGAGGGTTACATCCTTGGTCCCCTTCTCTTTTTAACTAGCTGCTCTCTCTAAAAACAAATCTGACCCACATCCATGAATGTAGTCACCACAGGACTATTCACCTAACTACATCTCTAGGGCCAGACATTCACTTAAGTTCCATCCCCTCACAAACAGCTACCTTCCACAGATCTCCCACGTTTGCTCCATGCCATCTCAAATGCAACACGTCCACCCCAAACCTGCTGTCCCTCTTCCTCTGGTGTGCCACACCCGAGTTAATGGTAACTTTTAGCTGCTTCAGCCAACAACTAGAGGGAAGAGGGGTCATCCTAAATCTACAAAGGATTCCATAACAGCCCTGTAGTCTACCCTTTAATGGGGGGAGGGAACAAATGAGTAATTAAAACTATCATTTCATGTAGGATCATGCTATGAAACACTGGCATGGCAAAGGAATAGAGTAAGTGGGGGTGAGGAGTGTTTTTAGATATGAAAGCAGAGACTTGAATAAACAATAGCCTTCAAAAAGATTTCTCAGACTTAGTCTCATTCCCCTCAAATCCGCTATCTACCCGGATTCACCTGGGAGTGGTGCCTTCCTTATTTTACCCCTTGAATTCCACAGTACTGCTGATTCTTCAGATATACCATGCTCTTGTACCTCCTGTTTTTGCCAGTGATTTGCTCTTCCCACTTAGAAAACTCCTACTCATCCTACAACACTTGGCGCAAGTGACTCTATAAAACCCTCCCTCATTCTGCCTTCTAAGCTATTCAGTGCCCCTCTTCAGCTCCTTCATTACCAGGTACACAGCAGTTCTACTAGGCAGATGTCTACCAGCCTGCACCCTAACAATCTAGGTTCACACTGTATCCCCCACTGGACTGTGAGTCTCCTGAAGACACAGTCTACTCACCTTCAGATTCTCACCCCCTAGCCCAGACACCAAAGAAGTATCTGATAAATGAAGGCTGCTGTCAATGAGGACTATCAGACTGTGTCTGACAGAAATGAAATCGACGCATATGATTCTGATGCCATTCTACACACAATAGCTTCTACTTACATACTTAAATCTGATTTTTAATCACTGACTCATCAAATGCGTACCCAGCAATTTGTGCCAGGAGGTGGGGACATAGCTATGAAGAAAGGGATACGGCATCTTTGCCCCATGAATATATTCTCTACCAGAGAAACCCGAAGAAATCCTTAATTACTCAATTACTTGCTTACTACAGAATAAGTCCTCTGAAGGAGAAATAACATGAGTATATTTAACAGGGACACCTTGCCCAGTGCAGGGGTCAGGAAAGACTTCTTGGAGAAATGACAATAGAATTGGGCTCTGAAGGATCAGTGGGGACAAACAAGGAGGTTGAACACTCCTGACAAAATATATTACATGTTCAAAGGTTCTCAGACAGGATGAAGCATGATGGGTTAGATGCTAGTATAGTTGAAGAACAATGACGGGGAGAAGATCACAGGAGGAAAGTGACGTCATTAATTCATAACATGGTTGAAGACAATCTAGGATACTGATCTCAAGAAGTAGCACATATTCTAATATTCCCTTAGCAGTGATTTGGGTTTGTTTTATCTCTGTCAACAATAAGAGGGGAAATGGAGGAAAAACATCAATAACAATATCATAAATGAGTCACCTTAAACCTCTCTAACACATTCTGCCATTCCATGGGTCTTAATATATTTGTGTCATAATTGACGAACCATTAACACAAGTATCGGGTATTACAATAAAAGATATATTTGGTGCTGTGGGAACATAGACTCATTTGTATACTTGTATTATAAGACTGTAAATTCCCTGAGGGCTGGTGTTCTTACTCATTTTCATATTCAGCTCGGCAGCCGGCGCAGTGCCTTACTCCCTGTAAGTCCTCAAACGGTTACTGAGTGAATCTCAGTTTGCTTGCATGACTCCCAGTTTATGTTACTAACTGGCACACACCCTGATCTGAGGTTACCTGGCAAAAGCCTCCCTGAGAGACGCAGAGATTGAAGAAACAAAACAGCTCAGGTATTTTAGGACAAAAGGAATTTAAAACAACCAAAATGGAGGAGATACCATTTTGTTATTTTAAGATGCAGGCTAAATACACCACTGATTAAATATATTGAAAAAAAAATTGTAACCTGAGGAATACGAAGAAAACGCAAAGACCAAGTTTCCTGGCATCTAAAGGAGGGGGGAAAGAGAAAAACAAAAACAACGTCCAAAGTTTTAGACTTCCTGACAGCAACAACCAGAAAATAATGTTTGGATGGTCAAGACAACAGGACTACGGCTGTGACTGCAGGAGAAAGAAACAGTGAGCTGGGGAGAGGAGGTGCAGGCTGGGACTGGAATGCACAGTAGACTGTGCCAGGGTCCTGTCCGTCAATCTTTCTCCAGAAAATGAGCAAGAAGTACTTCCTGCTGGCTCAGAGCCATGCCACTTCTGTGCTGTATCTCAGCTCTTTGTTGTAGAGCTTGTAGATCTGCCAACATTATGTGCTCCAGTGGCTCACCAGGACTCGGGGAGCATTATTTTTAGACTCCATTATTTTAAGGTAAAAGAAGCACAAAACCTTGTGGGGGGGGGGGGTTGGGAAAATATCTAGTATTTCAGTTCCTACAAGCAAAGTTTCCAAGACTTGGGGCGCCTGGGTGGCTCAGTCGTTACGAGTCTGCCTTCAGCTCAGGTCATGATCCCAGGGTCCTGGGATCGAGCCCCGCATCGGGCTCCCTGCTCCGCGGGAAGCCTGCTTCTCCCTCTCCCACTCCCCCTGCTTGTGTTCCCTCTCTCGCTGTGTCTCTCTCTGTCAAATAAATAAATAAAATCTTTAAAAAAAAAAAGTTTCCAAGACTCATGAAAGAATACAAACTTCTCAAAAAAGGATAGCCAAGGAGAAAACTCACTATTAATTGTCTTATGAAGAAATCTTACCCTTCCACAAGGACACCACCATCAGTAAGGGAGGTGAATGGTCTTGGAATCTGACTCTTTTTCTTCCAAAAGTGAGATATGGTCCTACTGCCACATAAAAACTTTGCTTCCTAATATTTTGAACTTCCTGTCATGAATGACCTGCTATCTAGGTTTTGATAAAAACAATCTCTGTGGTCAATGACCTAATCTCCAAATCCAACAAAACACAACACTTCCAGTCGGTTATTTCCCTAGGAACACTCCCTTGTCCCTACTTCCATACCACCTACTTCCCAGATTTGTGTTTGTCCCATCATGCCAGCTTTTTGCTTTCTGACCCCCTTTAAGTTGGGGGGAGGGGTGAATACTCATTGTCCAAATCCTCAGTCTTCTTTTTTTTCTCTCCATATAATCTCCATCAGAGAACACACCTATTTCTCCAGACTCTGTCTATGTCAACCGTTCTCAACTGGGAGTGATTCTGTCCCCCAGGGGACATTGGGCAATGTCTGGAGATGTTTCAGTTGTAAGAACTAGGGGTGTGGGGTGCTACTAGTATCTGGTGGGCAGAGGCCAGGGATGCTGCTAAACACCCTACAATGCCCAGGATAGCCCCCAACAACAAGGAATCATTGGCCCAAAATGTCAATGGTGCCACTATTTAGAAACTACATCTACACAGATGACTTTAGTTCATTTTTTCTTTCATCTGACTTGCTATGCCCAACACTCTGGGTGGGAAGTTTGGGGAAGGCAGGGGGACTGCAGATGCAGGCAACCATCTGAGATACATATGCCCTGAAAGAAAGAGCACCTATCTAGAGGAAATGAGTCATGCCTTAGTTAAAACCAGACAAACTTTCTAACCACCTTTGGGGTATCTCCACATTCACATGTCCCAAACCAAACACTTTTATCATATTCCCTTCCACCCACCCTCATCACCATCTACTTCATTCCTCCTCTAATGTTCTCTATAATTTCAATCATATCCCCCCAAACACCAAGGCCAGAAATATTGGTAAAGTTAAACTTCTTCCTCTAACCTAATACTGAAATAATGGCCAAGATCTTGTGAATTCAGCCCGATTAGGTTTCCTACACTTATCCCTACTTCCTATATCTACTACTTTTCTTCCCCACTGCCCCATGCTCAAGATGCCCTTTGGAGTCTAGTACTTTGTAACAAAGAAACATTTTATAGAGTTTTGTGGTTGTTGTTATTGTTTTTGAAGAAACTCATGCTGGGGAACCTGGGTGGCTCAGTCGGTTAAGCATCTGCCTTTGGCTCAGGTCATGCATGATCCTGGAGTGCCAGGATCCAGTCTCGCATCAGGCTCCCTGCTCAGTGGGAAGCCTGCTTCTCCCTCTAACCCTCACCCTGTTCTCGTGCTCTCTCTCACTCTCTCTCTCTTTCAAATAAATAAAATCTTAAAAAAAGTTTAAAGAAACTCATGTTGACGGCAATATGGGCATCGTAGAAAGAGCATGTTTGGGGTCAAAAAACACAATCTGGAATCTTGGCTCTATTTATTAACTGAGTGGCCTTGAACCACTTACTTATTTCACTGAGCCTGGTCTTTCTCCGTAAAAAAGACATAATACCTAAATAACAAGTTTGTTTGTTAGGATAACAGAACCTGAAATATCATAGATATTCACTATATGGGAGCCATTATATTATAACTGTGTTTAATTTACACATACCTTATAGGCTGTAGGTACTCAAATACTAAATCTGGAGTAGACTGAAAATATAAAACATAATTATAGAATTCTGTTTATGAAACTTGTTAGGCTCTCCTGAATCTTTTTCGTTATAAGCTAATTTTTAAGATTTCAATCCATGCTTCTTTGAAAAACTAACTTATGTCAAAAGAAAGGAATGGAGAATTTTAATAACAGTAACAATACTTTTTATTGTTATCATTTTAGGTAAGTCAAGTCCAGATAACATGCAGGGAGCATATTTTACAACGCCAGAAAGTAGGCCCACTTTCATCCCTCTTAACCAAGTAAACTGCTATTAATTCACTGATTTAAAATGCTCCAAAAAGGTTTCACAGCAATGTAGCAACATATTCACTGTGGTAGGAACCCAGCAACAGAATGCTTATCACACAATGCACTTACTTGTTCCACGTAATAAAAGTTGCTCTCTGTGTTGAAATGCCAAGACCAACAATTTGATTCATCTCTATTCCTGCAGCTAAAAATAAAGATAGGTAAAACACATGTTTAAAAGCCAGTGAAGTTTTTCTTTACAATATTATAGCATGGGAAATAAATCATTCAATGTAGTATTTAAGAAAAACATCTGGGTTTAGCATTTAGTAACATAATTGGAGCTAATAAAGGAGGCATTACTGAGATGACTTTGTATAATTTTTTACTTAAAGGGAAAAAGGTCATATTCTAATAATAACAAAATGGGCTTTTTGCTTTAAATTTTAGAAAAAAAGCAAACACTACTCAAAGTAAGTTGGATTGTATTTTCTTCTTGATAATACTAAAAGACTGATCTTAATTCAAGTAATGATCAACCTATGAAAATTTATAAAGGGAAACCTCTCTAAAACGCAGTCAGGGCCATACCACTGGGTCAATTACAGGAAGACCTATCAGTTACAGACCCCAAGAGAAGACTTCTCAGCAGGAAAGAATCAGCAATTATAGGTCCTAACAGGAAAAGATGTACTTTGCATCTCCTATAATAAATCTACTACCCCAGCCAATGAAAAACCATCATTACCCCAAACTCTTGCTTTTCTCCAATGGACTATAGTTCAAAACAATCCTTCCCAACCTCTTTCTCCTTTTCCACAAAATAACATTCCTTTCCTTTCTTTGCTGGGCTTGCCTATGGTTTTTGCCATAGCTTGCTTGTCCCAAATTGCTATTCCTGAACAGGAATAAGGTCACCATACCATAATAGAAGCTGGTTGATGACAATAAAGGAAAATTCCCAAGGAAAACAGTATAATTACTGAAGCTTAGATCTTATTTTCCAACAAACAGATGCTAAGATGCAAATAAAAACATGGTCTTTCTGGGGGCCCTGGGTGGCTCAGTCTGTTAAGCATCTGCCTTCAGCTCAGGTCATGATCCCAGGGTCCTGGGATCCAGTCCTGTGTCTGGTTCCTTGCTCAGCAGGGAGCCTGCTTCTCCCTCTTCCTCTGCTGCTCCCCCTGGTTGTGCGTGCTCGCTCTCTCTCTCTCTCTCGCTCTCTGTCAAATAAATAAACAAAATCTTTAAAGAAAAGAAAAAAAAACCATGGTCTCTCTGATTCATAGTTCTTAAAATATAGCTACTAGAGTATTTTTTTGTGATGTTCTTTTAGAAGAGTAATTTATCCCGCTACAAAAATTAGGGACAACTTCAATTTGAGCACTGAGAAAGACAAATCATCCCCGGTACAGTACTCCTCCCCAAAATATTTAACCTGAATCTAATCATGGGGAAATAAATCAAGACAACCGCAAAATGCAGAATCGTCTAATAAACTGGTCTATACTTCTGAAAACTGTCAATGCCATGAATAACATGCTCTAGATTAAAAGAGACCAGTCAATAAACAAATAAATAGAGACTAGACAGACTGATTGCTAAACGCAATGCCTCACATTTGGATGCATTCTGGATTGGGAAAAAAGTGATTAATGACTGAGATAAGAGGAATATTGAAGATTAAGTATTAGAAAATATTACTGTATTAATGTTAAATTTCCTCTGTGATATGTGCAGTGTGTTTATGTAAGAGAATTCTCCTTTCTTTTGGAGATAGTGCTGAAGTATTTAGGGACAACAGGTTACTATGTCAAACCAACCCTTTTAACCGGGTCAAAAAAAGTTTGTAAAGAATGGTAAACACTGCTTAACATGTTTGAATCTGGGAAAGGCAATCAGGTGTTCCATGTACTATTCTTGCAGCTTTTTAAGTATGTTTTGAAGTATTTCAAACCAAAAAGGCAAGAAGGAGGAGCAATTGAGCCACAAAAATGAAGTAAAAGATCTTTTAGAATTCACATTTACAAGTCAGCTTTTGCCACAGTCTTAAAGAAAGTTGCACTGAAAATGTCCTTAAAGGGCTAAGATTTCGGGCGCCTGGGTGGCTCAGTAGGTTAAGCATCTGGCTTCGGGTCAGGTCATGATCCCGGGGTCCTGGGATTGAGTTCCACATCAGACTCCTTGCTCAGCGGGGAGCCTGCTTCTCCCTCTGGCCCTGCCCCCCCCCTGCTTGTGTGTGCTCTCTCTCCCTAACAAAAAAAAGAAAGAAAGAAAGAAAGTAAGCAAGCAAGCGGGCGCCTGGGTGGCTCAGTCGTTAAGTGTCTGCCTTCGGCTCAGGTCACGGTCCCAGGGTCCTGGGATCGAGTCCCGCATCGGGCTTCCTGCTCGGCAGGAAGCCTGCTTCTCCCTCTCCCACTCCCCATGCTTGTGTTCCCTCTCTCACTTTGTCTCTCTGTGTCAAATAAATAAATAAAATCTTAAAAAAAAAAAAGAAAATTTAAGAAAGAAAGAAAAGAAAAGAGCTAATATTTCCCACCGTGACTATGGCCAAGACTTTGCATCAAGAGGCCACACAAAAAAATGAAAACAAAAACTTGTTTAACAATAAAGGTAACTCGGGGCACCTGGGTGGCTCAGTAGGTTAAGCATCTGCCTTTGGCTCAGGTCATGAGCGGAGCCTGGCAAGGAGCCTGCTTTTCCCTCTGCCTCTACCCCTCCCCTTGCTTGTGCTCTCTCTCTCTGTCTCTCTCGAATGAATAAATAAAATCTTGAAAAAAAAAAAGGAATAAAGCTGTAAATTCCTGAGAGCAGGAACTGTGGGTTCTAATTTTGTTTATAACCCTCTAGTATTTTGTACACAACAGAAGTCGAATGAGCACTAGCCACAACCTGGAATGAAGAAGGAAAGTGAACCTTTATACTGTATTGAAAAAAGATTTAAACCAGAGGACAGAGAGAGTTGCTGTTACCTTTCCTTGACAAAGTGGTTAACTATTAACCACAGATGTCTGCCCAAAAAATACTAGGAAATTTTACCCCAGTAAAACAATATTCCTGTAATTATAACTTAGGAAACCCGTAAAATTCTACAGACTGAGGAACACTCTTACTACAAACAAAATACACTTTATTATTTTTATTTTTGCAAGCCTAATTACCTTTAACAGATTCCTTTATTACAGTTACAAACTGAAGCCAGAGAACATCGGGATCAATTTCAACCCAGCCAGCTTGAGGATAAAGATTTTCTATCTATTTAGAAAAAGAAAATGTAGTAAAAACAACATTAGATCAAGTCAATAACATCTGGGTCTTAAAATTTTTTAAATGGTGAAAATGATTACAACATGATTTCATTTATTATCTAATTCATTTTTATTGTTAAAATTGAAAATATGAAATAAAAAGTTTTCCTCGGTTCATGAATTTACAGAAAATTTTAGCTTTCTTTGTTTTATCTTTACTTTCCAAGTTTTCTATAATGAAGACGTACTATTTTTATGAGAAAAATTTTTTTAAAAAACAAAAATTAACAAAGTACCAAGTTCTGATTCAGACTATGATGGAGGAAGCACACTCCACCCTGTCTCCACCACTGAATGCATGTGGACTCTAGAAAGTCTATGGGGGCAGGAAGATGGGGGAAGATAAGAATGCCAGTACTACTAACTGGTGGTGAGTTTCCCATTTTTTTCCTGATATTCCCTGGCCTGGACTCAAGGAAGTCCATAAAACCAGAAGTGGGTACCAGGATCAGCGGAAACTCCAGAAGCTCTCATGTTTTGGCTAACACTCAGAGAGAATGGGAGAAGTCCCCCATATATCTTTTTTTCTCCCGCTTGCCTCCATACTTTTGTACCCAGGCTATCTTGTAGTAGTGGTTGCACCAGTAATCTCAGGTACCTAAAATACTGAAGGAGGTAAAACTTCTCCAACTAGAGGAGGTGTGGCCCAAGACCGCCATGTTTTGGGGTTTTTTTGTTTTGTTTCTCTCTCTGCTTTTGATGTGTAGCCCCAGCTGTGGGCATAGAAGTGCCGGCAGAGTAGGGTAATGAAAGCTCCAGCTTTCTGGCAAGAGGAGCCAAAAGGGGAAACTCAGGGAACCAAAAAGTACCAGGACGATCTCAGAGAGGGAGGAGCTTGGGAAAGCTTCTCCGGAAAGTTGCGTATGAATTCCGAAGCTCACCTCGAAGCTGTACCTATGTGAACATAATCTAAACAGCATAGCAAAGATGTAAAGAACTAAGGGACAGACCCCTACCCAGGTGCCAGACTGGCTACTGGGTGGCACATTCACAGGGCAGATGCAAACAGTACTGCCAAGATTTTGGAAATGACAAACACTGAAACCAAAGTCCACAGAAGACTGGTAGAATTTGTAGCTTGAACCCAACTGCATTGATTGCCTGGTAAAAGAAAAATACCAACATTCATCATAGGATTTATACAAGACCCTGAGTCTTATAACACTGTATTCAAAATGTCCATGATAAAATCTGAAATTACCAGGTATATGAAGAACTAGAAAAATCTCACCTCACATGGGAAAAGATAACAGATACCAATGCCAAGATGACAGATACCTGATCAAGACTTCACAAGCAGCTATTATAAAAATGTTCCAAGAAGAAAGGGCAAATTCTTTTGAAACAAATGGCAAGATAGAAAGTCTCAGCCAAGAAATATAAGACAAAAAGAAACCAAAATAAAATTTTTAGAATTGAAAAATACAATAATTAGGAGAATGGGAGAAATGGAGAGATGCTGGTCAAGGGGAGTACAAACTTTCAGTTATAAGATGAATAAGTTCTGGAGACCTAATATACAGCATGGTGACTATAGTTAATAACAATGTATTATACACCTGAAATTTGCTAAGAGAGCAGTTCTCAAGTGTTCTCAACACACACACACACACACACACACACACACACACACACACAAATAGTAACTATGTAAGGTAATGGGTACGTAATCATTTTACAATGTATATGTGCACCAAAACATCATGTTGTACACCTTACCTATATGCAACTTTTATTTGTCAATCATACCTCAATAAAGCTGGAAAAATCAATTTAAAAAAGAAAAAATATAATAATTAAAATAAAAAACATACTGGATGGGCTCAGTAGAATAAAAATAACAGAAGAAAGTCAGTAAACCAAAGATAGATCAATAGAATTTATCTAACTTAAATAACAGAAAGAAAATATATTGGAAAAAAAGAATGAATAAAGCCTCAGGGATCTATGAGACAGGAGCAAAGGGTCTAGTATTTATGTCATCAGAGTCCCAAAGAAGGAAAGAAAAGAGTTCAGTGCAAAAAAAAAAAAAAAAAAAAAAATTACTTCAGGGAAGTAATAGTGCTAAAAACTTTCCAAGTTCAGTGAAAGATTTAAAATCTGTATATTCAAGAAACTTAGAAGACTCCTAAAAGGATAATCCGAAACATTACACATTCAGATCCAGCATAATTAAAATGCTGAAAACCAAAAACTAAGGAAAAATCTTGAAAGGAGCCACACATGTTACATATATAAAACAATGATTCTGTATGGCTGCAGATTTCTCATCAGAGCCATGAGGCCAGGAGGAAGTGGCTCAACATTTTTAAAGTGCTAAAGAAATGCCATCTACAATTGTATATCAAAATCCCCCAGTAGAATTTTTGTAGATACAGACATGATGATTCTAAAATTTACAGGAAAAAGCAAAAGAACTAAAATAACCCAAACAATGTTGACAAAGACTAAAACTGGAGGAACCACACTACATAATTGTAAGACTTACTATAATGTTACATTAATCAAAACAGTGTGCTACTAGCATAAAAACAGACAAATAGGGGGCGCCTGGGTGGCTCAGTTGGTTAAGCACCCGACTCTTGATTTTGGCTTAGGTCATGATCTCAGGGTCCTGAGATCCAGCCTGGAGTCGGGCTCAGTGCGGAGCACGGAGCGGAGTCTTTGTTCCTCTCCCTCCCCGCACTTGCACTCTCTCTCTCTCCCCCTCTAAAATAAATAAAATCTTTAAAAAAAAAATAGACAAATAGGTATCAATGGAACAGAGTCCAGAAACAGACTGACACAAATAAAGCTAATTCATTTTTGACAAGTGTATACAAGGCAATTCAGTGGGGAAAAAAAAAGAGCTTTTTCAACAGTTGGAACAATCAGACATCTATATGCAAAAAAATTAACTTCAACCTCACATCTTAAACAAAACTTAACTCAAAATTGATCACAGATCTAAATTTAAGACATAAAACTGCAAAATGTTCAGACGAAAACACAGGAAAAAAATCTTTGTGATGTGGGGTTAGGTGAAGAGCTCTTAGACATGACACCGAAATTACCATTTGCAAAACAGAGAAATTGATAAATTGGACTTCATCAAAATTAAAAAACATTTGCCCTGCAAAAGACACAGTTAAGAAAATGAAAAGACAAAGCGCAGACTGATTTAAAATATCTGTAAATCACACACCCAACCCAGGACTTACATTCAGAATATATGAAGAAACCTCAAAATTCAACAGTAAGAAAACAACCCAATTAAAAATTGAGCAAAAGACTTGAACAGGCACTTTGCCAAAGAAGATATATATGGATAGCAAATATGCATAGAGAAATATTCAACATCACTAAAACATTAGGGAAATGCAAATCAAAACCACAATGAGATACCACTACATCTATCAGAATGCATAAAATAAAAAACACTAACAATTTCAAGTGTCAGTGAAGAACATGTGGAACTCTTACACATTGCTGGTGGAAATGCAAAATGGTACAGCCACTCTAGAAAAGCATGGTAATTTTTTTGTTAAGTTAAACATTAACTTACTATATGACCCAACAGTACCACTCTTGGGTATTTATTCTAGAGAAAACGAAACTTAGGTTCACATTAAAATCTGTACACAAATACTTATAGCAGCTGTAGTCACAATCACCAGAAACATGGATATAACCCAAATGTACTTCAACTGGTGAATGAATGTGGCACATCGGTCTAATGGGTTACTATTAGAAATAAAAAGGAATCAACTACTGATATAATAATATGGACAAATCTCAAAAGCATTATGCTGAAAAAAGCCAGTCTCCAAAGGCTACTGACTGTATTGTTCCACTTATAAAACATTCTCAAAAAGACAAAACTATGGACACGGAAAATTGATCAGTGTTAGGTATGGGAGGGGTATGACTACAAAGGGCTAGCATTGAGGGAGTTTTTTGGATTACTCCTACATGGGCTAAAAAATCACAGAACTTATTCACCAAAAAGGCAATTTTACTGTAAGTTATTGAAAACATAACAAGAAGCCATGGCTTCAGTTTAACATGATGGCTTAAACCTACATATCTCCAACTCCTCTCAAGATTCCATTAAAATAAAAACGTTAAAGGGTTTATGCAGAGAGGCAATTGCTAAGAGAGCAAACAGGCTCAGGCCAGGTTTAACAAAATGTTTTTTAATATGAGCAGTGAGTGGATTGGTGGCACATGGCTAAACAGAAGAGAAAACTGGTACTTTCACTCCCTGCTCAGATGGACACCACATCTTTGCTCCGCCCCTGGCAGAGATTCTATGGTAAAATCCTGAAAAGTAGAGGTACCTCCAAAGACTGGGATGCCAGATGCGGCTGAACACAAGATTGGTTCAAAGTCTTTATAAGGATCCCCAATCCCCAATCCCCTCCTCCAGCTAGATCACTGCCCCTCCCTAACCAGGCAGAAGGTAAAAGGTTTACTCTCCAAAGGGACTGAACCAGAAGAATGCTTTTTTTGCAAATACCAGATATAGCTGAGTAGGGTAAGACTACTGAGTGGTACTGAAAATAGGAACAACTGGGGCGCTCAGTGGGTGGCTCAGTCGTTAAGCGTCTAGTCTGCCTGCTGCTCAGGTCAGGATCCCAGCATCCTGGGATGGAGACTCGCATCAGGCTCCCTGCTCCGCGGGAAGCCTGCTTGTCCCCTCTCCCACTCCCCTGCTTGTGTTCCCTCTCTCGCTGTCTCTCTCTGTCAAATAAATAAATAAAATCTTAAAAAAAAGAAAGAAAAAGGAACAACCAAAAACCACCAAAGATCTAACATGTAAGAAAAGACCAAAATAAAGAAAAGGAATGCTGAGGAAACAGTGACCATGTGGGAAGCAGGAGGGTGACAAGGTCTGATATGAAAAAAGGATCTACTACTCGCTGGTGAGTTCCCAGAGACAGACTTAACAAAATCTATTCCCCTTCTATCAAATAATATTTGTTTTTTCTATGCAAGACTTTCACGACCACAGACGAATGCCTCAACTGCAATAAACACTTCCTCATCCCAAAAAACTCAAAAAACTTAAAGATGGCGCTGCAGGGGTCACTCCCCTCCACTCCACCAGCCCCAGAGAGCTCACTGTCCCCAAACATGTCACAATAGTGAAATCTCCTCCTGTACCGAAGGAAGACCAAACCAAAATTAGACAAGAGGATAACCAAAGCTAAGAAGATTTGTTTTGCTGATTACAAACAAAACAAAAGATAGCAAACAACCAGAATTTTTCAAGACTATCCAGAAGGGTACACAGTAGAACAGATTTACTGTTCTCCTTGGACTGGCCTATCTGTCCTGTTCTTCCAACCAAGATGTTATTATTCTTCATGGTTTCTCACATATAGCATCATGTTCCAATGGGAAACATGATAAACTTTCTCCTTAAAACTAGAAACATCAAATATTGACATGTGGATTTTCAAATCTGAATACTATTCTGGTATAACACCAATACTTAAGAATCTATACAAAGATTTTTTAAAAATACAAATTATAAAAAATAAAATAAAAAATACAAATTATAGGGGCGCCTGGGTGGCTCAGTCGTTAAGTGTCTGCCTTCGGCTCAGGTCGTAATCCCAGGGTCCTGGGATCGAGCCCCACATCGGGCTCCCTGCTCAGCGGGGAGTCGGCTTCTCCCTCTCCCACTCCCCCTGCTTGTGTTCCCTCTCTCGCTGTATCTCTCTCTGTCAAATAAATAAAATCTTAAAAAAAACACAAATTATAGAAAAAGTCTAAAAATGTATCTCTGCTATTAAAAAATGAATGCCACAAGAAATAAAACTGGTCTTCTGAGAGGCCTAGTACTAGCTTCTTAACGTAAAGGGTTCATGTTTGGGACTTCAATTTTAATTAAAAGAGCAATACAGCCTATTATGTTCTTATCTCTAAGGGTGATCTCTTCACTTTTTCTTTCTCTGTCTCTCTTTTAAACTATTTACGTGGCAATATCAGTCAAATCCTATACTAAGAGGTTTTGGGTTTCTATTATATATAGTCTTATCATCATATTAGCAGAGATGTGATTTTTGCTTGAGAAAATAAACAAAAGTTCTGTGTCCAATCCAGTTTCATGAAGCAAACTGAATTCCTAATACTTCGATTAAATGCAATTCAATGATTTATTCTGTACCCATGAGGTAATAAATCAGGTGCTAAGTAGCAATGTAGGCCAAGAACCTTTTCCTCAAAGAACTTCAAGTATCCAAGGGTGCCTGGGTGGCTCAGTCATTAAGCATCTGCCTTCCACTCAGGTCATGATCCCATGGTCCTGGGATCGAGCCAGCCCTGCATTGGGCTTCTTGCTCAGCAGGAAGCCTGCTTCCCCCCTCCCACTCCCCTGCTTGTGTTCCCTCTCTCGCTGTCTCTATCTCTGTCAAACAATAAATAAAATCTTTAAAAAAAAAAAAATTACTCCAGCTATCTGAAGTAAATGACCAATTTCCGGTTGTTCTTTTCTAATTTCTAATTCGTTATGGACCAACAATTTTTAAGACACAATTAAAACAATTTTCTAGAAAAAAATTACACACAAAATAGAATCCCAAATGTTTCGTTTTTAAGATCAGCAGACATAAAACTACTCTAGTAAACTGCTACACAAGTTTCTAAATCTTAATTTCTTCATCTCTACCCCAGATGCCCAGGAACTACACTTTAAGAAGCACTGCTATATGATAGGGTGCCTGGGTGGCTCAGTAGATTAAGCATCTGGCTTCGGGTCAGGTCATGATCCCGGGGTCCTGGGATCGAGTCCCATATGGGGTTTCTTGCTCAACGGGGAGCCTGCTTCTCCCTCTGCCAGCTCTGCCTAGTGCCCCCTGCTTGTGCTCTCTCTCTGACAAATAAAATCAAGAAAAAAAAAAGAAAGAAAGAAAAAGAAAGAAAGAAAGAAAGAACGAACAGAACTGCTATGAACTCTTAACCACAGTTGGAGAGCCATTGCTATAAACTCCTTAATCTAAGTGTTTCATCCTTTGAGGGCAGGGACTTTTTATTTTTTAACTTATATCTTTCCAGACACTTTCCCGCTGAGAGTCTAAGCAAGCCATTCTAGTCTCCTGCTACTCACAGCAATCTTGATTCATCGTTTAGATTCCTACCTCATTTCTAAAAAACTAATCATTTGCCCCAAATTATACAGCAACTGAAAAACTTTGTATTTTCTGACAATCCATGTCTCCCTTTGGTTCCAAATATTTCAATTAAAAAAAAATCACTGCCTAAAACAAAAGTACTTTGTGTCTAGAATTATGAGGAAGACGGTGTGAAAAGTATCATTGTGTTGTGATAAAGATTCAAAAAGATACGACACACACAGTCGCCAAAGGACAGTGTTCTTTCAGGTTGGGGGAGGGATGGCGTGTGTAGGGTGGGCGGGCAGTGTTTCTGCACAGGTAGCCAGAGAAGGGCCCAGAGAAGGACCCAGCTGCTTAGTCCCAGCTCACTGTTCTGGTCCAGAAACCAGAATGAAATGAAACTCCCCCATTTTCTCAACGCAGTCACTTGGATAGATCTGCCCCTGGGCAACTGCTACGGTTAAAAACACTGTTTAAGTGGTTGGGAAGAAGGGTGAGAACCGAACAAACGGAGAACCCAGTGCTGCTGGGTGGGAATGGGTTAGGTATCTAATGGCTCCTAAAACTGCTAACATAAAAAGACGCTGATATTGGAAAGAAGAGTAGGAACACCACATCCAATCAACATTATTTTTGGTGCGCACGCAGAAATCAACACTTCATTAAAATAAGAACAGAAGAGCACCAATCTGTTGGTTGCTTTACTAATAAGAAGTAAGGATTTGGTAGGTTTTCTCAAACCAGAAAAAGGCATTTTTATCAATGCTCAAAGATGAAAGGAGAAAAGTATGACAATACAGCCTTCAAAACTTGTCCAGTTCCTCTAATGTCCATGAAAATCAGTCGCTCAGATGAGGAACCAGCACTTTGAGAAGCAGTTAATAATGACAACTGAGGAACGGACAATAAATTCTATCAATATCTGAAACACTTAAATGTAAATAAAGACGGGGCTGGAAGTCTACCGAGGAAGTGGGAAAAACCTAGCAAGTCACAAAGCACCTTCTGGTTGGATACGCGCGGCGTGCTCTGCCCTGCCCTGCGAGTCTCCGCAGTCCCACCCAGGAAAGGCGAATCTGCAGGTAATAGAAGCGAGAGAAGGACCCCTGGTCACAAACCGAACCCCTCCTGCCCTCAGCCAGAACAGAAAGGGCGCGCAGGTTTCAGCCCTGCCCTGCGAGGTACTACTGAGATCTGGCCGCTCCCCGCCCGCCGCTGAGGACCAAGGGCCCGCCGGTGCTGCAGGTGGCTGCATTCTGGCTGGATGTCGCGGACCCGGCCGCTTGCCTCCCGCGACTAGATCCGGGGTGCTCTGTGCGACCCTGACCCGCGGTCCCGACGCCCGCTCCCCGGTCACCTTCTGCACGCTGGAGCCGCGAATCAGCGTCGCGTGGTCATAGACGTGGCAGCGGATCACCGAACTGCCCACGTCCAGCCCCAGCACAAAGCGTGCGGGAGACGGGCCCGCCGCGCTCTGCTCCGGGCGCCTCTGCTCCTGGACCGCGCGCACCCCCAACATCCCGACCCTGCAAGCCTCTCCGCAACAACCGCGTGCGGAGAAGGCGCGTTTACAAAGGCCCGCACTTCGGGGGCCGAGCGCGCCCCGCGGGGCCGCACCCCCTGGCCCTCCCCTCCGCGAGATCCGGGAAGCGCCCCGCCCCTGCCACGGGACCCGCCCCAACGCCGTGACGTCACGGCGGCGCAGAAACCCTTTCGAGGCGTGGGCTGGGACTGGGCGGCCGCGTGGGGCCTTTGGAGGTGGGCGAGTTCCCAGAAACGGTGCCCGTGTTTCTTTTAACCTTAGTTGCATTTAATGAATATCTATTAAGAAAAATAAAGTAATCTGAAAAGAAATTAGAAATACAGCCTAAAGTATATTAATAAACAGAATCCCGCCCCCCAAGATTTCTTTCCCAAGAAAACCTGGTAAAATGCACATATAATACACATCAATAAATACTTGTAAATTTACACAGAGTAAGACCTTCCCCAGCCCTCTGGTGGGGAAAAAGGGACAAAGCGTAGGGTGGCCCCTTTTACTATCAAGCCTCCACCACCCCCACTCCAGCGGTTACTTTTTTTAGCCAGGAAGACCCCCGTGGCAGAAAGGGGTAAAAAGGAGGCCTATGGCAATTTCAAGATTCCTGTAGCTTCAGTTCACCTGCCAAGAGCCAATGGGCCTTCCCAGGGGGTGGTCCAGCTCCCAAGGTGCAAGCCTGATTATGTAGGGAGTAGGGAGGTGTTAATAATGCCTGCTTCAGCCACCTCTCCACCACCAGCACCACTCCAAAAAAAGTGCCTGAAAATATTCATTATCTTCTTTTTGTAAAATTATGGAAGTAATATGGATACGTGCTTTTTGTGAAAATAGTTTAACAGTGCCATTAAAAAGTAAAGGATCTTCATTTTGAACCAAATTGTCCTTTTGACCAAACTATTAACCAACTTGCTTTCAAGTTGGTTAATACCAAACTGGGCTCTTTGGCCATATTACTGGAAGCTTGGAACGTACACCCACAAGTGTATACCTTGTTCCTGTCCAATAGTTCTCATTTATTCCAAAAGGCCTCAGGATTGCTTTCACCAGTGCTTAAGTTCAGCATTTTGTTGAGTCATATATATGTTAATCCCCAATATTACAAAGAAACCAATGACTAATGGGTCGTGTACTGGTCAGTTTCCCAGAGAAACAGACCCAATAGAATAGAGAGGGAGGAAGAGAAAGAGATTGAGATTTTTGAGGAACAGGCTCACATGCTTGTATGGGTGGAAAGTTCCAGAAATCTGTAGGGCAGGCTAAAAGGCTAAGAATTCAGGTTAAGAGTTGATGTTACAGGGGCGCCTGGGTGGCTCAGTCGTTAAGTGTCTGTCTTCGGCTCAGGTCACGATCCCAGAGTCCTAGGATCGAGCCCCGCATCGGGCTCCCTGCTCCAGGGGAAGCCTGCTTCTCCCTCTCCCACTCCCCCTGCTTGCATTCCCTCTGTCATTGTCTGTCAAATAAAGAAATAAAATCTTTAAAAAAAAAAAAAAGTTGATGTTACAGCCTTGAGTCTGAATTCTACAGGACAGCAAGCTGGAAACCCAGGCAGAGTTCCTATGTTACAGTCTGGAGAATTCTTTCTTGTTAGGGAAACCTCAGTCTTTGCTCTTAAGGCCTTCATCTGATGGGATGAGACCCACCAACATTATGAAGGGCAGTTTGGTTTACTCAATGTCTGTTGACTTAAATGTTAATCACATCGAAAAAATACCTCACAACACCTAGATTTGTGTTTGACCAGACAACTGGGCACCCACACAGTGTGCCCATGAGCCTAGCCAAGCTGACATATAAAATCAATTATCACAGGTCCCCTTTCACAACAAAGAAAGCTGTTTTGAATTCCCCGATATTAATATTTAGCATATTTCTCATACTGATAGTTCTTGGGTTTCTTGGATCCTGACACTTCTTTGTGATCCTTTTTATAAATTGAAATCAATTATCTTGAGTGTTATCAAAGAATCATAGAATGTAAAAACAAGAAGGACTTTAGGGACCACTTAGTCAATGTTTCTCAATCTGTTTCCAATCTTGAACAACTTTCAGATGCTGATGGATGCTGTCTTCTGAGGATATGCTTATCTACACAAAATTTGGCATGTAATTCCAGGTATTGGGTATGGGATACTCTAAACATGAAGATCTCAGGTTAAAAATCCAGAGCTGATTTCCCTAACCTGGACAGAATTGCCTAGAAGAGGGTTGAGCAACAAAGGGATACTGTGTTTCTTCAGTGTTCATTGTTCTCTGCTGGCATCTCTTGCCCTGCTCTGCTCTCAGGGCAAGGAGCATGTGGGCCCCAAAGCACAAGGCTTACAAACTCTGAAGGTCCCTTCAGTACATTGTTCTAGATTCAGAGTCCACTGCTGCTCTGAGCTCCATCACCTGGTTGGCTTGGTCTTCAACTGGCTCCTCACCTCCTCACATTCTGGGCTTGGCCTCAGAGGTGACCCATGTGGCTGCTCTCCCAGGCTCTTCCCCACCACTATCACTTCTTACACATTCTCTTCTTTCAGTAGAGCCCAGGATTACAGCTCATTGTACCAACCTTGCACATTCCCAAGAACTTGGACACAATTCCTCAAGGCTAGATCAGAAAGTATGCCAGGGCCACCACACCCTATAGGGAAATGAATGGTGCTCCAAGGCTGAACCCAGAAACCTCAATGCCTTCCCGCCTCCAAGAAAACTAGTCATGGTCCCTCCTTTCTAGGATGACCAACTGTCCCAGTTTGCCCTAAACTGGGGAGTTTCTTTCTTTCTTTTTTTTTTTTTTTAAGATTATTTATTTATTTGACAGAGAGAGAGAGAGCACAAGCAGGGGGAGCTGCAGGCAGAAGGAGAGGGAGAAGCAGACTCCCCACCAAGCAGGGAGCCTGATGTGGGATTTGATCCCAGGACCATGGGATCATGACCTGAGCCAAAGGCAGACGCTTAACTGACTGAGCCACCCAGGTGCCCCAACTGGGGTTTCTTAAAACACAGGATTTGAAATGCTAAAACCAGGACAGTCCTCACTACTCATAGACTCTTGGGGTCCATAGATGATTTTCTTTGGGACACTGGCTACCTCATGTGTAGGTGTTGGCCACTGCTTCTAGACATGAGCTCCTTCAGGACAGAGATGGGGGCTCTTTTTTTCCTCCAAGACACACAAAGTAACTGCTCAATGACTGAATGAACAAACAAATTAGTATATGCAAGTCCCTGTCAGACTCATCTGTGTGACTTGGCCACAAGACACACAGTGGTGAGCCCTTCCTAGTCCCTGCATGAATCTGGGCATGTTGTCATATGGCCACCAATGCAGACCTTCTAATGTGTAAAGAAGGTGTGGAGTCGTGCTGGCTGCCCTAAGTCGGCTATTTGGAACTGAGCCCTGGATACCCACATGAATATCAAGCCACCTCCTTTTTTTTTTTAACCCTATTTTATGAACCCAGCCTAATTTGTATTGGACTCCTGCCTCAGTTTCCTGATCTGTATTCACTCCTGACTGTGTCCGGAGCCCTAGCCTAAATACCACTGTGGGACAGAGGTAAATGTACCATGAAGTTAAAGAAACTTAGACTTCCTGTCCCTCACTTGCATGGGTCCCTGCCCAGATCCTGAGAAGAGCCCTAGCAAACTTTTCAGAGTCCCATGCTGTACAACATTTGCAAAAGTCAATTGTTTTTGTATTTTTTTCTTTAAGAAGGCCCTCCAAATTATACAAGCTTCAGCTCCCACAAAACCATAATCTTCCTGACCCTTGTATAGTCCTCAGAAATTCCCTTTTTCTCAACGCCTGGACTCACTCTAAGATCTAAAAATAAAAGAGGACTTTGGGCCCCACCAAAATCAAGAGGAGAATTGGAAATTGAAAGGAAGAATAGCTATACTAAAACAACCCAGACTAGAGGAAGTTGTTTCAGAACCCAAACAACCAAAACTTTAGTTACCTGCTTCCTCACAAACAAAGCATAAAGGAAAATATGAATTTTCTATTTGTCAGAAAGAAAGAAGTCACGTGAGTAACTGTTCTGCCAATCACTGCAATTGTACTTATATGTACGGTCCTATGTGTCCTCTCACTTAATTCTCTCCAGGACCCACTGAGGGTCACTGTGTGGTTGCACAGTTAGTCTGTCATGAAAGCAGGATTCTCCCCCCATATAGCAATTCTTCAGTGCACCTGAAACATCAACTATTTCCAGAGGTCAGCAATGAGAACTTACCCTCCACCTGACATGTCTGTACGAACCCCACAGCATTGTTGCCACGTTGGGTGGAAGCCTTCTTCGAACCTTCAGTGAGGGAACTGAATAGGTCCACGGTCTGACTAAACCTTGAGGGGACCCTACAGAAACAGTGGCCTCTTTTCATAACTGAGTTGCTGGGAGTCTTTGAAAGGGTTATCATCTAATCTAAAGGAGACAATAGTCACACCTGCCATGCCTGCCCCGGTATCTGCCCATCTCCTTGTCCTTAAGAGGCATCCCGTGTCAGCAACATGAGCAGGCCCCTTCCTCCACCTTTTAGATTCTCCCCACCTGAAGTGTATTAAGTGACAGGAAATCTTTTCATTCATTCACCAATCTGTGTATGTTGTGGGAAGGGGAGGAGCCATATAATGCACGGGTTTGTGAACATGCCTTTTATGTTTATGACCACCCAGAGGCTAGAAAGTTCTAAAGCGAGGGCATTGCTTAATAGGAGTATTCTACCTCCCCTTTTGATCTCAATCATTCCGTTTCTTTTTTTTTTTTAAAGATTTTATTTATTTATTTGAGAGAGAGCATGAGAGAAAGCAGAGAGCACAAGTTGGGGGGGAAGGGGTGAAGGGAGAGGGAGAAGCAGGTTCCCCTCTGAGCAGGGAGCCCAATGCAGGGCTTGATCCCAGGAACCTGAGATCATGACCTGAGCTGAAGGCAGACGCTTAACAACTGAGCCACCCAGGCGCCCCTCAATCATCCTGTTTCACTCTTGGTCAGAAGTCTTTTGTTCAGCTAGGGACATTATCAAATCTCATGTGAATGATTTCTGTGAGTTAAGAATAAAACCATATTAGAGAATGACTAAAAGCATCTTTACATTCATAGATATAAATAAAACTTTGGTTTTTGAGGAAAAATTTAGAATTTTTATATAAGGCAATGAAAAATCCAAAGTAAAGAATGGTTTACAGAAGAAAATGTGGAAAATAAGCCATTACTACTAAGTTTTCTTTTTTTATTTTTATTTTTTTAAAAATTTTATTTATTTATTTGAGAGAGCGAGAGGAGAGAGAGAGAGAGAGAGAGCACATGAGAGGGGGAGGGTCAGAGGGAGAAGCAGACTCCCCGCTGAGCAGGGAGCCCGATGCGGGACTCGATCCCGGGACTCCAGGATCATGACCTGAGCCGAAGGCAGTTGCTTAACCAACTGAGCCACCCAGGCGCCCTAAGTTTTTTTTTTTAAAAAAATACTTTATTTATTTATTTGAGAGAGAGAGAATGAGAGACAGAGAGCACGAGAGGGAAGAGGGTCAGAGGGAGAAGCAGGCTCCCTGCTTGGCAGGGAGCCCAATGTGGGACTCGATCCCGGGACTCCAGGATCATGACCTGAGCCAAAGTCAGTTGCTTAACCAACTGAGCCACCCAGGCGCCCTACTAAGTTTTCAATAATAAAGATTTCTATCTTTGCTTTTTGGCTAAGAGGCCAAAATAAGGAAGGAAACTTCTTTTCACATCTTACTTAGCCACTTTTGTCATTTTCTTCCCTAATACCATAGGATTCTCGCTTTTTTTTTAAGCCAGATTTATTGAGTTGTACAGTTCTATGAATTTTGATGCATACATCTATGTAACCATCACCACCATCGAGATAGAAAATATTTCCATCATTCCTGAAAGTCCCTTTTTGCACACAGTACTCTGAATCCTTTACCATGAGCATAAGGTGATATCATCTGCAAACATAACTCAGAATTCTTGAATTTAGCAGATTGATTTTAGTCATTTTAGATACAGCCCATCTCAAGAAAAAATTACAGGTCCCGACTGACTTTATTTTTTTTCCTTTTTTTCATTATTATGTTGTGTTAATCACCATACATTACATCATTAGTTTTTGATGCAGTGTTCCATGATTCATTGTTTGTGTATAACACCCAGTGCTCCATGCAGAACGTGCCCTCTTTAATACCCATCACTAGGCTAACCCATCCCCCTGACCCCCTCCCCTCTAGAACCCTCAGTTTGTTTCTCAGAGTCCATCGTCTCTCATGGTTCATCTCCCCCTCCAATTCCGCCCCCCTTCATTCTTCCCCTCCTGCTATCTTTTTTTTTTAACATATAATGTATTATTTGTTTCAGAGGTACAGATCTGTGATTCAACAGTCTTGCCCAGTTCACAGCGCTCACCATAGCACATACCCTCCCCAATGTCTATCACCCAGCCACCCCCTCCCTCCCACCCCCCACCACTCCAGCAACACTCAGTTTGTTTCCTGAGATTAAGAATTCCTCATATCAGTGAGATCATATGATACATGTCTTTCTCTGATTGACTTATTTCGCTCAGCATAACACTCTCCAGTTCCAACCACGTCATTGCAAATAGCAAGATTTCATTCCTTTTGATGCCTGCTTAATGGTCCATTGTATATATATATATATATACCACATATTCTTTATCCATGTCTGTCGATGGACATCTTGGCTCTTTCCACAGTTTGGCTATTGTGGACATTGCTGCTATAAACATTGGGGTGCATGTACCCCTTCGGATCCCTACATTTGTATCTTTGGGGTAAATACCCAGTAGTGCAATTGCTGGATCGTATGGTAGCTCTATTTTGAACTTTTTGAGGAACCTCCATACTGTTTTCCAGAGTGGTTGCACCATCTTGCATTCCCGCCAACAGTGTAGGAGGGTTCCCCTTTCTCCACATCCCCGCCAACATCTGTCGTTTCCTGACTTGCTAATTTTAGCCATTCTGACTGGTGTGAGGTGTTATCTCATTGAGGTTTTGATTTGGATTTCCCTGATGCTGAGCGATGTTGAGTGCTTTTTCATGTGTCTGTTGGCCATTTGGATGTCTTCTTTGGAAAAAGGTCTGTTTATGTCTTCTGCCCATTTCTTGATTGGATTATTTGTTCTTTGGGTGTTGAGTTTGATAAGTTCTTTATAGATTTTGGATACTAGCCCTTTATCTGATATGTCATTTGGAAATATTTTTTCCCATTCTGTCAGTTGTCTTTTGGTTTTATTGACTGTTTCCTTTGCTCCGAGTGACTTTAAATGAACCCAATCCTATGACACATGGGGAAGCTGTGTTGACCTAGGGGTTTTCACCAAATGACGTACTTATGTAAAGCTAAGCGTAATAACTTACAATTCTTGGCTCATTTATATGACTTGAGTAAATTGGAACTACTTGATATGATTGTTAACAATGAGGACACTTAGTGGGCATGTTTACATTTGTTCCCATCAAGGAAGGAAAAACCCTGCTTTGGAATATAGTTACTACAACCTAGAAGGCATTATGCTAAGTGAAATAAGTCAGACAGAGAAAGACAAATATCATATGATTTCACTTCATGTGGAATGAAAAACAAAACAAATAAGCAAACAAAAAGCAGAATCAGAAGTACAAATACAGAGAACACACTGGCGTTTGCTGGAGGGGAGGGAGGTAGAAGATGGGTAAAATGGGTGAAGGAGGGTGGGAGGCACAGGCTTCCAGCTATGGAATGAGTAAGTCACGGGAATAAAAGGTACAGCAGAGGGAATACAGTCAATGGTACTGTAACAGCGCAGCATGGTAACAGATGGTAGCTACACTTGCAGTGAGCTTAGCATTGAGCTTAGCAAAACGAATGGAGTTGTTGAATCACTATGCTGTACTCCTAGAAACTAATGTAACATCGTGTGTGAACCATACTCGAAGAAAGAAAGAAAGAAAGAAAGAAAGAAAGAAAGAAAGAAAGAAAGAAAGAAAGAAAGGAAGGAAGGAAGGAAGGAAGGAAGAAAGAGAAAGGAAGGCAGGTAGGTAGGAAGGAAGGAGGGAAGAAGGAAGGAAAGGAAAGGAAAGGAAAGGAAAGGAAAGGAAAGGAAAGGAAAGGAATGCAGTTAGTTACTACAGGCTATATTTCACAAATTGGAGCTCTGGAATGTTATGCATTAGTACTGTAAAGTAGATGAAACTTAGAATAAAATCTAATTCAGAACACTGGAAAGAAAGTAGAAATAAGGAACCATTAACAATAAACATTAGATTTTAAATTAGCTGATAAAAGTAGAGTCAAGTCTCATTATTTGTTATGTCTTGCAAGGATATCACCAACACTGAGTTAGCAAACACTGAACTATTTCCCCTAGAGACAATACAGAGTTGGGTTCCTGAAGCCTCTGGTCACGTTTCCGTCCATGAATCAATGCATAACCTTGTTTTATGTGTGTTTCTCTTTAAAGACACCCTACTTCCTATATATATATAGTTGATTTATTAACATTGAATTTACAACTAAAGCACTGTAATTTATGCCTAAATGAAGCTTATCTAACACATGTATTCTCTCTGTAGGAGCATTTCAGTACACACTTACAAGCCATTTTAAAGACAAAATCACCAACAAAAAGCACAAAAGTGAAAAGGGTGGCACTAAATAGTAAGAACATCTGTTTACAATGCAAGACCTGAAACAAAAAGGCAGAATGTCTTACTTGAGTTGAGGTGGGAGTCTGCACATCTCTCTGTCTCTGTCCCTGTCTTGTTCTTTGAGGTCTCTCTGTATATAGGTTTAATAACATGCTTATCAATCTACTTCTCAGCATTGCTTTTCATACCTCATTCAATTTCCATCTTTCTAGGTCAATTTCTTTTTCTTAGATTCTATCAGGAAGGAGTTCTTTCAGTGAGGATCTTTAAGTAGTAAACTTCCTAAGTTTTTGAACATCTGAAAATAGTATATTCTCACTCTCAAAAGATAGTTCAGTTTGGTAAAGAATACTAGTTGGACAGTTATTTTCTTTCTGCACTTTATTGTTGCATTGGCTTCTAGCATTGTCATTTTTTTGTTTTTTGTTTTTTTTAAGATTTTATTTATTTGAGAGAGAGAGAATGAGAGATAGAGAGCACGAGAGGGAAGAGGGTCAGAGGGAGAAGCAGACTCCCTGCCAAGCAGGGAGCCCCATGTGGGACTCGATCCCGGGACTCCAGGATCATGACCTGAGCCGAAGGCAGTCGCTTAACCAACTGAGCCACCCAGGTGCCCCTAGCATTGTCATTTTGAATGAGAAGTCTGCTGCTAGTCTGATTCTCAGTCTTCTGTGGGTACTCTGTCTTTTCTCTCTGGTGGCTTCAAGGTTTTCTATTCAGATTCCATGTTCTGATCTTCCTAGGGGTGGCCTTTTTCATTTATTCAGTGTCTTTTTTTTTCTCCTTTGCTCATTTGTTTTGTTTCTTAAATTCCACATGCAAGTGAAATCTCATGGTATTTGTCTTTCTCTAAATGATTTGTTTAACTTAGCATAACACTCTCTACCTCCACCTATTTTGCTGCAAATGGCAAGATCTCGTTCTTTCTTATGGCTGAATACTATTCCATTGTGCATATGCGACATCTTCTTTACCCATTCATTAACTGATGGATCCTTGGGCTGCTTCCATATCTTGGCTATTATAAATAATGCTGCTATAAATATAGAGGTGCATGTATCCCTTTGATTTAGTGTTTTTGTATTCTTTGGGTAAATACCCATTAATTCAATTGCTGGATGGTAGGGTAGGTATATTTTTAACTTTTTTTTTAAGTTTCTAAAGATTATTTATTTATTTATTTATTTATTTATTTGTCGGGGGGGAGAGAGAGAGAGAGAGTGAGCACACACAAGCAGGGGGAGTGGCAGGCAGAGAGAGAAACAGTCTCCCTGCTGAGCAGGGAGCCTGATGCAGGACTCAATCCCAGGACCCTGAGATCATGACCTGAGCCAAAGGCAGATGCTTAACAGACTGAGCCACCCAG
Source organism: Zalophus californianus (assembly GCF_009762305.2). Taxonomy (NCBI): domain Eukaryota; kingdom Metazoa; phylum Chordata; class Mammalia; order Carnivora; family Otariidae; genus Zalophus; species Zalophus californianus. The sequence goes on from NC_045595.1 coordinate 97,908,516, forward strand.
GAGCCCCGTATTTTTAACTTCTTGAGGAACCTCCATACTGTTTTCCACAGTGGCTGCACCAGTTTGCATTCCCACCAACAGTGCAGGAGGGTTCCTTTTTCTCCACATCCTTGCCAACACCTGTTGTTCCTTGTGTTGTTGATTTTAGTTTTTGATTTATTCTGTTGGGGACATCCTGCTGTGACCTTTCAGACTGAGGACCTAGATCTTCCAATTCTAGAAAATGGTCTGCTGTGTACACGTTTCCTGCTCCCATTCTCTCTATTCTCTTCTTAGGGAACTCTTATTAGATATTTGATTTGAAAAATATTATTTTGACACAATTTCAGACTTACAGAAAAGTTGCAAGGTAGCACAAAGAACTCCAGGTACATGGGATCCTACCCAGATTTGCCAAACATTAATATTTTACCACATTTAGTTTATCTTTTTCTATTTATCTATTTACCTGTATTTTTTTCTGAACCATTTGAAAGTAAGTTGCAGTCACGATGCCCATTTCCTTCTAAATACCTGAGTCAGAATTTTCTGAAAAAATTATTCTCTTACATAATCATCATACACAGTATTGTTAGCTAATCTAGCGATTTTATTCAGATTTCACCAGTAGTCACAGTAGTGTCCCTTCCAGAAAAAGAAAATCCCAGATCATGTGTTGCAATCCACTGTCATGTTTTTTTAGCCTCCTTTTGTTTGGGACCATTGCTAATCTCTCTTCGTCTTTAGTGACATTGGCACATTTGAAGAGTTTAGGCAAGTTCTTTTATAGAATGTCCTTTGTACTTCATTTTGAGTTCATCTGATGTTTCCTCATGATTAGATTCAGGTTATGTACTTTGGGTCAGAGTAGCACCAAAGTAATACTGTGCTATTCTCAGCAGGGCTGGGACTAGAGTAAGCCGGGGGAGGGGGGTAGATTCTTGGTGTGCAGAATTTAAGGAGGTGTTTGTTCTCAGCTTCCTGAAAGTACAGGATCAGCCCTATCTGCCTGTTTCTCAATGCGTTCTGTTGAGAAATAGGTGGTATTGTTTGTTCCATGTGATGTCGTTGTGCAGTTACTATTACTTTTTTTGTAATTAAGAGATGTCCTGTGGTGAGATGCTTTGAGATTATGTAAATATCTTACCACTTTTCAAAATTTGCCCAATAATTTCAGCATCCATTGATGACTTTTGCCTTAATTATTAAGGTGGTTGCCAAATGTTTGTTTGTTTTTTTCATTCCACCATTCTTTCTACATCTATTATTTGCCTTTCTATGGTAAGGAAAATTTCCCCTTCTCCCATTTGTTTATATAAAAGTAGACTTATGGGGCACCTGGGTGGCTCAGTCGGTTAAGCGACTGCCTTTGGCTCAGGTCATGATCCTGGAGTCCCGGGATCGAGTCCCGCATCAGGCTCCCTGCTTGGCGGGGAGTCTGCTTTTCCCTCTGACCTTCCCCCTTCTCATGTGCTCTCTCTCTCTCTCTCTCATTCTCAGTCTCTCAAAATAAATAAATAAATCTTTTTTTTTTAAAAAAGTAGACTTATGGATTCTTATTATAACCAGATTCTCATTCTAATTATTTTGAGGGTTGAATTGTCCCATATTTGGCCATTGGGAGCCTTTTCAAGATAAGCCTTCTGTCCTTTCCATGGGGCCTTATTATTATGTGTGCACTTTCTTAATTTCTTGGCATAGCAAGATGCTCCTCTACCCCAGTTCTGAAATCAGCCATTTCCCCCAAGATGCTCTGGTTCCTTTAAATGGAGAATAACATGTAAACCCCAAAATCTGGGGTGCCCGTGTGGCTCAGTCAGTTACACATCCGACTCTTGATTTTGGGCTCGGGTCATGATCTCAGGGGTATGAAAATGAGCCCCATGTCGAGCTCCGCTCTGGGTGTGGAGCCTGCTTAAGATTCTGTCTCTCCCTCTCCCTCTGCTCCTTCCTCCCACCTCTACCTCTCTAAAAAAACAAAACAAAACAAAACAAAACAAAAACCCCACCAGATTCTGTGTGCTAGATAAGCTAATTGCTACTGGAGTATCACTGCTTCTGGGTCCAAATTTAGTTGATAAAACAGTGACAGGGTTTGAGAGGATTGATTCTCAATTTTGAAAGAAATTCTACTGTGGGTAAAATGTTATCAAATGGCATCACAATGCTACAGAGAAATTGTGAAAGGAAGAGTCAGTCTGTGACTGACTCTTGGGGCAAACTTCATTGTTGTCTTACTTTAAGAATTGCCACAGCCTCCCCAACCTTCAGCAGCCCTCATCCTGATCAGTGAGCGGTCATCTACATTGAGGCAAGATCCTCCACCCGCAAAAAGGTTATGACTCGGGGGGTGGGAGGGATGGGGTGGTTGGGTGACGGACACTGGGGAGGGTATGTGCTATGGTGAGCGCTGTGAATTGTGTAAGACTGTTGAATCACAGACCTGTACCCCTGAAACAAATAATACATTATATGTTAATAAAAAAAAGATTATGACTCACTGGAAGCTCAAATAATGATTAGCACCTTTTAACAATAAAGTGTTTTTTAAAATTAAGGTCTGTACATTGTTTGAGACATAAATATTACTGCACACCTAACAGACTCCAGGATAGTGTAAGCATAATTTGTATGTGCACTGGGAAAGCAAAACATTTATTTGATTTGCTTTATTGTGATATTCATTTTATTCCCGTGGTCTGGAACCAAACTTATAATATCTCTGAGGAATGGCTGTATTTTTGTTGTTGTTGTTGTTTTAAATTTTATTTTATTATGTTATGTTAATGACCATACATTACATCATTAGTTTTTGATGTAGTGTTCCATGATTCATTGTTTGCATATAAACACCCAATGCTCCGTACAGAACGTGCCCTCTTTATTTTTTTATTTTTTTTTTTAGCAAAAAGAAACACTTTTTATTAAGTTATATCACATTAATATGACAGCTACTAAAATGCTTTTCACCTATAATGGATCTGCAATACACTGCAGTAATATTTAACACCCAAATGCAATCTGGCCAAAAAAAAAAAAGAGCCCTTGAAAGAAGAGAATTGTTACACCACATATAGCAGCTAAGTGCTGACCTCTACTGGTCATTTTGAAAATATCTTTATCATTTCTGCAACTGAACAATTTTTACATCATTTATTAACAACAAACTTATTTGGTGATATAGATTAATCTATATTTCCCACTAACTTTTTAAATTTTATTGTTTTATTAATCACCATACATTACATCATTAGTTTTTCATGTGGTGTCCCATGATTCATTGCTTCTAACACCCAGTGCTCCATGCAGTATGTGCCCTCCTTAATACCCATCACCAGCCTAACCCATCCCCCCACCCCCCTCCCCTCTAGAACCCTCAGTTTGTTTCTCAGAGTCCGTAGTCTCTCATGGTTCCTCTCCCCCTCCGATTTCCCCCCCTTCATTTTCCCCTTCCTACTATCTTTTTTTTTTTTTTAACATATAAAGTATTATTTGTTTCAGAGGTACAGGTCTGTGATTCAACAGTCTTACACTATTCACAGCGCTCACCATAGCACATACCCTCCCCAATGTCTATCACCCAGCCCCCATGCCTCCCACCCCCCACCACTCCAGCAACCCTCAGTTTGTTTCCTGAGATTAAGAATTCCTCATATCAGTGAGGTCATATGATACATGTCTTTCTCTGATCGACTTATTTCACTTAGCAAATACCCTCTAGTTCCATCCACGTCATCGCAAATGGCAAGATTTCATTCCTTTTGATGGCTGCATAAAATTCCATTGTATATATATACCACATCTTCTTTATCCATTCATCTGTCGATGGACATCTTGGCTCTTTCCACAGTTTGGCTATTGTGGACATTGCTGCTATAAACATTGGGGTGCACATGCCCCTTCGGATCCCTACATTTGTATCTTTGTGGTAAATACCCAGTAGTGCAATTGCTGGATCATATGGTAGCTCTATTTTCAACTGTTTGAGGAACCTCCATACTGTTTTCCAGAGGGGCTGCACCAGCTTGCATTCCCACCACCAGTGTAGGAGGATTCCCCTTTCTCCACATCCCCGCCAACATCTGTCGTTTCCTGACTTGCTAATTTTAGCCATTCTGACTGGTGTGAGGTGGTATCTCATTGAGGTTTTGATGTGGATTTCCCTGATGCCAAGTGATGTTGAGCACTTTTTCATGTGTCTGTTGGCCATTTGGATGTCTTCTTTGGAAAAATGTCTGTTTATGTCTTCTGCCCATTTCTGGATTGAATTATTTGTTCTTTGGGTGTTCTTTATAGATTTTGGATACTGGCCCTTGATCTGATATGTCATTTGCAAATATCTTCTCCCATTCTGTCAGTTGTCTTTTGGTTTTGTTGACTGTTTCCTTGGCTGTGCAAAAGCTTTTTATGTTGCTGAAGTCCCAATAGTTCATTTTTGCCCTTGCTTCCCTTGCCTTTGGCAATGTTTCTAGGAAGAAGTTGCTGTGGCTGAGGTCGAAGAGGTTGCTGCTTGTGTTCTCCTCTAGGATTTTGATGGACTCCTGTCTCACATTTAGGTCTTTCATCCATTTTGAGTTTATTTTTGTGTGTGGTGTATGGAAATGGTCCAGTTTCATTCTTCTGCATGTGGCTGTCCAATTTTCCCAACACCATTTGTTGAAAAGACTGTCTTTTTTCCATTGGACATTCTTTCCTGCTTTGTCGAAGATGAGTTGACCATAGAGTTGAGGGTCCATTTCTGGGCTCTCTATTCTGTTCCATTGATCGATGTGTCTGTTTTTGTGCCAGTACCACACTGTCTTGATGATGACAGCTTTGTAATAGAGCTGGAAGCCTGGAATTGTGATGCCACCAACTTTGCTTTTCTTTTTCAACATTCCTCTGGCTATTCGGGGTCTTTTCTGGTTCCATACAAATTTTAGGATTATTTGTTCCATTTCTTTGAAAAAAGTGGATGGTATTTTGATGGGGATTGCATTGAGTGTGTAGCTTGCTCTAGGTAGCATTGACATCATCACAATATTTGTTCTTCCAATCCATGAGCCTGGAACATTTTTCCATTTCTTTGTGTCTTCCTCAATTTCTTTCATGAATATTTTATAGTTTTCTGAGTACAGATCCTTTGCCTCTTTGGTTAGATTTATTCCTAGGTATCTTATGGTCTTGGGTGCAATTGTAAATGGGATCAACTCCTTAATTTCTCTTTCTTCTGTCTTGTTGCTGGTGTATAGAAATGCAACTGATTTTATAGATGCATTGATTTTATATCCTGCCACTTTACTGAATTCCTGTATGAGTTCTAGCAGTTTTGGGGTGGAGTCTCTTGGGTTTTCCACATAAAGTATCATATCATCTGCAAAGAGTGAGAGTTTCACTTCTTCCTTGCCGATTCGGATGCCTTCTGATAGCTGAGGCTAGGACTTCTAGTATTGTGTTGAATAGCAGTGGTGATAGTGGATGTCCCTGCTGTGTTCCTGACCTTAGGGGGAAAGCTTTCAGTTTTTCCCCATTGAGAATGATATTCGCTGTGGGGTTTTTGTAGATGGCTTTTATGATATTGAGGTATGTACCCTCTATGCCTACACTCTGAAGAGTTTTAATCAAGAAAGGATGCTGTACTTTGTCAAATGCTTTTTCTGCATCTATTGAGAGGATCATATCGTTCTTATTCTTTCTTTTATTAATGTGGTGTATCACACTGATTGATTTGCGGATGTTGAACCAACCTTGCAGCCCGGGAATAAATCCCACTTGGTCGTGGTGAATAATCCTTTTAATGTACTGTTGGATCCTATTGGCTAGTATTTTGGTGAGAATTTTTGCATCCATATTCATCAGGGATATTGGTCTGTAGTTCTCTTTTTTGATGGGGTCTTTGTCTGGTTTTGGGATCAAGGTTATGCTGGCCTCATAAAATGAGTTTGGAAGTTTTCCTTCCATTTATATTTTTTGGAACAGTTTCAGAAGAATAGGTATTAATTCTTCTTTAAATGTTTGGTAGAATTCCCCTGGGAAACCCTCTGGCCCTGGGCTCTTGTTTGTTGGGAGATTTTTGATGACTGCTTCAATTTCCTTAGTGGTTATGGGTCTGTTCAGGTTTTCTATTTCTTCCTGGTTCCGTTTTGGTAGTTTATACATCTCTAGGAATGCATCCATCTCTTCCAGATTATCTAATTTTCGGGCATATAGTTGCTCATAATATGTTCTTATAATTGTTTGTATTTCTTTGGTGTTGGTTGTGATCTCTCCTCTTTCAGAATGGCTGTATTTTAAACATACTTGTTTAAAGTCTCTTTCAGATTGCTCTCTTATCTCTATATCTTGGAGCTCAAATGCTACCACTTGCTATGTATGCTCCCTCACACTTTCACTGGTGCCTTTTCTTCTGTGATTTGTTATCTCTTAAATTGTGAATTGATATTTGGTGAGGTTCTTTTTAATGGAAACTCTTTATATTGTGGGTTAGGGAAGCACTCCTATAAAGCAGTTTCAAGTTTGCCTCTGCCAGGGCCTAAAAGATTTCATCAGCTTCAGACAAGTTTCTCTGCTAATTTCTCCAGTTAGAGTCCTCACCAAATAAGAGTATTGTGAATTTAGCCCCTTTTGCTGGCGGGTGGCATAGTGTCAGGCAGTCAAGTCCCTAAGCAGCAGTGACTACTAGAGCTCAAGGTCAGCTTGCCACACGTCCATATATTTAGGCCCTGTGGAGAAAGATCCACATGGATTCCCGCACAGCAGCACATGAGCTTCATGTGTACATTGGTTCTTCTTGCCCCTGAGGCCCAGGCAGATGATGGGCACTCAGTGAGCCTGTGTCACAGCTGAGAAGCCCTGAGCTTAGGAACACATGCAGTGTTTTAAAGGGGTTGCTGGCAGACGTGCCCTAATTTGTCCCTGATGACAACGTTGTCTTTAATATCTTCGTTAGGAAATAAATCTGCCCTCTGATCCGGAGGGAGAGACTATCTCTAGTAGCCAGGGCTTTCAGCTGTATAAACATCCTTGAAATCTACAGTGTAGGATAAAACTTGTCACAAGACATGTAGAAATGCCATGGACGATCATCTCCCAACACAAAGGTCCCAGTGACTTTTTTGACTCATAGCAACTCACCATTCTAACCGTAAGTATGCTGAGAATTGCTTTTCTTGGTTTCAGGCGTGACTGTTATAAAATAATTTTTGGTTGCTGTTGTTAAGTATTAGCCAGAATTTCTATTGATTTGATGGGGGTGGGAGCGGACACAGCTTCTGCATCAACTCAGTGCTTCCTCCTTACCAATGTCAGTAAGTGTCTAGTCTCTTGCTTAAGCTGTTCTGAATATAAATCCCAACCAAACCTGTCCTTATTGGCCAATGTCTACTCAATATCACCAATGTTGGACTCCTGGCTCAAGTGTCTAACCTGAATCTAATATAACAAAAACAGAAAATGATAGAAAACAATAGGACAAATCCAGACTAAAAGATATTCTGCCTAACAACTGGCCTGGACCTTAAAAATATTAATGTTATGAGAGATAGCAAAAGGAAAAAGCTGAGGATTTAATTGAGGTTCAGGTAAATTAAAGAGACATGATAACTAAATTCAATGCATCATCCTAATTGGATCTTAGATTGGACAAAAAAAGCAGTTATAATATTCAGGAAATTTGAATATGACCTGTATATTAGCAGTAGAATTGTATGTAGGTTAAAATTCCTTATTGTGGTAATTCGTGTTTTTGTAGGAGAATGTCCTTGTTCCCAGGAAATACATGTTTAAGAATTTTGAGGTAAAGGATCAGATAGGGAGAAAGAATAAATGTGGCAAAAATGTCAACAACAGGTAAACCTGGATGATGGGTGTGTGGATGTTCATTATACAAACCTTGCAACTTTCTTGTAGGTTTTTTTTTTTTTTAAGATTTTATTATTTATTTGACAGAGAGAGAGAGAGAGCACAAGCAGGGGTAGCGGCAGGCAGAGGGAGAGGGAGAAGCAGACTCCCCGCTGAGCAGGGAGCCCGATGCGGGGCTCAATCCCAGGACCGTGGGATCACAACCTGAGCCAAAGGCAGACAATTAACCGACTGAGTCATCCAGGCACCCCATCCTGTAGGTTTGAAAGTTTTTAAAATGAGGAGTTCCTCAACACACTTGTACCTTCATTATGAAGCCCTTCCTGATAGACTTGAACACCCTCTTTGCTGTATACCTCGCGGCCCTACAGATACTTCTATTGATGCCTATGTCCAGTTAATCTTATGCACCCACTCCTTTCCCTGGATAGAGACCCTCCTGAGGGCAGGGACTCCGTTTATTTCATCTTCGCATTATGACCGCCAACTATATAGCAGCATTGAAATAAATGTTTGTTGAATAGACCGAAGAAGGAAGCAACAATCTCTGGAAACCATTCCCATTTTCAGACCTAGACAGCAAGCTCCCAGGGTTGACTTCCTACCATGAGCTGTTACTGGGACTGACATTTTTATAACAACACTTTGGTTCCTCAGACAACCTAAATATGTCACTGTGAACTTCCTCTCCCAGACTGATTACCAAAATGCTAAATGAAACAAGGGTTCATTCTGATTCCTGAGATCAAAATCTTCAGAATGAGAGGAGTATGTTTATTCTGGCCCTGCTTCTTATCTCTAAAGCAGCTCTCCAGATAAATTTTCCTTTTTTAAAAGAGATTTTGGTGTAAAGCCTAGTCACACTCACTTTCTTAGACTAATAAATTTTATTCTTGTTCCTATGTTTTCTGTCTACTTATTTAGCACTTGGAAAAGCTTAGTCAGCTGCTTTGGCTTGTTTTTCCATTTAGAGAAACTGTGGTTCCTAACTGAGTTGAATTCAAATAGTACTTATTAAAGAGTTAGTTTTTGTTTGTTCCTTAAATAGTGAGTGTTTACAATTTGGTATATATATGAAAGGTAAAATCCCCAATTGGTCATGTTGGCTATGATTTTCCTGGTTATGATACAATTTGCCTAATTTAGGCAAAAAAAAAAAAAAAAAAACCTGCCTAGAACTATAATGGCCAAAGCCTCTTTCTAATTTTTAGTGGTATTAAAATTTAGTTTTCTTACTTGACGAACTTTTGTCCACAATTAAAATATTATTTTGGAGGGCTAATTAAACTTATCATTTTCCCATTGTATTTAACATCTCTGGTTACAAGAACAGTGTTTTTGCCACCTTTTCTGATAATAGGATTTTACGACTTGAATTTCAGTTTAATGCCTCCTAATCAGGATATCCAGTTCTTCTCTGAAAACTAGAATAGAGTCATCTGAAAAGTTGATCCTTTTATGTAAACAATGCATATATTTTGTTTAACCGTGTGTTTAAAAATATCACCTGTGAGGGGCACCTGGGTGGCTTAGTCGTTAGGTGTCTGACTCCTGATTTCGACTCAGGTCATGATACCGGCAGAGGGTGGGGGCAGGGGATCAGGCCCTTCATAGAGCTCTGCACTCAGTGGGGAGTCTACTTGGGATCCTCTCTCTCCTCTCTCCCTCTAAAAATAAATACATCTTTTAAAATGTCAACTGTGGGAATAAATGGACCTTAATATCCTATTAAATTAAAATCACAAGGAGCGCCTGGTTATCTCAGTAGGTTAAGCGACTGACTCTTGGTTTTGCCTCAGGTCATGTCCTCAGGGTTGTGAGATGAGCCCCAGGTGGGGCTCCGGGCTCAGTGGGGAGTTGTGTGGAGATTCTCTCCCTCTGTCCCTCCCCTCGCTCCTGCTCTCTTTCTCTCTCTCTCTTTCTCTAAAGTAAATAAATCTTAAAAAAATTAAAATCATAAATATTGAAAATAAGAGGAAATTATTTGGAAAAAGAAGGTTGCTTTCTGGAATTAAAATAGACTTCATGAAAAAAGACACACATCCATTTGAGAATAGGCAAAGGACTTCAATAGACATCTCTTAGAAGAAGATACATAAAGCAGATGGAAAGGTGCTCAGCATCATTAAGTCATTAGGGAAATGCAAATGAAAACTGCATGGATGGTCACAGTTTTTTAAAAATGGAAAATAACAAGTGTTGGTGAAGATATGGAGAAATTGCAAACTTCATCCATTGCTAGTAGACATGTAAAGAGGGGCAGCCACTGTACAAAACAGTTTGGCAATTCTTCAGTAAGTTAAATATCAGCCAGCAATTCCCCTCCTAAGTACATAATCTAAAGAACTGAAAACAAGTGTGCAAATAAAAACTTGGTCATGAATATTTATGGCAGCCCTCTTAGTAATGGCCAAAAGATGGAAACAATCCAAATGTCCATTAAACAGATAAATGAATAAACAAAATGTGGTATATCCATACAGCAGAATAATACTCAGCCATCACAACGAATGAAGAAGTACTGATACGTGTCGCAGCATGGATGAAATTTGAACACTATGCTAAGTGAAAGAAGTCTGATCCAAAAAGTGGCTGTAACATAACATTTCACAAGTACTGTCGAGCCAGTTTTGAAGTCATGGTTAAAATTTTCATTTCCCCTGCCTCTTTGTGGGTAGTTTGCTAAGAAGATTCTGCCCTAACTGCTTCCCTTTTGGGCTCTGTCACTCCTGAGTTTGACACACACATTTCCAACTGCTAGTTGTGCCCAGATACCTAACACCCTGGGTGGCCTCTTCTTGCTTGGACCCACGGAATTATTCAAAATACTCAATTCTCTTTCCACAGTTTGGCTATTGTTAGTAAAGCTGCTATAAACATTGGGGTGCATGTGCCCCTTTGAACCAGTATGTTTGTATCCTTTAGGTAAATGCCCAGTAGTGCAATTGCTGGACCATATCGTAGTTCTATTTTCAACTTTTTGAGGAACCTCCATACCGTTTTCCAGAGTGGTTGCACCAGCTTGCATTCCTACCAACAGTGTAGGAGGGTTCCCCTTTCTCCGCATCCCCGCCAACATCTGTCGTTTCCTGACTTGTTAATTTTAGCCATTCTGGTTGGTGTGGGGTGGTATCTCATTGAGGTTTTGATTTGGATTTCCCTGATGCCGAGCAATGTTGAGCACTTTTTCATGTGTCTTGTTGGCCATTTGGATGTCTTCTTTGCAGAAATGTCTGTTCAAGTCTTCTGCCCATTTCTTGATTGGATCATTTGTTCTTTGGGTGTGGAGTTTAAGAAGTTCTGTATAGATTTTGGATACTAGCCCTTTATCAGATATGTCATTTGCAAATATCATCTCCCATTCTGTTGGTTGCCTTTTAGTTTTAGTGATTGTTTCCTTCACTGTGCAGAATGTTTTTATCTTGCTAAAGTCCCAAAAGTTCATTTTTGCTTTTGTTTCCTTTGCCTCCAGAGATGTGTCTAGCAAGATGTTGCTACAGTTGATGACAAAGAGGTTGCTGCATTGACTGACGAATGGGTAAAGAAGATGTGATATATGTGTGTGTGTGTGTGTGTGTGTGTGTGTGTGTGTGTGTGTGTACAATGGAATATTACTCAGCCATCAAAAAGAATGAAATCTTGCCATTTGCAATGATGTGGATGAGCTAGAGTATATTATGCTAAGCAAGACAAGTCAGTCAGAGAAAGACAAATACCATATGATTTCACTTCACTCATGATGTGGAATTTAAGAAACAAAACAGATGAACATAGCAGATGAATAAAAGAAGGAAGCAAACCATAAGAGACCCATAACTACAGAGAACAAACTGAGGGTTGATGGAAGGAGGTGGGTGGGGGGAGGGCTAAATGGATGATGGGTATTAAGGAGGGCACTTGTTTTGATGAGCACTGGGTGTTGTTTGTAAGTGATGAATCACTAAGTTCTACTCTTGAAACCAATATTACACTATATGTTAACTAACTACAATGTAAATAAAAATTGATACAAAAAATACTCGATTCTTAGGAAGCCCACAAAACCTTGCTAATCCCACCCTGCTTGTCATACATAAATTGCCTCCTAGAGTTCCAACTTGTTGTTAGTTACCTTGTCCCCAGGCACAACTCCCTGTGTGGCCCTGTGAGGCAGCCTTCTCTCTTTTGGAGCTATAAATAACAAAATATCCTGCCTTTGATCTATCCAGAGTGTCCCTGTTGTTCTGTCATCCAAAGGAATCTATAATTATACCTAATATCATATAATCATAAAACAACCGCATATTGTTATTCTACTTATATGAAATACCCAGAATAAGAAAAATCCATAGAAACAAAAATCAGACTTGTGGTTGTCACGGGCTTAGGAGGAAGGAGAATGAGAAGTGACAAGTGGAGGTTTCCATTTGGGGTGATGAGAAAGTTCTGCAACTGGCTAGTTGTGATGGTCACACAACATCATGAATGTACTTAGTACCACTGTATTACACACCTTAAAACTGCTCAGAAGGTAAATTTTGTTATGTGTACTTTACCACAGTAAAACACCACCACCACCAACAACAACAACAAAACTACAAGGCAAAAAATAAAATAAGACAGGGTCTTAAAAAGGAGAGAGACTGCATGTACATGTTGTAAAGTATCCTAATTTCCTGTGAGTGCAAGACAACAAGGTCTTGTCACCTCCTCTAAGTGTGGGTAACCTATTTTTTATAAAAATAGACTGACTTTGAGTGTATTAAATGCACTTATCAAAACATAAATAATACCCGACACACTAACAGAATGGCTTCAACTAGAGACTACCAGGACAAATAGTGGACATATGGAGTGACTCAAATTCTCCTGTGTTTGTGGTGGAGTATAGAATGGTACGGCCACTTTGAAAAAATCCGACAGTTGCTTATGAAACTAAACACGTGCCTATCCTATGACCCACACATTCCATTCCTAGGTATTTACCCAGGATAAATGAAAACAAATGTGCACAGAAAGACTTGTATAAGAACATCCAGAGCAGCATTATTCAGAAGAGCCCCAAACTGGAAACAGCTCAGCTGTTCATCAGTTGGAGAATAAATCACACACTATGTCCTTCACAGAATGGACCACTGTTCAGAAATAAAGAGAAACATACTGTTGATACACACACAACATGAATGAATTCTAAAACATTATATTGAGTAAAAGAAACCTTGCATAAAGAATGCATAACAGCATCTTCCCATGAATATGAAGTGCTAGAAAATGGCAAAACTACTTTTTGGTGAACAAGTTTCAGAACAATGGTTGTCTCTGAGTGGTTGTGGGTAGAAATTTATCGGGAGAGGGTGTGAGGAAATTTTCTGTGTGTAATGTTTATGTTCTGTGTCTTGTAATGATTTAGTTTGTACACATGCATATATTTGCTGGAACTTATGGAATTGAATACTTAAGATCTGTATATTTCATTTTATGTAAATTTTACCTCCAAAGAAACAAAAAAGGACCATTAAAATATTGACTTAATGGGGCACCTGGGTGGCTCAGTCAGTTATGCATCTGCCTCGATTTTGGATCAGGTCATGATCTCAGGGTTCTGGGATCAAGCCCCGCATGGGATTCCGCACTCAGCAGGGAGTCTGCCTAGAAGCTTAAAATTCTCTCTTTTCCCCCTCTCCCTTCCCCTTCTCTCTCTAAATATATATATATGTGTATATATGTGTGTGTGTGTGTGTGTGTGTGTGTGTGTGTGTGTGTGTATAATTAATGACATGCATGCTGAATGCTGAAATGTTTCAGGGAAAGTATAAAAATGTCTGCAACTTACTTTGAAAAGCATACCAAAATAAGGATTGTTAAATGGAAAGAGACGTGGGTAGGTGGCTAGATATTTGATAGAGTAAGAATAGGAAAATATCAGTGGTAGAATTTTGGTGGCGTGTGTATGGACGTTAACTGAAGTAATTTTTTTTCACCTTTCATGTGTGGGAAATTTTTACAATAAGATATACTGGAAAATAAATAAAAAACAAATAGTAAAGTATACATCATCAAACCCACCCTTCTTATTGTTTGGGGTCTTAAAACTTGGCAAGGAAACTGGACAGATATTTTTTAAAATAGGTGAGGTACCTCAAATTCTGAGAAACTATTTTTCTTTGTCTAAAAATCTCCATGATCACTGGGAGCAGCAACAAAGCTTCTTTGTCCATCTTGACTGCGCTGACTTTTGACAGCTGGGCCAAATGTTGGGAGCCAAAAGCTTACAAGCTTCTTAGTATCAATCTCCATGATCACTGGGAGCAGCAACAAAGCTTCTTTGTCCATCTTGACTGCGCTGACTTTTGACAGCTGGGCCAAATGTTGGGAGCCAAAAGCTTACAAGCTTCTTAGTATCAATTACTAAGCTCTAATAGCCAATTACAGTGTGAGCCGATGAAACCCTCTAATTTGTGAGAATGAATTCTCTATTGCCCGAGCGTAACCTCTCTGCAATGTCAGTCTCAATTTCCCTTCCCAGCTAATATCCAACTGTGGCCTTCTTGGCTTGTGTTTTTCCTTCCTCCTATCCTTTCACGCATTGTTGTCCTTATCTTTTTTGAGAAAAGAGCACAGGGTGCTGAACAGCTGCTTACTCACCATGCAATAGTGTTGTGCAATAGCACATAAACCATTTGTGGCATGTAAAGGAAAGATTTTTGGAATAGAAGTGAGGGCATCTGGCCTCTGGACCTGGCTCTACTGCTACCTAGGTGCTTGACGTTGGGCAAGTCACTTAACTCCCCTGAGCCTCATTTTATTACTCACTACAATGGAGGAAGCAGGCTGGGAGGTTCTTCTTCTTTTTTTTTTTTAAGATTTTATTCATTTATTTGACAGAGAGAGAGCACAAGTAGGCAGAGTGGCAGGCAGAGGGAGAGGGAGAAACAGGCTCTCCACCGAGCAGGGAGCCCGACCCAGGACCCTGGGATCATGACCTGAGCAGAAGGCAGACGTTTAACCGACTGAGCCACCCAGGTGCCCCTGAGAGGTTCTTCAAGGTAAATTCCAGCTCTAAGACTCAACTGCCAAGTTTTTAAAGTACTAATCTCTAATTAGTACTGATTTGATTATTATACAACATTTCTCAATATTGTAACATTTCTCCCATTAGCCTTGATATTTTATTTATTGGTTTTTGTTCTGATCAAAGTTAAACATGTATGTAGTTTATAGAGTCAAATACTCAACAAGGCTTATTCTGAAAAAACAGCAGCTCACGCATCCCCACATTTGTCCCTCCTCAGAAGCACTTAAAAAGTTTTTTGAACCTGCACAACAGCTGATAGCAGTATTTAAATATTCATACCTGAATAGTCCTCACCTGAAGGGCTACTGTTGACTTCTAACCACACTGCCTCCATCTTTCTCTATACTTCCTTAATGCCAGACCAGCTGAAAGTGGGAGGCTGGTATATGACACTTCATTCCTAAATACTTCAATGTGTGTCTTCCAAGATTAAGAACATCTCTGACATAACTACATCATTGCTACACCTGACAAAATTGACACTAAATCAATATCACACATACTCAAAGATGCCCTTTGTTCCACAAACTGTCTCATCAATGCTTTCTTCCTGACCTGGATCCGGTCAAGGTTCACACCTCGTTTTTGAGTGTTAGGTTTCTTGAATCTCTCCCAGTATCTCCTGCCCTCTACCTCCCTTGGAAGAGATCAGGCTAGTTGTCTGGACTGGATTTGTCCCATAATCCTATATTTGACTGTTTCTGTTTATTAAAGTCAGGAGAGGTATTTTTGGCACGACTACCACATTGGAGATATGTCCTTCCCCTTGCATCACAGCAAGAAGCAGAGAATATCAATCCCCTAGTACTCTTGGCAACTACAGTTTCCCCTGCTGTCCAAAAGAAGTCCATTTCTATGAAACCTTTCGTAAGCCAAAATGGTGTAAAGTGAAGAAGTAATTACCATTAACTACATGGAAAAAGGTTTGTGCATTCCCAGACCCTGAAAATAACCTCTCTTAGGCTTTTCTGATACTTTAGGCCACATCCTCTTGACGAATGCACAAAACAAAGCACAGATGCTCCCAGACACAGTTCAAAGCTGTGGTGGCTGGAGGCTGAGGTGCTGAGTGTAGGTCCCAGTGAAGGAGCTGGGCGGGGCCCCTGTTGGGGCTCCCTGCCCGTGGCCTGTCTAGTGGCTGGGGGCGCTGCAACAAACGCTGAGTGCCGGTTTTGCTTCTAGCCTTTCTTCATAGATGGGAACAACCTCTTTGGATTTCTTTTAGTTAGCAAAGGCAGGTACTAATTAGGTCTTTCGTGAAAGCAAAGCGGCCCAATGTGAACTTTCCAAAAGCGGGGAGACTTGTATCGCCAAGCTTGACCACCTGCCTAAGATCATAACCACCGAATCTCCACACTGCGAGGGTACACTCTCCCCTTTGTACTTAAGAAGTCACCCATGGCGTGATATTTTGAGACTGTGAGAACACCTGATTTATAGATTTTGAATCTCTGCATTGTTCTCGAGGTAGAGGTTTCACTAGACAAATGCACCATTTTCCACCCATGGGCCATGAGACAAGAGGGTGTTAGTACTGAAAAGAAAGAGAGATCTTCTTCAGTTGCTTTGTTGTTTTATTTCATTTTATTTTAGGCAGTCACATTAAATCTTTTTTTTGTATTTCTTTCTATAAGTGACATATCTTTTTTTTTTTCAGTTTTGACCACGACCTTTTGACTTTCACCGTGAAGGAGTACACACACATTTCCACCCACCACCACCACGTAGGTGCATCTTTTCCATCTTCCTAATACAGTTATAACATGATTTTGTTTGGATTTCTATCTCATGTTTCCAGTATTATAAACATTTAAAAAATCCACAGTTGACCCAATGTATCAATACTATGCTGTAGATCTTCGGTATACTTCTCCAGATTCACTCTCCAACCTTCATTCTGCCCTGTGTCTTGGGAGGCTGATGTGCATGGACTCCATCAAAGGGCTCCCTTGCACTCTGGTTACTCAGTTGGGTTTGACTGATAGAAGGCCATGGCAGGATATTGGAAGGAGGGTAAAATGAGGTCCTAGTATTTATTCCCCAGCTCCCTCCCTACCACGAGGTTGCCGTGGGTTAGTGGCTTTGTTCTACAAAAGGCCACAGTCCTTGTCTCTGTATGATGGTCTCTTTGGGACCAAGCAAAGGCATGTTCTTCTTGCCTCTTCAGGCCTGGGGTAGTAATAGTTCCTAGGTTGTTATTAGTCCTTTTAGTTTTTTAAGTTCACTTACACCTAAAAGGGTAAAAATTATTATTCTCTTTATTAAACTCTCTTGAACTATGCCATCTCTTTTTTGCTGGACATATATTATGATTATTTTCTTTTTCTGTAAAACTGTTCTATTTTCTCTGCGTTAATATGTGATCTGATTTTTCTTCTTGAACTTATTAATTCAACCCAAATACCTCTTATAGTTTTCTAATTCTCCTCTGAAAGTGTTCAGAAACATCAGAAATTTTCTCAAAATTCATTTTCTTAAAGACACTCTTTTCTGGAGCTCCCTAGCTTTTTCCAGTTATGCCGGTCAGCCTCTAGGCCTGATGACAGCTTTCATATTGGGATCTCCCTTTCTATCATGGAAATTATCTTCTCATGTGAACTGAAAACTCTTTCCATTTGGTTTAAATCTTCAATATTGGCTTACATTCTCACATTGTTAGTGCATATCCTTTAGTAGTTTCTTGAGAGGAGATAGAAGGTAAATTATTTGAGACTTTTATGTTAGAAAATGTCTTTATTCTATCCTAACATTTTATCGCTACTTGGCTGGGTATAGAATTCTATGTTAGAAATTATTTCCTTTCAGTATTTTGAAGGCATTACTCTGTTATTCTCCAGCTTCTGGTACTGCCTTACAGAAGCCTTAAGTCATTATTGTTCTTACTCCTTTGTGTGCAACCTTTTTTCTTGGAAACTTTCAAAAGCTTCGTGGCCTTTGTATCCTAAAATGGCACAATGATGGACACTTGTAGATTTGTATTTATTGCTGGGTACTTGAGGAAAACGTTAATTTGAGGAAATCTCAGAGAAAACATCAGTCTGAAATGGTTGCCAGGAGTTGGAAGGAGGAGGTAATAGGGAGTTTTTAACCAATGAATGTAACGTTTCAGTTACATAAGTCCTAAAATTCTGCTGCACAATATTGTACCCAGAGAAACAATACTGTGTTGTATACTTAACTTATAAAGAGGGTAGATCTTATGTTGTGTTCTTATCAAAATAAAGTAAAATAAAATGTCTATCTCACAACGCTTGGTGAGGTAAATGACAGAATGCTGAAGGGCACTTGATCTGTGAACAGTATTTACTTTTTGGTGGGGGGGGAATGCAGTGGTCCAAGGCTAGAAGCAGGGAAAACGGGGGACCATCGCAATAGGCCAAAAATGAGAGGAAGTAGACTTGTCTTAAGGCAATAATCATGAGGATGGAAGGGAGAGGGCAGATACAGGAGACAACAATGCACCAGGACTTGAGAACTAACTGTGTGTGGTGTGGGAGGAATCGAAGATGACCCATGTAATCGTGATCTATATTCTTTGCTAGTAATAAGTGTAGAAACACCACATGGTGATGTTATAACAACAACAAAAAAAGATTACCTTTTTCACTTAGTGGCCCTAAGGAAATGTAATTGGGAAAGCATCACCTGATAACCCCAGAGATACTGGTGAAGACTCTGCTGGTGTTTGATTAGGCTATTGAAGTGGGGAAAGTGATTTGTGCATGTTGATTTCAGAAAAGATTTATTATTTAGCAATGAACTTCAGCCTTAAAAAAAAAAAGGCAAAGGTCACAAAAACTGCATTAATAGTTTGTCTCATAGCTGATGCTGCAATGTGTACAGATCCTGGGGTTTAAGCTCCTGGGCTCCTTGCTGTGGACACCAGCATTTGTCTGATGCTGCTAATTCGGGCTTTGCATCCTCTTCTCAGCCAAGCCCCCTCATAAGGACTCTCTGATATCGCTCTTAATGCTTTTTCCTTTCCAGAGAGGAACAGACAAAGACAATGAGCTGTGACTGACATCTCCTGTTCCTAAGGGCCTGTGTGTTCATTCCCCAGAAGAGAAAATCTATTGTTTTGCAGTGAAGGAAAAGAGCAAAATTCCCTGTCAAAAGTCCTTTGCTTAGAAATCATGCCAACCTACTTTTTATTGTTCTTTTTTTTTTTAAGATTTTATTTATTTATTTGACAGAGAGAGACACAGCGAGAGAGGGAACACAAGCAGGGGGAGTGGGAGAGGGAGAAGCAGGCTTCCCGCTGAGCAGGGAGCCCGATGCGGGGCTCGATCCCAGGACCCCGGAATCATGACCTGAGCCGAAGGCAGACGCTTAACCGGCTGAGCCACCCAGGAGCCCACTTTTTAATGTTCTGATTAAAGAAGAGAGAAAGAAAATTGCTCGTTAGGGTCCTGAATGAGGTAGGAGCATTGTGTTATAAATACACAGTCACTTCTATATGAAGGGAACACAGTCTGTATGCTGGTTGAGCCCTCCTTTCTCTTTCTCTTCAGAGTTTTTACCTGAAAACCTGACTTTCCTGGCACATAGTAGGCCCTCAACTAATACATGTGGAACTTATTATTTCGAAGTATATCCTTCAAGTAGTGTCGCAGATTCTCCCTTCTGCACTGCCAGCCCCACCAAATCTACCCCGGCTCCCCACTGGCATGTCCTCTAGTAATTTCTTGCCTTCTGCCAGAAAGCTCTCCTCTCCTGGTACTGTATCACCTCTTTCTTTCTTTGCAGAAAGAACACTTCTGCCTCGGATGTGCATGGGGATGCCACACTGGCCTGTCTGCTCTTACATGTTACACGCCCAATAACATGAATCACTGAAGTGGGAACATATTCCTAGAATGAACATAACTGGAGAATCCCTACAGACAAAACCGCAACTAGAATGCTATATGCTTAAGTTTTGCTGCAAGTTGTCGAAACCAGTTTTGAGAGAATGCTCTTTTTAAGCGAGGGAGTGGGGGGGCAGGGGGGGCAGGCAGGGAGAGAGAGAATCCCAAGCAGGCTCCATACTCAGCACAGAGCCCGACGCAGGACTCGAACTCAACCCTGAGATCACGACCCGAGCCGAAATCAAGAGTTGGATGCTTAACCGACTGAGCCACCCAGGTGCTCAAGAATGCTCTCTTTTTGAAACATTGTTTTATTCATTCATTTTTGGCCACATTTCATGAAAAAAATGTCAGACATAGAGGGATATAAAACATGGAGACACTGTACCCAGAGATCTGTACTAACTTTTCAGCCTGCTCAACTAGAGGTTCAGTTGCAATGAGGATCTTGATCACAAATTCCTCCAGGTCAAAGGAATAAAGATAGACTTAATGTTTTGTTCAGGGGTTACTGCCATCCCGGTGCTGCAAACAGCTGGCTCAGGCTGTTATTCCACAGGTTTGAGGTGGATAGGGAAAGACACTGATCCACTTGGGGAAGCTCTCTACCATGATGGCTTCCTCGAAGTCAATCTGGATTCTTGAGGGCACTCTTTTGGTGCCTCCCTCTAAAAAAGGAGGGACTCATGACAGTTTGCTTTGGCAGTCCAACATGAATTGCAGCTTCTTTGGTCTTTTCAACCCTAGGTGCAATTCTAGACAGTTCTAAGTGATTTCTTCAGTCAAGTAGTCTTGGATATCCTGCCTGATAGGTCACTTTCCCATTAAAACATATCCTTTCCAGCCTGGAGACCTCTGCTGACATCTGACAAACTGGATTCTGGAGGTAGTTTTACTACTGCTCCCTACTCATCCAGTTAGGCATAATATTGGTCATTCGACGACCTAAGCAGAGCAGATGACTTAGCAAGGTGCTTCAGGGAGCTCTTCTACCATTAAAATTCCTATGGATGGACAGATGGATGGATATGTAATAAAGCAAGTAAAGTGTTAATGGTAGAATCTAGGTGGTGGGTATATATGGATGTATGATATTTTAAACTTTGCCATTTTTTAAGGAAATTTTTGTAATGAGATGTTGGAAAAAAGAAAAAAAATCCCATAAAGGTGTCTGGTGCTGAGGTGTTCAGCACTAGCTCTTATTCTGCCAGGTTTTTAGAGAAGCAGGTAGCCTACGAAGGGGAATAGCAGTGAGTGGCAGAGCAGGTCAAGTCTCAGAGATCTGTGAGGGAAAAAGTCAAATTTAAGAATAATGCATAAAGCAGGATGCCATTTATGTAAAATAAAAATGAAAAACAATTGTAAGTAGTTACATGTGCAGAGAGTGTGTGTAGTATCAAAAGAGACTGGAAGGATACACACCCCACTCTCTCGGGAATTACCTCTAGAAGGTGGCCAAGAAGATTTTACTTTTACATGTCATGCTTAAAAAATTTTGTGGGAAATGTAGCCATGTATTACTTGTATAATTAAAATTTAATTTAAAAAGAGAAAGTAAGCTGGAACATGGGTTTGGAGGATCCAACAGATTTCTTTTGAATTCTAGCTCAGTTACGTACTCTATCTTTGGACAAGCTAATCTCTTTGTGTCTTTTTTTTTTTTAGATTTTTTTTTTTTAATTTATTTATTTGACAGAGAGAGACACAGCGAGAGAGGGAACACAAGCAGGGGGAGTGGGAGAGGGAGAAGCAGGCTTCCTGCCGAGCGGGAATCGGGATCATGACCTGAGCCGAAGGCAGACGCTTAACGACTGAGCCACCCAGGCGCCCCACCTCTTTGTGTCTTAATTGCCTTATTTGTTAAGTGATTTAATACTATTTTTATAGAATTATTGTTTTGAGGATGAAAGTGTTATATAAAATGACTGGTACCTAGTGGACACCCCATAAGTAGTAACTGTTATTAGTACTGAGCCTTGAGTACAGAACTTCAGGGCTATATTCATGGAGACACAATTAATGTCTTAGTAAGTGACTTGTACCTGTGAGGAATACAAACTGTAAAGCCCAGAAACCGACAACAGTGGAGTAATGCCCAGCCTTGGGCATAAGGGATTTCTCCATCAATTTGTGCCTGGTAGTCTTTTGTAGAATGTGGTGGTTCTAACACAATAAGCAATCCATGACCTTGTGGTAGAGAGTACCTCTGACTCGGTGATACATTCTTGGTAAGAAATAGGAGTTGATGCTCCTGATAATCCATGAATATGGTTGTACAAGTCAATCGATATTTGTTTGATATTCTAGGAAGTGTCATAAGGCTGAGAAAGACTTCTTGGAAAGAATTCATATTTCTTAGACAAAAAAGAGACTCAGCAGGTCATATACGGGAGAATATGGGAGAAAGTAATTCTCCTCAGGAAGGCGTTGTCACCAAATACGCCATGAATTGCAATATACCAGAGAGAATCTCTGGTAAAATATTAATGGGTCAGAGGTTGATCCTGAGTCCACATTTCTTCTTTCACTTTGATATCCAATGTGTTAAACAACAGAAGAGCTTCTAAGAATTGGTGCAGCTGCTTCATTCCTACATGGATTACTGAAACAGCTTTCTATGATTTCCTCTCTCTAGTCTATGTGATGCCACCCATTTTCATTTTGAAAGCAAATAACCCCTTCTTAAAATCATATTAATAGCTCCTAATAGAAGAGCGTTCTGGAGATGTCTCCGCATCCCGACCCTTGCTCTAAAGAACACTACTCCACAGGAATGGGCCACAGCAGCATGTTTGTATTAGTTGACCTTACTTGCCTAGGCAGAGGTGAACATCTGACACGAACTCAGCCCATCTGGAGTTGAGATGGAGACACACTAGGCTGGTTGCTGGAACTGAAGCAGTGTATAGCTGGAATATGGAAGCCATGCATGTTAGGTAGGCAGAGGTGAGACTAGGAAGGTAGATATCTATGTTCCTGACAGCTGTCTTGTTCGTGGACCAGGCCCCTTTGAAGCCCAGCTGTGTTCTCGCTCTTGGATTCTAGGCAGTTTTCCGGCATCCATACGATAAATCTTCTACTCCCACCCTCATTTTATTTTTTCGTGAGCTAGTTTAAGTGGGATTTTGTTACATCCAAATAAAACAGCTTTGACTAAGACAGGCTTTAGGATGAAAATCAAACACTTTAACATGGTCTGCAATGTTCTTTATGATCTAGTGTCTACCTCCGCCTCCATTTTACCTCTGACCTCTCTTAATCAACACCACACATAACTCAGCCCTGATTGGTCTCCTCCCCTCACTTAAGTCCTTTTTCTCAGACAAGAAACCGTGATAACCTTCCTAGCCTGTGAGGTTCCTTTCTTGTGTACTGGTTATACTGGTATTGTGCCTGGTGGTTTACTTGTCTCTCTTCTATTGACTTTATGTCAATATAGTCAAGACTAGGTCTTATATTTGTTAATGCTATGCTTGTGCTAAACCCTTAAAAGATACCAATAAATAGCAAATAAAATGAATGAGAATCTATTCATAATAAAACTAACTACACAGTGTTGATGTAAAAACTAGATTATGAAACCTGAACCTTCTAGTATAATGAAGTGCTTCAGAGCGTAGGATTTGGAGTCAGACTATTGCAGAGGTAAAACCTATTTACATGATAGGGTTATGAGGATTAAAGGAGATACTGTGTAAACCATTTGTAACATTGTATTAGGCACTTAGTAAGCATTTTGTGATTAGTAGACTTATTTATTGATCCTCAAGGAACTGAGTGAAACATGGCTAAGACTCCTACAAATGTAAGAATCAGTGACTCCATAAAGCATTGGAAAATTCTAAAGGCAACCATTTTCCGAGTTGAAGCTTAACAGGGATGACCCTCTTAATGAGAGCTGTTTGCAAGCAAGTCCTTCCATGAGCTTTGGCTACTATTAAGGTAAAACTGTTTTGCAGGCCTTCTTTTATGTAAAAATCCGTAAGGACTGCTGGCCCAGGATGTGGTTGTGGCTTAAGAGCCTGTCTTAGAGAGCCTGGCATTTCCTTATCAACTCACAGCCCCAGTAGGGGCAGTTTCTCAAAATGACCTGCCCATCCCTCCGCTCCCCTCACACCCCTACTACACGAGAGACCTGATTTACAGAGTTACAGACACCACAGGCCTTAGAGCCCCATGGAGAGGAGGCAGAGTGAACTGGACGGTAACCCCCTAAGGTTCAGTTCCTGAGAGGCCTGATTGTACTTCCTGAATTGGATTCTTTTTTTTAATTTTTTAAGATTTTATTTATCCATTTGAGAGAGAGAGAATGAGAGAGAGAGAGAGAAAGCATGAGAGGGGGAGGGTCAGAGGGAGAAGCAGACTCCCCATCGAGCAGGGAGCCTGATGCGGGACTCGATTCAGGGACGCCAGGATCGTGACCTGAGCCGAAGGCTTAACCAACTGAGCCACCCAGGCGCCTTTTTTTAAAAAATCTTTTTAAGAGCTGGATTGGATTCTGTAAGATTGCCCCAATTCCTTGCAACAAATTTCCTTAAGCTAGCTTGAGTGGGTTTTGGTTTGTTTCAGTTTTAAATCTTTTTAAGATTTTATTTATTTATTTTGAGAGTGAGGCGAGAGAACATGAGCGGGGGGAGGGGCAGAGGGAGGAGCAGACTCCCTGCTGAGTGGGGAGCCTGATAGGGGGCTAGATCCTGGGACTCTGGGATCATGACCTAAGCTGAAGGCAGATGCATAACTGACTG
Source organism: Zalophus californianus (assembly GCF_009762305.2). Taxonomy (NCBI): domain Eukaryota; kingdom Metazoa; phylum Chordata; class Mammalia; order Carnivora; family Otariidae; genus Zalophus; species Zalophus californianus. Next base: position 97,932,980 of record NC_045595.1, read on the forward strand.
AGCCATCCAGATGCCCTGGTTCGTTTAGTTTTGAGGCTCACATCAAAAGATTGGTACCAAGACTGGCAGGAAGCCCCAAGGATGCTGTAGAGTTGGGGCGAAGAGGGGTGGTTACTATGGATCTCAGTGTGAGGATCTGACAGTCTGTGGGATTGAAGTGGAAAAATAGCTAAGTCCCTACTGGTAAGCCTAGACCACAGGCCTCCTGCTGGATCAGGGGACCAGATACTCTATCAGGATGTGATTGCTCCTTGGGATCTTGAGTGAAGTACGACAGTAGAGGCAGTCTGAGGTTTATCGGGCAGAAATGGGAGCAGATATAGTAGGAAGAAATTTTCTTCCCTCCTTAACCCTTCTTTCCAACTCCTTCCCACCCATACCATTGGGAGATTTTGGTAAAATTATGTATCAGAGTTATATTGTGAGACATCGCTAATATTGGCAAGATGTTAGTCTTGTAGATTCCCCAGTCGTATGAGTAGAAATTAAAGCCTCTTTCTATGAGGCTCTGTAAGAACCTTCCCCTGCATGGTAGAAAAGATAGTGAGGATTGTGACAGGGAAAAAGAACAGAAAGAGCAGAGTATCCCAGATGCCCAAGTGAAGCACAAGGACTCTACAAACTAGATACTGGAGAGTGACTCAGTGGGAAAAGCATAGAGGTATTTGGCACCATCCAGAGGACTCTGTGTTTGGGACCCAGTTAGTTAATAGATTTTCATATACACAGGACAAATCCTTATTTACTAACATTTGTAATACACCTAGTATGTACCTAGTACTTTATACATATTAACAACACAGAGTGTTTTCATCCTTTAGAAGATGAAGAAACTGAGGCTTTGGCTTTACATAACTTGGCAATGCTAATATGATAACAACTTATTTACAACGAGTAATAAGTAGAGTAAGGTTCTGAACAGTGGCCATCTGAATCTACAATCTTCAGACTTTTTCCACCAACCAATCTGTTTACTCTAAATGACATAAATTCAAAATACAGATATAAAAAGAGAGAGGGTTTAAGTGAATAATGTTTCTACTTTTGATATTAATGCAAATATACAAGAACAAACAGCTTTTGAAATCATTCTCAAGTGTTTAATTAAAATCCATATAGCATTTAACATGTATAATGTTTAAACTCTTTCAGTGACTCTTATTTTAAAATCCTTCTGCACAACATTTTGAGGCTAACTTCATGCTAGAGATCTACAAATGTACAACTTAACACAAAAATACATTCGGAGTCCATTCCAATGCAAGTTTAAAACACTTTAATTGCAGACAATGTAAAGATATTTAAAAAACAAAAACTATAAAATGAGCACATAAAAGTCTTCCCTTTTGAATTTTTAATAAAATACTGCTCTGTATAAGATCTAATGAAAAAGTCCAGTTACTTATAAAATAGCTATGTGAGAAAAGAAATGAATTAAGGTATATATGTATGAATTATATTGTTTAAATGAACAGAGTGTTGAACACTTTGATGATACAGCACACTATTTATTATTCATATATCAAAATAGAGGAAAACCCTCAAAGAAGCAACTGGGTGCAAGCAAAAGAAAATGTAGGAGACCTGAGGCAACAAAACAACAAAAAAAAAACCAAACCCCAAAACAAAGGATAACGTCCCTTAGCTGCAAAGGGAAAGGAATAAAATAACTTAAAGCAAACTGTGGACCAAATTCTCAGTCTTTTTATTTCATAAGAAACAGTATGAGAATTTGGCTTCAAATTACTAAAAATTCTGTATAAACTTAATTATTTGGCCTAGGCAATTTAATAGTATACCAATTGCTGAAATCAATAGCAATGGATGTACTGCTGGAAAAAAATTAATTTTTACAGGTTCAACTATGTAAAACTATCTACTGGAAACCAGAGTCTCCATCACAAATTGCACTTGAGATGGCTGAATGCATTGATTGAGCAAGGCATAATTGTTGGTTCACTGACATACATACAAACACAAAAGCAGTTATAGATTGCTGATATTCTTAATTACTAAAACTATTTTACACATTTCCCCGCCCCCCCCAAAAAAGAGCGATACCCGAGCTGTTAACTCAGTATGGTAACAGGGACATTTCTGCACGCCTGCTGACTCAGGACCATTGCCTGTCTGTTTCAACACTGTTTCTTACTGCTCCCTGGCAGAATATGGAGAGGTTTGATGGAAATACGAACCAGGTCAGTTTGAAATATTCATTTCTGGAATTTTAAGCTTTATCCTGACTAGGAAAGGAAGCTCCTGTGAAAAACACTGTTCCACTGACAAAGCTTACAAAATATAAAGAACACTGCCAGTTTGAGTACTATCACTATCTCTAGAAAAATGATAAAGGAACTTAAGTGATTAATTTTTTTTAAAGTAGAGAATGCTTGTCACAGTTATATCTCTCCAATAAATTAATTCTCCTCTATAGTAAAAACACACTTTGGAGGCAAGGTGATCCTAAGAAAGATAGCAAGCTTGAAAAGCTGGGAAATTATACACTGTTGCTTTAAAAAAGATGCTCTGAACAATGAGACAAAGCACGTTAGGCCTAACTTCAATGGAGATCTGAACAGTTTTCTCTACCTTAAGGTAAAAATTAGACAACCACTACAAAAATGTATGATTCATTAATACAAACAGAACAGATGATTAAAAAGTGAGTAAATAAAAAAGCCCCTGCAACTTATCTATTTCCTTGAGCTAGAAAGATATAGTCTGAAAATGCAGTGATTGGATATATCTTATTTAATTGGTTTCCTTCTTCCAACTCCTCCTTCACTGCTTCTCCCCTTAAATGAAGACTGTAGATTAGTTTGGAAATAACAGTCTAAAACCAAAGCAAATACCTGATCATAGGAAAGGAAAAACAACAAAAAACCTGCATCAAAAAGAGTTCATCTCTCCCACCAATAGAAAAACAAAAACAAAAACAAACCTTATCTTTTCAGTTTTAAAAGAACTCCTTATCCCTCTGAAAAGCAAGAACATCTTAAATTGAAACCAAGGTACACACAGAGAGGCAAAATTAATGTTTCATGCAACTGACTCTCCGATGTTTTAAGACTTTAGTCTACATGATGTTTAAATCAATTAATACATTTTGTCAAATTATAAAACTAGGTGATGATCAGGTAATGCAGGCAATTGTAACAAGGAACAATGAGACTAGAAGAATCAATTTCAAAATTCACTTAATGCACTCAAAAAAAAAAGAGGGAAATTACTGAGTAAGAATATTTAGATTTAACTTCTTCCATTACGTGGAAGCATGAAGCAATTTGGGCACTCTGCTCTCCTATGCCCTATAGAGACCACAGCTTTCACAGAAAGTTTACAGCAGATTCAACAGTCGAATGGGCCTATTTCTAAACTTGGAACTGGTCCGAGTTTGCCCCATCCAAGAGGGAAAAACTAAGTTTCCCATACTATCAACGAATCCAGTGTCCTAGAGATTATCATGAGATAAAAATAGTCTCTGTTTCTTATGTCCTGCACAGGGAGGCACAAGTCCTGCTGATCTCCTATTGATCTCATGCCCATATTGGAACAGGTCTACAAAGGAAAAGGAACAGAGATGAAGGCTTGACCACTAATCTAGTCATTATCGAGCTCTTTCCTATTTTAATCTCTCTTCAATCTTGACCTTTAGAATACTATGTGTTTTTTAAAAAGGGAGGAAGGAACAAAAAGAAAACACTTTTGCTGCCTATCCGTGTAGAATTATAAACTCACTTTGCTCAAACACTGGGGTAATATCCTTATGGGTTCAGTGGCAATATGCTTGAAAGTTATCGTGGAGTTTTCAGAAGAATGGCACATGCTCCTTCCTTTGTACTCTAAAAAAGATGTGGGTTGTGCACTGTTTTTAGAAGGGCCACATAGCAGTGATGAGCGAGGCAATTCTTGAATGCTGGAGTTTGCACAGGTACATAAAGTGAAAAATATTAACACACTTTAAAGTAGTAAGAGGTTAACAGAACATTATTATCACAATTTAACTTTTTTGTATTGTATTCTCATAATAGAGATTTCCTTTTAAAACAAATACAGAGTTTGTGAGACACTAAGGACAAACACTGAGAATTATTTGAGCCTCCTTATTCAAGATCCCACTACAGATAAACATTCCCAACAAGGACATGCTGGGAACCAATGAACATCTGAATCTGGAAAATTAACAGAAAATAAAATCACAGACGCTCACATGACTATAATAAATGACAGATAATGAACATTTATCTCTTACACTAAAGGCACTACTAATATACAAATATCCTCTTAACATTTAGAGAAACTCTGAAATCAGCAGTTAGAGAAAGGAATCCATTTAGTTCAATACAAGCATTTAAAAAAAGAAAAACAAATAGACTAAGACTCATGGCAGGGTTTTTAATGAGTTAAATGAAACTGGCTATAATAATTAGCAGCTCCATATAAACATTATGGTTCCTACTTTTTAAAAAAGTATGATAACTTACTTCCTTAAAAATATAAGCATATCACAAAAACTAAAGGATGTGTGTGTGTGTGTGTGTGTGTGTGTGTGTGTGTGTGTGTGTGTATGTGTATACATGTAAAAACTCAGGCCCTGGTACCACTGAGAAATTTTCATAAATTCTAAAATAATTTCAACAGCCACAGCTTGAACAATACACACCCATACATGACATGCAAAGACAAAATGCCAGAGTCACTGAACAGTTCAGCATAAAGCTAAAAATATGGAAACAGAATGAGACAGGCGTTTGTCATGTAAATAAAGTACATTACAAACTGATTGTGCCTGTATTTAGCACACCTCAGAATTTTTTAAAAAATTAGAATTTCATCAGTCTCAAGAAGCACTCACTACACATGGACCAACAAAGAAGCTCTCATGTATGTTTAAGCAGGTAAAAAGCTATACAAAAGAATAACACAGTTTATTTCAACTAACAACATGACTAATATATTTTACTTTATTCTATTAGAAGATTAATTTGTAGTCCTTGTACCCTGTAGATTTTGAAACTTAATTTTATTAGAAATTTCTAATGCTGGTTCTTGAATAATCTAAAAAATTGTAATTACTTGCTCAAATCTAGGTTGCTATTTATAGTTCTAAGCAGTTAATTGAAATATTCTGATCAGTATTCTAAAGTTGCTTTGGTACAAAATTTAGAATAAAGCAAAACTGGCAGCACCACCACAAGTGTGATCATTTCACAGCAGGTCTAAAGGACCCTCAGAGAAAACAAAATGTAAGTTAAAATACTTTAAGAGCCATTCTCCTGACAAACCTGTCACATCATTAAAAAGAGAAATAAAATCCACATTCAGTAGATTACACTTGAGGCCCAATTTTCATGCTCCATTTAATTATCCCTCAATAGTGTAAAATTTTTTTTTATTATTATTGCACTATGATGTCTAATTCATAGTTCAGGATACTTCTATTGATGAGAGGCCGAGTTAGAGTGGTACATTTTAATGCTTAGTCCACTGATACTATTTTAACACAAGGTTTAATTTAGTTTTTCTTTTTTACAGCTTTACTGAGGTATAACTGATGTAAAACTGCACATTTAAGATGCACAATTTGATATAGCATGAAAAGTGCCTGACAACAAATTAAAAATTTTAATTGAAAAGAAAATTTTTAATCAAAACATACTATTTTAAAATAGTACACTCTAATTTTTTATGAGACACAGATACGGATTTCTAAAAAGGTGGGTGGAAAGGAAAGAAATTAATTTAATTCCAAGTACCAAATTTATTCAGAAGGTTTAGAAACGCCAAAATTGACGGCCAGTTTTCTTGATTTTCTTCTTGAAGATGAGCTTGGTGTGGACTTGTGATGAGACATACTATGGCCTTGGGAGGCAGCTTCAGCTTGAAAAGAAGATGCAGGTTGAGTAATCTGAGAGGACTTTAAGGAAGCTGATGAACTCTCCTGTGGAATCACTTTGGTGACAATGGAAGACCCTGGCTGGCTAGTCTGAAGCGGGGTAGCTTGAGAATTCTGGACCTCCTTACTCTCAAAGTTCTTTTTATTTGCAACCCTTTTTTTAGTAACCTTTAAGGAATAAAAGTGTCGTTAATTAACAATGTACACAGAAAAAACTAATGTCATAAACCATGTTGCTAATATCTGTCAATTATGCTGACTTGTGACTTCCACTTAATAGTCTCCAAACCAGACTTCAGAAATTAAAAGAAATTTTAAAATTCTCCCTAACTTAAAAATAAAGAAAATTTATATTCCTGATTTTAAAATCACTTTGTGCTAGAAAATACTTGCTGTAATTATTACTGGTCACTGCTGGTCATAATATATATTCTTTTTTAAAAAAATAGAGAGAGATTATGTGTAGAGTGTAGAGATTATGTAAAAAAAAATATATATATATATATAAATATATTTTTTAATCTCTACACTCAATGTGGGTCTTAAACTCATGACCCTGAGATCAAGAGTTGCATGATCTACTGACTGAGCCAGACAGGCGCCCTGACCACCAGTCATTAATATATATTCTTAGCACCCAAACTAGTACTGGGCTTCTGGTTGGCATTCAATCAGTAATAATTAAACAAATTTTTCTCAATAGTTCTTAAGCATTAACAAATTAACTCTCTTAAAAATATAGTAATTGTCTTTTCAGGTCTCACCTGTAGAGGTATGAACTGATTGTGCACACCACCTGGCATTCCCCCAGCCATGGGCATGGTCCCAGAATATGAAGTATGATGAAATGGCTTCCCAGGAACTGGCACTGGTGGTCCCCATGGCATGGAGCCAAAGAGATGAGATGATGAAGGCATTATATTAGCTGTTAAAAATCATGGATAATTTCTTTTTTAGTAAAATGGGTATCATCAAAGTCCCGAAATTTAAGATCTCCTTCAGCTACCCTTTTGTGGTTTCTTTTTCCCCATCTTGGCAATGGGCCTACACTTGACTGATTAATTTTGCTTACAACATTCCACCTCGGGAGCCCCCGTTAGGACTGTGAACTATCTACATAAGACAACTTGTCATTTATGTTGTCTGGCCTACAAAGGCCAATAGTACCATATACTTATATGAGCTTTAGGAATATTTGATACTATTTAAAAAAATAATAAAAGGATTATGTCCCTTTGGGGAGAAAAGCCAGGGCACAAAGACAGAAATCTTAAAGATCTCACCTGCCCCCAATGCTAAGTTGCTTCCATAGTGATCCCAGCCTACAAAAAAACCAAAAAAGCTCAAGTCTTGAACTCTGATCACTTTCATATGACATGTAGAATCTTTTTCCTATTCTAGTACTTGTAATTAAAGGATTTAAAAAAATTACATTTTGTTTCTTAAAAGTACACTGAATTGTGGTTTCCAAAACTGATTTGTGTATTGGAATCACCCGGGGAGTTTGTCTAATACAGACTCCTGGGCAAGGCCGCAGGCCTAGTAAACCACTCAGAAGGGCCCAGGAATCTGTATTTTTTGAAGTATAGCTGACATACAATATAATATGAGTATCAGGTGTACAACAGTGATTTGACAGATACATTACAAAGTGCTCACTGTAAGTGTGGTTACTACCTGTCACCATACAAAGTTATTATAATATTATTGAATATATTCCCTCTGCTGTACTTTTCATCTTTGTGACTTCTTTATTTTATAACTGGAAGTTTATACCTCTTAGTCCCTTCACCTGTTTGCCCATCCCCCCATTCCCTTCTCCTCTAACCACCACGTTTAATCTGTATTTGTGAGTCTGTTTCTGTTTTGTTTTAGATTCTACAAATAAATGAAATCATACGGCATTTGTTTTTCTGTTTTACTTTGATGGACACTCAGGTTTCTTCCATAAGCGTGCATACATCTTTCTGAATTAGTGTTTTTGTTTTCTTTTTTTTTAAGATTTTTTTTTTATTTATTCATGAGAGGCAGAGAGAGAGAGAGAGAGAGAGAGAGAGAGAGAGAGAGGGGCAGAGGGAGAAGCAGGCTCCCGAGAGAGAGAGAGAGAGAGAGAGAGAGAGAGAGAGAGAGAGAGAGGCAGAGGGAGAAGCAGGCTCCCAAGGAGCAGGGAGCCCGATGTGGGACTCGATCCCAGGACCCTGGGATCATGACCTGAGCCGAAGGCAGATGCTTAACCATCTGAGCCACCCAGGCGCCGCGCCTGTGTTTTTGTTTTCTTTAGGTAAATACCCAGAAGTGGAATTGCTGGATTATATGGTACCTCTATTCTTAATATTTTGAGGAACCCAAGAAAATCCGATTTTGTTTGTTTTTAGAGGGGAGGGAGGGGCAGAGGGAGACGGAAAGAGAATCTTTTTTTTTTTTTAAGATTTTATTTATTTATTTGACAGACAGAGAGACAGAGAAAGAGGGAACACAAGCAGGGCGAGTGGGAGAGTGAGAAGCAGGCTTCCCGCGGAGCAGGGAGCCCAATGCAGCGCTTGATCCCAGGACCCTGGGATCATGACCTGAGCTGAAGGCAGACGCTTAACGACTGAGCCACCCAGGAACCCCGAGAAAGAGAATTTTAAGCAGGCTCCATGCCCAAAGTGGAGCCTGATGTGGGGATCTATCCCACGACCCTGAGATCATGACCTGGGCTGAAATCAAGAGTCAGACGTTTAATCGACTGAGCTACCCAGATGTCCCAAACTTGTCATTTAATGTAGTAGTTCCCAAATGCTGCACTGGTAGTGACTGCATAAAAATCCACCTGTGGAGCTTGTTAACAATACAGATTCCTGGGGCCCCTGAGTGGCTGGGTCAGTTGAGTTTCTGACTCTTGCTTTCAGCTCAGTCATGATCTCATGGTTGTGAGATCGAGCCCCATGTCGGGCTCTGCACTCAGTGTGGAGTCTGCTTGAGATTCCCTCTCCTTCTCCCTCTGCCCCTCCCCCTGCTGGCGCTGGTGCTCTCTCTCTCCCTCTCTCTCAAATAAATAAAATCTTTTTTTAAAAAGACTTTTATTTATTTATTTGAGAGAGAGAGAGAGCATGAGAGGTGGGGGAGGGTCAGAGGGAGAAGCAGACTCCCCACCGAGCAGGGAGCCCAATGCAGGACTCGATCTTAGTACTCCAGGATCATGACCTGAGCCGAAGGCAGTAGCTTAACCAACTGAGCCACCCAGGCTCCCTAAAATAAATAAATAGGGGCGCCTGAGTGGTTCAGTCAGTTAAGCATATAATTATACTAGTTATACTAAAAATGTATATATAGTTACTGGGTTCATTTTTGAAAGTGAAAAGCCTGTCAAATTAGATTTTGGAAGTCACAGTGAACTTACTCCCTTGAGCTATATGAAAACATCAGATTTATTTAGTCATAAAAATTTTATGACTAGGGCGCCTGGGTGGCTCAGTCGGTTAAGCGGCTGCCTTCGGCTCAGGTCATGGTCCCAGGGTCCTGGGATCGAGCCCCACATCAGGCTCCCTGCTCAGAAGGGAGTCTGCTTCTCCCTCTCCCACTCCCATCTTGTGTTCCCTCTCTCGCTGTCTCTCTGTCAAATAAATCAATAAAAAATCTTAAAAAAAATTTTATGACTAAAGCTTTGTTTATACAGGCAAAGAAACGCCAGTGCAGTACAGTAACAAAAGCATGGACTTTGGAATCAGAAAGACTTGGGTTTGAATGCCAGTTTTGCTACTCAGGAACTTATGTCCTTAGACAAATTACATTTTCTTAAAAAGTCAAAGTAGTACATACACATTGTAGTAAAAAGATTTTCAACATAGTACAATATCCCAGGTTTAACTGTTTTAGCTATTTATTTCCACCACTGTTCAATAATTTGCTTCTACTACTACTGATTTTTCAATGTTAGGCATTTTTAGGTCTACTGACTTCCTATTAAGATAGATCAAAATCAAAATTATTTTATACAACCCCTTACTACTAGCTCTGTCCTTCCAATATAAACATATCACAATATTTGTTTAAATATATAAGAGGGGTTTACAGTATGTGGTTGTGTAAATACTGTCATTGCAGAGCCAAACAGGGTACCCTGATTATGTTCTTTTGTTGTAAAACTTTTTTTTACTCTTTTAAAAATAATTATCTTTTTAAAACTTCTTAGTCTTCTATGTACTTAGCCTTGATGTTTTTCCAAATGCCACCCATTTATCAGATAACTATCTTACCTTCCAAGACCCCACCTCTTCTCTTCCAACTGGGACTACTTTCTAGACCTGCTGAGCAGCTGACATGCTGGGACTTCCATTCATTGCGTAAGTATACGAGATCTCTTGTGCTGTATCTCACGGTTTTTTCTTTTCTTTTTTCTTTCTTTCTTTGTGTCTTCCTTTTTTCTTTCTCCTTTTCTTTCTCTCCCTCTCTTACAACTACTTTGTTTATAATCCTCTAGCTTCTTCTTCTTTTTTTTTAAAGATTTTATTTATTTATTTGACAGAGAGAGACACAGCGAGAGAGGGAACACAAGCAGGGGCAGTGGGAGAGGGAGAAGCAGGCTTCCCGCGGAGCAGGGAGCCCGATATGGGGCTCGATCCCAGGACCCTGGGATCATGACCTGAGCCGAAGGCAGACGCTCAACGACTGAGCCATCCAGGCGCCCCAATCCTCTAGCTTCTTAAGAAAGGGTGCATAAGAAGTTGATCTGCCTGTCTAAAAATGTCTTTATTCTACCTTGCACTAGATTCATAGTTCGGCTATACAAAGAAATCTATGATAAAACTTAATTTTGCCTCAGAATTTTGATGTATTCAATGCTCAAATACTTCTCAGTTCTCTTCAGACATCCTCTGTATCACTGGTATTCTCAATTTCAAGGCAATCTCTACCTCTTTTCATTCACCGTGCTAAGCATTTGGTGGCCCTTTCAATTTAGAGTTGCATGTCCTTTAGTCCAGGAAATGTTTTTATCTTATTTCTTTGATACTTTCTTCCTTTCCGTTTGTCTCTGGTTTATTGTTCTGGAACTCCAATTAGATGGGTACTGGATCTTGTACTCTTCCTCTAAATCTCCCTTCTTTCTGATTTTCCAGTTTTTCTCTGGTCTCCTGAGATTTCTTCGGCTTTGCTAAAGCTTTATCTATTGGAATTTAAAATTTCAACTTAACAATTTAGTTCTTATTCTCCAATTAGTCTTTTTCTCCCCCTTACGTTCTTTCTTATGTTTTGGTTGCAATACTGTTTTATCTAAGTATATTAACTATGAGCTATCTTTGAAGTCTTATTTCCTACATTACCTCTATTTCTAGGTCCCTTTCATTTCTCTTTACTTTGGGCTTTCTCATTTAATTTTAGAGATTTCTCCAAAATGTTCAGGATCTCTCACAGTCTAGTATCTATTCATATTAAAGAGCAAGGCACTAAAACTGTGATTAGAAGCAGTGTTTGTGTTAAGGGGCTACATGACTTGAGGGCTTCTCTCTAGAACAGTCCTAGAGAGATCCACTTCTTACTTGGTAGTAAGCAGCCTTTTCGTTGGAATATCTTCCAAAAGTCACCAGGTCTTTTCTTCAGAGTCCAGTAAGTTTCTGAAAAGAACCATCTTCCCACTTCCTATCTGAGCTATGGCTGGCTACAAACTGAGAATAGGCTGGGGAAAAGGAGCTTTACCTTAATATCAGTTTTCAGCCTTCTATCTCTACTCTGTGCCTGGTGTCCCCATATTTAGGGAGCCCTCTGGAGAACATACCTCCAGTGCTCTGCCTGAAGAGGCAACTGCCTGGCTGTGTGGGGGAGGGATCTGAGGAGGAGTCGCATTCCTCCAAATATAGACTTTGAAACAATCCTCCTCTTTTCAGCCCATGCCTCACTGGAAGCTCTGATAGCTTCTGACACTTCCAAGTTCTGAATCTCTTGGGATTTGTGAGGGATGAGCTGCTCATCAACTCATTAAGATACTTTAGTTTATGACTTACCACTGCTCTATGAAATTAGTTTCTACTCCTTCAATTGCTTTTATCACAAACTCTCTTCAAATTTCTAACCTGCTGGTATCTCCTCTTTCACCTCTCTGTCCTTGTAGGTTTACGCTTTTAAAATCACTTACTGTTCAGTTTCATATAGTTTGAGCAAAGAGAAGAGATAACTTGTTTAATTAGCATTATTAAATTTTCTAATGCTTGTAGTGAAGATTAGATATACAGAGCTCCTAGAATAATACCTGGCACACAGTAGGCTCAGAAATTTTCTAAACTTGAAATAAACAAATGATTGGTTTTAAAATGATAATGATTAGGATATAAAGAAGCCAAATGCTATTAGGAAAAAGAGGTGATAAAAGTCATGTTTAATGAGCTAAAGATTTAGAATCATAAAATTACAAAATGGTAGTCTCAAAGAAATCCTGGATACAGTCTAGCATAAATAAGAAAATGGAGTTCCAAAGAACTTATATGATTTTCTCAAAGTTAGTTAATAAAAGAGCCTGGACAAAAAACCATCCTGATTCCACAGTGACCTTTTCATTCCCTCAGAACATTAGGAAGACCCCAAATGGCTACAGGAAGCAGGGAGCTACCTGCTTGAGAACTCAGGCTCTACATTTGAAGGAGGACGACAGTTATGAGAGAATATTAAGAGATACACAGTAAGCTTAAAAACTCCTTCATTCTTCATTTCCTTCATCATCAAGGGCAGTTTCATACCCACAGCTTCAAAGCCTTACCTGTTTATTCCTTCCCTTCCACCTCTGTTCTCTCTCCCCTTTCCCCACCTGTGTTTTGATGTCTGACTTAAACCCAAATTCATCTGTTGGCAGCTACTGGGGAATAAGAGGCTGCCCAGAACAAAGAACAGCCTACTTTAGCCACACTGGAAGCTGTAGAAGGGGAATGATATTTCTAGATGAATCTGCAGGCTCTGGTTTCAGACTTACTTCTCCCAATTCCTTCTTACATTCCTTAGACATTTAAAGAAATTTTTTGGTTTTCTCAAAATGATGCTTCTTAAAATAACTTTCTAAAAACAGTTAACTCATTAACAAATATTTATTTTATTTTTTAAAGATTGTATTTATTTATTTGAGATAAAGCAAGTGAGAGAGAGAGCATGAGGCGGGAGGCAGAGGGAGAGGGAGAAGCAGACTCCCCACTGAGCAAGAAGCCCGATGAGGACTCGATCCCAGAACTCCAGGATTATGACCTGAGCCAAAGGCAGACACTTAACCGACCGAGCCACACAGGCGCCCCAATAACAAATAATCAGAAGAGCCAAATACCTTACCAGTAGGTTGAGGAAAAACAGGGGGAACGGTTCCGGGTGGTACAGCAGGAGGATAATTTGGAAATATTGGTGGAGGCAAAGGGAAATTCACTCCTAAGGAGCCCTATGGAAGTATTTAAAAGTTAGAAGACAATGCAACCAAAACATCTATAGAGATTAATTGGAAGTTTAGTAGAGAAGTCATGATCAATTCTTACCAATTGTTGTAAAGCAAAAAGTGCGGCTTTTTCCTTGGCTTCATTTTCAGAATGGCACTGTGGCCCGTGTACCAGTAAGCCATTAGATAATTTTACCTGGCAAACTGTCATTGTCTAAAAAAGAGAATATGAATGTCTATGAAGTTATCTTTCTAGGACATTGACCTCCTCCCCTCCAAGCTTAGTCTAAACAAGCATGTGACATTCTGTAAAAAATTCAAAAATTCAAAAGAGCAATCAATTTAGTTTTGGGTTGCCCTGCAAAAACTTTAGAATTGTTTCCTTATCTTGCAATGTTTACAAAATAAAATGCTCTTTAAGCTAGCTGAAGGGTCAAGAATCCTAATGCAAACGAAAGCCAATAAAATTTTTCTTTATACCAAGGATTGGAAACTGGGCCTTTTGCTCGTGTTTGTAAGTAAGAGTTTTTGTTTGTTTTTTTGCAATACAGCCAAGTCCATTCTTTCATGTATTGCCTGTGTCTGTTTTCGTACTATAACAGCCCAGCTAAGGAGCTGTGACAGAGACCACAAAGCCTAAAATATTTACTATTTGGCCCTTGAAAAAAAAATTTGCTGACTCGTGCTTTACACTGTCCTCCGAATAGCAGATATTTCATTAATATGAATTAACTGCCAAAATCTAAAAGACTTAGTGGTAATGACCAATTTTACGTTCACATTTAAGTTATAACTCTCTATTATACATTTTTTTCTTCAAAAAAATTTTTTTTAAATTCTTTTTTAAAAAGGTAGTCATTTTTATGTAATAATATTAGTTTAAGATTGCTTTCTGTTTTAGGTGAGAATGTATCAAGAACTTGGATATAAAGAGGATAAAACAACCTTTCCTGTAGTAAGTGGTTCTCAAGGTGCAGTCTGGGGAGCCTGAAACCCTTTCAGGAGGTCCTTGAGGTCGAAACTATTTTCATAATAATATTAAGGTGCTATTTGTCCTTTCCACTCTTAGTTTCTCACAAGTATACAGAGGACAGAAAACTCACTGATATAGCTTTAGATTCTACATTGCAACTAACTTCTAAGAAAATACCACTTTTAAATGTAGTATCAAAAAATATCCATTATCTGAAAAGGTTATTAAAATTCTCTCCCTTTCTCTATCAATCTGTTTGGGGCCAGATTTTCTTCAGGTATTTCAACCAAAACATATCATAAGAGATTGATAATAAGAAGCAGATATGAGAATCTAGTTCTTCCGTTAAGCTAGGGATGGAAAAGATTTGCAAAACTGTGGAGCAGTGCTACTCCTAAATTTTTGAAGTTATTTTTAATAAATATTTTTAATTTTTTTCAGTTTCAATTTCTAATAGAGTTAATAAGGACATAACACAAGTAAACAAAAATTTGGGGGGTCTTCAAAAAAAAAGTGGGAGTTTATGAGGCCAAAAGTTTGAAAACTACTGCTGTAGACCAAGATCCCTAGCTCTATCAATCTGTCTAGGGTACATGGTGCCCAGGTTCCTCTGTGAGCATCTCTGTGGGCTCTGGCATAAATATGAGTGAGCGATAGTGGGAAGTAAAAATCTATGCTGCTCATAAAGTAAAAAAAAAAAAACAAAAAACCCCAGCTCCATTATATTATTTTTGCCAAAGATTTTCAGTCAATTTATTTAAGTTCAGTGTTAAAGAAGTTATATAAATGTAACAGTAATATACTATACCTGTGGTGTTCTAAGAAAGGAGAAATCTGGTTGTAGCATTCCAACAAGGGAACAAATTCGAGAAAGTTCAGTTACTGGTGTGGACACAGGAGGGATATGGCTGGGAGCAGGCCAACACACATGGTCCATAGACTGAACATTATGGTATTCGCTAGTACTGTGAGGTTTATTCATATAAGATGCTACCAAAAAACAGAAAAGGATATATATATATATATATTAAATTACATACTGAACTGTGTGATTATTATAGGGTTTTATAGACAGCAAGCAGAAAATTGTTAAAAGGTTAAAAGAGGAATCTCTTGGGGCGCCTGGGTAGTTCAGTTGGTTAAGCAACTGCCTTCAGCTCAGGTCATGATCCTGGAGTCCCGGGACTGAGTCCCACACCTGCTTCTCCCTCTGACCCTCTCCCCTCTCATGCTGTTTCTCATCCTCTCTCAAATAAATAAAATCTTAAAAAAAAAAAAAAATAGAGGAATCTCTCATGAAGCAAATACAGGAATTATTTAGTATTTCCTAAAATTACCAAGAATTCAATAGAGATTTTTAGATGATTATAACTGATTAATCATACATGATGATAAAAACATTCTAAAAGTTCACTTTCTTTATGATCAACAAAAACAGAACAAGAGCATATATCCCAGTGAAGAATGAAACTAAGTCTCTTATTATTAAAGATTAAAAAAAGGTAAGTGGCTTGTCCAAAGTCACAGAACTTATTAGCTCTGTAATTTGGGCTGGATTCTGAGCTCTTGACTCTAAGAGATATGATATTCTTCACTATTCTGAAATAAAGTTACTTGTTTATTACAGTGGAACCATCTTTTTCCAGTTTTGTTTTAAAATTTTTATTTTGTTCTATTTTAAGAGCATGTATGTCACCATGATAGTTTCCTAATAGTTACTGGAATTTTAAATTATTTATTCTAATATTCACTAAAATAGAAAATAAACGAAGCTAAGCTCTGATTTTGATCCTTAATGAACTCATATCGGTTTATTTCAAAATGTTCTTTACCTCTAGAAACTTCTGTCCCCACTTACTTTTATATTAGTCATTCTTCCTAGGAGGCTTCTGCAGATAATTTACACAGGCAAAATACTAAAGTACAGGGGACACAGAGAGTAGAAGCAATGATGGACGTGTATTAAAATCTGGCTATGTGCCAGATGGTATGCTACAGGCTTCACAGTTTTAAGATAAGTACCTACTTTCCAATGTCTACCTTAATTTTTTTTTTTTTTAAGAGAGGGAGAGAGAAAGGGGGTTGGGGCAGAGGGTAAAGGAGAGAGAGAATCCCAAGCAGGCTCCTTGCGCAGCACAGAGGCTGATGCAGGGCTTGATCCCACAACCCTGAGGATCATGACCTGAGCCAAAATCAAGAGTTGTACGTTTAAACCGACTGAGCCACCCAGGCACCACTCTATTAATTATTTTTAATTGATTTTATAGCTTTTTCTATTTTTATGTTGGTCAAGCTATTGTAACATAGTATTGATATCAATTATTGGTACCTATAATATGCCAGACACAGTGCTAACTGCTTTATATGTATCATATAATTATCATAAGTCATTTGCAATGTTATTCTCATTTTGTAAATAGAAAAAAAAATCTTAAAATCTTTATAAAGTTAAATAATGTATTTAAAGTTACATAATTGTTTTTAAATTACTGAGAAAAAAACTAGAATGTGAAAACTTTTCTAGGTTTGGGTACTACAGAATATCTGCAACAGCACAATTTAATCACAAGACAGGGACTACAGATCTATTGGTTACAGTTATATTACTATTTAATGACACAAGCATAAAAATTATACTCTTATTTGTTACTCTTAATTATGCTCTTTTAAAAATGTATGTAGTTTTGGGGGCGCCTTCGGCTCAGGTCATGATCCCAGGGTCCTGGGATCGAGCCCCACATCGGGCTCCCTGCTCGGCAGGAAGCTGCTTCTCCCTCTCCCATTCCCCCTGCTTGTGTTCCCTCTCTCACTGTGTCGCTCTCTGTCAAATACATAAACAAAATCTTTAAAAAAAAAAAATGTAAGTAGTTTTATCTTCAAAAAGCACATGACCAAAAAAAACCCAAATGAATCGCAGTTTTGAAATGATATTGGTTATTAGTAATAGTACTTAGTTTACGTACTTAATTTCTTATTTTGTTTAGCCTGGGAGGAAGGTCCATATTCATCTCTTCTATTAGAGGAAACAGTGACTTCATTACCAAACTGCTTCATTTCATTTTTATGGTCCACAGCATCAGAGCCATCAATTTTTAGTATTTCTTTAAGCATCCGAGTTCCCTTCTGTTTTGAAAATGGTATGGAGATGGTGGGGGTAGGTAGAGAAAAGTTAACATTAGACTTACAGAGCTTATAAACCCTTCTTTTAATGAGTTCCATTGTTAAAAATTAAGATGGTAACTACATTCAGATAGGAGTTAAGTGAAATCAACAGTCTAGAGTTGAAAAAAAATACCCACATTTCCTGCCATAGAAACAATACTTAATCCTTTTGCTTAACCTAACCAAATTGCCTGGTAGCAATGTTTGAAAAGCAAGGGAGCTATATGGTTTAAAGAGGAAAACAAACAAAAAACCAGACAGCTAAATTGCCCAGGGCAGCCTGGTTTTCCTCACAAAATGACAATAATGATGTAACACACCAGTACACGGGAGACAAAACTGTTTAACAGTTGCATGGGGTATGTACGCATAGGCCACAACAGTGAAATTACTATAGTATAAAAGCTCCCACAAAATACGAACCATAGCAAAAGATTGTGGTGACAAAAGTTCTTCACTTGGAGGCTCTTCATGATGAGATGACTGTACTTCATTTTCTTTGGAGATATTCAAGGATGCTAAAAAGTTCTCAATTCCAGGGTTAGGCTAAAAGAATAAATATTTTGTGCATGAAGATGAAAATATAAGGACATGGAAAAAGTTAAGAATTTTAGGTACAAAAATGATCATTTAATGTTCACTTAATCATCTTCCCAGTAGAGTTCAAGAAGAGAAATTGAATAAATGGTCTTTTACCTTATCAATAGCATTTGAGTAACTGGTCACAACCTTCTGGTTTTCTGAGACTTCTGCACTTTCATTTCTCTTCAATAGCTTAATATTACATTTGGCAGGCCCTCCAAGCATCTATAAAAGAGTAAGAATGAGCTTTCTGTGCAAATAAAATAGCTGTTACTTAATAGTGTTGTAAATAAATTGCTGCCAATATTTTATGTGCCATTTTCTTTTACATCACAAGAAGGGGACCTATAAACTTGGATGAGGAAAAAACTTAGATCTTTATCTTCATTAACTTCTATATGAATTTAGAAGTTTTCCTTCAATTACGAATGTAGGCAATAGAGGTGATTCTAATTGTATTTCAATATAATTAATTTTCTTTCAAATCTTATGTATTTTATTTTAGCATTAAAAACATTATTCTGGGGCGCCTGGGTGGCTCAGTTGTTAAGCGTCTGCCTTCGGCTCAGGTCATGATCCCAGGGTCCTGGGATCGAGCCCGGCATTGGGCTCTTGGCTCAGTAGGAAGCCTGCTTCTCCCTCTCCCATTCCCCCTGCTTGGGTTCCCTCTCTCGCTGTGTCTTTCTCTGTCAAATAAATAAATAAAATCTTAAAAAAAAAATTATTCTGAGAAAGAATCCATAAAAAAGTTTATAAATCCCTTCTCTAGAAGAAAGGAAATTACAGCTAAGAGTTTCAGAAAAAGAGGCCTTAAAAGTCAACCATTTCCTGGTATCTAAATATTAATGGGTTCCATTTACTGAGACCCTGTTATGTGCTGAATATTCTGCTAAGATGTCTTTTATGAATTTGATACATTACTAACTTATAAGAGATCTAATTTTTAAAAACTTTGTATGACAATAATATGGATATAGAAAATACATATACTGTAAGTGTATGTGAATGTTTTTGGAGTAAAAATTTGTTATTCTTTGATTGTAAAATGGGTATATTCTCCTTATCAATCAGCAGAGACTATACAAAGTAAAACAAATGATCTCAGCTTCCTCCTACCAAGCTACTCCACAGAATTAACCGTTAACTTTGCTATGTTGATTCTAAATGATTCACTGAATACATACACATATTTTCACATATTTTATACATATATACATACATTCATGTATGTAAGTATGTTCGTATGTATGCAGGTACGGTATGTATATATAGGCCACATATATGGAGGGCGACAAGTGATCTATTTTTACTCCATTTTAAAGATGAAGACAGTTGAGGCTGTGAGAGGTATAGTGAATTGCTCAAGGCCACCCAACTATTAAATATATGTGTGTGTGTGTGTGTGTGTGTGTGTGTGCATGTGTGTGTGTGTGTGTATAATGCCAAATCCTGACTCTAATTGTGTAACCTCCCATCCAAGTCAGGCAGTTGCTATACTTCAGCAACCTCCTTGTCACACACCTTATGGATTTGTTTTTTTTTTTTTTAAAGATTTTATTTATTTGACAGAGACACAGCAAGAGAGGGAACACAAGCAGGGGGAGTGGGAGAGGGAGAAGCAGGCTTCCTGCTGACCAGGGAGCCCTATGCGGGGATCATGACCTGAGCCGAAGGCAGACGCTTAATGACTGAGCCACCCAGGAGCCCCCGCCTTATGGATTTGGGCTGCAAAATTCAGATGCCACAGAGCTACCAATTGTAACAAAAAGTTGGCTACTAGAAATATGATTTAAGAGAGCTTACCTGCTTATTTGACAGTTTTTGTAACCGACTCTCAGTTTTAGGACTCTTACACTCTTCTTTAACTAAAAACAAGAAAATAAGAATTTTGGTAAGTGAAAAATATTGCTACAAACCAGTTAAATTTACCAAATATTTGCCACAGCAAGGCACTGTGTTGCTGTTTTGAACATTCAAAGAATTCTAAGAAGACAAAGGCCCTTATTTTGAAAAACTTGTAGAGGAACAGGAGAAGAGATACTCACAGATAACAACAATAAGGGAAAAGGAAAGGTGACATGTAATTGAGTCTCCAAGTATGTAAGTCTGCAAAAGGCAGAGTAGGAGGCTAAGCATTCCAGGCAAAGGAAATAATAGGAGAAAAGAAATGGAAGCAAAAAACATGGAATGTATTTATGGAACTCTTAAATAGACTAGTTCCACTGGAGGTCAAGGAGTATAATGGAGCTAATCTGGTAGGCAAAGGGCAATCAATCACAGAAAGGTTTTGAGCAAGTAGTGATCTGATCAGAATTGTGTTTTAGGGAGATTAAAATATGGCAGTGGCTTAATGAATAGATAGGAGAGTAAGAGAAAAACTAGGAAGCTATTTTATTATTCCTGTTAAAGGGAAATTGGGAAAATGGTAGGAAAAATGAAAAGGATAAATTAGAAGAGGAAGGAAGAGGGGTGCCTGGGTGGCTCAGTTGGTTAAACATCCTGGGATCGAGCCCTGCATTGGGTTCCCTGCTCAGCGGGGAGCCTGCTTCTCCCTTTCCTGCTCCCCCTGCTTGTGCTCTCTCTTTCTGTCAAATAAATAAATAAAATCTAAAAAAAAAAAAAAAAGAAGAAGAGGAAGGAAGAAAGGAAAAAAAGAAGAAAGGAGGGAGGAAGGAACAAAGGAGGAAAGAGAGGGTAAGAAAAGAAGCAGGGAGAAGGGATGGGAAGGAGGGAACGGATGGGATGAAGAGAGAAGGGAAGAAATGAACAAAGATAGGAAGACAGGGAACAGAAGAGGGAAATAAAAACGGGAGGGGAGGAGAGGAAAGGGAGGTAAGGGAGGTAAGGAGGAAACGGAAGGAAGTAATCTTGCAAAAAGGAGGATATGAAAAAGCAAGTTAACTTGTACTGACATTAAGCCTTTGTTGAGACACACACACAATAAAACTAATTGGAATTCCAAATAATGTAGTTTACACACATTCATGTAAATAATAATTTGAAGAAAAATCACAACACATTTCAATTAAATATAAAATCCTTAAGCTATATTTATCAGATTTATAGGGACACTATAGTTAAAATGTAAAAGAAACAAAAATAACATATAGATACTCATGCAAATAATAGTTTAGCAGTTATCAAACTGAACCAAAGTTATAAAACCACAATTTTTTTTTTTTGGAAAATAGCTTTTTAGAAAAATATTTAAGAAGACCATTCTTGGGGTGCCTGGGTGGCTCAGTTGGTTGAGCATCCAACTCTTGGTTTCGGCTTTGGTCATGATCTTGTGGTCATGGGATAGTGGGATCGAGTCCTGCGTCATCAGGTTCCACGCTCAGTGGGGAGTCTGCTTCTCTCCCTCTGCCCCTTCCCCCTATTCATGCTCTTTCTCTCTCTCAAATAAAAAAAATCTTAAAAAAAAGACCATTCTTATACTATATGTATGTAATTACACACACACACACATAAAATATATGCAGGTATAAAATATAATAATAGACTCAGGACTCTGCACGTGATTATTTCCTCTGCTGGAAAGCTCTTCAGCAAATGTTTTACATACTTTATCCCATTCCACTCGCCTTCATTTGGGTCTCTGCTCAAATGTTATGTCCTCAGAGAGGCATTCCTTGACCATTCTATAAAACACCCCCCTACCTATACTTTTAATCTGCTTTATTTTTCATCATAGCACTTATCATTACTACACATTATGGAATTTATTGGATAGGTTTTTTGGTTGGTTTTTTTTTGCCCCTTATCAGTCTCCACCTTAGAATGTAAAGTCCACTAGGCTGGAAAACTTGTCTGTCTGGTTCAGTCATATATCCCTAGCACCTAAAACAGTACCTTGTATATTCAGCTCAATAGATAGAAGCTGAATAAATAAATGAATAACAAATGAGTCATATTTTGAACACAAAGAGCAATTTGCAGCAATTTGGGATTATTCTGATCAAGAGAAAAACTAACTGCAAGATGAAGATTCTCATCTCTGTATCTGCATTCCCTATTGTGCCTAAAACATAGTAAACACTACTGAAGGACTGAAATAAGTAAAAATATATAAATTATGTAAGAGAATATTAACAACAAAATATGCATATTTTTAATAAAAAATTGTAATATAGGTTAGAGTAACTTAATAGGCAAGTGTTTACATACAAAAAAATAACTGGATTATGCTGAATAAAATTTATTTCAAAAAGTAGTGAGGGGACATCAGCAAAAATGTCAGAGTAAGGACTTTTAAAAATTCTGTCCTCTATAAAGGCCTAGTATCCAAAATCTATAAAGAACTTATCAAACTCAACAATCAAAGAACAAATAATCCAATCAAGAAATGGGCAGAAGACATGAACAGACATTTCTGCCAAGAAGACATCCAAATGGCCAACAGACACATGAAACAGTGCTCAACATCACTTGGCATCAGGGAAATACAAATCAAAACCTCAATGAGATGCCACCTCACACCAGTCAGAATGGCTAAAATTAACAAGTCGGGAAATGACAGATGTTGGCGAGGAAGGGGAACCGTCCTACACTGTTGGTGGGAATGCAAGCTGGTGCAGCTACTCTGGAAAACAGTACGGAGGTTGCTCAAAAAACTGAAAATAGAGCTACTCTATGACCCAGGAATTGCACTACTGGGTATTTACCCCAAAGACAGAAATGCAGTGATCTGAAGGGGCATGTGCACCCCAATGGTTATAGCAGCAATGCCCACAATAGCCAAACTATGGAAAGAGCATAGATGTCCATCAACAGATGAATGGATAAAGAAGATGTGGTGTATATATACGATGGAATATTATGCAGCCATCAAAAAATTGAAATCTTGCCATTTGCAATGACGTGGATGGAACGAGAGGGTATTATGCTACATGAAATAAGTCAATCAGAGAAAGATAAGTATCATATGATCTCACTGATATGAGGAATTTGAGAAACAAGACAGAGGATCACAGGGGAAGGGAGGGGAAAATGAAACAAGATGAAACCGGAGCAGGAGACAAACCATAAGAGACTCTTAATCTCAGGAAACAAACTGAGCATTGCTGGAGTGGAGGGGGGTGGGAGGGATGGGGTGGCTGGGTGATGGACACTGGGGAGGGTATGTGCTATGGTGAGTGTTGTGAATTGTGTAAGACTGATGAATCACAGACCTGTACCCCCAAAACAAATAATACATTATGTTAATAAAAAAAAATAAAATAAAAATTCTGTCCTCCATAAAAGCAACAAGAAAATGGGCATAAATTACCCGAATCCAAATTTTTAGAGTTATGGAAATTAATCTAAGGCCTGTAGCAATCTGGGGGGTATTTACTCAAGAAAAAAGACTGACTCTCACAACAGTGGGCTTTATGGCTTAACTTGCCGTAGTCTCAATCCCTACTCTACAACTCTAAGTAGCCTTGAAAAATAGCAGCCAGCATTTTTTGGTGGAAAATAACCTGGCAGCCACCAGAGAGATCAGAATGAAGCTGAGCTCTTCCAAAGTGTTATTCCCCACATTCTGTAAGGTCAGTGTTAATCAAAGATATCACAAGAAAAGAAAATGACAAATATCCTCTATGAATATAAATGCTAAAATAAAATCCTCAACAAAATACTAGCAGATCAAATCCTGTAGCATATAAAAAAGATTAAACACCAAGACCTGGTAGGATTTATTCCAAGAATGCAAGGTTGGTTCAACATAAAAAACAATCAATGGAATCTACCATATTAATTAAGCACTGAAACAGCAACTGACAAAATCTAATATCCCTCCAAGGGGGGCAAAATCAACAACCAAAGAATAGAAAGGAACTTCCTCATCCAATAAAGGGCATTTACCAAAACCCATAGCTAACATTACACTTAATGCTCACAGATTGAAAGCTTACCCCTAAGATCAAAACAAGGGTGTTCACTCTCACTATTTCCATTCAACATTATGTTGGTGGTTTTAGCTACAGCAATTAGGTAAGAAAAAGAAATACAAGAAATTATATAAAAAGAAGTAACACTATCGCTATTTGCCAAAACCACAAAAAATTAGGGCTAGTAAACAAGTTCAGCAAGGTAGCAGGATATAAGATCAATATACAAAAGTCAGCTTTATCTCTATAAACAGCACTGAACAATCCACCCCCAACCACCAATTAAGAAAACAGTTCCAGTGACAATAGGGGTGTCTGGGTGGCTCAGTCGGTTAAGTGTCTGACTCTTGGTTTTGGCTCAGGTCATGAACTCAGGGTTGTGGGACTGAGCTCTGCATTGGGCTCCATGTTCAGTGCAGAGTCTGCTGGAGATTCTCTCCCTCTCCCTCCCCCTCTGCCCCTCACTGTTTCCTCTAAAAAAATAAAAATCTTGAAAAAAAAAAAAAGAAAACAGTTCCTGACAATAAATAGCATTAAAAATAATAAAATACTAGGAATAAATTTTTTAAAAGATGTAAGACTTGTACAATGAAACCTACAAGACATCATTGAAGGAAATTAAAGAAGACAAATAAATGGAAAGACATTTTACGTTCATGGATAGGAAGACTTAATATTGTTAAGAGGACAATGCTCTCCAAAATGATCTGTAGATTCAATATAATCTCTCTAAAAATTCCAGCTGCCATTTTCACAGAAATAGGCAAGGTGATCCTATAATTCATACAGAAATGCAAGAGATCAGAACAGACAAAACAATGTTGGAAAAGAAAAACAAAGCTGGAGGAACTCAAAGTTCCCAATTTCAAAACTTACAACAAAGCTATGATAATTAAGATAGTGTGTTCTTTGATTAAGATGGCATATAGATCTGTAGAACAGAACTGAGGGATCAGAAATAAACCCATACATCTACAGTCAACTGATTTATAAAAAGAGTGCCAAGAAAATTCAATGGGGTGCCAAGAGAATTCAACGGGAAAAGAACAGTCTTTCAGCAAATAGTGCTGAGACAACTGGATATCCACATGCAAAAGAACGAATATGGACCCCCTACCTCATACCATATACAAACACTCAGAAATGGAAAAAAGACCTAAATATAAGAGCTAAAACTACAAATCTCTTAGAAGAAAAGATAGGTATAAATCTTTGTGACCTTAGATTATGTAATGGTTTCCTAGATATGACACCTAAAGCACAAGTAATCAAAGAAAAAGTAGAAAAGATAAATTAGAATTGATCAAAATTAAAGACTTTTGTTTCAAGGACACTATAAAGTTAAAAAGACAACCCACAGAATGACAGCACATATTTGCAAATCAAATATCTGAATATGCACGTTATACACAGAAGATGTAAAGGACTCACACAACTCAAGGATGAAAAGAAAAATAACTCAAAAATGAGCAAAGGACTTGAATAGACATTTCTCCAAAGAAGATATACAAACTGCCGATTGGCACATGAAAAGATGCCCAATGTTATTAGTCATTAATGAATCACAAATGAAAACCACAAAGAGACTTCACTTTACACCCACCAGGGCTGCTGTAATAAAAAAGATGGGCAATAACAAGTATTATGGAAGATGTGGAGAAATTGCACTCTCATATATTGCTGGTGGGAAACAGCAGTTGGAAAACAGTTTGGTAGTTCCATAAAAAGTTAAACACAGAGTTATCATATGACTAATTCTACTTATTTGGATGTATACCCAAGAGAACTGCAAACATATGTTCAATCAAAAACTTCTACATGGATATTCACAGCAGCATTATTTATTATAGCCCCAAAGTGGAAACAACCCAAATGTCCATCAATGGATGAATGGATAAACAAAATGTAGTATTCATAGAATGGACTATTATTCAGCCATAAAAAGGACTGCAAACAAATCAATCAACGTGATACATTAACAAAAGAAAGAACAAGAATCATAAGATCCTCTCAATAGAAGCAGAAAAAGCATTTGACAAAGTACAGCATCTTTTCTTGATAAAAATTCTTCAGAGTATAGGGATAGAGGGTACGTACCTCAATATCATAAAAACCCACAGTGAGTATCATTCTCAATGGGGAAAAACTGAGAGCTTTCCCCTAAGGTCAGGAACGCAGCAGGGATGTCCACTATCACCACTGCTATTCAACATAGTACTAGAAGTCCTAGCCACAGGGGCGCCTGGGTGGCTCAGTTGGTTAAGCGACTGCCTTCGGCTCAGGTCATGATCCTGGAGTCCCGGGATCGAGTCCCGCATCGGGCTCCCTGCTCAGCGGGGAGTCTGCTTCTCCCTCTGACCCTCTTCCCTCTCGTGCTCTCTCTCATTCTCTCTCATTCTCTCTCTCTCTCAAATAAATAAAATCTTAAAAAAAAAAAAAATAAATAAATAAAAAGTCCTAGCCACAGCAATCAGACAACAAAAAGAAATAAAAGGCATCCAAATCAGCAAAAAAGTCAAACTCTCACTCTTTGCAGATGATATAATACTTTATGTGGAAAACCCAAAAGTCTCCACCCCAAAACTGCTAGAACTCATACAGGAATTCAGTAAAGTGCCAGGATATAAAATCAATGCACAGAAATCAGTGGCATTTCTATATACCAACAACAAGACAGAAGAGAGACAAATCAAGCAGTCGATGCCATTTACAATTGCATCCAAAACCATAAGATACCTAGGAATAAATCTAACCAAAGAGGCAAAGGATCTGTACTCAGAAAACTATAAAATACTCATGAAAGAAATTGAGGAAGACACAAAGAAATGGAAAAACATTCCATGCTCATGGATTGGAAGAACAAATATTGTGAAGATGTCAATGCTACCTAGAGCAATCTACACATTCAATGCAATCCCCATCAAAATACCATCCACTTTTTTCAAAGAAATGGACAAATAAACCATTTGTTTGGTTTCATACCAAACAAATTTGTATGGAACCAGAAAAGACCCCGAATAGCCAGAGGAATGTTGAAAAAGAAAAGCAAAGCTGGCGGCATCACAATTTCAGACTTCCAGCTCTATTACAAAGCTCTCATTATCAAGACAGTACGGTACTGGCACAAAAACAGATATATCGATCAATGGAACAGAATAGAGAGCCCAGAAATGGACCCTCAACTCTATGGTCAACTCATCTTTGACAAAGCAGGAAAGAATGTCCAATGGAAAAAAGACAAGTCTCTTCAAGAAATGGTGTTGGGAAAATTGGACAGCCACATGCAGAAGAATGAAACTGGACCATTTCCTTACACCACACACAAAAACAGACTCAAAATGGTTAAAAGACCTAAATGTGAGACAGGAGTCCATCAACATCCTAAAGGAGATCACAGGCAGCAACCTCTTCGACCTCAGCCGCAGCAACTTCTTCCTAGAAACATTGCCAAAGGAAAGGGAAGCAAGGGCAAAAATGAACTATTGGTACTTTATCAAGATAAAAAGCTTTTGCACAGCAAAAGAAACAGTCAACAAAACCAAAAGACAACTGACAAAATGGGAGAAGATATTTGCAAATGACATATCAGATAAAGGGCTACTATCCAAAACCTATAAAGAACTACTTAAACTCAACACCCAAAGAACAAATAATCCAATCAAGAAATGGGCAGAAGACATGAACAGACATTTTTCCAAAGAAGACATCCCAATGGCCAACAGACACGTGAAAAAGTGCTCAACATCGCTCGGCATCAGGGAAATCCAAATCAAAACCTCAATGAGATATCACCTCACACCAGTCAGAATGGCTAAAATTAACAACTCAGGAAATGACAGATGTTGGCGGGGATACGGAGAAAGGGGAACCGTCCTACACTGTTGGCGGGAATGCAAGCTGGTGCAGCCATTCTGGAAAAGAGTACAGAGGTTCCTCAAAAAGTTGAAAATAGAGCTACCATACGACCCAGCAATTGCACTACTGGGTATTTACCCCAAAGATACAAATGTAGGGATCTGAAGGGGTATGTGCACCCCAATGTTTATAGCAGCAATATCCACAATAGCCAAACTGTGGAAAGAGCCAAGATGTCTATCAACAGATGAATGGATAAAGAAGATGTGGTACATATATACAATGGAATATTATGCAGCCATCAAAAGGAATGAGATCTTGCCATTTGCAACGATGTGGATGGAACTGGAGGGTGTTATACTGAGCGAAATAAGTCAATCAGAGAAAGACATAGATCATATGATCTCACTGATATGAGGAATTCTTAATCTCAGGAAACAAACTGAGGGTTGCTGGAGTGGAGGGGGGTGGGAGGGATGGGGTGGCTGGGTGATAGATATTCGGGAGGGTATGCGCTATGGTGAGCGCTGTGAATTGTGCAAGACTGTTGAATCACAGATCTGTACCTCTGAAACAAATAATACAATATATGTTAAAAAAAAAATATAGCAGGAGGGGAAGAATGAAGGGGCAGAATCGGAGGGGGAGACGAACCATGAGAGACGATGGACTCTGAGAAACAAACTGAGGGTTCTAGAGGGGAGGGGGGTGGGGGGATGGGTTAGCCCGGTGATGGGTATTAAAGAGAGCATATATTGAATGGAGCACTGGGTGTTATAAGCAAACAATGAATCATGGAACACTACATCAAAAACTAATGATGCAATGTATGGTGATTAACATAATGATAAAAAATTTAGAAAAAAAGGATTGCAAAAAAAAAAAAAGGAATGAAGCACTGATACATACTACAACATGGATGAATCTTGTGTTCATTATGCCAAGTAAAAGAAGCCAGTCACAAAACGTCACAAATTTTATGATGATATGAAATGTCCAGACAGGTCAATCCATAGAGGCAGAAAGTAAATTAATGGTTGCTAGGGCTGGAGGAATGACTAATAGGTATGTTTCTTTCTGGGGTAATGAAAATGTTCTACATTTAGATAGTGGCATAGGTTGTACAACTTTGTGAAAACACCAAAAAAATCACTGATTAAATACTTCAAAACATGAATTTTATGGTATATGAATTATAACTCAATAAAACTGTTATAATTAATAAAAAAGGAAGCAGCATCATAAGTATATTTTTAACTTTAAACTTACATTTTCTGTGAGGCTCATGTTTTCTTTGCTGACATTTAATACTGTTGTCAGTAAAGCCAGATTTATGATGTTGAGTTACTTGACTTACTTCTTGAGGTAGAACTGCAACCTGAAAGTTAAAATTCTTATAAATGATTTAAAAACAAAGTCTTATAACTACTTTTCCTCAAAGAGATAGAGTATTTGGTTGTAGAACTAAATAATAGGAGAGCTGACACTTGAGCTCTAACTCTAAAACCCATGTTCACAGAACCATATCAGAGAAAAAGTATGCCAGAAGTTTAATTAGAAAATATTCTAGTTTTGGGTATAGTTTTTGGGTTGTTCTATTTGATATCTACATAAAGCTATTTATTACTCACATTGTCATATTGTCAATAAAGACTTAAATTTAAAAAAAAAGACTTTTTAAAGAGCAGTTTTAGGTTTACAACAAAACTGAGAGAAAGGTACAGAGATATTTCATATTCTTTCCGTCTCCACACATGTATAGCCTTCTCCATTATCAACATCCTCCACCAGAGTGGTACATTTACTATAACCAATGAACCAATCCTGACACATCATTATTACTCCAAGGCCATAGTTTACATTGGGTTCACTCTTGGTGTTGTACATTCTATGTGTTCAGACAAATGTATAATGACATGTATCCACCATTAGAGTATCATACAGATTATTTTCAGTGCCCTAAAAAGCTTCTGTGCTCTGCCTATTGATCTTCCCCATAACCCCCGCGCAACCACTGATCTTTTTACTGTCTCCATAGTTTTACCTTCTCCAGAAGCTTGAATACTTTTTAAAAAGTCATGTTGAGTTGTCTAGAATGTGCTTATCAGATGAATATCAGTTAATTATGAAAAACAGTCATTCCAGATGAATATCAATTAATGTTTCATGGATTTAAGTGATATATGTGGTGGCTCATAATTCTTGGTATGTATAGGAGGAAATACAACATGACAGTGTTTAGCTAATATAAATAATGAAATAGCACCCAATACCAGGAGCAACATGTACAAGATTCTGAGGAAATACATTGTTAAGTGTTGAGTTCCATCTCAAGGCAATAGGCAGTAAAATGACTAGCAGACCTTGCTGGAGATCTAGGGGAATTTTGGTAGTGAGAGAGGAAAGTGGAACAGTAAAAACACATAACCTGAAATGGGAATTATCTACTTGTGGGAAAGGGAAAATAAAGAGACCAATCTTACTAGAACAGACCATTTTACCAAAGAGTTGGATATACTTTGCATAAGAATTAGGTAGAGTTAGATACTAGTTTCAGTTGAGGTTGAATTCCACTATTACTGAACAGAGAGCCCTATACATTCTATAATATTTGAATAACATTCTTCGGGGCACCTGGGTGGCTCAGTTGGTTAAGCGCCTGCCTTTGGCTCAGGTCATGATCCCAGAGTGCCGGGATCAAGCCTCACATCGGGCTTCCTGCTCAGGGGGAGTCTGCTTTTCCCTTTGCCCCTCACCCCACTCTCGTGCTCCTTCTCTCTAATAAACAGCTAAATCTGTAAAAGAATGTTATTCTTTTTTTTTTTTAAGATTTTATTTATTTATTTGACAGAGAGAGACACAGCAAGAGAGGGAACACAAGCAGAGGGAGTGGGAGAGGGAGAAGCAGGCTTCCCGTGGAGCAGGGAGCCCTATGCGGGGCTCGATCCCAGAACCCTGGGATCATGACCTGAGCCGAAGGCAGACGCTTAACGACTGAGTCACCCAGGCGCCCCAAGAATAACATTCTTTAGGGCTGGAAAAGAGGTCATCCAAGTCTAGTGCCTTAATTTTGCATATGAGGCCACAGAGGCCCAAGGAAATTAGAGTTGCTCAATTTGAGTCACCAAATCTGATTTCCTGATTCTGAGTCCAGTACAAGATTTATCACACCACAGTGCCTCAGGGAACAAACTAAGTTCAAATCCAGAAGCTCTTATTAATTAGATATTTTGCCCAATTATGCCACTGGGCCAACACAGGTGAAAGGATCACCAAGAAAGATCATTAGGAAAGACATATCAAACAGTACTATGTAAGAAGGACTAAAAAGGAAAGAGGCAAGAAGCAGGAAGCACAGATAGGAGGTTAATCTAGGTTTAGGATGACCATCTAAGACCCAGTTGTGGGAACTGGCAAGAAATAAAAAGATTTTGAACCTCACTGCAAAAAAAAAAAAAAAAAAAAAATAGAAGGGAAAAAGGAAGAAGGTTTTACTCCATGCTTTTCAGATTATGTGCCTGGGGAAATGGTAGTGTTAGAAATAAGGGTAAGAAGCTTCAGGTGAGGTGAATTCTAAGACATCTTACAGCTGAGATGATAGTGGGGTGTCTGTCTATACCTGTCTTCTAGGAAGTTGGAGATACTGGCTTAGATTGATCCTGATTGAGAAGTATGGATCACATAGACTGAGTGGTTAAATTAGCAGCAAGGTAAGAGCCAATGTCACCAAATGATAAAAAGGGGGAGGAAAAAAACTATTGTTCAGTGAAATAGTGCCCAGTTGAATGGCTGGAAAAACAGAGGTTAAGAAAGAAGTTGAATAAAAAGCAAAAGGCAAGAGGGGAGTCAGGGTGATGTTTCCTTTTAGAGCATAAATCCTTGAAATAATTGCCTATATTTGCTACCTCCAATTTTTCTTCTCCCCTTCTCTCTTAAACACACTCTTCTTGGTATTTCACTCTTACCACTCTACTGAAACTGCTCTTGTCAAGATTTCCAATGACCTCAGATACAAAACTCTATGGTCAATTCTCAGTTTTCATTTTAACTGATCCATCACCAGCATTTGACACAGGATTACTCTTCCTTGACATCCATTCTTCACTTGGCATCTAGAACAAACACCACACTTCACTGGTCTTCTTCCTGTACAATGGCCATTCCTTCTCAATCTTGTTTGTCAGGTTCACCTAATCTCTCTGACTCTTTAAGGATGGAATTCTCTAAGTTATTAGACTTCTCTGGATGTAGATAAATAGATATAGATACACACATAAATGCCCAAATGTCTCTCTCCAGCTTGGACATCCTCCATAACCATCAGAATCAATGTCCAACTCCATATCTCTACTCAAATATCTTTTTTTTTAAAAAAGATTTTCTTTATTTGAGAGAGTGAGCAGGAGAGCATGACCAAGGGGAGAAGCAGAGGGAGAGGGAGAAGAAGACTCCCCATTGAGCGGGGAGCCTGACGTGGGGCTCAATCCCTGGACTTCGGGATCATGACCTGAGCCGAAGGCAGACACTTAACCAACTGAGCCATCCAGGCACCCCTCTACTCAAATTTCTCACTCTGTATCTCCACTTAGATGTTTAATATACATCTCAAACTTACTATGACCGAAATTGAACTCCAGATCTTCTTCCACAAACCTACTTGACTTGCAATCTTCTCCATCTTAGGTAACAGCCACTCTATCCTTTTAGTTACTAAGACCTTAAGAGTCACACTCTTTAATCCATTTTTTTCTCTCTTAACCCTATATCCAATTCATCATTAGACAGCAATTCCTTCCAAATATGCCTAGAATTTGATCACTTCTCCAGGCTCCTACTACTCTGGTCCAAGTCAGTATCAACTCTATCTTGATGATTCCAGTAGTCTCCTAACTAATCTGTTTCTATCCTGGCTCCTCTACATTCTATTCTTAAGATAGCAGATAGAATGATCCTATTAAAATATAAATCAGATCATGTCATTCTGTTGCTCAAAACCCTTCACTGATTCCTCATTTCACTGAGTAAAAAACAATGTCCTTATAATGACCCAGAAGGTCCTGCATGGTATCTAATTACAGTTCCTACAACTCAGCCTAATTGATTAAAAGCCATCATTATGGCTCTTTTTTCTCTTCCTTGAGTACACCTGGAATTGTCTTCCCAACAGGGTCTTTGAAATTCTCTGGAATACCCTCACCTCAGATATCTACATACTCTACTCCTCATTTCATTCAAATCTTTACTCAAATGTTACCTGATCATTCTATTTAAAACTGCAAAACCTTGCCTCCCCCCCGACCCCCGCCAACATTCTCTATCCTCCTCCAAAATTTTTCTCAAACTTTTGTATTACCATCTAATATACCATGTAATTTACTTGTCCTCTCCTCCCCAGAATATAATTTGTTTGAGGGTCAGAATTCTTTTTTTGTTTATAGCTATGTTCTCATCACACAGAACAATGAACATGATAGGCCCTCAATAAATACATGCTGAATGAATTAATGAAATGAATGAATGATAACGAAGCATTCCTAAAAAATGAATGGTTAGTGGTATCAAATAAATTAGAGAGGAAAAGAGGGTTTGAAACTCTGGATATAGACTGCATTTAGATAGAAAGGATTTATGGATGGTCTAAGCAAAACTTAGCATATTAGCAGAAGAGAACTGTATTTTGTCACTCTCGCTTTTTATGTTTATTTTACCATCATTTCCTTTGCTATTTTCTTCTCTCTACTCTGAAAATGCCACCATCACTGGAGGACATTAGAATAAATTTGGCTTTCAGGGTGCAGGCTATTGGTTTATAAACTTGAGAGAATATTCTTTCTTAACCAAAACTGAGAAGACAGGTCAGTTACTAGCAAAAAGTGTTTAGGAATTTATTCTTTACCTTTTTCCTTTTTTTGGTCTGAGTCTACTTTTTTAGCAGAATTTCTTTTCCCTTCTTAATCTCAAGGAATGTGAATTTGCTCATTCACATTTAAGACAACTAGGTGCCGACATAAAGCTCCACATTCAAGTGGAAATTAATTAGTTAATAATAAGTGCATTAAGGCCTTTGTTGAATTTAAAATATAGTTATTATGATTTTGCAAACAGCTAAAATAAAATCCAAACTGATTTAAAAGAAAAATTATCTATATTCCCTCTCATGAGTCCAAAAACTTTTGTATACGGCTGAAGAGACTTATGAAAATTCATGATTAAAACTGTTATTCTAGGGCGCCTGGGTGGCTCAGATGGTTAAGCGTCTGCCTTTGGCTCAGGTCATGATCCCAGGGTCCTGGGATCGAGTTCCGCATCAGGCTCCCTGCTCCTTGGGAGCCTGCTTCTCCCTCTGCCTCTCTCTTTCTCTCATGAATAAATAAATAAAATCTTTAAAAAAAAAAACTGTTATTCTATTTTATGAGATTTTAGGAAAAAAATAATCATTGCATATTCACAAGAAAAATGTAAATTTTGTTTTTTTAAATTTAAATGTCTATCAAACAAGGTATACTAACCTTCTCTTGTAGAGTTGGCTGAAAGTGTTGAACCTTTCCAGATCCCTGTAAGGACTGCCAAATGTTGCAAAATTCATCATCATCTTTAGTAGGTACCTGGCAAAGCACAAAAAATTTCTTAAGGAACTGAAACATGAAAAAAATAAAGATTTATATTAAAAATAAAAAAATGCATTAAAGTTATTTAGCAGTAGATAGAATATTAACTTCTATTATCTGAAATCTCAGTTCTCTTTTTCTGGAGCTCAGTACAGTCATCATAGAAATATTCTATTGGACTGAAAATGGTCTTAAAGCAAGACAAATGTTATGGAAGATTATACTAAATCAGTATCCCTAACAACAGATTTTTTTTTTTAGTCTCCCAATGTACTGATATCTCATTCAAGCTAACATTTAACAATTTTATTTTTAAAATCTTCATCTTACACAAAAGTAATCCAACAGATTAAAAAACCAGCTATTACTTATGAGGAGTTGATTTTGGGCAGATTAATAGTGATTACCTATGAAATTTGATTTTTGCTTCTGCTTCCTTTGCTATTACCTCCTTATCTGGGCTTTCTAATTAGTCTATAATGAACACATTATTACTTGGATTAAAATGTGGTTAAGATTTGGGGACATGGAGTTAAACAAGGTTAAATGTCTCGCACAAAACAATTCATTTTTTGTCCCAGAAAGATAAAATAGAGGAAATCACCCATGAGTTGCATGGGTAGGAACCTGAAAATGGCTTTTGATAAATATAATCCTCTCTGTTAACCTTTCAAATTCATGTCATTTCATAGCAGATAGAATACAACATTTGAGTTATACAAATGTAGCTTGAAAAGTAAATATATGAAAACACATTCTCAAGCTCATATTTAAAAATTATTTCTTCTTTATAATTTTATAACAGATGTAGGATGTTATCAGTAGCATTTTTTTAAAAATTCTATTTATTTGAGAGAGAGCAGGAGCAGGGGGGAGAGGGAGAGGGGGAAAAGCAGACTCCCCACTGAACAGGGATCCTGACGTGGGGCTCCATCCCAGGACCCTGGGATCATGACCTGAGCCAAAGGCAGATGCTTAACCAACTGAGCCACCCAGATGCCCCAGTAGCATTCCTTACTAGCTTATTAACTTAAAACAAATCTGAAATTGACTTGAACCAAAATTTTTTTAAAAAACTAAGTCAAATTAGGTTTTACTTACAAAGTCTGCTTGAGATTTATAAGAGGGCGGAAAGAAATGAAAGACTAAGAGCCTTACTTGAGTAGGAACAAAAAGTGATTGAGGGGAATGGTTCAGGCCTCCCAAATGCCCAGATGAAATTGATGAATTTGAGCTATAGTGATTCACAGCTGGTTGTGGTTTCACAATGGCTGTCAACTTCTGATTTCCGGTTTCAGAGCGACTCCCATGAGTAAGATTCACCAAGGCACTTGTTGGCAGTCGATAACCTCTACCAGGAGAGCACCTAAAAATAAACAGTAATTTCAGAGGGAAATAATACTAAATGTGCTAGGAGCAGAAGAACCAAATTATTTTTGGGTGGACAGTCAGTCCATAATCTGAATTAGTAAACATTACTTTTAAATTTAGTAGAGGAACCTGAAATCATAGAAAGATCTCCACTTATAAGATGATATATTTCTGAAACTGGACTTTATTTGATCCTCACAATAACCTAGTGAAGTATGTATCTTCATTACAAACAAGGAAACTGAGGGTCAGAATGCTTTTAACGACCTACCCAAAGTAGCACAAAGGTTAAGTGACAGAACCCATTCCATGCAACTTTTGTTCTATCATACTCCTTTTTTCCTGTAACTTTAACTTTTTTATCAGTGCTGCCCCAAAATAAGTATATCTCATATGAAAGTTAAAAACAAAAAATCCAAACCTCTGGCTTTAAACCTGCTAACCTCCAGTTACCTTTTCTCTCCTTCATGGTCAAACTTCTCAAGGGTCAGCTCAATTTCCTGCTTCCTCAAAACACCCCAGTGTGGCTATACACCCACAATTCCACTAAAATATAAAATCTGCGATCATGCATCTCTGATTTTGATGACTTCACATTGCTTTAAGGATAAAGACCAAGATACCAAAATCATTACATGTCCTCAAAGTTGGCTTACAAGCTGCTGCACAGTGTGTTCCTTGCTTTTCTCTCTTACTCTAATCTTACATAGTTGCTGAAGTTCAGACACACTTGCATTCTTTTTTTTTAATGAATAAATCCTTTGTTGCCTCTTCTTGACCACCTGTCATTCTTCTTCCCTCTTCCTCCAGTTAACTATTACTCAGTCTTCAAGTCCCATCTTAAATATCACTTGTCAAAGAAGCCTTTCTAGAAGTCATACTCTTACAGAAACTGGAACCCCTCCTTCCCAGCACTTCTCACATTTTAATTAAATAATACTATAATCAGTTACACAATTATCTCTCCCACTAAAATGAAAGCTTTGTGAGACTAGAAAGCATGTCTATCTTACTCATTGTTACATCCCTATTAGCATGTATGATGTCTTGCATATAACAGGAATTCAAATTGTGGACAAATAAAGAAGTAATGTAAAGTCACTGCCACGTGGACATATTTACAAAGTGTAATTATCATCAGGAAATACAAACCTTATCGTTAAGCCTCCAGGAAATTCTTCATCAAATAACACTTCAAATAGTACATCAGCTTCTCTATTAGCTGTTAAATAAGAGAGATTTAAAAATCATATGATGAAAAATCAGCATTTAAGTTTTTGGCTTGTAAGAGGCATTACAACTATCAGAGAATGGTATAGGGGAATACAGTAAATGTAAAGTAGATAAACTTGCAGATTACCTTACTGGTATTAAAGTAAAATAATATTTTAAATTAGATGCTGTGAGGGGATTAATTATATTTTTCTCTGTGCTTTTGTCTATGTTGGAAATTATTCATAATAAAAGTTAATAAAAGAGGTCACTTTGGAGTTCGCAGTTCAGAAAGTATTGCAGTAAGACAGATAAAAGACAATGACGATTTGAAAGCATGGCAGTTTATTTAATAAAGGGAATAGAATGGAGAGAACAGAAATATCATTAGATAGAACTGGCAGGAATTTGTGACCTGTGTAGATAAAAAGGACAGAGATGCCAAAGATGACTCCAAGGTTCTGGCTGAGATGACTTGGTAGATTATGGATGCCATAACTGAGATATGAGACATGAGAAAGTGCAATAAACTTACATAGGAACAGAGAAGAACAAATTTGGCAGAGAGCCTAATGAGATATATCTGGCAAGACTAAATTTACCCGAAATGCCAAGGTAAAGTGAAATAATTAGCTTTATTTGAATTCTAAGCCCAAATTAATAATAGAGTCTATCACATTACTTCAGAATTGACCAACCCTACCCCCTTCCCTCTCCCCTCTTCTCCCTCCCTTCCTCCCTTCACCACTCCCCCTCCCCCTGTCCTCGATTTCTCTCCACCTTTCCCCCACCCCTTTTCTACTTTATTGGTTCTGTTTCTCTAGAGAACCCTAATACAATATTTGATAATATCCTAGCCGGGGGTAGGAGTGGAGGGATGTCTGTCCCCCAACCCCAGTCCTTCACTGCCCTCCTGAAACCAGGCCTGCAGAGCTCATCCATTCCCCAACATCCACCTGTATCTTTCAACCTACTTTTACCTGAAATCTGAACTGAAGAAAGTAAGGCTCAATGAGAGGCAGGAGTTTCTCCTCTGAAGGCTTAAAGCTCACCTTTTAGGTTCTTATTCCCTGAGGGAAGGGTATTCCTCAAAAGATTATTAAGATTATAAAAGGTAAGAGGACTGTTTATTCCCTTTAGAGAAATTGACTATGGAGATGAGGTCTCAGCTAAGGGCAGTAATGAAATATTCCCCTTTTTATCCATGGCAGACATGGTTAATCAATGACAGAGCTCTTTCCTACTCAGCATAGATACAGCTTTAAAATCCTTCTCAAGACAAATCCCAAGCAGTGACTATTACTGATAGGAACTGTCAGAAGAAAGGAAACTTCGATGTTATCAGAGTCCTAAGGCCTTGTATCTAGACAACTTAACTAGAATACAATCTAATAAGCCCAGTATTTGAACAGCTGAATTGGGGGTTGAGCAGGAGGGTTGTTTCATTATTACCCATCTGGCCCTTACCATTCCTAGTCCAGACAATCAGACCAAGGTTGAGTGCTTGAGAGAGGAAAGGACAGTGCTGCCAATACCTTGATCCCTTGGCACCGGATTTGCTGCTTCATGCTAGGCTGACTTTTTTTGGTATCTACACTGCAAAGTTCCTCACACCAGGCATCCCTTTGAGCACGTTTAGATCCTTAGTTGCTTCTTCCCTTTTCCCTCCATTCTCTCTCTTTTTTTTAAATAAAAAATACATGACATAAAATTTACCATCTTAATTATTTTTAAGTGTACAGTACAACAGTGTTAACTATATGTACATTGTTGCCTTCTGCTTAGATATAAGGCACAGAAATTTGTGTTTTACTTTACAATTTTAGATGCAGTTGAAGACATGCCAAGTATTGAGATATTACCCCCTTTAATTCCTATGATGGTGCCCCGAAGGCCAACTGGAACTGAAAAGTTCTCTCTCACATTTACCACACGGTCAAAGAGACGAAATTCTGCATCTCGATCAGGAATGACTCCATGTTGCTGTTCTAAAGGCTAAAGAGAAGAAAGCTTTAATTATTATTAACTCTAATTTGAAATAATTTTTCTATTACTATAACAAAAACATTTTGTTCCTTCTATACTTTCAAAATAAAAACAACTTGGATAAGAAACTTACTCTGTACAGCAAATGGGGCTTCACTGTCACTCGTACCTTCTTATTATTCTTTCTTTGCTGAAGAAAGAAAAATTTTTAAATATTTAAAAACATAATTATAAAATTATTGTTATCTGGATTTACATTAAAATATAAAATTATTATTCAGTTAGACATCATTCATTACCATTCATTTTTTTTTAAGATTTTATTTATTTGAGAGAGAGAGAGAATGAAAGAGAGAGAGCATGAGAGGGAAGAGGGTCAGAGGGAGAAGCAGACTCCCTGCTGGGCAGGGAGCCCGATGTGGGACTCGATCCCAGGACTCCGAGATCATGACCTGAGCCGAAGGCAGTTGCTTAACCATCTGAGCCACCCAGGCGCCCCCATTACCATTCATTTTTAAAAGCCAAATGAAATGAGCAATTTAAAGAATATCTGAAGTTCTTCAGATGCAGCAGGGAGGAATAATAAATTCTTACTTAAAAAAATTTTTGGGGGGCACCTGGGAGGCTCAGTCGTTAAATGTCTGCCTTTGGCTCAGGTCATGATCCCAGGGTTCTGGGATTGAGAAGGCTGCAATAGCAGGGAGTCTGCTTCTCCCTCTCCCTCTGCCTATGGCTCCCCCTGCTTGTGCTCTCTCTCTCTCTCTCTCTGTGTCAAGAAAATAAACAAATAAAAACCTAAAAATAAGTAAATAAATACATAAAACCTATTTTCCTTAAAAAAATTTTAAAGATTTTATTTATTTATTTGAGAGAGAGAGAGTGCACAAGCAGTGGAAGAGGCAGAGGGAAAGGAAGAAGACTCCCTGCTGAGTGGGCAGCCTGACCCAGGGCTTGATCCCAAGACCCCAAGATCATGACCTGAGCCGAAGGCAGATGCTTAAGCAACTGAGCCACCCAGGTGCCCCTTAAAATTTTTTTAAAGTTAAATTTTTTGTTGAAGTATAAGGCATAGAAAAATGCAAAATTGTATGTATACAGCCTGATGAATTTTTGTAGTATGAGCTTATCTATGTATAACCATGCTGAGTTCAAGAAAGAGAACATTACTAAGTACAACATAAGAACTCCTGTATTCCTTCCCAGTTACTACCTTCCCCAAAGTAACCTTACTGCTAACAAAAGATTAAATTGTTTAGAACTTTATGTAAATGTTATCCTATTCAAATGCCTTTTTACTCTTAAAAGAATTGTACATGATGGTCAATGAAAAACTATATTAAAAGAAAAAAAAGTATAAAGTACTGATCTATGACAATACTGTGGGTTTTACGGCTACTTATAAAAATTAAGGTGGCACTGATTTAACAAAGCCCTTGCTTTTGGAAGCTCTTACGAAATTGGCTTTGATGTCTGAATTTTTTGATCATCTAACAAATGTTGGAAGAAGAGTTCTGTCCCATCTTTACTCCTTGTCAATTTTGTGAACTCACTCACCTTAAGCATCAGCCTCCTTCTACTGTAAAATAGAAATAACATTACTTGTTCTACCTAATCAAACCATGAGAATAGTTTATATCCATTGTAATCCATAACTACCATTCACATTAAATATTTTTAAGTGAATTCTTACCAACTAAGACAAACGGCAACAGTTTACTTATTTTGCAGCCACCTATCTTTAGAACATACCTTATGGAAATAAGTACAGAAGAGAATAAAACAACTCCAAGCTATAGAGGCCGTACACTACAGAGTTCGTGTATTTATATTGGAAAATGCTCAAGCCTTTAAACAGACCGTATTATCTTTTACTATAAAGGCATTTCATTTATTCTTTCAACAAATCTTTACTGAGTTACATTTATGTGCCATGTATTAATTTAGGTGCTAAGGATAAAACAGTATCCTGTTCCTTTACTTCGGGACACATACAAGCAACAAATGTTTGAAGGTAAAAAGCAGAGAGGAAAATAAAGCAGGGAAGGGGGATCAGCACTGTGGAGAGAGAGATTGCAATTTTAAATAGAATGAATAGTGAAGGCAGTACTGACAGGATGTCTATGCTTTCAGCCCACAGCAGACTAGGACCAATAGGGTACAACTGGTGCCCCCTGACAACAGCAAGAAGAAGAAAAAGTATTTTAAGTAATTTTAAAAGGCAGACCCCAAATTTATGCCTGGAGTTCTGTATATGAAAAAAAAACAACAACCCATATGCTTTAATATATCTCTAGGAATTACTACGTTATAGCACCGATTAGAGGACATGGCAATCAAACCTGATTCATTAAGCAAATTAATAAACTGAGGAATTTTCACAATAGGCTCCAACCCACAGCTACAAAATGAAAAGTTCTAGGTCTGGCTATTCAAAATGTGATCATCTGGGAGCTTGTTAGAAATGGAGACT
Source organism: Zalophus californianus (assembly GCF_009762305.2). Taxonomy (NCBI): domain Eukaryota; kingdom Metazoa; phylum Chordata; class Mammalia; order Carnivora; family Otariidae; genus Zalophus; species Zalophus californianus. Next base: position 97,974,352 of record NC_045595.1, read on the forward strand.
ATCAAACATCAAAATAAAATTTGGGGGCTTAGAGTAATAAACTTTTATTAAGTGGAAAACTCATTTCAAAAACAATGCTGTACAAATGGATTTTACTCTAGGTTGAAAGACAAAAAGAAATGCCAGTTAAAAAAAAATGAAATGCAGGTTTCTATCCTTATCTGAGTATCAATGACCTTTCAAAAAATCAAACTCTTGGCTCTAAGCCGTATATTTTTTCCTAAAGAGAAAAAGAGTCATCCAGTAGTAATTTTCCAGACTGTCTTCATAGCTCTTGAATATGTGATAAGAGAATTCAAATAATAATAGCCATGTTAGGCATTAAAAACAGGCATTATTAGAAGAAGTTTACATGCTTTAACTTAGTTAATCCTTTTGATGACCCTATGAAGTAGTACTGTTTTATTCTCATTTTACCAGTGAGGAAATAGAGGCAATGGAAAGTAAGTATCTTAAGTATCTTGCCTAAGGTTAAAAGTATTGAAAGAGAAATGGGGGTAAATGGCTTCAGAGCCCACTTCTTAACTTAGTTTGCTATTAGACTCCTGTGTTAGCAAAGCAACATCATTTTAATAAACAGGCAAATGTGTGGAAAATAAAATCAAAAGTTATAAAGGGAATATAATCAATCCATTTTCCATTATATCAAAATAGAGGATCAAAATAAGTAAAATAGTTAAGTCTACACAGAAGATTATTGCTTTTTAAAATCAAGACATAAAAAAATAGGAAAGATTAAATAGGATTTAAAAAATATTGAATGTGTTTGTGGATGGGAAAGTACACTTTAGAAGTGATTCTGTAAAAGTGAACTAAACACAATGTTTATGTTCTATAAAAAGAACTATGTCTTTAAAGAACTTAGAATAGGAAGAAGATGGGATTAAGATTATTTCTTAATCACAAACTTTGTATTTTGGCCAGAATTACAGAATATTGATTCCTAAAATTAGAAACACCATTAGGACATAAAATTTAAATGTTATAGCTTTTATATATTAAAGTGCATTTCTTTTTATTCAGATAAACTTATTAATGGCCACTGGAAATGGCTGGAACATTTTTTTAAACTAAAGGATTACCTGACATAAATTAAAATCACTGAGTTCATGTTTTATTTGGTTGAAACAAAATTAAATTATTTGTAGGATGATATATAGTCCATTTAACTTCAAATCTCACCAAACATCTTGGGTTATCGAAAATTAGTACCTTGCACTTTTCGACTTCTTCCTCAATTTTCTCAACAATAGCTGCATCCAGAATTTGTAAATCACAAGAAGAACGAGACAAAGTACTGACAGGATGTCCCTTTAGCCAAGTAATAATTTCTTGAACTTTCTCGGCACTACATTAAAAACAATTTTTTCACAATGATTAAAACTTTGAGGTTTTATACAAAAGGCCTAATATAAATTTCCTGAAGGCTGTGAATTATAAAAGACATAAAATACGTAATTAATAATTAGTCACTAAACTTAATTGGGGCTAGTTATAAATCTAATGTGAACATGGACATATTACTTCTCAGTAACTTAAAAAAACCCACAAAATTAGTTTAATAAAAGTACTTTACTGATATAAGTGAAATAAGTTATCTGAAGATCTTAAAATATATATATGAAACCCTCCTCACAAAATATAAATTCTTGATAAGCTAGCTACTGTACCTTTCACTGGAACACTAAGCTGAACTATGAGCCAATAAATGCCACAAATTTTGCTTACCCGTTCTCATTTTCTCCAGGCCAAATGTCATCTTCATAGAATACATCCTCTTGGCTATTTTTGGCTATATAACTAAATAGTTCTGGAGCTCTAGCCAAACAAACAAAAATACTGCTTAGAAAATATATATGGCTAACTTCACATAAACTTTCCTATCAAATACTTCTGGATCCCAAGGGGACATATAAAACATATTGAGGACTGATTGTAACACACAGAGTATTAATAAGGAATAGAGACTAAATGATTTGAAAGTATTCACAGGCCCTCAAAAAACTTTCAGTAGCTGAGGGAGAAATGATTCAATTCATAAACTGTAATAAACTTTAATTACTTATTCAATTACTGACTCTAATCGCCCTCAGATCATAATGATGGGTGATAAATGGACAAAACTAATATCTACATGTTCATTTTCTAATTTTCACAACAAAGCTGGAGTACCCCACAATAAAGAAAATTAAAATACATTAGAAGTTTCTTTTGATATTCCTCAAAACTCCATTGCTTCCTGAATAGTGCAGGACTTTTAAATACACATAGCAGATTGAACATATGTGCTTAATTTTTTGCTCACTTCCCGACCTACTAAAAATAGAGTAAAGTATAAAATAGGGCATAGACCCAGAAAGACATGAAAAGAGAAGTGGTAAGTCTGATAGCATATATGAGTTGTTAACAAAATTTTAGAAACTGGAAACTGGATGGGTAAGCATTAACTGGTTTGAAAGACAGGAAAAAGCTGCACCCTAAGCAACCAGGATGGGAAGTCAACAACAAGCAAGATAATTTAAACTGTGCAAGTCTGCAAAAGCGCAGGAATTATGGGCTCCAGGTACATTGTAACGCCGTAGTATGGGCAGGGTGAAGTTTACTAGGCTTTTAGTTGAAAATTTTGTATAATAAGCAGTTGGATGATCATGTGCTTACTCACCTTCACCCCAGCGTAAGACCTGTTTGCAGTTTATCTTTTGGAGAGGTTGAACAGGGGCTGCTCTAGCTTTAGGTATACAAGGCACAGGGAGATGGGTGGGTAGGGCATGAAGAGATGACAGGGAATTAAAGAAAGTGTAACTACTACATAACATGTTGCTAGGAAGCAGGCTAGGAAGTGTAACTTCTTTAGGAAGCACACTCTTAAGATGAAAGTAAGCAAGAAGAAAGTTTATCAGAGAGCTCTTGTGGAATCAACACATGTAGAAGGGAAGGAAAAAAGGAAGGAAGCAGAATTGGGCAGAGGGAGAAGTTGGGCTGTGATCCACTGTTAATGAACTCCTTGGTCAGTCCTACAGAGATCTCAAACTAGGATGGGTCTTCAGATTTATCCTGAACTGGGGCAATCAGGTCCGCTGGGTCTTTCTCACCTCCTTGCAGATCAGGTGTTGGATCTGTGGCTGTTGTGGGAAGGGGATATAACTTTAGGGGAGGCAGTTCTCTTCTGCAAGGCAACTCCTGAAGAGAGCTCACAGCTGAGGGCTGTCAGACAACAGCATTTAAGCTGCCATAGAAATAAGTCCTTTAAAGGGAGGTTTGGAGGGCATTTCATAGTATCCATTACATAGTAAGTTCCCTTTACCCTGGTTAATATCCAAAACACTGGAAGTCAGTTTTGTTCCTCACATCTGTCCTCCAAGGAAAAGGCTGGAGGCTACCTCTCTAGGAAAACTAGCCAACCTGAGAGAAAATATACACATATAGGTAGTGATAGTTGGAGGTCCTTTGCAAAAATAGCAAAGTCCCACCTGACAAGCCCCACCAAAGCACACTAAATTTCCAATCAGATTTTTAGTGCCTCATCCTTAAATATGATTAGACACCAAAGAACCCCCAGACAAGTAAAAAAAAAAAATCCTTAATGTGAAAAGTACAATCAAATCAAACAAAAAAAAAGAGCAATTTGGAGAAAACAGAAAATATAGAGAAGAAAAATGAGAACTACCATCTTCAGAGAAAGAGACACTATAAAAAAGGAATGTCAGAGAAAAAGGACACACTTTTAGAAATTAAAAATGATTAAATCAAATAAAAATAAAAATGATGTAAGTTGAAGAAATCTCCCACAGAGTAGAACAGAAGTGTAACAATATAGAAAATCGGTGAGAAGAGATAAGAAAATTAAGAGGATTAATCCAGGTCTATCATCTAACAGAAGTCTCAGAAAGAACAGAAAAAAAAAGGAGAGGAGGAAATTATCAAAGAAATAATGCAAGAAGTTTTCTCAGAATGGAAGGACATCAGTTTTAAGTGTGAAAGGACTGAATAGCCAAAGGAAAGAAAGAAGACCCATACTAAGGCACATGTCATCATATTATTAAAACAGCACTGATAAAGGGAAGATTCTGAAAAGATTTCAGAAAATGAAAACAGATCACACACAAAGATTCAGAATCACAATGGCACAGGACTTCTCACCAGCAAAGGAAACAAAAAGAGAATAGAGCAGTACTTTTCAAATTCTGAGGGAAAATAATCTCCAATTTAGGATTCTACACCCAGGCCAGCTATCAACCAATTCTGGTCAGGGAAGAATAAAGACATTTCCAGACACACAAGCTCTCTCAGGAAGCTACCAGATTAAGTGCCCCATCAAACTGGAGACATAAAACAGAGAAAGGTATGAAAGCCAGGAAATAAAAGAATCCTACAAAGCAGAATGGTGAAGGGAATTCCTAGACAGTAGAGAGAAACTCTAGAATGAGAGCTGTGTGATAGCCCTAGAAAACAATTAGTTTACACTGAAGCAGGAAGACAGAAGGTTTAAAGGAGGAAGTCTATGAGAAAAAAAATGGAACTGAGAGATCTCCTGATCTGTTTTGACTATATTAAGTCTTTCAGCTATGACAAAGAGTTTAGGGCTGAATTAGTTATATGAATATAGACAATAAGCAAATAATTAAACAAGATGGGGAAGACAAAAATGTGTACAGAAAGGAAATGCAACCATAATACTCTACAGGGTCCACTTGTGACCATTTACATTATCTCAATCAAGTAAACCTTAAATACAGATTTAATACAACTATAATGAAAGGGGAAATACACACACACACACACACACACACACACACACACACACGTGTGTGTGTATGTGCAGGAAGGTGAGGAAATAGGGGAGGTAGCAGAAGAGAGCTAAAGCTTCATCTTTCATGGTATGAAATCAATGTATATGTCAAGTTGAAAAATAATGAAAAAGTAGGATAAATACAACATTTGAAAGAAATATGGAAGTGAACAAAAGAAATAGAAGTCCCACTCCTACTACTTTCAGAATATGACTTTATTTGAAAATAAGGTTTTTATTGAGGTTATAAAATAAAAATGAGGCCTTTAGGGTGGGCCCTAATCTAACATGATTTTTTTTATGTTTATGAAGTATCTTTATGAAAAGAGGAAATTTGGACAAAGACAGGCATTAACAGAGAAAAGATGATGTGAAGATGTACAGGGAGAACACGGGAAGGTGGAGGACTGGAGTTAAGAACAAATGTGTGAGGCTACAAGAAGCTAGCAAAGAGGCATGGAATGGTTCCTTTCCTACCATCTTCAAAGGAAGCATAGCCCTACCAAACACCTTGGTTTTGGACTTCTGGTCTCCAGAATTGTGAGACAATAAATTTCTGTTGTTTTAAGCCAGTTTCTGCTACTTCATTATGGCAGCCCTAGTAAACTAAGAGGATCCTCAAATACAAGGTTAGAAACCAGTAGAACAAAGGAATGAATATTCAATTGTGAATGAGAAGTAAACGTTTTCCCTATAAATCTTTGTCACTAACTCAGTTAATCTCAACACACAGTTTTCTCATTTTTATAATGAGGAGCTGAGATTTATTGATTTCTTAGACCATTTCAGCATAAAATTCCTTATATAAAATAACCTCATTATAGGTTATTTTATAACCTCAATAAAAACCTTATTTTCAAATAAAAAAAAATTTATGCATAATTTTAGGATAGTAACCTATTATCTGGTTGGAGTTTTAAGACTCAGAAAATCCACTGTGTGAAGAGTTGTTTTGTTCATCCATACCAATCCTCTTACTACTAACATAGACATGCAAAGTAGTCAATAATTTATGATAGCAAGTTAAGGAAAATTTTCATTAAAGGGAGGCCAAGGGGCACCTGGCTGGCCTGGTTGGTGGAGAGTGCAACTCTTGATCTCAGGGTTGTAGGTTCAAGCCCCACACTGGGTATAGAGATTACTTAAAAAAAAACAACAAAAAAACAAAAAAACAAAATTAAAAAAAATTAAAAATTAAAAAAAATAAAAGGAGGCCAATTCTCATCATCTTTTTTTCATTTCTGAAACAAATAATACACTATATGTTAAAAAAAAAAGAAGAAGATAGCAGGAAGGGAAAAATGAATGGGGGGAATCGGAGGGGGAGATGAACCATGAGAGACTATGGACTCTAAGAAACAAACTGAGGGTTCTAGAGGGGAGGGGGGTGGGGTGATGGGTTAGCCTGGTGATGGGTATTAAAGAGGGCACATACTGAATGGAGCACTGGGTGTTATATGCAAACAATGAATCATGGAACACTACATCAAAACCTAATGATGTAATGTATGGTGATTAACATAATAAAATAAAAATAAATAATATACAGTATTTTTCTATTTTCTTTTAGCTAATAGCTATGATGCTCCATGATATAAAATTAAGTTTATATGTAATATGTCACATTTTACCAAAGGAAACTTTTTTTGTCTAAAATTGGTATCAGCAAAAGCAAAATAGTTATTACATTCCCACATTTTTGGGATGCTTAGTAGGATCTTGTTAGGCACTTACCTCTCTAAGTACTCTGCAAGAAGTTGTTCTGCTGCAGATGAATACATCCACTCACTTCCAACTTTCTTGGTATATCCAGGTACCTCCTCATTTTTTTTGTTGAATTTGAGATTCAAACCCACATTTGCTTTATGGTCTCCATGAGGGCTGAATTTAAATCACACACACACACACACACACACACACACACACAGTTTTAAAATTTTGTTCAAAAAATACAAAAAGTTTTGCTTTCAAAAAATTCTTAGAAAAATTTAGTTTTGATTGTTCTATAGGTTTCATGGTTATTTCAAAGTAGCAGTAAGGCTTTGAAACCCAAGTTAACAAATCATATAAATAGATTATGTATCTAGAGAAGAGAATGAAATAAGAAAATGCAGGGAAATATATTATTGAGATTCACACACACCTTCTGATACCTTTTTTCAAGGTTCAATTTGTTAGCTGCTAAAAATAAGAACTGTCTTTCCAAACACCTAAAACATGTCCCATTTAGATGAAAGATCACCATCAGAGGAATTTATGCATAATTTTTAAAGAAAATTCAGAGCAATTAATAAAAGAAAATAAATACTAAAATATTAACCAGTTTATCTTTATCATTTAATTTTTTCTGCCACTTTAAATAAATTTCTCTAACATAAACTTACTTTCTCCTAGATCCTCTTCCAATAAAAATACTTCCTGTAAACCTTGAAACAAGGTATCCACTCACTCCAAGACGACTGGCCAACACATATCCTGGGTTGTACTTTATAGAATATTTCTTTAAATATAAAAACAAAAAGGTCAATTATGGAAACACAAAGCATCAAATGTTATTTCTTTACCTTTAAAATCTGGAGATAATCAAGACATCACTAACCATTGGAATGTGGCAATATAAGGATTCTCAAAAGTAAGTGATCCATTTCCCTTTTTTTTTTTGAAAGGATCTGTAGGCAGAATTTTTCTGCTCCTCTCTCTCCTTAAAGGACAGAATTCCCAAGGATGGATGAAAGGGGGAGGAAATATACAATTTGTGAAACTGTCTCAAGAAATAAAGTCTACTGTAAGTCTAAATGGCAAACTCTGCAGGCAAGAACTATTTTTAAACATTAATTTTCATATTCCAAGTAAGGACTAGTAAAGTACTGGGACATAATGAGGCCTTGATGATTATTACATTGAATTAAAACATGAGTATGTCATCAAAACAGTTGCTACTGAGCAAAATTAAAAATGTTCTTCATATATGAATATAAGTAATATTCATCTCCCCTTATATTTACTATCATATGAAAATAAGAAGTATGTATAGGCTTATAATTAGTACAAAGAAATATAACCTTAATTTGTGTACTTAAGGGAAGAAACTATGAAGATTAAAAAAATATATATCAGATCATATAATTTTTAACCAGGAAGCAAATTATAAATCCAGTACCAAAAAGGGTAAGCTACCATATAATCCTAACATAATGCATAATAATGACACACATTTTATATGGATTTCATATACTATATTCATATGAATATGTATAAATATAGTACATATTTATATGAATCATATGCATATTTTATATGTCCACAATAACCCCCAAATGAATAAATTTTTTTAGCTGCATGAAATATATAAATTCATTATCAAAATATGTTAATATCTTTCTTGGTAAAGAATGCAATATAGTTTTTCCATCAAGAGCATTATGAGGTTTAGAAATAATACAGACAAATCAAATATGCTTTCCAGAATAGATAGGAAGAAATAAGGTAGTAGTTCTCTATCACAGGTAGTATCACTTATTTTTCTAATAAGCATCTGGAAATGTATAGGGGCACATCATTCAGTTATTGGCGTGGGCTACTACCTCTTAGTGTCCAGGGGACAAAGATGCCAACTATGCTGTCATATATAGGACAGTCCTATTTTACACATTGTTGTCCTATCCAAAACACCAATGGTATTCCTTTTGAGAAGTATTTGGTTATGGTATAACTAAAATTGATGAAGACCATCACAAATATTCTAGAAAATGTAAAATAAAAAGCAGAGAACATTGGGGTAGAGAAAGAAGGCTTGAGTAAAAGTTAAAGAAAGTATGTAAAGAGAAAGAGAGCATAGTGGAGAAGGCATGCCTAGCAACACTGTACGTTGGAGGTGGGCAGGTTCATTCAGATCTAGAAAAAGCTAGGGAGGAACATAAGTAAGTTGTTCTACCTCCACTAACTCCCAGAACAGACAGCTCCAGCATCTTAATCAAATGGGACACTCTTCTGGTTTCCTGACTGTGCTTTCTGAATTCTTTCTCCAAAGACACCTGATGGTAAGAATTTAGGGACTTGTCTGCCTTCCATAAAGTTTCCTCAAGTATATGCTGATGTTCAATGCCTTGAGTTCATCCTACAGGATATAAAGCTTTAGAATTTACAATTAGAGAGAATAAAAGTGTAAGTATCAATAGCTGGCTGATTGTGAATTAACTTCAGTCAAATTAATTATCTAGCCACAATAAGAATATACAACAGATATCAGAATCCTCCTCCTATTGTAATAGGGAAAAATAAAGGAGGCCAGTGAACATTTTTGGAGAAAAAGGTCCTAAAAAAGGATGCTGTGAATTTAAAGGCAGTTTCCCAATTTTTTCTAGTGATTGTTCATCTTTAGCTTCCATTGCAGAAAGGCCATTACTTGTAACTAAAAATGTAGGCTTTGATTATGAAAAGTTTATTTAAAAAAAAAATCTAAGTCTATTCCCAGAGGGTGGGCTAAAAAATGTGCCCCTTCTTAAGCTTAAACATGATAACCCATAAAAACTGTTATAGATTAATAATGGGATTTCAGTGATTTTTTTCCCCTGAACATTTTTTTTAAAGATTTTTATTTTTATTTATTTGAGAGAGAGAGAGAGAGAGAGTGCATAAGCAGGGGTAGTGGCAGAGGAAGAGGGAGAAGCAGGCTTCCCGCTGAGCAGGGAGCCAGATGCGGGGCTTGGGGCTCGGGGCTCGATCCCAGGAACTTGGGATCATGACCTGAGCCACCCAGGCGCCCCTCCCCTGAACATTTGCATGAAATTTGAGCACAGATTCCCCACACTCATTTTTAAATACTAGATGCAACTGTGAGATAATTTAATCAGTATTACATAAAAATATTTATAATATATTCAGAGAAGATGGTAAAAATATGCTTCTACCACTTTTAAAGTTTATCAATTCTAAATTAAGCAATATGGACTATGGTACTCACATGCTGGTTCTGTATTAAAGCATCAAGATTGGGTTCACATGGAATGCTGAAAACCACACGAATCCTACCTTCTGTAATCACATCCCCTGAATCTTGAACCTTGGAGGGAAAAAGAAAATCACAGTTTGTTTTAGTCTCTTTCACATTGTATTTACTTTTCTATTTATTTGAACAGTGTTTATTTCTGAAATACAGTAAGACGGTAAAGTTGGATACTGGAGATTCTCTCAGAAATTATAAATGAATGTGATTATATTGCAAATTTGAGTCATTGTACATTGCTTCAATAGCTGTTAGCAAATAATTTTAAATTACCAAAAAGCTACAAACACAAAAACAGGTCAAAGATCACTTGTAAAACATTCACCTAGATGTTAACATTTTACTCCATCTGCTTCAACATTTATACTCTGTGTATTTACACATACATGATTATTTTTTTGAACTTTTTGAGGGTATATTACATATATCATGTTCCTTACCCTTTAATATTTTGGTGTATATTTCCTAAGAAGGATATTTTATTACATAACCACAGTACAGTTACTAAGTATATTCATTTACATTGATAAAAGACTTCAATCAACTGTCCATATTCCAATTTTGTCACAGTTGACCTAAAATTGTTCCTATATTATAATAAAGAAAATCCTTTTCTCCCTCTACTACAGAAACTAGGCTAGGATCAGACATTGCATTTAGTTGTCATAACTCTAGCCTCCTTAAATCTAGACTATATCCAAAGCGTTTGTCTTTTATAACATTGACATTTTTGAAGAATAAGGTCATTCTTCCCTCTTCATCCTGCCTTTAAAAACAAAAGTTCCTCATTTTGGATTTGTCTGATGCTTCCTTATGATTAAGTTAAACTCATATATTCCCAGCCAGAATAGTGCATGGGTGATGTGTCCTTCTTAGGTATCACATATGGAGGTACATGATATTGCTCACTTTCTCAATGTCCAATTAGGTTTTTCTTCCTCTTACAACTAATTAACGGTCTGTAGGAAGACACTTTCTAAGGCCATGAAAATATCCTACTCAGATAAAAAATTCCCCCTAGATTTAGTTTCCAATGATGATTGTTGCTTGACTCAATCTTTATCGTAATGCTTATAAAATGACAGTTTTCCAACTCTAGCACTTTCTCCATTTACCTTTGACAGGATATATAAGCAAGAGTCCTTCCTTTCCCTTTTACTTATTCATTATCACTATGGAATCATTAATTCCTATCCCCCCCCAATGGTTTATAATCCATTACTGTACTTCATTATTTTGGTACTCAAACTGTCCCAGATTTGGCCACTTTGGTAGGAGCCCCTTTAAATACGTTTCTGTGTTTATGTGATATGGTCCCATCACTCTTTTGAGCACTTCCTTACTTTCTGGCATAACAAGTGGTTCCAGGCTAATCCTGTACCTACCCTGCCCCAACCCTGTAATGGGCCATTTCTCTGAGAAGCTTTCAGTGGAGTATGTTATTAGAAGTCAAACCTGCAGATTTTATGTGTTCACTGTTATCGAAGTATCTTGGCTTCTTATCCTTTTGAGCAAACAGAGCTAAAACATATGTGTATGTACAGGCATATATGCATTCATACACATACAAATATACATATATATCCATACACGTGTGCCTATATACATACATGTATACACACGTATTTTAAAAATCATGAGTTCACATTAATACCTTCAATTCTAATCTGTCTCCACAGATTCCTTCTTGCATTCTTCCATTTCATATTTACATGTATCTTTTTCCATGTGAGAACTGGAGTTCCTCAAATATCAACACATTTACAAGTTCATCAACCCAATAATACAACTAAAATAATTTCATAATTGCTTCATCCATACTACCACAATGAATAAACCTGCTAAATAAGAGATTAGGATTTGAATTCTTTCTCCCCTGCCTCCTGACCCCAACCTGCTCAAGACGAAAGATATATAGTCAAATACTGTGTTCATAAGTTAGACAAATGAATCTTTTCCCCTTCAGTATTACATTTTATCTTATACCTAAGTGAAGAGAAGTTAAATAACTATATTAACTTAAAACTAGAAAGAAATTTAATTAGTAACAATAACAGGAACTAACTTCTCCAGCGCAGCCATAATAGGGGGTTCCCAGCATAAAGACCATACTTCTAGGAGGAAACAAGTCATCCAATGTTTTGATATTGGAGAAACGGGAGTCAAAAGCTCGGATGTCCTATATAGAATGAAATATAAAAGTAAATTATCACAGTAAAAATTTCTATGGATTGCACATCAAGTTGTTCTTCCTCTGGGGTTATTACTATGCTGTCTGCAAATGTGAAGTATAAAGATTTTCTATGTAACAATACTAGTAGCTAAAATGTATTGACTGTATATGCCATTCTTCTAGGTACTGCATACATTTATCAGTTCATTTCATCCTCAAGATAACCCTCTATAGCACAGATCATTATTAGCCTCACTTTACACATGGGGAAACTCAGGCATAGAAAGGGGATGAAATCTCGCCCAAGGTCATACAGCTAAAAAGTCAACTCAGGCAGTCTGTGTTCTTAATCACTACACTATACTGTTTCCCAAAATTACAGGATCAATACACACTTTAAAAAAATTTTGTCTCCTTATCACACCCAAAATTACAAACACAAAAGCAAATGCTTTTTTTTATTTATTTACTAATTTATTTAAGGCAAATATTTTTTGGAGAATAAAACTCTAAAACTGCAGGCTGTTAGGCTAATGCTGGGCTTTTTCATTAGAGATTAAGTTTAAAAAAATAAATAAATAAATAAAGACAAGTTCCCTAATCATACAGAGTGAGTGTCTGAGCATATAATAATCCTTTTAAAGACTACAGTTTTTGTGGTGGTTCAAGATGGCGGCACAAGAAGATCCTCAACTCCTCTCCTCCCATGGATACACACTGAATCTTCAGCTACGTATGGAACAATTAGCTCCCTCTTAAAAAGACCTGAAAACTAGGTGAACAGCAACTCCACAACAAAAGACTAAAAGGTACACATCGATATGGTTAGGAGAGGCAGAGGCACGCTCTTGCCAAAAACCCCACCCCTGATGTGGAGACCCACAATCAGGAGAGATCTCCTTCTTGAGGAGCAAGGGGTTTGTGTTCCACATCAGGCACTCCAACCCTTGGAAACTCCACTGGAGAGACAGGCCGCCAAAGTATCTGGCTTTGAAACCAATGGGGCTTATGTCCAGGAGACCCAAAAGGCTGTAGGGAATGGAGATTCTACTTTTATAAAGGGCTTGTGTGCAGACTCACTGGCCCTGAGATCCAGGGTAAAAGCAGCAGTTTGAAAGTGCCTAGAAAACATTCATTTGCTAATCTTAAAGTGTTTGCCAGAGGGACAGGGGACTGTTGGGACTTTCTCTGGGCACAGAAGTGCTGGCAGGTGCCATTTTTTGTGTTCTTCCTTTATTTTGCTAGCATTGGCAGGTGTGTCCTGCTGAAGCTGGCAGGCACACCCCATCCCCATGTATATATATGTGGTCTCTCTCTCTACACACACACACACACACACACACACACACTGGGATACTACTCAGCCATAAAAAATAATGAAAATCTTGCCATTTGCAACAACATGGATGGACATGAGGGTATTATGCTAAGGGAAGTAAGACAGAGAAAGACAAATATATGACTTCAGTTAATATGGAATTTAAAAAACAAAACAAATAAAACAAAACACAACACAAGTAACAGATACAGAGAAAAGACTGGTGGCTGCCAGAGGGAAGGGGTTTGGGGAGATGGGTGAAATGGGTGAAGAGGCTTAAGGGGTACAAACTTAGAGTTATAAAATAAATAAATCATAGGGATGTAATAATGTACAGTGTGGTGACTTTAGTCAATAATAATGCACTGCATATTTAAAATTGTAAAACAGTAAATCTTGAAAGTTCTCATCATAAGAAAAAAATTTTGTAACTTTGGTGACAGATGGTAACTAGACTTATATTGGTGATCATTTGGCAGTGTATACAAATATTGAATCATTTTGTACACTTCGAAACCAATGTCAATTATATGTAAATTAAAAAAAGACTAGTTTTTTCAGATTATATTAAATCATAACCTCCATTATGCATTGCTGCATTAGTCTTCTATTTATAAATATTAAATATGATATAGTCTTTTCTTTATACAGTGGGAGTAATGTACATTAAGATACAATTGAGATTTGATGGACACTTACCTTTACAATAGTTTGATAAACAAAAGGAAGAACTTGTTTTGACCATTGTTTCTCTAGACGAACTTCACCATTTTGATTTATTTGGTATTTACGACCTGTGAGTAACTGAGCATATACAACTGCAGATGTTTCATTTATTATTATTCCTTTCCTTCTTAGGTAGCTAAAAGAAAGAATAAAAAATAAATGTAGATATGTATGAGTATGTATATATTCTAGGATGATAAACTACCAACTCATAATCAAATATTTAAATAAAATTTAAATAAATATGCTAGCAGTTCTGAGTACCTAACTTAAAATTTTTTTGCATTAGTTTTTTACTGTATGGATACCTCTCCCAATGCCTGTGTGATTAAATGAGAACTCGTTTAAGTGCTATAAGAAATTCTTTTTTTTTTTTAAGATTTTATTTATTTATTTGACAGAGAGAGACACAGTGCTAGAGGGAACACAAGCAGGGGGAGTGGGAGAGGGAGAAGCAGGCTTCCTGCTGAGCAGGGAGCCCGATGCAGGGCTCAATCCCAGGACCCTGGGACCATGACCTGAGCTGAAGGCAGATGCTTAACAACTGAGCCACCCAGGCACCCCAAGAAATTCTTGTGTTTCATAATCACTAGCATGGGGATAACAAAAAAAAAGTGAAAATAGCAAGTGTTGGAAAAGATGTGGAGAAACTGAAACACTTGTACATTGCTGGTGGGAATGCAAAATGGTGCACTCACTGTGAAAAGCAGTTTAGAGTTCTTCAAAAAGTCTAGCAATTCCACTTCTAGGTATGTACACAAAGAACTGGAAAGGTACTCAAACAAGTATTTATAAATGAATGTGCATAGCAGCATTACTCACAATAGCAAAAAGGTGGAAAGAACCCAAATGTCTTCCAAGAGATGACTGGATAAACAAAAGGTGGTATATCCATACAATAAAATATTTGGCCATAAAAAGAAAGAAGTACTGATACCTGTTACAATGTGTATGAACCTAAAAAATATGCTAAGTGTAAAGAAGTTAGACACAAAAGGCCACATATTATATAGGATTCCATTTCTGTAAAACATACATAATAGGTGAATCCAGAAAGACAAAAAGAGGTTAACAGGGGCATTCAGTGGGCCTTTGCAATCTCAAGTAGGGGTCAGCAAACTACGATCATGAGACAAATCTAGACTGACTCCAGTTCTTGTAAATAAAATTTTACTGAAACATAGTCATCAATTTATTTACTGTCTATGATGGCTTTTGTGTTACAACAGCATAGTTGAGTGGTTGTGACAAACACAAACAAGTTGTGACAAACTTACAAAGCCTAAGATACTTACTATCTGGCCTCTACAGAAAAAACCTGCCGACCTCTGATCTAAAGATAAAATCATTCTTCATCCAAGGGATATTATTCTATCTCCTTTCCATTTTTTAGAGAAATATTAGAAATTAACTATACTCTTTTCATCTCTTCGTGCTTTTGTACTATGTGCTAAAGGAATCCCTCAGCTTCAACTTTTAACTCACTGACTGAATTTTCAGTATGCCTGTATTACTATTCAGACCATCTACTGAGCTCATTATAACATAATTTAAATTTTTGTATTTTGTGTTTTTATATAAATATATGTATTATAAAATATACACTATAAATATAGTATATAGATGAATGACATTATATATATACATGTTTTTTTCATAGCAGCTGATACTTTTATGTTGTTGTTCTCAATGGTAGCCTTGGTCTGAAATAAGCCACACCATCTTAAAAAAGAAACATAAGTTTTCCAACAATTTTTGAAATGTAGCATTCTGCTACCATTTTCTTTTTTTTTTTTTAAGATTTATTTATTTATTTGTCAGAGAGAGAGAGAGCACAAGAGGGGGGAGTGGCAGGCAGAGGGAGAAACAGTCTCTTTGCTGGGGAAGGAGCCTGATGCGGGACTTAATCCCAGGACCCTGGGATCATGACCTGAGCTGAAGGCAGACACTTAATTGACTGAGCCACCCAGGTGCCCTCGACTACCATTTTCTAAAAATTCAATGGGAAAACCTACTACTTTCACTCAAAAGTTATTTAGCCAGTAATCTTGCTACCAATATGACAAGGATATCTCGAGAGAGGAAAATTATCTGCTAATCTTTCTCATGAAAATAAAAGCAAAAATCCTAAACAAAATGTAACAAATTGAATCCAATTACATATAAAAAGGATAATATATCATAGCCTAATAGGATTTACTCCAGGAATTCAGGGACAGATTTATATTTGAAATTCAATCAACATGATTCACCAGATTAAAAGAAAAAAGGAAAAATCACATGATCATTTTGACAGATGCAGAAAAAAATTGACAAAATCAGTACTGATTAATGATAAAAACTCTCAACCAACTAGGAATAGAAGGAAATTTTCTTTATCTGATAAAGAATATTGATTGAAAAAAAACCTTCTATGGCAATCATATTTAATAATGAATTATTTAAGGCTTTTCTCTGAAATTGAGAATAACATCACAAATCAATAATGAAAATTACAAATAAAAGACAGTGGGACACCTGGGTGGCTCAGTGGGTTAAGCCTCTGCCTTCAGCTCAGGTCATGATCTCTGGGTCCTGGGATCGAGCCCCACATCGGGCTCCCTGCTCAGCAGGGAGTCTGCTTCTCCCTCTCCCTCTGCCTCTCCCCCGCTGCTTGTGCCTGTGCTCATGCTCTCGTGCTCACTCGCTTGCTCTCTCAAATGAATAAATTAAAAAATCTTAAAAAAAAAAAACAAATATGAGATAGGTAATCAACTCAGAAAAAGGGCAAAATATTTGAACAGGCATTGCACAAAAGAGCATATTCAAATGCCTCACAAATATGAAAGGACGCTCATCAGGGAAATGCAAATTAAACCAAAAGAAATATCACTATATTACAATGGCTAAAATGTAAGGGACAATAATAAGCACTGATGAGGAAAGAGATAAAAGAAATTCTTATAAATTGCTGGAAGAATGTAAATTGATACAATCACTTTGTAAATCTTTTCGGTGGTATCTACTAAAGCTGAGCTTAAGCATTACCCTATGAAGCAATAATTCCACTTGTAATTATGTACCTAACAGTAGTGCATACATATGTATTCACTATAAGCCCCAAACAAGAAACAACTGCCCATCCAAAAAAGTATGGATAAATTGTGCTATATTCATACAATGTAATCAGTGAAAATGAACAAACTAAACTATAAGTAACAACACAGATGAATATTAAAATCACAGTACTGAGGAAAAGAGGTCAGGTTCCAAAAGAATACATTATGTATGAATCAATTCATACAAAGTTCAAAATAGGAAAAACTAATCTCTAGAGTTATAAGATTTATTTATTTGAGAGAGAGAGAGTACATGCGAGTGCACGCGTGTATGGGGGGGGCAGGGGCAGAGGGAGACGGAGAAAAATCTCAAGCAACCTCCCGGCTGAGCGTAGAGCCTGACCCGGGGCTAGATCCCAGGACCCTGAGATCATGACCCAAGCCAAAACCAAGAGTTGGAGGCTTAGCCGACTGAGTGACCCAGGCACCCCTCTCTATTTACTTTTGCTTTTACCTTACACTTTTATTGCTTTGGGGTCAGTGTTGTAGTCAGTATTCTCTCTTTTTTTTTAAACACCTGTGTTTGTTTATTTATTTAAAAGATTTTATTTATTTATTTGACAGAGAGAGACACAGCAAGAGAGAGAACACAAGCAGGGGCAGTGGGAGAGGGAGAAGCAGGCTCCCCGCAAAGCCAGGGAGCTTGATGCCAGGCTTGATCTCAGGACCCTGGGATCATGACCTGAGCTGAAGGCAGACGCTTAACGACTGAGCCACCCAGGCGCCCCACCTGTGTTTATTTATTTTTAAGTAAACTCTACCTCCAATTTGGGGCTCAAACTCACAACCTTGAGATTAGAGTCACGTGCTCTACTGACTAGCCAGGTGCCCCTAGTCTGTATTCTTTCTTTTTTAATTGAAGTATAATTGGACATACATTATATTAGTGTTATTTTACCATATAGGGAGACTACAAAAATGGCACCTGCCAACTTTGGCACTAGCAAGGTAGAGGAAGAATGCAAAAATGGCACCTGTCAATGCCTCATCCCTGGAAAGAATTCCAACAGGCCCCTGTCCCTCCAACAGTTACCTAAGGTTAGCAAATCAATGTCCTTCCCATATGGTCTTGGCACTTTACAAACTTCAGCTTTTACCCTACGAGGGTCTTGGGATAATTGAGTCCACGTGGGAGCTCTTTAAGAGAAGACTCTCCATTTCCCACAGCTCTGTTTCTCCTGCACACAAGCTCTATTGGTTTTCAAAGCCAGATGTTTTGGGGCTTGTCTCTCTAGTGCAGGTTCCAAGGGTTAAGGTAACTGATGTGGGGCATTAAATTTTTAAAGATACTTACTATATCTCTTTTCTAAATTATAAACAAAACTATCCTTTAACTTTCTCTTATGTAAAATGAGTTAGTACTTAAAAAATAATTCTGTATTTTAATAATTTATTAATAATTGGTGTTTATCACCAATCCTTTGGTAACCACATTTTTTTGGTTGATTCATCTCTTGCTTGTTTGAGGTACAAGGTTTTGGAACTCCAAATTATCTTCCAAGTGCATCATCTTCTCCATAGCATCCCATAAAGTACTTGTGTCTTTCTTCTTGTCTTCTGTCTTTCTCCAATTCCTAATCCTTTTCACTCCATTATATCCTTAATAGCAACCTCTTTAACTGAAGGTATCATCAGTTCTCTATGTAGCCCTCTCAAGGAGTAGCTGTTTGTTTTCATACTGTATATGGGCTAGGAGAGGGTGTTGGTGTTCTTACAACCCACTGTGACATTCAAATCCTTCATAGTAAACTACTCTACTCTTTTCTATTCTACCCTTATGCCCACCATCTTCCAGAATGCCTTCAGTGTTTACATAAATAACTTACCTAAAACCTCAGGAATTTAGTTTCACAATCTCCTTATTGCCAATAACCTTCTTTTCCATCCCACTTCAGCCATCTAATGCTATGGCTATGACTTGGGTCATGACATCACCCATAATGGGTTCACCTCCCAAATCATTAATCCCAACATCTTATTGTCTAAAAATTTCTCCATCCAACTTGCTTGTTCAACCACTTTATGATTAACTTAATTTGGGATCTCCAATCCACTGACCCTTTTACTTTCTCTGAAACTATTAACTTAACCTTCTACTTTCTTTACTTCTCTTACTATCCCACTTAGATTCCATTGTCCACTATTTAGTAACATTCCCACCAATATCCTAAACTTCTTTGCCTCTTTGTCTTTTCATTATATCCATCTAGCAAAATCCAGTGCTAGTTAAATCTCTCTGCTTTTTCTAGGCCTGTAACTGATCAACTTCAAAAAGGGCCCTCAATATTGCCTATAATTCAACCATGTTTTTCTGATCAACTGATACTCTTCCATTTTCCCCAAGGACTATTTCTTTTTAAAGTTTATTTATTTATGTAAGTAATCTCTACACCCAATATGGGGCTCGAATCATGACCCCACGATCAAGAGTCACACATTCTTCTGAATGAGCCAGCCAGGTGCTCCCCCAAGTACTATTTTCAAGCCTCCTCTACTTTACTCAAATTTGAGACCAACCTCCCTTTCCCTGACTCCATTCTCAATAGCTAAATTCAACATTCACTTTACAAAGAAAACAAAAGGCATCCAATGAGAGCTTCTCATCTGCCCCATGCCAAACACACATACCAACCTATATTTGTATACCATCCTGTTTAAAATAGAGGAGCTACCTTTTATATTTTTTAAGAATCTATCTTGTTCCATCCTTCAAATATATTGTTGTCTTTCTTTTGAATATTGCACCTCTCATTTGTTTTTACACATGATCCTATCTCTCTGAATAAACCAAACACAAAGTCCTTCTTCAGCTATGTCTTAATGGTAGTTTTCATTAGAAAGGAAATCTGTTACATAGGAATACAAAAAAGTATCAACATTGTCTAATGTACTTAGAGGATTTCTAAAAATAAAATCACATAATTTGGTACTCATGGAAATATGTCATATGCTACGTTCACAAAAAAAGGATGTACTGAACTTAGGAGAACATGTCTTGGTTAGTAAGATATATGGAGAGATAAGTGAAATAAGTAGGTTCTACATTCTTGCTGTAGAAGTCTTAGAGTTAAGGATGGTCTGCATAAGCATTACTCCTAATCATTAGAGCCACGAGATCCTCATGCTGATATAATGTGCAAAATCACAAGTAAAGTAAACCAAACCCTCAGGGGAAGAGTACGAGAGGCCTTGTGAATTTCACCTTAGAAGACAGATTATAGAAGAGCTGGGGAGGTGTAGGAGGAGGGGACAAAATGTGAGGTGATTTGAGGGAGGAATATGGTGGTAAAAAAAAAAAAGCAGTCTAAGAAAGTGGTAACCAGAATAAATAAACCTGCTTATGAATCCACATAGCCTTGTCTACCCTACTTGGTTAACAAGAGATCCTGAACTGGCAGGCACTAAAAATCATTCTTTTGTGTGAACCAGCATACACTGCCATCAACTTCAGCAGCAGTGTGCTGCTTTGATTG
This sequence comes from Zalophus californianus, assembly GCF_009762305.2. Taxonomy (NCBI): domain Eukaryota; kingdom Metazoa; phylum Chordata; class Mammalia; order Carnivora; family Otariidae; genus Zalophus; species Zalophus californianus. The sequence goes on from NC_045595.1 coordinate 97,994,934, forward strand.
TTATCTCTGCTCTTTGTGGCCATCATAGAAGATCAAGACCATCCATACGGGAAAGAATAAGTAGAACAAGGGGTCAAGAGTTTTTGGTTTACTTCACAACTGAAGTTTCAAGTCGTTTATTCCTATTATGTTTCCATTTCTGTCACTCTCAATCATTCCTCCACCCATACTAGTCTGGCTTACAGCCCCACTGCTCAATCAAAATTGCTCTTGCTTAGCAGCATCTTCATAACATTTGACATGACTTATTCCCTTATTCTTCACTCTTTTTCTTTGACTTGCATGAGGTAACTCTTCCCTGGCTGTTCTACCTCTCAGATTGCCTCGTTCTTTTTCCTTTGTTGCCTCATCTTCCTCATCAGGGTTCCTTTTTGGTTCCAACACTCCAGCCACATTGGTCATTATCATTAATGTTACACATGCTACTTTTCCACTTGCCACAAGACTCTGTATGTACCTTTTTCTCATCCTGAAACATGCTCCCGTTTCACTCTTTGCCTAACTCCTACCCTACATTCAGATACCAGTTTAATCAACATTTTCCTCTGCTAAGTTTTCTCTAAGGCAAATGCCTCCTTAGCTAAGTCTAACTCTTTTATATGGTCTCAGAGAACTACTCCTTGAAAGCAATTATCATAATTACAGTTTGGTCAAAAATTCACACAAGATGGGGCACCTGGGTGGCTCAGTTAAATGACTCTTAGATTCGGCTCAGGTCCTGATCTCATGGCTCCTGAGACTGAGCCCTGCATTGGGCTCCATGCTCAGTGGGAGTTGGCTTGGATATTCTCTCCCTCTGCCCCTTCCCCCACTCACACATGCACTCTCTCTCTTTCAAATAAATAAATCTTAAAAAAAAAATTCATACAAGACATTAATGCCCATTTCTCATCTACCAGCCATAAATTTCATAAGTGCAGGGACTGTGTGATTTTTAAATTTTTTTTATTTTGTTATGTTAATCACAATACATCATTAGTTTCTGATGTAGTGTTTTCATGATTCATTGTTTGCATATAACACTCAGTGCTCCACGCAGTACGTGCCCTCCTTAATACCCATCACCAGGCTAACCCATCCTCCCACCCCCCTCCCCTCTAGAACCCTCAGTTTGTTTCTCAGAGTCCATCGTCTCTCATGGTTCATCTCCCCCTCCGATTCCCCCCCTTCATTTTTCCCTTCTTGCTATGTGTGAGTGTGGACTGTGTGATTTTATTCACCATGGTATCTACAGTGCCAACTACTAAACCTAGCAAGTAATAATTGTTGAACACATGAACAAATGTCTAAACTCTTGTAGTATTCTGAATGAGTTTCTTTTCAATCAAAGGAGTCGAACAAAACAATCTCTATTCACTTAACAAAACAATCTCTATTCACTTAAACAAATAAATATATATTTATTGAGTGACTTAGCATTAGCCAAGGAATGAGAACAGAGTAATAACAAAAACAGATGTGGTCCCTACCCTTACGGAGCACACTATCTAAGGAAATGGTCATTAAAGTAATCACACAAATAAATTTATTATTGTGATTTTTATTTATGAACTATAAAATAAAATTCAGTGTAGTATGAACTATGACAGGGATATCTAATTTGTACCGTCAGAAGGCAAAAATAGCTCTACCTCCCGAGAGCTACGTTTATCTTGTTTTATGTTGGACTGTTTTTTTTTAAAGATTTATTTGTTTATTTGAGAGAGAAAGAAAGTGTGCAAGTGTGAGCAAGGGGAGGGGCAGAGGGAGAGGGAGAGAGAATCTCAAGCAGACTCCATGCTGAGTGCAGAGCCCAACATGGGCTCGATCTCACAACCCTGAGATCACAACCTGAGCCGAAACTAAGAGTTGGATGCTTAACTGACTACACCATCCATCCTACGCTGGATGGTTTTTTATTGTCTTTTTACATTTTCCCTGTTTACTCATCTTTGAATAAGGATATTATAGCCTGGTATTGGCTCCAAAATTGTATAAGAGGCATCTCCTTAAAGTCCCCATTTACCAATGGATGTTATAGTTTTAACAGGAAGGGTAATGGATATACATTTCTAACACCATTCCATGTGCTATTGCCAGTCTCTATTATTCTGTTTTGGTTTAGAGAATTCTAGTACTTGGATGAAGAAAAGATAAGTCATGGTGGGATCATGGAGTAGGGCTAGTGTCTTAGTTATTTGGCTGGTATAGACCTAGCATTTCTGAATTCAGGGGCATAAGGGACTTAGGTGTAGGGAAGGTAGGAGAGTGAGCAGGTGAGGAACAAAGGAAAATTTTCCTTCCTATTTTCAATACTTACATGCGGCCAAGAAATTCAATGGCAACCTATTAACTATTATTAACTGTTATTCCTAGTATTATATGATTGTGCCTTTTTTTGTACATGATGAAGTATTTTAGTGACAAACTGGGCAAGGCTATAACTGCTCCTAATCAGGTATTATTTTAAACTAGAACTCATTGTTTTCTTTGGAACATAAAATAAAGATGTAGTTAGTATTCATAGTGATTACTATGTTAAGCAGGAAATAAGCTTGAGAACAAGTACATTAGATCACATTCTAGTTCTATGACATTAAATACATTTATGACACTCACTATTCTGAAATTCCTTGTACTTCTTTTGTCCAGTTAGATTGTTCCTTGTCTCCAAGATGGACCACTTTAGATGGTGGGGCAGTTCTTCCCAAATAAAGCTTCTGTGTTCCTGGAGGTTCTTCCAAGTAAAATCTTAAAAATTAAAATAAAATTAAAATTATATTACCCCCAAATTTATGGTTTAATATAGTGTTCTAGCAGTATAAGTCTTCAAAGTGGAAAGGTTTCTACGTGGTATAACAGCACAAAACCAGGTGTCTTTTTTTTTTTTTAACTATAACATAAATTTTAGAAAAAGGACTTGTAAAAATTTTCAAATACAAAAATTTTATTTTCTCTTTAAAAAAACTACATAATAAAATATAAATTTTTAAAGAATTAAAAAAATATGCTCAAATTCAATAAAGTATTTTTGCTAAAAAGTTTAACTTGATTCTGATCAAGCCATTATACCTAACTTCCAGTTGACAAGAAATATATGGGATGGAGGACCAAGTTAAATGACCCTAAGAGGAGACAACCAGGTAAATCCAAAATTCTACAAAATAACTGGTCCGGACTCTTCAAAGAAAGAGGCAGGGATGTAAGCTTAGTCAGCCAGGTCCCAGGATATAAAATCAACATACAGAAATCAATTGTATTTCTAATACTAGCTGGGGAAACTAAAATTTAAAACACAGTATCATTTATAGTTGCTCCAAAATAATTTAAACACTTAGATGGAGTGATTCCTTCTGCCTTATTTTTCAAAATTGTTATTTTTGTTCTTTGCCTTTCCATATAAATTTTAGAATACATTGTTCTGCATCTATAAAAATCTGGGAGAGATTTGATAAGCGCTGCTTTAAACTTATAGACTTGGTATCTTTACTATGTTGAGTCTTTTGATCCAAACGGATCTCCATTTATCTCACCATTTATTTCAATCTTTCTTTCCTCAGTGTTTTGCTTTTTTCAGCATACAGATCCTATATGTAATTTGTTAGATTTATACCTAAGACTGAGACTTATATATAGCTACAGTAACAAGACAGCGTGGTACTGGCATAAAAACAGACATACAGATAAATGGGATAAAATGGAAAACCCAGAAATAGACCCACACAAATATGCTCAACTGATTTTTGACAAAGGTGTAAAGGCAATCTAATGGAGGAAGGGCTGTCTTTTCAACAAATGGTGCTGGAGCAACTGAACATTCATTTATAGGCAAATATATGAACCTTGACCTAAACCTCATATCTAATACAAAAATTAATTCACAATGGATCATGGATTTAAATGTAAAAGGATGAGGTAAAATTATAGGAGAAAAGCTATGGGACCTATGGCTAGGCAGAGTTCTTATACCAAAAGCATGATCTGTAAAAGAAAAAAACTGATAAACTGGACTTCAATAAAAAGGGAGGGGAATTGAATTCTGAGGATTAAAAAAGAAAAGAATTCTCAAGATTTCTTGATACCTCAACAAAAGCAGATACCCACAGAAGAAAAAAATTCATAATGGCACTGATCTCCCATCAACAAAATTATATGATAGAACACAACTGGAGTACGCTTGCAGAGAACTAAGGAAAAAGGACTGGGCCTCTAAAATTCTAAACCTATGTGTGAGGAAAATAAAAACAATCTCTTGAATATGTAATGGCTCAGAAAATGCAACATTTTCTCTGAAAAAATTACTTTTAAAGGTTCTAGACACATGAAAAATAACAAAATAACAACAATCAGACTAAATTTACATGAAATAAAGATAAAAGATGACAAAGAATTGTCTAAATAATCATTGACAAAATGATCGTGAACTTGAGTAAAATAAGAAATTATTTCTTAAATAGAAGCTATGTATTTTTAAAAACTGATGTATTATTTAAATAAAACCTGGGGGATGAGATCTTGCCATTTGCAATGACGTGGATGGAACTAGAGGGTGTTATGCTGAGCAAAATAAGTCAGTCAGAGAAAGACATGTATCACATGACCTCACTGATATGAGGAATTCTTAATCTCAGGAAACAAACTGAGGATTGCTGGAGTGGTGGGGGATGGGAGGGATGGGGTGGCTGGGTGATAGACTTTGGGGAGGGTATGTGCTATGGTGAGCACTGTGAATTGTGCAAGACTGTTGAATCACAGATCTGTACCTCTGAAACAAATAATGCAATATATGTTAAGAAAAAAAAAAAAGAAGATAGCAGGAGGGGAAGAATGAAGGGGGAATCAGAGGGGGAGACGAACCATGAGAGACGATGGACTCTGAAAAACAAACTGAGGGTTCTAGAGGGGAGGGGGGTGGGGGGATGGGTTAGCCTGGTGATGGGTATTAAAGAGGGCAATGTTCTGCATGGAGCACTGGGTGTTATACGCAAACAATGAATTATGGAACACTACATCAAAAACTAATGATGTAATGTATGGTGATTAACAATAAAAAATTTAAAAAAATAAATGAAATCTGGGAGGGGCATGGTAAAGGTCAGGTTATATATGCTATTCATTCTTGTTAGAGAAATATATTTGCTAAATGATAATAACTGCTAGCAAAAAATTAGGATATAGAACTTTCACGTTATTAAAAGGAAAAGAAAGCAAAAGGGAAAAGAAACGCATCTAAAATATTTCAGCGATGTACTATGGTTGAACATCAAGTGGTGTGATGAGAAGACTTTTGTTTTCACTATAGAATGTAAATATTTTTACAGTAATTATATCAGTTTTAAAAAGTATCATTAAAAGCCATCAAGTAAGCAAAACAAATATGAATTTAAAAAATATACATCAACTCTTACTTACTTAGTTTCTCCATCTGATATACCAACAACTCTAGCTTCTTCAAGATGAGGCCAATTAACAAAGACAGACTTTCCAAGCACTGATGAAGCTATATTTTCTACGCTCTTAAAGTAAAAGCAGAAAAGTTCACTCATGTTTCAGGTCCAAGAGAAAAGTTTACAAAGGCAAAATTAAAGAATTAAAAGCTGGCTGTGTTTATAAAAGTCTTTAAAATCAATAAAAACCTCAACTTAATAATTAAAACATATAAAATACCATTTGCTCACTCAAGCCATTTATTCCCTACAGTTCCTGCTCTTCTCAACTTTACTCTCCAACTAATTATTCCACCCACTTGAATTCAGTTAGTTTTCTTAATTTGCCTTCTCTAAGTTGTACCTTTATTGCTAACTACTCTATTTCTTTCTAGCACGTTTCCCAAGATTTCTGTTTATAGAGTTTTATTTTTTTTTTCCTTTCCCTTATTTTTTTATTAACATATAATGTGTTATTTGTTTCAGGGTACAGGTCTGTGATTCATCAGTTTTATACAATTCAGAGTGCTCACCATAGCACATACCCTCCCCAGTGTCCATCACCCAGCCACCCCATCCCTCCCATCCCCCACCACTCCAGCAACCCTCAGTTTGTTTCCTGAGATTAAGAATTCCTCATATCAGTGAGATCATATGATACTTGTCTCTCTCCGGTTGACTTATTTCGCTTAGCATACTACCCTCTAGTTCTATCCACATCATTGCAAATGGCAAGATTTCATTTTTTTGATTGCTGCATAATATTCCATTGTGTATATATATATATATATATATATATACCTCATCTTTTTTATCCATTCATCTGTTGATGGACATCTAGGCTCCTTCCATAGTTTGGCTATTGTGGACATTGCTGCTATAAACATTGGGGTGCACATGCCCCTTCGGATCACTACATTTGTATCTTTGGGGTAAATACCCAGTAGTGCAATCGCTGGGTCCTAGCGTGGCTCTATTTTCAACTTTTTGAGGAACCTCTGTACTGTTTTCCAGAGTGGCTGCACCAACTTGCCTTCCCACCCACAGCGTAGGAGGGTTCCCCTTTCTCCGCATCCTTGCCACCATCTGTCGTTCCCTGACTTGTTAATTTTAGCCATTCTGACTGGTGTGAGGTGGTATCTCATTGAGGTTTTGATTTGTATTTCCCTGATGCCGAGTGATGTTGAGCACTTTTTCATGTGTCTGTTGGCCATTTGGATGTTCTTGGCAGAAATATCTATTCATGTCTTCTGCCCATTTCTTGAATGGATTGTTGATTGTTGAGTTTGATAAGTTTTTTTATAGATTTTGGATATTAGCCCTTTATCTGATATGTCATTTGCAAATATCTTCTCCCATTCTGTCAGTTGTCTTTTGGTTTTGTTGACTGTTTCCTTTGCTGTGCAAAAGCTTTTTATCTTGATGAAGTCCCAATAGTTCATTTTTGCCCTTGCTTTCCTTGCCTTTGGCAATGTTTCTAGGAAGAAGTTGCTGTGGCTGAGGTCGAAGAGGTTGCTGCCTGTGTTCTCCTTTAGGATTTTGATGGACTCCTGTCTCACATTTAGGTCTTTCAACCATTTTGAGACTATTTTTATGTGTGGTGTAAGGAAATGGTCCAGTTTCATTCTTCTGCATGTGGCTGTCCAATTTTCCCAACACCATTTGTTGAAAAGACTGTCTTTTTTCCATCGGACATTCCTTCCTGCTTTGTCAAAGATGAGTTGAGCATAGAGTTGAGGGTCCATTTCTGGGCTCTCTATTCTGTTCCATTGATCTATGTGTCTGTTTTTGTGCCAGTACCACACTGTCTTGATGATGACAGCTTTGTAATAGAGCTGGAAGTCCGGAATTGTGATGCCACCAGCTTTTGCCTTTCTTTTTCAACATTCCTCTATTTGGGGTCTTTTCTGATCCCATACAAATTTTAGGATTATTTGTTCCATTTCTTTGAAAAAAGTTGATGGTATTTTGATAGGGATTCATTAAGTGTGTAGATTGCTCTAGGTAGCATAGACATTTTCACAATATTTGTTCTTCCAATCCATGAGCATGGAACGTTTTTCCATTTCTTTGTGTCTTCAATTTCCTTCATGAGTATCCCGTAGTTTTCTGAGTACAGATCCTTTGCCTCTTCGGATAGATTTATTCCTAGGTATCTTATCGTTTTGGGTGCAATTGTAAATGGGATCAACTGCTTAATTTCTCTTTCTTCTGTCTTGCTGTTGGTGTATAGAAATGCCACTGATTTCTGTGCATTGATTTTATATCCTGCCACTTTACTGAATTCCTGTATGAGTTCTAGCAGTTTTGGGGTGGAGTCTTTCGGGTTTTCCACATAAAGTATCATATCTGCAAAAAGTGAGAGTTTGACTTCTTCTTTGCCTATTCGGATGCCTTTTCTTTCTTTTTGTTGTCTGATTGCTCAGGCTAGGGCTTCTAGTACTATGTTGAATAGCAGTGGTGATAGTGGACATCCCTGCCGTGTTCCTGACCTTAGGGGAAAAGCTTTCAGTTTTTTCCCATTGAGTATGATATTCGCTGTGGGTTTTTCATAGGTGGCTTTTATGATATTGAGGTATGTACCCTCTATCCCCACACTCTGAAGAGTTTTAATCAAGAAAGGATGCTGTACTTTGTCAAATGCTTTTTCTGCATCTTTTGAGAGGATCCTATGGTTCTTGTTCTTTCTTTTATTAATGTTTTGTATCACACTGATTGATTTGTGGATGTTGAACCAACCTTGCAGACCGGGAATAAATCCCACTTGGTCGTGGTGAATAATCCTTTTAATATACTGTTGGATCCTGTTGGCTAGTATTTTGGTGAGAATTTTGGCATCCATATTCATCAGGGATATTGGTTTGTAGTTCTCCTTTTTGATGGGGTCTTTGTCTGGTTTGGGGATCAAGGTAATGCTGGCCTCATAAAATGAGTTTGGAAGTTTTCCTTCCATTTATATTTTTTGGAACAGTTTCAGAATAATAGGTATTAATTCTTCTTTAAATGTTTGGTAGAATTCCCCTGTCCTTTCCTTTATTTTAAGAAATATTTTTGTTGTTTTTACCCATCTGTCTTTAACACTTTATTTTAGTATGAATCTGTTAAAGCCGACCAAGTTTACCTTACCCTCTGCCAATCCCTTCTTATTAGAGAGGAACTATGACCAACTTAAAGTACTATTCTCCAGTATAAACATTATGGCACCAGGAAGCTTGCCCCCTCCTTTTCTCAACAGCAATGGCACTTATTAGTAAAGGGTGGCCCAATGACTTTAATTCTGAATGAAATTACTTGGTGAGAAAATAGGTTTCAGTGAAATTAAACTGAAGAGCACTGACCCGTAATGTATTACTGTCCATAATAATAGCCAACATTACTAGAAATAATGTTTAGCAAGAAACCTAGGTTCTTAGTTCTGTTGCTAACTCCATTTAAGTTTCTTAATTTGTAAAATTAATGAGTTGGAATAGATGCTTTACAAATTCTACCCAGTTGTAAAATTCCACAGTCCTATCATTCTCATGATTATTTTTCTCATGGAGACTGAGAAAGGTGACAAGAATAGCAGAAATGTCTAGAAAAGGGCTATTATTCATTTTTCATATCACATAATCAGGTAACAGAATCTAAGAAATCTGACTTCATTTCAGTTTGTAGTTGGTATAAAGAAGTAAGAACCCTTAGACTTAAAATTAGGAATCATGGGTCCAAATTTGGGTTCTATGTCTTTCCAGCTATTGAATCGTAGGCAAATCATTTAAATTCCACTGAGGCACAGTTTTCTTATATGAGAATAAGAAATAACATCTACCTCACAATGTTTATTTGGTGATAAAATAATATACACAAAAGCTTTTATAAACTATAAAATGCTGTATAAATATTCTGTATGAAATAATAGGTAAAAATTCTAGTTTTAAAAGGAAACTATCATTATTATTGGTTAAACAACAACTTTGTGGTAGCAACTGAAATTTAAATACAAATTCTCGTTCTTTTATTATGCTTAATCATATTAGCAAATATTTCTCTAACAATTACAGATGACTATTTTTAGACTTTTTGTAGTAACTTTCAGTTATATTTAGACATTTCTTGATGTGAACATATAAAACAAAAGAATGACTATTCTGATAAATAAAACAAGTTTCAACATTAGAACTAGGATCCTGTAATTATCTTTTTCCCTTCCATACATCTCTTTCTTCTTTCTTTCTCCCACTCTTCCCTATAGTTTTTGAAGGAAAAGTCATTTCTCAAATTAATCCTCAGATTAAGCCTAAAATGAGATCCCTTAATACCTCACATGGGGTTTTGTTATCCTTAAGATTCCTTCCCTCTAGTGTCTTTAAGACCTCCTTCCTCCATTAGCTCTACCTCTCTCCTTTTGTATGGATTTAGCTTGTTAAACTGTCTGTTTAACCTTCAGTTATGTTTTAGACTTCTTTTCAATGATAATCTTCCTAACCAAGGGCCTAATTCCTGCTACTTCTACTTTCCATCTACCTAGACCCACCAACTGGTTCTTAAGAGTTAGGAATGAAATCCTCAAAGGCCAATAATGATGCCTGAAGGATAAATTCACAGACCTTGTTTTAGTTTTTATTCTTCTTGCACTGTATGTAGTATCTACTTCATGCTTCTGTGATATTACTTAACTTGGAAATCATTCTCTCTCACCTCTCTGAACACTATTGTCTTTTTCATTGGTTCCTTCTCCACCCTTTATAACTATGGGTATTTCCTCCTGCTGAGATCTGAACTCTCAGAGTCAATTTTCTTCAGGAAAATAAGCCACAAGGCCTCAGCCATCACTCCTTGCTAATGACTCATATATCCCTACTTCCCTCCAAGCTCTAGCTCCAGGTATTAATTGTGTATAAGCAGCCTTTCTCCACTGAGGTTTTTCATCCGAACCACAGAACACAAAAAATAATTTGACTATTTTCTCAATTCTCCAAAGGATGGTACACAACTAGTCCCACTCTAAACGTACAGAATATAAATTAATCTACTACATTCAAATGGATGACTTAGGGCATTAGGGTTTAAATCTCTTGTGGAACTCTTTGTTGAGAAAGGCTGGCAGGGCAGCACCAGTTAAGCATCCTAGCATTGCCTTAAAATTCCATCATTATTTATCATTAATCCCCTCAAGCCAGAGACTTTCCCACTTTAACTTCCTTATTCCAATAAACGGCAATTATTTTCTAGTTAACCAGGCTTGAAATCTCAGTCATATTTAGTATTTTCTTCCTCTTTTCATCCTCTATGTTTGAACAAATGATGAAACTTGTTGATTTTATTAGTCTTATTCATCCAGATCTATCACTACTTCCAGTTTTTGTCCTTACCACCTAACACTTTTATAACCACAACCTCTGAACTTGCAGGCTTTTCCATTTTCTTCCATTTCTCTTTTGTGCAATTTACTCTATTATATTGCCACCAAATTAATCCTTATGAAAGTACGATTTCAAGATAACAGTTATGAAAAAAAAAGTCCAAACTCCTTAGCCTGGTATTCAAGGTCCTCCATAATCTGGCCTCAATCTGTTTTTTCAACCTTATCTTCTACTACTTCCCAACACAAGTCCTCTGCTTCAGTCAGGTTTATCTATTCCTTCTCCTCAAATACATCATATTTATTCTAAAAAAAGAAAGAGTATTAAGAAAAATTTCAGACATACAAAAAGGTTAAAAAGAATAAGATAATGTATCACACATTTATTTCCAGCTCAGGTTATTCCTTTCAACTAGAATACCCTTTCCCTAGTTTTCTCTCTGTGATAATCTTTTTCTTAGCACCCAGCTCAAGCCTAGTCTCATTTACAAGGCTGTACTTAATCTTCAGCTCACGTAGCTTATCTCCTTTCCAAAATTCATGGAGTACTTTTTGCTCATTACATCACAATTATACATTTCCTTTAAAATTTGTGTAAATGTTTCTTTCCTTTTTCCTTATTTACAATGAACTTTTGGAATTACTACATGTTATATCTCTTTGGTAAATTGCAACTAGAACAGTTTTATGTATAATAAGAACAGTTTTATGTATAGTTTTATGTATAACACTTAATAAATATATAACAAAGAAAATACTTACAAGTTCATCTGATTCTGCATTCACTAAGATTTCTAACATCATGTTTTCTCCACGACTGCTTTGCTGGAATACTTGAACCCCACTTTTCTTCAAAAAAAACTTTAAAAGAATTCAGAGAATTTAATTTTAATTCTTTCTCCATAATCACGTTACATTCAATAAGGTGAAAAAATTCTGAACTAAACAGCCACTGACTTTGTGTTTGATGTGTTTCAGGGTAGGAAATCCACAGAAATACAGTGCCTTCTGGTCAACCCTGGTTATTTTGTTCTTGCTTATGTCTACACGCCAAGCATCTAATGATATTATTTTATACCTAGAAAATAAATCAAGGAATTTAATTCAAAATTCACACACTGCAAGCAATCACAGTTTTTCAGTATTCCCTTGAATATTTTGCAAGAGTCATCCATGCTTTTAAGCAAGGGAATGACAATCTGTCTTTCAAGACAAAGAAAATATACAGGGCGCCTGGGTGGCTCAGATGGTTAAGCGTCTGCCTTCAGCTCAGGTCATGATCCCAGGGTCCTGGGATCGAGTCCCGCATCGGGCTCCCTGCTCCTCGGGAGCCTGCTTCTCCCTCTGCTTCTCTCTCTCTCTCTCCCTCTCTCTCTCTGTCTCTCATGAATAAATAAATAAAATCTTTAAAAAAAAAGAAAATATACAGCAGGGCAACCCAGATTCTCTGTTAATATAATTGGCTAGATGCAACTACGCCTGTAGGTTACTGAATGGAAGTTTTCCCCATTAACTTAAAATAAAACTATATATATATATATATATATATATATATATATTTAATTTAGAAGTAAAAGAACATATAAGGCATGTTATAAATCTCCATATCTCCCATGTTCTATAACCCAGATGGAAAATCAACATTTTATAATGTCTATTCATCTTTCTCTTTGCTTTAACAAAAAGGAAAAGCATAACTGGGAGATGTTCACTTTAGGTGCCATCTGGGTAATTTGCAGCGAAAATGAGAGAAAAGAAAAAAAAAATGACATTTTAATGAGGAAGAGAAAGTAGAAATGGGTTTGAGGCAAGAAATTATAGGACCTCTTTTGTTTCTTTTTTTCTTCTTTCTGGTTGGGTGGTTGGGAATGTAAGAGGCAAAGTCACAGCACATCAAATAATGCTAGGAGCAGACACTGACAATGGAAACAAAAATTCATACATCCTCTTGAGGTGGGGAGGGTACAGATATACACTAGGGAGGAAAAATTAAAAAAAAAACAAAAAACAAAAAACCCAACTTTAACAGAAAAGAGAGAGAGAGAAGAAGAATCTGACCAAAGCAGAGAACTACAATTGTGAGAGGGAGATGCTAGGGTCTTTGACAAGTTGGATGTAACTCATCATCAACAGACTGTAACTATCAAAAATTATTTGTTAGTTCTCCAAGTAGATATTCAAAGCTTCCCCCTCCCCTCCTCTTCCCCCCAAGGGGAGCTCCTTGCTGTTGTTGAAAAATTACCAAGTAACATTACCTTGTACAACAACGTTCTATGGCAGGGAACTTTTCTGGCCATGGTGACGGGTAAGTGAACTCTGTGTCTCTATCATACCAGCACATTAGGCACTCACTATGTTGGTTTCTTTTCCTTTCTTCCTTTTTGAGGGAGTGGTTACATGTTTCCATGGCTTCCAACAATCGCTTCTGAATTTAAAGATTGAAGAGAAGGGTTAAAAGTATAAAATTTCTGTAATCTCAACATACAGAATAGATCTTTTCCCTCAGTACACAGAATCATTATTTGTGTTCTTGAAAAACAAAAATCTTAACTAATGGAATTCTTTTCCATTTTATTACATGAAAAACTGTTTCAAAGGGCCCTAGAATATTGCTTGCCACAACAAATTATTCTGAACCTATTATTCCAACAATAGGCACTAAGTGTGAAGAAGAACAGCAGAGAATCGGGGCGCCTGGGTAGCTCAGTTGATCAAGTGTCTGCTTTCGGCTCAAGTCATGATCTTAGGGTCCTGGGGTCGAGCCCTGCATTGGGCTACCTGCTCAGTGGAGAGTCTGCTTCTCCCTGTGCCTCTCCCCCCAGCTTGTGCTCTCTCTCTTGCTCACTCTCTCTCAAATAAAAAAAAAATCTTAAAAAAAAAACCAGCAGAGAATCAAATTTTAAATGTGAAATTACCATAATTATTATAGTTTATCATAACTCATAAAGCATTAATCTCTTACTTTACAAATTCTGCCACGGTATAGAAAATATTTACCTCTCCAAATTATCTCATACATTTAATTAATTTAATTAAATATATTTTAATTTAATTTAATTACATTTAATTCCAGTCAGAATCAAAACTGTTAAAAAAATTTTTTTAAAGGACAAAATTATGTTGGTGTTCATATGGAAGAATGTGTGAACTGCAAAAACTGGGAATCTGTCTTACTAGATCCTACCACTTTTAATAAAGCTACTGTAATAAAAACACTTTAATATTGACACAAGAAACCCACAGACCAGAGGAACAGAATAAAGAGGTCAAAACAAATTTAAATCTATGTCAAACATAGTATTTCAAATATTTAAATAATGGTGTTGTCATAACCACTTATTCACCTGGAAAAAGCAGCACATACACTTCCCAACTTCATACCATATACAAAAACATGTATCAGAGTAATAAGACAATGGAAGTATTAGAAAGAAAATCTAGGAGAGAGTATCAGTAATTTGGAGTGATAAACTCTTATTTAATAAGAGTGGAAAAAACCTAACAGTCTTAAGGGAAAAGACATTTTTAATATTTTTAATTTTAGTTTTTAGAAGATTTTTATTTATTTGAGAGAGAGAAAGAGCAAGAGAGAGCATGAGCAGAGGGAGGGGCAGAGAGAGAAGCAGACTCCCCGATGAGAAAGGAGCCTGACGCAGGGCTTGCATGACCTGAGCCAAAGGCAGATGATTAATCGACTGAGCCACCCAGGCGCCCCAGGAAAAGACATTTTTAAATAATAGAAAATGTATGTGACAGAAGATTCATCAACAAAACAAGAGACAAATGCCATGCTGGGAAAGAACAGTCCTATCATACAAAGAACTGACAGAAATCAAGAAAGGAAAATGAGGGGAAGGATATAAACAGGTAATTTACAGAAGGGAAAATACAAGGGGCAAATACACATATAAAAATATACTCAAGTTAGGGATCAGAGAAAAAAATGTGAATAACAAAATGGCACCCATCATCAACAGATTGGCCAAAATTAAGTGAAGCAGTAATATCTAGGTTTGGAGAGGCAGATAAGTAGGCACTAAATATTGGGTGAATTAGACTAGTCTTTTTGAAGAAGAATATTCCCTAAATGTAAAAATATACATTCCCATTAGCCAAGCAATCCTGCTTTTGGGAACCTATGTTAAAAAAACAAAATCTCCCAAACCTAAGACTGCATAAACAAACAAAAAGAATACATGAATACGCAGGTAGTATATTATAGCATTATGTACAGTGACAAAAAACATGAAGATTCACACGTTGCAAAATTAGTACAGAGTGTTCTCATGTACCTTTCACCCAGCTTTCCCCAATGATAACATCCTACACATAGCATCAGTACATTATCAAACCCAGGACACTGACATGAGTACAACACTATTAACTACAGACTTACTCAGATTTCACTGGTTTTTGTATGTGATTTTTTGTGTATACACTGCTATGAAATTTTTATCAAATGTATAGATTCATATTAACCACCACTAAAATTGGAATACAGAACTGTTATATCATCATAAAGAAATTCCTTGTTATCCCTTTAAAATCACACCCTATCCTCAACTTTAAGCCCTAGCAACCACTCCATGTTTTATCACAGTAATTTTGTCATTTCAAGATTATATAAATAAAACAATATTATATAACCCTCTGAGACTGACTTTTTTTACTCACTGACTTTTTTCACTTAACTGAATTATTTTCATCCAAGTTGTTTATATCAATAGTTCCTTATATTGCTGAAGTAATATTCCACTATATGGATATATCTCAATTTGTTTATCTACTCACTCATTAAAGGGAATTTGAATTTTTTCCAGTTTGGGGTTATTACAAATATATTGCTCTGAACATTCATGTATAGGTTTTCTTGTGTGCACATAATTTTCATTTCTCTAGGATAAATATCCAGGAGTGTGACTGCTGGGTTGAATAGTAAATCTATGTTTAACTTTATAAGAAACTGCTGAACTATTTTCCAGAGTGGCCTCCTAGACTTTTAGTCCAATAATTATCTATGCCATTTTTTAAAACATTTACAGAAAAAGTGGTATAAAGAGGAAAGAAGTAGCAAAATCTAGAAAAGATTATAGAATAAAACAGGTAATACTATACCATAATGTCTTGATTCTAAGATACTATTGATGCTGTAAATATTAATACAATAAAATTAATAACAAATTTTCAGGAAATAAATTGAATTTCCATAATTACTGTTAACTGACAATGGTATTTACTTACATCCTATTTCCTTCTCTAATGTCACATTCAAAATTTGAGTCTAATCCTTGTTCATATACAAAATATAAAAAATTGTCAAAAATATATGTGTATATATATATATACTGGGGCCCCTGGGTGGCTCAGTCAGTTAAGCATCCAACACTTGATTTCAGCTCATGGCATGATTTTGGCTTAGGTCGTGATTTCAGGGTTGTGGGCGTGAGCCCTGTTTTGGGTTCTGCACTCAATGGGGAGTTTGCTTGAAATTCTCTCTCTCTCCCTCTGCCCCTCCCCTCCAATAAATAAATCTTAAAAATAATAGGTGCGCCTGGGTGGCTCAGTCATTAAGCATCTGCCTTCGGCTCAGGTCATGATCCCAGGGTCCTGGGATCAAGCCCCACATCGGGCTCCTGTCATTGTCTCTCCAATACAAATTTGGGTATGTTGGGGAGTGTAGATAATTTTTTTTTTTTTTTAATTCACAGGTCTCTGAGTCAGGAGAGCTGTCCCTGGGGAGCTGCATTTGAGGAGCTTAATCCACATCTAGACTCGATTTAAAGATGAAATTCTAGGCTTTGAGCCTGATGTATAATGAGATGAAATTTTTGGGAGAGGTCAGTGTGTTTTGTATTTGAATGGGATGCAAATTTTAGCCAAAGGGGGCAGACTGTAGTAGATGGTTTGCAAAGACAGCCATAATAATTCCTCCTATCTTCGTATGCAAGCTCCTTTAAATGTTAAGAAAGCAGTCTATTTCCCTCTTTCTTAAATCCAAGTTGGTCTCATAACTTGCTTTATTCAAAAGAATGTAGTCAAAGTGATACTATGCAAACTCCAAAGCTCAAGAGGCCCTGTAGCTTCTGTTCTCACCTTCCTGGAACCCAAGATCACTGTGAGAATAAACCTGAGTTAGCCTCCTGGAGGGTGAGGGATCACATAGAGGGCTCAGCTCACAACTAACACCAACCACCAATCATATCAATGAAATCATCTCAGACAACCAACTCCACTAGAGAGCAAGGGTGAGGGTGAAGGCAAGGGTGAGAGTACACATGGCAAACAGCTTGTCTGCAGGTAAATTGTTTCTAGCACCAGAGTTTGTGTAATAATTTTTCATGACAATTTCTCAGTTCTGAAAATTTTATCATCTATTCCTATTTAGTAATTTCCACCAGCATATACTTTCACTGACTATCCTGTAACAGGAATTTTTCTTTTTACATCTTACGTACCCACTTTCAGATAATTTCTTGTGTAAATTCTGAGCTTTTGATTCCAAAAAATATAAAAGAATATGGTAATTCTGCCAGCTACAAGTTTTGTTTCAGTGGTAATATCATAATGCAATTTTGTTGAAAACAGTTAAAATTTCATTGAGGTGTCCAACCTTAAAATTCAATCACAATGAACTAATGTGATAACTGGATGAACAACAATAACTATCTACATGGAACTAAGTTTGTAGACATGCAGGCTATAATGACTATGTCACAACTTAATCCTGTCTGGTGGCTAGCAAGTATCTTTTCGCATATAACAAGTGTTCTTGTTTAAAAATTAATGAGATGTGAATAAACACTTGTTTCCTCCACTCCATAATCATGTCAGTTTTTGTCCCCCTCCCCCCCACCCTGAGAGGACACTTTTTTTGAGGTATAATTTACTTTCAGAGCTTTTGGTTCCATTGATTTTTCTCTATTGTTTGTTCATTTTTTATGGATTTCTGTTCCTATCTTTATTATTTCCTTCATTCTGCTTAGTTTGGGTTTAATTTCTCTTGCATTTTTAGCTTCTTGTGGTAGGAAGCTTAGATAATTTATTGTAAGACTTTTTCTTGTTCAGTGTAAGCATCTAGAAACTTAAGCATCCCTTTAGGCACTTTAGCTTCATCACACAGATTATGTTGTGTATTTATTATCATTTAGATCACAATATTTTCGAATTTCCCTTTTAATTATTTCTCCTTTCAATTCTGATAGCTTTTGCTTTATGTATTTGAAACTCTGCTGTAAGGTACATATACATTCAGGATATATTTTCTTGATGAACCGACTTGACTTTTTTTTTTTTTTTTTTTAGTAATCTCTGTGTCTAACATGGAGCTTTAACTCATAACCCCAAGATCAAGAGTCACATGCTCTAATGACTGAGTCAGCCAGGTGCCCCAAACTGACTCAATTTTTTTTTTTAATATTTTATTTATTCGACAGAGAGAGACACAGCAAGAGAGCGGAAACAAGCAGGGGCAGAGGGAGAGGGAGAACCAGACTCCTCGCTGAGCAAGGAGCATGATGTGGGACTCCATCCCAGGACCCCGGGATCACTACCCGAGCCAAAGGCAGATGCTTAACGACTCAGCCACCCAGACGCCCCCTTACTTGATTTTTTAATCAATATGAAATATTCTTCTTGATCTCTGGTAATACTCCTTGTCCTGAAGTCTATTTTTCTAATGTGAGTAAAGCCACTCTGGCTTTCTTAGCATACCTAGAAGTTTTGATGAGCATAATGAAGAAGAGAGTAGTTAAATCTCATTAATAAAACATAAATGGTGATTAAAACCCATTGCTCATTAACTTATGTGAAATAATCTCTAAGAATATATGTGTATAAATGAAAAGATGTTCAACATCACTCATCATCAGTGAAATAAATATCAAAACTACAATGAAATATCACCTCACACCAGTCAGAATGGCTAAAATTAACAACAGAGGAAATAACAGGTGTTGGCAAGGATGTGAAGAAAGGGGAACACTCTTACACTGTTGGTGGGAATGTCAACTGCTGCAGCCACTCTGGAAAACAGTATGGAGATTCCTCAAAGTTAAAAATAGAAATACCCTAAAATCCAGTAGTAAATACCTTTAGGCACTTACCTAAAGGATATAAAAATACTAATTCAAAGGGATAAATGCACCCCGGTGTTTACAGCAGCATTTCCACCAATAGCCAAACTATGGCAAGAGCCCAATGTCCACTGACTGATGAATGGATAAAGAAGATGTGGTGTATATATATACAATGGAATATTACTCAGGCATAAAAAAGAATGAACTCTTGCCATTGCAATGAGGCGGATGGAGCTAGAGAGGATTATGCTAAGTGAAGTAAGTCAGAGAGAGACAAATACCATATGGTTTCACTCATATGAGGACTTTAAGAAACAAACGAATGTAGTGGGGGAAAAGGCAAACCAAGAAAAAGACTCTTAATCATAAAGAACAAACTGATGGGTTACTGGAGAGGAGGTGGGCAGGGTGTCGGGTTAAACAGGTGATGAGGAATAAGGAGGGCAAGTGTTGTGGTGAGCACCAGGTTATCATAAGTGATGAATCACCAAATTCTACACCTGTAAATAATATTACACTATACGTTAACTAACTGGAATTTAAACAAAAACTTGGAAGAAAGAAAGAATATATGTGTATATATAACTATTTCATGTACTGACCTCATCAATAAAAGGTATTAGTACCACAGCTTCCCATTCCTGTTGTTTCCCATTTAGGTCAGTTTTAAAATCAGGTGGATAATATTCTATAATTGGTGAGTCTTCACTGGTCATCAAGTGCTATGGAAATATAAAAGAGTAATAGAAATATAAAAATAATATCAATAAACTTTTTGTTAATATATTTACAATATTTACTCATGTTACAGTTTAAAATTCCTACGCAAAGCAAAACTAAAGTTTTACATCTTAGAAATGTTGCAATATACTTGCTATATTTTTGATTTTCAGCTATGAGACTTCTAATTTCACTGCTACTCACCACTTTCCCATTCCAGTGACCTAGTTATGTAGCAAAACCATCTTTACTCTGAATTTCAACTTTACCATTTCTATCTATTGTCTTATCACTCTTTAAGGCCCACTTAAATTCTGTTCTCAGACTTCATTTCACAGGCTTCCAATAGTCCTCCATTTTTAACCTTGTTTACTTTTGTACTTTTGTGTCCTAATCAATTGATTTTGTTAAGTAATATAAGATCTAAGTTTAAATTATCTGAGATAATTTAAAAAGGAAAAAATTCTAAAATCCAAGAATCTCTTCATCACTAATAGCAAAGATGAAAGGTCCAATAAAAAGACATGTTTTTAATTGGACATTTTATAACAGATAGACGAAGAAAGCACAAGTATGTCTTCTAGGAAAGAACTACAAAAGATTATAGTATAACATTTTTTAAATAAATAAAACAGCATATTTCTCAGGGTAATACAAAAATATTTAATAACCAGTATGGCACGGGCACAGAACAATCAAAGGCTTCTAGGCTTGTATGAGGAGCTCCTAAGTATCAAAAAGGACATAAAAACATTTAATTTTAAAACTCACCTGGTAGCATGTAGGAAGTAAATTTTTGCTAGCTGCTGGAAGTACAGCAAGAAGCTGTTCAAATGGCTTAAAAGGTTTTCCTAGTTCAAAATGGATTTTGAGTGTACTGATGTTACGGATATCAGATAGGAAAGGTGCATAATGGTAGGGATAATACCTATAAAACAAAACTGAGTTTTAAACAATTGGCAACTTTATGAAACAGGTCAATATTAAATATATACTTTTCCTTATTTAGCAACACAGCAATAACTCTAAAGAAAAAAAATGATCACCCATAGTACTATCACTTGATTTAAGAAATCAACAGCACTAGCATATTTAGGTCATGTGATGGCAACAAATGTTGTATTTCCTTAATTTGTTTTTTAAAGCTTTTATTTATTTATTTGACAGAGAGAGAGAGTACAAGCAGGGGGACGGCAGACAGAAGGAGAGGGAGAAGCAGGCTCCCCGCCCAGCAAGGAGCCCAATGCGCATCTTGATCCCAGGACCCTGGGATCATGACCTGAGCCAAAGGCAGATGCTTAACCAACTGGACCACCCAGGTGCCCCTGTATTTCCTTAATTTTTAAGGTATAATTTCACATTTCCAAAATTGGGATGTATCATGTAATTGAAGGATACAGATATAAACACACACACATATATGTGTGTTTATATAAAATATATGTGTGTGTATATATATGTATGTTTACATAAATAAAATATTATGGTCCTTTTAGCTTCCAAGATATTGAGTGTGAATCTTCCAATCAGTAGACTCTTAGAATACGTACTGACATGGTCAGAAGACTTTCAGTTAGCACACATGAGCTAGAGCCTCTCTCAAGAGCACAGAGAGAACAGTGAGTCTGAGCTCATGTGGCTGTTACTAGTCAGCTCTAAGAACTTTTACATCTTTGAATTGGTATATATAGGATTAAACCATTTATCAATCATACACACTATTTTTGTTTTTAATGCCTTCCCGTCTATAACTACAGGTATAAATATTTTTTACAAAGCTTTAAACATACAATTTTTAAAAAATTTCACTGTTTTTAATGTTTGACTAAGGATGCTAAAAAAGAAATATTTTTTTCCCACAATTATGACATATTTCAAAAAGATGAGAAAGTTTAGGAGGCAGATAGCATTTAGAATGGAAAATGTATAGACTTTCGAATCAGATAGGCTTAGACTTGATTCTTGGGTGTATGCTTTTAGAAAGATTACTTTCTGGGGTGCCTGTGTAGCTCAGTTGGTTAAGCATCCAACTCTTGATTTTGACTCAGGTTATGATCTCAGGGTTTGGAGACTGAGCCCTGCGTTGGGCTCTGTGCTGGACATGAAGCCTGCTTAAGATTCTTTCTCCCCCTCCCTCTGCCCCTCCGTTCCATTTTCTCTCTCCCTCTCCAAAAAAAAAGAAAGAAGAAAAGAAATAAAGAAAGATTGCTTTCTAAAGTAATAGAGATAACTGAGCCTCATCTGTAAAAGTCAGACAACAATAGTTACTTTATAGTGGTGAGGATTATATGAGAACATGCTTTTCAAGTGCCTGGCCTTAATGCATGATACATAATAAGATTAGTTTACACTCACCCTATTAAGAAATGGCAAATCAAGGATTTTTGTCATTAGAAGGCTCTTCAGAGAGGCCCTGAGAATTAGGTAGTTATTGCAAAAATTTTTTTTAAAAGACTGTAATTAAGTGAAATCAGTTAGTTTGTTTTCCTGTATGGTGCTTTAAAACAAAGCCTAGCAAAGGTGTTATCAAAACAAAACAAACAGGGCACCTGGGTGGCTCAGTTGGTTAAGTGACTGCCTTCGGCTCAGGTCATGATCCTGGAGTCCCGGGATCGAGTCCCACATCGGGCTCCCTGCTCAGCAGGGAGTCTTGCTTCTCCCTCTGACCCTCTTCCCTCTCGTGCTATCTCTCATTCTCTCTCTCTCAAATAAATAAATAAAATCTTAAAACAAACAAACAAACAAAAAACAATCTCATCACTTAAAAGTCTTTCCTTTTTCTTGTATCATTTTTTGGTTTGTTATTTTTCTATTCTGGTGGATAGTTTAGAAAAGTAGATGGAACTTGCTGGAATAGGAAACATGAGAGAAATGGAAAATTATTACTATTTCAAGGAAAAGCAAATAATTCCTTTCTCCTTCACCCTTCCCAGTCTAACATTCAAATAACCCATTCTTTAATAATCACTTTTTTTTTAAAGATTTTATTTTATTTATTTGAGAGAGAGGGTAAGAGAGAGAGCACAAAAGGGGGTAGGGTCAGAGGGAGAAGCAGACTCCCCACTGAGCAGAGAGCCCGATGTGGGACTCAATCCTGGGACTCCAGGATCATGACCTGAGCCGTAGGCAGTCGCTTAACCAACTGAGCCACCCAGGCGCCCTCTTTAATAATCACTCTTGAGAGAAAAATTTTTTCAAACACACGATAATGTAGCAAAGAATATAACGAACAACCCTATATAACCATCACTCAAACCCAATAATTATCAATACTCTGTCACAGTTGATTCAACATAATAGAGAATTTTAAATCCTTAGATTTAAAGAGCTTTCATTATTGGCCATCTGCTAGGGCTGGAAGTATCTCTGTTACACAAAGGTCTTTAAAAAGTATTTTCATATAAGAAAAGATTACCTATATTTCATTTAAACTTGGCTATATGTATCTTTTTAAAAATGCCACCATAAATAGAAATAAAGAGAAAAAAGAACCCCAAATGAGATTATAGGAGAACAAACCATTATTTAAAAAAAAAAAATCAAAACTTTATTTTTGTTTGTATTCCTCACCAGCTCCAAGACTGAACTCCGTGATAGTAATAGTGCAAAATCCACTGTATTGCCTGAACATAACATGCAGCTTGATCAGCCAGAAAGTCGCTGAAAATACAAAAGAATATTTTCATTACAATGTTAATTTTTGAAGACAGGCCATTTGTCTTTAGAGCATGATCTGCTGATACACTCTGCCTCACATATGTTTTATATAATCAATGAATAAGCTAAAAATTGTAATCAGAAAAATTCCAAAATATTATTTAAAACAAATTCCATCCTGTCAGATTAAAGGTTAGCCATACAGTTTCCCTAAACCATCCATCAGAATACTTAAACCTACTGTGCATATTTATCCAGTCAATGTACCATGCCTGTGGTTTAGAGTTTGAGGATTTGGCCAATGAAGCTTTTGATCAAGTGGCACTACCACTGTCCTAAATAGTCAGGGTGTGATAGGAGACAGGGATAGGAAACTTTATCTGGGAGGATGCCGGAGGAAATGAGGAAGATCACAGAATCTGGTTAGAGCAGCTAGAACACACTTTGAAAAATGCTATATTCACTGAACAATATTCCCTCTAATCCTTTCTTTCTCAAAGACCATCATTTAAGGTAAAATACATATACACACACCCACACACGAGACTTGGGCTAAAGCCAAAAAGTAGCCATAAACCTGCTAGTGGCTGTTACCAAAATTCAGGTAGAGATGGCATTTAGAAATTCCAGATCTCAGTATTTCTGGGAGGTATACTTTTGAAAATGAAACATTAATTTTTCATTAAAAAATATTTTCTCATTATTGAAAATCTAGACAATAAAGAAAAGCATTTTTATCACCTTACAGCAATCACTATTACATACTGGTATGTTTCTTTTCGGTCTTTTTTCTATGCCCAGGTTGGTTGGTTTTTTATGTTTAATATTACTTAGAGTATACTGTATACATGATTTGGTGTCCTGCTTTTGAAATCTGTGCTTAATAATATACTATAAGTATCTTTCCAAATTGTTACAAACTTTTTATAAGTACCAGTTTAGCAGTTCTACAGATTCTGAGGACAGTGTTATGGCAAGATGGTGACTATGATACAGGGGAAGTGGACATGATTATGAGGACATGTAGATCATTTCTAATTTTGTGCTATTATAAAAAAACTCTGCAATAAACATCCTTGTGTATAAGAATCTTCTGTTTCAGTTTATATTTTTAAGACAGATTAATAATTAGAATTACTGAGTCAAAGGGATAAACATTTTAAAGACTTTTGGATACACACTTTCCAAAATAATTTTACCAATTTATATTTCCACTAGTAATTAGGAAAGAATACTACCATCACTTCTGGACTAACATTGAACATAACAATTTTAAAAGATTTGCTTATTTGTTAGGCAAACAAATGGTATCATATTTTCATAAGTCTATATTTTAATATATAAAAGGGAAGGGAAATAAAACACAAGATTTGTTAGCTATCAAATTAAGAATGTACTGCCAAAAGCAGGTATTACAGCACTATGTAACTGCAGTCAAGGAAATATAAGGATTAAGGAATAAAAGATTAAAAGCATAACTATTTTACTTATTTTTTTAAAGATTTTATTTATTCATTTGACAGAGACACAGTGAGATTTCTCAAGTCTCAGAAGTCTTACATGCTAGTGGTACTTGACAAAGCTTCAAATGAGCTGGTGAATAGTACTAGAATTCCTGTACCTCTAGTTCCTGGAGGTCAGTATGAATATAGACCAGAAATACTATGTCTAGACTAGACTAGAAGACAGTCTGAGAGTATATAAAGCAATGTCCAAAAGCTTGGGTCTATCTCTGGGCAGGCTCTAGAAAAGATCTAATATTTAGTGTTTTATTATATTAAAAAAGGAAGATAAGAATAGTATAGAAAATATGTAAGTATAATATCTAAGTATGTAAAAGGGTACATAGCATTTCATGAAACTCTTATCTCACTTATAGAGAAGCAGTCTCATCCAGTGGTTAAGAGTATTAACTGGGGGCACGCCTGGGAGGCTCAGTCGGTTAAGCGTCTGCCTTCGGCTCAGGTCATGATCCCAGAGTCCTGGGATCAGGTCCCACACTGGGCTTCTTGCTCAGTGGGGAACCTGCCTCTCCCTCCTGCCTGCTGCTCCCCCTGCTTGTACATGCTCACTCTCTCTTTCCCTCACAAATAGATGAAATCTTTAAAAAAAAAAGAGTATTAACTGGGGGCACCTAAGCTGACTCAGTCAGTAGAGCATGTGATTCTTGATCTTGAGGTTGTGAGTTCTACATCCATGTTGGGTGTAGAGATTACTTAAAAAAGAGAGAAGAGAGACAGAGAGAGAAAGAGAGTATTAACTTTGGAGCCAGATTGCCTATGTTCAAATTCTGGCTCTGCCACTCACTGACTGTGTCACCTTGGTAAGTCACTTAAGCCTCTCAAATCCTGGTTGGCTCAGTTGGTAAAG
Source organism: Zalophus californianus (assembly GCF_009762305.2). NCBI lineage: Eukaryota > Metazoa > Chordata > Mammalia > Carnivora > Otariidae > Zalophus > Zalophus californianus. Next base: position 98,020,505 of record NC_045595.1, read on the forward strand.
CATATGACTCTTGACCTTGGGGTTGTAAGTTCGGGCCCCACGTTGGGTGTAGAGATTACTTAAAAATAAAATCTAAAAAAAAAAAAAAGCCTCTCCATTCCTTAATTTCTTCTATTATAAAATAGTAATTTATTTATCTTAAAGAACTGTTGTGAGAATTGAGTCAGTCAATATTTTAAAATTGCTTAGACTAGCACTTGGTACTCGGTAAGCACTTTATAAGATTCTGTCAACTAAATAAAATACAAACATATGTAGTTCATACTGTGGGCTGCAGTTTAAAACTGTGAAAGCTACCATTCTAGAGGTCAAGTTCTTAAGGAACTTTTGGGCTAGGTATTAACTTGGGGCTAAGCCAGGTAGCCTTTTTTTTTTTTTCTTTTTTAAGCCAGGTAGCCTTTGAGATGAGTTTGATGTGAATTCAGAAAACGGAAGGAAAAAAAAAACTAATCATTTTCTATTTGCTAACTTTTTACCACAGGAATATAATACATGTCCGTTATCACCTTCTCCAAAACCACAGCCGTTGAAAGACTGACACTACAATAATTTATGTAACCAAAAAATTCTCCTTGCCCACTACCTTAACTATCAAAATTATGCTGTTTTTTGAAGAACTGCAAAATCTAATTTTTTCTATTTTAAAGTAAAAGCATTGGTAAAAACGTACTCAGACACTACATCAACTCCCATCTTCGTCATGTAGTATGTTCTTTTATATTGTCTAAACTCAGTTTCAAATAGGTCATCATCTTCAGTCTCATCTTCTAAATTATCTGGAAAAAAAGCCAAAAGATAGTGGCTGAAAATTATATTGTTTTTCCACCTACAGTTTTGATAAATATATATTAAAGCAGCTGCTTACAAACTAACACAGAAATCTGTTCCATCCATATTATTAATTAGTACTTACTAAGGAATGATACAATAATTATCTTGTCAAAAAAATAACATAGTGAATACAGAGTTTGTACTCACCCTTAGAAGTTACCACTTCTCCATTTTTGTCTAAAGCAGCCCAACAAATGGCATTTTCCTGGCCCTACAAAAATTATAAATCAATATAAAATTAATGGCAAGATGTATTTCAAAGTAAGATAATTGAATAGGGAGATTTAAAAAACAGTAAAAAGCACTGAATGATCCTTAAGTGAAAGTTCATTCAAAAAATAATCCTCAAATACTATGTAAATGTTTTGGTTTCATATCACTTGTTTTCTAAATCTTTATTATTCAGGCCTCTCAAAAATATGTAATAGGTAATTCTCACCTATTGTGTTAACATAATCTATTTGTTTATAATTGAATCCAATGATTACAAATATTACATGTTTTCTGTATCTTTGGATTCCATCATTCTTATAACTCTGTTTTCTATTCCCCACTTCTAAATTTTTCTCTCATGCAACTCATTTGCTTTTCTAGAGTTCTCACATCTCAACACATTCTTCCTATCTTGCCCATCTGCTTTTCCCCCCTTGTGATCTCAACTTTTCTCTCCTCTATTTTCTGATTGCCTATCTACTGCCAGTGATTCTCATTAGTTCTTCTTACTCCCTTATTCCCATTTCCCTTTGTTCATCCAAACTACAGCCTCTGCTGACTTCCTTTGCGTGGGCTCTTCCTCTAGTTCCTCTCACTTTGCGAGTGTCTTTAACAGTAACTACACATGCCTGAAGACTTGTGAAGCTTAAGGACTGGGCTGAAATGCATGGAACCAGGGATTACTAATGTGTAAGTTTTGTGAGTCAAGTACAGATTCCCAAAAAATTGCTGAGACTATTTCCTTAAGAGAAAAAACAGAGTAGAAAGCAAACTGACTGCTCCTAAGTTTCACTGAGAAAAATCTAATCAATTAGAAGCACTACACTAGAGAAAATCAGGATAAATACCCTTCCTGGAGCAACAATTACTAGACTTGAACCTAAATAGAACCAGTATAGCAAGAAGAGTGCAGGAAATTCCTTAATTTTATCAGAACCCAGTAACTACGAATAGGCTGAGGAAAATTTCAGAAGAGGTTTCTTTTCCAAGCTAACACATATAAGACATTCTTTAGAGCTTATTAGTGATGTTTTATAGGGTATTAGCATATTCTAACTGATTCTATTATTTATTTATTGAGCGCCTAGCATTTATTAGCTATTGTGCTATTATTTACTCTTAAACTAGCCTACTGCTGTTTTTTATATATGATTTTATATATAAATTACTTCTAGGGAAAAATCACTGATCTAGTTGATGTCTCAATATTAAATGCTATAAATACCCACATTTTACAAAAGATAACTAATTTTCTGGGCTCTTATATTTAGAAGTTTTTCTACACTTATTAATAGGATGAACAAAGAAAACACAATGTTCTTCTTCAAAGGTAAAAATAAGAAGTTGATTTTTAAAGATCAGATTTAAATGATAAGATCTAACAGAGAAGAAACCAAAAAAAATTTTTAAATGTTCAATAGGAGAAAATAAGAAATGAAAATGAAATGAGGCAACCCTAAAAATCATAAGAAGGAAAACGAGGAACAAGGAATATCAGTTTTACCTTTACAGCTAAAAAAATGAAAGGACACCTAAAAAAATGGACACCTTTGATTTTTTCTTTTCCTTGTAGGTCTTGGCTTCTTCTGCTGCAACACCTGCTGCTTCATTGAGGTACTTGTTACCAACTTTGCTTTCAAACCACTTTAGGTCCACAAAAACTTCACTGAAGTGTTCCCGATCAAACTGTATAAATATATTTAAATTCATTTAAAAATAATTAAGTATGTCTGGGAGAATACAAACCAAACTTTTAACAGTTTTTTTTTTTTAATGGTATATTGTGATATATCTGCTAGGGTTTTCTTTTTTTTTTAAAAGATTTTATTTACTTATTTGACAGAGAGAGAGACAGCGAGAGAGGGAACACAAGCAGGGGGAGTGGGAGAGGAAGAAGCAGGCTTCCCGCTGAGCAGGGAGCCCAATGTGGGGCTCGATCCCAGGACCCTGGGACCATGACCTGAGCCGAAGGCAGACACTTAACGACTGAGCCACTTCTGGGGCATAGGAAATCAAAGAATGTTACTTTTTTATGCACATGGGGACCTCATCTACTAGTCTGAAAATTAAAAATAAAAAGCAAATAAAAATAAATTTAGGTGAAATTACACAGATGATCAATTGGAGTAGAAGTACCAAAACTTTCTTCTGACATTATGTAATTGGCTTCTGACCATTTATAGCTACGCTGGGACAAGAAAATAAAAATATCTAGTTACTTACATCTGATAGTTTCACAAGGTATTTCTCAAATCTAGGTAAGTTGAGATGCCCACTTTCATTAATATAACCTAAAAGGAACAAAATCTAAATTTGTACTAAAAGCGGACACTATTTTTTCTAAACAATTCTACAAAATTCTTTTTTACAAAATATTGAATGTTGGTGCTCTACTAACCAAGAAAAAACACTCAGAGTTGGGCTATATAACTGACTCTAGTGTCTATGAACTTGGTGTTATGATAATATAAAATATGTAACAACTAAAGCAAAATAAAAGAAATTCCAGGTTCACATAATAATCCTACCACATTTCCAACATCTGGTAATAGTTAATTAAATATGTTCTAAAATCTATCCAGATTATTCATTTAATATGTTAACTTGAGAAGAACTAATGCCCTGCTATTCTGCTGTCTGTTTTATTCAGCATTCACCACTGTTTATCAATTTCTCAATTGAAAAACCGTTCCCTATTAAATATTCTGATACCTATCCATTCAGAAAAATGAACTTCTATGCTTTAATATGAAAGGAGCTAAGTGAAATCAACAACTTCTGCTGGCTTTCTTAAACAATCAAAGGCAGAGATTAGTCAGATATCAATAAATGAGGCTGCTTAACTCTTGTCATTTTCTTTGCTTGCGAATCACTGAAAATTACAACCCGAGCTTGGTGCCTTAGACCAAAAGAAACCCCCAGTTTTTTCCCTACTGTAGTTGTGCACGCAATAATCTAATAAACTGAGTGAAATTTTTAGGGTTAGCTGAGTGCTAAATTAAAGTAGTCTCCAATGAATATTAAACTTTTCTTACCACCAAGTTCTGGCAGGATGGTAATATACGTTCCATAAAGAAGAGGCAGTGCATCATGATTAATATGTAAATGAGGTAGATGAGGGATAAAATCATTGCCAACAAGAAATCCCATCAAAATCCAATCATCTATTATCCTTTCAATATCATATTTAAAAGTGATCTTGTCCTACAGCAAAATGGAGAAAAAAATCAAATCGTATGGAAATCCCTGCTAACACATCTTTGGTCCACAGCTATATTAATACTTACTTTCAATACTGAAAACTCATAGTCAATATACTCTCTCATTAAAGACAAGTGTAGGAGGTGAAATGTGGTTTCTTCTGGTGCACATACCCTGTAATTAGTCAAATAATCAACACAGAATTAATTATATCTTTAAGGTTCAAGTTTAAAAATGCAGCAACGCTTAAAATAAAACTTATCATTAGATGATAATTAATTCTTGTAATCCAGGCATGTAATTTATATGAAAGCTGCAGGGTAGTGTAAAGATAAAAGTATAATAGATATAACATAAAGTTCAAAATAATTGGTCTGCATTATGCTTTCTGTGGAAAGATTCTCAGAATTAAGAAAGCCTAAATAAGAGAACAGATATAAGAAACCAGTGGGATCTGGCCCATTTAAGTTTGGTCACCAGCAGAAAGCATACAGATAAGTGAGTATATATACTTTTCTGCCTATTGCAGTACAGTCTAAGGCTTCAATGGTGAGGCACCATCACTTCTTTCCTCTTATCTTTCCCTGGCTTGGTTTAGGGGTCTATATTCCTACCTATTGGCCAATACTCTAATAAGTTTAACCAGAAGTAAGAATGTAAACTGACAGTAGTATTTTAAAGGGATTAGATACCATGAGCAAGTGGATTTACCCCGGGGAATACAAGGACGGCTCAACACAAGAAAATAAATCAACGTCATAGATCACATTAATAAACAAAGGAAAAAACACCATACAATCAACTAGCAAAGAAAACATTTATCAAATTCAATACCCTTCCATGATAAAAGTACTCAGCCAAGTAGGGATAGAAGGGAACCTCCTTAATATAAAAAAAGGGAATTCATGAGAAATCTACATTTAATATAATTGATGGGAGAAGACTGAAGGTTTTCCACCTAAGATCAGGAACAAGACAAAGATGCCCATTTTCACTATAGCTATTCAGCAGCATTGTACTTGAAGTCCTAGCCAGGGCAATTAGGTAAGCAAAGAAATAAGAGGTATACAAATTGAAAAAAGAAGAAAACTATCTCTATTTAAAGATGCCATGATTCCATATACAGACAATCCCACAAAATCCACAAAAAGCTACTAGAGCCAAAAAATGAATTCAGTATAACTGCAGGAAGCAAGATCAACACATAAATATCAGCTGTGTTTCTACATACTAGCAACAAATAACCCAAAAAAGAAATTAAGAAACAATTCCATTTAGAATACCATCCAAAAGAATAAAACACTTAGGAATAAACTTGACCAAGGAGGCAAAAGAAAAAAAAAAAAAAACCAGAGACACAAAACTGAACTTACAGATGCAGAGAATAGACAGATAGTTCCCAGAGGTGGGGGAGTGAGCGTTGGGCAAAATGGGGGAAGGTGGCCTAAAGGTGGAAACTTTCAGTTATAAGATACATAAGTCCTGGAGATGTAATTAATGTATAACATGGTGACTACATTAATTATTTTTTAAATAAACGGAAAAACAAGTAAGAAAAAAAGGGTTGACAAAAGACTTATACACTAAAACTACAAAAGGCAGCTGAAAAAAATTAAAGACATAATGAATGGAAAAACATTCTGTATTAATGGGTTGGAAGACTTATTATCAAGCTGTAAATAGTACCCAAAAGAATCTACATATTCAATGCCATCCCAATCAAAATCCCAATGTTTTCCACAAAAACAAAAAAATCCATCCTAAAAATTATTAATCTCATGAGACCCCAAATAGCCAAAATAAACCTGAAAAAGGAGAACAAAGTTGCTGGTCTCACCCTGTCTGATTTCAAAACTTACTACAAAGCTTCAGTAACCAAAATACTGTGGTACTGGCATAAAGACAAACATAAAGATCAACTGAATAGAATACAGAGCCTAAAAATAAACTCTTGCATACATGGTCAAACAATTTTTGACCAAGGTGCCAAGACCATTCAATGGGGAAAAGCTACTCTTTTCAACAAGCGGTTTTGGGAAAACTGGATATTCACATGCAAAAGAATGAAGTTGACCCTTTCCTTACACCATATACGGTTATTAATAACATGGATCAAAGACCTAAGTGTATGGACTAAAACTACAAAACTCCTAAAATTGGGAAAAGCTTTATGACATTAGATTTGGCAATTTCTTGGATATACTCTAAGTACAGCAATAAAAGAAAAAAATAGACTGGACATTGTCATAATTAAAAAACAAATTTTGTGCATCAAATTTCAGCAGAGTTAAAAAGGCAACTGTGGAATGGGAGAAAATCTTTACAGATCATTTTTCTGTTAGATGATTACTATTCTTAATTTAACTGCTGTTCTTTCTTCTAACATATATGCAATATGATTTACCTTTGTGTCTTTTTGCCACCAAACCGAACCTCTTCTCTTAAAAGAGAGAAATGTGCCTCGTGACTTGTTAATCCAAGCATAATCTGTTGAAAAAAGATTAAAAAATGTCTCTATTCTCTAATTTTTTATAGTATCAGGTTCATAGAAACAACTAAATAAAAAACATTTCTATATAGAAAAACACATGCTTATTTAATAAAAACAATTTATTAGCACATTAAATATACAAATATCAAAACCTGATCCACTTATTGGTTATGAATGGGGTGAAGTGTGTTTTTCTAAGAAAAAATGTTTACCTTAGACTCACATGACCTTTATAACAATCACTGTTTATTTCAATCCTGATTCAAACAAAACAAGATGAAACATTTATGAAGCAATCAGAGAAATGAGAATACTAAATGGTTATTTGTATATTATACAGTGATAATTTTTATTTTATGTAGGATAATGGCATTATGGTTATCTTTTAAAACAACGCTTCTCCTTTAAAGACACATTTAAATATTTATAGATTAACTGATACAATGTCTGGGATATAATTCAAGAGTCAGAGGAGTAGGAGAATGGAGACAGATGGTTAGGAATAAGAAAATGAAAATTATTGAATAATTAAGGTGGATTATTTAAAGTTGAAAATTATTTCAGGTGGATAAAGGACATAGGAAGGTTTATTATATTGTCTTCTCTACTTTACGTTTGAAAATTTCCATAATAAAAAGTTAAAACAAAAAAAAGCATAGTAAAGTTATTTGGGTCATGGAGTTATCAGATCAGGTATTATTAAAAGTGATATATCAAGCATGAGGGTAAAAAACGCCCTCTACACCCTGATCTCAGCAGAGTATTCATAGCACTAGGATCAGTCAAGTATGAAGACTACAGAGACCTGTTGATCATAAACTGTATCAAAAGAGTTCATTTTCCAATTGTTTAAGAACCTCGCTAATGGCAGAAGTAGCAACCCTTATTATGTCTCCAATATTTGTTTCCACAGCCAGAAAGCTTCTTATATAAGTCTCTTAGATATTTAACTATAATGGCATAAGGTTATAATAATAATAAACATTATACCTACCAAGTCAGCATCTAAACCATAAAGACAATGTCTGGTGTTTGGATCATGATCTGGCTTTGCTTTCTCCGATCTGATAAATTCCATGATTTTATGCTCTCCTTCTCCGGGAGTCTAAATATATGTTTTAAAAAAATGTGGTAATAATGCTATGCTTTAGAATATTAAATTTTAAAAAATCTCTTTGAATAAAAAAAGATAATAACCTCATGGCCTGAGAAGTAGATGGTAACTCCTTGCCACGACTTATCTGTAGAAATTTTCATATTTACAAAATACTTCAGATGTTCATGTAACCGGGCCATGAATTCAGTCCCTATAAATAAAAAGTTTCAAAAGTTTGTAATCTGAGAGAGACATAAAAAGCACTCTTTTTATGTTCCCAGGGACAACACGAAATTGGATCTGTGCGTCCAGGAAATAGTTAGGTGTAAGATCTCTAAAGAAGTCAAACCCCTCATGCTTATCTTGAAAAGCAAATAATTTTGTACCTTTCTCTAGCAAGTATTACAACTGTTTCTCATTTCACTGCTCACCCTAAAATCAAGCTAATGTTCCATAGGTAAGTCAAGAAATGTTACTACTGCCTCAAACTATGCTTCACATATTTTCACACCAGAGCAGTTTCAACTCTCGAATGAAACTCAACCTTTGGGGCACCTGGGTGGCTCAGTTGTTAAGCGTCTGCCTTTGGCTCAGGTCATGATTCTAGGGTCCTGGGATGGAGCCCCACATTGCGCTCCCTGCTCCGTAGGAAGCCTGCTTCTCCCTCTCCAGCTCTCCCTGCTTGTGTTCCCTCTCTCGCTCTCTCTGTGTCAAATAAATAAATAAAATCTTTAAAAAAAAAAAAAAAGAAACTAAATCTTCTATTTCCTCTGTTGGATTCTGAACCTTTTTTTTAAGGCATGCAGCTTTAATTAGATTGCTAATAACAACAACTATTATTATTACTATTTATCTGGAAAATTATTATTATTATCCTAGAAACTGAGTCTACAGTGATTATGTTTCAGGAAAAGTCCAGATGGTCAAGAGTCAATGGCAATGCAGTCTTAAACCACAATTAGGATAAAATTGATTATTAAATCAAGCAATGTATGATAAAGGCACTTAAATGAAACACAAATTACCACAGTAAAGAATTCATGAATAAATAAGATTTAAAATTTTTTTTTCAAAGTAAAGGATTGTAATTGTTAGACAAAGCTCTAATAAGTACAGAGTATGTTGTTGCATACAAAGTTAAATTAAACTTATAATACTGATAAAGTCATTAAAGTCATAGAATTTTTAACTGCCTTTAAGAAGTACAATAGTAAGTGTTCTAAACTAGGAGAATGGGTTTCTTATCCTGATTACAACAGCTAGCTGTATGAACGTGGGTGAGCCACAACCTCACTGGGTCAGTTTTCATACAAATAAATGGTGGGAGTAGGATGGATCTTGTAAGATCCTTCCAGGTTTGAAGTTCTGTGCATCTGGGAGAGTTCTGTACACAACTGCTCTTATCGACATCTGTAAATCCCTGGAGTGGGTTTTCCTAGGAGCACTTATAATCAAGGTGACCAAAACATCTCCTGAGGGAACACAACTGGGAAAACAGCATTTGGAATTTTAAGGACAAAATAAGTAAAGGCTAGAAAAAAAAAATGCATTTGAAAAAAAAAATTTACATTTACATTTAAATCTCTCATAATTTGGGGTGCCTGGGTGGCTCAGTAGGTTAGCTGTCTGCCTTATGCTCAGGTCATGATCCCTGAGGTCCTGGGATTGAGACCCATGTCGGGCTCCATCCTGAGCAGGGAGCCTGCTTCTCCCTCTCCTTCTGCGCCACCCCCCCACCCCCTGCTCATGCTCCCTCTCTCTCAAATAAATAAAATTATTAAGAAAAAAATCAATCTCTCAGAATTTTTCTTTCAGTGAATTTACCTGGTGTAATACAGTTGGAATCAAATCTGGCCTCTGTAGGAAGAGTTTCTCCTTTTTCTAATGCCTTTTTTATTTTGTCTTCTGCCTCCTTTGCTGACCTTAAATGTTAAGTAAAAAAATATCTTAAGGTTTCTGGGAAAAAGTACAGATCTTTACATAAAGTAAACTGTTACTTAGATGCTTCTGTAACTAAAATACTAATTAATCAATTTTACGTTCAAAACATAATACAAGTTTTGAAATGATTATAATTGATAAAGATGAGCCTCAGAATTGTTCATTTTTACTTATTTAAAAAATTGAGTTTTTCAGAGAAAGGACTATAGAAGTAGACATTATAACAGTATAAAACCGACACAGAATGTTACAAATAGTTATAAAGCAATTCTTTTCTTATCATAAGTATATAGCAAATCGATTCTACAAACAAGCTCAAAAGTTGAACATTAAACATTCATTAAATATACTATATTCTATATTTAATAGTAACATCAAACAAGTACATTATTAAAATGATCTAAAATGATCTAAGAATATTATATAAAAATAACTGTACAATTTTAACAGATACCTTTGGGTTTCCTTATAAAAAATTTAAAATATAAGCCTAATAACATTAATGACATCATTTGCCAAAATCATCTCGTTGGAGGCAATAGGATTTACTAGAAAGAACATGAGTTTTAGAGTCAGACGGACCTAGGTCTGAATATAGGCATCCCAATTCCTGTTCTGCTTCTCCTGGAATCCATTTCTGGCACGCTGTATGCCACTGGCATGTAAGTTAGGAAGTTCTGCTTTATGTGCATTTTCTACAGCCTTGCTACTAGCTCTATCTACTGTGCCCTGTGGAATTTTATTTCTATGATAAACTTTTTCATATGTAACCTTTTACCAAACTCTTTTTCGTACATAACCTCTTACCAACCTCCTCAATATAACAAAATCTGAAGATATCAACTTATTTGTAATTTCTCCAATAGAAGCCATTCTTTCTTCTCTTCTCTCCTTCCTTCCTTTGATTGAACAAATTCAATGTTACCATGTGACAAGTTTTGGGACTATAATAGCAATGATTCCCATTTTCACAGACCTTACACTCTAGTGGGGAGACAGAGAACTTAACAGCCAATGTTTAATGTAGCTGCAACACAGAGAATGTTTGGGGCAGGGACAAGGAAAGACTATTAATCTAGGTGGAAGATTATGGTAGCCTAGGCTGACCAGTAGCAGTAAAGATGGAAAGTAAATATGTATGACAAATTTAAGAGACTGGATAAAGATTGGGTGTGGAGAATGAGGAAGAAATAGTCCAAATTACTCTTGGACTCTTGGGTTGAGCAGTTATTTGCTATTGTTATCATTCACCGAAATAGGAAACAGAAGGCAGGCAGCTTTGAAGTGGACTTCAGTTCTGAACATGTTAAACCTGGAAATGTATCTGTGGTATCCAAAAGGAGATATTTAGGAGACATTTGGCTATATAGGGGTTCTGGAGAGAGATATCCACCAGGAAGATAAATTTGTGAGTCATCAGTATAGACACGGTAATTAAAAGCACTGAATAAGATCACTCAGGACCAATAATAGAACCTTAAGAAAAATCAATATATAAGAAAAAGGCAAAGGAAGAGAAGATAACAAGGAGATCAAGAAGGTACAGTCAGAGAGTGTGGTTACATAAAGATCAAGGAAAGGAAGTTCAAGAAAGAAAAAATCATCACATTGTTAAATACTAGAGGTAAATGAAGTTAACATATAGAGAGAATTATTCTTTAGATTTAGTCATAAGGAGTCTATTTGTAATCTTGTAAGGAGGTTTTAGTGGTAGGGATGAAAGCCAGATGGCAGCAGATTTAAAGTAAGAGATACAGGAGGTTATAATTAAAGATTATGAATGGAGAAAATAGTATCTGTGGAGAATGAGAAAAAGCTGAGTAGGGGATTTCAGGGAAACATGGAGCACTCAATATCCATTTCATTCTCTTAGGTTGTCTTCTGATACTGGAGAGGTTAGAAACCTAAAAAATTAAAATCTCGGGCTTCCTTGCAGCTAGGTGAGTGGATATAACTTAGATTCTGTCAGTTAGATGCCTCCACAAAAGGTTTGGAAAGTGGAAGTGTGGTGAAATCTGTATGACTGTTAAGGCAGAGGGTTTGTGGGGTGTGTGTGTGTTTCATCAATAGTAGAAGAGCTCTCAATATTCAGTAGTTTTGTAGGTGCTAAGAAGCAAAGTGTAGGGCAGATCTACCAGGTACACTGGGGCTCTGGAGCTAACAGATACAGTGGTGGCTTCTTGATTGCTGAATTATAACTAAAGCGATGTATTTTTGGAACCAATAGTTCAGGTAGTATCTTCTTAATTCCTGGATCATAACTAAAGGAATAAATTCCTGGAACAACCTGTTCTGGTGTGGGCCTCTGAAATCCTCACCTTCTTGAATGTTGTATTAATCGTGCCACTGGTGGGTCAGTTCTGTGGTGCTGTTCTGAAGTCATTCTTGAAGGCTCACCTAAATTCCCATCCTTCTGGCTCTTACAATGATTCTTTTTTAAAAGATTTTATTTATTTATTTGACAGACACAGCGAGAGAGGAAACACAAGCAGGGGGAGTGGGAGAGGGAGAGGGAGAAGCTGGCTTCCCGTGGAGCAGGGAGCCCGATGTGGGGCTCGATCCCAGGATCCTGGAATTGTGACCTGAGCTGAAGGCAGACACTTAATGACTGAACTACCCAGGCGCCCCTCTTACAATGATTTTTATAAGCACCTAATTCTTTGTAATATATCCCCTTCTGCTTAAAATAGGCAGGCTTCTATTTCTGCAACTGAACAGTGACTGATATAGTGGGCTTATATAATCCTTTCTTAACACTAGATTTTCTAGCCCAGCAGTCCCCCCAAAGTAGTTTAACATATATCAGGGGAATCTGGTAAAAAACAGTTTCCAGGGCCCAATTTCTGAGATTCAAATTAATTAAGTTTGGGTGGTACTTGAGGATCTAAATTTTAGAAGAGATGGTCCTTGTCTTTAAAGATGTCACAGTTGTTGGAATATCTTATCTTTTCTCTTTTGGTATTTAAATCACTACTTTTTACCATCCTTTTCACATTCTCATTGCTAGCCTTCTCTAAGGTACCCTCCCACCTTCCTTGATGATTTCCACTGTTTGATTCACAGGTGCCCTTTCCACTCCTTTACCTGCCGTTGTGATGAAAGGATTCATTATACTAACAACACATCAAACACACTGGACTCAGAGTCTTCCCATCAATTCTAACAACCCTCTTAACTTTACTTATCCTACTCATAAATAAGGTCACAGCATGACCTCATTTTTTTAAAAACTATTTCACATGCTCAGGATTTTGACTTTAAAACTCTACGTGCCTCTTCTCATCCTGTTACTTTTCCTATCGAACTCACACACTGTGGATGATAGTATCTCAAGTGTCCTAACTCAGCTGTCTTCTCATACTCCATCAATCACCTTCTAGTCTCACTTGCTTTTCTGTCCAATTTGGACCCATAATCAGTCAGAGTGAGCATCTATCTAGCCCAGGGTCTGGGCATTCAACAAATGTTTGTTGAATTAAACTATCAGTTTCCATTAGAACAATCTCTCATTGCACCCCGTAATTCTCTAGGTCAGGACAGACTATGAGAGGAGCTTTCTCTACTACAGCTGACCCTTGAACAACACAAGTTTGAACTGAATGGGTCCACTTGTACATGGATTTTTTTTAATAAATACAGTATAGTACTGTAAATCTATTTTCTAATAACATTTTTTCTCTAAGCTTACCATAATATGGTATATAATACATACAACATAAAAAGTACGTGTTTATTGTTTATGTTATTGCTAAGGCTTCCAGTCAACAGTAGACTATTAAGATTTTGGGGAGTTGAGTTATATGTGAATTTTTGACTGTGTGGGGACTGGCACCACTTACCACTGCATTGTTCAAGGGTCAACTGTACCGCTCTTTCTAAATTACCAAGGAGAAGTTTGAAAAATTTATGACAGAGAACAACAGTAACTACACAGCTCAACATATGCTTTGAGAAGGACACCTCACTTGAATTATTAATTTGTTTACTTGATTGATAAAATGTGACATAATCAGTTATTTCCGTTTCTGGGGGAATTTAAGCAGAAAAACATGAACAGAAGATTCAGTGTACTAAGTCAGTTATCTTTAAAATAATACATTTTATTAGTCTAAGTAGTATTTTAAAATAAACCACAAATGTTTTACCTAAAACGCCTCCCCCGCTGCTGGTTCATTTTTGCTCGAGGAGCCACACCATCAACAGCCATAAAGAACACTTTCCTAGGTTTAATAATGCGAAACAACACCTCCAAGTAGTGAAAAATATCAGTAAAGATTTTATCATCTGAAATTCTGAAGTGAACATCATCATCATTAGGATGGGAACATTGATGTATGATTCCATTCATATCCAGGTACAAGTTATCAAATTCAGGAATCTAAGAAATAAAGAAAAAATGATCAAAATTGTTACTATAATCTACCATGGATATTTAAGCAGCTGGGAGAACAGCTGATAAAAAGCAGGATATGGGGACATTCTTATTATATAAAAACTGAGAAAATAATCACAGCTGAATAAAGAAAGTAAAGAAAAAATGAACAGGAGAAATTGTAAGATGGAGACATATATGGCTATATAATGCACCAATGGCTTGATCAAATTTACTGTCAGGAAATTATCTACTTATTAAAATACCAAATGGGAAATGTCAAAATAAATAAATAAATAAAATCTTAAAAAAATAAAAAAGATTTTATTTGACAGAGAGAGACACAGCCAGAGAGGGAACATAAGCAGGGGGAGTGGGAGAGGGAGAACAGGCTTCCCGTGGAGCAGTGAGCCCGATGTGGGACTTGATCCCAGGACCCTGGGATCACGACCTGAGCTGAAGGCAGATGCTTAGCGACTGAGCCACCCAGGCACCCCTTGACATCAACTTTTTTTTTTTAAAGATTTTATTTATTTATTTGACAGAGAGAGACACAGTGAGAGAGGGAACACAAGCAGGGGGAGTGGGGGGAGAAGGAAGCTTCCCGTGGAGCAGGTAGCCTGATGCGGGGCTCGATCCCAGGACCCTGGGATCATGACCTGAGCCGAAGGCAGATGCTTAACGACTGAGCCACCCAGGCACCCCGACATCAACTTCTTAATGCCTCAATTTCCCCTATAAATGGGTAACATAATGCCTATTTAAAAGGCTCTTTGTACATGGTCATTAAAAGATTTTACAAGTGATTTAAAGCCTTCGTGTATATTTGGTTTCACTAAGAGTCACTGATTTGTTCATCTTAATTTAGAAAGCTTAGATTATGCCAAGAAATTTAGGAAATTTTGAAAACAGATTTCTTGTTTTTGACATGTGGATTAAAAATTTCTTAAACTTTGGCTAACAGGTGTCTACTTTTATAAAAAGACTTTCATGGCTCTGGCTCTCATTGATCTTTCCTTTATTTAAATGTTTGTGAGCAAGTAGGGGGAACACTACTGAAACAAATATACACTAACAAGGAAATGAAGTGGGTACAACTTAATAGTTATAATATCTAATTGTGATTAAAGAATTTGAGTAGTGTGTCTTACATACTAAAGTATTTTGAATTTTCAGACAAAAACATAATGAACTTTTCTTGTATGAACCTTACGAGAGCCATCTCTGAAACACTTCAAGTTTTACCATATGTACAGAAACTATACATTTTTCTCTTGAGAAAATAGCATGCCTCTGAGTTTGGGGAGTGAAAAAGTTTTGGCCTTTGAATCAATGAACAGCATAAAAACATACTGACAAAACCCCATTTATACAGGATTGTACCAGGCACCACATTAAAAAAATGTAAATGTCTTTACTGAGTAATAGGCTCAAATGACGTAATTGTGATCATGAGGTTTTAAAAGTATATTCAAGATTTACTATTTGCTTCAAAAAATCTGAAAACCTCAATCAAAATCTCCAGGTGAGAACTTTACAAAATGATTCCAAAGTTTCTCTAGGAGAATAAACATGCAAGAAAGAATATTAAAAAAGTAAATGAAGGAAATCTGCTTTATATGATATTAAAAATTATAAAGGTCTGATTGAACAGAATAGTTTAGAAATAGTTCAAGTGTCGGGCGCCTGTGTGGTGCCGTCGGTTAAGTGTCTGCCTTGGGTTCAAGTCATGATCCCAGGGTCCTGGGATCGAGCCCCGCATCGTTGGGCTCTCTGCGCAGCGGGAAGCCTATTTCTCCTTCTCCCTCTGCCCCTGTCTGTGCGCACCCTCTCCCCCCGACTCTCTCTCTGTCAAATAAATTATTAAAATCTTAAAAAAGCAGTTTAAGTGTATACAGAAATTTAGTATATAAGAGGCATTTCAAACCAGTGAAAGGGATGGGGCACCTAGCTATCTAGAAATAAAACACAACTGTATCTCATCTTATAAAACAATAAATTCCAAAAAGAGTAAACATTTTTAATGTGAGAAATATAAGTAAAAAAATTATATACAAATATTTTGGTAATTTTAGGGTGGGGAAAGCCAAAAATCATAAACCAAACAAACGATGGAGTTGGCAATCTATATTTTTTACATCTATAGGGTTAAAAGAAAAGGTCAAAAACAAGTTTAAACCGAAAATGACAAAATGCAGGGAAATGCTTGCAAATTAGGACAAAATCAACATTCCCAATAAACAAAAAAATCCTCTAATAAAAGAGCAAATTTTAAAAGCATGAAAAATGCAAAGCAAGTCAAGAGACACAAAATCTGATAAATATATGAAAAGATGTTCAACATCCCCAAATTTCAAATTAAAATGTATCATTTTTTCCCATCATGTTAGCAAAGATTAGAAAAAATGATATTACCCAGTTATTGGCAAGGTTTTGGGGAAACAGATATTTCATATGTTATTAAAAGTAATAGCTGGCATTTATTAAGCACTCATTAAGTGCCAAACATTGGGCCAAACATATTCATTGTCTCACTAAATTATGGTAACTTTAAAAGAAAAATATTTAGATTCTCCATTTTACAGAAGAGGAAAATCCCAGATATAGAAAAGAGAGAGATGGCATTTATACCCAGTATTCTGGATGGGAATATAAACTGGTGTAATAATATGAAAGTATATATCAAAATCTGAAGCATATATATCTCTGACCCAGGATTTCTTTCTTTCTTTTCTTTTTTTTTAAGATTTTATTTATTTGAGAGAGAGAGAGAGAGAACCAACAGGGGGAAGAGCAGGCAAAGGGAAAGGGAGAGGAAGACTGCCCACTGAGCAGGAAGCCCAACGTGGGGCTCAATCCCAGGACCTGAGATGGTGACCAGAGCCAAAGGCAGACGCTTAACTGACTGAGCCACCCAGGCACCCCCAGGATTTCTACTATGGGAAATTTATTCTGAGAAATAATCAGAAATGTGCACAAAGATGGAAGCACAAGAATATTAATGGGAGTACTATTTAGAAATAAAAAATAAAATCAAAATGCCTAATAACAGAAAACTGATGGTACATCCACACAATGGAATACTACACAGTAATTACAAATTATGATATGCATTCATATTTGACATTAGATAATGTGTGTAATATAGATGGTCAAATGACAAAAGTAGGCTATAAAATAGCAGGCATATTATTATCCCATTTATAGAAAATACTTATCTACATGTGTATCTGTATTTAAAGGTTAAGAGTACACAGAAACAAGATGGTACTGGTAGTTAACCTTTGATGATGGAATTTCAGTTGTTTATTTTCCTTTGGAAGATATAACAGCTTTTACATCTCTTTGTATTATATTAATTTTTACATAATGAGCACATACCTTCATAATCTGAAAAAAAACCTATAATTATCTTTTTAGAAAAGAAATTTAAAAAATTCTCTTAGGTTTCAGATTAGTAAGAAAAATACAGAATGACTGAGTAACCACTGACTAATTCAGTGAAGAAAATGAGAACATGCAATAGAATCTTGCTCCTTCACAAACACATAATAATGGAAAAAAAAAAAGAGAGAGAGAGAGGCAAACTGAGAAACAGACTCTTAACTATAGAGAATTGAAGACTGCTGGAGGGGAGGTGGGTGGAGCATGGGTTAAAGAGGGGAAGGGGATTAGGAGGGTACGTGTTATGATGAACATCAGGTGTTGTATGTAAGTAACAAATCACTGAATTCTACACCTGAAACTATTATTACACTGTTTGTTAACTAACTGAAATTTAAATAAAAATGGGGAAAAAAACCCAAAGACAATACTGAATTATTAATTCTGTAAAACAGATGTTTTGACGTTATTTTACACTTTCACCTCTCCTCAACCCCCGTATCTAATTAGTCACTTAGGTTTTGTTTTGTTTTTTAAAATTTAACTTCCAAAATGTCTCTAGAATCCTACCCTCCTAACCATTCCCATTGTGTTAGGCAATCTCACCATTTTCTCCATCCCCAGATTTCCTGCCTTAGTTCAAGCCCTGAGTTTTCCAACTAGACTACTTGCTTTTTTTCTCTCCCACCACAGTGTAGTTAGCCATTTTTCTAATATATAATCTGATCATGTTGCTTCCATACCTAAACCCATACGATACTATAAACTTTTAATACCATAAAAGATTCTGTATGATTTGGCTGTTATCTCTCCCACCAATTCCATATTCTTTCCTGTTTGCACATATAGTCTACAAGCTAACTACATACAGTACATTATTTAGAGAGCCGTAAATGCACTGGGCTTCTCCAAACCTCTGTGACTTAACAGACGCTGCTACTACTTCCTGAAATACTTTTCTTTCCTTTATGCTCTTTCTTCCACTGATCTTGCAGATTTTGACTCAGCTTTCAAGATCCAGCTCAGGTATCTTTGGAAGTTTTCTTGTACTTACCCAAGGGGAAATGATGTTCCTTTCTCTATGTCATATCTTATTTGTTTTTGTGTTCCCAATGCATACAAGAATGCCAGGCACATATATTACATGCTCTGTACATTTTTGTTGAATGCTTAAGTGTGACATTTGTCCTTTCCTACTAAACTGTGAGTTCCTCAAATCAAGGTCTCTGATTTGAGGAACTCACAGTTTAGCACGAAAGGACACACATTACACTTAAGTATTTGGTCATGTTTAGAACTCTTGGCACAAAGTAGCAAATAAAAATATTTAATAATAGCGAAGCCCTCCCTTTATTAAATGTGATAGCACATGTAAGCTATAACACTTACTTTGAATATGCATTTATACTGCTTTAAATTGTGGTTAAGTATTAACTTTAGTATCTAATTTTCTCAAATTAGTTGAGTTTCTTTTTGCTAGTATACTCTGTATCCTACTTAGTGCTGCCGCAAAATGCATTTTCATTAAGACAATGTATATTTGACAGTTTAAGAGAGCTATTGGCAATTCTTTTGTCCCAGTTCTTTAATCCTATTTATCTTAAACAATTCCAAGATTTTGTGGCTTCAGTTCATTTTTTAATATGCCTATTTTGGGGGGGGAGGGGCGGAGGGAGAGAGAAAATCCTAAACAGGTTTCACGCCCAGCATAAAGCTCAATCTCACAACCTTGAGATCATGACCTGAGTCAAAATCAAGAGTCGGATGCTTAACTGACTGAGCCATCCAGGCACCCCTTTAATATGCATGTTTTAAAACATACTATGTATTCTTTATGTTATATAGTATGATTAATATTCATTCGCTCAATAAATATTTACTGAAGATCTATTATGTACCACAAAAGTAGAGATGAAGTTGTAATGAGGGAACATATATATCTGATGAAAACTTAACCTTTACAAAAAAAGGTCATACAACTAAGATTAAAAACTCTTAGAGCATATGTAGTTCTCTTTGTGATCACAATCTGGTACAGTGCTACTATAATAGCTAAAATATGGGGCACCTGGGTGGCTCAGTCAGTTAAGCATCCAAGTCTTAATTTCAGCTCAGGTCATGATCTCAAGGTTGTGAGATCGAGCCCTGCTCCACCCTGGGCAAGGAACCTGCTTAGGATTCTCTCTCTTCCTCTTCCCCTCCTTGCTGGTGAGCAATAATTACAGGTAAGATCCGTTAAGCACTTGCCAGGTACTAGACAGATTTAAATGCTTTATAGTCGACCCGTGAACAACACAGGTTTGAACTGCATGGGTCCTCTTATGTGTGGATTTTTTTTCAATAAATACAGTACAGTACTATAAACATATTTCCTATTTTCCTATGATTTTCTTAACATGTTCTTTTCTCTAGTTTACTTTATTGTAAGAATACAAGATATATATAAGATATAAAATATGTGTTAATTAACTGTTTATGTTATCAGTGAGGTTTCCAGTCAACACTAGGCTATTAGTAGTTAAGTTTTGGGCGAGTCAAAGTTATACTTAGATTTTTGACTGCGTGGGGGCTTGGGGGGGGGGTCGGTGTTCCTAATCCTCACATTTTCAAGAGTCAACTGTATGTGCATTCACTTATTTAATCATAGCAATCCTAATATTATTATCTCCATTTTGTAGCTGACAAAACTGAATCACAAAAGGACTGAGTTACTCACCCATAGCTACTAAAGTAAGTGTTGGGGCTAAATTTGAACCAAGCAGAATTGCTCTAGAGCAGTATTTCTTAATCTTTCTTTCACTCTCGTCCCTCTTCCAGGTAGCTCTTTAGACTTGTTTTTTCCCTAATCATCACCCTCCAATGTAATTTTAATACCATAGTTATACTGTATATCTGTTTACGTACTGTGGCACTTTAAAATGTAAACCTCCACCCTCTCAACAATTTTGGCCCCCTTGGGAGCGATATTGTTCCCGTTCATAATTCATACTCTTGTGCCTGCATTTTTTTAAATCGTGGTAAAATATACATAAAAAATTTGCCATCTTAACCACTTTTAAGTGTACAGTTCAGTAGTGTTAAGTGCATTCACATTGTTATTCCTTTAAGATTTTTTATATTTATTTGACAGAGAGAGAGCACAAGCACGGGGCGCAGCAGGCAGGCAGAGGGAGAGGGAGAAGCAGGCTCCCCATGGAGCAAGGAGCCCAATGCGGGGCCCGATCCCAGGACCCCGGGATCATGACCTGAGCCGAAGGCAGCTGTTTAAACAACTGAGCCACCCAGGCGCCCCTGGTGCCTGCACTTTTCAAGCCAATCTTCTATGCATTTTATACAAATTGCACAGAAAGAAACACAAGCTAACATTTCCATTTTAAAGTGTGTGCTCTTGTATAGGGAGCACATTTGTTTTATCCTTTACTATATCTGCCTCAGAATGATGCCTTAGCAAATCAGTTATGAGAGTTCATAGGAGGCCAACTACTCCTGCCCTTTAAAACCCCTTAGTTACAAATACTGCTATATAATTGGCCTACATAGTCTTTTAGCAAATATTCTTTAGTTCTCCTGTTCTCAGGTCCATCAGATATTGCCCCATTGCTTCCTTTTTCCTCTTGCAGGGATGCCAACACCAACTGGGTCTAGAGGCTATTGGTAGTTTGTCCCTACCTACTTGTTTTTGGGGGTTCGTAGGGATACAATATTACATGGTTTTGTCATAAATGTTCTACGGATTTCAAACTTTGCTATCTAGTTGTTTTTTTTTTTTAAGATTTTATTTATTTGAGAGAGAGAATGAGAGATAGCATGAGAGGGAAGAGGGTCAGAGGGAGAAGCAGACTCCCCGCTGAGCAGGGAGCCCGATGCGGGACCCGATCCTGGGACTCCAGGATCATGACCTGAGCCAAAGGCAGTCGCTTAACCAACTGAGCCACCCAGGCGCCCTAGTTGTTTTTTTTTTTTTTTTTAAGAGTTTATTTATTTATTTGTCAGAGAAAGAGCACAAGCAGGGGGAGTGGCAGGCAGAGGGAGAAGCAGGCTCCTCACTGAGCAAGGAGCCCAATGTGGGACTTGATCCCAGGACGCTGGGATCATGACTTGAGCCAAAGGCAGACACTTAACCGACTGAGCCACCCAGGCGTGCCTAGTTGTTTTTATGTGAGGATTCAAAGAGACCAAAAATGATGCTGTTGTCTTTACCACCACCATCTTCCCACAACTTACTCCTCCTCCCAATCTCTTCCTCCTCGTACTAGCTTTTGAATCCTTGTGACTTACTTAGGCTTATCATCTTTTAAATACTGCTTAAGAGTAGCTGGTACCCCTTTATAACATTTGCTCTCTTTGTTGTTATGGTCGTTGTTAACTACAAGAATCAAACGTTTTTGAAAGACACCATTTTGATAAGTCAAGTTTTAAACCTATCCTTTTAAACCTATCCTAAGACTGCCTTAAAGAGATTGTTTTTGCTCTTCAGCAAAAAAAATTCTCAGGATGGTGAGAAGCCAAGACAGTTTCACCAAACCAAATTCTGCACCAAAGAGTACAGAATAAAAATATTAATAAACAAATTATATGTTATCAAGTCAATTCGAAGAACAATCACATTATAGTGACGGATACATGGCAGGCACTCAGACTTTTGTTGAATGAATGACCCAGGAAAAGCCAAAGTCGGTTGTCTCCATTTCTGAAATGTACTAGTAATCTTTTTTTACCTTATTCTCTGGAAAGAACTATTTCCTAAATCTGACTCAACCCATGTTTCAAATAAATGAAAAATAAACTATTGTTTTGGAATTTTTTGTAAGCTCTTCTTCATTTACCAAATCTGACTGGGATCCAACAACAAAGTATCCCTTCTGGAAGTTTAACCCTATCTTCATGCTATACTACTTTTTAAAAGATTAAACCATAATTTAATAAACAGCATGATGGTGCTGGTTGGATTATTTCCCCTAATAATAAAATGTTACCCATCAAAACTGACTCATTAGCTATACAAATATCAAAACTGATTTTCCTGTAAAATATAAAATGGACAAGAGATCTACCAAAATCATTAAATGTGACAAAACACTAATGTATCACCCAAAGTCTAGTTTACCTGATAACTGCTTACTATTTCTTTCCACAATTCCAATATATAAACATTTTTGGACTCCGCACAAAAACCTTGCACTGGGATATTATTACATACCGGATTACAAACCAGATACTATGATTACTAGTATTAGTGTTCTAGCAATCCATTTCTTTCTCTTCCTCTCTGTCACACACGCACACTCGCACACTTAAGTCTCCAAATAACTGCCCCTGCCCGTCCAAGTGTATTTTTGTTTCTTTTACGACCTTTGAGATAATCGAAAAAGAGTAACATAAGGTATCATAAATATGAATCATCAGCTATGTCAAAAAGTCTAGGCGTTGGGGGTGGGGTGGGATGCAGGTCCTGATAAGGGAAAGTAAACAAGGTGACTCAACTGCGGAGGCACTTATTGTTCGTACGTGGGTCTGCTGCTTTCAGAGGGGGATGGGGGGACTCAGAACACCCGCTCCGGCTTTGCTGCCTCTATAAGCTCCCTGGGCAGGAAAGGAAAGAACTCACTAAAACGATCCTCCCCAGGACTTAATTTCAGAATCGCGGAAGGCCCTGCCCCGCGGCAGAGCTGTCAGAACCGCCCCGATTCCCGCGGCTCTGCCCACAGAAACGAAACCTACGTCTTCGCCCCCATTCAGATCATCAGGATATCCTCAAACCTCCTCCCCTCCCTCCACCGTTCATCTTGCAGACAACGAGCAGAAAGAGGAGGCTGGGGAGCCCTGTTCCAGGATGGAGGGAGGGCCGCAGGGCCCCGGGTTCTCGGCCTGCTAAGCAGCTGCCCCCTCGCTCACCCACCTGATGCTCTTTCACCACTTCACTGAGGCAGGGATACCGCTCCGAGATCCATCGGTAAAACTTGGGGACTCCCATTTCGACCGTCAACGCTAATTGCAGTCAGGGCCAAAGCGAAACCAAACGCCCCGCCGGGGCCTAAGCCGCTGCCTCCGGCCGTCGCTCCGCGGATGACAACACACCGCCCGCCCGACCATAGAGAGCACTCGCCGGGCCTAGAGCGGCCGATTAGAGGCCGCATCCCCGGGGCGGGGCTCTAATCCCGGCTCTAACTCGCCGCGGCCTAGCTCCCCGGTGGTAATGTTTAAGGGCGGAGTGGCGTGTTGGTGCGTTACATTTAGTTCTGGAAGTGTTTGTTGACAGAGCTGTGCTTTGTAAGTAGACGTGGGAGTGGTGTGAAAACCTCACGAGCCTGCTGGAAGAGTTTTGGAACACTGGTATTTGTCCTGCTTCTGTGTCCTGGAATTACTAATCTCAGTATTTTTCAACACAGATTTGGAAAGATCTGGTGACTTATTTGGTTTAGTTTGTTTTGTTTGGGGAGGGGGAGGTTTTTTCCTGAGGAATATAACCCTATATCAAACTTCTTTTAAAAACTTTTTTTGCCAGATTATTTGTTGGAAAAAATGTTCTAATTCCCCTCCACCCCCACCCAGCTTCCTCCTTAAACCAACATTAGGCTTCCCGAGGAAATGGTGTACGTTTCACATTCATGTCTCTTGGTTTTCATGTTTTCCCCCATCACACTCTAAACCGTGCGGGAAAGCATAATTCTATCAAGAGATTTTAAGTAAAATTCTGTTATAATTTTTCCATTTATTTGAATGTAATAACCTCATAATTTTGTAAATATTGTGAATTATTTTAAATCATCAGCAAGAAAACTTCCAAAAAATGAACATTAAAATATCTTTAATTTTAAAATTTATGAAATTTTAAGTGTCTTCTAAGACCACTAGATTCTGTATTCTGGCAAACTCAGTATGACAGGATCTTTAAAATTACATTGAGTTTTCATATTCATGCTCCTTGGTTTATGTTTTTTTCCTGTTACATTTTCAACCATACAAAAAAGAGTTTTAAGTGAACTTGATGTGTGCTTTATGTTTATATCTGTTTTATTAGACTAGACAGTTCCTAGAGGGCAGGGCAGGTAGCTCTGTTCAGGAATCTAGCATAATGCTTTGCCTACAGCATTTATTCAGTGTAATTTTTTGTTCAAATGAATCCTTTTGCTAGCTAGTACTTAAAAGAAAATCAATAAAAGTTATAAAATGAAATTAGGCTGGCTTGTTTCTTGCAAATACATCTTTTAGAGCATAAAAACATAAGATGTTCCATTTCTTCAGTTATAATGAACAATATATATTAAGAAAGCAGGTTAGGGGCACCTGGGTGGCTCAGTCAGTGAAGCATCTGCCTTTGGCTCAGGTCACGATCCTAGGATGGAGCCCCAAGTTAAGCTCCCTGCTCTGTGGGGAGTCTGCTTCTCCCTCTTCCTCTGCCCCCCTCCCCACTTGTGCTCTCTCGCAAATAAATAATCTTAAAAAAAAAAGTTTATTTCTTAACAACAACATATATTATTTTAAATATTATTAACATAAGGGAGTTAATACCAGTTGCTCCGAGAACATAAACTTATGCTGTACTTTGGAACTGAATATACAATCACAGTTAATACCAAATGCATTAATTTTAGATTATTAGCATATTCTTTGAAGTAATTTCATTTCACATATATGGGGTCCAACCAAGGTACATTTGGCACAGTAAGTTTTCATCAGTAGCTTCTTGTATAAGGTAATGCACATGTCCTTCAATAGATAGTGGCAGCCCTGTCACTCTATTTCGGGTCTTTATTACACCTTGCAGTCGCTGCTCGATGTCAAGAACATGGGTCTTGGCCTAATAAGAAGAAATTGAAAATCGTAAGTGCTAAGAACCTAATAATACCTGGATGTTGATAATTTGAAATTACTACTTTTCTGGTGTTTGACAAATGTTTATGTCATTTTATGAATCATTACCCCCTTTTTAGGAGCAAAAGCAGGCAAAAGAGAAGAAATGAAACGAAATAACTTGAGATACTGATTTTGAGGCTTGGCAATGTTGATTTAGCATCAACTGCATGGACATTTTTCTGGAATATGTGAAATACTAGGGACTCTCTTCCACATTACAATTCTAGAAAAATAATAATTTAAAAAATTTACCCCAAAATGTTAGGACTTAAACATTTGAATGTTCTAATAATAGCAACAGTACTCTAAATGCCTAATATTTAGATTATGTTACTATGTGCAAATGGAGCTCTAAGCTACTTGGAATGAAAGGTACACATTTCTCTCAATAAGAAAGCTTATAAAAATGCAAAAGTGAGAATGTTGTATAAGAGTAACAATCCTCAATCTATTCTCACTTAATAAAAATGATTATCTGCAAACTTTGAAACTTCAACTAATGTTAGTAAGGAGTGAATTGCTATATATTAAAGTTGAGACCTGCAGGCAATCTATGTTCCAAGTTTTTCCCACTATATCTCATAACTGCAAACTGTCTATAATTAAGTGTGTCTTGAACTTTATTACACAAATGATAATGTTAACATTAGTAAAGACAATAAAGAAAACTTATTGGCACTTTCATACTAAAGAACTACATTTCAGGGGCACCTGGGTGGCTCCATTGGTTAAGCATCCGACTATTGACATTGGCTCAGGTCATGATCTCAGGGTTGTGAGATTTGAGCCGCACATCAGGCTCAGTGGGCGTGGAGCTTGCTCAAGATTCTCTGTCTCCCTCTCCCTCTGCCCCTTCCCCTCCCTCCCTCTCTAAAAAAATTAAAAAAGTAACTAGATTTAGGAGTTCAATGGCCAGTCACCGACAGTATTTAGAATCAATTCTCATTGACAGAGACATATTATGTCAGCTCATATCACGCTACACTTTCTACTAACCTTTTCATTGACAACCTCCCCAGTTTCATTCAGTGGTGCTTTGGAATGCCCTTTCACTGGTTTACTCCATTCCACAAGAGGATCATGTAGAAAAGTTTTTAAGACACTACAATGCAAACAAATATGATGAGACAATGTTATCTCTGTAAAAAGAAGTGCCACTATAGTCAACATTTAGGTGAAAAATAAGTGAAGGATGAGAAGCTAATGGTAATATTCTTTTAACACACATTAGTACTGCATCAGTAAGACATGTGAACTTACTGTTTTAGACTGAGGGGTTGAAAGAAAAGAGGGAAGACAGAGGGGGATCTGAGGTGTCCTTGGAGAGTAGAGTAAGATGAGTTCTGTGTGCCATTTCTAAATGCATACTGTGCACTTCAAATACAACTACCTATGGAAAAACCTACTCAGGCACCTCAAATTCAGTATTTCCAAAACAAAACTCATTACCCCTTTCCCAAACTATTTTGCCTGTGTTCCCCAAATCAGTAAAGAACATTATTCACTCATTTGTCCTAAACAAAAGTCTAGGAATCATCCTTGCCTCTCCTTCCTCTTAACACTCAATTCTACCTCCTAAATCCCTTTAGAGTCTACTTGCCTTCATCTCTACTGTCACTACCTCATCCAATGCACCATCATTTCTTCCTGAGTTACTCAAACAGTCCTCTAACTAGTTTTCTGGCCTCTACCCCAGACTGCAACTGTAATTTTTCTACAGTGCAAAATCTGATGAATTTCATTTCTTCTTTTTAAATTTGCTTCTTACCCCAACCCCCAATGACTTCTGATTGTTTTCACAGCAAGATTTAAACGGGTAAACCAGCCCCATGTGGACTTTTCATAATCTAGCCCTGCTCATCTGTGCCATCATCACAGCACCATCTACTTGAAGTGTACCCTCTAGAAAACAGAATTACATTTTTTAGGCAGTCCAGGCCTTCACTTGCCTTGATATTTCTATCATCAGAACATTCTCTTCCCCTTTGTGTGGTCAATTCCATTTATCAT
Organism: Zalophus californianus; assembly: GCF_009762305.2. NCBI lineage: Eukaryota > Metazoa > Chordata > Mammalia > Carnivora > Otariidae > Zalophus > Zalophus californianus. The sequence continues at coordinate 98,047,901 of NC_045595.1, forward strand.
TAAGGTTTCAGCTACTTCCTTCAGAAATTATTTCCTGACTTCCCCAGATTGGATAGGGGCTCTTAGTGTTTCACAAGAGGCTGTACTTCCTCTTGCAGAGAATTTGCCTTTTCCTATGTCTAATTAACCAGTACGTTCTACCAAAATGTCTGGTAGAGAGCTTTAAAGAAAGAAGGTGGATAAATGAGCTTTAAAAGTCCTTTTAAAAAACTACATCCTGTAGCTAACATCATATTTAATGGTGAAAGACTGACTTCTATACCCCTAAAATCAGGAATGAGACAAAGATGTAGATTTCTCACCTTGTCTATCTGACATTTATTTAGCTAGGGGCAATTGGCAAGAAAAAAAAAAAGCATGAGATCGGAAAGGAAAAAACAAAACTAGCTGCAGATGTTGGAGAGAGAAAAATCTTAAGGTATCTACAAAAATAAGTATTAGAACTAATGAGTTCAGCAGTGTTTGCAAAATATGAGATAAATATACAAATATCAGTTGTATTTCTAAACTAACAATGAATAGTGCAAAAATGAAATAAAAAATTCCATTTGGAATAGCATTTTAAAAAGCACATTTTTGAAAAATACAAAACCTGGGAACGGCTGGGTGGCTCAGTCAGTTAAGTGCCTGCCTTCGGCTCAGGTCATGATCCCAGGGTCTTGGGATCAAGTCCCACACTGGGATCCTTGCTCAGTGAGGAGCCTGCTTCTCCCTTTGCCTGCCACTCCCCCTGCCTGTGCTCTCAGTCTCTCTTGACAAATAAAATCTTAAAAAAAACAAGTGTGATTTAAAAAATAAATAAATAAACCCACAAGACTTGAAAACTAAAAATCATAAAACATTATTGAAAGAAATTAAAAAATTAAATAAATGAGAAGACATCCCATGTTCATAGTTCATAAGACTTAATATTTTTAAAATGACAATATTCCCCAAACTGATTGAAAACTCAATGCCATTCCTATCAAAATCCAGGCTCGACTTTTTGCATAAGTTAATAAGATGATCTTAAAATTCCTACGGAGATGCAAAGAACCCATAATAGCCAAACAATCTTGAAAGAGAAAAAAAAAGCTGGAGCACACACACTTCCTAATTTCAAAATTTACTACAAAGCTACAGTAATCAAGACAATTTGTAGTAGGAATATGGTTAGATATAAAGATCAATGGAATAAAATTGAGAGTCCAGAAATAAACTCTTGAATATATGCCAAGACAATTAAGTGGAGAATAATATTTTCAAAAAATAGTGCTAGGAAAACTGGATATGCACATTCAAAGGAATAAATATGGACCCTCTACCTCACACTAGAAACACAAAATAACTGAAAATGATCAAAGACCTAGTAAATATGAGGTAAAACTATAAAATGCTTAGAAGAAAACAGAGGTGTAACTGTTCATGATTTGGATTATGCAATAGTTTCTTAAATGACACCAAAAGCACAAATAACAACAAAAATAGATAAACTGAACTTCATCAAAAGTAAAAACTTATATGCTAAAAAGGACATCATCAAGAAAGTAAAGACAACCCACATATAGAGAAAAATATTTGCAGATTATGTATGTCTTAAGGATCTAATATCCAAAATATGTAAAGAATTCTTACAACTGAACAATAAAAAAAATCCAATTTAAAAATGGGAAAAGTATTTGAATAGATATTTATCCAAAGAAGATACACAACTGACCAATAAGCACATGAAAAGATGTTCAACATCACTGGTCATTGAGGAAATGCAAGTCAAAACCATAAGGAGATACCACCCACTAGGATGGGTAAAGTAAAAAAGATAAATAACAAGTGTTGGTAAGAATGTGGAGAAATTGGAACCTTCATACATTGCCAGTGGAAGTGTAAAGTGTCACAACTGCTTTGGAAAACAGTTTGAAAGTTCCTCAAAATGTTAAGCTTAGAGTTCACATGTGACCCAGCTACTCTACACCCAGGTATACCCAAGAAAACTGAAAACATATACCCACATTTGTGTACATAAATGTTCACAGCCAGACTTTTCACAGTAGCCAAAAGATGTAAACAATCCAAATGTCCATTAACTGATGAATGGACAAAGAAAATGTAGTATACAGGAGTGCCTGGGTGGCTCAGATGGTTAAGTGTCTGCCTCTGGCTCAAGTCATGATCCCAGGGTCCTGGGATGGAGCCCCATGTTGGGCTCCTGGCTCAGTGGGGAGCCTGCTTATCCCTCTCCCTCTGCCTCCCCTCTGCTCTCTCTCTGTATCTCTGTCTCAAATAAATAAATAAAATCTTAAAAAAAACAAACAAACCCAAAATGTGGTATACAATGGAATATTAGGCAATAAAAAAGAATGAATTACTGATATATGCTATAACATGGATAAACCCTGAAAATATCACATTAAGGGAAAGAAGACAGACATAAAATGCCATATGTTGTACGATTTTATTTATATATGAAATGCCCAGAATAAGCTGATCCATTGAGACAGAAAGTACATTAGTGGTTGCTAGAATATGGCAGGGGAGTAGGGATGGAGAGTGACTGCTAATTTATTTTGGGAGTGATGAAATGTTTTAGAATTATATAGCAGTGATGGCTGCACAATCTTGGGAATACACTAAAAACAACTGAAATGCACACTCTGAAAGAGTGAATTTTACAGTATGTAAATTACATCTTTTAAAAAACTGAGATATAATGGATATATATTAGTTTTAGGAGTACATGATTGGATATTTGTATATATATTGCAGAAGGATCACCACAATCTAGTTAATATCCATCACCATAAAAATTTCAAATTTTTTTCTTGCGATGAGAACTTTTAATATGTATTCTCTTAGCAACTTTCAAATACACAATACAGTATTATTAACTATGTTCACCATAGTTAATATTCCCATGACTTATTTATTTCATAACTGAAAGTTTGTACCTTCATCCATTTTGCCCATCCCTACCCCCAACCTCTGGCCACCACCGTTTTCTGTATCTATTGGCTCAGGTTTTGTTTTTTCTTTTTCTTTTTTATTTTAATTCCAGTTACTTAATACACAGTGTTATATTAGTTTCAGGTGTACAATATAGTGATTCAACAGTTCCATACATCACCCTGTGCACATCATGACAAGTGTACTCCCTAATCCCTATCACCTACTTAACCCATCCCCCCCAACCCTCACCTTTGGTAACCATCAGATTGCTCTCTATAATAAGAGTCTGTTTCTTGTTTTGTCTCTCTCTCTTATTTTTTCCCTTTCCTTGTTTGTTTCTTAAATTCTACATATGAATGAAGTCATATGGTATTTTTCTTTCTCTGACTTATTTCACTTAGCATTATACTCTTCTAGCTCCATCCACGTCATTGCAAATGGCAAAATTTCATTTTTATGGATAAATAATATTCCATTGTGTGTATATTCCACATCGTCTTTATCCATTCATCTGTTGATGGACACCTGGGCTGCTTCCATATCTTGGCTATTGTAAATAATGCTGCTATAAACATCAGGGTACACGTATCCCTTTGGATTAGTGTTCTTTTATTCTTTTGGTAAATACCCAGTAATGCGATTGCCAGAACTGATCATAAGGTAGTTCTATTTTTTTAAGACTCTACATACAAGTGATCTCACACGGTATTTGTCTTTCTCTGTAGGACTTATTTCACTTATGAATAAATGCCCTCAAGGTCTATCTATGTTGTTGCAAATGGCAAAATTTCCTTTTTTATGGCTGAATATTATCACAGTGTGTGTATATTCATCCATCAATGGACACTCAGGTTGCTTCCATGTCTTAGCTATTGTAAATAATGTTGCAATGAACTGTAAGTTATTCCTTAAAATAAAGCTATTATTTAAAAAGATCTACTTCAATGCAAAGTGGCTTCTAGTATAAAAAAACATATTTAGGAACCAATAATTACATTCAAGATTACTGTTAAATTGTTTACAAAACATAGGTAATTACCTCATTAAAGGCTCTCTCTGATCTCGCATCAGCCTCATTGTAACTTCACAAGCCCTTCGAAAAAGACCTTCTGTTCCCATAGGACCCATTCCATTAACCATATTATGAGTCAGTCGAAATGGAACAATTTCTGGAACTTCAAAGGTTTCTCCCTTAAAACAATGCATTTTATTAAAAAGTAACAATGTTAAAATTTTAAATCTTTATGCAAAAAAATTAGATCTTCATGTCTAGACTCTAAAAGTGCAAAGATACCCTCAAAATATTTATATTTTTAACTACATTAAAGGCCTCTATCATGAAGGAGCCATTTAACTCTACCTCTGATCTAGAGGATGGATGCTCACCAGTCATTGAATTACAATAGTGAATATTACTATAGAGAAATTTTTATGCATTCAAAATTTAGTCTCATATTAACTTCCTTACTGCTCTTCTTGAATAATATAAAATAAAAACAAATATTCTTATATTTTTCTTTTTTAAGACTTTCACTTTAAAGCAGGAAAGGAAAGAAACAGTCAAATGTTAGATGCTCATATCCCTCAGACAGAATATGTTAACATATAATGAAGTCCAGTTCATTTATTTTCTGCCATTCTCAACCTGCCTTCCATAAGGCCTTTTTATCCCCAAACTCACTGTTTCCCTAAATTCCTTTCTTGTATGATTTAATATATACTAGTGGTTTATCTGATTTGATCTCATGTATATCTGTGACCTTTCTTGGTTTCCTGTGACAGCAGAAGGTAATCCACAGAGAATGGGGATGAAGAAAATAGGGAGTTAGCCTACTTGTCTGCCTTCTAGGATCATAACATTGGAAAATTAGACGGGGCTTTAGGGAGAGTCCAACCACCTGAATTTATTCCCAGGCCCCACTCTGAACCTACAGAATCTCCTAGGATGTCTGCTAGATATCTGTGTATTTTGTTTAAATTCTTAGATTATTCTGATACGCTGCCAGGTCTGTTTTGTCTAAAACTGAGTCTCAGTAAAATGAACTGATCTGTTCATGTTCCCATAACTAAGAACTTAGTCAGAACTTGAACCTTTGGATTTCAAGTTCAGTGCTGATTTTACTGTATCACTATTGTGAGTTCTCTTCATCCTAAGTTGCTTTGCTGAGGACTGAGGGATTCACCAATCAAAACCAGTCAACAAACTCTCAGTGTGACTCAACTGTGACTATAACTACAACCAATGGGTATGTCTAGGAAAAACAGCTGTTGAGGAAAGGAAACTGGGAGTAAACATACAATTACTAGAGTAAGTCACATCATTTACCTTATTGAAGAGACAGTTGAAATCCACATGTACACATTCACCAGTCAAAGAATCAAAGAGAATGTTTTCACCATGACGGTCTCCAAGCCCCAGAATATAACCAACCATTGACATAACCGCTGTGGAACGACAGTATGCTGATCTGCTACTGTACCTAAAGAAAACACAATGCTCATCAAATATCCTTATGCCACATGAGGCAACATAAATCTAAAATATTTTTTAAAACATTAACCATAACAATGTATTATCTTCTTGGTAACTTACCATGATGTAGGATCAGGGAATGTCCTCAGAAACCACTCGTGAAAAACAGGAGGATGCCTGGGTAGGAGAAATTCTCGGAATACTTTGAGTTTTTCAGACAAAGCTGCGGCTTTTGGTAACATACACTGGCGAAGTTCTTTTCCTGTCATATAAACTCCTGCAAGGTGGAGTGGTTTCCATTAACCACACAAGCCAAATAAGAAAATGGGTAATTTTTTTTAAAAACATCTATTTTTATTCAAATTGTTTTATAAAAGCAAGAACAAATAGAAAAATTGCAATTATGCATAGGTAAACTTATCTTATTATAATAAAATAACACATTGTTTCCCCATACTTATCCAAAGTGAAGCCTCCTGTTGATGAAAATTAATGTCAACTAAAACTAATGTTGTTGGAATCAACTAATTCCAGAAAATATCACTCAGAATAAATCCAATTTAAAGAGTACCCTTGGAATTATAAAAACGCTGCAGCCCTCACTAAAATTATAGTGATTTCTCTGTTCCTCAGCATGTAGTATAGGTCCACACAGAATCATTATTAAAAAACCTACAGTGGTGTTTTGAAGTAATTTACTCTGTGTGAATGCTAGCCTATAAGCTTCATTGTGTACCTGGTTCTTGAGCTAATCTTGTACAATGCAAATCATCTGGAGAAACAGAAGAACTTTTCCTTCTGATACAATGGTGAGTGTGTTTTAGATGGGTGATACTACTCCAGTCTATTAAGTGCCTTTTAGGTCCACCTTGGTCTCGTGCTTTTTTACACCCGAAGCACAGCCAAAAGTTTTATGAACAAGTTTGAGATTTGAGGTTTTTAGGCTCTAATGTTATATAGTTCCCATATGTTCATGATGTTAAAAAAATTTTTTTAAATATTTTTAAAAATCCAAAAGCAGTAACTAAAACACACACAATATTTTATCTTTCCAATAAAATAGTCAATAGCAAGTTCCTTGGAATAAGAGTCCAATCTTTGAGTTTCAGCTCTGCAACTTATCAGCTTTGTGAACTTGGATAAGTTACTTAACCTCTAGCACTGTACATAAAATAGGGATAATCAGACTTATTAATAATAAACAATAAAGTATATAACATACTTAGCAGAATAATATAGTAATTTATCACTATCACTTACTGTTATGGGTTAAACTGTACCCTCAAAAAAATGTGTTTAAGTCCTAACCCCTGGTACCTGTGAATGTGACCTTGAAAGAGAGGGCTGTTGCCCATGTAATCAGGTTAAGAGGAAGTCATTAGGGTGGGCCCTTATTATAATATGACTAATATATAAAATATTATATAGGAAGAGAAAACAGAGACATATAGACTTAGGGAGAACACTGTGTGATGACAGAGAGGAGAAAGAATGATGTGATCCATCTATAAAACTAAGGCATGTCAAAGATTGCTGGAGACAGAAACTGACAGAAAGGCATGGAAGAGATTCTCCTCTAGAGCTATCAAGAGATCTGGCCCTACTGACACCAAGATTTTGGACTCATAGCCTCCCCAATTGTGAGAGAATACATTTCTGTTGTTTGCAGTACTTTGTTACAGCAGCCCTAGGGAAACAAATACACTTATTTTCTACCTTATTCTGATAACTTGGTCTATTTACTTTTAATGTACCACATCATATGCATTTAAAAATTTTTTTATTTTGAAACAGTTTTAGACTTACAAAAAATTGCATAAATGACACAAAGAATTCCCATATACTCTTCACCCAACTATTCTTAATGTTCATGTCTTTTATAATAATAGCACAATTACCTAAATCAGGAAATTGATAGTTACAATATTATTAACTAACCTTCAGACCTTATTCAAATTTCACCAACTGTCCCACTACTGTCTTTTTTTCTGGGCCAGGATCCAATCCAGGATCCCATATTACATTCAGCTGTCATGTCTCCTTAATGTCCTCAAATCTGGGAAATTTCTGTCTTTGTCTTTCATTACCTTGACATTTTTTAAGAGTTCTAACCAGTTATATTTTTGTTTCCCCACTGTAAAGTTACTATATTTTTCCCTTTATAATCAATAAGTATGTTGTGAAGAGATACTTTGAGACCCTACAAATAACCTGCTTCTCATCATACTTTTGCTCATTCATTTCAGGATCCATTGATATTCATTGCCTGCAACAATTATTACTGGGGTACTTGCTAACTGGTGATTTTCTATTTCCATCATTTTCTCTACATTTATTCACTGCAATTCTATTGTAACGAAGAACTGTTCCTACGTCCCTACTTATTTATTATTTATTTATAACAGTGTGGATTCATGTCTATTTATTTTATTCCATGAGTTATAATCTAATACTATATCATTATTTTGTTGCCCAAATTATCCCAGGTCTGGCCAGGTGGAGACTCTAATTCCAATCTAATACTTCCGGCTCTATTTTAGGCTTCCCTTTCCTTTTCTTCCTCACACAGTGAAAAAGGTAGCTCTCATTATCCACATATAGATCTTTATTTGCTAAAGGTAAGTATACACATAAAGTAGTTTCAAAATTGCTAACCAATACCTTTGTGAAAAACAAATTTTCATATACATTCTTATAAGCTACATCAAATTCTTTTGGGATAAAGATATAATTAGGTTAAAGAAGGGATTAGAACATTAGGAAGAAAAACACATAAGTACTTGTGTATATAGAATCTCATTTGACCTAGAAATTCTACTATGGCTTATAAAAAAAAGGTATAATAACATATGTTAATATTAATTATACATATTGGCAGATTTTATAGTCATATTATATATTTATATTTTAAGAATTAATTTTAGTACCCTTTTCCTTATATAGTTTGGTCAGAATAGGTCTCAAGCCAGCAGTGTTGTTAACCCATTCAATAATCCCACATTCATCATTCAGGGGAATAACTGCATATGTTCGGATATGAAGTTCTCTTCTACGAGATTCTGCATCTTTTCTTAAGCACTATTAAAAAAAAACACACATAAACTTAAAAATTCAAAATTTCCAAATATGTCAAATATATCTAAAGATTATTCATTTCATAGCAAAAGAAACTCTGTGAAAGTTTACTATGTGGTATAGATGAATAATTCTTCAGAATGGTAGGAAAGGAAGCTACTGGGATAGTATCTATAGTCTTTTTCCAAATCATTAAAAAAGCCTTGGGCAAGTCCCTCGTTTTAATTATTCACTGTTAATGTAATATTGTGTTCAAAATATTGTACCTGTATATTTAACAATGACAAAATGTTATTTATTTATTTAAATGTTTTATTTATTTATGCATGAGTCAGAGAGAGAGAGAGAGAGAGGCAGAGGCAGAGGGAGAAGCAGGCTCCCCGCCTAGCAGGGAGCCCGATGCGGGGCTTGATCCCAGGACCCTGGGATCATGACCTGAGCCGAAGGCAGACGCCCAACCATCTGAGCCACCCAGGTGCCCGACAAAATGTTCTTTAGTTTTTTATTGCTTTATAGATGTTACTGAAGTATTAAGTCCTTAAGGCACAAAGATTGCTGTTTAATTTTTTTTAAAGATTTTTTATTTATTTATTTGACAGAGAGAGAGAGACAGCGAGAGAGGGAACACAAGCAGGGGGAGTGGGAGAGGGAGAAGCAGGCCTCCCACTGAGCAGGGAGTCCGATGCCAGGCTCGATCCCAGGGTCCTGGGATCGGGACCTGAGCCAAACGCAGACGCTTAACCGACTAAGCCACCCAGGAGCCCCTAATTTTGATCATCTAAACAAAAAAGTATGAGTTTTATAAAATCCTCAAAATGTCATTTTATTCTTGCAATTTAATATTATGGCTTCGTTTGAAAAACTGTCTCCTAGCAGAAGAATGCTTTTTACATCTCATCGGATTAATTCTGAATTATTCTAGGTAAGGATAAACAGTATTTTGTATAATTCTGAAACTATATGAAATAAACTAAGCACACAACTATGACTGCAACCTGTCCAATTCAAAAGCACAATCACTAACCAAAGACATATTTTAAACTTTAGGAATAAACAGGCTACATAAATGTCAGCCAAACAGTACAGCATTAGAACAACATGTAAAGATCAGTTTATGGTCTCCTAGACCAACACAGACTGTAATTTTTCACAATCAGGCTATTGTATTTTACCACAGCAATGTGGGGGAACAGTAATGAAATAATCAGTAACAAAGCTGATTAGGATAAATTTATAAACTGAAGCCAGGCCAGCTGATACTCCTGACCAGAAAAACACTCAAGGGAGCTTCAGATGAACATACTGATGGTTTAACAGTCAGTTAGGTTACCAATTTTCTAAACATTTTAAATAAAAAAAAATCCTTCACTTTATAGAGCCTTTGAAATGGGTTTCTAATGTGATACTAATTTTTAAATTATTTTTTATTATACTAAGTACAAACCATAGTTATTCTTTTTTAAAAATGAACTTATCTGTTGCTCTATCTTTTCTATGTTAAAAGTCCGTAACTTTTCCTGCTAATTAAAGAGGTACCAGTGAAATGTGGGGAGAGGATAGAGGAGGGACAAAAAGTTTATAAAAAGAATAATTAAATTTCATCTTTCTGTTGTATGGTTTAATTTTTACCAATGGAAAAAAGAGATGCTATGCATTTACAAACACCTGGCCACAGAATAATTCAAAATACCTAAGGTCATCCATTTATAATAAACCCTTAATAAGATTTTTCATATCTCAATCTCTGAGACAGAAATCAAGCACTTACCAAATGTACTGAAAAAAATACTAATGATCACCTTTAAGCAGTGTGTTGATAAAAACAGAACCTAGGGGCAGCTGTGTGCTCAGCTGGTTAAGCATCCAACTCTTGCTTTCAGCTCAGGTCATGATCTCAGGGTTGTGAGATCAAGCCCCGCAGCAGTCTGCTTGAGATTCTCTCTCTCCCTCTCCCTCTGCCCACCGCCTGCACACACACTCTCTCTCTAAAATAAATAAATAAATCTTTAAAAACAAACAAAAGCCCCCCCAAAACAGAACCTAACATCTTTTGTGTAGCACTAAAACATAAATACATCTGACAGAGTCTATTACAGATAATTTAAACATTACATAGAAAATATTTTCCCTAACATGTGTTACACATTTTTCTCAATATAATAAAAGGAATCTTATTTTTTAAAGTAAAAAGTTACATGAAACCAGCAATTCCATTTCTGGGTAAATACTCAAAAGACTGAAAGAAGGGATTCAAAGAGCTATTTATCCACCTATGTTCATTAACAATATTATTCACAATAGCAAAAGGTGGAAGCAATCCAAGTGTCCACAGACAGATCAATGAATAAACAAAATGCAGTATACACATACAATGGTATATTATTCAGCCTTATTCAGGAAAAAAATTCTGACACATGATATAACATGGATGAACCCTGAAGACAATGCTAAGTAAGCCAGAAAAAGGGGCAAAAAATATATGACTCCACTTCTACAAGGTATCTAGAGTAGTCAAATTCAGGAGATAGAAAGTAGAATGGTGGTTACCAGAGGCTAGGGAGGAAGGGAATGAGGAGTTATTGTTTATTGATGAGAGAGTTTCAGTTTGGGAAGATGAAAAATGTTCTGGAGAGGGATGGTGGTCATAGTTGGACAAAAATGTGTATGTACTTAATGTCACTGAATTGAACTGCTAAAAGTGGTTGGTTAAAATGGCAAGTTTTATTCCAATAAAAAAAATTAAGTGAAAACAAAAAAGGCAGTACATTTCATTCTTTTTAAGAACGATCTATTTGCATTATGAAAAGCTCGTATCACATGATAGTAATTACGGTAATTCTAAAAAATTAAAGCAAACTATCTCCAAACCTTATTAATCAAGGAATTGAATTCCATTAGTCTACAATCCTTTCTCAGGTCATCTTTTGGCTTACACATCATGATGTAGAACTTTCCATCTGATCCTTTCAAAGAGATCTTCTTTGGTTTCTGAAGAGAAGCAAGAATTTCCACCTAAAAGATAATGAATTATATATAAGTTAAGGTCAAGATTCTTTGTTTAAATTTTTATATATAAATACTGTATTACGTAACAAAAAGAATATAACTTATATTGTGTAGTAAGTTTATTATTTTACTAATTTCTTTTATCATAATCACTGATGATGTATGAAAAGAATATCCATGAATAGAGACCCATTGTCACCCATTAGGAATGGCTATAAAGTAAAAGGATTACTTCAATATAAGTACTTACACATTCAAATTTACGCAGCCTCTTTAGGACAGCCACAATATTTAAAAGATTTTTTTTTTTTTAAGATTTTATTTATTTGAGGGGGTGCCTGGGTGGCTCAGACGTTAAGGGTCTGCCTTCGGCTCAGGTCATGATCCCAGAGTCCTGGGATCGAGCCCCGCATCGGGCTCCCTGCTCGGCAGGAAGCCTGCTTCTCCCTCTCCCGCTCCCCCTGCTTGTGTTCCCTCTCTCGCTGTGTCTCTCTCTGTCAAATAAATAAATAAAATCTTTAATAAAAAAAAAAAGATTTTATTTGAGAGAGGATGAGAGAGAGAGAGCGTGCACACACAAGCAGCAGGGAGGGGCAGAGGGAGAAGCAGACTCTCCACTGAACAGGGAGCCTGATTCAGGTCTGGATCCCAGGACCATATGATCATGACCTGAGGCAAAGGAAGTCACTCAACTGAGCTACCCAGGCTCCCCTAAAAGGTTTTTGAAACAGTTTTTAGAACCTGTCTTTAGAGCTGTAGACACTGTTTTTAAATGTCTTTAGGGGTAAGAAATGCTTATCAATTTAATGTAACTTGATTTTTGAAAAAAGAAACTCTTCTAAAATCAAGTCCACCTAATGAGGTGGGTTAATAAGCTAAATACTATTAATTTAAAAACAAAGCATGACTGTAAGTGAGTAAGAATGACTTATGTGGTTTAGTATCTGGCTCTGAAGCAATTAAACAAATGTTTTAATACATAGAATTACTAGAACAAACAGTTTTCAAAATTATTTACTTAGAAAAAACTAATGATGTAATGTATGGTGATTAACATAACAAAAAAATTTAAAGAAAAAAAATTATTTACTTAGAAATGCTCTAGTATGGGGTGCCTGGGTGGCTCAGTCGTTGGGCCAGTCGTTAAGCATCTGCCTTCGGCCCAGGTCATGATCCCAGGGTCCTGGGATTGAGCCCTGCATCGGGCTCGCTGCTCAGGGGGAAGCCTGCTTCTCCCTCTCCCACTCCCCCTGCTTGTGTTCCCTCTCTTGCTGTCTCTCTCTCTCTCTGTCAAACGAATAAATAAACATCTTAAAAAAAAATGCTCTAGTACCACTTATTTAAAATAGTCACATATTTATAGTCACATATTATACTTAAAAAAATCAAGCTCTTCTTAGCTGAATTTTGCTTCCTCCTAAAGTATAAGCAAAAACTGTATTTTGTTCTTCTCCATTTTTAGGATGAAACAAAGTATGGAAAAATCAAACTGTGAAAAATAAAAATTATACTCATACTAAAACAATACATGCATCTAAAAAATCAAAATACTCAGTTGAACATGGTTTATTTTTTTTTTTAAGACACTGTCCTAGGGGTTGTAGAAGATTAAAAGGAGAATAAGCATGAACAGTGTGTGTATATCTTATAATACACAGGGGAAGGAAGATAAATGTATATGGTTGAAAAGTTGACAATACAAAGGTAGTAACTGATTAGAAACACATGTAATGTTGGCAATATGTACTAGAGAGAAAACGTATTCATTGGAGGACATGAAAAGCTAACAATTGTATAGGAACCATCTCCCTATTATACTATTTAAGATGCAAGGCTCTCATTCATTATAATACACATTAGAAAAGTATCAATCTTCTCCATTTGGATATTTTTATAGGTCACTGATACTGGGAACATGGCATTTTTAACATTTAATTTTATCCCAATAAAAGAGAGTTTTAATTTTCTGTATTTCTAATCATCTTTTTCTTTGCAAATAAAATGCACTTAGTCTCTGAGAAAAACACTTTTAAAAAAACCTAATTTGAAAATTTTAGCTTAATAAAATTTTAAAATTGTAGTTACAGTTACATTAACACTGAAGTTTACCATATCATCAAAGCTTGAGATATAGGCCCAATGCCCAGGAAATGGCTCATGGTTAGCATGGGCACCCGGAATTGATGGAAGAGTAGGTATCATGACTGATTGTAAAGGAATGAGGATTTCACTAAATGTTGGTTCTTCCACCAGCTTTTTAAGCATTTTAAAATGAGTGCTCATGCTTAATGTGGAACTACTTCCATCCACCTGGGGAAAGAAAATAGTACATTTTAATTTCTCTGGGTTTACCTTGAATTATAGAACACTTATTTTCAACCAAAACAAAAATTTTACTTCTACAGTATTTTAGTTACAATGGTTAAGCAGTCAGCAGTTTTCTAAGAATTTATTATATATCTCATTTTCCCCTCTCTGTACTCTTTTGCCTGCCTTATTGGTAATCGTACTTCTACCACAGGACTGTTTAATGACTAAAGGAGACAATAAAGGCCTACAATCTATTATCAGACATTACCAAATCCAAAGAGCTGTGTAAATCAAAATCTTTTTTTGTACCAAATCTCATTTAACTGAACTTCTCACTTAAAGATGAGTATGTGTCATTGCAGAAACAGTTACGTAACCGACTATGGGATACTCTATCAGAATACTCTCTGTAGGGATACTCAATATTGAGTACATACACTACATTACCTTAAAAAATCTGAAAAATTCAGAATTCCTAAATGCAGCCTAGCTGGTCACAAAAATTTCCAATAAAGAACTGAAAACCTATACACGTAAAGCACTCAGAAAAGTGCCAGTGTTTAGTAAATGTTGGCTATTATCATAATGTTGTCTTTGATAATGCTAACTGCATCAGAGGTCAAATAGGAGTAAAATGGGTAACAAAAACAGATTCTCTTTCAAGGTGTTTACTGATAAAGGGAAGGTGAAAAATAGGATAGTCTGTGTTTTCTCACTTATTAACAGCTAATAGACTGAATATTTGTAAAGTGAAATCTAGCTATTTACCTGTAAAGAGTCTCTCTCCCCTTTCTCATAACTATCCTCATTCCTTACTTTTACCTTTTCTATATATATATTTAGGGATTTTTTCCCTTCTATTTCCTTGAGCAAAAGATTGTGTTACTCCTGTAAGCATGTTCATACTCTAGACACAAGTATACTGAAAAAAGTAGTTATTAAACTAGATGATAACCATCTGCTTAGTTCCCTAGAACACTATCAGCACCTCAATGCAGGAGAACACGCCTTCTTTATCTTTGTTTCACTTAGCATTAGTGCCTGTCAACAGGAATGAAGTAAGTGTGTACTGAGAATGAAATGAAATGAAATGAAAACCGGAACTCCAATCTTCTTTCCTCTCATATATGTAGGTTAATATATATAAGTTTTGAAAATTTAAAGCTATGACACAAAATAATAATAGAAACAACTTTGAGTATTTTACACTTATAGTTTTATGGCTTATTTCATATTCCTCTACTTAAATTATTTCTAATTAATATGGATAATTTACTCTCAGAATCTACACTAAGAAAAGCTTTAGAAATTTTAAAGTATAAATTTGAGAGAGGGACATGTTAGAAATTTTAAAAACCTCTTTATTAAGGTAAACTGCATATGTTTAAAGTATATAATTTAATGAATTTTTATGTATGTGTATACCCACTTATGTTTGAATTTTAACTGAATTAAGTCAAATGAAAGAAAACCAGCTAAAATCAGAGAAGTTTTATATAAATGATCCAACACTGGTCTGTAAGTAGGAAGATTTATGATCATACCGGTTTATTGCACAATTCCAAAAGCTTGTCTGTTAGGCGAGTTGCATCTCCAATAAATTTTTCTAAGGATTTTTTCATGTGAATAGCTTTATTTAGGATTTCCTTGCATCTGTTCACACGCATGGGATAAGAAGACTGTCATAAAAGAATTAAATGTAGTTTTATACAAGATCTTTTTAAAAAACCCAGAATTTTGATAGACACAAATCAACTTAAAAAGTGTTCATGATGAGAATTTATGTTGTTTCAAATTTCCTGGAAATCAATTTGGCAATGCTCTCAACAACCATAAAAATGCTGTTATCCTATGACCTCCTGAATTCCCTTCTTAGAATCTATCCTGGTAGAATAATCAGAAATGAGAATAAATACAGATGTGTCTAGATGCATTTACTACAAGAGCAAAAAAATGGAAACACAACAGTTAAATAAATTATTGAAAATAATTATAGACTACTATATAATTTTACATAATTATTAAAATTGTGTCTTCAAAGAATATTTAATGCATAGGAGCATGCTATGGTAACAATGTTAGGTGAAAAATATCAAATTATGTATCTCTATAATCCAAATTTGGCATTAAAATATGCATAGAAAATACACAAAAAGAGAGAAGACCATCAATAGTAGAATTAGTGAATTTTAGTTTTCTTTTTTATATCTGTGTATTTTCCAAATTCTCTAAATATTTATAATTAGATATATTTACCACCTTATAAATGCCCATTAATAATGCAATAAAGTTTTTCTATTATTAAGAGCTTAGATACTTTGGATAAAACACTTTGAAAAAATAGCCTACTATTTTATACCACGCACGAATAGTTTATTTGACTTCATAGAGAAAAAACATGCTGAATTCTTTGATCTTAACATACTAGTCCTTTCATTTGATGTGGTAAATATTTCTGAATTTTAAAATGATACAAATGCTTTAATTTCTTTTTTTCAAATATTTAAAATTTATGTTTTGCTATTAATCTAAGAAAGAAACACTGGAACTTGCATCTTCATATTAGCATTAAATAATCACTGCCATATAAAATGGAAAAAGACACTGTCGTGATTACTATATTACCTTTGACACAGCTGTCATCATCCACATTGCTTGTTGAGGATACGCAAGAAACACTTTGGCTATAATTTCCATCAAGACAACAAAAACTTCATCATGAGAATGACAAATTCGGGAGATCAACTGTGAAAAAGCAGTCAAAAACTGATATGGTGCTAAGTGATTTGTGTGCTCTGTGATAACCTTGTTTATTTTAGCTAAATCACTTCTCATTTGTACACGATCGGAACGGCCAGCTGGAAAAAAATCAAAGTTAAAAAAACAGAGAAGAAAAAACAGTATATCAGTTCATTTCACAGAAGAAAAACTGTTTTAAAAACAGCTTTACATTATTCCCACACCCAAAGCTAGATCACTTGCCAAATTGTGAACATAGTTGTCTTTGTCTAAATAGGAAAACATATTTAGAGCCATTAAAAAACTCAAGGGCTATTAATTTTCACTAGAAACACAGAACAAACCACACTTCACTATAATTTTTAGGGTAAATTATTTGGCTTAAACTAGTTTCTCTCAATATGTGTTAGGTTCAGGAAGGAATGAGCAGATTCTCATTTGCAGGGCACCTGGATGGCTCAGTCGTTAAGTTGTCTGCCTTTGGCTCAGGTCATGATCACAGGGTCCTGGGATTGAGTCCCACATCGGGCTCCCTGCTCTGCCTGCTTCTCCCTCTCCCACTTCCCCTGCTTGTGTTCCCTCTCTCGCTGTGTCTCTCTGTCAAATAAATCAATAAAATCTTTAAAAAAAATTATAAAAAAAAAAGATTCTCATTTGCAGCCTTGAACTGCAACATGTCTATGCATTTAGTGTTTCTCCTCTTTGTTATAACATTCTTGCTCACACTTATATTCAATCTAATTTATCAAATTCATTCCTAGCTTTTTGTAAGTTAGACTGTCAAGCCAAATGTGACTTTATACCAAAGTTAAAATTTTTCTTAACCCTTAAAATTTTTACATAAAAAAATTATACCTTTTTCCCACTCGTATGCCTTAGCACCAAAATCAAGCCATAGTGATAACATTCGCGGCATTGACTGATATATGAATTGGTTTCCATATTGTAGAGATCTGCAATTATATAGAAAAGATGTTATTAACATAGTGCTTTTTTCACATTAGATGGATTAAAATGTAAAGACTTAAACTACCACTTGACAGATATAAACAGAAAATGTTTGCAGGATCAAATAATTATCTAAAAGTATCCTTGACATGGGGCACCTGGGTGGCTCAGTCGGTTAAGCTGCCTTTGGCTCTGGTCATGATCTCAGGGTCCTGGGATCAATCCCCACATTGGGCTCCCTGATCAGCAGGGAGTCTGCTTCTCCTCCTGCCCCTCCCCCCACCTCGTGCTCACCTGCTTACTCTCTCTCTCAAATAAATAAATAAAATCTTAAAAAGAATGAATGGAATGTCATTATTACTTCTTAGGAAATAATACGTGAAAATATAAACAGGCATGAGACAATACACTATGTGATTATAATACACTAAAATATAAAATCAAGTTATATTTTACCTGTTATCTAGTCTAAGAGATAAGCTCTTTCTACAAGACTAATGTCAAAATCATTTACATGATTTACATATTTCTTAGCAGAATGAGCAGGAAGGAGACATCCCATTGGTAATTATAACCAATAAATATATTACATTTAGGATCTCCTGGAATTCTAGGGTGGGGGATTCAGGAGATGAGGGTGTGGAATGGGAAGGACACTTAACTTTCATTGTGTAATATTGATACTACAGAATTTAAAAATATAAATGCACCTTACTTTTTCCATTAATAAAGTTATTTTTTAAAAGGAATAAAGAATGCTACAAAGAAAAAATTTATATCTCATCTAAAGTTAAAGATTGAATCAGTGGTAAAGCAGAAAACATCCTGAATACACTAAAACCTGTGATAACAGTTCAAGATCAAGAGTCACTCGGATATATTTAATCAGCACACATCAGTTCTCACACTTACCTGCCAAAATGAAGAACTATATACCGAATGAGATCACCCTGCTTTTCCATTTTGTTGTCTGTGACCATGGGCATCAATTTGTCATAGTACTTGGCAAGGTAAAAATGCCCATCCTCCCACTCTGGCAGGAACAAGGTCACATCCTGTAAAAGACAACACTCACCTAAGAAACCCCCATACTATACTGGGAAATAACGTATGAATAGATGATTAGGGATCAAAAAGTGTAAGACCCACACGTAGGCAGAGCAAAGCCAAAGGCAGAGTGACTCTTTCATTTGGATAAAGAATTCTCTTAGAAAGGTTTTCTCAGGATGGCTGGTTGGTTCTGGTGAGTTGTCCACTGGACAACATGAAATAGTGTTGGGATAATTAGCTATTTAGGGAAAGAAAACTCTATTTACATTGCTACTTTATATGTCATCAAAATAATTTCCAGATGGATTAAAGTTTTTTTGAAAGTGTTTATATATTTTTATTATTAAAAAAAATCTCAGTGAAAAGAAAATATCAAAGCTCAGAGGAAAGAACTGACTTTAAGAGCATAAACATATGGTTAAAAAAATTACATCTTATTTTTCTCCAAGATCTTTCATGGGTTATTGCGCTCCCTCTCAACACCCTTAAAATCAGGCTTCTGGGGCGCCTGGGTGGCTCAGTCGTTAAGCGTCTGCCTTCGGGTCAGGTTATGATCCCAAGGTCCTGGGATCGAGCCCCACATCGGGCTCCCTGCTCCGCAGGAAGCCTGCTTCTCTCTCTCCCACTCCTGCTTGTGTTCCTGCTCTCGCTATTTCTCTGTCGAATAAATAAATAAAATCTTTAAAAAAAAATCAGGCTTCTAAGAATTCACCTCTCATTCACTCCTCAAACTATTTCTTCATGGTTTCAGTCTTTGGCATTCCCCAAAAGCAGCTCCTTAAATCTAAAAGATCTTCCCAATTCTGATCTCATTTGTTAGCATCTGTTTCTGTTGTCCACACCATTTCCTCTTGGAAACACTTTCTTCCCTCAGCTTCAGTGAGGCCACAATCTTCCAAGTTTTCTCCTACCTTTCTGGCCACTCCTACTCTGTCCCGTCATTTCCTTTCCCTTTCCCCGCCTTTTAAGTATTTGTGTTTATTTTAAAACAATGAAATGTGATAGAAAACACATAGAATGGCTGACTGTAAAAAAAATTTTTTAATGAAGTTCCACACTTAATTCAAGCAAGTATGAGAACATAGTTTGAACTAGGAACATAAATGAGATCTTGAGTTTCCCCTGAACCTAATCCTGCAAATTTTAGATGGCAACCTGCCTGTGGATAGAGAGAATGACATGACCAGATGTATGGAACAGATGCTGGATTCATGTGCCCAACCAGCCACAGGGACAAGGCTGCCAGTATCCCTTCCCCACCTAGTCATAGAAGCAAAGGGAATAAGGAAATATACTAAAATTTCTTTTAAAAAGATATTTTTCAGTCTGGTTTTAACCATCATTTTACCCTCCTTCTTTCCTCTTACCTGTCTCCTCCTTTCTTCTTTTCTGGTTTAAGTTTTTAAAATTTATTTTGGAAAATAAAATTTACATACAGAAAAATATACAAATCTTATAAGTATAGCTTGATCAATTATCACAAAGTGATCACATACAAGAACTCCAGGAACACAAGCTCCCCTATTCACCCTCCCAATCACTACCTCCTTTCTTTTCCCTGAAAATAACCACTGCTATAGAGTGAATGTCTGTGTCCACCCACTCCCAAATTCATGTTGAAGCCTAATCCCCAAAGTGATAATATTTGGAGGTAGGGCCTTTGGGGCGTGATTAGGTCATGATGATGGAACCCTCATGGATAAGATTAGTGCCCTTATAACAGAGACCCCTAAGAGTCCCCTCACCCCTTCTGCTTATAATAAGATGACAGTCTATGAACCAGGAAGCAGGCCCTCATCAAACACCAAATGTATAGCACCTTGATCTTACTTCCCAGCCTCCAGGACTGTGAGAGATAAATGTCTGTTGTTTAAGTCACCCAGTTTATGTTATATGTTTATTATAGTATATGGTTCTTATAGCAGCCCAAAAAGACAACCACTATTTGAATTTCTAATACAGTAATTTCATTTTGCCCATTTTTGAATTTTATATAAATGGAAACATACTACATGTATTATTTTCTATCCAGCTTTTTTCATTAAACATTATGTTTGTGAAATCAATGGAAGCTGTTGCATATAACTTTGGTTTGTTGGTTTTCTTCGCTACATAGTATTCCATTATAGGAATACCCTACAACTTGTTTAACCATTCTTCCCCTCCCCCAACCTCTTGGTTATCCATTCTGTAACCAACTGACATTTGAGTTACTTCCAGAGTAAAATCTACAAATGATGTTGTTATACACATTTTTGAACATATCCTATAGAGACAAGTAGAACGGCTGGGTCACAGTATTATCACCTTGAGGAGATAATGCCAAATTGTTCTCCAAAATGATTATACCAATTTACACTTCCAGCAACATTGCATAAGAGTCTAAATGCTCTAGTCTAACATTTGGAGTTGTTAATCTTTAAATTTTCGCTTTTTAATAGGTATACAGCGTTGCCTTGTAATGTTTTGAATTTGCATCTATGCCTGTCTACTATAATTCAATACATTTTATTTGTTTTTGGTCATTTATATATTTACTTCCGTAAGTCTTCCATACAATTCTTGTCTCAGGTTTCTTATTGACTTTCAAGAATTCTTACTGTATTTTGGATATGAGCCTCTTATCATTTATGTGTTGCAAGTATCTTCTAATCTATGGCTTGCCTCTACATTCATAATGGTATCTTTTCATGAACAGAAATTCGTATTATTAATGTGGTCAAATTTATCAATCATTTCTTTCATAGTTGGTCATTTTGGTCTGTTTAAGAAGTCCTGACCTACTTCTAGGTTTGAAGATACTCTCCTATATAATGCTTTGGAAACTTTATCATTTTGCCTTTCACATTTAGATCCACAATCTACCTGAAGTTTACCTTTGTTAATGGTGTGAAGAAAGGATCAAGTTTGACTTTTTTTTCCTAAAAGATAACCAAATGATACACCATTTATTAAAAAGACTATCCCTAGGGGCGCCTAGGTGGCTCAGTGGGTTAAGCATCTAACTCTTGATTTTGGCTCAGGTGATGATTTTAGGGTCTTGGGATCGAGCCCCGTGTTAGGCTCTGCACTGGACATGGAGCCTGCTCAGGATTCTCTCTCTCTCTGCCCCTTCCCCATCCCCAACCAGGCGTGCACGCTCTCCAAAAAAAAAAAAAGACTATTCCTCATGGCTACTTAGGCCATCATGACAGAGCTTTAGGAATGTAGCTAGAGTAATCAGATTCTAACTTTGGTATCATAAAGGCTTCTCTCCCTCCTCCACCAACCCAGGCTTCAGCGCAAGAGATGTAAGACCTGGAGTATCTGCTATAAATTTTGCTGTGGGGATGCCTGGGTGGCTCAGTCGTTAAGTGTCTGCCTTTGGCTCAAGTCATGATCCCAGGGTCCTGTGATCGAGTGCTGCATTGGGCTCCCTGCTCTGCAGGAAGCCTGCTTCTCCCTCTCCCACTCCCCCTGCTTGTGTTCCCTCTCTCGCTGTCTCTGTCAAATAAATAAATAAAACTTTATAAATAAATAAATAAATAAATTTTGTTGTGAAGAATTAGTGAGTTTTTATGTGCCTCACAAGTTAGAAGAAATTCAGATATCTCCAACTGGGAGAGTGAAACTTATAAAGTATGACTTTAGGATGTGCCTCATTGCTACTGCCCTTTAGTACAGTATATATATATATATTATTTTTTTGAAGATTTATTTATTTTGAGAGACAGCACACAGGAGGGGCAAAGGGAGAGGGAGAGAAACTTTTTTTTTTAAAGATTTTATTTATTTATTTGACAGAGAGAAAGAGAGAACAAGTAGGCAGAGCATCAGGCAGAGGGAGAGGGAGAAGCAGGCTCTCTGCTGAGCAGAGCCCGATGTGGGGCTAGATCCCAGGACCCTGGGATCATGATCCGAGCCAAAGGCAGACACCTAACCAACTGAGCCACCCGGATGCCCAAGGGGGAGAAAGTCTTAAGCAGACTCCACAGGCTGAGTGTGGAGCCAGACACAGGGCCCCATCTCACAACCTTGAGATCACTACCTGAGCCAAAACCAAGAGTTGGTCACTTAACTGTCTATACCACACAGGCGCCCCAAAGTACTGTATTTTTGTGAAAAGGTTTATTTATTTTTTTTTTTTGAGAGAAAGCGTGAGTGAGCACATGCGCAGGGGGAGGGGCAGAGGGAGAGGGAAAGAATCCCAAGCAGATTCCCTGCTGACTGTGGAGCTCAATGCAGGGCTCCACCTCACAACCCTGAGATTACTACCTGAGTCACAATCAGGAGTCAGACATGCAACCAACTGAACCTCCCAGGTGCCCCAGTATATTTTTTGATGAGAAGAAGGAAGGTTAGTTACTTTGGTGGCATGGTACCTTTTTTTTTTTTAAGATTTATTTATTTGAGAAAGAGAGAGCATGCACGTGAGTGGGGGGAGAGGGAGAGAGAGAATCTTAAGGAGACTCCCCACTGAACATGGAGCCTGACTCAGGGCTCCATCTCACAACCCAAGAGATCATGACCTGAGCCAAAAATCATAAGTTGGACACGTAACTGAGTCACCCAGGCGCCCCTCCGTGGAACCTTCTTGTAAACAAGGCAACAGGGGCTAGGCTCCCACTATGTATCCTACTCAGAACTCAACACTGCCAGGATCTAAACATGAGTGTTTCACCTACTTTATAGCTCTTGGTCCCATTTAGGTCTTTCTTTCTTTTTTTTCTTTTATTTATTTATTTGAGAGAGAGAATGAGATGGAGAGAGAGCATGAGAGGGGAGAGGGTCAGAGGGAGAAGCAGACTCCCTGCTGAGCAGGGAGCCCGATGCGGGACTCGATCCCAGGACTCCAGGATCATGACCTGAGCTGAAGGCAGTCGCTTAACCAACTGAGCCACCCAGGCGCCCTTTCTTTTTTTTTTTAAATATCTTCCATTTATCTCCTTACCATTGTCATGTTTTTCTCTAGGCTTAAGCATATTTATGGTAGTGATTTTATTTTATTTTTTTAAAGATTTTATTTATTTATTTGACAGAGAGGGAGAGAGCACAAGCAGGGGGAGCAGCAGGCAGAGGGAAAGGGAGAAGCAGACTCCCTGCTGAGCAGGGAGCCTGATGCAGGGCCTGATCCCAGGACCCTGGGATCATGACCTGAGGTGAAGGCAAACATTTAACCAACTAAGCCACCCAGGCACCCCTATGGTAGTGATTTTAAAGTCCTCATCTGAAGCATATTTATGATAGTTGTTTTAAAGTCCTTATCTGCTCATTTCATCATCTTTACCATATCTGGGCCTATTTCTATTGACTGATTTTTCTTTTGTGTATAGCTCATATATTCCTGCCTCTATATATTTAGAGTAATTTTTTACTGGAGGCCAGACATAGGTCATTTTTATGTTGCTGAGTTTTAGATTTTGTTATATTCCTTTAAAGAGTGGTAGACTTTGATTTGGTAGGCAGTAATGTTGCTTGCAAATCTGCTTAATCCTTTTAGTGTTTTGATGCTTTTGTAGGATGGATGTAGAGTAGCCTTTAGTCTAGGGCTAATTAAACCCACTTCTAAGGTGTGACCCTTTGAGAGTCTCTATGTATTATGTATGCAATGAGGCCTCTTGCCTAGCTAGTAGAATTCTGAATGATTCTCAATCCTATGTAAGCTCTGGAAATTGTTCTTCTTACAGCACTTCCTAATATCCCCATCCCTCAAGCGATTGTTCTTTCCCCGATAACTGTTTCCTGCCAGGCCTCACAAAGTGTTGAGCTATACACGTGCAGCTTGGGATTCGGCCAAAGACGCAGGTGGATTCCTGCACAGATCTGGAACTGTCTCTGTTGAACTCCTTTTTCTCACTTTGCCACACAAATTCTAAAAATCATCTGCTCTTACTTTATTATTTCCAAATTCTACATTCTTTGTTTTTACTTTTTCTTTTTCAGTTCCTTTCCTAACTCCTTGAGGTGAATACTTAGCTCATTAATTTTGGGGCTTTATTTTCTTCTAACATACACAAATAAAATTTTAAATTCTCTTTAAGAATGGCTTTACTCTTTATCCGAATCCTACAGGTTTGTTTTTTTTTTTAAGTTTTGTTTATTTTTTTTTTAGTAACCTCTACACCCAATGTGGGGTTTGAACTCATGACCCCAAGATCAAGAATCATATAGCTCTTCTAAGCCAGCCAGGTGCTCCCCCATACTACAGGTTTTGTTATGTCATATTTTATTATCATTCAGTTTATTATAATTATTTTATAATTACAGATGACTTTTAAATTTCCACTGCAATTTCTTCTTTGACTCATGGGTTATTAGGAAGTAACTCCCTTATAACACCATCCATGTAAAGCTTAATACTTAGTAAGGAAGGTATACATTGTGTTTCTTCAAAAAATTTCAGGATACAATGTGGTTAACTTTGAGGAAGGCAAAAGAGTGGGTCACAGAATGCTAATAATATTCTACTTCTTAACCTGGGTGGTGGTTTCTTGAGTGTATTTGCTTTGTGATAATTCTTCTTATGCTTTCCACACACTAAAAAGTAAAAAAGTTTCCTGGCTATTTTTAAACATGTGTTCTTCCATATGGACTTTAAAATCATTTTATACATTTTCTTGGGTGCCTGGATGGCTCAGTTGGATAGTATCTGCCTTTGGCTCAGGTCATGATCCCAGAGTCCTGGGATCAAGACCCACATCAGGCTCCCTGCTCAGCCAAGAGCCTGCTTCTCCCTCTCCCTCTGCCTGCTGCTCCCTCTGCTTGTGTGCTCTCTCTGTCAAATAAATAATCTTTAAAAAATAAATAAAATAAAATCATTTTAGACATTTTCTAAACAAACAAAAGATTGAGTTCTTAATGAAACTGCATTATACATATATTTACCTTATATTTTTTCATAACTGCATTGCTTTCAAAGTTAGCTGTTTCTTCCATAAAGCGGCCCACTAGTAGCATAGCTCGACCATGGATTAACATGTTCTTACTCTCAGTTGGGGTTTTATTTTCAGGAAAACATAATTCAACACCCTTCTGAAGAACAATTAGTGCCTGATGAACATCACCCTAAAAGGAAAATGGCAACAACAGCCTTTTAAGATATTTCTGTTTTCTGAAAAACAAAATCATTAGTACTTGAAGTCCATTAAGTATGTTTTATGTATAAATCTTTGTAATTTCATGTTCACCTCTCATTTCCCTCCTACAAAAGTAAAATCCTAAAAAGGAAGCAAAGCTTCATTTCATGTAGAACTCATATTCATTCATTCATTCACTCATTTTTATAGTCAAAGTACAAGGAACTGAAGATATATGTAGATGGATGGGGATAAACAAACATGAATAAATCAAAATTTCTGGCTTAAAAAAGTTCATAGTTCAAGTGAGGAAGTAGACTCTGTAAAACAGCAACACAATGCTAAAAACTATTAACAGGAATATATATGGGTATTATTAAGGACAGAGAAGGAAGGGAATCTCCTACAACTATATGACAATACAGGAAAATGGAGGAGAGCAGCACTCAGGAAAAGTTACCAGATAAGGAAAATCTGAATTAGGTTTTAAAGAATGAGTAGCAATATTCAGTGAAGGACATTCTTGGTAAAAGGATAATAATTTGGGGCGCCTGGGTAGCTCAATCGATTAAGCACCTGACTCTTGATCTCAGCTCAGGTCTTGATCTCAGGGTTTAGGGGGAAAAAAAAAAGGAATAATAACTCTACTTGGAGAAGGTGAGTAGTCTGGTTTTAGCTAAAGCCTAAAGGGTTTATGAGATAGTGAGTGATAAATGAAGTTGAAGAGGTAGACTGAAACTCAATCAGAAAAAGTCTTGTATACTTTCTAGAGGTCAGACTTAATCATAAAGGCATGAAGAATACTTCAAAAGATTTTAATAAGAGGAGTTACATGATTCAATGTGCATTTTAGAAAGATCACAAACTGCAGTCATGTGCACAGAGAAATAGACTCAGAAAAAAAAAAGGCTATTAATATTATTAGAGGCTATAAATGCTAAGGGCATAAATGAAAGCAGCAGAGATAAATAAGAGAGAGGATTCAAAAGATGTCTTTCTATAACTTTCAAATATGCAGTAAGGTATTATTAACTACAGTTACCATGCTGTACATTACACCATGACTTATTTATTTTATAACTGGAAGTTTGTATCAAAGTATCAAAAGACGGGGCACCTACGTGGTTCAGTTGGTAAAGCACACAACTTTTTTTTTTTTTTTAAGAGAGAGCGAGTGTGTGGGAGGCTATATCTCAGGACCCTGAGATCATGACCTGAGCTGAAATCAAGAGTCAAAAGATTAACCGACTGAGACACCCAGGTGCCCCAAGCTTGCAACACTTGCTCTCAGAGTGATGAGTTCGAGACTCAGGTTGGAGGTAGAGTTTTTTAAGGGAAAAAAAAATCAAAAGATATTTCTAAGGAAAATTTAGTCTCCACTTGGATGTGGAAAATGAAGGAAAGGAAGGAGTTCAAAATGATGCCCAGATTTCTGTCTCAGATGAAAGGATACAATAGAGTCCTATTTAGAAAAACTGAGAATAGAGAAGCAGTTATTGAACAGTAAATGATACTGCATTTTGAACATACTGAATTTATGGTATTACAATACATAGACTAATGCTAGCTCAGAAAATGACCAGGTACTGACAAGCATAAGGTGAATCATTACTTTCGCCTCCACAATCACAGATGGTACCAGCTATAGTTGCTAAATGTCAATTTCAGAACATGCAATGCTTACAACTAATTCTAGACTGGTGGCAAGCATAAGAAGATATGTAAGTAATAACCATTTAAATCTGGGGCATCATCTTTGCAAGTAGTTCAGATACTCAAAAAGCCTCTTTCTCATTACTATTGCTTCAGTCTGGGGATTGCTGGGGACTTTTGTTCTTATGCTAAGCCCTTCCTGATAGGCTAGATTAGAAATTAATCTTGACAATAAAACTGGACTAATTAGCTATCAAGGATAACTAGGGAACAGTGTTATTTTCATTTAACAAATATCTTTTGAGTGCCTATTACATGGCACCCTGTATATATATAGGAGGTAAAAACAAAGTAAAAATTGGCTGCTTCCCTCAAGAAAAAAAAGGAAAACAGATGAAAACCGAAAAAACTGCATTTTCATCTTGAAATGTAAAGACGTTTAGGGACTTCAGGAAAGAAGGAATGGTTTCTTCTAAATTATGGTAGAATGATAAAGATGACAGAAAACGATTCTGAATGTGGACTGGGGATCATCTACAACAGAATATATACATATATATACATGATGACGTTCTCTTGGCCATTACCTTGGACCATAGCCACTTTGCCCTTTCCACATACAATTCAGCAAGTCGTGATTCTCCAGCATTAAGGAGAGCATTGTAGGCTGTCTGGTGGTGACCAGCTTTTCTAGCTACTCTGGCACTCTGCAGCCAGCATTCTCCAACCATTTCATTGTAATCTGGTCTAAATGAATGTGACAAAAACAGGGGCAAAGAGCATTTTTAAGTATACTCAACAATTTAACTAAAAATATCTCTTCCTAACATGGAACCTTCTCAATATACTATTTCAAAGAAATCAAAGAAGATTAATTTGTTAAAAAACTCATTTTCATTTTCTTAGCATGCTCAATTTTTATCAATTACAAGTCTATGAAAACTCTAATACTGACTTATATCTGTACCTCTCCCAGATATATTAACAATAAAAAAAGATCTATTGCATATAAAAGTAATTCTCAAGCTCTAGGTTCATTTCAACTTATATAGTATTGCTTTGACAATTGATAATAGAAAAATATAGATTCAGAGAGAAAATTAAGAAAGATAAATATTCCCAAGTAATAAGCAAATATAATAGTAAATTCATGATTACTGACATGAAAAAAAAGAAGTATGAAAAACCTTTTGTTGAGGCTTAATAAAGCTCTCCGGAGAGCCAGGATGGGTTCCTTGGCTCTGTAGGAATTCTGGGTCATTTCTAGTCGAGCTACCCAGTTTAGAGAATCTTCTTGAGAAGTGTCACCTGGCGACTGGTGAAAAAGTGATTTGATGCTATGCTCCAACTCACACAACATGTGCAATCTGAAGACAGATAAAGCCTATGTTAAAATGTTATCATGTTCAGCCTATTAATCTCATATACAAAGCACATACTCACATTAGCCATCAAGAATCTGAAATGTGAAGTTTTCTTTGGAAGAACTTTAACCAATAAATATATATTCTTGGTTTAAGCAGTAACATTTTTATCTTTTTAAATTGGATATAAAACACAACTTATGTTGATTTAAATGTTTAGTGCTTTGCTATGGTCCCCAAACCCCTATTAATTAAATTGGAGAGGGGTATATAAAACTAAATTTAAGTGTATGAATTTTATTACCTATATAACAACAAAAGAAAATACGGATCCATTATAAATGAACAGAAATATCTGCATATATTGCTGGTGCTTCTGTAAGAGGGCCTGACATAGTAGATGCCAGCAAAAAATTGTGAAATGATGCAATTTTATTTTTTCTAAGAATGATGGAAACACTCATGACACATTCACACTAGCTTTTTTTCCATTTATAATACCCAGTGTCTATGACTCAGTGTTCAAGGATGCAGGTGAGTAGCTACAGAAGAGAATTAATCTCAGTGGTCCAACCTATGGTTTCATTAGGTTATTACCAAAGAGGCGATACAAATTATAGTAAATTCTTCTAAATTAAAAAAAATGTTCTTACTTATTTTTTAAATTATAACATCTATTATCTTCCTTAGGTGAACTAACAGACCTGAAATGTTTTTCGTCATTTTCTTCCTTACCTCTAAAAGTTAATTTTCCTTTCTACTAGTGTAATGCCTATATTTTTGGGGAGGAAAATGTCAAATGCCATTTCTAAATGAGAAGGAGAGGAAACTAAAAAGCACTGAGCACCAAAGTGCCAGGCACAGATGTCTATACTACTTAGATTAGTTATAGAGCAAGTACAATATGACATTACAAAAAGATGAATGTAAGATATTTTTCTTATTCTTTAGAAGTCTCATAATTGCCTTTCCAATGAAAGGGATATATATATATTAGAACATTTTTTAAAAACTAAAGGGTGAGGGCACCTGGCTGGCTCAGTTGGCAGAGCATGTGACTCTTGATCTCAGGGTTGTGAGTTCAAGCTCCGTGCTGGGCATAGAGATTACTTAAAAAACAAAACAAAATAAAACCAAAAAAAAAAAAAAATAAGGTGATTGTGAGATAAAGGAATAAAAGAGCCATTGTATGTATCTTGACAATAAAACTGGACTAATTAGCTAATTAGTGATACACATGATACCAAATATACTATCACTTATTTACTAACCAAAACATTCCAAGTCTGTCAGAAGACAGTTATACACCAGGAATATAAAGATGGACACCCCCCATATACCTCACAATATATTCATATCCTCGTTGATAAGAGCCTCTTTCAAAGCTTGCAGCTGAAAGAGGTACAATTTGTTCTGCTCTCACTAGTTTCAGTGTGTCATAAAAAGCTGTGGTATCTCTTTTTTTGGCTGATAATAATAGCTGCCCCAGTCTGACACTCCATGTTGTAGATTTCCCATCTGAAAAATAAACGTAGAGTCAAGGAATGCCATACGGCCCCAAAACAAGCTTTATTTCATTTGGTAAAATGGTCAGCAGAAATACTGGAACAGATGGTTTCATTCTACTTTGAACAATTAAACAAGGCAATTATAAAACAAGCCGAAAGATTAATTATAGATGTTACCTAGCTACTTAAGTCTGAATATTTATAGCATATTAAAACTGCTTATATTATAAGAAGTAATTTTACCTGCTGCCAAATAGTTTTCTACCAAATCCCACTGTGACAATTTCCAAGCTGCTTCCACTCTGTATGTGTTTAATTCATCTGTCCATTCAGACCTATTAAGAGAAGCCAATATCAACTAAACTTTATTTATTTAAAGTGGCATTTAGAGATTTTTTTCATTGTTTTAGAACTCTATTTATTGTATTTATTTATTGCTCTATTTGTTGTATTATATTGTATTTTGTACTTAGATACAAAATAATTATCTCCATCCAAAATAACCGTCCAATTTTTAATCTTTCTATTCCCCCAAAACATTTTTTTCAATAATTACTTCTAAAAGGGCCATTTAAAAATGCCATAACAAATTAAATTGTGCCATATATTAGAACAGAATCAATGCCTGAATAATTACAAAGTACAGTTGTAAGATTAGCTGTGTGCTTAACTTAAACAAAGGGCAGGAAGGAAAAAGAGCCAACTGAACATATACACATTGAGAGGTAAGCAATTCTAAGAACTTGGGACTTTTGAATTAAATTTAAGGCAAAAATATAGGAGCTGGTGGGTAGGTCTGGAGCAGTTGGGGGTGCATAGGACACTCAGTAATAAGGCCTTAAGAAAGTTACAAATGGGGGCACCTAGGTGGCTCAGTTGGTTGGGCGCCTGACTCTTGGTTTCAGCGCAGGTCATGATCTTGGAGTCCTGGGATTGAGCCAAGGGCTCAATGGGCGACCTGCTCAATGAGGAGTCTGTTTGCCGCCGCCCCCCCGCCCCCGTGCATGCACTCTCTCTCTAAAATAAATAAATAAAATCTTAAAAAAACAGTTACAAATGATGTGTCAATAGCATAACAAAGGATATAAAATTAGCTACCTACAATATATATTAAACTATTTTCAGTTACTTTAAAATTTGGATTTGTAAAACCAGTATGATATTGGTAATTATTTTTTTTAAGCATTCTTCTTATGTGACATTAAGATGAGGTAGTGATATTTTGTATCATGACTACATAGAAGAAGCTAGGCTTTCCCCATTATTTCCTTTTTATTAATCACACCATTTGAGTATCTGCTATATGCTACATGCTGGGCTAGGCACATTTTCAATTTAATTATCTAATAACACTGAAAGGCTGACATATCCTCATATCATAAACGAGGTAAAAGAATCAGAGAGGCTGGGATCAATGTCCTTAAAAGTCCTCCTTGCTCTTTCTGTAGTAAAAACACATTTAAAAAATGTAATAAATGAGTGAATTTTTTACTTAAAAAAAAACCCTAAATAGCAGCATAAATACTGGATACCCTCTAATTTCTAAATACGAATTCTACCAAATCAGTTTAAAACAAGGCTAAAAGAAATACACTAGAAATGTAGTTTCTGAAGTCCAGTTGTGAATAACTTTACAAGCTCATCACCAGATGCCAAAATATCAAAATTTTAAGATAAAAATCTGAGTAGAATTAGCATAATTTGCTATCTAGAGAGGATGTCCCATACTAAGCATTATACCAAGAAGTACTAAAAGGCAATGAAGATCAGGCTGTGAGACCTTATCCACAAAAATAGGTACATTAAAAATAGTAATACAGTCAGTAATTTTGGAGAAGTATTTGTTTAAATGCAAATATTCTCTCCAAAGAACACACACGTCCTCAATGACCATCTGATCCAATAGGACAGAACAATCTTGACTGAATATTGACAGTTGAGTTTTCACAGCTCAAAGATCAAGAAGAGGCTTGGGGCACCTGGGTGGCTCACTCATTAAGTGTCTGCCTTCAGCTCAGGTCGTGATCCCAGGGTCCTGGGATCAAGCCCCGCGTCGGGCTCCCTGCTCCGTGGGGAGCCTGCTTCTCCCTCTCCCACTCCCCCTGCTTGTGTTTCCTCTCTCGCTGTGTCTGTCAAATAAATAAATAAAACCTTAAAAAAAAATCCAGAGGCTCTATGTATCCCAGATCCAAAAAGAAGATAAGAGGAGTCTAACTATTCAGCGTGTATAATTAGGAAACTTGACACCTAGGCTTGAGTAATGAAAACCTTCCCAAATTACGTTATTTATAAGATCCCTCAACTAACCTAGAGAAACATCTAAAACATCTTTCTCTGCCTCGGCAAATCTTCCTCCCTCATTTCATAAATTCCATTATGTGAAATCATCTGATTAACAGTGAGCTTCTCTGCTCTCAAACATTACAGAATTGTGGTCTTTACAAATTAGTTTGGGATTTATAGAAACTATACTTAGAAGAACCGTTTTGAGAGTCCTAACTGAAAAATGGTGGCCAGTGTGCTCTTTGGTTAACCAAGACCCCATCCCTTTTGATCAGATCTCACTGCCCACAATAGTCAGTTGGCATCTGATAAATTTATCAAGAAGTAAGTCTTTTAGCTCTCAGAGCAAGGCAGCTTCAAGGGCAGAACCAACCTCCACAGTTACTCCCCAGACCAGAAGAACTGTGCAGCTTTAATCCTTGTCACAATGTAAGTACTATTTTTTTGCATCATTTGGTTTGCTATAACAAACACATCTTCTTAAAGAAAGGAAGGCAGCTTTCATTTTTATCAATCCTTTAGGGAAAAATTAACCCACACAGTCTGAGTGGTGTTCTAGAAAGCAGTCACAAGGTTTTCCCCTCCCCAACACAGAAAACAACTGGTGTTGATAATGCAGACAGAGCTTAAATACTTTTTGGATATGTTCCTATGAGCCTTACCCATAGCAGGTGAGCTCTGGAAAGTTTGTCTTAAAGCAAATATAATTCAAGGATGACTCATGGGACAGAAGATGAGCTATTAAGTGCTAAATCAACTTGTGGAAAAGTAGAAAAAAATATTTTTTGTTGTGTATCTCCAACACCATGAAAACATAAAAAAGATTTCGTTTCTTCAGTAAGTGTTACGTCAACCTAATTCACTAAACTTTTCCCATTCAGATATAATAAAAAAGAAAATCATTCTTTAAAAAAATATTACCTGTTAGCATGTACTCCATTCACCTGAGTGATTACAGTAGACAGCTGACCAAGACCTAACATGGATTTCACTACACCATGATAATGAATGATCTAGAAATTTAAAAATATTTAAATAGCAATTATCATTTCAAATATATGCTGGGAAACAAAGACAGTTTAACTGATACTCATTAAAAAGTACTATTTGCCTCACTGAGCCTATCCTTCTTAGTTCAGCAACTGACTTGTTTGTGTGAATATTAAAAAAATACACAGACAACCTAAAAAATTCTCAGACTGAATTTATTATTTTTTCCAGATTTGGTCTAATTTTTAGTTCAAATCAAATATAAAAGTAAGGAGTATTCTTTAATGTTTTGTTTAAAGATTATTGGCAATACTATTTCTCACACAAAAATTAAAACTCAAAGTTCACAATAACATTAATATAGATTTAGGGCTTTAGTAACTAAAAAGTTATATAGGATTATGTAGTATTCTTTAAAATTGAAAACAAGATTGTGAAAAATAAAGACGTTTTACACTGAGCTTCTGAGAAAATAAACATGTCAAATACAACAAAAAGCAATATCCCAAGATTAGAGAGAATCTAAGCCAAAATTATAAATCAGTAATTCTAAACTCCCTTCCTGTCCTTGTAAACATGAGATATGTTAACCTGCCCCCATTATAATTGTAGCTTAGTGATTGTAAGGGATCATTTTGGAAATTCACAGATGATGGTAGAGGGTATGTGAAATGTGAATGTTTCCTAGGCTGTAGAAAATCACAATTATTATTTAAAAATTGACATATATGTTATACTTTTTATTGCAAACTAAAATTGTATACATTTGAGTAACTGGACACACAGCTTAATATAAATATTATCCTCAACAAGCCTCATTCATTTGGGGGATTTCTAAGGTCACAGAAATGGCATTGAAGGATTTTTGAGATCATCTCACATTTCCAATTTTATCAATCAGGAAACTCAAGCTCAGAGATGATTAACTATTTTCTAGATACACTGTGACACTAGTAGAGATAGTATTGAAACTAAGATCTCCAGAGTTCCGAGTTCAGGGCCTTTTCATTATGTTGCCTTTCATTTATTATCTTACCTGGTCTGGTTCTAGCTGAATAGCCCTGTCATAACAAGCAGTGGCATCCCTCAGTAGGCCAATGCTTTCATGCTCAAGGATCTGTTCTTTCAGAGATGGTTCGGCCTTTCGAATTGCGCTTACTCCAGCTACTCCATCTGGTTCATGCATAGCAGCGTACAATTTCTTCGTTCAACCATAACAAAATAATAAAATAATAGAAAAAAACACAACTAGAAATAAAACTATAAAACCACCAGTTTATGTGAAAAGAGCATACGAGAATTTTTCTCAAAGCAACAATAAGTATTTGCTTCAAGGCAGACTTCACAGTAAACTTATAAACTTATTTCCAGGCATCTTATTATTTTAACACCTTTGTTCCACTTAAATACAAATCTACATTAGCAATTGTTATTGATACTGAGAGTTACAAAGAACAGCAAGGTCCTGAACTCTCTTTAAATCCAACTTATGATAAACTCTGGTGAATACAGTTTAAAAGTGTTACAAAATTTTTATTTTTATTTATTTATTTATTTTTAAAGATTTTATTTATTTATTCATGAGAGACAGAGAGAGAGAGAGGCAGAGGGAGAAGCAGGCTCCCAAGGAGCAGGGAGCCTGACGCGGAACTCGATCCCAGGACCCTGGGATCATGACCTGAGCCGAAGGCAGACGCTTAACCATCTGAGCCACCCAGGCGCCCAAAAGTGTTACAAAATTTTTAAATAAGTATTTTAATATGTTGATATTGCGATGCCTCAAATCTGAGTTTGAAGGAGATATTCAGGTTGTAGATAAAAATTTGGCAGCAATTGGCACAAAAATGTTCTTTAAAGGCAGGGGGAAAGGACATGATTTAGTAAATGAACAGGAAGAGAGAGGAGAACACAGGGGCAGGGAAGGAGACTGGAGTACTTCTATATTAATAGAGAAAGAACTAACAAATGAAACTGAGAAAAGAAACCAGAGTAGTTTACAGGAATCTGGACAATGTGATATCCCAGAAGCCATGAATAAAAGCAAATGTCTTAATGAAAAAGGAGTGGTCAAATGATTCTGTGAGATTAAGAAAATGAGAAGTGGGAAACATTCATTGGATTTGGTAACATGGAGGCAACTGATTTTCTTAGCAAGAGTAGTATCAGTGGAATAGAGAAAGAAGTCTTGTTGGGGAATGGTCAAAAAATGAATGGGAAGTAAAGTGAATATAGAGAAGATAAGAGTTCTTTTAAAACTGGCTATAAAGGGAGACAGAGAGATGGGCAGTATCTGATGGAGAATGTAAGACCAAGAGAATTATTAAAAATTAAGATGGAAGATACCAGAGCGTGTCTATATACTCCAGCTGAGGAAGATAAATTATTGATACTAGAGAAAGCAGGAATATTTGAAGGATTGAAATCAAGAACACAAACAGGAGGATTGAATTTGGACAGGAAGGGATCCTTCCCTAGGGATAACATAAGAGAAGAAAAAAGGATATGGTGCACAAGTCAGTGTATTTTCAAATTTGGTGGATGTCTAAGTTCCATTTTCTCAATGATGATAAAACAAGATTACTACTTGAGAGTAAGTAAGGTAGAAGCTGAGAAATGAGAAAAAATAGTCATCCTGAAGAGCAGGAAGGTAGGCTTACTAGAGAAACACAGATGGCAGTATTAAAGAGTACTGCTGAGGTCTCAGATTATAAACTTTAAGTGAGAGCAGCTAAAAATCCACTGTGATGTTTCTCCAGCAAATGTTCAACTGCTTAAATGCAAGACACTGGCAAGGCAGATGGGTGCGTTTATCCAAGGACGGTATTTTACAAAGTGAGTTATCACATAGAGGGAGAAAGACAAGGGTGAACATCTCTGTAAGGGAATGATTTTAATAATGAACAACAGACTCAAAGCTAGACAAGGAGAAAAACAGACAGGAGAAGGCTACATTTGGATGAAGGCTAAATTCATCCAAAGACTATAAGCTACCAGGGTGCCTGGTAGAAGGAGCATTAGACTCTTGATCTTAGGATTGTGTGTTCGAGCCCCATGTAGGGTGTAGAGATTACTTAAATGAATAATAAAAACTTTTAAAAAAAAGACTATAACCTACTAATTTTTCAGTTTCTCACTACTTTTTGCTTTTGACTTGAAAAAAAAGTCTACCAATTTATTTAATCACCCTGTATTAGCCCCACCTTCCCTTTTTTTTTCCTTCCCCACACAATCAAAATATTATCACCTAAGCCATTATTTCACGAGCACTGTCATGCCTGATTCCTGTTACAACCAGCACATCCCCCTTCCCACCCACCCCAAATTCAGGCCCACATTTCTCATAAGAATAGCAATGGTCTGGGCGCCTGGGTGGCTCAGTCGTTAAGCGTCTGCCTTCGGCTCAGGTCATGATCCCAGGGTCCTGGGATCTAGTCCCACATCGGGCTCCCTGCTCGTCAGGAAGCCTGCTTCTCCCTCTCCCACTCCCCCTGCTTGTGTTCCTGCTCTCGCTATCTCTCTATGTGCCAAATAAATAAATAAAATCTTAAAAAAAAAAAAACCAGCAATGGCCTGCTTCCCTTGCATCATAGCTATTTCAAACCCTCCCTCCATGACCGTCATAGTCATTTAACTGAAATACCACTCTGACCATGGCACACCACCATTTCCCACTGCACACTGACGCCTCTGTTTGAAGTATCTTTCCTCCTCCTTTTACCTATGTACCATCCATTCTTTAAGACCCAGCTTGGACATCGTCTCCAAGAAGACCGTACTGACCCCTTGCTCACTCCCATCTCCTACCCTACCCCACACAGAGGATAACTTAAGTGCCTTTCTTCAGGGCACATATATATCACTTTACACCAAATGGATGTTTATCTCTCCCCACTAATCTGTAAGCTTCTAAAGTGCTCCTAAATATCTAGTAGCTAGCAGAGCATCTAAAACACTCAATAAAATGAACAATATAAACATAAAAGACTGGCAATATTAAACATCATTAAATTTACTGTATTAATTTCAAACCTGTAAAAATCCAAGATGCTCTTGAATATTTTGTTTCTTTTCTGTAATAAATGATTCAAAGTGCATTACAGCTCGTGTGTATGCTTTGGAGCGAAAGGAAGCTACTGCCAGGGTGTCCTGAGGTATGAGGTCTAGAAAACGAGTTACACTCTGATAGTCTTCATAATCTGCAGTAGATACTAGATAATAAAAAGACAATTGAGTGATTAAAGACTTAAAAGATGAAATTTTAAAAGTGTCGATTTAAAGTGTAATTTATTTAAATTCAATTTAGTTCACTAAATAAATTAATCTAAATGTATTAGAGAATCATACTTAGAATGTAACTACCAGAGGATTACTCAGAGCAGTCTTGCTCCAACTCCACAATTATCACTTAACTTACTTGGAAATATTTAACTTTATTTGGGCTTCTGCTTCCTCATATATAAAAGGGAAGTATTAGTATTGTCCTGCCTTCCTTACAATGTTGTTGTGAGGATTAAATGTAAATCTGTATTATACCATATCATTTCACTCATATGTGGAATCTAAGAAACAAAACAAATGAACAAAGGAGAAAAAGAGAGCGAGAGAGACAAACCAAGAAACAGACTCTTTAGAGAACAAACTGATGGCGACCAGAGGAGAGGTGGCTGGAGGGATGGGTGAAATAGATGATGGGGATTAAGGAGTGCACTTGTGATGAGCACCAGGTGATATATGGAAGCACTGAATCACTATATTGTACATCTGAAACTAATATTACACTGTGTGCTAAGTAACTGAAATCTAAATTAAAAACTTAAAAAAAACCCTAAGAGTAAATCTGTATTAAATGCTGAAAAGATACAAAGATGATACAAAAGATACAAAGATGAGTTATAGATTAATGATAATTATAAAAACACTGAGAGTGTAACAGTAGGGAAAAAGCAGAATTACTGAAATAGCTTCTTTTTAAAGCCTAGAATCGTTAACAATCTATTTTTTTCCTCTGTTGCCACAAAAACAATATCAACTGTTTTCATGAAAATTCAAAGTAGAAGTGCCTTTGAAGTAAAATCACAAATACTTTAGGGTAATTTTTTTCAAGAATCTAAGAAAAGACTTAAATTGGAAACTTCAAAATGAGGGCAGTCCAGTTTATGAATTCTTATTTAAAACTTATAAATTTTAGTAGCAATTCATAACAGTATGTAGAGAATAGGAAATAGAAATAAGTTTCTTCAAAATTTAAATAATCAAGGTGGCAAATTTAAAAGCAATTATATTTAAAATTAAGTCCCTGATTCCATCAAAACTTGTAGATCATTTAAATTATGAGAAATGTTAAAAATATTATATTTTTGAACCATAACAAATGTTATTCTTAAAAGCTAGTATTTCCCTTGTAATGTTAATGTTAGTAGAAATGGAGATAGAGGTTGTATTTGGTTTTATAGAACCATTTACACATGCAGAAATAAAAACAAACATCAAATTTTTAAATCAATGGAAAATATATCAATAATTAGCCATAGTCCTCAGAAAAACAATCCCCCCAGATACTTGTTTGCAAGGCCAAAAACTTTTAGAAAAATAAACTATTGTGCTTAACAATAGTAATTATGTGCTTTCCTCACATATATGAACAAGAGGGAGACACTCAGAAATTGAGAACTGCATAAGTGAAGGTCTCTTTAAAGATTGTTTAAACAGTCAGTCTTTTCAATTAGCCTCAAAGTCTAGGGGGCAAAACATGTGATTTCCATTAAAACAGCTGAGATATACAGAAGCAGAATGAATATAATTCTGTTCACCAAATGCTTCTATCCTAGGGGGCATTTTTAACTCTAATGAGATTCCACTTTTAATCACCTTAGTGGAAGTTGTAATATCAC
Organism: Zalophus californianus; assembly: GCF_009762305.2. Lineage (NCBI taxonomy): Eukaryota > Metazoa > Chordata > Mammalia > Carnivora > Otariidae > Zalophus > Zalophus californianus. The sequence continues at coordinate 98,087,168 of NC_045595.1, forward strand.
AGGAAAAAAACTGCACATATTTGGTATAGCAGGGTGTAATGTAGTAACATGTATTAAGCATATTTGGAGAGACCGCTGGATACCAAACACTACCAGAGACAGGAAAAACAAAAAAATAAAATGAATGAAATGAATAGAGTAGAAAAAAAGAATAGGCCATAAAATGAAATTAACAGTTGAAATTTAAATCTTACATGTGAAAAAGATCACAGAGTATGTCATAAGTGAAAAAGGATAAAGAACACTTCACTACATATATATATATGTATGTATGTATACATGTGTACGTATATGTATGTGTATATACACACAATACACTGAGGAGACATGGAGTAAACGGTTTAACATTGAGGGGTCAGTTATTAACAATATTAACATGTCATTTATTTCACATTTTACAATTTATATATTCATCATCTCATTTAATCCTCAGTCCTCTAAGGAAAATAATATTAATCCTATGTTATACAAAGAAAAATTAGGCATCTGTCTTGCCTAAGGTAGATAATAGAATTTAAAGAGAGGTTTTCTGACTATAAATTCTCTGCTTTTTCTCAGTGAAAAGGCTACCTCGGGAGAAAAAAAAGGTACTTAGGAAAACATAGGTCTTTAAAAAGCTAATGCTTAAATTACAGAATTGATACAGGAAGTAGCTAACTGGTTAATAATTAAGAGAAGAAAACAAACACAAGTTAGGACTCACCAACTGAATCCACTTTATCTCTGTTTGATTTGCTTTGTGGAAATTTCTCTGCATTCAGTGCCTGAAATTTGTGCCTTGCCCATTGTGTGAGATGGTCAAGCATGGAGAACACAGTCTGTGTACTGAGTTGACATAGATCAGACGCACTGTCTTGGGTACTTATGGTATGTTGATCATCATGCTTTAGAACTGCCATAATTTCTGCATAAACCTAAGAAGAACTCATTTTATGGTTAATAATGTGCCATGTAATATCATTTTGCTATTATCTTACACCAAGCATTCTAAGGCAACTATAAGTCAGAATAGATGAATCTACAGTCTCTAATAAAATTTTAAATGTACAATACCATATAACCCAATGGTTCTATTTTTTGGAATACACCCTAGACACACATACACAAACGCTTTCACAAGTAAGAATCATCATAATGCATACCATAGCATTGTAAGAACAAAATAATTGGAAATAATCATTATTATGGCAACAGTTAAACTATGGTACAACTACAAAATGGAAGGATTATATAATACAGCATTAATAAAAGAAAGGTGGCTCAATAAATATATATTGGTAAATTTAAAAAAAGGCAAGTTGCAGAATACCTACTAGGATACTATCAAAAAAACCTAAACAACTGCATTAAAAAACAAAAAAGTTTAAAAATCTACACATCAAATTTTTTTTTTAAGATTTTATTTATTTGACAGAGAGAGAGAGAGAGAGAGGAAGCACAACCAGAGGGAGCAACAGAGGGAGAGGGAGAAGCAGGCTCCTTGCTGAGGAGGGAGCCTGATGCAGGGCCTGATCCCAGCACTCTGGGATCATGCCCTGAGCTGAAGGCAGATGCTTAACCAACTGAGCCACCCAGGCGCCCTTGAAAATATACATATCAAATTATTATCAGTGATGACTTCTGGGGATGTGGGATCAGGAATGGTAGTCAAAGGGTACACTTTTATTTGTAGAATTCAAATATTTCCATTAAGAACATAGTAATACACTACTTTTTTTTTTAATTATGTTATGTTAGTCACCATACAATACATCACCAGTTTTCGATGCAGTGATCCACGATTTATTGTTTTCGTACAACCCCCAGTGCTCCGTGCAGTGCCCTCCTTAATACTCATCACTGGGCTAACCCATCCCCCCACTCCCCTCCCCTCTAAAACTCTCAGTTGGTTTCTCACTACTATAAAAAAATAATCATTTTGGGGGGCACCACGTGGCTCAGTCAGTTAAGCATCCAACTCTTGATTTTGGCTCAGGTCATAATCTCAAGGATGTGGGATCGAGCCCTGCATTGGGCTCTGTGCTCAGACCGGTGTTGGGTGCCCTCTCTCTCTGCCCCTCCCCCCAATCCTGTTTTCTCTCTCTCTCAAATAAGTAAATAAATCTTTAAAAAAAAATAATCATTTTTAAAGGAAGTGTTATAAAAAAAGAAACTTTACAAAATATTGTAAAACAAAAAGTAAAATATTCCCCTTCCCCTATCCTAATCCACAGTACTATTCACCAGGAAAAATCACTATCAGTAATTTCTTATGTATTCTTTATTTCAAAATGTTCTATGTATATTGGGGCATATATAATATATACTTTCTAATTTTATACACTAAGCATTGGATAACTGTTCAATAAATAAAAGGTTAAAAAGATTTTTAAGAATTAGACATGTATATACACAGCCAGCCATACACTGATCTACATTTCCTAACATGTAGCTTGTCTAATACTAATTACTAGAGGACAAATGTTTGGACAAACAAAAACCAAATAAAATGATATCTCTCACCTCCTGCTGATCTTCTTGATTACAACCCAACAAGACATACACTAGAATATGTGGAAGAAGATAGATGGTCACCTTGAAATCATGTTTCATCATAATGCTACAGCAGGTGAAGATTTTACTGGCAAGATCATGCCGAACCTGTAAACCCAAATGGTTTAGGGACAGTAAGTAATTTTATACATTTTACTCTATTGATTAATGTCAAAAAACCACGCATGAGATAATTTATCATTGCAGAGTGGGTATTCTTGGATGGAGAGGGGCATGCATACTCATGCAAAAAGGATTTCAGATCACCACCTCTCTGGTCACTCTAAATATCTCAAAATGCCTGAACTGCTGTGACCTATAAAGGCAATGTCAATCACCTCAACATAAATGGCCTTTTCCCCTTAGTTATTTTGGAGGCATCATGTTTTGTTACAGATTAACTTCCCAAATTACAGTATATTTTAGTTAGATAACATTAAATTCAGTGTACTAACTCCCTGAACACATAGATGAGTAAAGTAACCAAAATGTGTACTCTGGGCCAGTACATTAAGTATAAGACTCACATTAACAAGCAGTAATTACTACAGGGAAAAGAATGAAAGAAATAGAAATCTAAATTACTTGGGATTAGAGTCAAATTTTGTTATGACCTAACATTAGATTTACCAACATTACTGTTTTCTTATTAAAATTTCAAGATTTTTTCCTTCTCAAATATAAACACTTAAACAACAACAACAACAAACTAAACTAAATCAAAGATTTCAGATCTGGAAGTAATTAATGGTATTCTACATTTCACGTAATATATTTTCAGTATGTTCATAAAAATACAAGAAACTTGGAGTGCCTATGTGGCTCAGTTGGTCATTTTTTAAATAGTATCATCTCACAATGGAAAATGAACAGACATAATGTATGTCAGATATTTTGCAAAGACCATAGTAATTTGCTTGATAAAATAATTACCCTCTTACCCAGAAACTAGTAACAATAGAGAAATTGTTACTATTAGTAAACATTTTCTACAAAAATTTCTATCACTACCAGCACACATATTTCAGTGCTTGCTCTTGTGCTATATATTCAGATAGATGTTCTGGTTTCCTTTAAAATTTCTGTTCATTTAACTAATTCTGAAGAGTTCTCTTACCTTTGTTATAAGATAACCTGCCCAAGATGCTGACCATTCTGCAAAGTTATTACCTAATTTACTTAAGTAAATTGGCTTCTTTACTCCAGACCAATCTGTTGATTTCTGAGAACTCTTATATCTGTAATTTTGAAAATTTGTTTATTAAAATATATTCATCTGTTGAGAACTTCAGTGTAAAACATATAAAAAACTATATCAACTCCTTCACCACTATCCCACTACTGCCTTCCTTTACTAAAATATGGCTAAAGGGCACCTGGGTGGCTCAGTTGGTTAAGCGGCTGCCTTTGGCTCAGGTCATGATCCTGGAGTCCCTGGATCGAGTCCCACATCGAGCTCCCTGCTCGGCAGGGAGTCTGCTTCTCCCTCTGACCCTCCCCCCTCTCATGTGTTCTCTCTCTCTCTCTCTCTCTCTCTCATTCCGTCTCAAATAAAATCTTTAAATAAATAAATAAATAAAATAAAGTATGGCTAAAGACACTACTCTTCCTATATCCTTGTTAATAGTGGGGTGGAAAGTCATTCCTGCATGCCCCAAGTACTTTAAAGGGTTTGAGTCTGCCTCCTCCTCTTCCTCAGTGCTCCTTTCTGATCCTTTCTACTCCATTTTGTATAAGAAAGACTTGTTCCTTTGAGGTTCAAGCCACCCAGGCATACCATTCTCTACTCATTATGCGTATCTATTAAACTCGCTGATTATCAAACTCACTGATAACTTTAGTACATCTCTGTGTTTTCTTTCTTCCCTATGTCTTACCATCCTGAGTGACTTCAATGGCTGGCTGGACCAACTAATCAAACTCAAAACTTCCCAATGACTTTTTCCTCTACTTCTTTATCAGGACTCCCTTGTCAATACAAAAAACTTCTTCACTTCCAAAAAGAACTACTTAGATATCTTACTCTATAGCCCTACCTTCCTAAATTTCTAGTTTTTTCACCGAGTTATGCTAACACATTGGCTCTCTATCACTCTTCTGTCCCTTGACCCTGTTAAGCTCTCCTGATCTGTAATACGTTCCTTTCACTACTTCTTTCCTTAACCAGCGTGGTCTTCATGGTCCTTCACTTAAGAACTCTCATTAATATTCTCTACCCATTCCATTGCCCCATTGTTTTTACCAGCTGTGCCCATCTGTTTCTACACATAAAAGGTTCTAAATTTAAAAGGTTTCTAAATATAAAGAGATATCTAGCAAATAAGTATGCATACTTAAGGGCTTTTATAAAGAACTTACTACAATGCTAGGCCCTATATCAGGGCTCAAAGAAGTAAAGTAATTTACCCATGGTCACATATCTAATAAGTATGTGACCGAGTATACTTTATAAATAGTTTATAATTTTATAGATTTCAATCAGTCTTTTAAAGATTTTATTTATTTATCTGTCAGACAGAGCGAGAGAAAGAGAAGGCACAAGCAGGAGGAGCGGCAGGCAGAGGGAGAAGCGGGCTCCCTGGACTCGACCCCAGGACTCTGGGATCATGACCTGAGCCGAAGGCAGATGCTTAATCGACTGAGACACCCAGACGTCCAGATTTCAATCAGTCCTAACAAAATTATTAAAATTGAAAAAGAGGTTAGAATATACTTTTTTTTTTTTTTTTTAAAAGAAGAGGGAGAAAATATCTTCATGAAGAGAAGTTGGAGGGTTGAAATCTCTAATCTCTAGTTGGGGTTACTAATGGCTTTGGAACTAGCTTTAAACTCTTAAATTTCTATATTAATTATGCCTATCAAAAGCTTATTAAACTCATAATCAATTTAAAGTGGATTCTTTCAAAGTATTACTGACTGAATTTAAAAAAATCTATCATTTTAGCTTCAATAAATTCATCTAAATATTTAAAATTATAGAATTTAACCAATGAGCAGACTGTACTTTTCATTTTGACAAGATTATAGGCATCATCACAGTGGAAAATACTTATTAGACTACTGAAAATACTTTTAATGCTAAAAAATGTTATCAAAAGTAACATTAATTTTATGAGGCGCCTAGGTGGCTCAGTTGGTTAAGCGTCTGACTCTTGGTTTCAGCTCAAGTCATGGTCTCATGGGTGGTGGGATCGGGCCCCACATTGGGCTCTGCACTGAATGGGGAGTCTGCTTGAAGATTCTCTCTCCCTCTCCCTCTGCCCCTCCTCCCTGACTCCCGCACATGCACGATCTCTTGCGCTCTCTAAAATAAATAAATAAATCTTTTTAAAAAATGACATTAGTTTTATAAAGTTAAAAACAATTTTATAAAAATGGTTTTAATTAGTTTACAGACCTAGTATTTAGATGAGGTTCCAGGATTTCCCGAACATGCTCAGGAAATCTCCTCCACAGCTGGTGACCTGGGCCATCAGTCTGCATCTCTCTACAGTCATAAATAGAAAGTAACTCCTACAAATACATTATTTTACATTTGTAAATCTATAGTGAAGCAGTTAAATCTTTATGCTCATCAACATTCTATACATAATAGTGATAAAAATAATTTTTAAATATGAAGAATTATAAAATTTTGGGGTTGTGAACTTCCTTAGGACATCTATTTCAATGCTTAAAACCATTTAGGTGACTTATTTAAGGTCATAAAGCTGTGACTACGTACTACTTGAACATGAAGGCAGTTTGTGTTCTATACATATGTACTGGAATCTAAGATTAAGAGCTATTTGGAGGAAAAAGTGGATATGTCTATATTTGCAGCAGTATAATTCTTTGATTAACAAAAGCAACTACAAATCCAAAATAGTTTTAAAAACTCAAGATATCTCAAATTCTAGGTATAAAATACTGAGCTTAAAATTGTGAAAAGAAGGGGCACCTGGCTAGCTCAGCAGGTAGAACATACGACTCTTGATCTCAGGGCTGTGAGTTCAAGCCCCACGTTGGTGATAAGAGTTTTACTTAAAAAAGAAATTATGAAAAGAACATGCAAATGTTAAAGACCATTTTACTATTCAAGTCTCCAAATTAAATGTTTTTATTTTACTTTCCTGAAAATAAAACTGAGATTTTATAAATGAAAAAAATCTTTGCCTCTAATATTAATATTCAAAACAAGACAAATATGTTAGGATATTCTATCTTCTATCACCTAATTACTCTTTCTTTCCAATTCCACTGAACATAACCATTTGCAATAGATGTATTCCTAATATTTATAAATACAAGCACCGTCTAGCAAAATACATACTTTAGTATTTTTTAGTAAAAGGAAGTATATGAAAAGTTCAAATACAGAAATATTCAGAACCCATTTTCATTTGAAGCCAGCTTTTTTGATGTTTGGCAAAGTTACTCTAGCTACAAAAACCCTCTTAAGTAGATCAGCAATTCTCTCTTTTTAGGGGGGATCATTTATACTCTTAAAAAAGACTAATATACCTACAATTGTAGACCTTGCTTCATATTTCACTGAAAAGAACAGAAGCAATCCAAAGAGACTTCCATAACTTCTACCCACATACCTACCCAGCCTGGCATTATCAGTATCAGTACCCATATGCTTTCTCTCCTCTTACTACAGATGAATTGCTTTTGTTTTTAATTAAGGCTACCCCTCCACTTGCACATTATATTCCACATCTTTCTGCCTATTAAAAGTAGTATTACATCAATTCTTTCCTACATCATCTATTCTCCTCTCTTCTGAATTGTTCCCAAGCAACATATAAGCATACTGTTATTTCTCCTATCTTCACTCCCCCTTCCTTCCCAGCTACTATTTCATTCTTCCACTCTCCCTTAAAGACACTTTCTTATCTTCTGGAACACCACATTCTCCTACCTTACTGGCAGCCGCTTCTCAGTTTTCTTACTTGTTCCCTGCTTTTCTCACTGATCTCTCAGTGCCCAGGGCTCAATTACTACAATCTTTTTACCTGTACTCCCACTCTTAATCATCTTATCCAGGATCATAATTTTAAATACCATCACTATAATGAATATCTCCATATTTATATCTGAAACTGAGACCACTCACCATGAATTCCAGACCTATCTAACAAAACAAATTTTTAAAATAATTTTTTGAAAAAAAAAAAATCATAAAAAAAGGGCAAAGAAAGCCAAACTGGAAAAATATTTATTACATGTATGATTGACAAAGGGTTAATTTCTATTATATACAAATAAGCCTTAAATAGTAATAAATAGATCTATACCAAGAGAAAAATGGGCAAAGATCATCTAATTTGCCCAAAAAAGCAATAAATATTAAAGGATGATGATATACCTCTCTCATAATTAAATGCTATTAAAGTAAAATGGTACTATTTTTTACTCTGTCCCACTGACAAAGATTTAAAATTCTGCTAAAAGGCCGGTATGTCAAAGAAGTATAAACTGGTGAAACATTTTTGATAAAATTTATCAAATGTAAATTCTGTACTGCTCTGTGACATATTTTAACTTCTAGATGTTTATGTTATTGCTATATTCACTCAAGTGCTCAGAAATATATGTATGTTCTCTGAAGCATTTCTTATAAAAGCAAAACATTGAACACATCCTAAATGTGTTAAATAAATTTCTTAAACAAATTATGGTACATCCATATTGAATATTAAGTAATTGAAAAGAATGAATTAGAGACCTATGTACTGAAATGGAAAATTACCCAAGATAGACTATTGAACACAAAAGAAAATCAAGTTACAGAACATCATAAGTAATATGACCTCCTTGTGTGGTAGAAAAGACATATATATTTGTTAAATACACAGAAAATTTTCCAAAGTATCTATAATAATCTGTTAAGAGAGTACATTTCTATACTCTGAAATTTTATCATGAACTTATATTATGATCATTATGAACTTTGGTAATGATAGTTTGCAAAAATAAGTTTCAACATACAGATTTACAACTTTCTTACTAGAATTCAGTAACACAAAGCCAGTACTGACTATACATACTCTTACCTGAATGGCGTAAGCAGCTGAATCTTGAGCTCGGCTATTATCTGCATATGCAAGGTAAGCTCTTGTTAGTTCCATCAATAATCCAAAGGCAAAGCTTGAATCTTCTACTCCAGTCTCAATAAAAAAAAAAAGAAAGAAAAAGAAAAAAATCACATCTAAGGTATATAAATTTTTTTAAACTGTACTGTGCCTTACATGGTTAATTTTAGTTACCTAGGTGAATTTAACTTAGAAAAGGAAAGGACATTAAGGTTTAAACTAAGTTTGGTACCAAGGCTAAAACATAATCTGTAGCCAAGAAACCAAACCTAAGGCTTTTTAGACTATTTATAAGGAGTATTAGAATCGTTCGACTCCTGCATAGCTCCAACAGTTTTCATTTTTTTTTTTTTGGTTTTGATTTGTTGTTGCTAAAGATTTTATTTTTAAGTAATCTCTACACTCAATGTGACCCTGAGATCAAGAGTCACATGATCTTCTGACTAAGCCAGCCAGGTGCCCCTCATTTCTGTTTTTTTTTAACCTTTAAAACGAAAATTGTATATATAGCATTTTCTAAATTGCATGCTGTAGAAGCCTGGTCATTTGAGACACTCCAAGAAATAATTTTAACATACCCTCCTCTTGGATGTGCATAGTACATACATTAAATGATACATTAGATGTTCTGTTTGATTTTGTTTTACAGGAGTTCTCAAACACATTTGACCATGGAAACTTTTCTATACACTCACTATTATGACACCCTGGGAAATTAGTTTCCCATGAAAACACTTAGCAATAGTGTTGAAATAGTAATATTTAAATAATTAATTAGGTTTTAACTATTTGTCATCATTAGGTTGGGAAGCTTTTTAAAAATAACACAGCACACTAGTCTGGACTCCAACTTTACTGTTTTTGGCACTAGATATCTGCAAATAGTATTAAGGAATAAACTCTGAAGTTACCTAAATTTTCTAGTTTAGATCATGTTCCACTAAGGATAACCTGAATAGTTCTTTGTAAATGAAATATAGAAATTCAAATAGGACAGAGAACTCTTCTTGTCATTCCAAATTACCATTACTTACCACAAATGTAAAATCTTTTCCTTGGCTTTCAGTTGTTGAGAAATCTAGTCGACCTGGATCTATTGCCCCCAATTCCCCTAAACATTCCCCACAGAGCAACCGAGCTTGAGAGTTTGCATCTTGACACCCTTTCAAAAGCACTGTCACCAACTGTGAAATAACAGGTTCCACTGTTTCACTATCTGTTGCATATTTTATCAGTTTTTCCTAAAAGTAGAAAGAAAATTTTTATATAACTTCAGCAAACTAGTATATTTTCCAAACTAGAAACTAACTTAAAATATTAAGGAATATATGATATAAACATTGATAAAATTAAATTCTGATATCTGCAGTCTTTTCAGTTCTTGTTTGATGAATTCACAGAATATAGTTCATAATATATTCTGTGAGATTATAATCATTATTTTAGAAAGTTTTAATCTTTAATCCATTAAGCAGTTACTGAGAATTATTACATTAGTATACGAAAATAAGACACAGACTTGTCCCAGCAAGTTCCCTAATGGTAAAATAGATAATAAGTAATTAAAATATCATATGGTATGTACAACAACAAATATATTTACAAGGTAACTTGGAAGCAATCAAGAAGATGAAAAAGAACTCAGGGTAACATTTCAAGGATAGAGGACAGATAATTAAATAAGTCAACAAGGAATAGCTATTACTTAAAACAAGAAGACTGAAAAGTGTATATGAAACCAGCAGAGTAGGAGAAAAAAATAAAGGGGAAAGGGTTCCATGGTGATGAGGAAACAATACATTGGTTTAAGTAATCTTTTCATCAATCTCCTGAGGATGCTGTAATGAAGATGCTGTTAAGTAAGAAGCAAAAGTAAAGCACACATGAGGATCTCAAACTCCATGTTAAAAATATGATTCAAGTTAGAGTAATCATTTCAAAAGAAAATTAACGACATTTGATCTCATTAAGAGTCTTTAAGATAAATTTAGTTCAAGGCAATACTCGTTATGAAACACTAAATGAAAGGTAATTTAAAAATATACTTACCTCCTATGTATTTATGTATTTATTTAAAGATTGTATTTATTTGAGAGAGAGAGACACAGCAAGAGAGGGAACACAAGCAGAGGGAGTGGGAGAGGGAGAGGCAGGCTTCCCGCTGAGCAAGGAGCCCAATGTGGGGCTTGATCCCAGGGATGACCTGAGCTGAAGGCAGACGCCTAACAACTGAGCCACCCAGGCGCCCCTCCTATGTATTTAAAAATGTTTTGACTTCTAGGTTAGACAAATTAAAGTTTCATTTTTCAGCAAAAATACTGAGTTCCAAAAATGAGTGTGTGTTCAATGCCTCTATTTAAAAAGGCTTTTTAACATAGGGACCCAATTTTATCATTTTCCAAATACCTGATCAGTTGTCAAATTTGTTTGCTCTAATTATTTGAAATATAATTTTTATCATATCCTAAAAGTCTATGTACATAAAGGTCTATGCTTGAACTTTCTATTCTTTCTCACTGGTCTGTTTATTCATGCACCAGAATCACACTGTTGTAATTACAGAGGCTATAGGGTATGTTACTATCTAGTAGGGATACTAAACCCTCATACTTGCTTTTTTCTCCCCAGACTTTTCTTAGCTGTTTTTTTTTTTTTTAAGATTTTATTTATTTATTTGACAGAGACAGTGAGAGCAGGAACACAAACAGGGGGAGTGGGAGAGGGAGAAGCAGGCTTCCCGCTGAGCAGGGAGCTCTATGCGGGGCTCAATCCCAGGACCCTGGGATCATGATCTGAGCCCAAGGCAGATGCTTAACAACTGAGCCACCCAAGCGCCCCTTCTTAGCTGTTTTTATATGTTTATTTTCCCATATGAACATGAGTATGAACTTTTGTAGTTAAAAAAACAAGCAAGTTCTTGGCATTCCTTTGGGATAGCATTAAATTTATAAAATAATCTAGAGAGAACTGAAATCTTTGTAATACTAAGGCAACCTACCAGATAAATACAGGATGCTTTCCATTTGTTTAAATCTACTACATTTTTGTGTCTTTCTGGAGTGTCTCAAGATTTTTCTTTATTGATTTATACATTTCTATTACGCTTATTCCTAAATATATCATCTTCTGTTACTATTGTAAGTTGGGTTTTCCAACAAATTTTCTACCTGGTTATTGCTTATCATATGAAAATTATTTTTTATATGTTGACTTTATATCCTCCTGTCTTACCGAATTAGCTTGTTATCTGAGTTAGTTTTATTGATAACTCTCTACGGTTTTTCAAGTATATTAGCCTATCATCTACCAATAGAAATTCTTTTACAGGGGCACCTGGGTGGCTCAGCCGGTTAAGCATCTACCTTTGGCTCAGGTTCAGGGTCCTGGGATCAAGCCCCACATCCAGCTCCCTACTCAGCGGGGAGTCTGCCTCTCCCTCTGCCCTCCCTTGTTCGATCTCCCCCCACTTTCAAAAATAAATTTAAAAATCTTTTAAAAAAATTCTTTTACATTTTTCCCAATTCTTATGATTCTGACTGCTTATGCTTATCTAAAGTCACTGGGTGATACTTTCCGCTGAATGTTAAATTGTAGTGGAGATAATGAGTAGGCTTGCTTTAGTGGGAATGCATCTTATTTTCCCATTATGCGTGTGTATGTATGCATGCATGTATACAAATACATACATACACATATACATATGTGTATTAAGGTAGTATCCATCAATTCTTATTTTCTTGGTTGTTTTTATCTCAAGTGGATGTTACAGTTTGTCAAAGGCTTTTTCGGCATCTATGGAAATAATGGTATGATTTTCCTCCTTAGATATATGAATATAGTGAATTTTATTAATGAATTGCTAAATAAGAACCATCCTTGCAATCCTGGAATAAATTCCAGTTGGTCATGGTATTATTTCTTAATGTGAAACTGAATTGATAATATTTCACTTAGAATTTTTCGTATCAGTATTTGTAAGCGGATAATGAAATTTAATTTGTTTTGTGATAGCACTAAACTCATGGAGTTTAGTGAACATTGTTACATAATATTCCTCAAAAAAACTGGATGTTTTCCTTCATTTTCTATGCTCCAAAACAATTTAAAACAGCATTTGGACTATCTGGTTTTTGAAGATTTGGTAAAAATCCCCCTGTGAAATCACTGGGCCTGGTGCTTTCCTCTAGAGGTAATTCTTTTATAATATTCTCTAATTCTTCTATAGCAATTAGTCTTTCTTCTGGAGTCAATTTTGACAAACCGTATTTTCCAGGGAAAATATCCAAGTTTGCAAATGTATTTGCACAGAAGGGTACAAAGTAGTTTGTCATTTTAAAAAATATTTCTTTTGTTTCAATGGTTATTTCTGTCTTGTCATTTCCTATTTACAAATTTGTGTTCTCTGCTTTTTGTTCTTTATTAGGTTAGATATTTATCTATTTTGCTAATGTTTTCCAAAGAACTATAATTTTTATTAGTTTTTTTGTTCTCTGTATCATTTATATCTACTTTTATTTTTTATTATTTTCTTCCTGTGCTTTGCTGAAATTTAGTTCACATACTATAAATTCACTTTTGAAGTATACAAATCAATATTTAGTATATTTACAAGGGGGTGTAGTACAAGCACAACCATTACTTCTAATTCCAGAACATTTTTTTGAAGATTTATTTATTTTAGAGAGAGCAAGCAAGCGTGTGGGGGGAGGGGGAGGAGGGGCAGCGGGAGAGAGAATCCTGAAGCTGACTCCCCAGTGAATGGGGGGGGAGGGCTCAATCCCAGGACTTTGAGATCATGACTTGAGCTGAAATCAAGAGTCAGCCGCTCGGGCGCCTGGGTGGCTCAGTTGGTTAAGCGACTGCCTTCGGCTCAGGTCATGATCCTGGAGTCCTGGGATCGAGTCCCACATCGGGCTCCCTGCTCAGCAGGGAGTCTGCTTCTCCCTCTGACCCTCCCCCCTCATGTGCTCTCTCTCTCTCATTCTCTCTCTCTCAAATAAAATCTTAAAAAAAAAGTCAGCCGCTCAACCCAAATGAGCCACCCATGCGCCCCATTCCAGAACATTTTTATCACCCAAAAAGGTAACTGTACCTCTTAATGGTCACCCCCCATTTCCCCCATCCTCCCAGCCACAAGAAACCACTAATCTACCTTCTATCTCCATGGACTTGCTCATTCAGGAGAATGTATACATATGTATTTATAATGTATCTTCTTTGTGAATTTTGTATCTTCTTCATGAATTATGGCTTTTAGCATTATGAAGTGCCCTTTTTCTGTCATATTTAATGCTTTTTTGGTTTCAATTCTTTACCATCTAGTGGCAGAATGCAAACTCCTGCTTTCTTATTATTTCCACTTACTGGTTATAAATTTGTTCATCTCTTTATTTTTAGCGTTCGTAAATTACTCTTTTTAGATGTATGTACTGCATATAGCATAGAGTTTGTTTTTGCATTTTAAGTCAAATTATAAATTCTTTTCTTTTAAGGTCTTTCACATTTATTAATATGATTGATATCTTTGGCCTCAATTCTGTCATATTTTTTACAATACTGTATGTATTATAATAACTGTATTTTTCCTCTGGTCTGTTTTATTTGCTTTAAAAATTATTTTAGTATGGCAGAAAGTTGATAACTTTTGTTCTAAAGGCATCCTCTATACTAATACCTTTTTTAATGTTTCCAGTCCTTTTTTCTTATTTAACCTTATGTAACTTTTACCAGCTTGAAATGGTGTATCTTGACTCCCAGTTTTTGCCTATGCAACAATTACTGGGCTTATTTTATTTATATCTCACTGTTTCTCTTCTCCCATTTAAAAAAATTATATTATGTCTACTTTATTAGAATACATAACATTCATATGTAATTCTCCCATCTTTGTTCTCATTGTTGCTTTAGTCTTAATTCTATAATTATGTATGAACAGTAAACATCAGTCCTTTTGCCAAAGTCTCCCCAGTCTTCTCTTGATTACCTGAAGCCGTTCTCTAACATATCTCTTAGGAAGGATTTGCTTATACAAACAGTATTCCTTCAATACCTGCATGTTTACAACTGTGTGTCTTACCTGTGTTAGTCTAAGGATAGCTTGACTCATTCTTTACTCATGCTTTATGCCCTTGACATTTTAAAAAATGCTGCTACCCTCTCAGCTACTGTGTTGAGAAGTCTGAATCTAACCCACTTATCTTATTCTTCTAAGGATTTTTCAAAAAACATTTTTGCCTGTAGGTCCTGAAAATTTATTATTAAAGTCTAATATTTATCAGACTTGACTATTCTGAGGTCAATTTTCTCAGGTACACAATTGGGTCATTTCAACATGTAGATTTAGGCCTTTTTTTTCAGAAAGTTTTCTTATAGTTCTAAATATTAATTGTTCTATTGTTTTATTTCTCTTCTTCAGAGACTCTAATTTAGTGTATGTGAAATCTGACAACCTTCCATTTCAACCACTTTTTTGATCTATTCCCTCCTTTTTTAAACTTTATTTTCATTCTCTTGGTTATTTTTTTGCCTTTCCTTAGTGCTCCTTACTAATAGTCAAATATAACCTCTCCTGTGGTCCTTATAATTTAATCTTCATTTCTTAAGTTTTTCTTTTCTGAATTCACCTATTTCACATCTTTTTGGTTTTTGTCCATTTCTCTTGCTTTTTAAATTTTTCATTTAATTTTTTCATATCTGCAAATGCTTGCTTGAAATACTTAGTTCAGGCTGTAGTGCTAAGTCTGGTTTTCTTCTGCTTAATGTTTAGCATTGAGGGAGGAACTGATATCAACCAAAAGATTTCATTTTTTTTTGTCTTACAAAAACCTTCTATGTATAGAATATCTTTTTTTATTTATACCGTAGACCCTCTATAATAGCCGTATGCAGTAACAGTAAGGGTTTTATAGTGGCTTACAAGATTCCTATTTCATGAATACTCTCTTCTGTCAGCCTAGTGAAATACAGTTTTTTTCATAAGTAGCTTTTGGGGAAGGAGAGTAGGGGGGGAATCTGGCACATCTGTGATCTTGTAGATTTCTTTTTATTTCTACAGGAACCTTAACTCTCTTACTTTCTTCTTTCTGTTTACAATTAAGTCTCCAAAGAATGTCCCCATCATCCTGTTCTTTCAGTTCTCCCCAGACATAATGATTTTCAGAGACTACAACCTTAGGATCTGCACACTTTAAAGTACCTTCCTTGTAGCCAGAGCTCTGATGTGCCACATCCTGGACCTACTTTTTGAGTGGGACCATCTTTGTTGGTGATTTTATCTTTGCTTCATTATCCTTGGTTCCTCCACTCCACTCTCTTCTTTTTCATATAGCCTTCTCAGAATCTAACTGCTCTTAACATAAACCTGTGACATGAGCTCCAGATAGCTCCACTGCTTATAGGTAATCTGAAGTTCATAGTATTCGCAGTCTCACAGTTATGCTGAAGGTATGAGTTATATGTGAATTTACTTGCTCTCCTTGTTGCTCTTTATGCTTTGGAGGGTATGTAGAGATTCAGATTTAGGCTTCCAACATTATCCTAGTATAACTTGGAGGTCTCTAGCAGCTTTATTTTCAATGGGCTCATTCTTGGATTTGTAATCATTAGCAAATATGTCTTTTTACTGGAATTCTGCATTAGCAGCAAAGTTTATTTTGGCCTCAATACAAACACCATGTCCTACTGGGATTTTACCATAGACATTCACCTTGACATGAGTAGTATCAATTTTCAGAAAGAGATTATATGGTTGCTCAGTTTGATCAATAGCCTCATTTTTCTGACACAGAAATAAAAACTTCCTGCTATCCACTGACCTTAGGTGTCATTTTTACCCTTCAAAAATGCAGATTCCTCCTTAAAAGTAAGGAGTATAAACTGTCATTTCTTTAACGTCAACAACCCTCTGGGGGCTCCCCATTAGAAAGGGCTTTTGCAGGGTCAGTCCATCAAAACAGTCAAGTGTCTAAGGCTACAGTAGCATCATCTTATTAACTGTCTTTTAGAGTTTACTTTGTCACTACATTATACCCAATTATTTCTTTAGCCAGTTATACCACAACTTTAGGTCTAATTATTTAAAACACCTCCTTTCAACGTACTCATGAAGTATCTTTTCCTCTCCCTCTGGTTAAGATCTGAACTTTTTAAAAGAGTATCTTTTGCATTTGTTCTTTCATAGACTCTCCCAGCATTCACTACAAAGACTCTTTGACTTCTAACCCTTCTTACATCAGTTTCTTGCTCTCATATTGCTATAGGTTCAGCCATATTCTAGAGCTGCAATGTCCATTATCATAGCCACTATCCACACGAAGCTATTTAATTTAAATTAAACAAAATTAAATAAAATTAAATATCTAGTTCTTTAATCACACATTTTAAGTGCTCAAGAGAGCCACATGTGGCTAGCAGTTATGATTGGACAGTGCACGTACAGAACATTTCCATCTTCACCGAAAATTCTTTTGGACAATGCTATTCTAGAACTTAACTGATTGCTTTCAACACTGACGTTACCTTGTCATACTTGGAAAAAAAACAAAACATTTCCTTCTCTCTTTTTGTGAGGTGTTTTAGGCCAGTATCTGTGGGGATACAGCTGGGAAGACATGTGTCTCTGGATGTCTTCCCTTCTTTTCTTATTTCCCCTGGCACCTCCAAGCCATTGTCTTTAGTTTCTTCTTACTAACCTAAAGTAAATTTATCCAGTTATATATTGATTCTAAACTAGAATAAACCTTACTTTAAAATATCCTATAACAATCTGTGGCCATTAGATCTTATTCAGACTCTACCTGACCTTCAAGACTCCTGCAAGTACACTTACCTTCTTACTCTGTCTAGCTAATCTATTAGCACTGGGACTTCACATTGAAGGAAGGCTTCTCAGGGTATTACCACATGTGATTTTTCTTTTGTGACAAAGTTGGGCAACTGTGGCTTTTCCCCAAGAATATAAGCAATCTCCTTAAATTCTCAGATTTAGCCATTTATATCTAAGAGGTAATGATCAATATAAAGTCTCCTTAAATTAAGCCAGAATCATGTCATCTGCTTAGAAATAACCTAACCTAGGAAACCTCTAGGCCAAGAGGAAAGATCCTTCGCTATTCATAAATCCCTATATTACTATAAAATGCTAGAAGCCCTCTAAGTTACCTAAAATCCAGGTAGAGGTTTGTTCGGGGCAAGGGTAAGCACACAGTAGTTTCACTGAAGTCAGTGGAGGGCAGGGAATGAGGCTGTAAGATTAATAATGTAGATTCAGAGTTAGGAGAGCATAAAACTTAAGGAGAGTCAAGGCTCCTCACCTGTGGTAGGACCCCTAACTCATGAGGGTTTTTACGCTTTCACAGCTTATCATATAAGTTCTTGACATGCAAAAACAAATACCTCAGATAATTTTTTTCTATTTTATAGCTTTACAGTGATCAAGTATTTTAAACACCAGTTCTCACTGTCATCAAGGTTAGAGCTAATCTACATTATGTTGCCAAAGAAAAGAAGGAAGTTCACTGGCATCATGAAAAAGTAAAATTAAAAATTTAGTTTCATTAAAACTAAAAGTTAATTCAGTCAAATTGTAAAATGGCAAAATTACTGAGATTTTATATGATAGATATCTATAGGAAAAATGAAAAGACACATGAACCGCTGCTGTTGTACACATACACCCGTACTGAGGAAGATGCAATAACCTAAAACATAACTGTCAAATCATGCCCTTCAAAACAACAAAAAACTCTGCACATTCTGGTATTCAGCCTCAAAGAGTATCTCATGGATTAGTGATTCTAAGTCAGGTCTGATAATCTCAGTAAAATAAAAATTACTTCTTTCATTGAACCTACTGAATCTCAAGCAAATACGCTAACCTATCATCTTTTCTTTAAACTAAACTTTAAACTTCTTTAAACATCTTTCTTTTCTATACCTTTTAATTATATCTTAGGATCTTAGTATACCTGATTTTTATACAAAGTTTCCTTCAAACTCGTAAGAGCATGAATACGAACATCTACATTTTCATGTTGAATTGCTTTCATGGATAATTGAAGAGTTGTCTGAAGATCTGTACTCTCCGAGGTCTCCTATATAAAGAACACAGAGAGATACACCTTATCAGTTAATGATTTCAGAAACCATTTCAGAAGGTCTGGATTCCCTATAGAGCTACCATTAAAGTGTAAACTATATCCCAATTAAAAGCAGCTTTAAAAAAATAATTTCCAGGCACCTGGTTGGCTCAGTCGGTTAAGCATCTGCCTTCGGCTCAAGTCATGATCCTAGGGTCCTGGGTTCAAGTCTTGAATCAGGCTCCCTGCTCAGCGGGGAGTCTGCTTCTCCCTCTGCCCCTCCCCCCTGCTCGTTCCTGAGTATGCTCCCCCCTCTCTCTCAAAACTAAATAAATAAAATCTTAAGAAAATAATTTCCATCTCTTCATTCATATAGCATATGTTATTTTTAGTATTTCTTGGGAAAGGGATTTCATTCTAAAATCTTTAGACCTGGAGAAAAATTTTATTCAGATCAAATAAAGAATCTACTGATATAAAAGAAATCCTTCCTGGTAAGAAATACAAGTTTCCCTTAACTCACAAAGGACTGAATAGCCTTGAACCAAACCTAGATTACACAAATGAATAATTCATTCTTTACTTTGATTACTTACTTTCTTATGACTATGAGTTACCCAGTAAAAGAGAAAATAAAGACATCAGAACCAATCTTGGGGTCTATAGTAAATACTTCTCCTATTCTGACCCAAGATCAGGTATCCCACTTTCTGCCCTAAAATTCTATGGAATCACCATTAATACTTTCATAATTTCGGAGAATTCACTGGACTTCAAGATGATGGAACTACAGGTTATTCCCCTTCTAAAGCTCAGGAATCAGTAAGATTTGACAATTTCACACAAAATAACTAGAATTGTCCCACAGTTTTTCAGGGCATGAAGCTATGGTAGTTTCTTCTTTGGGGGACTATAAGTAGGGACACATTGACCTGGGAAGTAAAGTCACAAGTACTGTATTTTTTGCTCTCTGTTTTCTGTAATGCAATAACATCTTTATCTAAATGCTAAAACTTCCTTCTAAAAAATCATAATTTGTGATAGGATTATCTAATTGCCAAAATTAGCTATCAGAAAAGAACTATATTACCTCTAGATATGATTCTAAAGAACCTCTGTTCAAAGATTGGAATCTGGGAACAATTTTGTACCAGTGATCTTCTAAGACATAAATAAAAAATTAAATACCTTTCTATATTCCTGTAGAACCGCTTTTATCTTTTTAAATTCTGGATGATCAGGTAAAAAATATATTTCATGAAGAAAATCTTGTACAGCATCCCTAATAGTTAATTGGAAGAAAAAGAATTATTTGCAAAGAGTATAAGTACTAAAAAAATATAAGGCAGAGGTTGAAACTAAGACCAATTTAGTTCACACTTAAAAGTGCTAGTAGGGACGCCTGGTGGGCTCAGTTGGTAGAGCATCTCCGGGTGATGAGTTTGAGCCCCACATTGGGTGTAGAGATTTTAAAACTAATTATCTTAAAAAAAAAAAAAGAGTGCTAGAGACGGCTAGGTGGCTCAGTTGGTTGTGTCCAACTCCTGATTTCAGCTCAGGTCCTGATCTCATCAGGGTTGTAAGATGGAGCTTAATGGGGCTCTGTGCTCAGTGTCAAGTCGGCTTGCGTTTCTCTCTCCCCCATCTCTCTGCCCCTCCCTCCACTCTTTATCTCTCAAATAAATAAATTCTTTTAAAAAGTGCTAGTGGATTAATGATTCTTCCTAACCATGTCTAGTGGTTAATAATAGCAAATAATCAAATCTAAGGAAATCAGCTGTTGCAATATTTACATTGGTGGCCCCAAATAAAACTATACTTCTTTGTATATGCATGCATGTATAGTCACTCCCTCTTCATTTTGGGCGAGATGTGTGACTTGCTTTAACACACAGAATGTGGTAGAGGAAATGCTGTGCCAATTTAGAGCGTAAGTGTTAAAAAGATCTGGTAGCTTCTGGTTTTGTGCTCATCAGAGTCCTAAGTCACCATGAAAGGCCACCAACAGGGACTGGCTATGTGAAAAGAGTGAGGCTCCACGACTACATGGAAAGAGACAGAAACCCAGCTAAGTCTACCTGCTGGCTGACAGCAGCCATACCAGTGACCAAAGAACCCACCAACTGAACCCAGTCCAGATTGCAAAATTATGAGTAAATAAAAATGCTGTCATTTTAAGACACTAGATTTTGGAGTAGTTCACAGTGCAGCAAGAGATAGCCAAACTCAACCTTAAAACACAAATTCTCATTAAAAATTTTAGAGAAAAGGTATCAATAATTATTACTGAGGCTACAATTTTTAATTTGCTTCAAATATAATACTCTAATCTTTGAGTCCCAATAATGAATTTCTAAATTCTAGTCTTCATTCACTCATGCAATAAATATTTATTAAGCAACTACCATGTGCCACTATGTGCTAGACACTGGTGATGTAACAATAAAGGAAGCTGATTTCTTCAGGGAGTTTAAGATCTTTTAACTAGCACTAAATGAAAGAATTTTTTTATATGAAAAGGTAGAGAATTGCTATATAACAAAAAGCACAGGTAACACTATTTACGTAATAATACAAAAAATATTTGAAAAAGTGATCTAGATCAGTGATTATGTTGTTCTATCATATTCAAATTATCAAAAATAAAAGTATTTTAACTGAAAAAAAAATTACTTTAACCTTTTTTTCTGTACTTTCTCCCTGCTTAGACAGTTACTGAAAATGATTAATGGGAATAGCGAGTATATGTATAGGTAGGTAAGTAGATAAATAGGTAGTACTTCAAACCTAACTTTTCTGCAGCAAAGGCAATATATTTACCATATAACAATAAGTATAAACATAGAAACAATTTTAAAATGTATAGAAACACATTCCAGGCTAAAAAGCAACCAGTGTGAAATACAAAAATGGAAGGGAGTAACATATGTTCTTCCAATAGCCGTCCAAGTAAGCTAGAGCATAGTCTGTTTTGGAAAATCTTGAGAAAAGATTTAAAGAAATAAGATGTGACCAAATTTTGGAAAGACTTGAATGTCAAGATAAGCAATTTGAAATTCATCTGTCAGAATTGGGAGAATCACAGAAAATCTCCATATGTTATAATAATACTGATAAAAGAGATGCTTTAAATATGAACAATATGAAGAAATGTGATAAAATCCTAAAGGAAGGGAGGCTGGTTAAAAAGCTAATACAATGAAGTAATGAAAGTGTCAACTAAGGTAAGCTGTAGAAAGTAGGTGAACATTCCTCCTAACCTTTCTCATGTTATTCAACTGTCTGCCTTTTAAGTGTGAAAGGAAAGGTTAATGGGCGCCTGGGTGGCTCAGTTCGTTGGGCGTCTGCCTTTGGCTCTGGTCATGATCCTGGAGTCCCGGGATTGAGCCCTGCGTTGGGTTCCCTGCTCAGCAGGGAGTCTGTTTCTCCCTCTGCCCCTTACCCTGCTCATGCTCTCTCTCAAATAAATAAATAAAAATAAAAAAAAAGAGAAAAGGAAAGGTAAATTTAGCTTCACTTTTTCCAAAACTGATGAAAAATAATTTTGAGATGCTGATCTAAGAATGTTTTAAATATAATTATAATGGATCAATGTCACAACTGAAATAACATCAGTTCGATCTATATTGACTTAAAGCATGTCAATTATTTTTGTTTGATGCACCCTAAATTAAAAAGAATGTGAACAATCCCACCTTGCCAGCAGTAATCCCAATACCTTGAGACATAAATATACAGTAATAAGAAGTTGCTATCTTTACTATTAATTTCAGTTACAATAAATACCTGTTTTCAATTATGAGGTAGTGAAATATAGCTGCAGTTTCTTCAGGCTGGATGTGTATGAGAGGTAACAAAGCTACTATCACATGACTGAGAAGGGAACCAAGATAAGCATGATCCAGGCAACGAACAAAACAATCCCAAGCTCTATGTGAAAAAACAAGTTAAAAGTCACATTGTTTTTATTATTTGTAAAACCCCATCAGTTAGTTATTAGCTACAACAATACATACAAATAACACATACATACAAATAATAAGGGCAAAAAACAATACAATAATAAGGTTACAAGGCAGCTGTAAAAACAGAATAAAGATCAGTACTCTATATGCAGAGTGATCTCTCTAATGTATTAAGTCAAAAAAAGGAAGGTAAAAAACAGAGGTTATAATATGCTACCTTTTGGGGCAAGGTTAATACAAAAATAAGTGTGTGTGTGTATTTGTTTATACTTTTTTATTTTTATTTTTTAAGATTTTATCTATTTATTTGAGAGAGAGAGAGAGACACAGTGAGAGAGGGAACACAAGCAGGGGGAGTGGGAGAGGGAGAAGCAGGCTTTCCGCGATCAGGGAGCCCGATGCGGGGCTCGATCCCAAGATCCTGGGATCATGACCTGAGCCGAAGGCAGACACTTAACGACTGAGCCACCCACGCGCCCCAATTTGTTTATACTTTTAGAAAGGGGAGAATTATACAAAAATTAAGAAAAATAGATACTTATAGTTAGAAATGAAATCTAGATTCACAAATTTGAATTTCAGACAATGTTTATGTTTTATATGAATTTAAAATTAAAGAGGGAAAAAGCAACCTCTAAAAATTTTAAAACAAACTAGTGGCATCTGGGTGGCTCAGTCGGTTAAGTGTCTGAATTCGGCTCAGGTCATGATCTCAAGGTCCTGGGATGGAGCCCTGCTCTGTGTTCAGCGGGAATGCTTGTCACTCTTATGCCCTCCCTGCTGCTCATACTCTGTCTCTCTCTCTCTCAAATAAATAAATAAGTCCTTTAAAAAAAATTTTAAACAAACCAAAACAACTGAACCTAAATGAGTATCAAGTAGGTGGCACATGTACACAGAAAAGAATTACTTCACATGACTTTAAAACATATTATTCTGACACTCCATCTCTAATAAGTACAATCTAAGGATAAAAAAGACCTCTGAAAAAAACAAAAATACATAATAAACAAATAAAACAAAAAAGGACCTTCAAGAAGCTTAAACTGCATTCAGTAGTCTGTTAGAAGTAATACTAAAATTATATTAAATTAGGAATCCTACATGCCAAAATCTCAATGGACTGAAAGAAGTGTGGGAAAGAGTCTTAAGGACGGAATCTGTTTGTAAGAGATTATATTTAAGGGGCCAACAACCAAATGTGTGACATGTACATGTTATTTTATTCTGATTCAAACAAACCAACATTTTGGGGGAAAAAAATCTTTGAGACAATTGGGGAAATCTGAATATGGACTGAGTTTTAGATGATATTAAGAATTCCTATTAATTCTGCTAAATATAATAATTCATGATGGTTGTATTTTTTTAAATGCCTTATCCATTAGATAAATCTGAGGTTTACAAGTGCAATGATTTGATACTGGGGTTTTCTCTAAAACATTCCAACTAACAATAAAATAGGTGGAGGTGGTCAGATTAAGTAAGATTAGCAATGCTGGTAACTGTTGAGGTTGGAAAATAGGTATGGAGGGGTTCATTATACTATTTTATTTCCCAGTATGTTAAAAGATTTCATACTAGTATGTCTCTGAAGAAGTAAGCATATTCCCTTTCAATACAAATATCCTTTCCATCTTAATTATTTACAGCCTGAATCCCTCAAAGAGATAAGAATTCAAGTTAATGTTACGGGGAAACACAAAAATTCTAATGAACTTAGGCAGTCAATTACCTGCAACACAATTCAGGAAAATCATCCTTGAATCTCAGGCCAGTTCTTAGCGTGGTCATCATCTTCACCCTCACAGAACTGACATGTTTTGGTCCCATCAACTTCATCAAAGACATCAAACTGTTCAAAGCCTATAAAGTAAGTAGGGCTTTAAAATAAAGCCTATAAACAAGTCAGCAGGAGTAGATGAGCCCTAAGGACAAGATCCCACCCACATCTCAGAGTAGTACCTATTCTCTGGCAACACAATGACTAAATGTTGGTCAGTTTGTTTTGTCTAAATTCTTATGTAAGAATTACGAATTTGAAAAATATAAGCTGAGTTCTCGTCTGTGTTTTTCTTGTGAAGGTAATTTTTTATTTTTGTCCTGGCAGTGCTCTAGAATAGTAATTTTCAAATTTATTAAGAATATAATACTGTTTTTCTTCATATTCATCCCAAACTCTTATGTAGCACATGTATTTTTGTCCTAATGGTACTAATTTCAAGATGCTCTGAATTTAGTAGAACAAACAAATTTAGAAAAACAAAACTGATGACATACCCAGAAAATTACGTATACATTTTATTGTGGAACACAGAATCGGACTTGTATCAACAGCTCCAGGTTCTAATGAAAGGATAAAGAAACTCTCTAGACAACCTTAACTATGTTCCAAAACATACAAGCTTTTTACAGTTTAAAATGCAAACTATAGTTTTCTTAGATTGAAGGTCATTCTCTCACTCTGGATAACGATAAGAAAGAGTCCGTGGAGATGAAACAGAAGTTGTCTGGAGGATTAAATTTACTAGGGGACACCAACAGAATAAGTATTGGCTGTGGAAGTAGAGTTTAATATTGTACCATGTCTTGGCTCCTTAAGGTTATTAAAAGAAGACAAGTACAGACTGAAATAAAAGCTTCTACTCAGATTTTTTTCTGTAATTTTACTGCCTGCAGATATGGAAAGCAATAAAAAGGGAAATTTAATCAGTATCTAAAATTCTCTCCTAATCTATGGACAGAAACTTCTAGTGGTGACCAACTGTTACAGCAGTCATAATGAAACTTCACTGTACCAAACACATTTAAATATAAACTGACAAATACTGAAGTTACTTGACTTTATATAACCTAACATTTTTGGTTTTCAAAAACACCATGGGCCATGACTCACAACATACCAATGTGGACCAATGAACTCAATTATGCAACTTTTGTTGAGCCATCAGAGATGCTAGTCTCTTTTTTTCCCACTGAGCTAGATGGTATGAGGACATGAGCCTGAAGCCCTTGGGGTCAGCACCTGGCACTTATGTATAGGGCCAATCCAGGGGCATTTGAGCTAAGAGATGAATTCTGTGAACACTATGTCCAAAATAAAGTTATGCCCAAAGCTATATTATTCTTACACTTTTAGTCACAAAGCCAATAAAGTCTTCTAAGCCAGTTTGGGTTAAAACTGGCTTTATGAACAAACAAACAAAAACTGTAAGTGATATAATTCCTCTTTTTAGATTTCCCAAAAGCTTATAAAGGGATAGGGGGATTCAGAATATCATGTCTGATTATTTCTTATAGTTTAAATATTTTTTTTAAATAAATATTTTATTTTGAAAAAATGCACAATTAATGACAAAAATAAACAAAATTACCAAGGTACTCCAGGGAAGAGGCTACATTTGCATCCCAAACTGCATGCAAATGAGCCCAGGGATTACTATAGTGGAAAACTCCAATAAAGACTAGTCCTGAAAGGGCCAAGCAGAACACCAAAGTATGAAAAGAGCCAGGGTTCTTGATAAGGAGTCTGCTAACTATATATATTTATTTCTTACCTTTGAATGTTTGTAGCTACAAGCAGAAGTCACGTCTCCTATAAATTCTATATGAATTCTAGAATTTTGCAACTTAATATCACTACCTACCATTTTCTTATCTTCAATGCCAACACTGGAGCTCAGTAACTGCATGTTAAAAAAGGCCAAAATGCCCAACAACTTAGGTTGCAAATAATCAGCCTAATAAAAAAAAAACCACATAAAACAGATATTATGTAAGTTTTACAGATTGAATTTCATAAATCAACATTTAACTAACATCATTTCTATATTACCCATGTTAGGATATTAGAATAAGCACTTGGTGGATTTTCTCTAAAAGTATATATTCTCACATCTAGTATTTTAAAAATTAGTGAAACTAGAATGGGAGAAGATATTTGCAAATGACGTATCAGATAAAGGGCTAGTATCCAAAATCTATAAAGAACTTCTTAAACTCAACACCCAAAGAACAAATGATCCAATCAAGAAATGGGCAAAAGACATGAACAGATATTTTTCCAAAGAAGACATCCAAATGGCCAAGAGACACGTGAAAAAGTGCTCAACATCTCTTGGCATCAGGGAAATCCAAATCAAAACCTCAGTGAGATACCACCTCACACCAGTCAGAATGGCTAAAATTAACAAGTCAGGAAACGACAGATGTTGACGGGGATGCGGAGAAAGGGGAACCCTCCTACACTGTTGGTGGGAATGCAAGCTGGTGCAACCACTCTGGAAAACAGTACGGAGGTTCCTCAAACAGTTGAAAATAGAGCTACCATACGATCCAGCAATTGCACTACTGGGTATTTACCCCAAAGATACAAATGTAGGGATCCGAAGGGGTACGTGCACCCTGATGTTTATAGCAGCAATGTCCACAATAGCCAAACTGTGGAAAGAGCCGATTTTGACCTACCCAGTGTGTGATGCTGGGTAAGTGACTTAACTCCTCTGAGTCTGTAAAATGAAAAGACTTATTGCACAGAGATGTTGTAGAGATTAAATAAGATAACATGCATTAAGCACTAAGAAAATAGTAAAGTACTCCTTTTGCTACAGGGGCCATTGAGAAGCAGCAGCCATGGCTCTGCATGACTCTATGGCCATGGGCCTCAACGAGGGCCAAAAGGTGACTAAGAACATGAACAAACCAAGGTAAAGAAAGTGCTGCAGGCACCTCATCAAGCACATCAAGTTTGTGCAGACATGGTATGAGAGGTGTGTGGCTTCACCCCATATGGCAGCATGCAAAGGAGCTGCTCAAGTTTTCCAAGTACAAGCACACCCTCAAGTTCATCAAGAAAAGGATGGGGGGGGGGATGGGGGGATGGGTTAGCCTGGTGATGGGTATTAAAGAGGGCACATTCTGCGTAGAGCACTGGGTGTTATGCACAAACAATGAATCATGGAACACTACATCAAAAACTAATGATATAATGTATGGTGATTAACATAACAATAAAAAAATTTAAAAAAAGAAAAGAAAGGATGGGGACACACATCCGTGCCAAGACGAAGAGAAAGGAGCTGAGCAATGTCCTGGCAGCCATGAGGAAAGCAGCAGCCAAAAAGGACTGAACCCCTCTCCTCTTTATGTAATAAAGCCTTTTTTGGAACTTGGGGAAAAAAATACAGTAAAGTGTTCCATTTAAGTTGTTAATATTATTACAAAATGGGAATGTGAGTACTCTGCAAAGAAGAATATTCAAAATATTTATGTATGGACAAGGAAGGGGCAAGGATACTGGGGCACCTGGGTGGCTCAGTCAGTTAAGCGTCTGCCTTTGGATCGGGTCATGATCCTTGGGTCCTGGGATCAAGGCCCGCATTGGACTCCTTGCTCTGTGCGGAGCCTGCTTCTCCCTCTCTCCCTCTCTCTCTCACTCACTCTTTCTCTCAAATAAATATTAAAAAAAAATAAAGGATAAAGTAGACAAAGTAGAGAAAAAGAGCCAATAAAGACTGAGTAGACAGTAAAAAAAAAAAAAAAAATCAAAAAAGTGTGGTATGACAGAAGCCACAGGGAAGGGATGGTCAGTTGTACTGAATACCCCTGAAAGGCTAAATAAGATAGGAAAAGAGAAGTAGTTAGTATGTTGTGCCAAACAGGTGGTTGGGAGTGGAAGTTTTTTAACTCCAGTTAAAAAGTAGTGAAGAAAAAGTAATTTGAACATTTTTACCCAGTGAAAAAATAAAATCTATAATCATTTCAAAACACATCTTTTTCAATATATACCTTGCTGTGACCATATAATTCAAATCATCAACCTTTTCAAAATAAAAATCCTAATTTGAAATTTAAATAAATCTCTAGCATTTGGAAGATGCATACAATACCTCTTTCTCCAGTCTCACAATTAAGCTACAAAAAGGCAAAAACAAACAAAAAGCCCATAAAACATTCCTTACCATTAATTCCGGTGATGTGATCTCTCTGGGGCCCTGATATGGATCATCACTAGATGCAAATGAGGCAAGTATTGACAAACCATTGAAAACCTGTTGATAGTGTTCTCCAATACGTAGCAATAATTCATTATGCAATCCTTGGAAATCTTGCCTCAACAGACTCCCCAGTTCAATTTCTGTTTCATTCTAATGCAAAGATACATTAAAAAAAGTAGTAATAACAGGCTTTTGGAAGTAAGTATCTTGATTTTAACATACTATTAGTAAATCAAGAGTTTTAGATCATCTGACAAGATTTACTAACGGTATTTTTAAAAGGTATTAGAAAAGGATTTTAATCTGAATTTCTCCCAGGTCTCCATGGGCTACAGGTAATGAAGAAAAGTGATTAGACTATTTTCAAATAAAATTTTAAAAAGGAAGTCCCAGTTTTCTTAAAATATCATCAACTCATTATTCTTAGATACATAATCCCTAGGAGAAAATATAGTATAGTGGCTTAGAGCAGTCTTTCTGGTCAAACTGTTTGAATTTAAATTCCAGCTTTGTCACTTACTACTTCCGCTGTGACCTGGACAAGTTACCTAATCTGACCTCTCTCTGCCTTAGCTTTCTCAATTATAAAATGGAAAAATAACAGCATCTTTATCTCATTGGATAACTAATGAGGACTAAGTGAAATGATCCATATAAATTGTTTAGTAAAGTTCTGACATGTAGGAAAATATTATTATCATTCTACCTCTACAATATAGATTTTCTTTCTCAAAATGAGTAAACATACTCAATATTCAATAATTCTCATGTGGAAAGAAATCTGTTGCTACCATATTTGAAACACATGAAAATAAATTAACATCAGAGAAAACAGTAGTCACATATATGTATCTGAGAGTTTCTCCTGTTCCTGCATAGTCTTGTATTTTTTCAAAGATATTGTTACGGGGGTGCCTGGCTGTCCCAGTCGTTTAAGTATCCAGCTCTTGATTTCGGCTCAGGTCATGATCTCAGGGTCTTGGAATCGAGCCCTGTGCCCCACGTTGGACTCCACACTCAGCAGCGGGGAGTCTGCTTATCCCTCTGCTCCACCCCACTGCACATGCTTGCACAAACTCTCTCCCTCTCAAATAAATAAAATCTTAAAAAAAAACAAAACTCTCTTCCTCTGTCCCTCCCCATGTGCATTCGCTCCTCTAAAAAAAGATTAATTAAAAAAAAATATCATTGCTAGTATGACACCAAAAAAGAAGTATAAGCTATAATTTTAAATTTTAAAAAACAAGCAAAATACTGGGCCAAATTGCAATCAGAGCACTAAGTAACTAAACAAACACTAACATTATGCTATAGTTGAGATTGCCTCTTCCTGTAAATATAATTACTTGCATATCGGTCAACTTACACTCCAATCAAAAAATTCATTTTTTAAAAAAGATTTTATTTATTTATTTGAGAGAGAGAGAAAGAGAGTGAGCATGAGTGGGGAGAAGGAGAAGCAGGCTTCCCACTGAGCAGGGAGCCCAATGCAGGGCTCAATCCCAGGAGCCCAGGACCATGACCTGAGCAGATACTTAATCGACTGAGCCACCAAGTGCCCCTCCAATCAAAAAATTCTAAAATGAGGGGTGCCTGGATGACTCAGTCGTTAAGCATCTGCCTTTGGCTCAGGTCATGATCCCAGGGACCTGGGATCAAGCCCTGCATCGGGCTCCCTGCTTGGTGGGAAGCCTGCTTCTCCCTCTCCCACTCCCCCTGCTTGTGTTCCCTCTCTCGCTGTGTCTCTCTGTCAAATAAATAAAATCTTTAAAAAAAAAAAAAATTCTAAAATGAGGGGTGTCTGGTTGGCTCACTTGGAAGAACATGTGACTCTTGATCCTGGGGGTGTGAGTTGAGCCCCACAATGGGTGTAGAGACTATAAAAAAAATAAAATAAAATAAGCTAAAAAAAAAATTCTAAAATGAAATGAGTTGAGAACCTGATCCACGAATGGATGATTATCATATGCCATTATGGTGAAATGATCAAAGAAAATAACAAATGAGGAAAAAAAAAAAAAAGAAAATAACAAATGAATAATTCTATTTAATATGCTCCTCTAGGCCCAAAATAAAGCTTATTTACATGATACTATTTGCACTTATATTACTTTAGAATAAGCTATAAATTACCCACTCTCCTTCCTACAACATTACAACAGCTTTCCTATAATGCTAATTTAAACAAAAGAGTAAAATATACACAAACATACAATTACCTTCAGATAATGAAGGGCACGTTCTAACTCATCCTTGGAACAGGAACAGACCAAATGAGAAAAAATATATTTGAAGTTATTTATTAAAATCTCTCTACGATTGACATTTAATTGTTTTCCTAAAGTTCGAATGAGAGCAGAAGCTGCAGGGCTTGCTTTGGCAGCAAGGTCAGGTAGCAGAACTTGTAATGTCCTCTGAAAAAGAAACACTACAATTACTAAAAAGTACATTTGTCCAGGTAATTACATATTCACATAAGTTATATGCAAAAATATTTTAAAATGCCAAACAAATCTAGAGTCCATATATGACTTAAATTCAGATTTACCATTTATTCATTCAACAGATACTTACTGAGCATCTACTATGATTCAGGCACTACAGTTATAGAAACAAAAAAATGGCCAAGGTCCCTGATAGCACAGAGGTCACACTGTAGCTAACACATAAGCTAATACATAAGTAAAGAAGATAACTTTTCATGAGTATGTATTAAAATATACTCATGCTCTTAGGCAGAAGTTCCAAGTTTGATTTATTATTTGGGCTAACTTGGATTTAGACAACAAGCAAGAGTAACCATAAATACAGTATTTTAAGTTTTTTTTTAATTAAAAAGTTGATGCTTCAATATTAATAAAACCATTTTAACACACTCACCATCCCAACATGGCAAAAAAAATCTGTTTTGATTTTGGTCTACTTCCTTTAAGATCTTATTCATTAAATATATATAAAATTCCAAACATAAAATGGTTGGCCTTTCATTTATTCATTCAAGGTGTATCTAAAAAACACCTACTACATGTCAGTCACTACACTAGGCACTGGAGACGTAATAGTAATAAGCCTCAGGCCCTGCCCTCAGAGATGCTTATACCTTACTTAATACCTTTCAATTTAATATTGAAATGAAGCTATTTTAAGACTGATTTAACATAAGTCTACAAAATATTAAAAATTATTATATTAATGGTTCGTTCTATAACTAAATATTAGACATTTAGTTTCAGGGTTTTGTTTAGTTTTGCTACGTGGAAAATGCTGCAATAAACACCTGCACTTTTGGTTCCCAGAGTGAAATTACTGAATGAAAAGGTAAGAGTATCTTTATGATCCTTACTGTATACAATCATATTTCCTTCCAGGATTTGGCCAATTTACAAGCAATTTTAAGTTTGTTTAAAACACAGTAATATTGTAGGGAGAAATACTCAGTTCTGACAGTGTGAATCACTATTATAATTTATTAAGGATAATGATAACTTTGCCCTTGCAAAAAGGTAGTAAGATAATCTACTCCATCCATCTTTCAAATCTCAACCCTAATGACATTTCAAAGGCTTCCTAAACCACTCCATACTACAAACTCTGTAATCTGAATTCACAGGAGATCATATATATCAACAGTTCTGTACTATATTACTTTAACTCCTTAGGAATAAAAATGATATAAGACTGTGCATTACCAATGGAACCAATCATAGCACTCAAGACATAAGGGCTCAGTCAACTGAATTAGCATTAATCAATTAGTATTAACTTTTCAGGATAACTAACCATATAAAGCAATAACTCAAATTAATATGAACTTAAATTTTATAACATATCAAAGTCAAAACATGTAAATTTGAAAATCCAGGATCTATATGCTCCTCACTGTACTTGCCAGATTTTCTTTAAACAAGACTAGAATGGAATAAACACAAAATTGAAAACCTCAATTAAGTCAACTACACCTTGCAACTTACAGTAAGGAAACGATTAAGATCAGGAAAGTCAAAAACATTGGCAATTTCAGACAAGGTATTTAAAGCCATTTCTCTCTGGTGAGCCACATCTTGTTTCCTCATCTCAGCATTCTGGCATGGAGTACTAGGAAGTGCTGTCATCTGACTGGAATGGAGGGATTCTACTAAAAACTAGAGCAAAACAATTTGTTAATTTTCATACAAGGAAGGAAATTTAACAAATACTCTCTAAGCTAACATAAAGAACATTATCAGTGCTCTAAACACATTACCTGAATTACCTCATTCAATTTTTGTTTAACAACCTTAATAAGGTAGATTATGTCATAATCTCCCTTTTACAAATGGAGAAGCCATGTTTAGTTCAGAAATTTAAATCTACACCACTAACAAGGCAAAGCCAGTATTTTAACATATCCTAACTTTTCAACCATGAATTGTATCAACCTTTTTAAAAACAAAGTGCCTTTCCACAATATTAAAAAAGTTTATCGCCACTAAAAGGCTAAAAAAGCATTTCTTAATAGATCAACAATAGAGCATAAGTCAATATACTATAAGATGATTTTCCCCTCCCATTTATAATATATATCTCCAGACCAAGATCATAAAATATAAAACTGGTAAGATTTAGGTTCTCTTATTAAATAAACTGAATACATCATTTTAAAAATATATCCTTTAGGGGCGCCTGGGTGGTTCAGTGGGTTAAGTGTCTGCCCTCAGCTCAGGTCATGATTCTCAGGGTCCTAGGATCGAGCACCACATAGGTCTCCTTGCTCAGAGGGGAATCTGCTTCTCCCTGTGTCCCTCCCCCGCTCATGTGTGTGCATGCTCTCTCTCCCAAATAAATAAAATTTAAAAAATATATATATATCCTTTAAAGCAAGACAAATAAAATATATATATATATATATATATATATATATATATATATATATGGCTTTTTTTTTTTAAATTCTTGCAAAATACTGCTATTTCCTATAGTCAAGGCCAGTCCTGACTCTCACCTGACAGATGGGTTTCTTATACTGGCTGAAAAAGTTCTGCAGTTTAACACTCTTAGCTGCAACCAGAGCTCTGATTTCTGTATATGCTGCTCCAGAGACAGATGCTGACTTCGATAATAAACAATGCAATAAATGCAAAAGTGCAAAAGGTACCAAATCTCCTTTTGCTGCCCTAAAATTAAAAAAAGTTATCATCAATGTCTCAAATATAAATGGAAATTCATAAAAAAATACATGTTGATAACACATTTCTTTCTGTATCATCTGTCACACCACCATTTCTAACACAAAGCAAACAAAGAAGGAAGTATACAAATGCTGCCAAATATACCTTCCAATATCCCCTGTTGTAAGAATCAAGGTATCCTTCAACTCATTATTTCTTGAGATTTGAGCATGTGTATATGCTTCCTTCATTCTTAAGACAAAAAGCTAGAATGATAAAATTAACTAGTTAAAGAATTTTTTAGAGCCAGGTTAATGAAGATACAAATGTTTAAAAATAAAAACTATCAACCTCTTTTATAAATCCATCTTCAGAGTCCAAGGATTCCAATATATGCTTGATATTTCCACTAAAAGCCACTCTAACATCCTTGTCTGGATCTTCCATTAAATTCAATAAAGTTCCAAGAACTGTTTTCACATCTGTTTCATCTTCTCTAAAATCAAGGTGCTTACAAAGATGATATAGATTATCTATGAAAGCTAAAGGGTGAGAGCATATAATACCTAATTTAACACATCAAGTATCAAAGTTATACAGTAAAAAAATCAATAAACAATTTACAAAGATTTCTAACTGGCTTTATAATGTCAATATTTAAATTAGAGCACACAGATTTGTGGAAGATTAAATTGAATACTTGCAAATTTAAATTTACTTTATACTTAATAAAAGTTATAAATAATCTGCATCTAAAATAAATTCTAGATTTTTTTAAGGTATAAAATGACTAGTCACTTAGATTTTGTAGATCATATTTTACCAAGATAGACTTAAAAGCACATTTCACTAATCCAGGGTGCCTAGGTGGCTCAGTCAGTTAAGCATCTGACCCTTGATTTTGACTCACGACCTCAGGGTAATAAGATCATGACCTCAGGGTTGTGAGATCGAGCCCCGCCTTGGGCTCCATGCTGGGTGTGGAGCCTGATTGAGATTCTCCCTCCCTCTGCCCCTCTCCACCCTCTTAAAAAAAAAAAAAAGCAGCACATTTCACTAATCCAAAAACTGTGAACAGTTGTAAGGGCAATCTTAGCCTTACTGTTAATCTTACATTACAATATTCAGGGAGTCCTAGAAACTACCTATTACATATTATCTTGAAAACCTGAGAACAAGTTGCAATTTACTACCCAAACAAATGGATCTTACAAGTATTTATGTAAATCTCATGCTCTCAACATACTCATATATTACCACTGGAAAAGTGGCTAAGAAGATAGCCTATATATTGTCCTCAATTGGGCAAAGTATCTAATTATTTGAAGTTCTGAAGGTCCAAGGTAGTGGCCCGGGACACATTAAGAAGGTCCCTGGTATCACTAAAGAGGATATAGAATATTGAACCTCATGATACTGAACTAAACACCAGGTATCCCCAAGTAAGCTATCATATCAAATGAGCATTTAAAAATCCAAAAATTACTTCCCTTGTTAGTTCTGTGATACAGTCTAATACCAGATATCCCATTTATAAGTAATCATTACATGACCATTGAATCAAGCATGTCTAATTTTTTAAGGCTTTGGGCCTATTCTATCACTGATTTAAAAAAAAAGAAGTTAAAAAGGTTTTAAAGTAGGGTGCCTGGGTGGCTCAGTTGGTTAAATGTCTGCCTTCGGCTCAGGTCATGATCCTAGGGTCCTGGGATCAAGCCCCAGGTCAGGCTCCCTGCTCATCAGGGAATCTGCTTCTCCCTCTCCCTTTGCCCCTCCCCGCAACTGGTGCACATGCTCTCTCTCTCAAATAAATAAATAAAATCTTTAAAAAAAAAGGTTTTAAAGTATTAGACAGATCATAACAAATCACCCACCAAGTTTCACTGGACTAGATATTTTTTTTTTCAGTAGGAAAAGGAAAGGCTTGCAAACAGAAGCTTTTAGTTGAGAAGATGAACATTCGTGTTGAGAAGTGACTTTTAGGCTTTTACAGAAGAGGTCAATATGTCCATGTTCAGAAAAAGGTTCTGTTAAAGAACTTGTCAAATAAAACATGCCATGAAGCGTACACACAAGTTGACCAAGAATACAGGCAAATTCTTTCTTGACAATGTCAGAATCATCTTTGACTTTATCTCTGGGGAGAAAAAAGAAAAGGTACTAACTAAACCTCACTTTATTTTGTGGTCTAAATAGTTTTGCTTAATTTGGGGCAAAAGTAATAGTAAGACAAAGCCTAGAAGGAAGAAAATTTAAATTCTAAAACTAAAATCAACATTTGCTCTATATAACGAGCAATATACATATATTTACATATAGTATGATTTTTCCAATCAAGTTATATACTCAAATTAAAATATTGATACATACATAAGAATCTTGGGCACTCTGTTACATGAATTCTGCTGCTGCAATAAGATAAAAAATCCATTAACACAACTAGCCCGGATTACTTCATGGGAGCTCTGTAGGGCCCAGCTATATACTGCTGTTCTCCATTCAAGGAATATTCTTCTTGGAAACAAAGTTAGAAGAAACACACACCGTGACTGTGCCTGTGGTGCTGAAAAAATGAAGTCTATTAAACAAGATTTCTAAGTGTTAATTTTATTTATATACGTATGTATACAAACACATATTCATTTTATATATGTATTCATTCTTTGTTGTAAAGTAACATTTAAAATATATATAATATTTAATTAAAAGCTCCTTTTTCAAAAATAAAGCATGTGCACTGAAAAAGCCCTATGTACAATCTTACTGGATAACCAGAGAAATGCAACTAAAAAGCACACCCATCAGAGAGCAAAAAAGTTTCTTTTAGTTACCTCAACACTTTTTTTTTTTTGATAGCAAACATTTTAAAGTCTGACAAAGTGAGGATGTGAGACAATAGGAACTCTCATATTCTGCTAAAAGGAATGTAAGCCGGAATGGCCTCTTTGGAGAACAATGCTGCAGAATAGAGCAGGGGATGTGCAAATCCTACAATCTGTTCAATTTGTTACTTCTTAGAAATCTAACTCCTTTTTGAATTGTTAAAAATGTACTTCCTTATATGCAAACAATGAATCATGAAACACTACATCAAAAACTAATGATGTAATGTATGGTGATTAACATAACATAATAAAATAAAATTTAAAAAAATGTACTTCCTCTTTTAATTATTGAAAAAAAACAGCAACGTGTTAGAAGTCCCACATAGAGATGAGTTAAACCACACATATAGAATTTTGTGACCACTTACAGTAGCTATCTGAAATCCTCTGGCTTAATGCTACAAGATTAGTGGCAAATGTGGTCAACTTTAAAGAGCCATCATCAGAATGGGAATGAATCCATGGAAGTGAGAGCATTCCACACAAATCTTCCAGAATATGATCTTCAAAAGAAGTTTTCACTACAGAAACACACAACAGGTGATAGATTATATCTTTTTCCTTAATCATATTTACCTATATCTTTTTTCAATAAAAATAAATGTCCTAAACATCAGGTAGAATTATAGCATTTAATAAACAAAGGTTCTTAATATAGAGATGATGTTCTGAGGTCTGTGAACCCGAAGAAATTAAATGTTACTTTATAAAAATATGCATCCATGTATTTTTTAGAAGGATCAAAAGCATTCTTCAGAAATTCTCAAAAAAATTTAATAGTTCTAAATCATTTCTATTGGCTGAA
This sequence comes from Zalophus californianus, assembly GCF_009762305.2. Taxonomy (NCBI): domain Eukaryota; kingdom Metazoa; phylum Chordata; class Mammalia; order Carnivora; family Otariidae; genus Zalophus; species Zalophus californianus. Next base: position 98,124,654 of record NC_045595.1, read on the forward strand.
AAATAATAAATCAAAATATTACAGACAAATTTGGAACTTAGAAATTACTGAATTAATTACTGAATTATTGAAATAGAACTGAAAAAGAACAAGAACTAAAATCAAGAAAAAACTGTTGGGTATTCCAAACATTGTGCATTTAAGCCTCACTCAAAAGAGCCTATTTCTATACTGATGATCTTTAAAAGTTATTTTGTTCTACTGTTTATTTATACGTACCGTGAATATAAATCAGAGCATCATATATTTTCACCACTTTATCAATAATTGCCTCCAGGTCAGGCTTCTGAACAGATTCTAACAAACTCCTACAGCTCTTAAGCACTTTTGTGTAAAAATCCAAAGACATCCAAGTTATCTCTACTGAAGGTTTCTTTTTACATTTCTGTTGACAATCCTTGAAATTATGGCTGCAGCTAAAACATTTTTAAGACACAGAATTACAATGAATTTTGTTATTCCAACCTAATATTGAAGTAAGTAAAAAAAAAACTGTGAATATAAAACTAACATAAATTTAAACCAATTCAAAGTAAATATGCACATCAATTAATATGACATTATTATTTTAAGTTCAAACTATTTATGTCAGTCTAAATCACTCTTAGGATTTGGTAATTAAAATTAATCTAGGATATTTAAATGTGGTATCACCAGGCTTAAAAATGACAGAAGATATCCCTGCATAATTATTAACTGCCTCAGTAAAACCCTTTCTTAGTAATAGAGTAGATTGCAGCCTAATCAGCTATTTCTTCAAGTTGTCTCAAATTCCAAATTTAATGCAATCTGAATTAATATAGTTTCTTTAAAATCTCCTTCATAACTTTTTATTGGCTAGTTAAGAGTCAGAAAATAACAGAATAAATGATCATGTAAAAAACTAACTCAGCTTTGGTCTATAACTTGACAGTAAAAATAAGACTAAATCTTCAGAGAAGATTCACACTTGTTTCTTCTGATAGAATAATTAACATAAATTAAGAATACCAAACTGAAAAGATAATTCTAACGAGTTCTAAATCCCTACTCTTATTATCAAAGGGAAATGTTCTTTTGACTAAATGTTTGACTAAAACATTGGCTTTTGAGTTATATAAAAATGTGCTCTGCTACTTTCTAATCATGTATGCCCAGGAAAGTTAGTTTAGGCTTCAGACAAAAACAGTCTTGTTAAAGAAGTAATCAAGAGGATGACCACCAGTTGACCCTCAAGCTGGACCCAGGCCATCAGAGGCTCCTCACCCCTTCCCCTGTCCTTGGAATGTACACTCTGCCTAATGGTCCCACAGTGGGAGCTGTTCCAAGGACACAGCCTTGAGAGTAAGGTGTTGTTGAGACCATCTGGACTGAATACATGACTTAACCTCATTAAGTCCTCCAAATAAACTTCTAAGATTCTGGAAAGTCAGTTGAGAGATCAATTTGTCTTTCACAGCTGTCTGAGACAAGAATGTAAGTAAGTTCCCTTATAAAACCTGCCACCTACAATCTGGAGTGGTCTGCCTCTTTCTTCAGTCTCTCCTTGCCCTGTGCATATAGGACCAATTTAGGAACCAATAAGCCTCAATTTCTCTAAGCCTCAATCTCTACTTTGTAAAGTAGGTATAACAGCATTTAACTTACAGAACTGTTATGAAGATTAAATAATATATGTATAGTACTTAATACAGTACCTAGCATTTAGCAGGTGCTCAATAAAAAACAAATATCTTTTCCATTTCACTGAAAAATCTGTGTTCTAAGGTCACACAAATTGAGCAAATAATGAAGTCTCCTAAAGCAATAAAGCCAAATTTATTACAGACAACCCACACAAAAAATACAAGTTATTTTACCAGTCCATGTTTTGATGACAACAATGAACAGTACACAGAGCAGTCAGCTGTAGGACAACAGTGATTCCTTCTACAGTTGCAATAACAGGATTCTTTAGACTACCATATTCAAGGAAAATCTGAAGGGACTCAGCTTTCTGTTTCAGGGCACTCCATAATATGCTCTTTTTGTTCATATCCACATGTTTAATTCTGTAATTAATTATAACCATAATATAAAGATATTCATATTTAGTATAAATTTGGTTAATATAAAATTGGTACAATTAAAACAACTTTCAGGGCTAACTGAAATATGGGAATTCTTTGATCACATTTGTTAACATATTTAAGTTTATTAACATATTTTAAATTGCTGATGAATATGTAATCTGAGATTTTTTTAGATACTAAGAAGTTAAATTAGACAGGCAAATAAAAACTTAAATCTTTTAAGTAACCATATGTAGTCATGTTATCTTTCACATTAGAATGGACTACAAGTATTAAGTATTTTAAAGCATTCCTCTGACTACCTTTAAAAAGAACAACTGCTGTGTATTTAAGTCAAAGCACTTAACTAAAGGTGATTTTTAAAAGTGAATAAAGTTTTATTAAATGACTAAATACAAACTGAATGAAGGTCATACTCCTCAGGCTGTTCTGGCGGTCTTCTGGAAGAGTTTAGAGATGAGCTGAGTCGACGCCTTTTGGCTGATATTCCATCACTATCACTGCTGAGGCTTTCCTGTTGAATTTGGCATTGAACCTTCTCAATGATTTCCATACTTTCCATTTTTAAGGCTGCATAAAGTGGGCCCAACAAATACTGAGAAAGAAAAAATTCAAAAACTATGCCTTAGGAAATACATTATTCAAAGACTGCAAAAATTCATTAGGTTATAAGTTTTCTATTAGGGTAAACTATTTTCAGAGTCTCATCAGGTAAAACAAAGACCTAAGTTAATCTATATAATTTCACAATCTATAAACAGACATATATATGACTCTGTATCTAGAACTATGGTTCTATAGTCCTAAAAGTCTTAAGACAAATTCTCTCTCTAACCAGTTTTTCCCTCTGTCAAAATTACAAAGAGGGGCGCCTGGGTGGCTCAGTTGGTTAAACATCTGCCTACAGCTCAGGTCATGATCCTAGAGTCCTGGGACCAAGCACTGGGTTCCCTCTGCTCCTCCCCCTGCTCCTACTTGCTCTAAGTAAATAAAATCTTAGTTTAAAAAATGCTACAAAGAAAAACTCTCTAAGGGAATTACTAACCACTTTCATACTACAAATCCAGCAAGGTAAAATATTTACTCAAGTTACTGTATATTTTATTGTACTGCCCATCTCTCACAGCCTGCATAATTTGGCATGACTAGTACTATGTACCCACAGGTTTTCTAAACGTGATTGAATATAACCTGTCAAAGATAAAATCTAGGTGAGTGCTTGAAGGTTTTGCAATTAAGTTGATAACTGGTCCCCTTTTAATTAGTAAGGCACTAAACATGCTTACACTTCACAAATTCTACTTTAAAATATCCTACTCCATTGGCAGTTCATTACCAAATTAGTGAAATCCTTCTCAAATCAAAGTAAAAGTCCATAATAAGGAGCCAAAGTGGATTGTGAAAAAACTCATTCCATTCTGAATATACGTTATTAAAGATATTCTATTTTCTCATTGTTACATCTTACATATATGCATACCCTTACATTATAAACAAAATACATAATACTTATCAAGTAACCTTAAAAATGACTTACCTCTGCATCTACCTGAAATCCAAGCACATCCACAAGAACTCTACAAATGTTTCTCACATAAACCTTCCTGACTTGTAAAGCAGATTCATACCCAGCTGGCACATATTTAAGGAAATACTGCAGTAAGTGGCACAAAGCTGCTTTTAGCAAATCAGACTTAAGCTGCATAAGCACACCATCTTCAAACATGACACAGAGTTTTTCCAGCAGCATATTTAAATAGACAGGTTCAATATTTCTATAAGCTTCTGCTTCAAAGGGGAACAGTGTTTTTATCAGCTTTGATAATGGTTCTTCATAGAGTTTCAACTGGTCAGCATCCATTTCTACAAGATGTTTTAATAATCCCAAAAATGAGCTGAAGAAAGTGCTTGCTGGTTGTGCTGGTAATCCACCAAGCTCAAAGAGTTCAGTTAAAAGGCTAATTGCTAAGGATTTAATTTTTGGACTACCATACTCTAGCAGAATACAACCTATCCGCCAAAGAAAGAGTTCTTGCCTTCTAAAAAACACAATTGCAACAATACGAATAAGAACTGTTAATAAAGTGACTTCAATAAATTCTAAATTTTGCATGTTCACCAATTGCAAAGGAGCTGGTTGTAAATATCCCACATGTTCATCTAGTTGACTTAAAAATCGGCTAACTACCACTGGCCATTCCACAAAGTGTCCCATTGCATTTTTTCTGTGGAGGTAAATCACATCTTCAAAAAGATGTAGTAATTCCTTTGTCAGTACTCCAAAAATTGCAGGGCTCTTGCTTTTAAAAAGAAATAATAATGAGCAGATAACTTCACTGATTTTCTTGTGTAACATATGACAGGATGGAGTTGCTGCAATCCGCAGAAGTCTTGTTATGATCCAATTACTGAATTCTTTAAAATAAACAAAAAAGATATTAAATAAGTACATCAGAAATGCTAACTAATTTGCTAAGTCCTTGATGATTCATTTTTTTTTTAAGATTTTATTTATTTATTTTGACAGAGACCGAGAGAAAGAGCACACAAGCAGGGAGAGGGGCAGAGGCAGAGGCAAGAGGGAGAAGCAGGCTCCTCGCTAAACAAGGAGCCTGATGCGGGACTCGATGCCAGGACCCTGGGATCATGACCTGAGCCGAATGTAGATGCTTAGCCAAATGAGCCACCCAAGTGTCCCGATTCATTTTTTAAAGTAAAACACTAACAAAATAGTCTAAAACATTCTCTACACAATGGAAATATGGTAATTTAGTACCAATTTTGGAGTCAAAGTCCTAACTTTCCACTTACGAGTTGTGTGAATTTTTCATCTCTAAACCTTGGTAACTTCGTCTATAAGAAGGAAATAAGGGTTACCATGAGGATCAAGTATGATAATATATGTGAAATTCTCAGCATAGTGCTTGAAGTTCAACAAATGGTTACTATTATCATTCCTTCAACAAATATTTATTGAGTGCCAACTCTGCCCCAAGTGCACAAAAACAAATCAGTCATAGTCCTCATGAATATTATATAGTTTCTCAAACTTAAGAGATACATTTTATATCATGACCCAGTCTACATACGCATATTTATTTTATTTAAATATATGAAACAAAAGTTTCATGAAAAAGTATTACATGCAATGTATTATGGTATTTTCTAGTCTATTATATTTTATATTCATAACCTACTAACCGGTTGTGACCTGTTGTTTAAAAAAGTGTGGCAAAGGGGCACCTGGGTGGCTCAGTCAGTAAAGCGTCTGCCTTCGGCTCAGGTCATGATCCTGGGTCCCTGGGATCAAACCCTGCATGGGGTTCCTTGCTCAGCGAGGAGTCTGCTTCTCCCTCCCCTTCTGACTCTCCGCCCCCCCCCCCCCAGTGCTCTCTCTCAAATGAATAAAAAAATCTTTAAAAAAATAAAATAAAAAAGTGTGGCAAAGAATATAGACAAACAGGTATTTATAATCCAGCTTAATAACCACTATGAAAGAAGAAATGCAGAACACAGTACAAACAGAGCATAAAGAAGGAACAACTAAGCCAGTGCTAGGGCAGGCAGTCAGGAGTTCTGGTCAGAAATTATAGACAATAAGGAAATACAATGAGTAAAAGCATGGATTTTCCAATAAAACTTTGTTTATAAAAACAGGCAGCCAGCCCGTGGGCCACAGATTGCTAATGCCTGATCTAGAAGAGATTATCAAAAACAGAAAAAAGAAAACTGCTCAAGTGTTCAATGGCAAATAAATTTGATTACTTCTGTTCCATCCTGGGTACCTACTTCATAACAAAAGAAAACAATAAAGATGCATAAAACAAAACTAACCATTACCATTTTGCTCCCTTAAATTTAGAGCAAATCTGACAAAAATATGTATAAAATGTATGTTATATTTCAGAAGAGCAGAAGAGGGTAGATTTCATAAAACCAATTGCAAATGAATGCACAAATAGCAGGACTTACCAATACAACTGCCTTTGGCCTCATTTTGCCCTTGGCTTCCATTCACATTTACAAACATAAGTGGGGAGGACTTCATTATATGCTGGATGAAATCAAGCAACATCACAGAGGTTGGCTGAGAGTCAGTTTTCTTTACAAGTTCTAGAGCAACTAAAATGATAAAAGATTCATTTTAAAGAGTCATGACAAATTAGATGGCAGTCCTTTTGTTAAAAAGTAGACTTTGGTGACCAGAACTGTGTCCAGTATAATATTCATGATAAATGGATGGGACTAAATTCTACAATCCTATCTAATTTTAAATGTTTAATAAACATGTACATTCATCTATTATACACCCATTCACCAAATATAGATTAAAGGCCTACAATATGCTTGACATTGTACTAAAATCTGAGTGGGGGAAAAAAACCTCACCCGATTAGGTGAGAGAATCAGACAAACTAATAATTATAATATGGTATGTTAACTGCACCAATCCACAATAGAGGAAGCAAGTGTCTGCGAAGAAGCTGTAAAGGAACTGATTCCTAGATGATGAGAATTTGGTCAGAGAGGGGAAGGGCAAATGGTCTAAACAGGGACAGTACCATATGAAAACACATCTTGCAAGTATTCAGTAGTCCTTTGTTATTTTTCAGCAACTCTTAATTTCACAGATTGAAAAAAGGCTGACTATTTTAAGTCATAATATCTGTGCCAAATTTGGAAGTAAGTTTATATACTATGAGCCAAATGCTACACTATATTACCCCTTCCATGTAATTTTAACAGATATGACAAATGTGACACCATCTTGCCAAGTTGGTAATATTTGTCTTTTAAATTGCCACAAACAGGAAACAGTTGCTTCAACAACTCACAAGATCTTTTTTTAATTTTATTGTTATGTTAATTACCATACATTACATCAGTTTTTGATGTAGTGTTCCATGATTCAACTCACAAGATCTTATTACCTCCCACAAAGTCACCAACTCTTAGAGTTTTTAAACGGCATTTGTTTCTCAACCACTAGTATAAGACCTAGCTAAAACGGGGTCCACATCATTGGAAATGGCCAACTATTTTTCATCTATTCTAATATCTTATATCAAAGAAGAACACCATAGCAAGCAGCAGAAAATCTAGATAACAAGCAGGAAAACAGAATTACTTTAAATGCCTAACTCACATTATGTAATAAGTTAATACCGTAAACAAGTTGCTTGAAAATAGTAACTATCATAAATACTAACTTTACATTTAAAACTACATGGACAAAAATGCTACCATAATGTTGTATAAATAAAAAAGAAAACAATTTAATTCATAAAATTTATATAAGAAATAACTGTTTCTTACCAACATTTACATCTGTAAGTATTCGGTCAATGAACTGACATAAAATTTGTCTTGGCTTCTGTACAACTGTATTATAGTCCTCTGGACTGGCACTAAAATACAAATAAAAAGTTTTTAAGCCTTAAAAAGACTCACAATTTCATTTGTAAAAAATTCTCGAATTTTGAATTTTTCATTGTATCCTTCTGTTTAAAAATGAAAGAAAAATTTAGGGCGCCTGGGTGGCTCAGTCGTTGGGCGTCTGCCTTCGGCTTAGGTCATGATCCCAGGGTCCTGGGATTGAGTCCCATATCGGGCTCCCTGCTCGGCAGAAAGCCTGTTTCTCCCTCTCCCACTCCCCCTGCTTGTGTTCTTGCTCTCGCTGTCTCTCTCTCTGTCAAATAAATAAATAAAATCTTTAAAAAATTTTTTTAAAAATTTTAAAAAAAGAAAAATGAAAGGAAAATTTAAATACGCATTACTGAGTTAGAAGGAAAAAAACATGCTAAATGACACCAGAGGCACCCAATATGCAAAATCTAGACCTGCCCTGCCCAATATAGTAGCCATTATTTCTGTAGCTATCGAGCACTTGAAATGTGGTTAGTCCAAATTGAAATGTACTTTAAGTATAAAATACACATTGGATTTTAAATATTTGGTACCAGAAAATGTATATCTCATTAATAATTTTATATTAATTACATGTAGAAATGATATCTAGATAGAGTTATATAAAATATATTATTGAAAATTACTTTCACCTATTTTCTTTTTACTTTTTGTCATGTGGCTACTAGAAAAAAAATTTTTTTTAAGATTTTATTTATTATTTGACAGAAAGAGAGACAGAGAGAGACAGTGAGAGCAGGAACACAAGCAGGGGGAGTGGGAGAAGGAGAAGCAGGTTTCCTGCTGAGCAGGGAGCCTGATGCGGGGCTCAATCCCAGGACCCTGGGATAATGACCTGAGCCGAAGGCAGATGTTTAACGACTGAGCCACCCAGGCGCCCTGAGAAAATTTTTAATTACACATGTGGCTTGCATTTTATTCATATTGAGCTGTGTTGATCTAGACTTTTAGAAAATCTACAGAACACAGTTTCTTCAACAAATGAATTAAGGGGGGAAAAAAAAGAGGAGAAACCTATAACAAAGACTTAAGAGCCATATCAATCAATTACAATCTATGATCCTACAATGGATTCTGATTTAAAGAAAAAACTAAAAAAAGCAAAACAAAACAAACAAAAATAAACTATTAGCAAACTGTATATGACAACTGGGAAAATTTAAACACAAGCTAGATATTTGATGTTATTAAGAAATCATTCTTAGGTGTGATAATGGTATTATGGTATGTTTAAAAAGTCTTTACAGGTAGGGCGCCTGGGTGGCTCAGGTGGTTAAGCAACTGCCTTCGGCTCAGGTCATGATCCCGGAGTCCTGGGATCGAGTCCCACATCAGGCTCCCGGCTCAGCGGGGAGCCTGCTTCTCCCTCTGACCTTCTCCCCTCTCATGCTGTTTCTCTCTCTCTCTCTCTCAAATAAATAAATAAAATCTTAAAAAAAAAAGTCTTTACAGGTAATATTGATATTTATAGATTTATAGATGAAATGATGTCTCGAATTTGCTTCTAAGTAATCTGAGTTGACAGGAAGGCCATGAATAGATAATTATTGGGTTAAATGGGCAACTGATATACCATTTTCCCTTCTTTTGGATGTCTGAAACTTTCCACAATGAAAATTCAATAAAATATTAGGGAAAATTACATGTATTGAGTATTGGGACCAATCAAGAAAAGTAAATATTAAGAGAATATATAATAATTAAGCAGAGCAATTGTATCTTAGAATCCTGAATGAATTGAACTTAAGCTCCATGATTTGGTATAAACCAGCAAAGAATTGAATGTATGAATATAGTAGAAAGTCTGTATTCTACCACACAGGATGAGAAATTATACAGTCATTCATATAAACAACCACCATTTATTGAGCACCTATAATGCGCCATACTAAATACCAGAAACTACTGCTGGGGTAAGTGAAAGACAAGTTAGTGGAGGAGACTGGTTAAGTCAACCTAGGCCTCTATCCAGGGTGGAGTGTGAGGCCATTCACCAAAAGAGTTAAGATAGGAGGAAGCACAGGTCCGGGGAGAAAAACAAAACCAGTTTTAGAAATACTGAGTTTAAGGTCTCAAAGGAGCAACTAAATGGGATGCACAAAAAGACTGTTGGAATTAAAGTTATAGTCCCTGAGGGGTGCCTGGCTGGCTTAGCCAGTAGAGCATGTGAGGCTTGATCTCCAGGTGGTAAATTCAAGCCCCACGTTGGGCGTAGAGTTTACAGAAAAAAAAAATTTTTTTTAAAGCTCTAGTCCTCAAGAAATATCTAGCCTAGAAACATAGATTAAATTATCATTATATAACAATACCTATCAAACAAGACTAAACACACTGCATTATTGCATACTTTCAAAGCAGTATAATACGGATATTAAACCCTAATTTGCATATGAGGCTGACATTCATGGAAATTATATAATCTACTACTATTATAGCTAGTGGTAGTGGAAGCCTTGAAAATTAGTGCAATATAAGAAGTAATAAGGAAGTCAAAGAGAGAACCCCAAGTTAAAGTTAAAGGGGCTATGAAGGAGAAAGGGAAAGAGCCAGAAAAACAAAAAGAAAAACCTTAAGAAGCGTGTTCTAGAAACCAAGGTTAGAATTTCGAGGAGCGAGCTCTAGACATGATCAAATTAAATTTGTTTGTTAAAATGTCCTTTGAATATATTTTTTATTATGGTCAAATATACTTAACATAAAATTTATTTTAACCATTTTAAGTGTACAGTTCCGTGGCATTTAGTATATTCACATTATTCTATACCATCACCACCATCTCCAGAACATTTTTATCTTCTCAAGCTGGAACTACTAAGTTACTGAAATTAACAAATACTGACAAGTAATATAAACCCTAGGTATATAGAATCAAAGACCAAGTAGTTGTATTTGTACAGGAAAGTGAAAAAAACTTGGTGCTATTTATCTTATTATTTAAACCAGCATTGGCCCATAGAAATAATGCAAGTCACATGTGCGATTCAAATTTTTCTAAGTAGCCACATTAAGAATAGAAAGAAACAGCAATTTTCATCATAACAGTATATACAAAATATTTTTGAACATGTAATCAATATTAAAATTATTGGAGACTGTTTTACCTCCATTTTTTTTTTTTTTTTTGACACTGACTCTTTGAAACCCAGTGTGTATCTCACATTTACAGAACATCTCAATTTAGATAAGCCATAGTGGCTACCATATTATATGACACAGATTTAAATATAACAAAAAATTTTAAAAGTCTGAACTTACAAGGTAACATCAATTGTTTTAGACAAAGTCAAGAGAGTTTGTCTTTCTAAACCAAGTGTAATTTGGTAAGTATCATTTAGAAATGTGAAATGAGGTGTACTGGGAGAGGAATCAGGACTATGGGTGGTGGTGAGTTTTCTACAAAGTATAATTTTCTATAAAGACAATTTATATAATTTTTATCAAAATTTTTGACACAAAATCAATGTGTTATTTTTATCAAAAAAATTTTTTAAGTAGGCTCCCTATCCAACGTGGGGCTTGAACTCACAATCCCAAAATCAAGTCACGTACTCTATCAACTCAGCCAGTCAGGCGCCCCATTTCTATTCAGTTTTTCAAAAAGGTGAATTGATTATCATTCATTAGATGTACTATTAGAATACTCACTCATGGGAGAGTGGGCATTTCTTTTTATACAAGCTCTATCTTGGAACTGACCTAAGAGGGTATATTTAGGAGGAAATTTAATTCACCTGAAGGTTGGATACATTAGCAAATACTTGATTACCTCCTCTGGGACAAGGATGAAATACCAGGTTAACGAAGGTATCATGCATCAACCCTAAAAATATTTGTAGATTAAAAGTTAAAAAAGTAAACAGGTAATTTTAACACAGCAGGGTTAAGTATTAATAGAGCCAAGACAGAGCACAAGAGGGACAGAGCCCTGAGTAGAGCTTATCAGTCTAGGCTCCCTGAAGGAAGTGATACAAAGCTAAGTCCCTAAAGGGCTAAGCAGGTAAAATAAGGGAAAGGAGGAAGTATTCCAAGCAGAGGAAACAGCATGTGCAAAGGCTCAGGAACAAGAACACAGGCTGCTCTAGAAACTCTTAAGGAGTTCTATATGGTTAAAGAAGAGGGAGGCAGTAATTGGACATGAAGCTGAAGAAAAACTATAAGGTCAAAGCTCAAAGAACCAACTAAAGAGTCTGGATTTTGTACTGAAGGCAATGAGACATTGAAAGGTGCTAAGTAGGAGAGTGAAGGGTAAATGTTCTTGAATTCAATTATGTTATTTCCCTGTTTAAAACATTCCAATGGTTTCCCACTGCACTTAAATCTAATTCCTTATTCTGGTCTATAAGGTACTAAAGGACCTGGCCCATGGCTACTCCTCCACCCTTAACTCACACCAGTCCCTTCCTTGCTTCCTATGGCTTCACCCTTCTTCCTATTTTTTAAAATAGTAGGCTCATTCCCACCTAGAGACCCTTAAACCTCCCATTCAATCTCAAGACACTTCTCCCAGTTTCACATGACTGGCTTCTTCTCACCATTCAAATTTCCTCTAGTGGTTAATGTTGATGCTTCCCAGGTTTTCATCTCCCTCCCATTGCCCCATTTAATATTTTAATAGCAACTATCATTATCTGAAAATATCTTGTAATTACAAAGTAGTATTAAACAGGAAGGTCAGACAAGGCCTTTCCGAAATGACATCTGAATGGAACCAGTCTGTTTAGAGAGAAGAAACAAGGTGCAAAGGACTGAAGGCAGGAATGACCTTGATGCATACAAAAAATAAGGCCAATGTCACTGGAGCAGAGTAAGGGAAGGATATGTGGCCTTGAGGTCAGAAGCAGGCAGAGGTGAGATTATGCAGGACCTTAGAGGCCTTGGGAGAAGTTTGGATTTTATCCTAAATGTGCTGGAAAACTAACAGAAGGTTTTAAACAGAGGACTAATGCTATATAATCTACAATATAATTTATAGCTGTTAAAATCATCTTGGTTGCTGAATGAGAAATCCATTTTAAGTGGGTAAAATGGAAATGGAGAGATTAGCTGAGAGGTTACAGTAATAGTCTAGATAAGAAATTATAAGAATAGCAGTGGAGACGGTGAGAAGTATTGAAGGTAGGGTTGTCAGGACTTGCTGATAGATTATTAAGGGATAAGGGAAAGAATCAAGAAGAACCCCTAGGCTTTTGGTTGGTACATTTACAACAACCTGGGGAAGGACAGTAAAGACAGTAAATCAAGAGTTCTGCTTTGGATGTTAATTTTCATTTCAGGTATAGATGTTCAACAGTAAGCAACCTAATAATATCTCTGGGTAGAGATATAAATTTGGGAGTTGTCAGCATATAGATGATATTTAAAGACATGGGACTGGATGAAGTTATTTAGGAAGAGAGTAGAGATGAAAAGAGGACAAAGGATGTAGCCAAAGCACATGGGGAGTCAAGAATGATTCCTACATTTCTGGTTTCGAAAAATGACTGAACATGGTATCATTTACTGAGATATCCCTACCTCAGTGAATGGGAGGGGAAAAAATTGGGGAGGGGGGATATGTGGACAATATGTTGTATTGGCTATGTTGAGCCTTTTTTTTTTTTTGAGAGCACTGGAGTTTTGGGGGGGGAGATGGAGAAAGAATCTCAAGCAGACCCCCCCCCCACTGAGTGGGGAGCCTGACATAGGGCTCAGTCTCATGACCCTCAGATCATGACCTGAGCCGAAGTCAAGAGCCAGACACTTAACCAACTGAGCTACCCAGGTGCCCAGCTATGTTGAGTCTTAATGGCATGTGGGAAACCCAGCTAAAACTGCCAGTATACAGTTGCATAAATATTCAATAGGAAATGGATGTGGTTTGGAGAAACATATTTGCAATCATCAAATGGATGGCACATGAAGGCAGGAGTGGATGGGATCACCCTGAAAGACTATGCAGAGAAAAGAGTGCTAATAGCAAAAAACAGAAGCAAAATTTATTACTGAGACAGAAGAGCCCACACATTAGAACAGTTAACATCTCACTCTTTTCAGAATCGAATTGCCAGTCAATTAATGAAAAAAAGGGGGGGGGGGGACGAAAAGGACTTGATGCCTTGAATCTGACACCCAGCTCTGATAACTGCTATCTCTTTGACTTTGGTTCTTTAATTTCTGTGACTCAGTTTCTTACTGAATGGTGATAAAACGTACTCCATTCTACATCATGGAGATACTGTGAGACTGAGTAGGCCTGAATGAAGCAGTTGCAATGAGAAACTCATGACAGTTAAAAACTATTATTATAGAATTCTCTATGGGTCATTTTTTTCGATTCTTTCCCTTAGAATAGTCACAATTAAATGAAATGAAAGGTAACATAAGCTCTGGTGATGTAAGAGACTATAAATAAATCCAAGATACTATTATTTTTACTAACAAGTCTCATAAAGGAAGAAAAAAGAGGGAAGAAAAGTATTAATTAGTTAATTCTACATTAAAAACAAGATGGGAAAAAAAAATATTAGCTTCACATTGAGCCTGAAAGATGAAACCTGTACATCAGTTTTCTAAAATGAGCATGTGTATTCACGTTACTTTATAAAATGTTAACACAGGGGCACCTGGGTGGCTCAGTCGGTTCAGCGGCTGCCTTTGGCTCAGGTCATGGTCCCAGGGTCCTGGGATGGAGTCCCGCATCTGGCCCCCTGCCCGGCGGGGAACCTGCTTCTCCCTCTCCCTGCCTCTCTGCCTACTTGTGCTATCTCTCTGTCAAATAAATAAAATCTTAAAAAAAAATAAAATAAAATGTTAACACAAAGTATGCTTGCAACATTCATGAAAAGTGAAAAAACACAAAAACAGAATGATTCAGTTAAGACAAGTGTGGTTCCTTCATTTATCCTCTTATTTATGTGATTGAGTAAGACTAAATACCCTTGTATGGCCAAAAAGTGGAGATGAACACAACTGCACTGCAAAAAGAAAGGAATTAAATATCCCATGGATATTATATATATCTATACACATACATATACATACACACACACACATATAATGTCAGTTCTGACTTTGTGTGCTAAGTTTTCAAACAGCTTAAAAAATTGGGAAGCAATTATTCCGACTGATGGTTCAACTGCAGTTGTGGTACAAGCCCACTTTTTTCTTGTTCGCAGTGGGTTACAACTTAAAAAAAAAAAAAAAAGCAAGCAAAACAAAAACCCTGCCTTCCTTAGGCCTGGCTGAGAGAAAGTTGCGAGTGTGCTGAAGGGGGTTGGCAACCATCCACATCCCTCCCCTCCCTTCAGGTGGGATACTGGTTTACCTGATTTTACTGTTCGGTTTACAGAAAACAAGCTTTTGCAAATGAAACAATATTATTTTCACATTTTGGCATCATTCTGTGCACATTTATATCTTGTGGACGTTGTGGCAGGTCCCTGGAGTTTTTGACTAAAATAACGGATTGAGGACTGGATGGCCAACAGGAAATGGGTCCTATCTTCAGAACGGCCTATGGTTTCATTCTGAAGGAAGAAACCAACTACCTTTTCTGGGATTGGCCTTCCTTGCACAAAATGAGAACCAGTGATTTTTCTTCTAAAAGAGGCAGTTCGGGTCCAAAGGTAAAGCTAAAAACCCAATTCCTTCCGGAGCGATCACAAATAGAAACTGGGGAAAGTTCATGGGTCAAGCCCCTCATCTCAGGAAAGGTTTCCAGGAAGCAAAGGAGTGTAGAAAGTGATCAGAAGGGGCCGTTCCCTCCAGCTGCAGGGGACAAGCCCCGGGTTAGGGACGAGCTCCCGGGCGCCGCTGAGGTATGGGGTCGGCGAACGCCTCTCGTTCCCTGAACCGGCTTCCCAAAGGTCTGCGGCGACGCCTCGCATATTTTTAACCACCTCTCTGAAGAAGTGCTGAAATGAGTCTCGAAACATCCACAAGGGCCCGGGTTGAGGGTTTCCGAGCCGGCACGCGCGCGGCTGGGGAGGGAGAGCACGTGAGACGCCAGCCTGGCCGGGCGGAGGAAGACGCGGGACTGGGAGCGGGAGCGGCCAGGCCTGGCCCTACCTGCCCAACTCCCGCAGAGCGGGGATCATAGACGCCAGCTCCAGGCCGTGGTCGCCCATGCTGAGGATGCGCCGCACTCATCAACGGCGCCGACGCAGCCTCCCAACGTCTCTCCAGCTAGCTCTGCCGGGAAGGCGCGGCGCCCGACGGTAACCCGCCAGGCCCAAAACTCCTCCCGGAAGCCGCTGCTGGTCCTGCCCCGTTAGGCCCCACTCTTTTTCCGTGTAGGACCCGGGGGAAACCGGGAGGCCGAAAAGGGGTGGAGCAAGCAGACGGAGCACGCGCAGGTCAAGTTTCTCACTGCGGCTCGGGTTTAGGGCGGAACGCGGGGCGGCAGTGATTAGCTACGAGTTTTGGTTTTTACCCGCACCCTTTGCTACAGCTTGGGTGTAGCAAAGATCCCCGGTTCTGGAGAAGAAACAGGCTTGACGGGCACTAGCCCTGCCTCCCTCGCATCACAAAAGTGAGAACTGAGATAATTCGGCGAGTAGAGGGCATGACTAGGTCTCAGGTCTCCCCATGGCGGAACGCCCTCAGGTTCCTACCACTTTCCGTGCATCCTTTCTGAGAGTTAGGGACTCCTCCCTGTCTTTCCTGTTTCAGCAAGTTTTTTTTTTTCCGCTTGAAGTCAGGCTTTCTCGAGGATATTCCCAACCTTTAATATTAGAGGTTTGAACTTTTTATATGTGTCTCATCATATTCAGGGTCAGTACTGTGTATGTTTATGTCACCATTATGGGCATTTACTACCCACGATTTAATTTTTTTAAAGTAAATCAATGGATTTGGGCTGTAGACATTTTCTAGCCCAACCCAATTTGTTTATTTGAGAAATGGCCATCGGGATGCCTGGGTGGCTCCGTTGGTTAAGCATCTGCCTTTGGCTCAGATCATGATCCCTGTATCCTGGGATCGAGTCCCACGTCGGGCTCCTTGCTCAACGGGGAGCCTGCGTCTCCCTCTGCTTGTGCTCTCTCGCTCTCTCTGACAAGTAAATAAAATAAAAATCTTAAAAAAAAAATGACCATCACAAGAGACTGTTAACATGTCAAAATTATGTATTTAATCAGGCAAAGCCATGCAGTGTGCTTACATTTGTTCCAGGGTACATGAGGATAATTATTGATGCAATATCTAAAAAATACCAAGGGGCTCCTGGGTGGCTTAGTCTGCCTTTGGCTCAGGTCATGATCTGGGGTCCTGGGATCCAGCCCCGCATAGGGCTCCCTGCTCTGGGGGGCGTCTGCTTCTCCCTCAGCCGCTCCACTCCTGCCTCCTGCTTGTGCTCTTTCTCTCTCTCAAATGAGTAAATAAAAATCTTTAAAATAAAAATAAATCAGTGATGGAGTGACAGCCAAATATGCTCCTGCCTTAGGGATTTTACGTTTGCTTTACCTTCTGCCATAATCTTGAGCAGTCCTCTGTTTCATCCAACTCCTTTTCAGATGTTTGTTGAAATGTCACCAGAGCACTTCATGTAGAATAGCACACTTAAACTCTCTCTTTCCCTCTCCATCTGCTTTATTTTTCTTCATAGCACTTGGAACAGAATTGTATATTACATACTATTATTGACTGTGTCCTCCAATTAGAATATAAACTCCTGGAAGTAGTATCTTACCTGATTTATTCACTGCCTAGATACCCAGGACCTGAAACAATGCCTCATAGTGTTCACTAAATATTTGTTAAATAGTTGAATGCTATAGTGAAAAGAACATGGGATTAGGCATTAGAGGTCCTGCACAAGTTCTCATTCCATCTGCTAGAAATTATATGACCTCAGTAAAATTGTTTAACCTCTCTGCACTTCAGTTTTTTCAGCTATCAAATGGGATAAATAATAATCTACCTCATGAGATTATGATAAAAATTAAATAATGGGTAATAGAGTCACATAGTGAACCCATTTCTTAGTTAAAATAAGTGAAGTAAAGAATACATGCCAACAAAGATGAATCTTGAAAATGATGAGTAAAAAGAGAAAATTGCAAAGGGATGCATAATATTATATCACATATTTTAAAACCACAAAATAAGACTTTGTGCAAGTTACATATACATACATATATAATAAAAATATAAAAACATGGTTGGGAAGGATATATATCAACTCTATGAAGAGTTGTATCCCCCTGGAGAAAGAGAGAAGGGAATGAAATGATGGAAGTTTCAACATACCTGTGAGGGTTTTATTTTAATAGGATCTGAATTAATCATGACAAATGTAACATTTGTTATATTTGGGTGAATGTTATACGACTATTTGTATCTGTGTGGATATGATATCCCAAAATGTTTTAAAGAATAAATAGATTTTTTTTAAAGATTTATTTATTTGAGAGAGTGAGAGAGTACAGGGGGTGGTGTCAGAAGGAGAGGGAGAGAGAGAATCCCAAGCAGACTCTGCACTCAACGTGGACTTAATCCCATGACCCTAAGATCATGACCTGAGCCAAATCCAAGAGTCCCACGCCCAATCGACTACACCACCCAGGTGACCCTAAATATACTTTTTTAAAGCTTGTATTAGATTACACATATGAAAAATTTATCAACTAAAAAGTAACAAATGTTAAGTATTATTTTTAGATGATATGAAGAAAGATAATAAAAATTACAGTGTTACATGGAAGGCAATAACCGAATAGCATTAGAATTCTGAAAGGGAGTATACATTAGAAACATTGGAAACAATAGGGCTTTGGGAATCCAATTTAATTCAAAAAGTTATTTTTATGCAAGATATTTTGTTAAGTACTTCTATGACACAAAAATGAGGACGATAAAGTGTCTCGAGTAGTATGCAAACTGTGGATGTAGAAGGGCATCATAAGAATTCAGAAAATGAAAAGCAAAGCAGAATCTGATGAATGCTATGAGAGACATAAACAACTTGCCCTGGAAAAATAGAAGAGGAAGAGATCAAGTATACTCTGTGGAGAGGAAGTGGAGCAGGAAGGGGCTCAAGGAGAATGTGGCACCACATCTGAGATGGGATGTGAAGGAAGAGCAGAATATGAGGAAACAAAGATTGGAGAAGAGAAATATTTTCTAATTAGAGGCAGCAGTATGAACAAAACCATATGGAGGGAGAGACTGGTGGTCCAGTTCAGCTGATGTTAGGGAACATGTAGAGTAATCTGATTGAGACACTTGTACAAACCTCAGTAAGCACTGAAGAGGCACTGGAAGATTTTATATAGAGTGACAGTTAAAGCTACACTCAAATCTGGCAGCAGGGTGCAGGACAGAACAAAAGGAGGGTAGCAGATTATTTCAAGAAATCAAACTTCTTTAGCAGTAAATCAATAAATGAGCAATTGTCATTCCAAGCAGACATCCTCCCTCGAGGTACCCATATATTTCTCTCCCCCACCAAACTTTTTGAGTTTTTCATATAGGCTGATTCTATTTCCTCACCTCCCACTCAAGTCCTAAACCTACATAAGCTATTCTCTCTGCCCTACCTGCCCTCTCAAGTGCTTCTCACCAAAGTCATCAATGACTACCGTATGAACGGCTAAATTCAAAAGATGTTGATCAGCCCTTTCCTTTTGTGACCACTCAGCAGTATTTAACAGTGTAGATTAATGCCTCTAAGGATATTTTCTTCCTTTGGCCTATGTTACTCTCTTTGTAGCAGCACTTCCTTTGCCATTCTCTTAACTGCTGTTATTTCTTTTTAGTCCTAAGTGACTTAATTCACTCTTCAGACTTCAGTAAACTTTCCACCTGCTTATTATTCCCAAATTCTTTGGTTCTGCCCAGATCTCTCTCTGAGCTTTATGTTTCACATGTCTAACTTTTTACTGAGTTTTTTATCTTGAATTTTTCCCAGGTACTTTATTTTTGTTTAACTTTTTATTATGGGAAGTTTCAAATATATACAAAAACAAAGGGACTAGAATAAGAAAACACCTCGTGCCTACCACCAAACTTCAATAATTGTTGCATATGGCCAGTCTTTGTTTCATCTATAACTACCCTTCCCATTTCCCCTCTTCCTAATTGGATTTTTTTTTAAGATTTTATTTATTTATTGGACAGAGAGAGAGAGCACAAGCAGAGAGGAGTGGCAGGCAGAGGAAAAGGGAGAATCAGGCTCCCTGCAGAGCAGGGGGAGCCTGATGTGGGACCCAATCCCAGGACCCTGGGATGATGACCTGAGCCAAAGGCAGTGGCTAACCAACTGAGCCACTAACTGGACAGGCGCCCCCTAATTGGATTATTTTAAAGAAAATCTCCAACATCAAATAAATTTATCTATAAATACTTCAGTTTATATCTCTTAAAGATTCAATTCTGCCTCGAAATAATCAAGCCAATCTACTTCCCTCCAAATCCCATTACCACCATGCTAGTTTCAGACCATCACAATCGTTCCCACAGCGTTCTAGTTTACCACTCTTCCTTTAGGCTTTTCCTTCCAATCTATTCTCTACACTGAACACTGAACCCTCCCAACTTTTTTTTTTTATCGTACAACAGTATCACTGGAGTTTTTAAAATATACGCATCCTAATGTGTGCATATTTATTAACCACATATATTTAGCACTATGTTGTAGTATACATAAAATGCGTGATAATGTAAATTTGGACAAAATACAACCATTGATTGGTGTCTGTATTCCTTTCACTGCCTTTTTGTCATTAGGAGGAGTGGAATGTGGGGGGTAGAGAGTGAAGCAGGAAGCAGAGAGGCTTAGGTAGGTGGGTCCTAGTGTCCTTGAGACCTTGGTATTTCCTAAGCCCAGTGTCTAATTCAAAGTTGATAAGGGGGCACCAGCCAATGCCTTGGAGGTTTTAGCCTGCATGTGTATAGAATTGTCCCCATTGATGATTAAGGGGGGGGGATGACCACCAGGTGGCACCACAACCCAAATAAGAGGAAAATGGACTTGTTTCTCAGATGCCCAAACTCCTGGCTGTCCCTCTCTACAAGTTCCATCATAATGCATTGGACTTTTTTTTATTTCATTTAGGGTATTTTGTCAGGATTTTACTGTATAATTCACATCATAAAATATACACTAAAACAGAAATCTTTTTTTTTTTTAAGATTATTTATTTATTTGTCAGAGAGAGAGAGAGCTCACACAAGCAGGGGAGCGGCAGGGGTAGGGGGCAGGCAGAGGGAAAAGCAGGCTCCCCACTGAGCAAGGAACCTAATGCTGGACTCCAACCCAGGGCCCTGGGATCATGACATGAGCCGAAGGCAGACGCTTAACCGACTGAGCCACCCAGGTGTCCCTAAATAAAAATCTTAAGGAAACGAGATAAAAATATAGATTTCAATTTTCTTTCTACACTGGAATGGATTTAAATATACACCTCCTTGGTACATGGTGCTCAAAAATTTGCATTTTAAATAATTTTTAATTTTTGTTTCTCCTAGTTTTATTGAGAAATAAATGACATGTTACTGTATAAGGTTAAGGCATACAGCATGATGGTTTCATTTGCATATATTATAAAATGATTACCATAAAAGTTCAGCTAACATCCATCTTCTCATATAGTGACAATAAAAAGAAGAATAAAAGAAAAAAATATTTTCTTTTTGTAATGAGAACTCTTAGGATTTACTCTCTTAACTTTCCTATACACCATACAGCAGTATTAGCTACAGTCACCCTGTTGTACATCATATCCCTAGTATTTATTTATCTTGTAACTAGAAGTTTGTACTTTTTGGCCACATTGGTCCAGTTCCCCTCCTACTATGTCCTACCTCTGATAACCACAAATCTGACCTCTTTTTCTATGAATTTGGTGGGATTTTTTGGTTTGTTTTATATTCCACATGTAAGTGAGATCGTATGGCATTTATCTTTCTCTGTCCTGCTTATTTCACTTAGCATAATGCTTTCAAGTTCTCTCCATGTTGTCAGAAATGGTGGGATCCCCTCTTTTTGTGGTTAAATAATATTCCATTATATAAATATATATGTCACAATTTTTTTATTCATTCATCCATTGATGGATACTTAGGTTACCTGTTTCCATATCTTGTCTATTGTAAATAATGCTACTATGAACATAGGAGTGCAGATATCTTTTCAAGTTAGTGTTTTTATTACCTTAGGATGTATTCCCAGAAGTGGAATTGTTGGATCATATGGTAGCTCTATTTTTAATTTTTTGAGGATCCTCCATAGTCTTTTCCACAGTATCTGTACCAATTTACAATCCCACCAACAGTGCACAAGGCTTCCCTTTTCTCCATATCCTTGCCAGTATTTGTTATCTCTCGTCTGTTTGATAATAGCCATTCTAACAGGAATGAAGTGATGTCTCACTGTGCTTTAAATTTGCATTTCCCTAGGGCGCCTGAGTGCCTCAGTTGGTTAAGCGACTGCCTTCGGCTCGGGTCATGATCCTGGAGTCCTGGGATCGAGTCCCACATCTTGGCTCCCAGCTCAGTGGGGAGCCTGCTTCTCCCTCTGACTCTCTCCCCTCTCATGCTGTTTCTCTCTTGCTCGCTCTCTAATTAAAAAAAAAAAAATTTGCATTTCCCTAATGACTAGTGATGCTGAGCTTCTTTTCAGGTACCAGTTGGCCTTTCATATATCTTCTTTGGAGAAATATTTATTCAAGTCTTTTACCCAATTTTTAATTGGGTTGTTTGTTTTCTTGTTATTGAGTTGTATGAACTCTGTCTATACTTTGGATATCAACCCCTTATCGGATATATGGTTTGCAAATATGTGTCCCAATTTGTAGATTATCTTTTCACTTTGTTGATGGGTTTTTTTGCTACGCAAAAGCTTTTTAGTTTGATTTAGTCCCACTTCTTTGTTTTCTATTTTGCTGCTTATGCTTTAGATGTCATATCCAAATATTACCATGATCCATGTTAAGGAGCTTTGTTTCTATGTTTTCTTCTAGGAGTTTTATGGTTTCGGGTTTTACATTTAAATCTTTAATCCACTCCAAGTTAATTTTTGTAAGTGGTATAAGATATGGATCCATCCAGTTTCATTCTTTTACATGTGAATATCCAGTTATCCCAGCATCATTTATTGAAGAGATTATCTTTTCTCCGTTGAGTCTTCTTGGCTCCCCTGTCAAATATTAGTTTGCCATATGTGCTCAGATTTATTTCTGCACTCTTGATTCTGTTCCATTGGTCTATTTGTCTGTTTTCAGGCCAGTACCATTCAGTTTGAATGACTATACCTTTAGTTATAGCTTGAAATCAGGAAATGATACCTCCTGATTTGTTCTTCTTTCTCATTATTTTTTTGGTTATTCAGGACCTTTGGTGGTTCCATATAAATTTTAGGAGTGTTTTCTTACTTGTTTGTTTGTATACTTCTGTAAAAAATGCTACTGGAATCTTGATAGGGATTGCATTGAATCTATAGATGGCTTTTGGTTGTATTGACATTTAACAATATTAGTTCTTTCAATCCATGAACGAACACAGAATACCTTTCCATTTCTTTGCGTCTTCTTCAGTTTCTTTCATCAGTGTTGTAATTTTCAGTATAGAGATCATTTCCTCCTTAGTTAAATTTATTCCTAAGTATTTTACTGTTTTTGATGCTATTGTAAATGGGATCTATACCTTTATTTCTTTCTCAGAAATTTTATTGTTAGTGTATAGAAATGTTACTGACTTTTTTATGTTAGTTTGGTATCCAGCAACTTTACTGAAATCGTTGATTAGATAAAACAGTTTTTTGTTGGATCTTTAGGATTTTCTGTATATATCATGTCATCTGCAAATAGAGACAATTTTACTTCTTCCTTTCCTATTCTGATACCTTTTCTTTTTTCTTGCCTCATTGCTTTAGCTAGGACTTCCAGTACTATGCTGAATAGGAGTGGTGCAAGTGGACACCCACTCTTGTTCCCACTCTTAGAGGAAAAGATTTCATCCTCTCACTGTTGAGTATGATGTTAACTGTGGGCTTATCATATATGAACCTTATTACATTGAGATATGTTCCTTCTATGCCTACTTTGTTAAGAGTTTTTATCATGAATGGATGTTGAATTTTGTCAAATGCTTTTTCTGCATCTATTAAGGTGATCATATGATTCTTTTCTTTTGTTCTATTAATATGATGTAGCTCATTGATTGATATGTGTGTGTTGAACCATCCTTGCATCCCAAGGATAAATCCCACAAGATCATGGTGAATGATTCATTTAATGTGGTGCTGAATTTGGTTTAGTAGTATTTTATTGAGAATTTTTGCATCTATATTTATCAGGGGTATTGGCTTGTAGTTTTCTTTTCTAGTAGTGTTTTTCCTGGTTTTGGTATCAGGATAATTTCAGCTTCATAAAATGAGTTTGGCAGTGTTCCCTCCTCTTCAATTTTTTGGAAGAATTTGAGAAGTATTGGTGTTAATTTTTCTTTAGATGTTTGGTAAAATTCACCATTGAAGTTATCTGGTCCTGGGCTTTTCTTTGTTGGGAGATTTTTTTTATCACTGATTTAATCTCCTGACTAGTAATTGGCCTATTCAGATTTTCTTTTTCTTTCTGATTCAGTCTTGGTAAGTTGTGTTTCTAAGAATATTTCCATTTCTTCTAGGTTGTCCAATCTGTTGGAGCTTAGTAGCCTCTTATGATTCTTTGAATTTCTGTGGTATCAATTATAATGTTATTTTTCATTTATAATTTTGTTGATTTGGGTCCTTTCTCTTTTTTCCTTGGTTAATCTAGTTAAGGGTTTATCAGTTTTATCTTTACAAAGAATCAACTCTTACTTTTGTTAATCTTTTCTGTTGTTTTCCTGTTCCTAATTTTATTTATTTCTGCTCTCATCTTTATTATTTCCCCTCTTCTGCCAACTTTGGGCTCAGTTTGTTCTTTTTCTAGTTCCTTAAGGCATAGAGTTAGGTTTATTTGGGATCTTTCTTGCTTCTTAATGTGGGTGTATATTGTTAACTGTTCTCGCTGCATCCCAGCAGTTCTGTTATGTTGTGTTTCCATTTTTGTTAGTCTCAAGAAACTGTTTTATTTTCTCTTTAATTTCTTCTTTCATCCATTGGTTGTTCAGGAGAGTATTGTTTAATTTCCATGTGTTTGTTAATTTTCCAATTTTCTTCTTATTGTTTCTGTTTTTATGTCATTGTGGTCAGAGAAGATGGTTGGTATGATTTGTCTTCTTGAATTTGCTAAGATTTATTTTGTGGCCTAAGATATGGTCATTCCTAGAAAAATGTTTCATGTGTGCTTGGGAAGAATATGGATTCTGCTGTTGTTGAATAGAATGTTTTGTATATGTGTTTGTTAGGTCCCTTTGGTCAATAGTGTTATTCAAATACACGGTTTCCTTATTGATTCTCTGTCTGGATGATCTATCCATTGTAGAGAGTGGGATATTAAAGTCCTCAACTATTATTGTATTACTGTTTACTTCTCCTTTTAGCTCTGTTAGTTTTTGTTTTATATATTTAGGTGCTCTGATGTTGGGCATATAAATATTTATAATTGTTTTATCTTCTTGATATATTAAACTCTTATTATTATGTAATGACCTTCTTTGTCTCTTTTTACCATTTGTAGTATAAAGCGGGTTGTTTCTGATATAAGTATAAATACCCCTACTTTTTTTTTGGTTGTCATTTGCTTGAAATGGCTTTTTTTCCATACCTTCACTCCTAGTCTATGTGTGTCTTTAAGGCTAAAGTGAGTCTCTTTTTTTGTTTTTGTTTTTGTTTTTTTAAGATTTTATTTATTTATCTGAGAGAGAGAGAAGGAGAGAGAGAACACAAGAGGGGGAAGGGTCAGAGGCAGAAGCAGACTCTCTGCTAAGCGGGGAGCCTGATGCGGGACTCGATTCCAGAACTCCAGGATCATGACCTGAGCCGAAGGCAGTCGCTTAACCAACTGAGCCACCTAGGCACCCTCTATCAATGTGGCAGTTTCACATCTACTAAGGCTATATAACAGAACTAGAACTCCACTGTTTTTGGAGATGATTCTGAAGTAAGGATGTGGGGTACTTTCTCATGTTCTAAGGATATCTATACCTCAGTAACGAATTATTATCATTTTCATTGCTAAGGTCCCAAGTATGACCATAAGATTATATCCAGTTTGTTTGAATGGCAGTGATTATTTATATTTGCAATCATTGCTTTTACTTTTCTCCATATACTTTTATCTGTTGCATATGTCATTATCTTCTAACTGGCATTTTTAATATGTTATGGATATTAATCATTTTCTGATTTATATTCTGAGAATATTTTCTTAGTCTGTCACTTGGCTCTTGTCATACAGAAATTTTAATTTTTATTATAGCAAATATATCTTCCTTTATATCTTCTGGGTTTTGAGTCTTGCTTTTAACCATGAGGTTAACCTCATGGTTAAAAGTGTTTTTCTGTACTTTTAACTGAGATTCTTTTTACTTTAATTCCCTAGTATTCATTTTCTCAAATTTATTTACCGATCATTTTTGAATAAGACAACTTGCTTCCTGGATGGATAGTACATTTGTCAGAACTGAAGTCTCTTGCTAGTTTAAGAATAAAGAGGTTTGTTAAGAGGTATGGATAATATACAGAATCTTCTGGAGAAACTTGAATTGGAGGAACTTAAATCATATCTGGAACCCAATCTATAGGTGGATCTGGGAAATGCAGGTTTGGCTTTCCAGGAAGGTATCCAAGAAGAGAGTTTGGACAATCCACAGAATCTGTTAATAGGTTACTAACTAGTCCATCATTTTCTCATTATTTTGATATGCCATCATTTTCATCCATGAAAATATATTTGGGGACAGTCGCAATCTCTGCCACATTCCAAGCTCTTTTCCCATTTTCCATCTGCTTCAGTTAATGTTGTACATGATTTTCTTTTTTCTTTTTCTTTTTTTAAGGATTTTATTTATTTATTTATTTGAGAGAGAGAGAGAATGAGAGAGAGAGAGCACGAGAGGGAAGAGGGTCAGAGAGAGAAGCAGACTCCCTGCTGAGCAGGGAGCCCAATGTGGGACTCGATTCTGGGACTCCAGGATCATGACCTGAGCCAAAGGCAGTCGCTTAACCAACTGAGCCACCCAGGTGCCCCGATTTTATTTTTTTCAAGTAAGGATGGGCAAAGTGTGGGATAGGATGGAGAAGGTAGTGAGCTGCCCCAGATCATCCTTCTAGGCACTAAAGCTATTTTTTACAATGCCTGTTAGACTCATTTCATTCTGGGATAATTACTCAGCTTGATCTTTCATTTCCTAAATCATGTCTATTCTGATATCTTGACTATCCATTTAATTTTTTATCTCAGTCATCAAAATTTTAAATCCCCAAATATCTAGTTACAGTTTTTGTACTTGCAACATCTCATATTTCTCTGAAGGTTCTAATTATACTTTTCAAATGTCTTCTGATCTCTAGGTCTGTTTATTATTAGTAGTAGAAAAATAGAAATGCTGCCTCTCTTATGGTGATTCCCCCCCACCAAATGTGTGATAATGTTTAGTTATCTGTTCAGTTTTGTATTTTATTTTATTTTATTAAAGATTTTATTTATTCATTTGCGAGAGAGACAGAGAGAGAACAAGCAGGGGGAGAGGCAGAGGGAGAGGGAGAAGCAGACTCCCTGCTGAGCAAGGAGCCTGATGCGGGACTCGATCCCAGGACCCTGGGATCATGACCTGAGCCAAAGGCAGACGCTTAACCACTGAGCCACCCAGGCGCCCCTATTTCTTTTTGTTGTCTGATTGCTGAGGCTAGGACTTCTAGTACTATGATGAATAGCAGTGGTGATAGTGGACATCCCTACCGTATTCCTGACCTTAGGGGAAAAGCTCTCAGTTTTTCCCCATTGAGAATGATATTCGCAGTGGGTTTTTCATAGATGGCTTTTATGATATTGAGGTATGTGCCCTCTGTCCCTACACCGTGAAGAGTTTTAGTCAAGAAAGGATGCTGTACTTTGTCAAATGCTTTTTCTGCATCTATTAAGAGGAATATATGGTTCTTGTCCTTTCTTTTATTTATGTACTGTATCACATTGATTGATTTGTAGATGTTGAACTAACCTTGCAGCCTAGGGATAAATCCCACTTGGTCATGATGAATAATCCTTTTCATGTACTGTTGGATCCTATTGGCTAGTATTTTGGTGAGAATTTTTGCATCCATGTTCATCAGGGATATTGGTCTATAATTCTCCTTTTTGGTGGGATCTTTTTCTGGTTTTGGGATCAAGGTAATACTGGCCTCATAAAATGAGTTTGGAAGTTTTCCTTCCATTTCAATTTTTTGAAACAGCCTCAGAAGACTAGGTATTAATATTTCTTTAAATGTTTGGTAGAATTCCCCTGGGAAGCCATCTGGCCCTGGACTCTTGTTTGTTGGGAGATTTTTGATTACTGCTTCAATTTCCTTGCTGGCTATGGGTCTGTTCAGGTTTTCCATTTCCTCCTGTTTCAGTTTTGGTAGTTTATACATCTCTAGCAATGTGTCCATTTCTTCCAGATTGTCTAATTTGCTGGCATATAGTTGCTCATAATATGTTCTTACAATTGTTTGTATTTCTTCAGTGTTGGTTGTAATCTCTCCTCTTTCATTCATGATTTTATTTGGATCCTTTCTCTCTCTCTGTCTTTTTTTTTTTTTTTTTGGTAAGTCTGGCCAGGGACTTATCAATCTTATTAATTCTTTCAAAGAAACAGCTCCTAGTTTCATTGATCTGTTCTGTTCTTTTAGTTTCTATTTCATTGATTTCTGCTCTGATCTTTATTATTTCTCTTCTGCTGGGTTTAGGCTTTATTCGCTCTTCTTTCTCCAGCTCCTTTAGGTGTAGGGTTAGGTTGTGTACTTGAGACCTTTCTAATTTCTTGAGAAAGGCTTGTAGTGCTCTATACTTCCCTCTTAGGACTGCCGTGCTGCGTCCCAAAGATTTTGAACAGTTGTGTTTTCATTTTCTTTTTTTTCCCATGATTTTTAAAAAATTCTTCTTTAATTTCCTGGTTGTCCCATTCATTCTTTAGTAGGATGCTCTTTAGCCTCCATGTATTTGACTTCTTTTCAACTTTCCTCTGTGACTGAGTTCCAGTTTCAAAGCATTGTGGTCTGAAAATAGGCAGGGAATGATCCCAATCTTTTGGTACCGGTTGAGACCTGATATGTGACCCAGGATGTGATCTATTCTGGAGAATGTTCCATGTGCACTGAAGAAGAATGTGTATTTTGTTGCTTTGGGATGGAATGTTCTGAATGTATCTGTGAAGTCCATCTGGTCCAGTGTGTCATTCAAAGCCCTTACATCCTTGTTGATCTTCTGCTTAGATGACCGTCCATTGCAGTGAGAGGGGTGTTAAAGTCCCCTACTATTATTGAATTATTAGTGATGCTTTTTTTTTAATTGGCTTATTAAAATTCTGCTCTTGGGGTGCCTGGGTGGCTCAGTCAGTTAAGCGGCTGCCTTCGGCTCAGGTCATGATCCCAAGGTCCTGGGATCAAGCCCCGCATCGGGGTCCATGCTCAGCGGGAAGCCTGCTTCTCACTCTCCCACTCCCCCTACTTGTGTTCCCTGTCTCGCTGTGTCTCTCTCTGTCAAATAAATAAAATCTTTAAAAAAAAAAAGAAATTCTGCCCTTTATGATCTCCTTCTCAATATCAATAAGCCTGGAAAATAAATTAATAGTCCAGAGTCTCCTTGGGAAATGTGAAATTAGCAAAGATTGTCTTTAAATAAAATGCATTTTTCAATTTAGTTTTATTTGATTTTTATTTAGTTGTGTTATTTTGAGAAAACTAATTACTATTTTGTGCCTCAGTTTTCTCACCTATAAAATGAGGATAGTTTATTAGGGTTGTCATGAATAGTCAATGAAAAAACAATGTAAAATACTTAAAACAGTGGCTGGTGCATACTAGGACCAGAATAACTCTTAGCTATGTTATTAATATTATTTCTAATATTTTATATAAAGTATAGAAGACCCAGAAAATTTTCCCTATTTCAGTTTATGTTTGTGATTTTATTAGTTGGAACACATAATTGGACATAAATTCACATGATAAATAAATATTAAAAATCAGGAGTATTATGGAAAAACTGGAACATATGGTATTATAACTAGGGTGTATATTTTTGCTGACCAGAATACTTGTGCCCACCAACTACAGCATTTCCTCTTTGTGAATTCTTCCTACCTGATGCCATTACTTCTGTTGCTTTCAACTATTGCTCTTTTAATTACCAGTGGAACTCTTTTATAATAAAATCACAGCGAATACTCCAATGTGGAAGTAATAGTGTGCTCTTGGGACTGGGGTCCTTGACCCAGAGTCCTGCTTATTTATCATCTCCATGACATCCCAGGCTCCTGGAAACATAGTTTGAAAACTTTATTTCTTATTGTTAGAGATATAATCATTTATCAGATAATGGTTTTCTTTATAATTATGCTCTGGTTGTATATTTCTTTTTTTTTAAGATTTATTTTATTTCATTTTTATTTCAGAGAGAGAGAGAGAGAGCATGAGCTGAAGGGGCAGAGGGAGAAGCTGTCGTGGCACTTGATCTCATGACCCTGAGATCACAACCTGAGATAAAACCAAGAGTCTGATGCTTAACCAGCTGCACCAGCCAGGTACCCCTTGTTGTGCATTTATAATATGTTTTATTTTCTATTTGGAGATACTATTGGGAAATACTTTAATCAGTAGTACCTTTACAAACGACATCTTGGGGTTGTTTACTTTTAGAGATGAGTGGTTTCAGACATTTTATATTGATTATTTTTTGCTTCTCTACAGAGGGTGATTTCTCTTTTTTTCTTTTTTTTACAAATCAGATTACACCATATCTAGGGTCTATACTTCCTCCTGAATTTATCTTGATCAATATTCCAACTAAGTAAAGAGCTCATAGGAATGTTTGATTAATTTTTTCTTATTTTTATTAGGGAATAATTTATGTAAAATAAATTTCATAGGTTTAAAGTGTACAATTTAGTTTTGACAGTTGTATATTCCTGTGAAATCTCTACTATAATCAAGATAAGATTTCCATCATTTCCAAAAGATTTTTACTGCCCCTTTATAACTCATCCCTCCCTCTACCCCTGGCTCCAGGTGATTATTCATTTGTTTTTTGTCACTATAAGTTAGTTTGGACTTCATATAAATGGAATCATACATTTGTCTCTGGGATCTTCCACTCAGCATAATAATGATTTTGAGATTTATCTATGTTGAAGCCTGTATGAATAATTCTTTCCTTTTTTTGCTGAGTACTATTCCATTGCATAGATGTACCACATTTTGTTTACCCATTAACCTGTTGATGAACATTTGGGTTCCTTTTGGTTTGGGGCTTATTGTGGAAAAAAAAAAGCTGCTATGAACATTGGTGTTTAAGGCTTTGTGTAAATGTATGTTTTAATTTCTCTTGGGTAATACCTATGAATGGAATGGCTGGGTTATATGGCAGAGGTGTGTTTAATTTTTTAAGAAGTATTTTGTGAGAACTTATGTAGTCAACTCCTCACATATATCTCGGCTCAGATAAGGATACAAAATCCACTGATTCCTCTAGGTAGAAAGCAGGTAGAAATCCTTATTGGCTTACTTATTTCTATATTTAATTGCTTATCACTTCCTTTGGTTTCCTAAAATGATTTCAACATCCTTCTTCTTCATCTCTCCCATCCTACCCATACCATTTCAGTAGGTACTGAGTACTTGGGTACCTATTTTGTACCCAGTACTGCGCTAGACACTAAGGGGGCACACAGGACTTTGAGTTAATGAGGCAGCAAAATAGGGACCCCCTCCTGTTGCCGGGACAGAGCTGGAGGGACCACAGCTATAGATTATGCTACAGGCAACGTATGCCTAAACTCTTGAGGCTGCATAACATTTACTTGACTCACATGCTAGAGGAAATGTCCCACCTTTGTTTGAGTGGGAGCTGTATTTATACATTTATTTTTAAAGCAGGTGTGGCTGTTAAATGAAGAGGAAGTGTTATGTGAAATCCTGGGGGTGGGAGTTGGTGAGAAAACTTTCCTGTTTTAATACCAAATAGCTTTAGATCAGGGGTTCGCAGTGTGTGGTCTCGGGACTAGTAGCATCAGTTTCCCCTGAGAAAGTGCTAGAAATGTAAATCTTCGGGCCTCACCGTGGACAAACTGAATCTGAAACAATAGAGGTGGGATCTGTGTTTTAACAAGCCCTCCAGGTGATTCTGATCCATGCTCAAGTTTGAGGACCACTCTACTAAGCTCATTCCAATTGTATAGATGGTTAACTTTAGGTTTGGAGGAGTACGTCCTGGGTAACTGTGGACAATAGGAATAACGTTGCCGCAGTGCCCATCCACCTCTCCCAGCATCTGCAATTCGTCTTCCACTCCTGGGCGGAACTCAGGCTCCTGGGCTTGGGTCCTCTCCCCTAGGAGCCGCAGCTAAAACCCGGCAAGTGGATTCAGAGTTTGCTGGCCTGGGTGCCGGTCGGGCATGCGTAGTGGCGCGAGCGCAGCAGCTAGGCGGCCGCCGAGAGGTTTCCGCAGAGGGGAGCTGGGGGTGCTTGGATCCCGAGCGAGAGCTGTGGGCTCAACGGCTACCGCAGGTACGGGGCGCGGCGGTGGGGTCCGAGAGGAACACTGGAACGGTAGGCAGAAAGCAAAGGTTCACTTCTTCGCCGGCGCACAGCGGCTTGAGTTGGGGGGGGGGGGTCTCTCCGATTTCCCTCGCTCGAGAGGCGGCTCCCCGCGCCCGGCTGTGCAGTGCGGCGCCCTCAGACCGCCGGGTGCGCACCTGCCCAGGCCCGGCAGCGTGGAGTGCGGGCAGGTGTTAAATCGTGTATTTATGCTGCTTACACAGCCTGTGAACTGAATTATGATTCCCTGCTTGAAGTTAGGCATTTTGTTAACTTTTTTATATTCCTCTGTCGCTTTTAAACTTTGGGTGGCTGCTGACGAGGCTTTCTGATCCAGCCTGTTTCACTTGAACTCTGTGAGTGGTTTTATTTGCCTTTGGTCTTTTGGTGCATAGGGTCAATAGGGCTGGAATGAAATCGCATCCGTGGTTTCTAGTTTTGGTGCCTTCCTGGAGCAGGGGGCCTCTGGATGCGGCATAAAAAATGTAAGCTTTCAGCGAATTTCAGTGCCAAATACCTTACGCATTTCAGCTACATTTTAAAGTAGAAACTTTATAAAATGTGAGATACCCCACCCCCGCACCTTACTTTTTCTACATTAGTATTATTTCAGGCTTAATCTGGTGCTGTTAAAAGAGAAAGGTCTTTTAGATGAGTAACAAGAGTTCTCACTTTTCTGTCCTTTATTTACCCTGTCACATCTTAGGGCTCATACACGGATGTTTTACCCTGGGGCAGAGGTATTGGATACACTTGTAGGAGGCTAAGGCTGTGCTGCACAAATTTCTTGGATAACCTGTGAGTCATAAAATTTTAGGTCGGGGGAGCACACTGAACATTATTTAGGTAAAGTGTTACATTTATGATGTGGGAAGCATATACATAGAATTAATGAGTTTAGGAAAAAGAAATTTTTAGTTCAGGAAGAGAAACCTATATGGAAAGGGAATACAGATACCTGCCTTTTCCTCCACCCTCTCCCCTTCCCATGATGAATGTTTTAATGGCAGAAATAATATACAGTTGGTTTAGTTTTGGACTGTTAGAGAGACCTTCAGGGTCAGCCAGTTCAATTGCTTCAGTTTACAAATGAGAAAACCGAGACCAGTGAGGTTAAATGACTTGCTGTGGCTGCTGGAGCCCCTCCTTGGCAAAGGTGGGCCCAGGGCCCAGGTTTTCTGATTTTAGGGCTCTTTTTACCATCCCCCTGATAATACTCTCTTCACAGTGTGGGTAGATTATTAAACTTTACTTTTCTACCTTCTTATACTGTCTGGTTTAATCAGAAAATTAATCATTCCTGTTACTAAGCTTGATTGTACCCTATAAACACCTTTCAAAAAGTGCCCTCTCACTCAAGCCCCACCTAACAATTTGCTGATTTTGAAACCGCCCTCCTTTCTTGCCTCAGGCACATTGGGCCTTTGGCTCAGAATGCCTTTTTGCCTCCTTCCCTGAAGTCCTGCCCACACTGCAAGGTCTAACTCAGGTGTGATCTTTTCTTGAAGCCTTCCTTGATTACTGTGGCCAGAAAGTAGCTCTCCCTCTTCTAAACCCTATAGCATGTATTACTGTTGTCTGTGCCGCTAGCATCCCTCTCATCTTTAGTATCCCTGATTATTGTATTTTAGCACATGTCTCAACTTCCTGACCGGTTTGTAAGCTCTTAGAACTTAAAGCCTATGACTTAGACATCCCATCCAGTACTAAGTATGTTCTCAGACACTGCTTGTGGGAGGTGAAGTATGGATCATTTTGTAAAGGGATTTTTTTAAAGATTTTATTTATTTATTTTGAGATAAAGATTAGGGTGGGGGCAGAGGGGGAGGGAGAGGGAGACAATCCGACTTCACACTGAGCACAGAGTCCGATGCAGGGCTGGATCCCATGACCCTGAGATCATGACCTGAACCAAAACCAAGAGTCGGACGCTTAACTGACTGAGCCACCCAGGCACCCTTTCTAAAGGGATTTGATGTGAATATTGTGTAATATGGGGGAGGCCACCTTAGAAGTATAGCAGGATAGTGGCCAAGTCAGACCAGCCTAATGGGGTGATTCTCACATTTTGATGAGAGCTCATGGATCTGTTTGGGGAGTGCTGGGAAAGGGGTAAAATCGTAACGGGAGAGTTGCCCAGGCCTGCATTTAAGCATGTGACTATTTTATTTTATTTTATTTATTTGACAGAGACACAACAAGAGAGGGAACACAAGCAGGGGGAGTGGGAGAGGGAGAAGCAGGCTTCCGGCCGAGCAGGGAGCCGGATGCGGGGCTCAATTCCAGGACCCTGGGATCATGACCTGAGCTGAAGGCACACTCTTAATGACTGAGCCACCCAGGCGCCCTAAGCATGTGACTCTTAAGTGCTTAGTGGAAAGCACAGATTTAAGAAATGATGTAAAGGAAAAGGAAAAAACTTTGGTAAAAGACTAGATGCAGAGAAGAAAAGATGTATTAAAAATCAGTTTCAGGCTTGGTGTGTTGGTAATGGGCTTGTAATGTTTTTATCTTATAAGTACCTCTGGTTGTGACATCTTTTTCTGTTTCTTACAGTAATTGATATGGTTGTCTATTTCCCATTCTAGATGATAAACTTTTGGGGGGATGATCTTTAACCCCTCACAATACGAGGCATGTAGCTTTGTTGTATTAGACGCTCAATAGTTACTGCATGGATAAATAAGTGTATTTTGGCCTGGGGAAGGTGGGCATTTAGGATCTTAGAGCTATCAGGTAGTACTTTATCCAGACTATCCCCTCATTATAAGAAGAGGAACTGAGTTATGTTTAAGCTAGTGTGAACAGAAGCTCTGGCTACACCATCTCCTCACTACTAGCTCATTTCATTAACTCTAACTTTTCAAGGTTATTGGCCTCAAGATTAATTTGAGTTGGCAACAGGGCACTCCAGTTCAAGATGTTCTATGGATTGAAAAGCCTCAGAGACCAATCTAATGGGAGGAACTTGGTGGCCAATGGGAGGATGTCTGTGTTATTGGAAGAGATGAGATACAAGGGATGACTGGCCATTTCCAGGTTGAATACACAGAATGAGGAGGGGTGGGCTGCAGTCCTGGGAATCTGCACATGATGGAGTTGAGGAGGAGTCTAGAGAGGACCTGGTAGCCTATGGGGCAGAAGACATAAACGGGGGCCCAAAGTCCTTGGACTGAGAGTGTATTTGGGAGATACATTTTACACTACTGGGAGGTGGAGAGCGATGGCTGTGGGGGTAAGGTTGAGAGAGAATTATGATCAGACTCTCTACTTGGAAAAATAAGACAGAAGGCAATGCTTCTGAATCCAAAATAAGTTCGAGGTGGTTTGAAATATTTGTTTACTTGGAACAGATGTTGCAAATAGCCATTTTGCAAATCAACACAGCCTTTTCACTGAGCTGCACATAGCGTTGAGGGAACTGTTGACAGTGCATCTTTTACACTGAACATTCACAGCTTCAACTGGTAGTGTGCTTATTCCTTTAAAGGAGTCAAGGAGAGAGAGTGGTAGAGAGGAGAGACAGAGCTTGAGAGATGGTTTGCTGGGGGTGGGGGTGGGGAAGGGTTGGCCAGGTATAGAGGGATTACCTTTTTTTTTTTTTTGTCATGAATTGGTTGGATAGCCAAATGCAAAATCAGGTAGTATGTTGAAGTTAATGTCTCATACACTTAAAAAAATGCCCAAATATTACATTCTAGAGTTATATGTCATAGCAGTATTTTATAAAATGACTGTATTCTGAATCTTTCTCAAAATAATAACGGTAATATTAGTAACTAGTATTATAGAATGTTTTCCATGGACCAGACACTGTTCTAAACGCTTTATAAGTGATATGTCAGAGTCTTTACAAACTATTCTATGAGATTGGTGCCATTATTCCTGTTTTATGGATGAGAAAACATAGACAAAGTCACATTTCTGACGTGATACAATTGACAAGTGTTGAGCTGAGTTTTGATCCCAGGCCTGCCTGTCTTCAGTCATGGAGAGCTCAAATAACTTAATTAAATATCTTAACAAAAGGCAAAGCTTTATCTGTGATAACTCTAATAGATGCTTAGAATGGCCACAGATTTCAGCTGGTGAAATTCTCAACAGTCTATGAGCCAGACTTTAATCTGAGAAACAAACAACAGTGGTAAATCTTTCCAGTTTTTGTTTTTATTTTAAAAATTATTCCACTTAGTCTTTATCCTTTTTTACCCTCAAAGCATCTCTGGAGGCATTCAGCAACTCTTTCTCTGCATGCACCATAAAGCTATTTCTGTTCTCCTCCTATCCTCTTTTAGGGGGTAGAGCAGGGGTAATGGAAGTGAGTTGGTTTAGTGATCCGGGAGATGCCTCTGAGTTGGGGGTTGTGAAATTCACTTTGTGTATGAGTGTAAGGACTCTCAGGTGACCATGTTTGTAAGGATTTTTTTTCCCCCTGAGGTGGCAGGATCTACTGCTGGAAGCTCCTGGAATATCTGTGGGTCTTGACCCTTATTCTGATCTCAAGTCTTTGAACTGTGGTCAGAACCCCCAGGGAGAATCCAGACCTGAACACAGTCTTCTGGGATCCTCAAGATCAGTGAGTTTTGAAGTCAGTGTGGACTTGTTGCAGTTGGAGGTGGGTGTAGAGACCTCAGGGAGGGCCCCAGGTCAGAGACAAATAATTGAGAGTCAGAGCTGGCAGTCCCCAGATTTGACCAGCGAGTTGCCCTTGAGAAAGTGCCTCCCATCTATCTCCTTGATGAACCTAATTACTCCCTCATGGGAGTCTCAAAATGGAATCCAGCTGAGAGCATTCTCCTCTCTGTGATGAGTCCTGTTTCCGTTTCTTGCTTCTGCTTCGCCGCCTTCTGGTTCTGTGCTTTCCCAGGGCATGTGCACTGGATATAAAAGGAAAGGTCACTAGCTTCTGGCCTCCACCCATTTCCACTCTTCTCAACATCCAGGAACTCATCATTACCATCCAGCTCTTTCCCTGAACAAATATCCAAATCCACATTTTCTTCTGGGTGATGATGAAAATCAGGGACCAAGAGAAAGAGGCCTTTATACTGCCTGTAGGTTTATAGGTTATAAAATCGCTATACAAGTTTGATTGCTGGAAATTTTGCTGACGTAAAAGATCATAAGACGTGAGGCTGTGTCACCTTTGATCGTCTTCTTTTCCGTATTCCTGTGTCTGAAAGTACTTATTGGTTGTTTTTGGTGAGATGTGGCATGGCTTCTGTAAAAGCAAGTTGCTTTTTAGTGACACTGTGGGCACAGAAAGTGTATGTGTTAAAGTGATGATTAGGAGAGTTTCTCATTTAAAACACTTGTTTTATCAGAAAGGTTTTTTTTTTTAAGATTTTATTTATTTGAGAGAGGGAGAGAGCACGTGCACACAAAGGTGGCGGGGGTAGGGGAGGGAGAGGGACAAGCAGACTCAGTGTGAGCATGGAGCCCAACGTGGGGCTCGGTCTCAGGACCCTGAGATCATAGACCTGAGCTGAAACCAAGAGACGCTTAACTAACTGGGCCACCCAGGTGCCCCTTATCAGAAAGTATTTTATTTTTTAGGAGAGTGACAGGTTATTTGCTCACAAAGTCCAGTGGTGAGGGGACTTTAGACTTGATAAGAAACTTTTAAGCAATTCAGAGCTATAAAGCTACAAGCATATTTGGATGATGACTCACTGCACATAGACATGCCTCCTTCAAAAAATCCAAGCCAACCACAGAGGAGACATAAGAAACTGTCTTTTCCGACAGTAAAGTGGATGGATGTCTTTGTAAGGTGAAAGGTTTGTGGGGACCTTCTTCATGATAAAAAGCAAAAGGTTTTGGGGGGAATGGTTGGCATTGACCTTATTACTAAGAAACTCAAATTGTTTAAAGATCTAGGAAATAACACATTTTTTTTAAACTTAAATGATGAAGTCCCCTTCAATTTTTTAAACTTAAGAAATGATGAAGTCCCCTTCAAAACGTAAGAAATGATGAAGAACCAAGAAACAAGATTTTAGCAGTGCTGTCAAAATAGAATTTGGATTGAATTTGAAACATTGGTAATTGCTTGGAAGAGGATCAGTCATGGTAATTAAGCCTTGGACCAAGGTCTACTTGTCTAAACCTTCTTCCCTACAGTGAATTCCCATGGGGGGCCCTCTGCACCCTGAATAAAAGAGTAAACCTACCCCACAGATCACAACTGTAAAATCCAAAGTGATGCATGACAATCTGTGACCTAAAACTGATGTTGATCAAACAATTTGAATGCCTTAGATAGAAAGTACCGGCTGCATTCCCACATCGTTCCCATAGCTGGTGCTCAGAATCTAGATTAAATTGTTGAAATAAAAGAAAAGCAGGTTCAGAACCGACTCACTTACAGTGAACGATCAAAGGCACAAGTAGAGTTTTTGTTTCATTTCACTTTGTCATCTTAAATGCCATCCTTTGTAGCTATATTGGTTTCTTTCTTTTTTTGTCCTTGATGATATATATTCAAAGGGTACTGTTTATATATAAAAATCAATGCAGACTAGAATTTTGAGGTTTGATAAATGAGTCTCTGCTTAGGTTTTAATGCAATTTATCAATAATTTGGTGGGAATACAGTACCAAGTTAGCACATAATTGAACCTTTAGCTCGGTATCAAGTTAGTATTTATAACCTTTAGGAACAAACCCAAATTTCTCAGACTCCTGAATTCTTTCTTCTACAGGCTCTCTCAGCATTTTGTCCTGATGAAGTCTCTCTTTTCCCTCCTCCCTCCTCAGCTTTCAGGTTCACTGGGACACTCTTTTGGTCCAGATGGTGTTTTCAGGAGTGGCCCGGTTCTTGCAGAGTTTAAGTGTTATCAGGTCAGTGTTAATGGCTGGCACTGTGTTCACGGTACCAGCCGTGAAACACAGCTACATAAATTCAATGGTGTTTTTTAGCAAAGTTGTCATGCGAGTGAATTAATTTTGGAAAAACAACAATAATAGCAATTTGCTTTATCCCTTTTCTTATCCTTAAACAGCCCAAGTTAAACTCAAGATCACCGTCAATGGATAAAAGGTAACTTGAGAATCTCTGAGTAGTGATCAATCAAAATGAGCTGGGTAACTTCAAGTTTAGATACCTGAAATCAGTTGGCCTATGATCAGGAGCATGGATGGGAAGTCAAAGTCTGACCCCATGAGAAGGGAGGCCTTCTCTTCAGCTGCATGTTTAATGATCAAACAAGACAGTGAATGTGAAAGCAATTAGTAAACTATAAGGTAAGGAGTAAGCTATTTATTGGTAGTTACAATAATTTTCTGACCTTGCTGCCTTTCACTGATAAGTAGCCAAGACTTTGAGAATAACTTGCCTGCTTGAGGTTACCTAGTTGGAAGGCACGGGGATGGAACTCACACCTATATCTTCTAATTTCAGCATTTGACAAAATGTCAGGGCTCAGCATTGGGACCATAGTCATAACCAAGACAGATACAGGGTCCCTGTCCTCTTGGAGCATCAGTATAGCTCCAAATCCAGTGCTTATCCAGTCAATCCATATTCTTTTACTGATCAGAGGGAATAATTTCAAATTTATATTTGGCTTTTATAAGATCCTAAGTATGTTTGTAGCTAAGCCTTGACTATGGAGCTCTTTAAGGGATTTCTCTGTTGCCAGAGGTGCCTTCAACAACTGCCCCCTAAACTGCAGATCTCACTTGATATTCATTAATCTCCATTAGGGCGAGAGGGGTTGGATGCCTCTCAGCAGTCTTCTCATTGTCAATCAGAGGCTTGTTGCAGAAGAATACTTTTCTTTCCTCGGCACAACTCAAAGGGCTGCAATTGAATAA
The DNA here is from genome assembly GCF_009762305.2 of Zalophus californianus. Lineage (NCBI taxonomy): Eukaryota > Metazoa > Chordata > Mammalia > Carnivora > Otariidae > Zalophus > Zalophus californianus. The sequence goes on from NC_045595.1 coordinate 98,164,581, forward strand.
AGGGAGGTGAGTTGGGGGTAGGGCTGTGAGTGAGACATGTCCCTACGTTCATGCATTTCAGTCAGATGGAGGAGGCAGACACATGAACAGCCCGGGACAAGAGTAAGCACCAGGAGAGAGGGCAGAATGAAGCTTTGGGGGAGCCCAAGTCGAGAGCGGTTAATTCTGTTCAGTGGGTTGAGGAAAGTGTCAAGACTTTTGAGCTGAGCCTTGAAAACACAAGTTCAACCTACAGAGAATAGATGGAGTAAAAAGCATTCCTTGGAGAAGGGAGAGTAGGAGGAGCAAAAGCATGGTTACTAGAAAGAGCTGGCCTGTTCAGGAAGCTGCAGGTACTTAAATGTGTTCTAAAACATAAGCATGCGTACAAGTCACCTGGAGAGCTTGGTGAAAAATGGATTGCTAGGTCCCAACTCCAGACTTTCTCATTCTTTAAGTCTGGGATGGGGTTGGAGAGTTTCATTTTAGCAAGTTCCCAGGTGAGGCCGAGGCTGCCGATCTGGGAACCACACTTTGAGAAACAGTGGGCTAGAATAAAGGGCGTTGTATGACAGATGAGCTAGGAAGAAATGGTTTTCTTTTGAAACTATACTACCTTCACAAAATTGATGTTTCAGATTTGTTGTTGTTGTTGTTTTTTAAGCTTATTTTCTAGGTAATCTCTACACCCAGCATAGGGCTTGAACTCATGACCCCAAGATCAAGAGTCACGTGCTCTACTAAGCCAGCCAGGCACCCCATTGTTTTGTTTTTTAGTTAGTCTCATTTACCAAGTGGTTGCTGCCTTGAGCCCCTCGCTGTTCCCTGGAAGTTCCTTATCTGTTCTATGCCCCACCCCCCCTTGTTCTAAGAAATCAGTCCTTTTCTTATATTACATACTTTTAAATAAATAACTGCTGTTTAGTCAGTATGGCCCTTCCACCCGTGGAAAGCTGAACAGCCAACATCAGGTAGATGATGTCAGGAGTCGACCCCAAACCAAGTATGAATGACTAGTACATTCACAGGGTATATACTTGGATTTTATTTTTGTTAATCTGGGTATAATGTTAAACTTTATTCAACAAGTATTTTTGGAATAGTTTGTAAGCTCTGAGCTAAGAGGTAGAATGTACACAATGGCAGAAAGTTCCTTCCCTGCCCTCAGAAAACGTGTAGTTTTATGGGAGGGTTAAGATGCATGAATTCATAGCTCCAGTATAGGGCAGTTGGTGCCACGTGCTGTAGGAATGATAGAAACCAAGGGTGAGGGGGCTGAGGTGGAGGAAGACTCACTTTCCATTGTAACAATTAGGGCAGGCAAGGACAGAGTTGAGGGAATGATGATTAATGCTGTCTTCTGATGTTTCATGCATCTTTGTAAGCCATCTGAAATAAGGGAGCATTTGTCTACATAAAGCAAATAATGGAGGAGGGGCATTTGAAGGAGGTAGGCATTGAAGGATGGCAGGTGCTCACCAGTCAGTCGGGAGAGGAAGAGGGAGAGGTGTTCCAGACAATGGGGGCGATTGAACCTCAGAATGGAGTTGTGGCCGGGCAGTGCAGGTGCAGCTAGGGGTAAATACACTTTCATTTTGGGGGACGTGCAGGGAGATAAGACTGGACAGGCATTTAGGGAAGGTTGTGGAGCATTTGAGTATGAGTTTGTGGGATTTGGGCTTTATTCTGTAGGCAGTGTTGAGTCATAGGCTTATCTTGGCTTACCCTGTCAGTTCCCTCCTAACCCCCAAACACATCAGAAAAGGAGGAACCCTATTTCTTACAGTGCATTTATCTGTAGTTCATACTCTCTTGGATAAACACCTAAAAATGCTTTTCCTTGGCTGATTTTAATATGCGTATTTCAGTCATCCTTTGGATTTGCAAAAATCAATCTATCTTTAAAGGCTTCTGTGTCTTTCAAAAATATGTAAAATGTAAAAGGACAACTAGTTTCAGTTTCTGAGAGACAAATGACAAAAATGAGACAAAAATAAATTACTAGGTCTAGTGATTATATTACTTGTTTTGGATTGTTCTGGGAAGACAAGGGAATTCAAAAATTAAGGCTAAGGATATAAATATGGTGTCTTAAGCAGATGCTTTCAGGCTGACTCCCAAGTGCTGAAAGATTCCAAAGGTAAGGGTGAATGACAATGTGGTGTCCCTCTTCAGAATTGCTTCAGCGATAAATGGGGCGATGTCTACTGGTTTAGTGCTGATTTAGAAGAGCTGGGGATTAAAAGGCACTAAGGCCAAGTGGTTCCTTTTATTCATCTTTTTGGGGGATGGTACAAATGGGGAAGACATTTGTGTCTCATTGGAGATTTTAAGATCTTCTGTGTATATCCCCTACAAAGTATCCTGTGCTGAGAACTACAGTGTGGTGAGAAAAGCAAAAAACAGTGGATTTGTAAGTAGAAGTTGGCACCCTGGTGCTACCACTTGCTAGCTGACTGATAAAAGAGGCAGCTTAGTGAGTTAAGTGGGACAGAGCTGACTGACTCCCATTTGCCCACAATCCACAGCTAAGAGGTTCAGTGGGTGGGAAAGTCATGCAGCCTATCTGAGCCTTGGTGGTGGTGGTTTGTATTTTGTTGTGGTTGTTCTACTTTTGTTGTGGATTAAATAAGATTTTTATCTTAGTTAAATTGAAAGGTACCATACACATCTTAGATTAAAATCTCCTTTTTTTTTTAAGATTTTCTTTATTTATTTGACAGAGAGAGAGACACACAGCAAGAGAGGGAACACAAGCAGGGGGAGTGGGAGAGGGAGAAGCAGGCTTCCCGCGGAGCAGGGAGCCTGATGTGGGGCTCAATCCCATGACCTGAGCCGAAGGCAGATGCTTAACAACTGAGCCACCCAGGTGCCCCTAGATTAAAAGTTTTCTAATAGGGATGCCTGGCTGGCTCAGTCAAAAGAGCATGGGACACTTGATCTCCGGGTCTTGAGTTTGAGCCCCATGTTAGGTATAGAGATTACTTAAAGGAATAAATGAATAAAAACTTAAAAAAGAATAACTTTTTTAAAAAATAAAATTTAATAACACTAAAATTTATTTGAAGTTCTTGGGGCCACAGATGTGGATGGCCATGTGGAATATGAGCTGTTGCTGCTTCTTCCTCCCCTTCCTTGCCCCCGCCCAGGTGAGAGCTTCTTGAGGGCAAGACTGTATCTTTCAAACTTTGTATCCCCATTGCCTGATGCATAGTAGGAATTTGGTAAGTTGTTGAATGAATATATAAAAAGGAATTAATGAATGGATGAATCTATACCCACCCCCACCCTGTCACATACCTAATACTTTCTAGCTTCTACTTGCTCGTAGAGACTTAAGATCTGTGGTGCCTTATTTTACTTACATACTTGTTTGTTTGTTTATTAAGTTCTGCACCCATTGTAGGGCTCAAACTCACGACCCCAAGATCTAGAGTCGCATGCTCTACCGACTGATCAGGCCGGGCGCCCCCTGGTGCCTTATTTTTTTTTCAGACTGCTAACCCCCTGTCTGTTTTACTGACAGTAAATCTTGAGAGAGGACCCAGCCTTATCCAGGAGACACAGCTGCATAGCTTGAGTTCAAAGTATAAGCATCTTTGTAGATTCACTCTCTCTCTCAAATAAATAAATTCATTCTCTCTCTCTCAAATAAATAAGTAAAATCTTAAAAAAAAAAAGAAACTGATGAATCACAGACCTTTACCCCTGAAATAAATAATACATTGTATGTTAATTAATTGAATTTAAATTTAAAAAAATAAATTGAGGTTATATTCCTCTTAAAGTATTTTATATTGTTTTTCCCCCTTTAATATTTTTTTATTATGTTAATCACCATACATCACTAGTTTTTTTTTTTAAAGATTTTATTTACTTATTAGAGAATGAGAGATGGAGAGCACGAGAGGGAAGAGGGTCAGGGAGAAGCAGACTCCCTGCTGAGCAGGGAGCCCGATGTGGGACTCCATCCCGGGACTCCAGGATCATGACCTGAGCCGAAGGCAGTCGCTTAACCAACTGAGCCACCCAGGCACCCACATCATTAGTTTTTTTTTTTTTGTGGGTTTAGACTCATTTTTTGAACTTTTATTTATTTATTTTTTATTTTATAGTTTTTATTAGCATTTTTATTTTTTAATAATTTTTATTGTTATGTTAATCACCATACATTACATCATTAGTTTTTGATGTAGTGTTCCATGATTCATTGTTTGCGTATAACACCCAGTGCTCCATTCAGTACGTGCCCTCTTTAATACCCATCACCAGGTTAACCCATTCCCCCACACCCTCCCCTCTAGAACCCTGTTTGTTTCTCAGAGTCCATAGTCTCTCATGGTTCGTCTCCCCCCCTTCATTTTTCCCTTCTTACTATCTTCTTCTTTTTTTTAACATATAATGTATTATTGGTTTCAGAGGTACAGGTCTGTGATTCAGCAGTCTTACACAATTCACAGAGCTCACCATAGCACATACCCTCCCCTATGTCTATCACCCAGCCACCCCATCCCTCCCACCCCCACCACTCCAGCAACCCTCTGCTTCCTGGGATTAAGAATTCCTCATATCAGTGAGATCATATGATACATGTCTTTCTCTGATTGACTTTTTTGCTCTGCATAATACCCTCCAGTTCCAACCACGTCATTGCAAATGGCAAGGTTTCATTCCTTTTGATGGCTGCATAATATTCCATTGTATGTATGTATGTATGTATGTATATACATACATATATGCACACACACACCACATCTTTATCCATTCATCTGTTGATGGACATCTAGACTCTTACGATAGTTTGGCTATTGTGAACATTGCTGCTATAAACATTGGGGTGCACGTACCCCTTCGGATCACTACATTTGTATCTTTGGGGTAGATACCCAGTAGTGCAATTGCTGGGTTGTATGGTAGCTCTATTTTCAACTTTTTGAGGAACATCCATACTGTTTTCTAGAGTGGAGTATTTTATATTGTTTTAAGAAGAATCCGATTAGGAGTAGGAGAGTAGCCTATAGAGATGCTCGGAGAAATGTATATTAATACACTGATCTGCTAGAGGCTTGGATACCTGTTTTTCCTGCAGTTAAATGAAACAAGAACCAAAAGTAATTTTATTCTGCCTTAGGTTTCACGGTTTGTTTAATGTTAGCAGTACAGTTGACCCTTGAACATCGTGGAGGTTAGGGGTGCTTACCTCCCCCCATTCGCCCCTGCAGTGAAAAATCCACATATAGCTTCTGAATCCCCCAAAACTTTACTTCTGATAGCCTACTGTTGACTAGAAACCTTACTGATAACATAAAAGCCTTACTGATAGCACGAGCAGTCAATGAACACATATTGTGGAGGTTATATGTATTATATATATTATATAAAATATATATATTATGTAAAATAAGCTAGAGAAAATGTTATTAAGAAAGTTATAAGGAAGAGAAAATATATTTACAGTACTGTACTGTATTGAAAAAACATCTACATATAACTGGACCCACGCAGTTCAAATCTGTGTTGTTCAAGGGTCAACTGTTACTCAGTTCTTGATTCATGAAATTAGGCTGGATTAATATGGCAAAAATTCATCTTTTTCAATTTGAACAAAGTAGTTTCATTTTAAAAATTATTGTATTTCCTGTTAACATACATCTGGAATGTATAGGATAAAAAAATTCACCTTGCTAAATTTTTACTGAGTTATATTCTACCTATGTGATATGTGTTGTGCTATGGGAGACTAAGCGTTAACTGAAGTTTTCTGCAAGGTTAGTATTAAATTTCTCATAGAATTAGGACAATAAATAATGGAAGAACTACTACATCTTATTTGTTGCTCAGTTGATGCGCATTTGAGTTGTTACCACTTTTTGGCTATTATGAATCTGCTGCTGTGAACAAGTTTTTTGGGGAGTGGCATGTGTTTTTCATTTCTCAGGCCTATACCTAGAAGTGGAATTGCTGGATCATATGGTAACTTGTTTAACATTTTGAGGAATTGCCAGACTGTTTTCCAATATGACTGCACCATTTTATTTTATTATTTTGTGACTGTAGTATTTTACATTCCCACCAGCAATGTATGAAGGTTCCAGTTTCTCCACATCCTAAATTGCTATTTAGCTTTTTGATTATGGCCCTCTTGGTATGAAAGTGGTATCTCGTTGTGGTAATATTTTTTTTTTTATTAATAAACTCTATTTTTTATTTTTTATTTTTTTTAAAAGATTTTATTTATTTGAGAGAGAGAGAATGAGAGAGAGAGAAAGCACATGAGGGGTGGAAGGGTCAGAGGGAGAAGCAGACTCCCTGCTGAGCAGGGAGCCCGATGCGGGACTCGATCCAGGGACTCCAGGATCATGACCTGAGCCGAAGGCAGTCGCTTAACCAACTGAGCCACCCAGGCGCCCAATAAACTCTATTTTTTAGTACAGTTTTAGATTTACAGAGAAATTTTTTTTTTAATTTTATTTATTTATTTGACAGAGACACAGCAAGAGAGGGAACACAAGCAGGGGAAGTGGGAGCGGGAGAAGCAGGCTTCCTGCCTAGCAGGGAGCCCGATGTGGGGCTCAATTCCAGGACCCTGGGATCATGACCTGAGCCGAAGGCAGACACTTAACGACTGAGCCACCCAGATGCCCCTAGATTTATAGAGAAATTAAATAGGTAGTACAGAGAGTTCCCATGTGCCTCCACACTGCCACACACTAATAGTTTACCCTATTAACATCTTACATTAGTGTGGTACATTTGTTATAATTAAGTTTGTTCCTATTTTCTTAGTTTTTATAGAAAGTCCTGTTTCTGTTCCAGGATCCCATCGAGATACCAAACATTACATTTAGCTGACATTTCTCAGGCTTCTCTTGGCTGTGATAGTTTCTCTGCCTTTCCTTATTTTTTGATGACCTTCAGAGTTTTGAGTAGTAGTCAGGTACACTGTAGGATGCCCCTCTGTTGGAATTTGTCTGATTTTTCTTTTTTGTGATTAGGCTGCATTGACATTGGTTTTTAGTATAAAAAATATTACATGAGCTCAGTGTACTTGGAGTATAGAAATACATGATCAGAACTGGAAATCCACAAAAATATGGTTAATAGGAAATTCCTAGGAATTAAAAAAAATTCAGTTTCCTCTGGAGAATGAACAGACCTTTAACTCAAGATATATTTTTTCTAGCAAGGACTTGATCACATTGGAAGACGATCAGATAAAGTAGGAGAATTTATTATTGTGACTGTCATTAGGGAGCATCTAATCTAAGGGTAGAGCCACAGACATATTTTTGACTGCTTTAAATGTACCCAAGAATGATGTTTTGCTTGTAATAAAACATAAAATTAACAGAAATTCAGATTGCCTTTAAGAATCCCATGGTTCTGGGGCGCCTGGGTGGCTCAGTTGGTTAAGCGACTGCCTTCGGCTCAGGTCATGATCCCAGGGTCCTGGGATCGAGCCCCGCATCGGGCTCCCCGCTCTGCAGGAAGCCTGCTTCTCCCTTTCCCACTCCCCCTGCTTGTGTTCCCTCTCTCGCTGTCTCTCTCTCTCTGTCAAATAAATAAATAAAATCTTTAAAAAAAAAAAAAAAAAGAATCCCATGGTTCTGAGGCACCAAGGGTACAACATATGGTCAGTATTTTGACCACCATCAATTCCAGGAATCCTGACAGATGCCTTGTGAAGGGGGCAGGCGCCTGGGGCTCGGTGACACTGTGTCTTGTGGCCAGGCTCACGCAGCTGTCAGTAGTTGTTGAGCTGAGATCTGAATCCAGGGCTGGGGAGTTTATACCTTACTGTTGTCCAGGCCAGGCTCCAGAGTTTCCGGAGGTTTGAAATCAGTAATGTTTTGAAGGGCATAGGCTTGAGTCCTTATCATACTGGATATTTTTACTGCCAGCTGGAGGAGATAGCATCTCTCTCTGTTCAAGGCCCCACTGAAACCAGTCTGTCCAATTCACAGCATACCTGTGGGCTGCTGACAAAGGAGAGCCAGCTTGACCCAGGTCACTATGTCCTCTTGTCTTCCTGGGGCCTGCTAACTCCCCTGCCACATGTGTCTCCTGAGATGAAGCCTGAGGGTTATAAAACAGGAAAGCAGCCATGTAGGAGAACAACATATTCAGCTAAGCTTTATCAGTGGTTACATTGCTTAATGTGCATTGCTCATGGTATGTCTCAGTAAGATCTTGAGTTTGTTAATAAGTGAGTAGCATAGAGGATTTGGTCTTAAATACTTACCTTTGAAAAAGAGTATGTATGGTAATAACCTGTGAATGCACATGAAATGAAATAAAGTAACAGAGGATCTGAGGAAGGTTTGGAAAATTTCCCTACTTGATTCAGCTAATCCTTGTAAATGGCTCAAGTTGGTTGATCATGGACTGATACAAGGTTTCTTTATGGTCATACTTTCTGCATGAGTTAGGGTAGGCTATCAATTTTTTTTTTTTTTTAAGATTTTATTTATTTATTCATGAGAGAGAGAGGCAGAGGGAGAAGCAGGCTTCCTGCTGAGCAGGGAGCCTGATGCGGGACTGGATCCCAGGACCCTGGGATCATGACCTGAGGCGAAGGCAGACGCTTAACCATCTGAGCCACCCAGGCACCCTTGCCATCGATTTCTTGTTCACATAAATGTCACTGTGCATTGGCTGTTCTTCAGAGCAGCTGTTCTGTATGCCATGACTCAGAGATCCCGGTTGCTGTGATTTTGATTTTGCTGTTTTAACATGGGACTTCCAGATTATCTTAGCAGGGGAAGAGGAGCTAGAGGATCACATACTAGCTCTGAATTGCTTTGGCTTAGTGTGACACATATTACTTCTACTCAAGCCCATTGATTAGAACTAATCACATGATCCTGCTGGAAGGGAGGGGAAGCACATGGCTATTCATTGAACAGTAAATGTCTTTGCCTCACCTTCTTGACAGCAAGGGAAGTAGTTGGTTTGCCAAAACAACAACAACAAACCCCTAATCTAAATCCAAATCATCCACCCCAAAAACTCCAGTAAAGAGAGAAAAATATACTGAAACATTTATTGATAATTACTTGATACAAATTCCAAATGAGCTTTGCCGTAAACTAATAAATTTATAATAATTTAGGTATGGCTGATTCAGCAACTTGATATACATTTGTGGATATCAAGACTGCATCTTCTAAGGGAATAAAGACAAACATAAGAAAAAAGTTACCTTTTTGCATTATAATTCTTCAGGTGATGATGATTAAAGCTTATATTTATTGAGGTATTCTTTTTTATTTTTTAAAGGTTTATTTACTTATTTTAGAGAGAGAGAGAACACAGCGGGGAGGGGCAGAGGGAGAGGGAGAGAATCTTAAGCAGACTCTGCACTGAGCCTGGAGCACAATGTGGGGCTCTATCCCATGACCCTGAGAGCATGACCTGAACCAAAACTAAGAGTTGGACACTCAACCAACTGAGCCACCCAGGCGCCCCTAAAGTAGTTAAACTGTTTTTTGCTTAAAGTTGTTACAGTGTAAGAAAATAGAAGTGGTGACTAAAATTAAAAAATTATTTTTCTTAAGCGAAAAGGAAACATTAAGAAGCAAGTATTCTAATAGTTTTCACTGATGTAATTTTAACTTGTTTCTGTCTGTGAGCAAAGATAATCAACTCAGACTCTAATTTGGCATAAACAGTGAGCTGAGATCTTCCTCCTTTCCGAACTAACTGAATCATCACAGAATCAGGGTAAGGCCAGATTTACAGTAGAGTTTCATCATGTCCAGCTCAAAAATCATAGATACTTTATATTTGTCTATAAAGCTTTCAGAATACTCCCCTGCATGTGACACATTATGTGGAAGGACTCTGTAATATATTCCCGAGGGGTCTCATTAGTCATCACAGTGGGCTGGCCGTTCCACTATAGATTTAGCCTTAGCCCTCCCTGCATTGTTCCTTCATCTGGACCAGTGCAAAGGTTAGGTCCCAAAGCAAAAACAACCTGTGAAAGATTCTTGGGCTATTGAAATTTTCTGATTCACTTGGGGATCTGTTTTATGTTGAACCAGGAGGAAAAGGACTATGGAATCCATTCTTGTCCTGGAAAGTCTTAAGGAGAGAAGTTGTAACACATTTTATTTTCCCACTTAAATGCTGGCCTTGGAAGGAGAGAAATGAGAAAGAGAAGGAAAGATTTTAAAAATCAACTATTCATGGGGCGCCTGGGTGGCTCAGGTGGTTAAGCCTCTGCCTTCAACTCAGGTCATGATCCCAGGGTCCTGGGATCGAGTCCCACATCGGGCTCCTTGCTTGGCGGGAGGCCTGCTTCTCCCTCTGCCTGCCGCTCCCCCTGCTTGTGCTCGATCTCTCTCTGACAAACAAATAAAATCTTAAAAAAAGAAATATTCACCTTGACACCAACTCACTGATCTAATCTTATGGGCAAAGACCAGGAATTCAAAAGTACCCAAACTTGGGTCACTCTGGGGCAGGTGTCTGGCTGTGACACTGCAGTCATTTGATGGTGGCTTAGCAGGACTTTCAACCAGTTCATTGTACATGCAAATAACAGATAATTCAAGACAAGAAAAGGTCTTTGTACACTTTTATTGCACCATGATAATTTCCTAAGTAGGTAATAATTCTTTCTCAGTGGTCTAGTTTCTTTCTTTTTTTTGGGGAGGGTGTAGCTTATTTCCAAATGAAAAGGGCTGCCAGGTGATGGTCTTTACAAAAACAATAAACTTTTATTTGCTTTATGTATAATCTAAAATTAAGTGTGCCATAAATTTCTATATTTGGTCACTTCTGATTATGGAATTTCTGTCCTGTAACAACACAGGATATGGCTATCTTTTCTTTCTTGAGTCCTGATCTTTTAGGGAACTAGAGATGTTGAAAAGGGGATTGCCTTTTTATTTCGAGTCCCTTTACTGTCTTTCTCCTCACTTTCCACAAGTCTGGGCCACTTTGGGATAAAGTGTCCATTTGTTTATGATTCCTACATTATGGCTTCAGGACTGAGAATGGAAGCAAGTACCATCTGAAAAGGAAACAAAATACATGTGTTTCTGTCTCAGCAGCACAGCATTAATAACTTGAGTTCAAGGGTAGCTCGGGAAATTAACAATGGCAGTAGTAGAGCTCATGCTTTACCACTGTTCATTTACATATGCTCTATGGGAAATGAGAGTAGCCAGGGATCATAGGACTGTGGCAAACTGTTTACACCTATGGAAAGGGCACAGCTGTCACTGGCCTAGCCCAGTGCTACCATGTAGAAATGTGGGCTCAGGATGGCTAGACCTCCTGATTTTATTTTATTTTTTTAAAACCATAAATAAAATGAAAAGAGTATTTATATTGATTATCTGAATATTGTATATAGCATGAGCTGAAAAATTATTCTCAATATAGATAATAGAAAGGTGATTGATTTTTTTTTTCAACTGCATTTGTCTCTAATATTGTGTCACTGGTATTCTGATGAAATATTGTGTTCAAAATATATGACCTTTTTTTCATAAAATGTTCTAGTATTTTCTTAAAGTTACATTCTATATTTAATGCATTTGAAATTGTTAATTCCTTCCATTTGCTTGTCTGAAAACAAATTATGCTAAATGAAAGATATTCTCAATTCTAAAAAAAAAAAAAGATTTTATCTATTTATTTGACAGAGCAAGAGAGAGAACGAGAGAAAGCACAAGCAGGGGGAGTGGCAGAGGGAGAGGGAGAAGCAGTCTCCCCGCTGAGCAAGGAGCCGGATGCAGGACTTGATCCCAGGACCCTGGGATCATGGCCTGAGCCAAAGCCAGATGCTTAACTGATTGAGCCACCCAGGGGCTCCTAGACCTCCTGATTTTAAAAGAGAAAATAGAAATCTGAATTTTATGTTAATCTCCTAATTGTATACGTTCACTCCAAAATTTAAAAGATACTTAATGAGCCACAGAAGACATGTGTCCAGGCAGGATGTGGCCCCTGGGTGCCATTTTGTCTGTTGGTAGCCAGGAGAGCCTCTTAGGGTGGTGAAGAAGTTGCAAAAGCCCTGAGACGGGTGCCCCAGGAGTAGGGAGGTTATGACCTGTAAGACCTGGCATGAGTTTCACTGTTTTCTCTCTTTTTCTGTTTGCTGAGAGATTGCATTTTAATTTTCTGCTCTTCTGTTCTTAAGGAAAACAGACTTCCCTCCTGAAGAAAGAGTGCCTGGGGATGTTGAACCCTGTTAAAGGCTCCAGGAGCTCAGTGAGGCTGAGCAGAGATGGGGCAAAACTGTTTACACATTAGGGTTTGAAGCCAGGGTGTCACTTGAGAGCTAAGACTCAGAAGTATCTGCAGGATGGTCAGGACACAGCATAGAAGCAGAGCTGCCAGACCCAAGGATGGAAAATGGGTGGAAAGGGTAGTCAAGAAGTGTCCTAGTGGGCTTTGCTTAGCTGTGGATGGGGAGGGAGCTGTTGAGCCAGCCAACCTGGTCTGGACAGTTATTGGTGATCAACCCAGAGAAGTAATCTAGGCTGAATTTCCTGAAGGCTCAATATCTTCTCTCCATTTATACCCCTTTGGTGATTCCTACATATTCTTCAAGAGCCGGAACATTATTCAGTATGCATCTGGCTTCAGCATTATGACTTAGACAAGACAAGCCACTCTGCTTCCAGAATGAGGGTACAGACTTTGGAATACCTAGTCATTCCCACGATCATATGCTGGATGCTCTTGGATTTAGGGGGCTGATAATTTATACTATTCTCTTTATTCTCTGAACTGATTGAGAAATAGAGGCCTCTCAGAGTTCAAAATACCAACTTTATTCCCAGTGGAACTGGACCATGATTACAGCCTGTGGCCAGATGGTCTTCATATCTTTTCTCCCCAAATTTTAACTTCTGTTCACTCCATTCCAGGCAGACTTGCTGAACAGTTACTTTTGGGTTGGAAGGGAGAGTTTGTGTCCTGAGGACAAGCTACTGCTAAAGAGGAATAGGGCAAGTCACGTAAGGATAATGACATAGAACACTTTAGCCCCATTCAGTGTAGCAGTGGGTTCTCAAAGTGTGGTCCTCACACAAGCAGCATCAACATTACCTCGAAACTTGTTAGAAATGTAGATCGGTGGTCTCTAACCCAGATGAACCAAAGCAGAGACTCCGGGGTGTGGAGCTCAAAAGTCTTATGATTCTGTTGCAGTTAAAGTTTGAGAATCATTGCAGTAGAGGAGTAAGTTTCAGTGGGCGCAAGACACCGTCTCACCAGTAAGATAAATCAGTGCCCCTCCCTTGGGGAGGGTGAGAAATGAATGTAGAGAAGAGGGCAAGAGTGCTGCTTTTACAATAAGCTCTCATGGAAACATAAGATAGGAGAATGGATTTCCCCTAGCTGATAATCTCACCCTCTCTAGAGGACTGTAGTCTGAGAAGGACCAGCGGATGCAACCATGAAGACTTTTCTTTAACTGCCTCTTTTCTCATCTGTTAACGTTGCCTACCTTTTCTCTAAAGGATAAAGGAGAGGCAAAGGAATGAATACAAGCAGGGAGAGGGAGAATACTAAAATATGATAGGAAGAAAATAATGGAATAGGTATTGTATTCCTTCCAATATCATTCTTTATAACTACTCTTCATATATTTGTACTTTATTAAGTTTTTAGTCTCTGATTAATTTTTCTAGTTGTGACCCCAACTATACAGGCCATTTGACTGTGATAGTGTTATTTGTCATTGAGTCCATGCTAAATGACGCTGGGCTCTTTGCTTCCTGTTTGTGTCTATTCTGTCATGTTACTGAATTGTGTATTGATTATGTATGTTCTTCATATTCACTTGGACGTTGAGACTGTTTATATTGCTTTTGTGACTTTTTTTAAAATATTTTATTTATTTATTTGAGAGAGAGAATGAGAGAGAGCACATGAGAGGAGGGAGGGTCAGAGGGAGAAGCAGACTCCCTGCTGAGCAGGAAGCCCGATGTGGGACTCGATCCCGGGACTCCAGGATCATGACCTGAGCCGAAGGCAGTCGCTTAACCAACTGAGCCACCCAGGCGCCCTGCTTTTGTGACCTTGAGCAGGTTGTTCAGATTTACTTTCAGAGTCTTCAAATCAGAACAGAGGTCTGGTTAGCCATTAAAATACTCAGTGATAGCAATCCATATAGTTGGTGTTTTATATTCTAAGGTGAAAAAAGATAAATTTCCTAACTGCTTGTGCTTGGGAAAGATTTTTTTTTTTTTTTTTTTTTTTTGCTTGCACCAACCTTTTTAGAGGTTTGAAATAAAATTATACCTCATTGGGTATATACAGCCTCAAAGAGATATGGATATTATGGTTCCTTTTATTTATTTATCCCCGCCCAGCCCCACAATATAGCCTGTTGTAAACATACTCAATTCCATGCAGTCCAGAGTGGAAGCTTACTTCCACTAAATAATTAATCTTTCCAATTACTGTTACAGGTATGAAAAATGCTAAAGAATTCAAACTACCTCTGTTTGTAAGTATTTTGCTTAGACTTCATCTAAAAATGGAATTAATAGTGCTATTAATAATCACAGCAACTGAATAGTTACTGTGTTTCAAGAACTGTTTTAAATTTGGGTGACAACTATATGGGTAGGTAGGACATGTCATTCCCTTTATACAGATGAGGAAACAGGTTCAGGGACCTTAAATGACTTGTCCAGTTAATAAGAGCAGAGCAGAAGCAAATCTAAGTCTGGTTATACCAAGCTGTGTATCTCTTAACCACCGAGTTTACTAGATGGGCTAGCTCCTGGGCTAACTCCTGACAAGAATTGCACTGGGCCTAGGTCAGAATAGGACAGGTCTTAGGTGGTTGGTGGGAATACTTCAGCAGTATGAATCGCTCGTTAGGGGACAAAATTTAGAAATTCTGAATTTTGATCTTATCCAGGTTTCTGGGTTCTCCCGTAAAACTTCTGAATGATAACCTTTGGGGATGAGACTCAGGAATCTGCGTTTAGCATAAGCTCTGCAGGTTGTGTTTATGACTGCTAATGAGAACCACTTCACCTAATTGCTGGGTAGCATTTACTGTCTATTGCAGTAATCTCTGGGCCCCAGTCTATTAGGTGGGGTTAAGAGTAAGGCATCCTACTCATCATTATTGGCAGAATCTTCAATCTTTTCCTTTTTGTGGTGTTTTTCTTTTTCAGCCGCTAACCTGAATATTTGACTAACTTCCAATATATGTGCATATCCTGTTGAAGGGAAAATTTATTTAAGGAGAGTCAAAGCCAGCACTGGCCCTTCCTTACAAACACACTATTCTTTTCACTCTGCTTCTCCTAAATGATAGCTGTTTTCTCTTGTGGGCCATTCACAGCCAAGGTGGTAAGAACATCCTGTTCTGAATAAAACTGTGTGAGCCTGTATTAGTTTTCTGTTGCTTCCCTAACAAAATTTAGTGACTTCTATAACACATTTATTACTTTACAGTTCTGTAGGTCAGAAGTCTGACATGGATCTTATCACTGGGCTAAAGGTGTTGGCATGGCTGTTCCTCTGAAGGTCCTCAGGGGAGGATCTCTTCCATGCCTCATTCAGGTTGTTGGCAGAATTCAGTTTCTTGAGATGGTAGACCAGAGGTCCTCATTTTCTTACTGGATATAAACTGAAGGCCATTCTGAACTTCTCATGGCCCCTTTCCTCCATCTTGAAAATCAGCAGCAGAGTCCAGCCCTTCTCACACTTTGAATCTCTCCTCCTCCTCCATCTTTCTTACTCTGCAGGGGAAGGTCCTTGCTCTTAAGGAATTCATGGGATTAGATTGGGTCTCTCTAGATCATCCAGAATAATTTGCCCCATCCCAAGGCCCATACCCTTAGTCACATCGGCAAAGTCCCTTTTGCCATGTAAGGGTAACGTATTCCCAGGTTCTGGGGCTTAGGGCATGGGCATCTGCGGGGCGGGGATTATTCCGCCTGCCACTGACTGAAACATTGTCTGCCTTTGTTGACAGATAAGCCAGCAGTGGTCATCACTGCCAGCAGGGTTCCAGGCATTAATGTTGACGTGTATGAGAAAATGTTATTTAACCGGATATTTTTTCTGAATTGAAATCATCTCAGGGCCAGATTCCAAAACAAGTAGTTTTGGAAAGGATATTCCAGGACTTATGTACAGGCAAGGAGAGCTACAGTAGCACTTACCTCTGTGTGTCGCACAGGAAAGTAATTCACATTGTGCCTGCTTCTCTGGTAATTTAGATTTGGAAGAAAATTATGACGTGAAGTAGGGCCACTCATTCAACCAGGTTATTTGCTTTTAGTTTCTCACTGCAGGCCAGATGCTCTCATGCTTCCACTCCTTTGTTCATGCCCTCTCAGCTGCCTGCTCTGCCCTTCTGTCTTTCCATTTATCTGTAATAGTACATGCGAATGACAAGTTTTGAAACCTTCCAATTCTAGGAGACATTTTCCACGGTGCTGAAAGTGTGGCATCAACTCATTTTTCCCAGTAGGTGACTTAAAAGGATAAAAAGAATCTCTATTATCTGCCACTGTTTCAAAGGCCATTTTAAATTCTCTCTGATGTCTTCCTCCATAAATCTGCACAGCATTAAAGATGCCCTTGCAGCATCTTGGACATAGAAGGGACTCAGAACTACTTATTGAATTGATTTGAAGTTCTAAACTTAAACGACTGTGGTTATATTGTCGATACACCAAAATTCTGCCAAGATACGTGTATTTATTATTTTATGTTGTTAACAAAAGGACATTGCTAAGAATGTCTAATTTAAGGACTAGAACTGGGATTGTTAGAGGTAAAATTTCCAATTCATCTTTTACTAAATATATAAATTCATATTCTGTCAGATTACCTAGCAAAGAATGGTGGGAGCAAGGGAGTAGACTTTTTGTTTTTTGTCCATTTCTGAATCTTTAATTGACATGCAGTACACATGCAGACAACTGTACAAATCATGAGTGTATAACTTGATGAATTTTAACAAAATGATACTCTCATGAAATTGGCACCGGTATCAAGAAACCAGAATTATTACCAGCATCCCCAAAACCTTCCTGTTTCCTTCCAGTTGTCACTACTCTCAAGGGTAATTGCTACCCTTAAATTTGAGAAGTTTGAGAAATGAACTATTTTTAAGATACGGGAAAACATTCTTATATTGTGAAAAAAGTTCCTATAAACAAATCTCCAAGTAAGAATATGTGGGTTTGCAGAGATGTAAAAAAAAAGTGGCTCCTGCCCAGAAGGTGCATCTAAATGCAAAACAATAAGTTCTTTTCTAAATGTTCTTGGTTTATCAAATAGTTTTCAGTTACATATGCAACTTTGAGTTAGATTATTATTTTCCAATATTTACTGATACTGTATTGGTTCAGACAATACTTTGTTAAAAATTGTATTTATTTAAGAGAGCTCACGAGAGAGCACACAAACGGAGGGGAGGGGCCAGAGGGAGAGGGAGAAGCAGACTCCCCATTGAGCAAGGAGCCCCATGCAGGACTTGATCTCAGGACCCTGGGATCATGACCTGAGCCGAAGACAGCCACTTAACCGACTAAGCCACCCAGGTGCCCTGGTTCAAACAATACTTTTGCCTCCAATATTCACAAGTTGTTAAAATTGCACCATGCACTTGGCCCTGAGCGGTGCCTTGGCACTGCATCACTTTCTGCATAGTTTTTATTGAGATCAAGTTAGTATATTTTCTCTGGAATTTTGGTTGAGGTTCATAGTAGGTACTCAAGAAAAAACTCTTGTCAGCAAAGGTGGCAGCCACCATACTGCACATTTTAATTGTCTACCACAGCACTTCCCAGAAGAGTGGAAAGTGAAATTGCTTGTAACAAAATGGAGTGGATATGGGGCTCCTGGGTGGCTCAGTGGTTAAGTGTCTGCCTTTGGCTCAGGTCATGATCCCAGGGTCCTGGGATCGAGCCCCACGTCGGGCTCCCTGCTTGGCGGGAGGCCTGCTTCTCCCACTCCCACACTCCTGCTTGTGTTCCTGCTCTTGCTAACTCTCTCTCTGTCAAATAAATAAAATCTTTAAAAAAAAAAAATAAGCAAAATGGAGTGGATAAAATTTTAGAGAAGCTGAATTCAGGGCTATCCATTGTCCATTTTCTTTTTTTTTTTAAAGATTTTATTTATTTATTTGACAGAGAGAAACATAGCGAGAGAGGGAACACAAGCAGAGGGAGAGGGAGAAGCAGGCTCCCCGCTGAGCAGGGAGCCCGACGCGGGACTCGATCCCAGGACCCTGGGATCACGACCTGAGCCGAAGGCAGACGCTTAACGACTGAGCCACCCAGGTGCCCCTGTCCATTTTCTGTGTTCAAGGATGTGGAAGCATTATTTCTAAAACTAAAACATTGGAAACCACCTTAGTTACCAATATGGATGCTTAAATAAATCATGCTGTGGTCATAATGTGGACTGTTAATGAAGCATTAAAGGCACGTTTTCAAAAGATGCTTAATGATAGGGGAAATTTCTTGCAATACTAAGTAAAACTATATATTGAAAGATCTTTGTGAAAAAAATATATTCATGCATGTGTGTAGAAGAGAGACTAGAAATTCATAACATTGGCTCTCTGGTTGTTTCTGAATGGTGTACTTGAGAGCGATTTAAATTTTCTTATTTTCGAAATATTTTCCACTTTGCATGTTACTTTTCAAAAATCAGAAAATAGACACACAGGATCCATTTTTTAAAAAGGATGCATTGGGCAATCCCTATCAAAATACCACCAGCATTTTTTCATAGAACTAGACCAAATGATTCTAAAATTTATATGGAACCAGAAAAGACCCCAAATAGTGAAAGTAATATTGAAAAAGAAAAGCAAAGTGGGAGGTATCACGATTCCAGACTTCAAGCTGTATTACAAAGCTGTAATCATCAAGACAGTATGGTACTGGCACAAAAACAGACACATAGATCAATGGAACAGACTAGAGAACCTAGAAATGGACTCTCAACTGTATGGTCAGCTAATCTCTGACAAAGCAAGAAAGGAGAAAAAAGACAGTCTCTTCAACAAATGGTGTTGCAAAAATGGGACAGCTGCATGCAGAAGAATGAAACTGGACCACTTTCTTACACCATCCACAAAAATAAAATCAGAATGGTTGAAAGAAAGACCTAAATGTAAGACAGGAATCCATCAAAATCCTAGAGGAGAACACAGGCAGCGACCTCTTTGGCCCCGACTGCAGCAACTTCTTACTAGATATGTCTCAAGGGAAACAAAAAGCAAAAATGAACTTTTAGGACTTCATCAAGGTAAAAAGCTGCTGCACAGTGAAGGAAACAAAACTAAAACTGACAGAATGGGAGAACATATTTGCAAATGACATATCGGTTAAAGGGCTAGTATCCAAAATCTACAAAGAACTTATCAAACTCAACACCGAAAAGAAAAAACAAATAATCTAGCTAAAAATGTGTAGAAGACATGAATAGACATTTTTCCAAAGACATCCAGATGGCTAACAGACACATGAAAAGATGCTCAACATCACTCATCAGGGAAATATAAATCAAAACTATGATGAGATATCACCTCACACCAGTCAGAATGGCTAAAATTAACCACACAGGAAACAACAGATGTTGGCAAGGATGCAGAGAAAGGGGAACCCTCCTACACTCTTGGTGGGAATGCAAGCTGGTGCAGCCACTCTGGAAAACAGTATGGAGGTTCCTCAAAAAGTTAAAAATAGAGCTACCCTATGACCCAGCAATTGCACTACTAGATAATTATCCAAAGGATAAAAAATGCTGATTTGAAGGGGCACATGGACCCTGATGTTTATAGCAGCACTATCAGCAATAGCCACATTATGGAAAGAGTCCAAATGCCCATCGACCAATGAATGGAGAAAGAAGATGTGGCGTGCATTTATATATACATACATACATGTACACACACACAATGGAATATTACTCAGTGATCAAAAAGAATGAAATCTTGCCATTTGCCACAAAGTAGAGGGTATTATGCCAAGTGAAATAAGTCAGAGAAAGACAAATATCATGATTTCACTCATGTGGAATTTAAGAAACAAAACAGATGAACATAGGGGAAGGGAAGGAAAAAAAAAGTAAGATAACAGAGAGGGAGGCAAACCATAAGAGACTCTTAACTATAGAGAACAAACAGAGTTGCTGGAGGGGAGGTAGGTGGGGGATGGGCTAAAAGGGTGCTGGGTATTAAGGAGGGCACTTGTTGGGATGAACACGGGGTGTTGTATGTGGGTGATGGGTCACTGGATTTTCCTCCTGAAACCAGTGCTGCAGTGTATGTTAACTAACTTGAAATTAAAATTTTAAAAAATTTTTTATTATGTTAATCACCATATATTACATCATTTGTTTTGGTATAGTGTTCCATGATTCATTGTTTGTGCATAACACCCAGTGCTCCACGCAGAACGTGCCCTCTTTAATACTCATCACCAGGCTAACCCATCCCCCCACCCTCCTCCCCTCTAGAACCCTCAGTTTGTTTCTCAGAGTCCATCGTCTCTTATGGTTGAAATTAAATTTTAAAAAAAGTGGGAAAGGAATTTCTGATGGTAAAAACCAGCAACGATGGGGAAAATGAAAAGGAAAAAACACCAATTAAACTTCAAAATTCAGAAAGCAAATAGACCTGGAAATTACTTAGTCAACCTGAAGTTTTATTAAAAACCTGTAGAAAAAGTTGAAAACCAGTTTTATTTGTATCATAAAATTTTTTTTAAATGTTTTATTTATTCATGAGAGTCAAAGAGAGAGAGAGAAAGAGGGGCAGAGGCAGAGAGAGAGAGAGAGAGAAGCAGGTTCCCCGCCTAGCAGGGAGCCCAATGCAGGACTCGATGCCGGAACCCTGGGATCATGACCTGAGCCGAAGGCGGACGCTTAACCGTCTGAGCCACCCGGGCGTCCCTCGTAAAATATTTCTTACATACTCCCCTACCCTTCTCCCCATAGGATGCATTGGGCAGATAATTGACTTTTCCTGTGAAGTCCTTGGGGGAAATCAGACACAGCAAATCCCTGTTTTAGTCAAGAAGTTAGCAGGATTCCACACAGCAGGGTCACAAACATCTGTAAATGGTCTGCCCTGAAATAATGTAATTTTTTGATGCAAGAATCATTAGTGGTCACCTCAGGCAACTTTCTGTGTAGGAATCCCTAAAGACAACGTTGCACCCCCAAAATGTACTTTGAGCTTATATTGGAGCATGCCCAGTGGAGAGAACTTTAGTATTCCCAAGGGAGCCCAGGTTGACTCTGGACCATTGGGACAGTATATATTTCTTTATTATCGATGCAGAAATTTTCTGGCATTTTGGCCTAATGATCCTAGTTTTGCCATACTGTGGCCATGTAGAGCAAGAATAAGTTTCTTCAATACAGGTACCTTTTAAATATATGTCAGTGTATTTTTTTAAATTTTATTTTATTATGTTAATCACCATCAGTGTATTTTTAACAATCATTGCGGTAGAATAATAAACCTTGACCATTTAGAGCAGACAGTTTGGTATGTTTTGATTAGATGTACACACTCACAAAATCATCACCACAATCAAGATACAGAATATTTTCATTACCCCCCAGAGTTTCTTCATGTCCCTTTGCAGTCTGTCCCTCCTTCCATCCCTATTCTAGGCAACCATTCATCTGATTTCTGTCTCCGTAGATGAGTTTGCATTTTCTAGAATTTGATATAAATGTAATCATACGTTATGTACTTTTTTTTTTTTTAACTGGTTGGTACCATACAAACCCTTTACTTTTTCTTTCACTTTGTGAAGCAGTTTTATAACAGCCATTCTTTACTTTTATGGAGGCATCATAAAAAGTGTTTCATACTTCCTCTTCAGAGAATTAACCATTCAGTGAAAATGGATTATGGATTTTATAAGTGAACCTTTTCCTGCCACACTTAAAAAGTAGAATTGGACTATCACCTTTGAGGCACATTCTAGCTTTAACACTATATGATTCTATATAATGTTTCCAGTTACTATTCAAAGGTAATTTTATACATTTCCTTAAAATTAAGTGACTGTAAAAAAAACAAAATTCAGTAGGATGTAGGGTTTGTTTTTTTTTTATTTTTTTAATTTTTTATTTTGTTTTTAAGTTCAGCACAATTTCCTAGTGATTTCCAGGAATCTCAATGTATAATTAATTGTTTAATGATTGTTCATATGGTGAAAACAAAGTTGCCATTTCAAAATTTAAAGTGGCAAAGGAATATGTATAAAAATAACATAAGACTTCATAGGACAGTCACATTCCATAGGAAGACCTGCCTGCGTGGAATCTAAACACTAAAGTGAAACTCCAGGTATAATTTAAGCCACAGTCATAATCAAACAAATGGTGATATCATCTACATTTTTGCCTCTTGATTTTTTTATAGTTCCAAACCACACCCATGTTGCAAATTGGCCTTTCTACTTGAGGCCAAACTCTTTTGAGATTAAAATCTTAGTAGGCAGAATACTTCAGTTTGGCCTTGCTTACTTTCTTTGGTCAAACACCGACTTTGGCGGAGGATCACCTGAGGATAGACACATCTTACACTGAATTTTAAATCTTCTGAGTTGTTTCTTGGACCTCCCAATCTCAGGTGATAAGACCAACAGAAACAGGTATGCAAAATTTCCCCTTATGTTAATAGCAATAATCAGGCCTCAGTTTCTAGAACTGCTTTTTTCATATTTTTGTTAAATTGAGATAAACCCCCTCATGTTTTGTTTTGTTTTAGTGCATTCTTGCTTTGGGATTCTAGGTGGCTTTGCTTAATCAATGCAAATAATAACCATGGTGTGAGGGTCACATAGTTCTTAATTCTCTTTTAATTTTTCTGTTTTTTTTTTTTATTTTAAAAAATTTATTTGTCAGAGAGAGAAGGGGAGAGCACAAGTAGGGGGAGTGGCAGAGAGAGAGGGAGAAGCAAACTCCCTGCTGAGCAAGGAACCCAGTGTGAGTCTTGATCCCAGGACCCTGGGATCATGACCTGAGCCGAAGGCAGACACTTAACCGAATGAGCCACCCAGGTGCCCCAATTTTTCTGTTTTGAAAACTATTTCTTCCTTAAGCAATACTAGCTAGGTAAAAAAGCGGGCTGTTTTGGTTTACTCAGGGTTGGATTAAAAAATTCAATTCATAATTTTTTATTTGACTTTAATTTTTCCTTTAGAAATGTATATAAATTCTTAGGAACATGCTAATGTGACAACATACACTCTGTGTCCTCTAGAATGGGTATGTATAATTGCTTTGAAGCTTGATTCTTTTAGTCTAATGAAACAGCTCTTCCAGTCTATGGTTTGATCATGGCTAAGCAAGACTTTTCTTTTTTCTAAAGGAATTTCACAGCTATGTAAAACAAATGGTAATAGAAGATGTTGCCAGTATTGGGACCTGTTAAGAAAATATCCAACCATCTGGAGTCTGAAGAAAATATCTTAATTGAAATAAATTCTTTATCATTATTTTTGCTCTTCTACATTTTTAAGTACCAGAATGTACTTGGAGATAGTGCTCTTGTTTAAAAACTTTCTCCCCCCGCCCCCGACCCCAGCACTGCACTGAATTTGGGAAGAAGCGGAGGGCTTTCAGGAAATTTCCTTATATAGTATACAGATAAGCATGTTGTGTTTCACTGTGAACATTCTTAATGGTTTCTGAAATTGACTGGAGAACCATAGATATTTCCCCTACACAGTCCTGGAAACTGTGGCAGCCTCCCTTGAGCTCTTTTCTTAGTAAAACAGAAAATGAGCAGTTCCCAGCCCATGTAAAGCTGAGAAGGTCTTGAATGATGCATGTCGGGGAAAGTTGGATACTGATACTGCTGGCAGTTTGCACAGCTCTTAGTGCCAAAGAATTAAAGACTCTGGAGTTTTCTTAAAAGGGACCAGCTTCTGAAAAGTTAAGTATGTTTCCTTTGCTCAGTGACCTGAGCTCTCAAACCTCCATAGTAATTTAAGACAATCTGCTCAGCTTTGTGAAGCAGTCAACCATTTAAATTTATTTGTATGCATCTGTGGCTCTTCTGAGAGAAACAAACACATCATGACCAATGAACTCTGGAAAGTGAGTGCCGTGGACAAATTTCACATAGTTCTTAAGCCCTTCATGGCTTTCTAATAAGGAGCCAGAATTCCCTTTCCTGTATTATGCCCGGAGTCTAACAAAGGCTCTGCCCTTGTGCTAGTCCTTTCATAATGAAGCAGCCAAATGCTCAATTGTGTTCTTGTAGAGGAGGGGGATACCATTCCTTTATGATCCTTAGTTTAGATCAGCTTACCACCCAAAGCATGATATTTGGTTACCCTTATTATGTTACTTTGCATAGCTACAGATGTTAGTATGGTGTGGCCTTATCTAGCCATTGAAAAAGTCCAAGTTCACACTGACTTGCATTCAGTGCTTTAAAAGGCCCAATTGCTAAGGATCCTAGGAGCAGGAGCCTGTGGAGAGTGGAGTAGCACTTGGGGTTAGGTATGCACTGCAAGCATGCATCCTGAACTCCTGAATATAGTCCACTGAGTGCTTTGCTGCCTGTTTTTTTCTACGGGCTGATTTTAATCTCTAACACTCGTTGTGTCTGGGCCTGAATTGCTTAAGAATTATAAACATTTACTGGCCTTTTCTGACTATACCCTTTTATTAGAATTGAGCCTTTTAGAAAGATTCCTTCTGTTTCTTTCCTTTCAAATATTTCCAACCCAGTTTTCAGTCTTACAGGATAGAAGAGATGCTGTCATGAACCAGAAGTAGCAAAGGGTGGGAAGAACTCTACCTTTACCTATTCCAGTAGAGGCTGGACATTGAGCTCTTTGTCCTTGGAACAGTGACCTCCAGGTTTTTTTCATTGTTCTGCTCTCATCAATAAAAACGTTTTCTGTATACACTACTTCCAAGGAATAATATTTGTAATAACTAATAGCTCATGGTACAATTTACACAGAGGGTACTGTTTATTGTCAGTGATGGTGTAAAACTGTATTTTATGTAGTCTTGATAATTTTGGATCATTTGTCCAACTTGTCACATTCGCCTCTGTTTTTTTTTTATAGCCTTTTTTTTTATTATGTTATGTTAATCACCATACCTTACATCATTAGTTTTTGATGTAGTGTTCCATGATTCATTGTTTGTGCATGACAACCAGTGCTCCACGCAGAATGTGCCCTCTTTAATACCCATCACCAGGCTAACCCATCCCCCCACTCCCCTCCCCTCTAGAACCCTCAGTTTGTTTCTCAGAGTCCATCGTCTCTCATGGTTCATCTCTCTGTTTTATTTTCTAATGTAGCTGGTGGAGACTCCTTAGGAGTAGAGGTATCTGCTCCTCCATTTTCGTAGGCTTGTCTGATTAGTGTATTTTCAGTACCCAGTTTCTGTGTAAGCATCATTTAAAGCTACTTGCCCATTTAGTGAAGATAGGCTTGCTGTCAGCTAAGTTATGCCACTCAGGCATACATAAAGTTCAGGATGTCAGAAATACTGGAAGTGGTCAAAGGAGTGATGGCCCACTGTCCAGCTTCTGCTTTGTGGAATATCCACTCCTCTCTTGGGGTGTCTCTTGAACTGTTTGTGACATGGGATCCTCTATTGTAAAGACCAAGTTAGGATGCTAGTGAAAATAAGTATGTTAAATATTTGTAAATCTAATT
Source organism: Zalophus californianus (assembly GCF_009762305.2). Classification (NCBI taxonomy): domain Eukaryota; kingdom Metazoa; phylum Chordata; class Mammalia; order Carnivora; family Otariidae; genus Zalophus; species Zalophus californianus. The sequence continues at coordinate 98,190,221 of NC_045595.1, forward strand.
TTGTTCCTTAATACTGCTTCCTAGTGTTCACTTCCTACCCTCTGGTGGAGACCTTTGTCCTTGGTATCTTTTGAGGAGTATGGTGTGGCCTCAGTCTTTTCATCTATAGAGGGGGTTGGACTGGATGACTTTTTTTATTTTTTAAAGGATTTTATTTATTAGAGAGTGAGCACGAGCAGGGGGAGGGGCAAAGGGAGAGGGACAAGCCGACTCTCTGCTGAGTGGGGAGCCCGATGTGGGGCCCGATCCTAGAACCCCAAGATCGTGACCTGAGCTGGAGTCAGATACCTAACTGACTGAGCCACCCAGGTGCCCCAGGACTGGATGACTTTTTTTTTTTTTAATTAATCTTGTTTCAAACTTTATTCCCAGTCTTCTTCAGCTTAATTAGCTGCAAAGAATGAATTGTGTGTAAGCAAAAACTGAAAAGAGCTGCAGTGTCCAAGGGGCTGGAGCTTAAAAATATTAGAGATCTAGATTTTATCAGATCCATGAAGAAAATTTTAAAAAGCAGTCATAATATAAAGTAGTAGCTCCCAGTAACTTCTTCAAGTTTTATCTTCTTCAGAACTTGACTCAATTCAATTTGCTTCATTCTTGGACGCTTCATCAAAATTCTCCACAAGATCTGGAACTTCATCATCATTCTCTCCGGTAGCAAGTGGTGCTTTTCCATCCACAGATTGTTTGGGCAGAGCTTCAGCTCGTCATCTTCAACTAGTCAGACTGTCTGCACCGAGTTGGTTTAAGATCCTGGGTAGCATTTCTGTCAGCTGCTTTGTCTCAGCATGGCCTGGAATGGTGAAAGTGTTCGCTGCCAGCGACGCCTGAACTTTGGGGTTGTTAGAGCGCATCACTGTTCCTTGGTTTGTGAACATATTCACTTCTTCAATACCAGAGATATTGTTTACCCCAACTTCTTTAAGGAGAACTGAAGTTTTTATCATCTGCTCTAGCTGTTCTATGAACCACCTTCTTCTTCGGCGAGCAGTTCCTTTCCCACCAGTGCGCACTTGTGCTTGCAGTTTGGCAGTTTCTCCTGGTTCATGATAGTTTCTTTCATCTTGTTGGAGCGGAAATGGGACCGCACGGGGGAATAGCGTTGGTGCTCAGGGGGTCTCGGGCGACCAGCCGAGATTAGGTGCACACACGCAGGGACGCAAGTTGGCAGCTAGAGAGGACTGGATGACTTTTAAGGTTTTTTTTTAATCTGGGATTTTTATCCTATTTATTTATTTGTACATGCCTGTCAACTCATTCTCATAAATAACACTCACTGCTTGGAAGTTGTATAAGGAATAATTTTCAGAAATACGAATGACATATTAGGATATGCTTTTTAAGTCAAGATTTTAGAGATATATGTGGTTCCCAAACACAACTTTAAAAGTCTCCTTACTCTTCAAGGCCCACTCAGCTTAAACATTATCTCCTCAGGAAAATCTTTGTTAGACCCATATTTGCTTCCTCTTTTTTCCTCCCATATAGCTGTCTGTACACTTTTATCAGTAGACGTGAATCATGGTTATATGTGTGCATGTTTGCCTTTCATGAGGCACAGTTATTTATTGTTCAATTTTATACCAGCAAGCCTTGATGATTCACTTCTTGTTTTTCACTGAAAATGTTGAAGCTGTGGAGAACATATTATCTAAGAAATTATTCTAAAATGTTTTCTTCCTAAGGGAACTTTTTGGGAAAATCTAGGGTTGGAGTTCTTAACCTGGAGCCTGTAGGCCTCTTGGAGGTGCATGAATGGGCTTGAGGATGAGATGTACATCTACAGACTTTCTGAAAATATATATGAAGTTCAGATCTGTGTGCATTTTTCTGGGTGCAGTGCCCATAGCTTTTGATCAAAAAAGGCTAAATATCAAAAGACCTTTAAGAATCGGTGCCACAGGGGGGTGCCTGGGTGGCTCAGTCGGTTAAGCCTCTGCCTTCGGCTTGGGTCATTGATCCCAGGGTCCTGGGATTGAGCCCCACATCGGGCTCTCTGCTAAGCGGGCAGCTTGCTTCTCCCTCTCCCACTCCCCCTGCTGTGTTCTCTCTCTCTGTCAAAAAATAAATAAAATCTTAAAAAAAAAAAAAAGAATCAGTGCCACAGGGAACACCTGGGCATTTCAAATACAAACTATTCATCTTAATTTATGTTTACTTTCTAACCTGATTTTCATCACTTTTGTATGTTTTCAGTTCTCCATAGCATTTTGTGACCTTACTATGCAATCAGTATTTTTAGCAATGCTTAATACCATAACCTTGCAAATGCCATGCTGTATTTCCTACTAATTATGTACTCATGGCATTATCTTACTTATGAGTGATAATTCTTATTGAATGTAATAAGTAAATATTTACTTATTAGAAAAAAGGGAGACTTTGGGGTTAAATTAGAATTAAAAAAAAGTAAAAAGAACCACATATAGAACTGTTTTGTAAACCTCTACACTAAGTCTTCTAATTTCAATGTCTATATAAAAGAGGCTCAGATCTCTTCCTTGAATATCGTGTGGAAAGTTGATTCCTTGGTTGCCCTGACATCCTATTTCATGTCTTCATTGCTCTTGGACGTTCAAGAGTCAGTGAGGTTTATTGAACTGGGACTCAAGCACACTGAAAGCAGTACTAGCTTTGACACTCAGCATCAGGTGACCTAGGCTATGTAGGTTGATTTCTTGGAGTCTGTTTCCTTATTTGTAAAATGGGAGTAAAATAATATAGGGAAACAGAAAATACTATTACATAGAAAATTATTATATTATTATAATTATTATTATAAAATTATTTTCAGTACAACTTAATGGATTAATATGGGTCAAATGTGATAAGATATGTGAAAGTGCTTTATAAATTAGAAAGCACAGGGGTATGCGGGTGGTGCAGTCAGTTAAGTATATGACTCTAGGTTTGGGCTCAGGTCATGATCTCAGGGTTGTGAGATGGAGCCCCATGTCAGGCTCCCCACTCAGTGGGGAGTCTGCTTGAGATTCTCTCTGCCTGCCCTACTCTCTCTCAAAAAATCTAAATAAATAAATAAATAAATTAGCACTTAAATGTGAGACTTCTTTATCTTGATAATGACACCTATTCCGTACAATGTCATGGTAGTTTTCCTTGGTCTTTGGTTTTAGCCCACTATGAAGAATCAGTTTCAAATTTATTTTTGCTTTCACAAAATTTAGGCCATTATTATTAGCTAAGAAGGAAATGTCTAGTGTGTTTGCCCTGAGATGCTTACGTTAACTGAATAAACAGACTCCCATGAAGACACACAAATAAAATAATGTTATTTTAAGATACTGAAATTAAAGTAAGATTTTCAAAGATTGCAAATGTTGGGTAAGTGTCAGTCTAACTCTGTAAGCAGAATGATTAAATTGCCTTGTCACAGATCCCGGTACTTTCCTGGGCCCAGCCTTATTTGGAGTAGTGGAAACGTGGACCTTAACACTCTTGTTTGAATTGTATGACTCTACTGCTTCCTAGCTGAGTGGTATTGGGCGAGTTACTTAATCTTATCGAGCTTGAGTGTCTTTATCCGTAAAAATAGATATACTTCTACTTTTGGGGCTTGTCTTAATTAGAAATAATTTGGGGTGCCTGGCTGGCTCAGTCAGTGGAGTGTGTGACTCTTGATCTCAGGGTTGTGAGTTTGAGCCCCACATTGGGTATAGAGATTAGTTAAAAATAAAAAAAAGAGATAATTTATATAAAGTGCCTGGCACATAGTAGATTCTCTTCATATAGTTAGTATTATGAACTTAAAAAATTATACTATTCTAGGTTTATGTATACCTCTGTCTGGACTGGTCTATTTTAGACCCCATTCATCATTTAGCCTTTCATTCTAGGTGCTCTTTATTAAGTCAAAGAACAAAGCCTGACACACTTCAGCTTTTTCTATATATTCACAAAGTGAAATGTTAACTTAGGGGAGTTGCTACATAATTTTCTTTAAAAACAGATTTTCTGCTGTATTTTCTAAAACCAGTCGAAGAGGATGATTAAGTAAAATGCATGATGGAGAGAAGGACTGCTATATACAGTTATAGGATATGCCCTAATGTAATATTCTTCAAGGGACCTAATATCCATGTAATATTCTCTGTTTACTTTCATATTTTTAGTTATAAAAAAACATGCAAAAGAATAGTGAGAATAATACAATATACACACATTTTCTCTACCCAGATTTAAGAAATATCAGCAATTTGCCATTTATTTTATGCATCAGCTCTTTGTTTTCTGTAAGGAGTAAAACATTAGAGAGATGACTGAAGGCTCTTCCCCATTTTAATCCTTTACCTTGCTAACAGTCCTGAAGTTGGCATGTTAATTATTTTTCCCACCCATCTTTCTATATTTTTCCATTAATAATATAAAGTACTATTTTAAATGCTTTAAAAATTTTCACAAATGATATCTGCTGTATACTTTTCCTCATTTAACATATATTCCTCATGTTAAAACCAATATCAACTTCATTTTAACTGTTGTATAGTATTTCACTAAGTGAATATTCTGTAATTATCTAGTCACCTGATGGAGGAATTCAGGTGGTTTCCAATTTTTTGATACTATTTTTAAAAAGACTGTATTTATTTGAGAGAGAGATAGCAAGAGAGAGCACGAGTTGGGGGAGAGGGAGAAGCAGGCTCCCCCCTTAGCAGGGAGCCTGATGTGGGGCTTGATCCCAGGATCCTGGGATCATGACCTGAGCCAAAGGCAGACACTTAACTGGCTAAGCCTCCCTGGCACCCCAAATTTCTTGATACTATTAACAATGGTGTGCTTTTACCTTTATTTTGGTATATTTGTATAAGAGTTTCTCTGGAATAAATTTCTAGAAGTAGAATTGTGTATCATAGAGTATGCATATCTTCACCTCTTTCAGATATACACCACTCTGGAGAGCACTGTGGTTTAAGATGTTGGGTCATTGTTTTCATTTGCCTTTCCCATTATATGTAGCTATTAAAATAATGTTTAAAATCTATGGCATAACCCCATTTAAAAAATCATACATGTATCTAGGTATATAAGTATACATGAGTATTTGTAAGGTAAAATAGTCCAGTCCTCCCAAGTACTGCAGTTGTTTTAGATTTTTATACTGAGCATGAAATACATGAGCAAAGCAAGAAAATATGACCCATAATGATAGGGGAAAGTCTGTCAACCAAAAATGACCCAGACCTGACACAGATACTAGAATAATCAGATAATGACACCGAAACAATCATTACAACTATATTCCAAATGCTTGAAAGAGTTAAGTGGAGACATTGGAAATACTTTAAAAGACTTGTACTGAACTTCTAGAGATAAAAACTATAACATGCCAGATAAACAATACACTGGATGGTCTTAAGGGCAGCTTAGACATTGTAGAAGAAAAGAATAGTGATCTTGAAAACATAGCAATAGAAACTATCCAAAATGAAAAAGAGAAAAGAAATTACAAAAAATTAAAAACATCAGTGATCTGTGGGATCACTGTGGGACTTCAAGTGACCTAATATCCATGCACTTAGAGTCCCTAAGGAGGAGGGGGAACAGAAAAAAAATATTTGAAGAATCATGGTTAAAATTTTTCCAAATTTGGGTTGCCTGGGTGGCTCAATAGGTTGGGCAACTGCCTTCAGCTTGGGTCATGATCTCAGGGTCCTGGGATCAAGCCTGGAGTTGGGCTCCTTACTCCGTGGGGAGCCTGCTTCTCCCTCTCCCTCTGCTGCTCCCCCTGCTTGTGCTCTCTCTCTCTCTCAAATGAATAAATAAAAATCTTTAAAAAATTTCCCAAATTTGATGAAATTATAAGCCTACAGATACAACAAACTCAATTAACTAAAGCAAAAGATCCATGAAGAAAACTGCATCAAGTCACACTGTAATTAAATTGCTTAAAGCCAGAATAAAGGATCTTATCTTTAAGGATAAAATCTTAAACCAAGAGAGAGACCATTTACATAATTACAGAGGAAGAAAGATAAAGATAATGTAAATTTCTTGTTGGAAATGTGCATAAGAGAGGAACATCATTAAAATACTGAAAGGAAAACTGTCAACCTGGAATTCTACGCCCAACAAAAATATCTTTCAAAAATAAAGATGAAATAAAGACCTTTCAGACATGTAACAAGTGGAAAAATTCATCCTCAGCAGAGCCCCATTATAAGAAATGTTATAGGAAGACCTTCAGGCAGAAAGAAAATAATAGCTTATGGAAATACAGATCTATATAAAGGAAGAGCACCAGAAATGGTACTGTATGTATAGGTAAACTGTAAGAGATCTTTTCTTATTATTTAAGTATGTGTGATAGAGAATTATTTAAAAAAAGAATAAAATGTAGTATGGGGCTTGTAAAATGTATGACAAAAATAGCATAAAGGACTGGGGGGGAAATGGAAGTATACCACTGTAGCATCCTTATACTCTACATGAAATGGTGTCATACCACTTGAAGATAAGCTGCGATGAGTACAAACCCTAAAGCAACCACTCAGATAACAGAGTTGAGCCAAGAAAGGAGAAAAAATGGAATTATAAGTATTATTTGAGTAATCCAAAAGCAGAAAAAAGAGGAAGAAAGGAAACAAAGAACAGGTGGGACAAAGAGCAAAATGAGAGACTTAAACCTAACCATATCAATGATCACATTAAAAGGTCAATGGAAATAAATAAATAAATAGTTAATGGTCTAAACACCCCAGTTAAAAAGCAGAGATAGTTCGGATTGGGTGACAACACAAGACCCAGCTAAATGTTGCCTTGAAGAAACTACACTTTATTTTTTTTTTAAGATTTTATTTTTTGACAGAGAGACAGACAGTGAGAGAAGGAACACAAGCAGGGGGGAGTGGGAGAGGGAGAAGCAGGCTTCCCGCTGAGCAGGGAGCCCGATGTGGGGCTCGATCCCAGGACCCTGGGATCATAACCCAAGCCAAAGGCAGACACTTGACTGAGCCACCCAGGTGCCTCTCTCTGACTTGTTTTGCTTAGCATTATACTCTCTAGCTCATCCATGTTGTTGCAAATGGCAACATTTTATTCTTTTTTATGGGTGAATATTCCATTACACACACACATACACACACCACATCTCCTTTATGCATTCATGTATCAGTGGGTACTTGGGGTTGCTTCCATATCTTGGCTATTGTAAATAATGCTGCAATAAACATAGGGCTGCATGTGTCCCTTTGAGTTAGTGTTTTTGTGTTTTGGGGGTAAATACCCAGTAGCTGATTACTGGATTGTAGGGTAGTTCTATTTTTAACTTTTTGAGGACTCTCCATACTGTTTCCCACAGTTTGCATTCCTACCAACAGTGTGCGAGTATTCCTTTTTCTCCACATCCCTGCTAACACTTGCTTTTCTTTGTGGTTTTGACTTTAGCCATTGTGACAGGTGTGAGGTAGTTTTGATTTGCATTTTCCTGCTGATGAATGATGTTGAGCATCTTCCCATATGTCTGTTGGCCACCTGGTTCTCCCTTCTTTGGAGAAATGTCTGTTCATGTCTTCTGCCCATTTTTTAAATTGGATTATTTGTTTTTTTGATTGTTGAGTTCTATCGGTTCTTACTAACCTCTTATCGGATATGTTATTTGCAGTTATCTTCTCTCATTCAGTAGGTTGCCTTTTAGTTTTGTTGATTGTTTCCTTCGCTGTGCAGAAGATTTTTATTTTGATGTAGTCCCAGTAGTTTATTTTTGTTTTTGTTTCCCTTGCTTCAGAGGACCTATCTAGAAAAATGTTGCTATGGCTGATGTCAGAGAAGTTACTACTTAGGATTTTTATGCTTTTAGGCCTCCTGTTTAGGTCTTTAATCCATTTGGAGTTTATTTTTGTGTATGGTATAAGAAAGTGGTCCAGTTTCTTTCTTTGCATGTTGCTGTCCAATTTTCCCAACACCATTTTTTGGAGAGACTTTTTTTCCCATGAGATATTCTTTCCTGCTTTGTTGAATAGGTTTGATTTTTTAAACCTCTGTAGCAAGGATGAACTCTCAGGCCTCAAAATTTAGGTGTATATAAAAATATCTTTATTTTTCTGCAACAGCATAGTTTCTATTATTAGTACCCATATAGTGGAAGACTTTTCTAGTCATACAGGGTAAAACAGTCATTTAAGGCTGAATTCAGTTGTCTTCTTCCTGGTGGTATTTAAGCTTTCAGAAATTTCATCATGTTGTGGCACAGGTTTGAGGGTAGAGAGTTTAGTTCAGGACTGTTGTTTCTCTGACACTGGCTTCTGGTGAGACTTAGGTTCCTGTGTAGTCCCGGGCGTGGGTGTCCCTCCCTGCTGATATCTGCAGAAGTGTCTGAATTCCCAGTTGGTCTGTAGCCCATGTGGTGTCCCTTCATTAAGATCCTGAATCCTGAGGGTTCCTTGCTGGCTCAGTTGGTAGAGCATGCAACCCTTGATCTCAGGATGTGAGTTCAAGCTCTACCTTGGGTGTAGAGGTTACTTAAAAATAAAATCTTAAAAAAAAAAAAAAAGATCCTGAATCCCCTTCAAATCCACCTGGCTTAGTAGTAGAATGGTGGAGGGTATATGGTGAGGGATTGTAAAACAATTAGTCACTAATGAGCTATTTTACCCCATTATACATGAGATCACCTGTCTCTCTCCAGTTCCCACTCCTCCATGGAACACTTTCTGGATCACTTGGGTATATAGAAGCCTCTCTCTCCTCTTTTTAATTCTTTGTGTCCAGACTGCACCATCTACCCTGTGACACCTCTTATAACATCTTAAAAATGATCTTGGGGTGCCTGGGTGGCTCAGTTGTTAAGCGTCTGCCTTTGGCTCAGGTCATGATCCCAGGGTTCTGGGATTGAGTCCTGCATCGGGCTCCCTGCTCGGCGAGAAGCCTGCTTCTCCCTCTCCCACTCCCACTGCTTGTATTCCCTCTCTCGCTGTGTCTCTCTCTGTCAGATAAATAAAATCTTTAAAAAAAAATGATCTCAACATCATTTTAACATCTTTTAACATTTTTTCCTGAATTTTATTGATTACACACATAATATTAACGTTGTTATTTAACTTTCTATTTGTGTTTCTCACACATTTCCCTCCCCCCGCCCACTAGTTTGTAAGCTCTTGGAATGCCCAGACCGGATAGTAAATGTCCTGATGCTCTTCTCAAGTGTTTAGCATTGGGCTAAAAGCATAGGTGGTCCTCAGTACATATTGGCTGAATGAATGAATGAATTTAAATTTTTTGATTACAGAAAATCTATTACCTTTTATATTTCAACATAGTGTTGAATCCTGAGTAGTCATAAACTATTTACTTCATTTGATTGAATTGAGAGTCACTTTTTGTTATTCTTTCTACATGTATTTCCAGTGTCCAAGGAAGCCTAGAAGACCCATGTCTTCTACATGCAAATGACTAAAGGTTTTGATTACAGTCAGCTGGAGGGGTGCCTGGCTGGCTCTGTTGGAAGAACATGGGACTCTTGATCTTGGGGGTCATGAGTTTGAGCCCCATGTTGGGCATAGAGATTACTTAAAAAATAAGTAATAAAGAAAAAATAAAGCTTTAAAAAATTAAAATTAGCTGGGAGAATTTTATAGAATAGGAAAGATAAAATGAGTATAATTACATGCATGGCATGTCAGGGATAGGGTATAATACAAGGCCAGAAAAATCAAAGACCTGGCAAGTAGTATTTGTGATGGCAGTCGTTCAAGAGGATGTTAGCAACAGTGGGTAGATGACTCTAATTCACTTTTCTGAGGGCAGATGATTCCCCTGAGCTTACACTTGGTAGGATTTTAATGATTTTCTACATGTGCATTCAAATAACAAATTTTTATTGAGTACCACCTATGGGTAAGTCCAATGTGTTGGACACTCAGTATTCAGAAATGATCTGAGAAAAGGTGTTTCTAACATCCCCAAATGTGTAGTCCTTGATGGAGGACAGGAGATACAGTATGCACACTGGCATTCACCAGAGTGTTGATTGACTTTCTTTGGCATTGCTGAGGGACGGATGTAGCTGCTTGGTCTGAGGGAGTTGAGGAAGACTCCACAGGGAAATGGTATTTACCTGGACCAGGAATGCTAGGAAAAGGGCATGTGCAGAGGGTTGGTATTAAGGAGGAAGCAACGTGTACAGGATCTGCTGGTGTGCTCAGTATGACTAGAGCATGTGGTTCAGGCAGGAGTAGTGGTACCTCATGATAAAGGGGCATTCCATTAGATACCAGCTTGGATTTATTCTAGCAGAACATAAAGTTTATCTCCTCCAGTTTTCAAAATTATTATTATTTAAAGATTTATTTATTTGAGAGAGAGAGAGAGAGTGTGTGCATGGGGGAAAGGGCAGAGGGAGAGAATATCAAAGCCGACTCCTCCTGAGCTCGGAGCCTGACACGGAGCTCGATCCCAGGAGCCACGGGATTAGGACCTGAGCCGAAACCAAGAGTTGGATTCTGAACTGACTGAGCCATGTGGGTGCCCCTTCAAAATTATTTTTAACTGTCATGTAGGAATGGTTAAATGTGAATCTTCACTTTTTCCATTCCTTCACTTCTTGTCTCTTGTAAAAGTAATGTATGATCATTGTGGAAAATAGGCAACTATCTGGAAAAAAAATTAAATCATCCATAATCTCACCACCCTCACCCCCCAAATAGCTCCTGTTAACAGTTTTATGTATAGTATCTCCTGTTCATTTTTAAAATACTTTTAAATGTATATATATTTTTTATTATGTCCTGGGGCGCCTGGGTGGCTCTGTCAGTTAAGCGTTTGCCTTTGGCTCAGGTCATGATCCCAGGGTACTGGGATCGAGTCCTGCATTGGGGTCCCTGCTCAGTGGGGAGTCTGCTTCTCCCTTTGCCCCTCCTTCCTGCTTGCGCTCTCTCAAATAAATCTTTAAAAATAAAAAAATAAAAAATAAAACTGTCCTTTTTTTTACTTATAAATGAATTCTTTATCTCTGAATATTTCAGGCATACTTTATTTTAAAGTTTCTTTCATGATTTCCAGTTTGGAAGTTTTTACTGTCTTCCATCGTGAGGGTTCTTATATGATTTGTAATGTTTGTGAACTTATCTTCAGAACATTTTGTTTTCTTTAGTGGAGTTCAGTGTATGCTCTAGGTGCTGGAGTTGTGCCTATGGGGCAGTTTTGCTTCTGCCTGCCAGATCCATATGGTTTTGTTGGTTTCTTAGGTTCTTGCAGTAAGATAATGTAAAATTCATATTTCACACTCACACGGGGCAGATTTGGGGTTCTGATCTCATGGGTACCTTTTTTCTATGTAGAGTCTATGTTGAGCATCCGTCTTTACAGAGAGGATGGCCCCTTCCTGGTTTCCACCTGTGTGTTCACTTCCAGGTTTCTGCTGTGTTCACAGCCTGAGATTTCAACTCCTGTCCCTTGAGATGTGAATGTGCACCTGCTCTTACTTGATTTGCCACTTCATTTTTGGTACTAGGAGATTTCTTTTGCTTGCTTAGGCTTAGATACATATTGAGAAAATTTAAAGATTTATATTTTAGCCAACTTTTTTTTTTTTTTGGAGGGAAAGGGTGGGGGAGAGGAAGAAGGGGAATCTTAAGTAGGCTCCATGCCCAGCACGGAGCCCAATGCAGGGCTCAGTTTCACAACCCTGAGATCATGACCTGAGCTGAATTCAAGAGTCAGACACTTGACCAACTAAGCCACCCAGGTGCCCCTTATCCAACATTTCTATGTGAAACAGGTGGAGGAATTTACCTATTGCCTCTATCATCTTGGCTAACGACTCCTTGTGCAGATATATACTTTAAACAAAGTTGGAAATATATTACACATGTTAATAATCCCCTTTATTTTAACCTGATAATATATTGTGAGTTTTTCCTCATATTCTTTGAGAAGATTACTTTTAATGACTACCTGCCTTTTGTAAGAGTATACTGTATTTTATTAAGCAAGTCCTCTATTTTTGGAAATTTAGGTTTTGTTTTTCCATTATTATAAGTAATGATGAAATGAACATCTTTTTTTTTAAGATTTTATTTATTTATTTGAGAGAGAGAGAATGAGAGATAGGGAGCACGAGAGGGAAGAGGGTCGGAGGGAAGAGGGTCAGAGGGAGAAGCAGACCCCCTGCTGAGCAGGGAGCCCGATGTGGGACTCCATCCCGGGACTCCAGGATCATGACCTAAGCTGAAGGCAGTCGCTTAACCAACTGAGCCACCCAGGTGCCCGAAATGAACATCTTTATACTAATATCTCTCCACTGATTTCAGCTTGTTTCTGTAGAATAATTCCTACAAGTGGAATTCCTTCACCACATTTTTGAGACTTTGAGACTAAATTATCCTGCAGAAAATTTGTTTCAATTTGCACCCAGTACAGTGGGTTTGTATATTTCCTGGAACTATTGCTCCAACTGGTTCTTATCCTTTAAAAGGATGGATGCTAATTTTCTGGGCAAAAAAAATGGTATTTCATTATTTTAATTTCCACTTGGTTTAGTGGCTGTTTTATTTTTATTTTTTTAAAGATTTATTTATCTATTTTAGAGAGAGAGAGAGAGAGAGAGAGAGAGCGTGAGCGGGAATGGCAGAGGGAGAGGGAGATAGAATCTCAAGCAAACTCTGCGCTGAGCATGGAGCCTGATATGGGGCTACATCTCAAGACCCTAAACTCAGGACCTGAGCCAAAACCAAGAGGCAGAGGCTTAACAGACTGTGACACCCAGGCGCCCCTAGTGGCCACTTTAAAGGGATGTTTTCAGGAGATCAGTGATTTTTCAGTTTAGAAAATTTTCTTAGTCGTATGGGCCCAGAGTGGCTACCAACTTGTCCTTTTTTGTTTTTTGCTATTCCCCTACTGTCTTCTAAGGAAGTTGGATCCTTAGGTGGAAAGTGTGTTTGGTGACAGGGCAGTGGGTGAAAGAGTGTTAACTGCAGAAGGTGAGCAAAGAGTTGAATTGCTCAACATAAGAAAAGTGGTTGGGGTGGAGGTTAAGGAAAGAAATACCCTGGAGAACGGGAGGCTGAAACCTAAAGAGGGTGGTCTGGGAATTGTGGCAGGGAAGGAGGCACTATCGCAGAGAGGAGTTTGGGGGAAAGATGGGGATAATTAAAGGAAAATGTGCAGAATTATCTAACAACTAGTGTTGGTCTTCTCAAGTGATCATACTGAGTAGGCCTTTGACCTAACTTTGATTTAATTCAGGAAAATAAGGATTATAATTTGAGAGTTGTAGAAAATTTTATAGCTTTACAATTTATTTTTCAGATTTTCTGTATCCTTGTTTGTTTTTGACTCATTAAATTATCAGCAGTTAACATCTCCTACAGTAGTTGTGCTCTTGTTAATTTCTTCCTTTGTTTCTTAAAGCTATACAACCTGGGGCATATAAACATTAATGCCAGTGTGTCTTAATTTTAACTGTATTTGTCTTTAGTGGTGTTTACTCTGAGTCCTTTTTTGATGTAAATACTCTTACCCAGCATTGTCAAAGATTTGTTCTAGAACTCTGAGCACAGCATTTTACTCCTGTCTAGGTGCCCGGTCTGTCATCTCTGGAGAAGTGTGGACTGGATTTTATAAATGTGATAAGTCTTTAAATTTCACTGTGTCTGTTTCTTTGTTGGGAGACCTATGTCTAATAAGGGGTTAAAGAGGTAAAATGGTTGCTTGGAAAGTATAAAATACTTGATAAATATAAAGTGCTATTTAATATTTCTAATGCCAAGATTCTGGTGTGAGGGAATTTCCAGAGTTGGTAGTGGGCACTGCCTCCTTCCATTCTCCACAGCAAGAGGTGCAGATACCTCATAGTGCTTGGGCAGATGTCTAGTTGCACTGTGGAGGTGTCCCTCTCCTGTGAGTAGGAACGTCTCTGACCTGTTATGTTTGGCTAGTAGAATCCTTCTGTGGTAGCATGCAGGCTATTAATGATAAAACCATAGACTTGTTAACTATTGTACTCTTTAAGAAAACTGTGGTGATAGTGGTGATTCTTTGTAATATGGCATCCTTAGCATTTGTTGGAAAATATAATTTTTTGATACTAATGATTTTTATCCATAATTGATAGAAATTTAGGATTTTATGGGTCATTGAAAACATACACACATATATATGATAATTCCTTCTTCCTTTGTCAGTTAATAAAGAGGGTCAGAGTTGATTTCTACAGGTTGTAAAATAAAGTGCCTCAGGGTTTCAACTCCTAAAAGCACTTTTAATTTATGTACAAAGTGAGACATTTCAAATTTAAACCAATGTGTGCTTTGGAGGTTAAAGTTCAAACCCCGACCAGAATATACCCTGGAGAGGACTCCTCTGCTCACTTGGACACAAGTTGGACAAGAATGTCTGTATTGCTGTGAATCATATACATGGAAATTCTTGGGTGGAAATGGGGGGAAAGGATTATAAACCAGGAAGTAATGCCCGGATTATTCCAGAGCCCCTGGAAGTGACTCACAGCTTCCTGCTCTCTGACAGCTCTTTGGTGTTTGTGTTGAGTTATTTATTCTGAATGAAATATTTGGCAGTATAGGTAGTTACAGTCTGGGAAGTTACCTCTCTAATGTATAATTTCCAGTGACTAAATAACACATAGAAAATAGGAACAAGGTACTTTTGTAGAGACAGAAAAAAAGGTAATGTAAAAGAATTCATGTAGTTCTCACAAAGCTCATTGAAATCCTTTCATTCATTCTCTGAGTTTCTAGTAAGACAGATCACACATAGATAAAACGGTATTTTCAAGAGTTGAAACTCTGAGGCACTTTATTTTACAACCTGCAAAAAGCAACTCTGACCCTCTTTATTAACTGATCTGTCTCTGACCCTCTTTATTAACTGTCCACACTTCACCCTAACTGTATGCTGGAAAGCCAGTTTCTAGGGCAGCTTCTAATAGGCCATTGTCACAGGATGTATAATTTGAGATAGAGGAGTGGAAGGGGATGTATGGAGACCACCACTATGAAGTATAATTAAGGGTCTGGACTTGGAAAACTCCCTGGGCATGGATCCCAGCTCTGCCACTTATTGTGAAGCCTTGGACCTCAATTTCTTTACTGTAAAATGAGAATTGTAGTATTACCAGCCTCAGACAGTTTCTGTGTAGATTGAGACAATATATGTACTACTTAGAACAGTGCTTGGCCTGTGATGAGCACCCATGAATGTTTATTACTGTCAGAGAGGTAAGGGAAGTTTCCCTTGCCTTTTTGGACTGCTGTTGTGTATGAGTGCTGTGTTTTGTGATTTCTTTGGATGGAGAGTTTGGAGGCAATTTTATGAGTGTTTCTAGGACCTTCAGGTGTTCTTAACTGGGTGGGATGAGTTCAGTTCAGGAGAAAACTATTAATGGCATGCTTGCATTTGGGAGTCAGATTTAAGCCTTGGTTTTTGCTTCATGCAAACATAGAGATTGTGCAGAAGGCAAATGAACCTAGGACAAAGAGATTCTCTACAGCGTCGGTCTTCTTGGTATCCCCTGAACCACAGGGTTGAGCATGTGGCGTGAGCTCTGCCAATCAGAATAACATCCTGGGGATTAGACTGTCATCCACAGCTGGTGGTGGTTGAAGCATCTGGAGACAGAGCTCTAAAAGCTCTAAAAGTTTCCACTGTGAAGCTCCTTAGAACTGCCTGGCGCCTGTCCTTCCAGAGCCTGCTTGTTCAGTCCTCCCTGACTCTTTGAGCCAGTGTGTTCCAGTGTGTTCCTTTTTTGGCAAATTTTGCCAGAATCAGTTTTGGTTGCTTACAGTGAAAATACCTTAACGGGCACAAATACCAAGTAGGCAGATTAAATGTGTCCACTGTCAGTATGTAAGGGGATACAGATGAAGCTACGAGTCTTGGAAATCACAGAAAATTCCTTTTTAGAGAGTATGGCTTACAGTGAGATCACTTGTTTTCTGAGGTGCATAAGGAGTGAGTTGTTGACCTATTTGAATGGAAAAAGGAAGAGTCTTTAGGTGGGCCAGGATTGGCCTGCTCCAAGTAGAAGGTATAGCATGCAGGCATCTTTGGAGATGGCAGGGGTTATTTTTCATGTCAGAAGTTGAACTTACCAGTAGGCAAAAACACAAACTTATTTTATTTAAAGAAGACATCTAATCATGTATAAAAATGCTATTAAAGACTAGATGGAGGGGTGCCTGGCTGGGGCAGTTGGAAGAGCATGCGACTTGATCTCTTGAGTTTGAGCCCCATACTGCATGTAGAGATTACTTAAAAATAACTAAATAAATAAACTAAAAAAAAAGAGACTAGATAGGGTGTTTTGTTTTTTTCAGCCTCATTCATTCCTGAATTCCTGTCTGCCATACATCTTTCTTATTCCCTTTGTACTTCGGAAGCACATTATTGTTCCACACAGCAAATTATTGAGGGTCGCATGGAGGTCTAGGTCAAGCACCCCTTTGAAAATTGAACTAACTTATAGGGACTTTGATACTTGGGGAGACCTGCTTTTGGTGAGCTACTGGATTAAGTTACAAACATCTTGGGTGTTTGTTATTTTTACTATCATGTATTAGGTAAATTTTTTCCCCCCCTCTATCTGCAATGTGTTAGTAATTTCCTGATTTTAACGATTTGTTGACTCTGAATATTTCTTATTGCAGCTACATTGCCTGCTCTGCCTCACAACAGAAAGACCTGCCATTCCTCATAATATATTACTACTCAGTTTGCCATCTTTAACAAGAAATGAGTTAGGAGAAATGGGAAGAATCTTTCTGGATATAGAGAAGGGAAAAAAGGTACAAAGAAGCTGTAAGTCTAGAGGCCTTTAGGCTATGAATATAGTCTTCAGTGCTGTGGGAGCAACCATAAACTGACTTCTATACTTCACTGATGCACTGAATTTCTGGGATTGGGTGTGGTGGTGGTGGTAAAATACCAATTATGGCGAAACTCAATGATACTATAATAGCACTGTATGGTGACAGATGGTAGCTACTCTTGTGGTGAGCACATCATAACATATAGAGAAGTTGAGTCATAATGTTGTACATCTGAAACTAATGTAACATTGTGTGTCAACCATACTCAAAAAAAAACAACAACTAAAAATGGGGGCCTGGGTGGCTCAGTCGGTTAAGCATCTGACTCTAGATTTCAGCTCAGGTCATGATGTCAGGGTTGTGAGATTGAGCCCCTTGTTGGGATCCATGCTGGGTGTGGAGCCTGCTTAAGATTCTCTCCCTCTCTACCCTGCTCCCCCCAAAAAAAAACCTAAAAAATTATGACAAAAATAATGTTTCTTATTTAGATGTAAACTTAGAAAATATAATTATGATTAATTTTCTTTCCTAATTCAGAATGTTCAAATATTTTCTGTCATTTGAGGAATTGACCACCCCCCCTTTTATTTTCTTTTTGTAAACTATGTCTGTATATCAGTTTGGACTCTTTGTTGCAAGCAACAGAAACCCAGTTTAACTGGCTTTAAAAAATTTTGTTTCAAGTAACACTTTAGTGTCAAGGTTTTAGCACAGTGGGATTTTGCATTCAACCCTGCCGGGTCACGTTTTCTCTTCATCCACTGGCTCTCCTTTCTACTATGTTGGTTTTGGCTTCATTCTTAGCCCCCAGGTCCTCCCCTTCTGGAGGCAAGATGCATGCAGCTGCTCTGGCCTCTACTTCTTCATGAAAAACTGATCCAGGGGAGTTTGTGGGACTCTTATTACAGAAAGTTCCACAAAAGCTTTCTTATGTCTCACTGGCTCCAACTGGATTGTATGCCTGTCCCTAAACCAAATCCCTTTGGCCAGAGAATATGATGTGCTGATTGGCTTGGACCTAGAGCTTCACTCAAATGTTATGCATGGATTATATGGAATGAGTGGAACCCCAAAATGAAAATTGGTGCGGTTACCAGAAGAAGGGAAATAGTTACTGGAGAAGAAACATGTTCAGGAAATGATACTTGAAGTATTGATGATATAACATTATAGGATAGCAACTTTGGTAACATTGGTGTGTTGAATTTTCTCAGAGAGCCAGAGAAGTCCTAAAGTGGCGGGGGGGGGGTAGTGAGGGAGAGTAGAGGGGATATAAATAATAAGTGAGAAGGAAAAGATCCTGGGATAATAGGCAGATCCACTTAACTGAGCTAGGAATCTGTGATTAGTGGTCTTCTGACCTGCTGGCTCCTCTTCTCTCAGAGGAGCTGTGCTTTGGAAATATCCCTTACTGGGATCAGGGATGTGGTGAGTGGTGCATAAGTGAGGTTGGGTTTTGACATGTTAAGAGATAAAATGTTCTCTTTTGGCCCTGAGAATGAGCTAATTTGATGGGAGTGTTTCTAGAGAAACATAGAGTGTTTCCAAGTTCCCTTGAAAGGCCAAGTGAAGTGATGTGGAATTAGAGAGGTGTAGAAGCAAAATTAATAGAGCAGAGTTCTGGTCTGACACACATGGTGCTTTGTAAGAATTCAAATTGTTTGCAAAATTTGAAAATAAAATTTCATATAAAAATATGGATTTCTGGGGCGCCTGGGTGGCTCAGTTGTTTAAGCATCTGTCTTCAGCTCTCAGGTCATGATCCCGGGGGCCTGGGAAATAGCCCTGCATCGGGCTCCCTGCTCAGTGGAGAGACTGCTTCTCCCTTTCTCTCTCCTTCTGCTTCTCCCCTGCTTGTGCTTGCTCTCTCTCAAATAAATAAATAAATAAATAAAATCTTTCAAAAAAATATGGGTTTCTGGTTTCTCTTTAAAAATCAGAAGATTTGGCAACCTTCGGCCTGATTCCTGTGGGCAACAGTCCACTGGAGCTCAGCAGTAGCGTCCCCTTTCAGAACCAGGCAGGCATCCTGGACACATCAGGAAAAGGCTAAAGGCTAGGGAGTCAGATGTCAGGGCCTCCTTCCTCCTCCCGGACTTCAGGGACCAGGAAAAATTTTCACGGGCTGCTGGGTAGAAGTGGTGCCGAGCTTGGGTCCATGGGGCATCATTGGTTAGCAGGTCCCAAGAAGAACTGATTCCCACTTGATAGACTGTAATTTCCTCCGCTTACAAGTTAGCTGTATTCACTTGATGTTGAATTTAGAGAGAGCTTGAGGCTTCAGGAAGATACTAGGGACTAAGTCTTCCCCTTTCTTTCACATCCCGAATGGTCCCAATCAGTCTTCTATGGATACTCTTGACCTAAACTTGGATCAGTAAACTCTACTTTGTATCTTTTATGTGTACATTTAATGCAATTTCCTATTTCTCAACTAAAAAATTACTAAGTGTGGCTATGCTGACAAAGGGTCAATGATTTTCCTGCCTCTTGGGCAGGCTGCAGTGGAAGAGCCTGTACCTGTACCGTTAGAGGCACGGTGGATACAGTAGTCACCCGTTTGGGTGGAGCTGAGTGCAGAGTGGGAGGCAGGCTTTACACACTGCCCTCCTTTGCCTAAGCCACCCCTCATCACTTTTGCACTTACTACAGCTTTATGTGTTGGGGTTTCCAGAGTTGGCACTGTTTGGGGTTAGTTAGGGTCGATGCAGAGAAGTCTGGAGTAAGGCCTTGTGACAAGAGACCAGTTTTTTTCCTACATGCTGATTAATCATTCAGTGAGCAACTCTAACTCTTCACAGCCATTCATTGAGTTGCACAAATCAAGTAACATTTGAACCTCTGTGCTTGGGTGACCAAATCCCATACACTAAGTAGTGAAGGTCAGTTTTGGTACCCGCAGCTTCCATTTCAATAAGGTGTCTTTCCTTAAGAAAGTTATTCTAAGTCCTCCTATGTAATTTTTTTTGGTCTGAATCCGTTTCTGGATTCAAAATACTTGTTGACTCACCACATGCTTTTACATTGGTATTCTGGTGTGGGTCAAGCTCCCCTGTGACTTCACTTTGCAGAAGGATGCTCAGGAGAAATCTGAGTTATGTTGTCCCCATTTAATAGCTTGCTTTGTCCAAAGAGGGGTCAGTCTGGTATGTAGAGTAGGAGTCTAATATTGAACAAAGTCAGTGGTCTCCCAGTTCATATTTATATTAGAGAATCTGTAGACAGTCCAATTAACTAGAGAAAAATCTGATAAAGTAACAGGCTGATATGGAATATGAATGTTTGCTTTTTGGAAAATGAGTGATGCCACTCCCTATTGTGAAATATGGTTGAAAAAAGAGATTGCTGAAAATACAGAAAAATGGAAGTTTTCTCTAGGTTTCCTTTAAACTAAAAAGAAAACCCTTTAATTAATTCATATTTCTTAGCTGTTTATTTTTTCACATAGTGATTTATTACAGTGACCTTGTGTTCTTTAAGCTTGTAATCGGGAGCTAAAAATAGGACATAACGGGAAAAGAGGAGAGTTGTGGTGGCAGATAAGAGAATAGTTTATGAAGAAGGGGAGGAGGGTATAGGATACCATAGAGTCGCTACTCCCAGAGATACTGTGGTGCTCTGGAACCTCTGTTCCTAGGCAGTTCTCCAGAGAAACACTATCAAGGCTTTTCCCATAAATGTCAGATATGAAAGAACTATCACATTTATTTATTTATTTTTAAGATTTTATTTATTTATTTGACAGAGACACAGCGAGAGAGGGAACACAAGCAGGGGGAGTGGGAGAGGGAGAAGCAGGCTTCCCGCCAAGCAGGGAGCCTGATGCGGGGCTCGATCCCAGGACCCCGGGATCATGACCTGAGCTGAAGGCAGACACTTAACAACTGAGCCACCCACGTGCCCCTATTTATGTTATTTAAGGCAAATTTATTTTGACTGTGATGCCTCATCCTGCCTGAGCAGTCAGGTCTTTCTCAGGTATCTGGAATCTGCCCCTCAGGCTCTGTTGTATGAGGTCTTAAACAGACCAAAGGCTTGGAGGAAGCTCTTCTGTCCTTGGTCGTTAGTCCTCAGTGTTGACCTGGGAAGCACCCGTTGCTTACTCTGTGTATCCCTTTGGCAGAGATTCTGCTACACCTTATCTGTCCCTCTCTTTGCCACCTTTATGGCTGCAGTCTTCCTTGATGGCATCCCAGACTTTCCTCCTTCCCCACCGGGGTAATTTCTCCGTCTCTCTGTCTTCCTTATCTAGTGGCTTCTCAGAGATGTCCTCCTTCTGCTGCCCCATTCACAGCACACCCAGCCTAAGTAAACCCTAAGGAAGTTTGTACTTCAACCCAAGGACTCAAGGAACCACAGATTCCAGGCTGGTTTTGCTTTCTGTGCTGCCAGCATTCCTAAAACAAGAGGTAGTTATTACTTTAGTTGAGGAGTGGGACTGGGGAGGGGGGAAGGTGGAAAATAAACACAATTTGATATTTCAATAAATTCTTCTGCCACAATAATATTAACTGATAGTTCAACATTGAAGTACTTAAAAATTTTTTTCCCCATGTCCTGAGGGGCTTTGGGAAATTTTCTCCTGTTCAAAACATATTCTTATGTTAGCTCTATTATTTTATTTACTTATTATTTTTTACTGTCTGAGTTTAAAAGTTAAACAGTTATATTATGAAATATTTAAAACAAAAAATACTGAAAAGTACAGGAACAGTTTAGCCAATATCCATATACTTAATGCTCAGATTGAACAGATGTTAAGTTTTGCCATAGGGGTGCCTGGGTGGCTCAGTTGGTTAAGCGACTGCCTTCATGAAGCTCAGGTTGTGATCCCGGAGTCCTGGGATCAAGTCCCGCATCGGGCTCCCGGCTCAGTGGGGAGCCTGCTTCTCCCTCTGACCCTCTCCCCTCTCATGCTGTTTCTTTCTCTCTCTCTCAAATAAATAAAATCTTAAAAAAAATTTGCCATAATTGCTTCAGATTTCTCTTAAAAAATATAATAGATTGAGCTTCAGCCTCCAGCTGTGCCCCTTACCTCCCTCTCCATAGGACAACCAATATTCCAAATTTGTATGTCATTCCCATATGTTTTTAAGTTTTAGCACCTATGTTTGGGAACATACAAAACAAATACAACATATACAGTATTTTCTGTTTTTAGACCTTAATAATTGGTACATATACTCTATGTATCCTCTAGTACTTTGCTTTTTCCAGTTACTGTGTTTTTAAGAGACAGATGTGGTTCATTTATTTAATGATGTATATTCTGTTGATTAAATAATAATGTATTCATCCGTTATTCTAAAGAAAACACACATTTGCTTTAAAATATAAATTTGCCGGGGCGCCTGGGTGGCTCAGATGGTTAAACGTCTGCCTTCGACTCAGGTCATGATCCCAGGGTCCTGGGATCGAGTCCCGCATCGGGCTCCCTGCTCCTTGGGAGCCTGCTTCTCCCTCTGCTTCTCTCTCTCTCTCTCTCTCTCTCTCTCTCTCTCCCTCTCCCTCTCCCCCCTCCCCCCCTCTGTCTCTCATGAATAAATAAATAAAATCTTTAAAAAAAAAATATAAATTTGCCCTACAGGCAACCTTGGTGGCGCAGTCAGTAAAGCATGGGGCTCTTGGTTTTGGCTCAGGTTGTGATCTCAGGGTCGTGAGATTGAGGCCCCTGGTCAGGCTCTGTGCTCAGTGTGGAGTCTGTTTAAGACTGTTTCTCCCTTTCCCTCTCTCCCTCCCCCTCTGCACGCACATGGACACTCTCTCTCTGAATAAATAAGTATATCTTTAAAAAAATATATAAATATGCCCTTAAAATATAAATTTGATGAGCACTGTAAGGATTTATCAATCAGTCATACTTTTCTTTAAAACTACCTGTGATGCTTGCAGCCAAGAATAGGGATGTTAATTAACTACACGTAGAATTTAAGAGCTTGGAGGCACTAAAACAGATTTGATTTTGAATCTCTTATTTTGTCTGCCTTCCTTAGGCAGGTAATCTCTGCAGCCCTCTAATTTACATTTAAGAGAGGATGCTTGTTCCATCAGTAGAACAGATAAATACATAGTAAGCTTGTGGGTGAGGAGGTTAGCATAGTTCTGGGTCCATTGAAAGCCCTCGGTAAATATTTGCCATTATTTTTTCTACTACTAGAGAAGGAGGAAGTAAGGGAAGAAGGGAATTTTGGAGGATAGACCAGACTAGTTAGGGGACGGCTGCCTCAGTGGGTCAGTGGCTACCTCAAGAACTCAGAATATCAGGTGACCAGGGCTAGGGCCACAGTGGGAGGAAAGAAAACAGAATAGCTAAGAAGCCAAAAAGTGCCTGTGTAAACAGTTTTGGTCCCTCACATTTGGAAGCTTTACAGTTGATTGAAAGGCATCAGAATCTGGTTGGTCTCAGGGTTGTTCCTAATGCCTTTTCTCTGAAATTGTTCTAGATCCTGGAGTTCTAGATCCTGTAAATCGTAAATGGCTGCTTAGACTAATTCTGGTAAAGCTTTTAAAGGTTCAGGGAGGTTAGAAATTTGAGGAAGGATAAAAGATCAGATCAAATTTCATCTAAATTGAGTTCATCCTTAGAATATATTTAAGTTTCTAAATATATATTTGGTTGTGTCAGGATACCCTTGAGGATTAGGGGAGGGGATAAAAAAGGCTTTAATTGGTAAAAGAAAGCTTTTAAATTATATGGGCTAAAAAAAAAGGCAGAGGAGGAAAGCAGTGCTGGAATTACTGAAGAAAACATGGTACACGTCAAAATCTATGGGAAGGTATATCTATCTACAGAATTCAACATAATCTGCCCCATTGGTGGGTCTCTGGTTTGATCCTGGCTGCCTTCTAGGCTGCATTTTTCAGGACTGACTTTAAAAAACTATGCTCTTCTGGGCGCCTGGGTGGCTCAGTTGGTTAGGCGACTGCCTTCGGCTCAGGTCATGATCCTGGAGTCCCGGGACTGAGTCCCACATCGGGCTCCCTGCTCAGCAGGGAGTCTGCTTCTCCCTCTGACCCTCTCCCCTCTCATGCTCTCTATCTCATTCTCTCAAATAAATAAAAAATCTTTGA
The DNA here is from genome assembly GCF_009762305.2 of Zalophus californianus. Lineage (NCBI taxonomy): Eukaryota > Metazoa > Chordata > Mammalia > Carnivora > Otariidae > Zalophus > Zalophus californianus. The sequence goes on from NC_045595.1 coordinate 98,214,070, forward strand.
AAACAAAACAAAACAACAACAACAAAAAAAAAAACTATGCTTTTCTGAGCCATCTCAGGCATCCAGATAGGAATGCTTCAATGCCAGGTGTTGGATACTGGTTAAGTGTTGGGTTCTTCGTTTCTAAAATTGCAAAGTGAATTCTAATAACTGCATTCTACAGTGTTTCAGGATTACCAAGTTATGTGTTTGATAAATATGAGTTGATCTAGCTAGAATTTTTCCCCTCAAAACTTTACAAAGAATTTTACAGAGGCAGATGTCTTTTAAAATGTATATATTGGGGCACCTGGGTGGCCCAGTCCATTAAGTGTCTGCCTTCAGCTCAGGTCATGATCCCAGGGTCCTGGGATAGTGCCTTGTGTCAGGCTCCCTACTTGGCAGAGAGTCAGCTTCTCCCTTTCCCCCTGTCCTGCTCGTGCTCTCACTCCCTCTCTCTGTCTCAAATAAATAAATAAAATCTTTTTAAAAAAATATATTTTCAAAGTAATCTCTACTTGAATCCACAACCCTGAAATAAAGGGTTGCATGCTCTAAGGACTGAGCCACCCAGGTGCCCCATTTAATTTACTATTTTAATCATAGTATTTTGCTTTGTAAGGAAAATAGGTGCTCTTATTTTAAATTGTAACATGTAGATACTGTGCATATCAATCTTAGCATTATCAGTATCCAATAATGTGTGCCTTCAGACTACGAGTATTTATTTTATTTTTTCCAATGTTTTACCACAATTGCCTGTCTTGTTTTCAGTTATTTTGGTTTTGACAGGCTTATAGTCTACAAAGATGAATGGAAACATGTATAAGGAAAAGTTAGCCCCTTTCCCACTCTGCAGCCAATCTCTCATTTCCCCTAGAGTGTCAGTCACTGTTACCTTTTTTTGGTATCCTTCTGGAAATGTTTTATAACCATACAACTGATATAGCTTCCTATCCCCCCACCATATTTACTTTTCTGTACCTTGCTTTGTTCTTTTAAGAGTATATCTTTGTGGACACCTAGATGGCTTGGTTGGTTGAGCGTCTGCCTTCAGTTCAGGTCATGATCTCAGGGTCCTGGGATTGAGCCCCGCATCGAGCCTGCTTCTCCCTCTCCCTCTGCTGCTCCCCCTGCTTGTGCGCGCTCCCTCTCTCTCTCTGTGTCAAGTAAATAAATAAAATCTTAAAAAAAAAGTATATCTTTTAAAAAAAGTATGGAATGCTTCATGAATTTGTGTGTTCCTTGCACAGTGGCCATGCTAATTTTCTCTGTATTGTTCCAATTTTAGTGCTGGTGAAACAAGCACTTAAGAGTGTATCTTGAAGATAGCTCTATATTTTTCTATTTCTTTCATTTAAACACTAAAGGACTTGAAGCAACTTTATTACTTACAAAAATAACGTTTTAAAAATAAGAAACACATTGTATGGGTAATTGGTTTTTCAATAAGTTTAACTGCTGGTTTTGTCTGATTGTGGGAAAATAACAATAGTTTATGTAGTTAACTAATCACATAAATTCAAATAAGCATGAGCAAAAAGAATAGAACCCCAGGGGTATTTATCCTTTCAAATATGAGGTAGCACAAGGACTATTAATTTGCAGCCTTTCTGTGGACTGCAATTGGGAAAGTTGGATCACTGTGTTTTTTTTTTGTTGTTTTTGTTTTTGTTTTTTTTAAGGATTTTATTTATTTATTTGAGAGCGAAAGTGAGAGTGAGATCCCGGGATCACGACCTGAACCTAAGGCAGTTATTTAACCGACTGAGCCACCACCCAGGTGCAACCTTGGATCACTATTTTTAAAACTTGAGGCCAGCGGTAGAAATCATTTTGAATATGGGGAAGGATATGCAGGATGACCAAAACCACAGAGATTCAAAGCCAACTGTGACAGAATTAGCATTTTGCAGAACTAGGGGATTATGCTTAAAAATTCTAAAAGATCTGTTTAATCTCTTTCAACACAAAATAAGTATGCCTATAAATAGTTTTAACTATAGTGAAATATTCTAAAAGTGAGAATTCGATAAAATTTTATTATTTAATGCTAAGATGGAAGAAACTGCATCTGGAGAGTAAGATGAATTCCGTTTACCCCTTTATCAGCTCTATTACTTGAGCTCTTAAGATTCTTTTTTTTAAACAGAGTAGGATTAAATAGTGGGCAGTGGTATATTTTTTAAAACCCAAAGATTTAGGGGCGCCTGAGTGGCTCGGTCGGTTAAGCATCTGCCTTCGGCTCAGGTCATAATCCTAGGGTCCTGGAATCGAGTCCCACATTGGGCTCCTTGCTCAGCGGGAAGTCTGCCACTCTCCCTACTTGTGTTCTCTTTCTGTGTTGCTGTCAAATAAATAAAATCTTTAAAAACAAACCAAAAAACCCTCCAAAAGCCCCAAAGATTTAATTATACTTTGATTAGAACCAGGCCCCAGAATAGCTGTAAGATTCAGAAATGTCATTTTGAAAAAACACCAAAAATTCCTAAGCAAGTTGGTATACAGATCACAAATGACACACGAGCTGTAATACTCTTTGAGGGCTTCACACAACTTAATATGTTATCTTTAAATGACAAATTTTAATGAATAAATTATATTTCAAAAATTATGTGCTTTCTTCTTTTTTGGACATTAGTCATGTCTTAAAATTTTACTTTCTGACCACTTCCTTTACATTTATAAATGCTACATGTCTCTCAAACTCGAAATGTTTATTTCCCACCTGTGCTGGGAAGTGGTGTTCCCAGGAGGGTCTGTTCCTGTTTGTTCCTTGTCATCCAGACCTCTCAGGTGTTTTCTTCTAGACAGTGTACTGCCTGTGTACTCTGTATTGCTTAGATAAATGTTTCCAAAGGGCTAATGTTCTTTTTATAACTTTACTTTTTCTAGATATAAAGACCTGAAGGTAGTGTTTTCTCCAAAGATGGAAAACAGTACCACTGTCATTTCACGGGAGGAACTGGAAGAGCTACAAGAAGCATTTAATAAAATAGGTATGCTCGAGAAAAACTAGATACGACATTGCTATTCTGCTTGATATCAGACTTCCAGGAATGGAACAATAACTTTTATTGGTTTTACTACCACCCATTTACCCCTAGCTTTATTCCCCCTCCTTTGTCCCCCCCTCCCATCTAGGTTTCACTGAATTCTTTCTTTCTTTCTGAAAGATAAACTAAGACTGGCTTAAATTTCTAGGAGAACTGGACTTTGAATTCTTTGATAATTGCTTTGCCGAGAGTAATCCAGGTTAATGAATGACAGTGTTACTGAATATGCTTAACATGATATCCTCATTACAGAGAGAAAATACAGAAACACTTCCTTGTTTATAAACTGAACTCTGGCCTTCATGTGTTTGTCACAAACAATAACACTTTCTTATTTCATGCAGAATATTTTAAAATCTGAATATTGTTTTTAAAGGCCATATGTCTTAATTTCCTTCTCCCTTATGCAAAATTTTAAAAAATCTTGGGGTTGTTTTTAAAGGCTGCATATCCTATTTTTCTTCTTTCACTTTTTAAACCGAATGGTGTTTTGTCTTTATGACATTATCATTTGACAGCTTTGTATTTTTCTTCCCAAAACATCCCCTCATACTCTGTTGGATGGCAATTCTTCCATACTTTGTTCCTAGGAAACCTGTGGCAAATAGGAATATAAATAACGTCTTTTGCTCTAGTCTGCGAAAGCAAGCAAGTGAAAGGTGAGCACAGTGAAAGGACACTGGGACAGTGCCACCACCACCCCTGCCCCTCCCACAGTAGGCTCCTTCTCTGGTACAGAAGAGCAGTCCATGAGAAACAGTCAGATGGTAGACCAGGGGGGATATATAATGATCACAGTTGGTCCTGTGCCTAGATTTCTCACAAACCTCGTGAATAATCACTAAAATTCATGTAGGTGAAATGTAGTGCAGAATGAATTTTAGAGACCAATGGAAAAAAAAGAAAGAGTTTTAAAAAGAGAGCTCTCCAAAAAAAAAAAAAAAGTAAAGCTTTACTGAGCTTTACTGAGCCAGGAAGCTCATAACTTACAAATATTGCTTTACTGAGCCAGGAAGCTCATAACTTACAAATATTGCTTTACTGAGCCAGGAAGCTCATAACTTACAAATATTGCTGTGAAGTAAAGTGAGGTGTACAAATCCCTGGGCCCTTCCACCTCTCCCTGCACAGCCATCCCCAGAGTAACTCAGACCTTCCAAATACAGTCTACAGGGTGGCTGAATTAGGCTCATAGTGAGTGCCTTAATTCTGATCTTTTCATTATTTGGAGGATGGTATATTTGTCAGTAGAGCATTGCATGAATATGATACAATTTCTAGAAGATTATTATTAATAATAAATTTCATGGAGTATTGTATGCAGTGCCCAGAGTCTTTTCAAGACAAAAGTTGGGCAATTATTACTGGTCGGTTCATTCTGAGCACTGAAACAGAGGAAGTAAATAAAAATGTATCTCTGAGTTTGCTGTTGCTGTTATTTTATAGTGCAGTTTGGTAGCTTGAACAGAAGTGCTACCTAAGTCTTAGTGAAATATGAATGAATTAGTAATCCCTTTTCTTTGTGTAGCTTTACTCTTTATGACTCATGGACATATAATCCTGCAATATTTATTTAATGATATTTTGAATAAATAATTCATTGATGGAACAAATCTGACAGCTGGATAATTTGCTCTCTGTGAGGACGGTGCTAACACTAGCACAATATGTACTAGCTTTATTGACAAGATAAATTGCTATTTTGGAACTCAGTATTCTCTCTGATAATTTCTACCAAACAACTTTTCTAAGGGGCAGAGGGACATGCCCATCCAGCCTTACTACATGGCATGTTTTTTGGGTCTCAAGGGAGACATGGCAGGTTAAAATATTTGTCTTCTTTCTTTTTTTTTTTCCTTTATAAATTTTGGTAAAATAGGCATAACAAAACTTACCATTTTAATAACTTTTTTAAGTATACAGTTCAGTGGTGTTACGTACAGTCATGTTGTTATGCAACCATACCACTATCTCTAGAACTTTTTCATCTTCCCAAACCCATTAAATACCAACTCCTCATCTTTTATAACATTCTGTTTTATGTCTACATCACATTTTGTTTATCCATTCCTCTGTCAAAGGACATCTAAGTTGTTTCTACCTTTGTGCGATTGTGAATAATGTTGCTGCGAACACGAGTGTACAAATATCTGTTCACATTTCTGCTTTCAGTTGTTTTGTGTATATATTCAGAAGTGGTATTGCTGGATAATATGGTAATTCTGCGTTTAATCTTTTGAGGAACCATCATGCTGTTTTCTGTGGTGGCTACACATTTTACAGTCCCATCGGCAGTGCATAAGGGTTTCAATTTCTTCAAATCCTTGTCAACACTTACTATTTTCTGTTAAAGAAAAATTTTTTGTAATAGCCATCCTCATGAGTGTGAAGTGGTATCTCATTGTGGTTTTGATCCGCATTTCCCTAATGTTTTGTGATGTTGAGCATCTTTTTGTATATTGGACATTTGTATAACTTATTTGGAAAAATGTCTCTTCATTTCTGTTCAGTGTCTATTTCTTCTGCCCACTTTTTAATCATAAGTTGTTTGTTTTTGATGTTGTTGAATTATAGGAAAGTCTTAATTTCTTTTTAAACTCTAGTCTTTATGATAATTTAACCTAAGCCTTGATTTCCTCATCTTTAAAGTTAGAATAATATTATCTACTACCTCAAGGTTGTTACAGGATTTCATGAGATAAGTTCTTAACAAATCACGTGGCACAGAATATGTGCTTATTAAATGGTATCTATTATTTCTTGTCACATCACACCCAAACCACAGAGGCCATAGGGATGGAGCTGGGATTTAAGCACACAGACCTATTCATCTTCAGACTCCCAGCTCCTAAGTATTCTTGTTAGTATAGCATGACGGTTAGCAGGTAAACAACTTTTCCACAATCTTGCATGTGAGGGTGGGGGAGGTGGAAAGAGGGAGAGGGAGAGAGAGAATCTTAAGCAAGCTCCACGCTCAGCGAGGAGCCAGAATCAGGGCTCAGTCTCATGACCCAGAGATTATTACCTGAGCCAAAATCAAGAGTCAGACACTTAACCAACTGAGCCACCCAGGCACCCCTCAATCTTGTTTATTTTTAAATACTCTCTGCCATAGTGCTGGTAAAGAAGTAAGCCAGCTAGTTTATTTGCCTATTTCAGAATTATAGGAAACAATTCTGAACTTGTGATGTATTAAATAATGATATCTTGCTCTAAGTTCAAAGAAAATAATATTATTATCGCAATATCAAGGTTCCTAGCTGACTTTGGAGATTATAGCGATATTTTAGTTATTGGTAGATTCTAGTTGAGAAACTTTTAATTATTCTAAACAGTGTTAATTCTAAAACTTGTGTATGAGAGTTTAAAAGAAAAATTCTGTGTTTATCATTAATTGAGTTATAGTGAGGATGGCTCTTTCATCGAGAGGAAAAAGTGAAATAGAGGAAACAAAGCAACTATAAGCAGATGAGCCAAGAAAGCCTATATAACAAGGTGGATCCAGGCAACTAACCAAACAATCCAAAGTTCTGTTGCCAACTCTGGGCAGGAGTGTTTTGTGTTTTCTTTGTTCTGTGTCAAGAAGTGATATCTAATCTGCAGGGAAAACCTAGGGAAGGGCACCTCAGTGATAATGTGAAAATGCCTGGAAACCTATCTTCAGAAGTCCAAATACAGGTGTGAAATTATTTCTTGAACACTTAATGTCAAAGTGACATCAAACATGATTCAGCCTACATAATGGTATCATAAATACATAATGAAGAAGCAATGAATTATTGACAAATGAAACAGAACTGCCACCAAGTGAAATGTGTAACAGAAATACCTTATTGTATTTACTACACAAATCTGCACATATTTTATACACAGTGTGGAACCTGCAGACCCATTTTGTAAATTCTCTGAAGGAGTTAAAATCTGGTAGGTATTCCCTCATGACCATTGCTGCTGTTTCTTCTAGCTCTCTGAGACTTGTCCATGCTTAGTTCTTTGAAATTTAGTTGTGTGCTAAGCCTGGGTTTTTCATCTGTCAGAGCAGTGTTCATACTATGTACTTAAAATACGCATGGAGTCCTAAATCTGTGTGGATAAAGTCCATTTAAATATGAGTTTTTTTGACAAGTGTATAGACTACCTTGTACTGTTCAGATACAGGAGAAAAGGTGACTGCAACTTGTGGAGCAAACCTGAAAGGTTCTACCTGCCTATGAATCTCCCACTAGGCCTTCTGGGTGCACACCTCTAATGAAGAGTGAAAATGATATTTGACAGCTCATAATTTATCTTTACAGATATTGACAACAGTGGGTATGTTAGTGACTATGAACTTCAGGACTTGTTTAAGGAAGCAAGCCTTCCTCTGCCTGGATACAAGGTGCGCGAGATTGTGGAGAAAATTCTAGCAGTTGCTGACAGCAACAAAGATGGCAAAATCAGTTTTCAAGAGTTTGTGTCAGTAAGTAATCCCATCCTCTCCTGGTTACTGATCTTTTAGCTTTGAGCAGGATTTTAGTAATGTCATTGCTCTCTTTGGTTAAATCTGGCTGCAGAGACCAGAAAAAAGCACTGTTTCTAATGATGGTGGTGATGATGATGATGATGGTAACAAGAGTGTCTACAAATAAGTCATAAAAGAAAGGGAAAAATCATTCTCAAATTGTTAGAAGTCAGGTTTTGACAGTAATAGCTCACGTGCTAGTAAAACTACAGTTGAGTTCGGTTTTTACTGACTATCCGTATACAGAATGTTTTAATGTCTCAGTACTTGGTCTTGAGAAATGGAATATTTTTTGTGACTGACATAGCTAAGGTATGGAAGCTATACTTCCTAGAAACTGGTTATTTCCTTGTGATAAGTTATACCTTTAGTTTCAGCAAATGCCACAAGGTAGATTTTGGTGCTAGCTATGGTAGCATTGTTTCATTATTAAAGTACCTCAAGGCTCAGGGAACTGAACAAGATGAAAAATAATACGTGACTTAACCAACAGAAGAAAAATAGGTTGTAGAACTGAATCTTGAATATCATGTATTTCAAACTCTTGGGCTAAGAGAGATGACTTGACCATATTGCCATTGCCATTGCCAGCTGAGCACTTCTTCCTATGCCTCCACCAGGACTGTATGTGTCATATGGAAATAGAACTTGATGGTGAGGCCGCGGAACCCAGGGACTCAGGGAATGTGTCCTGGGAGCTATGAAGACTGAGCTGAGATCTGAAGAAAGATGTTAAACAGATCAAAGGGGCTGAGTGGGGAAAATGAATGATGTGTGAGGCCGATGGAAGTGACAGCCTATGTGGAGGCCCTGTGTGGCTTTAGGGATGGTAGATACTCTCAAGCACTTGGAAAAAAGCTGAGTGTGGATAGGGCGAGATGGTAAGGGAATGGAATGCAGCTGGGGAAGTAAGTTGGGGTCAGGTCATAAGGGTCTTGTAGGATTCTCATTTTTATCATAAGAGCAATAGGAAGCCAGTGATGTAGGAAGAAGAGAGTGTGAAGTGACATGATCAGATTCAGATTTTTTTAAAAACTCACTCTGGCTGCTGCTTGGAGTACTGATTAAATTCAGTCTAGCCAGTTATGAGAGTGATTGGGAGAGGGCATTTCTCCAAACCTCTCAAATTCCCTGCAGTGTCTGACTTACTGATTTTAACTTTGCAATGTTCAGACAGGCAAATATCTTCATTAAAGCATTTAAAAATATCATGTAGTTAGTTATTCTTTAGTTTTCAAAGACACAGCAAAAGGTCGTGGCAAGCACAGGAGAATAATTTCAGTGTATTCAATTTAAGCTTAATTATAACAAAATTTCTTCTAGTATTTGGGGTGCAGACGTTTATACATTTTGTGCTCTGGGTAAGATGACATGAGAGGTATCTGTGTACACAACCAATAAGGGTGGGAATACCTGATTGGGATTTATTTTGATGTCATTCCAAATAAATAAAGAAGTCTAAATAATTATCCTTCACACTGCAAGTTTTTTTGATTGTCTGATCAAGGCTCAGTTTTACTTATATTCCATTCCAGCTGATGCAAGAGTTAAAAAGCAAAGACATCAGCAGGACATTCCGCAAAACAATTAACAAGAGAGAAGGAATTACTGCTATTGGAGGAACTTCATCCATTTCCAGTGAGGGCACACAGCATTCTTATGCAGGTAATCTGCCAATCTAAATTTGATCTTTCAGTCATTGATTCACTCACTAAATCTGATAGTTCATCAAGTCTAAGATGCCATTCATTTGTAAAATTTGTGAAATTTGGTTTGCTGACTAAGATTTTCTGTTTTCAGAGGAAGAAAAAGTGGCTTTTGTTAACTGGATCAACAAAGCCCTGGAGGATGACCCTGACTGTAAGCATCTCCTACCCATGAATCCCAATGATGGCAGCCTTTTCAAATCACTTGCAGATGGCATCCTTCTTTGGTGAGTTGAACATTAGGTTAAGGGAGATAGGTTCTTCCTTTCCCCATTGATGAGCATTCAGTAAAAACTACAACTCAGCAAACAAGTAGCTATGTAGGTATTGAAGAATTTATATCACATGGAAAATTAAGTACCAGATGCTTTCCAAAATTTTTCTTTAAATGCAATCTCTTAGTTTTCTGATGCCTTTTCTATTTCCTTACTGCTGCCAGGATAGTTTTGAGTTATTCCTTTGATGTATTTAAAAATGTTCACAAGGTTTCTTTTTTTCATTTTTAATAAAGAATTATTGCCTGGGACAGGGACATGAGGAAATGTAAAAGAAAGATACATCTCATTTTGGTTAAATGAAATTAATGTTTTAAGTCAGTCTTGTCATATCCTTGGCTCTTTGCAGTGTGTTTCTGCTCACTAGACTGTAAACTCTCTAGGGGCATATCTTCGTTTCTGTTTTGTGTACTACAGTCCCAGCATACTTCTTTGTACAAAGCAGGTGTCTTTTTTTTTTTTTAAGTTTATAAAAATATAGAAAACTTAGAAGAGTAAGTATCACAAATATTCTTATCACCCATAGTTAGCTATTACTAATATTCTGGCATGTTTCTTTCAGTCTTTTTTTTCTGTGTTTTTACTTAAAAAGAAAAAAAAAACTCCACAACCTACGCACAAGTACAGGATATTAGTTTTTAAGTAACATATAAAATATACCTTGACTTCTACCTACAGTTCTAATCTCTTTTTCTGACCTTCAGAGGAAATTCCTATTATGAATTGAATGGGTATTTTTCTATCTTTATTTTAAAATATATATTCTAAAATCTAGAGATAAATTTTATATTAATTTCTCTTAAAATGTTTGAGTTATTGAAATTTTAGGCCATGTCTCTGGCTCTTTCTGCAACAACAGTAATTTTGATACTGTTGATACCACTTTATGAAACTTCTTAAGAATTTGTTTTACATTTCAGACTGCTGAATGTTGATGATCATTAAATGAAATAGAGACAGGACTCACATAAAGAAAATGCAAGACAATTTAAAAAAAAATTAGGAAGTGCTAAGATTACTATTGCAGTGAGTGATAGATTTGTTTTAGGTTACAGAATATTTCTTAGATTTTAAAAAGTAAGTCCCTGACATGAATCACATTATATTTTAAAGAAATGGATTGTTACTACTTTACAAAATTTAACTATTTTGTCTATTGTAAAAACAAACTAAAAAGTCTTAAATAATTTAACTTAAATTATTTATCTTAAACTGGGAGTCATAAGCTTAATTACTGCCATTTTCCTATAGCAAAATGATCAACTTATCTGAACCAGACACAATTGATGAAAGAGCCATTAATAAGAAAAAGCTCACCCCTTTCACTGTTTCTGTAAGTATTTGCCCTTTGCTAATAATCATGTACTGTGTTGTAAAATGTAAGGCCTTTATTAATGGGTACTTAGGCCCAGGCAAAACTTTTTTTACTCCAGTTTTATTGAGAAATAATTGACATATTTCACAGTGTAAGTTTAAGGCATACAGTGTGACGGTTTGATTTACATATATTGTGAAATGATTACCACAATGGTTCACCTAACATGCATCTTCTTATATAGATACAATAAAAGAAAAAGAGAGAAAGAAGGAAAAGAAGAAAAATTTTCTCCTTGTGATGAGAACTCATAGGATCTACTCTCTTAACAACTTCGCTACATACCATACAGCAGTGTTAATTGTAGTCATCTTGTTGTACGTGACACCCCTAGTACTTAAGTATCTTAAAACTGCAAGTTTGTACCTTTTGACCACCTTCCTCCAGTTTTTCCTCCCCACCCCCCCAACCCTTTGCCTCTGGTAACCACAAGTCTGATCTCTTTTTCTATGAGTTTGGTAATTTTTGCTTTGTTTTGTTTTAGATTCCACATATAAGTGAGGTCATATAGTATTTGTCTTTGACTTATTTCATTTAGCATAATGCCTTCAAGGGTCCATTCATGTAAACGTTGGATTTAGCATAATTTCAGTTTCTTATAAAAACTAGGTTTTATTAAATAAAAATTCAGCTTCAGTTTTGTACTGAATGAAATAAAGATTCAAAGAGCTTTGGATGGGGGGGCGCCTGGGTGGCTCTGTTGGGTAAGCATCTGACTCTTGATCTCAGCTCAGGTCTTAATTGTGGGGTTGTGGGTTCAAGCTCCAGCGTGGAGCCCACCTAAAACAAACAAACAAGCAAACAAACATTGTTCAGAGTGCTTTAGATGAACTTTACTTAAGATAATAGTATTCATGTTATATTATTGTAACAATTGAGTTGCTTTTATTAATGAATATTTGCTTGATGCTGTTGTTCTTGGTTGAAATAAGAGTACTATATAGTTTTACTCCATGTTTTACTATTTCACAGAATTTGAGCTATTCTTTTTTAATATATTGTTCTGTAGTCAGCCTCTCCATTCAGGTCTTGTTAAAGTCCAAGAATTTATAGTCACCATACTTTTCCCCTCAAAATCTCTAGAGCAGTGCTGGATATCAATAGTTACTAAGTACTTACTGGGTACCAGCCACTATTCTAAACATACTGCATAAGTTATCTCTTTGACTCTTCCCAGCACCCTTAAAATGAGGTAGATACTACGATTTTACAGATGAGAAAACTGAGGCACTGAGGGGTTACCCAGTGGCAGAACCAGGATATGACCCAGCAGTCTAGCTCTAGAGCCCACCTTATAATCACTGTGTACTGCCACTCTTGTGTGGTAGTGGTAATAGCAACTAGTGCATATACTAGTCACAGCTGCAGCTATTAAAAGTGAGCTAATTCTAAGCTATTTCCCTCATTTCTCTTGGCAAATACAATCCTTGATTTTGCTAAAGTTGTTAAGCCTCTTTTATAGGGAAGCTACAACGTTAGGGCAGTGTTACATGGTTAGTCTTGGAGTATCCAAGGGGTACTCCTATTTCCTGTATCCTCATTGGGGAGTATGAATTGGATGTTGACTAATATGGCTTTCTTGTCTCCCACTTTCCAATAAGCAATAATATTGCATATTCCTAGCAGAAACTACCATTCTTGAAGAAGCTCATTTCTGATTGCAATTGCCAGAAGTTTATTTTCTTTCACATCTTGTGTCGGGATGCTTTGTTTAATATCTATGATTGTTGAAAATATTCATACATCTTATTTTTAGGATACGTGTCACATAATTTTTTATGACACTGGCTCTGAAATACAGCATTTCTCAGTGTTGTACAAATTTATTGTCTGGTTTTACTTTTAACATTTGTATGCAGTGCATTAAAGAAAATAAAGAAAAAAATTCTGTAGCTATTTTGCAATAACTACAGGATGGGCCCGAGGGGCTAAGTCTTTTACAGTTTTATTTTTAGAGATGACAGTCTTCCAGTATGAGTAGGGGGTAATAGTCTAGATCTTTGGGAGGCTTGAAAGAGTATACTAATGTAGAATAAAAAAGATCTCTGGGAAGGAGCAAAGTGTTACTGTGGATATTAAATCTGTCTTTTTTTTTTTTTTTTTAGTAATTTTAGAACTCTGGGAATAGATCGGCTAGAATACTACCAGTTTCCCATGAAACTTTATCCAAAAGAAGCCTCATTCATTTGTAAAAGATTGTAAAGTTTGATAACATAGTTTTTTACCTCATGATGATGGGTTTATGTAGTATCATGATGTATGAAAGAAGAGAAATACGAAGGGATGAAAATGACAAAGAGTAACTATGAAAGCAAGGGAAAGAGATCAAGTAGTAAACTGCTAGTTAAAACCATGGGATTTTTTTTCTTTGAATAGTAGTATTTTGCTTGTATAAATATTACTTATGTTTCAAAAGCTGAATTTTCACAATCTATTGCTTTTTATTTACCTTTACAACTTGTCAATAAGACTTTGGAAAGTACTTTCTCACACGTAATTTTCTTTGCGGCAATTCAGGAAAACTTAAACCTAGCCCTGAATTCTGCCTCAGCCATCGGTTGTACAGTGGTCAACATTGGTGCACAGGATCTTAAAGAAGGAAAACCTCACTTGGTCTTGGGACTTCTCTGGCAGATCATCAAAGTTGGTCTTTTGGCTGATATTGAGATTTCCAGGAACGAAGGTAAGATCATCAAAAATACTTACTTTTCATTGACATGTACTTACTGTGGGAAAAATTTATATTTCATTGTTTTCTTTTCAGCTCTAATTGCATTGCTAAATGAAGGTGAGGATCTAGAAGAGCTGATGAAGCTTTCTCCAGAGGAATTACTGCTGCGATGGGTGAACTACCACCTGACCAATGCAGGATGGCACACCATCAAAAACTTCAGCCAAGACATTAAGGTTTATATCTTAATGTTCATAACTGTGATATAAAATAAGGATGTAGAATGCAGAAAAACAAAAAGTGTTCAGAATTAATTTTAAATTGAAGTTTATTTCATACGGACACAGTGTAGAAAATGAAATTTTGCATTTTTCTGTCTGAGGTGGATCTCCCAATTATAATTGCAAAATCCTTTTATTTAAAAAAGAACTGGTTTAAACTGATGGTTACCAGAAGGGAGGTGGATGGGGGAATGGGTGAAATAGGTGATGGGGATTAAGGAGTACATTTGTGATGAGCACCAGGTGTTGTATGGAAGTGTTGAATCACTGTATTGTACATCTGAAACTACTATTACATTGTATATTAACTAACTGGAATTTAAATAAGGACTTAAAAATATAAAAAGGACAAAATTTTCTTTTGCAGTAAAGAAAAACTGGTTTATTGGTATTTAAGAAGAACTACAACTGGCTGTGAGAAGGAGATACTAGCCCTAGCAGATTAAAGCATTCTTTCCCATTTTATATGCCACAGAGAGACTAAGTTATAATGAGGATGTCAGTCTATTAATTTGGACTGAGACTTCCTCTGTTCACTGGACTAACGGCCCTTGTGGGCCTGACCAGTTCAACATTCTTACTACCACTTTGCCAATAACCAGCTAACAGGAGACCAAATATCTGAGGGCACAGGGAATCAGTAGACAAAAAGAATTCTTCAGGTATGTTTCTCAACCAAAATAGCTTGAAATGCTTCTCTCCTTACCGGGAGAGCTTATCAGTGAAACTATAACATTCAGTGTGCCTAACAGTTCTCCCATGGTCACTTCCTAGACATGCATTGCCAGATTGGGTCTCTGTGACTCCTTCTCTATGCTTTTTTCCCCCACCCAGACTAATCAGCATTGGCATTTATCCGTATTTTATCTCTAGCTATATTAACACCTTCAGTCAGATTATGTTCTTGTCATGATGGGCTTAGATGACAATCCTTCTTTGAAGTGACATTGTATTTCTCTGCTTTCATCTATTATATACTCATTTAAAAATTTATTTTGGGGAGCTCTGTTATTTTAAAATTCAGTTCATCAGATTTTTATTAAATCCTTCCTATGGGGTATTATGCCAGGCATAGGGGATGCAAAGATTTAGCTCTTGAGAAGCTCACCAGTTACACAGGGAGATAGACATTTAGTGGATGGATATTTCAGTTACATATTGGTATTAACAAGCCACTCAGAACTTAATAGCTTAAAATAACCATATCGTTTCTCATGATTCTGTGGGTTAATGCGGCTTGGTTAAGTAGTTCTGCTTCAGATGCTTTTGTTTGGGATAAAACTCATTTGCATTCAGCTGTCAGTTGGGCTGGTCTGGAGGGTGCACAAGGGCACCACTCACATGTCTAGTGCCGCACAGCGTCTCCATGAGGCCTTTCCATAAGGCTAGCTTGTGCTTCCTCACAGCGTGATAGTCTCAGATAGTTGGACTTCCTCCGTGGAGGCCAACTTCAAGAGGGAGGAAGCAGAAGCTCTTAACAGCTTGGGCCTGGAAGCCCCAGTACATCACTTTCATTGCATTCTCTTGTTCAGAGGAAGTGACAAGGCCAGTCTCAGTTAAAGGGGGGAAGGCTTCCAGAAGATAATACTTGACCCTAATCTTAACTGACGCTTGGGGTGTAAATACATGAAAAGGTGAGGAAAGGTATTCTAGGTGTAGGGAACAGTGTCGCTAGAAGCTGTGAGGTGTGAAACCAGCATAGTGCATTCAGGAGCCTGTAAGTAATAAGTAAAGTTACTAAGTTATTCCATTCTTTAAGATGAGGACAATTTCTTCAGTTTGAGTACTATTTCCCTAAATCAAATGATGATTTTATTCATTTAAAAAATTCTATTTCATGTCTTTCCTTAAAGGATTCAAGAGCCTATTTTCATCTGCTTAATCAGATTGCGCCAAAAGGTGACCGGGGTGATGAACGTACCATTACCATTGACCTTTCAGGATTTAATGTAAGTACGGTTTTTAATTAAAGGTTTTTATGTTTCAGTAAACTATACATTGACAAAATTTACCATTTTAACCATGTTTAAGTGTACGGTTCTTTGGCATTGAGTACATTTGCAGTGAGTGCAACCATCACCACTATCCATCTCCAGAACTTTTCATCATCCCAAAGTGAAATCTATACCTGTTAGACAATAACGCCCTATTCCCTTCTCCCCCAAACCCCTGGTAACTGCTGTTGTACTTTCTATCTCTGTGAATTTGACTAGTGAGTACAGTCAGATTTAGAGTGCAATTCTCTATAGGCAGCATTCCCTGATGGAGTCCTCAGCTCTTCATTAAACCTTGGCCCTTTGTTCTTCAGAAGTTTTTCATGCCCTAGGCTTCAGATCTCCATACTAAGCCATCTGGCTGTGATAACTGAAGAAGGGTAATTACAGAATTCTGATGTTGAGTATGTGTGGAATTAACCGTACATCCACTTCTTCCTGGTGCAATATAACTGGAACTCACAAGGGTACTTTGGTGACTATCACTGTATACTAGGAAAGGGAGTAGCAAACCATTGCTAAGCAACTGATAATCAGTTCTTCCAACTTATATTCAGAAATACACAAAATAAAAGATGGCAGTTTCTAGTGTTTATGGTGTAGGAAGGACTGACGCAGATCCTGGCCTAGCTAATGCATTTCCTAGGAAGCCCATTTTTTAGCATAAGTTGTAAATACTGGGGATAGTTCTGTCTCAACGTTAAAATCTGATCAGATATAGTTTGTATGAAAATCTATTAAGTATTTAAAGTGCAACATCCATAATGGTTTTAAAGGCAAATTGAGTCATTACAAATGAATTATATTTTACATTATTACAATGAAACATTTGAGAAAGTATTGCAAAACTGCAAAATTAGCAAATTAGTTTGAGTCAAAAAATTAAGAACTTAAACGTACGGAAAATTTCAAACATAATAAAAAAATGAACAAACTCAGTATAATAAACTACCCTGTGCTCATCCCCCAGGTTCAACAACTATCAGCTCATGGTTAGTCTTTATTCATTTATCACCTGTACTTCCTCTCCCATGTTATTTTGAAGCAAACATTTGCTTCAAACATTTCATTGATAAGTATTTCAATATGTATTTCTAGAAGATAAACTTGAAAAATATAACCATAATACCTTATCAGACCTAAAGAAATTAGCAATAATCTATATCATCAAAATATTTAGTCAACATTGGCATTTCCAATTGGTCTTAAATGTCAGATTTTCTTTCTATAGTTTATTTGAATTAAGATCTGAATAAGGTCCACATATTATTATTTGCTCGTGTCTACGTTAGGAACTTTTTATTGCTTAATAGCATTAAACCTATTGCTTTCTCTGATTTCATTTACATTTTTACTTTTTTGTAACTGATGCACAAAATGAGATAAGTCATAATTCTTGGACATGATACACTCTCATCATGGGTCCGTGCATGTCCCTCTTTTTATTTATTTTTGTTTGTAGTTGTTTTAACAACTACAAGTCCGTATGAACCGTCACTCCAACAAGAAAGCTAAGGCCTTGATAGTAATTTATGTTTAGCTTTCTTCTTCTTCCCTATTCCATCTTTCTGCCTCACCTTAATGTGATAATCACCGTCTTCAGTCTTACGCTCATTGTTCTTTTGCTTCTCTTTTTATATAGTTTTCTTTCAACCAAATATATCCCTTACAAAACTAAATTTGTCATTTTACTTTTTAACTTCACATAAAGCTTATTACCTTGTACTTAAATGCTTATTTTGAACATATATTGCTAAGTCACTCACATTGTTCGATGTTACTATATAAATATGACACAGTTTGTCTCCTTTCCTGTTGACAAGCACTTGGTTTGTTTCTAGGATTTCGCACTTGTGAAAAGTGCTATTCTTCTGATTTTAATAATTTTTTATTTGTATCCCAACTTGTTTTTCATTGAGAAAAGAGTCTACTGGAAATATTATTCAGAGTAGAATGGGTGAGATAACTAAGCCTCTTAGCCAAAAGGTATGATCTTGACCAAATTATCTATAATTTGACCAGTAGGAGCTGACTGATAGAAAATTTGAGAGTTTATTTTGATCTATCATTTAATATATTTCTAGAAAAGTGATTACTTTTAAATATGTGTATCAATAAAAAAATTACGCCAATCAAAAGTTTAATGTTGACCGTTTTTGTTTTATTTTGTTGTTTAGGAGAAAAACGACCTGAAGCGTGCTGGATTCATGCTTCAAGAAGCAGATAAACTGGGCTGCAAACAGTTTGTTACTCCTGCAGATGTGGTTTCAGGCAATCCTAAACTTAATTTAGCTTTTGTAGCTAATCTGTTTAACACATACCCGTGCCTACACAAGCCTGATAATGACATCGATATGAATTTACTGGAAGGTATGTTCTTTCTGCCTTTAATTGCTTCACTGTTGCATCTTCTTGTGGTATTGACCACTTCACTGTCAGAGGTAGGGGATTGTGGTGGGAGATGCAGTTTACTGTGTGTAGGCATGTGCATCCATTAAAAAGTTCATATTAAGGAAAGTGGTTGTTGGTTTTGTTAAAAGAGAATGCTGGGGTAAATCTTACTTGTCTGTCATTTCTCCATCAGAGTTTAGTGAAAACTATCATACATTTAAAGTAGTCTCTTAAATGGCCACATAACATAACTCCACCACCAATATGGACAATGAATTATCTATTGGAAAAAATAATCATTTTGTAGCTTTTTTTCTCCTTTGAAAGCTACAGTTTGACTCCAGTATTGTTCTCTTTTTAATGTTTTTAATGTACATGAAAAAATTTTAAATATTCATTACTTGTCTTGTTGTGTGTGGGCTATTGTTATCTGTCTCATAATTTATAATACTTTCCTGTTTTGCTTCGTGAAATGCAGATTTGACCCCTCCTAATGTAGGTACTGTATTTAGTACTTTTCTATACCCTATAAATACATTCATTCTGAATGTTCTTTTTATTAGTACCATTTACTCTTTCTCTCTGGGTTGATATTTATTTTTTGCATTGTTCATGCTGTGTTTTTTCTGTCTTAATATGCCTAAAGAATGACAACAAGGAAGAAACACAAATGAAACTGAATTAGAATAGCATAGCAAGGCTTGATTATGTAAACTCTCCCCTGAATTTGCTTTCTATAATGATGGGATACTATAGTTGTAAACACACTAAAAATCAGTTTTGACAATTGGATTTCGTGTTGTAAAGCCTTTATCCCTCTCCTGTGAATAAACACACTTACCTTTTATCACTGGTAATCTTTGGAAGGATCTGTTTAGGTTTTATTTGTATTAGTTATGTTACATTTCTTGACTGTCATTGAAGCTTATGATATATGAATTGTCGTGACGACAGAAACATTCTTGCTATCTAGTTCTTTCTCCCTATCTTTGTTTCCTGGCCTGTCTTCTTTTTGGTTCTCATACTCTCATACGCATACCCAAACCCATATTAGAATCAGAACTAAACATGAAAACAGTGGCAGCAGTCAGAGGGAGGGGCCCATCCTAAAATATTCTCACTAGTTGCCCTGGTTTGGAGAAGGCAGTCTTCCAGTAGGATTCTTGTTGGCAGAGAGAATCTGACGTTGCAGAGTCCTTTCTCTCGCATCACCTGCCTTACTCCCTTCCTTCCCCGGGGAGGGGGATAGAATGAGAAATCAGTTTCATGATCTTCTTCTCTTTGACTGCCAAAACCAGAGTTCCAGTGTCCTTGACACTTTATAATTGCATCTTCTTGATTAATGAAAGAAGTTTCAGATTTAACAAGTATGTTCTTTGAGGAATATGATTAATTCAATTCACTCTTCCTGAGGTCCAGTAAAATAGACTATATTCTCTACATAGATATGTAATTGAGAGGAAAGATAAAGACTATATTCTCAAAACAAAAAAAAGACCATTCTCTGCATAGGTATGTAATTGAGTGGGAAGATAGATAAAAGTATAGATTTTTCAGCAGAGAAATTGAGGGTGAGGGATTAGAACTTTAAAAAAATTAAAACGGAAGACTGCTAAGTTTTCATCAGTCTGGAAAATTTCAAAATGCCTCTGTATCTTACAATAGAAGGCATTGTTTAGAGTGGCATATTAAAAATGATCTTTTTATAGTCACTGAGTTCTTGCTAGATATCTTTTCCAACTTGCTCGCTCTTTTGTCATGTTTGAATTCTTTTGCTAGTGTTCAGCATGCTTTTGGAATTTTTCAGTGTGAATAGGATTGCTAAACATTTCCATTAGTATTTACTCTATATAAGAAGATACTATGGGAAATATTTATCAATCATCTTTATTTAGAACATATGTATATCCTGATACGTCTGCCAAAAAATGTATTTGACTTCGACTGTCATTGGAATTTCTCCTCTGTAAATTTGTTTTTATAGATCCTTATGAAATTTGAAGCTTGACTTTATCACATCCCATATTCATGTTCTCATTGGTAAAGAATTTTATCTGAATGGAATTAGAGAAAATTAAAAGCCCAACTGAATAAAAAAACCCTTCATATTAAATTGAGCCAAATATGTGGGCTATGTATAGAGAGGCCATCTCAGAATTCATTTGTGGTGATAGAAAATATATAGTCCGTGGTATTACACTTTGTTCGAATTATGGGTCCACCATTTAGTATCTGTGTGACTTCCATGAGCTTTGGTTTTCTCATCTATAAACCAAGATTAATAATACTAATTTTGAAGAATTACAGAGCAAGTTAAAATGACCTTTGAGGAATGAAAGAGTTTAGCATACAGTACGTGCTCAGTAATAGGTTGGGAAGAGGAAAACATCACTTCGCACATTTAGTGAGTGTTAAATATATGTTAGTTCCTTTTCTTTCCTCTTAGTAGTCTATTTACTGTATATTTGTTATTTTTTTCTGAAATTTTTGTCAATTGCAGATATAAGTTTGGCCCTGAAACGGAATGTTTTATAGTTTTTTCTATCTTTTATATCAGCAATCAACATTTAACTTCTAGGATTGCTTTAGTTGTCTGCAATACAGACAACATTTACAATCTGGAATACATATGTTTTTGTAATGCTTTATCATGGCTCTTGCACAAATGCGTAGTGCTTCTGGCTTTGAGCATTTATTTACCAAGACAATTTGAAATGGCATTAGATAAATAAATGCTCACTTACATAATCTATTTTACTTTCCAGGCATCAAAAATGAAAATAATAACAATATAATCAGTTGAGAACAATGAGAAGAAATATGAACCCCTGAAGCTTATAACAGTTTCAGAACTCAGTCAAAATACTAGTATCTTTTTAGGTATTATTTGCTGTATCATCCGGTTCAGCAGAATTTGGATATTATTTCAATTAAAGATTAGACTGTTGTTACACTATCAGTGTTTGTAATTTTAAAACATAACTTGGATTTTCCCAGAAGGAAATAATGTAAAATTTCTCTAATTACTAGTGAAAAATCAATTACAGATTTTAATATAGAAACAACTAAAAGGTAAATCCAAGTCACATGCATCAAATTGTTGATGATAGTACACTTATATTTATGTTGCTTTGGGGAAAGTTCAGATATTTAATTTATACTTGTTTAATAACTCCTACAAACAGGGAAGCATGGTTCCTAGGATATTTAGTTTAACTTGGTTCTTTTTTAAAGGGTTTTCAAGTAGGTTATTTATCATAAAGTGATAGTGGCAAATACAACAGACTGGTCATTACCTTTTATGCAGGCCAGAGGGAACAAAATTTAAGAAATTATATGGCTACACAATTTAATAGAGTAAGAATTAAAGTAGATTCTGGGAATGCCGTTAGGTATTAGCATAGAAAATCAAATGAAAATATAGTGGACAGATTATTTCCCGAACAGCTGCACAAAATAACAGAATCCTTTAGATTTTATAAGGTTTGGTTTCTTTTCTGGGTGTGCAAGGTTATATTACCTGTGGCACTTATTCTGAAGATGATTGCAGGGATGGCTCTATAGGAATGGGTCCCTGGGGCCCAGATGGTTATAGATTTAGATGATTCATTGTTCTGGGAAACCCACATGAGTCAAAGTCTAGAGAGTGACATGAACTAGCCTACAGTTTAGAAGTGATGAGAGGTGTAAATGTTTCAGTTTTTCACGAGTCTGGTGATGAGATGTAGGTTAGGACATTCCATTGCCCCCTACCTTTGCTGAAAATAAATAATACTACAGATAGTCACCAGGATTTGCAGTCTGGGAGATGACTAGAAGCAGACATGGCAAGGAGAGTCCCTCTCGCTCTCTGCCCACTTTGTGGTACATGATAGCCCACATTTTCTTATAGATGCTATGAAGGGAATGCTCAGGGAGGCTAGGTAATCACAGGTTAAAAGTGTCTGCAAGGAGTTTCTTGCTGAGGTGATCTCTGAGGTCTAGGGACTTACTAGGATAAGATGTCTTTCTCTTAGCACCCTGTTTGGGGGCTGTGTCCCTCATGTGTTTTCAGTAGTGACAATCTAAAATAACTCAGGAAGCCTGTAAAATAGTTCTGTCCCTTCATTGCTTATTTTTATGTTACCTGTAATCCCCCTCTCCCCTTCATTGCTGTTTGGTGTAATTAAAATGTGAGTTTGCGTGCCCAGAAACTTCCCCGTGTAAAACCAAAATCTATACAAATTTAGAAACACTGCATTGGGAAAAGCACAGCTTTTCTTTTGTGTTTACTGTGCTGATGTTACCCTGACTGCTAAAAGATTTTGTTTCATTAATTTTTAGCCAGTCCCTTTTGCATGTAATCGTAACTACAGATATGACCATATAAGTTTCTTTGTCACTTTCTGGACAGAGAAACCCATGACTCAGTAGTTCACAGACATCAAAGGACTGTAGAGAGAGAAATTTAGAGCAAATGGAGGCCTTCTGGACAGAGGGGGGTGGGGTGGGGAGAAGGGACTTTGGCAGTAAGACTTACCTTTCCCCAAAAGATTGTAGTATCATAGAAACCACAGCAAAGTATGTATGGCTGGTTTGCAACTGCCAGGATGGCTTAAAATATATTTCTTGATGCCTTTTGTCCGGAATCATCAGTATGAACTTGTGTCTACTCTAGGAGAGAGCAAGGAAGAGAGAACATTTCGGAACTGGATGAATTCCCTGGGGGTCAACCCATACATTAATCATTTGTACAGGTAAGTATTTTATTGTGTTTTAGTTTTATAGCCAAAATCCAACTTTTCTAGTTTCAAACCATAGGTATGTTTACATCAGTACATTTTCTAAAAATCACAAGAATTTTAACCAACATTTATAATTTCAGAATGCTGGAGATTGGCAATACAATGGATTTTTAAAGAAAAGTAAAGTATTATTTAAAAAGATCAGAATATGATAATAGTTACAATTTTTGATGATATAAACAACCAATTTGGTAAAGATAATTCATCGTACTCTTTTATAATTATTGATCAGAAAAATAAAATATTTCAACTGTAACAGATTAGAATAGTAATATTTTATAAATTGTTCTTATCATTATATCAATATTTTAAATTATAATTCACACTTTCTATTTTTGCCAAAATCTACCTCAAAAGACCAATTCACTGGCCAGTTGAGGATTTATGATACAGTAATTTCTGCTTCTTGGTGTACATGCAAAATTTTGTTTAAAATCTAAAACTAGAGCACCTGGGTGGCTCAGTCCGTTAAGCGTTTGCCTTCGGCTCAGGTCATGATCCCAAGGGCCTGGGATCGAGTCCCTTGTTGGGCTCCCTGCTCTTCAGGGAGTCTGCTTCTCCCTCTGCCCCTCCCCCCGCTGTGTTTTCTCTCTCTGTCTCAAATAAAATCTTTAAAAAGATTAAAAAAATAAAATCTAAAACCAGTACTACCTTATGGTAACTGGCTTTGATGTGATGGACTGATATTTGATGAACTCTTTAAAAGTGTGTAAATTCCACCTAGATGACAGATATATATCATTTAGACTGGAACTCTCATTATAGTAGCAAGGCAGTAAAGGAATCAAATCCTGGGGGTGAGGAGGGGTGAGGGAGGGATAAGATCTTTATAGAATAATGGGAAAGAATGTCTGTAATATATATTTGAGAGAAAACAATAATACATCAGGGGTACCTGGGTGGCACAGTCGGTTAAGCACCCGACTCTTGGTTTCAGCTCAGGTTGTGATCTCAGAGTCATGATCTCAGGGTTGTGAGAGCGAGCCCTGTGTGGGGCTCCACAGTCAGCAGGGAGTCTGCTTAAGATTCTCTCCCTCTGCCACCCCCATCCCCTCTCTGCCGCTCTCTCTCTCAAATAAATAAATCTTTTTTAAAAAAGAAGAAAATAATAGGTCTAGTGTGATTCCATTTTTATTTTAAAATTAAGTATATACAAAGCATTGCCATTTTTTTTTAAACTGGTCATTACTTTCAATGTTAAGTTATTGTTTATTCTGGTCTCTTATTTATTTCTGATTTTTCTTTATTATTTCTTTCCTCTACTAAATTTCAGATAAGTTTCTTCTTTTTCTAGTTCTTTGTAGTGTCATGGTAAGTTGTTTATTTGAACTTTTCTTAATATAAGCATTTATAGCATAAAAAATGTTGGGATTAAACTGTTTTCTTATCTTGCAGAAAAATTGTGTGTATACACATTTGTATATGAATTTTTTAAAACCCCAGAGGGATGAATACCAAACTGTATGCATCCTGGGTAGTAGGATGGAGAGTAGTGAGAAGACTTATTTTTAATCTTAATGACTTAAATATGCTTTTTTTTTTTACAATGAGCATGTAAATTTCAAAGTAAATTTCTTTTTAAATTACAAAGTAAATTTAATACTAGGGGACTAAGATTTGTTGAGTGAGACTCATGGTAACTTTGTCATAAATGTCATGATCACTAGAGTTCTCTATGGTTGACAGTGGAGGAGAGAATTGACCACATTTTTTAGTCGAAGTCCTGAAGTGCTAGCATAGGACTTCTAGGCATATGTAGTTTTATTTTGGAAAAGGGAATTCAGAAAATTCTCAAAAGTAACATAACCCTCAAGAGAACTATCATATATAGAAAAACAGTAGCCAGAGGTCTAGTTGGCGCCAGAACCGTGTGTCCAAGAATTTGTGTCTGGATCATATTCCTAAACCCTAAGTTATTTTAACTCCTCTCCTGCAGTACACCAAATCTAAAGCAAACCAAAGCATTAGCATAATTTAGATTGATTTTAAATGAAAATTCTCTCCCCTACACAAGTTATTTAATATATTTGAAGAAATGTTAGTCCTAGAATTTTTCTATGACAGGTTGCTTCAGGAATACATCTTGAATTCTCTGGAAATCATTTCAACTCTCTGGACTTCAGTTTCCCTATTTGCAAAACATGAATAATAATACTTTCTAAATAGAACTAAGAATGAATTCACCTAAAGTAAAAAAGAAAAATGCAGAACCAATACAAATCCTTTAGTTGGGTGCCTGGGTGGCTAAGTTGTTAAGCGTCTGCCTTCGGCTCAGGTCATTATCCCAGGGTCCTGGGATCAAGCCCTGCATCGGGCTCCCTGCTTGGCGGGAAGCCTTTTTCTTTTTTTCCTACTCCCCCTGCTTGTGTTCCCTCTCTCGCTGTGTCTCTCTCTGTCAAATAAATAAAATCTTTAAAAAAAAAAACAACAAATCCTTTAGTAATTTTTTTATATAAAATTCTCCATGTGCTTTTATAGATAACCCAGTCAGCTCTTAATTGCCTTCATAATAGATTTTATCTTTCCATCACTCAGCACAGGGCCCAGTCCCCTTCACTGCCATAGGGTGTGTATCCAGAGTTGCAAAGTAACTTTCATATGAATCTTAGCAAAACAACTCTGTGAACAAGCTGTTGAAAGAGAAAAACCACATAATACATCACAGAGCCAGCAATTTTCAAAATCAATTGATGTTGCTTTATGTCCTTAGCATACAAAACTGAAAACAGACTCAATGGATATACTTTGAGCATCTCAGAAGGATGTGTTTTTCTGAATCCAAAGTAGTACTATTCTTACTTCAATAACGCCTACTTGCTCATAAATTCCTTCCTTTTAACCCTCATTATTTAACATGAACAACTGCCTACTTTGTAGCTATTGTGATTTTTGTATATTTTTAAAGGTTTTAAAAATCATATGTAAGTAATACATGAACTTACTCTCACTGTACAAATTTCAGGAAGTGTGTAAGTAAGTAGAATGAATTAAAACATGATAATACTTCTCTTACATCTCCCATATTCCTTTTTTCTTGCTCAGAGGTATTGCTGTTAACAGTCCATAGCACATATAGGTATTTAAATACTCTCAATTTTGAAAATAAATTTTATACATGGTGAACTGTATGCAGTGTTCTGCCACTTGCTTTTTTAAGCATAATATATCTTGTAAGGCTTTTCATGTCAGTACATAGAGATCTACCTTATTTCTTATGGTGGACCAGGAGTCCATGGTATGGATGGTTTATTCAACAGTCCCCTACTGCCAGGCACTTAAGTTGCTTCCAAATTTATGAATAATGTGGCAATGAATGTCTTTTTACTTCTGTCTTTGTAAACATTTATAAAAAAGTTTTGGACAGATTCTGGGTTGACCACTGAATTCTGCTCCTGAGACCAATATTACACTGTGTGTTACCTAACTAGAATTTAAATAATTTGAGAAAAGAAAAAAAAAAAGTTCTGGGTCAAATGATACATCTTGTCGTTTTTTTAAGCTTTATTTATTTTAGAGAGCGCGCACGAGCGAGTGGGGGGAGGGGCAGAGGGAGAGAAGCTCAAGCAGATTCCCTGCTGAAAATGGAGTCAGACATAGGGCTTGATCTCATGACCCATGAGATTATGACCTGAGCCTAAATCATGAGTTGGTCACTTAACTGACTGAGCCACCCAGCTGCCCTTGTCCTGTCATTTTTTTAAGGATTAAATGACCCTGTTGTGTTTTTGAAGACCTAAGCCTATATCCATTGTGCTTAATAAAATTTCCTCCTCCTTCATCATCTTTTCCTCTTGTTTTAGTGACCTTGCAGATGCTTTAGTGGTCTTTCAGCTCTATGAAATGATCCGCGTGCCGGTCAACTGGAGCCAGGTCAACAAACCTCCTTATCCTGCTCTTGGAGGGAACATGAAGAAGGTGAATGAGATAATCACCAAGGATATGTTGTTATTGTTCTAATATGAAACAAAGGATTTGGAGTTTCATAAAGCTTAGTAACGTGTGGTCTGTTCCCATGATTCTTTTTTTTTTAATTTTATTTATTTATTTGGCAGAAAGACACAGTGACAGAGGGAACACAAGCAGGGGGAGTGGGAGAGGGAGAAACAGGCTTCCCACTGAGCAGGGAGCCCAATGTGGGGCTTGATCCCAGGACCCTGGGACCATGACCTGAGCCAAAGGCAGACGCTTAATGACTGAGCCACCCAGGCGCCCCTGTTCCCATGATTCTGATTTAACCCAAAATGTGTTAAGCTTAATAGCCCTTTTATAAATGTTTGGAAAGATGAAGACCGTTCGCTCAGTCAGACACTTTATGTAACTGTTTTTGTCTTTAACAAGTTGTAGTACTTAATTTTCTTTGAGGTGCATCATAAATGCTTTCCTATATTATAATCCCCAGAACTTGCCAAATCTTCACTGGTTATTTGTTAGTAGCTTTTGACAGATATTTACTGATTACC
Organism: Zalophus californianus; assembly: GCF_009762305.2. Classification (NCBI taxonomy): domain Eukaryota; kingdom Metazoa; phylum Chordata; class Mammalia; order Carnivora; family Otariidae; genus Zalophus; species Zalophus californianus. The sequence continues at coordinate 98,241,543 of NC_045595.1, forward strand.
TACTACCTATACAGTGCAATTCAAGATATAAAATAGTACAAGACATGGAGTTGGTCCTCAAGAAGCCTAAAAAAATTAGAGATATGTGTACAAACTAATGTAGTGTAACATATGTAGAAGTGAATGTATTTTTTAAAGATTTTATCATTTATCTGACAGAGGGAGAGCACAAGCAGGGGGAGCAGCAGGCAGAGAGAGAGAGAGAAGCAGGCTCCCCGCTGAGCAGAGATCCCGATGTGGGGCTCGATCCCGGGACCCTGGGATCATGACCTGAGACGAAGGCAGACACTTAACTGACTGAGCCACCCATGCACCCCTATCGAAGTGAATATTATGAGTTCTAAGGAAGAAAAGACCACAGGCTGCACTTATCATGAGATACTTCATGCAGGAGACGGTATTTGAGTTAGAGTTTGAGAAAGGAGGGTGGAGAGGGGGCTAAGGATCAGGAAAAGGGATAGTGATGGGAAAATATAAAATGCATTTCTGGGAATTGGAGGGAATATGTTGGCTATAGCAGAGGATTCCAATAGGTAAGAAGACCCTAAAAATTTCAACTGGAGCCAAGTGTTGAGAACCTTGACTGTCAGATTAAAGAGCTTGCATTTTAAACTAGAAGTAATGGGAAGACATTAAACATTTTTGAGCAGGGCAGTGACTTGATTACAGTCAGTGGGAGACTATCTGGGAAATGAATGATGATGATTCCATAACTGGAAGCCTGGTACCTCCCACTCACTTTAATCCATTTTATCCATTCCCCCCTCCTCCCCTCTGCAACCACCAGTTCTCTGTATTTATGGGTCTGTTTCTGCTTTTTTTTTTTTTTTGCTTTTTTTTTTTTTCTAAATTCCACATATATGTGAAATCATATGGTATTTGTCTTTTCAGGCTGATTTATTTCACTTAGCATAATACCCTCTGGGTCCATCCATATTGTCGCAAATGGCAAGATCTCATTCTTTTTTATGGCTGAGTAATATTCCTGTGTGTGTGTGTGTGTGTGTATACACATATATATCACACATCTTTATCCATTCATCTATCAATGGACACTGGGTTGCTTCTGTTTCTTGGCTATTGTAAATAATGTTGCAATAAACATAGGAGTGCATGGATCTTTTTGAGTTGGTGTTTCTATTTTCTTTGGGTAAATACCAGTACTGGAATTACTGGATTGTGTAGTGTTTCTATTTTTAATATTTTGAAGAACCTCCATACTCTTTTCCACAGTGGCTGTACCAGTTTACATTCCCACCAACAGTGCACAAGCTTTCCTTTTTCTCCACACCCTTACCAAAACTTGTTCTTGTCTTTTTCTATTTTTTGGAATAGTTTGAGAAGAATAGGTATTAACTCTTTTCTTTCTTTCTCTCTCTCTCTCTCTCTTTCTTTCTTTCTTTCCTTCCTTCCTTCCTTCCTTCTTTTTTCTTTAAATATTTGGTAGAATTCACCTGTGAATCCATCTGGTCCTGGACTTTTGTTGGGTGATTTAAAATTTTTTTAAATTTAAATTCAATTTAATTAACATATACTGTATTATTAGTTTCAGAGGTAGAATTTAGTGATTCGTCAGTTGCATACAACACCTAGTGCTCATTACTTCAAGTGCTGGGGGATTTTTGATTACTGATTCAATTTAATTACTACTTACTGGTCTGTTCAGATTTTTTCCCAATTCAGTTTTAGAAGATTGTATATTTCTAGGAATTTATCCATTTTTTCTAGGTTGTATAATTTGTTGGCATATAATTTACATAGTAGTCTCTTACAATCCTTTGTCTCTCTATGGTGTCAGTTATTCTCTTTCATTTCTGATTTTATTTGAGTCCTCTTTTTTCTTGATGAGTCTGGATAAAAGTTTGTCAATTTTGTTTATCTTTTCAAAGACTGACTCTTGGTTTCTTTAGTCTTTTCTATTGTTTTTTTAAGTCTTATTTCTGCTTTCATCTTTATTATTTTCCTTCCTTCTACTATGGGCTTTGTTCTTTTTCTAGTTCCTTTAGGAGTAAGCAGATGCAAAATGTAATAGGAAAACAAAAATTAAACCACTCATTTTATCTGGAATTTTAATTATGAGATGTCACAAGTGAATCATATGTAAAATGCTTCCTTTCAACAAATACCAGCTGTTTATAGAATGGAGCATAAGCCCTGTAATAAATTCAAGATGTTTAAAAAATGAAACAGTACTTTCATGACAAAGTATCATAGAGGCTTATTTTAGAGACTTTGGGCATTCATCAGACATCACTTTGCTTCATTTGTGAAGTTCATAAAGTTGCACCACTTAAATAGTCTTTCTTCATTATTTCTTCAGTAATTCTTCTCACTTGGAACCCTGTATCCTTTTATGTAATTTTTCTCATTTTCCAAATGATCTAAGCTTCACTTTTTCCAAAGCATTTGAAGTGCTTGATAATCATTTCTCCCATTAACTATATGAAACTGCATTCTCCAGTTTTTTTTCTTGCTTGCTTTGTATTTATTCTTACCTTTATTCTTACCTATTCTTCGTTTTTTAGCCTGACACCTCTAGAAGTATCCAAGGCTCAGTTCTTGGCCCACTGCTCTTAACTTTCTATATTTACATCCTCGGAGAGCAGATCCACTTTTAGAGTGTTAAGTAGTACCATAAACAAGGCTTATCCCTAGAGCTGAATTTCTTATTCTTTCTCTAGTTTGGTACCTCTCCAGATCTTAGAAGTTTTGCCAAATTTGGAATCAACTGTTGCCACAAAAACCAGAACACATCTATTTCCTTATGTTAGCGTCCATTTCCAGGTACCCTTTTGTTGCTGGTCATATCCACGTCTCCGACCTCTAGTAACCCTGAGCACCCTTCTCACTATCATTACACTTGGGAATTTTTATCTAACTGTAAAATAGATGGCCCTTCATTGAAACACATTTTGCACAAAAGTGATTATTATTACATTTGCTAGAAAATTCTCCCATTGAAACAGGTGTCAGCGGAAAATATGCTTGGTTTTTCTCCTGTTCACACTGTGACATAATCAGAACTTTGATGCTATTTTCTATAAATTAGGTATCTGGTGGTTTTTCAATTCTGTACATTTCTATAGCACATATTTTTATTAGGCAGTCTAAATCTATAGTATAATATGATTACTAGGAAAAAGAATTTTAAAATATTATCTCATTGTATTTTAAAAAAATGCATACCTATCAAAGATTTTATGAAACTTATTGAGAGAACCAGGCAGATGCTACAGCAGGATCAAAGGATCTTCATGCATTTTTATTTGTAACAAACTGATCTTTGGGAATTTGGATTTTCTTTTTTAAACAACAATACCCATTTATTTGTGCAAATTCTATTGTGTGGTCCCTTTCTCACCTTTCCTAGAAATACTTTCTTAGGAAGAAAAATGTATCTGTATATCTCACATTGAACTGTTTTGTAATGAGGTCTTAACTAACTTGGGAAAGAAAATCAGAAGAAACCAGTTACACCATTTTTCTTAAATGTTTATTCCAAAAAGTATTTAGTAAGCACTTTTTACTACTTGTGTATTATAAGATTATGAGAGCTTACAATTTCACTGGAGAAAAAGATTCTAATACCTAAGAATTTATACACACACACACACACACACACACACACACACACACACACCCCTGAGATAAGAAGACTAGAGATAATAAACATCTACAGAGGCCAAGTAGACAAAAAAATTTACTAGAGAAAGGACTTAACTAGACTTATAACACTGGAAAGAAGTAGGTAGGTAAATAATTGACTTGGTGGTCATTCCTCAGATTCTTAGTGTAGGCGGGGCACAGTGATGGGTTCTGGCCTGGGGATGGAGAAGAGTATGATACAGACTTGTACATGTTATAATTTTTAAAAGGAGCCTGTCCAAAGATGCCTGGGTGGCTCAGTCGGTTAAGCATCTGCCTGTGGCTCAGGTCATGATCCCAGGGTCCTGGGATTGAATCCCGCATCTAGCTCCTTGCTGAGCAGAGGGCCTGCTTCTCCCTCTGCCTGCCGCTCTCCCTGCTTGTGCTTGTGCTCCCCCCCGCTCTGACAAATAAATAAATACAATCTTTTTTTTTTTTAAAGGAGCCTGTCCTGTGGTTGACAAAAGAAAGAACATAAATTGCTACGTAGAAGATGGTGCATGAGCCATACAAAATAAGCATTATTGGAAGTTCATTAAGGGATAGATTGTTATTAGCTGGTATAGTTAAGGTTAATAAGCCTTTGTTCAAGAACGTGAGCTAAAAGCTACATTTTGGAAGATGAGTAATACCTGGATGAAGAAATGGGAGATGAAGTTTTAGATTCTTTCTTTTTTTTTTTAAAGATTTTTAATTTATTTATTTGATAGAGACACAGCGAGAGCAGGAACACAAACAGGAGTGGGAGAGGGAGCAGGCTTCCCACTGAGCAGGGCTCGATCCCAGGACCCCGGGATCATGACCTGAGCCGAAGGCAGACGCTTAGCGACAGCCACTCAGGCGCCCTGAGGTTTTAGATTCTTAATGAAACAATTTCTTTATTCCTTAGTTTTAAATTTAGACAAAAGAGTATTTTTTAACTCTATTAATGGAATGCAGGAAACCTAGGTTTTTAGTCACAGATTTGCCACTAATAAACTATGTAATCTTGGATAGTCAAGACTTTTAGGGTAAGATCTTAAAACTTTCTAGCCAGTTGTTTCTCTGTCTAGGTTAACCCTTCAGTGCTTTGATATCTTCAGCTATAAAAGGGGAATAATTATTATTTCCTTAATTTCAGTGTTATGAAATGATATTCTGTCATCTAAATTGAAGGTGTCCTCAGTTGTTTTTCAAATGACTGAACAGAGCTGGTGTACTCAAGAGATATATTTTTAAAAACATGTTTTTTTTTTTTAAAGATTTTATTTATTTATTCATGAGAGACAGAGAGAGAGAGAGGCAGAGGGAGAAGCAGGCTCCCAAGGAGTAGGGAGCCTGATGCGGGACTTGATCCCAGGACCCCGGGATCATGACCTGAGCCGAAGGCAGACGCTTAACCATCTGAGCCACCCAGGCGCCCTAAAAATATGCTTTTATACCAAAACTTTTCCTTATTCATAGATTGAAAACTGTAACTATGCAGTGGAACTTGGGAAGAATAAGGCTAAATTCTCCTTGGTCGGCATTGCTGGGCAGGACCTAAATGAAGGGAATTCAACACTTACTCTGGCATTGGTATGGCAGCTGATGAGAAGGTAAAGGCTGATATGTTTATAGCAATACTGGTTCCTTCAGCAAGTCATATGAACTAAAATTTTAGCTCTTTTTGAGAATAACAAACAGAAGAAACATGTAAATGTAAAATTATTTTAAAATGATTTGCCATTGATAATATATTTTGTTTAAAAGTGGATCAATCTCTGGAAATAATCACTTTTATTAATGCCTCTTAAAAACTGCCTTGTAAGGAGTTGTTTTTATAAAATACCATATAGTAGTTTTTGATTACTGAGCTTTGCAACTTTGGAATGTGACTAAGTTCAAATATCTAACATTAGAAATATTTATTCGAGCCAAAATATTTAAATACTTATCTAAATATTGATATAAATGATGTGAGAGCAAATTTCACCCCTTCTCTCTCCCCTTTCACTCTCAAATATACATCTTTTCTGTTACAGGTACACATTGAATGTGTTATCAGATCTTGGAGAGGGTGAAAAAGTAAATGATGAAATTATTATTAAATGGGTCAATCAGACTCTTAAAAGTGCAAAAAAAAATACTTCTATATCCAACTTCAAGGTAATCAAAAGCTATTTTAAAATTTTGTTTTCGTAAGTAAGTTCAGGAAGGAATTTTTATTGGAAATTACATTGGTTTAGGTTCAGAGTTACAGTAACATTATATATCAGAAACATAATTTATGAACCTAGGCTTACTAGTTACTTGGCATCTGAAGCAAAAATAAATGTTTGAATTCTTATAGTTTTGATTGGTTGTCCTGTTGAGTGTAAATACAGGTTAATATTATCAGGCTCTGGTCATCTAATCTTAAAAAAGAAATAGAATAGAGCCAAAAAACCCAACTGTCAAATGAAAAAGAAAAATAAAAAAAGCCATTGTTTATATAGGACCTATAATGTTTTGTGCTCCCTAGCAGCAGTCTCAGAATTGTATTGACATCATTTCCAAGGCATAACAGAGCCAGCCAAACCGATTCAAGTGGGAATTGAGAAAACTGGTAGGAAAAAAAAAAAATCTTGTCATCTGGCTTCATAATGGCACCTAACACTCACTTCCGAGCATTTGTGGATGATTCATAAAGCACTCAAAAATGTAATCTGCACATGCATACCCACTAATTTTCATTCATTTCCATTGTGTTTCGCTTTTGCATGCAAGGTGATGTTAACTACAAATAAGCATGTCTGCTTGTACACATGAATCCAGTGAGGCTTGTGTTTGTGATTTTATTATATGTGAAAAATCCGCAATTTGGTGGTTTTGTTTTGTTTTTAGTGAATAAGAGTGCATAAATAAAATCTTAAGAAAAAAAAAAGAGTGCAAACAGATGAAACCCTAAGCTCTCCTAAGAGTTATCTATCCATCTTTAGTCTTTTCCTTTCCTTTGTTCTATATGTTTGACAACATTTTAGAGCAGGAGAAATGTCAGAAATTGATAAATTAAATCTTTACTAAATACTGAGCCCCAAAGTGGTTTTAACCAGACAGCTGGAATACAGCAGAGATGTTGCCTGAGTCCTAGTTCAAGTATGTTTCTCTTTTTGCCATCTTGGAAGGAACTAATGATTTTGAGTTTTTGCTGTTGCTTATTAAAAAAAGAGAAACAATTTTCAGTCCATGATTTGTTTTTATATATTTTAGACATAAAACACAATTTAAAAACGTAAAACAGGAAAAGGGACATATGAAATTCTCTGATAGTTACTCATTAAAACTGTTGTAATGAAATTTTATGCATTTGTACATTAGTTGATGAAAAATAATAAGCATGTATATATTTAAATCAAATACAATGAGAATATTTAGAAACATATTTATTGAGCTCTCTTACTATTAAGTAACATTTATAGGTAAAGATATAGAATATAAGAAATTAATTTGGCCCTCATAGCGTTCACCATGTATTTGAAAGACAAAGTTTTCATAACTGGAATTTTCATAACAAGCTACAAGAGGGTCCATCTTGAATAAAGCCAAGTCTGAGAAGGTTAGGAGAAATAGTTTGGCTAGAGAGGATAGTTCCTAAGGGTGTAGTGCTAGATATAGTCTGGGGTCAAGATTGTGGAGGTATCTGGCCTTAATAAAAGTTTATCGATATCGGAAGTAATGTAAAAATAAGTAACTATTTTAGGAATACTTTTCTTTTTTTCTTTAAGATTTATTTTAGAGAGAGAGAGCGTACAAGTGTGGGCACGCATGTGTGTGTGGGGGGGTGGGCAGAGAGAGAGAGGGAGAGAAGCAGACTCCCCACCAAGATCATAACTTGTGCCAAAATCAAGAGTCGGATGCTTAACCAACTGAGCCACCCACGTGCCCCTAGGAATGCTCTTCTGACTGTGGTGAGCAGGATGGATTGGAGGAAGAAAGGTGTAAATTCAAGGACAGTGCCTAAGAAGCTGAGGCAGAACTCAAGGTGTGAAATGATAAGGATCTGAATGGAGTTGGGGGTGGGCACTGGGCATGTTAACAGTGGATAGTTATTTGCTATTGCAAAAGAACAGGTAGGGTTTGGCTTCTTGATTTAGGGAGGCACAGGAGAAAGAGGAATTAAAACTTGATGTTTTAGGCCTGGGTAATTGGAAAACAGATAACACTAACAAATGGGAATGTCAGGAGGTATAGTTGCTTTCTGGAAAAGGTGATGAGTCCAGTTTTAAGCTTGTTGGATTTGAGGTAATGTTCAGGAAATGAGCTGGATGAAAGGAAATATTAAAACTGGGAATACAGACTTGATCAGTTGAATAGAAGAGATAGTTGAAAATAGGAGTACACAAACCCTTTAAGGGAGGGAGCTCACAGAGAAAAGCGGACTTGAGAGTTTTACTTAGAACAGAGGTAGCAGAAACATAATGCAAAAGTGCTTGGCATTTATTTAGTAGATGCTCAGTAATAAAATCTTTAAAGAGACTATACTTAAGAAATCTGGCAGCAAATGCTAAAAAATAGTTGGGGTGGGGAGGCTTTTTTTTCCAACTGTAGAAGGCATTATTTTTGAAGGCTATAATAAATGGTACTAGTAAGAATCTATTAATCATAATCAAGGCAGTGCTATACTGAGAAATTGTAGAAAAGACAAATTTACCCTTTTTAGTTGCAAAGTAATTTTCCCTCATCAACATAAGGAAGTGTATGAGCACTGAGTAATATATGGAATTGTTGAATCACTATATTGTACACCTGAAACTAATAGAACACTCTGTTAACAACACTGAGATTAAAATAAAATAAAAATAAAAGAAGATATATCAGCCATAACAATAATCATAATTCCCCTTTATTGAGTTCTTTGTGCCACCATGATAAGCACTTTACAGTTTAATTCTCTCAATAACTCTATAAGCAAAAAGAACATTAAAAAAGTTAAACAACTTGTCCACTGTTACACATTTAACTATTAAGCAGAATAGCTGGATTTCACAGGCAGATCTAACTGCAGGCTGAAAGCCAAACTGTAGTTGTGTGGCCCTGGATTTGACTTCAGCGCAGACACTTGTTAGTTGTGTGACATACTGCTCATTCATCTCATAAATATTCAAAGCTTACTCTATATCAGGTGCTTTGTGTCACTGGGGCTACATAATGCCCTCAGAGTGCTCACCGTTCAGGAAAGGAAGCAAATAAGACAGGAATCACTGTGTGGGGTGTCAGCATACTATAAAAATCAGCTAAGGGGAGTAGGAAGCACATGAAAAGGGTGTGTTTTATAGAAACCTTAGCAGTTTATACTAACAACTGGACTACACCTCTTGATAGATAAAACTGAATTTACTTCTGGCTCATACATTCAGTATGTGTGACCTTGGGCAAGTTATTTCTCTATGCCTCAGTTTCCCCATATTTAAGATGGAGATATTAATAATACCTATCATCTGAGTTTGTTATCAAACTAAGTTAACAAATGTAAAGAGCTCAATAGTACCTGGTACGTCTTAAGGGCTCGGTACAAGGGGCTTTCACAACATATAAATATATCAAATATTCAAGATGTACACTTTAAATGTCTTACAGTTTAATGTGTAATTATAATTCAATAAAGCTGAAAAAAACAAATGAACAAAATAATTTTCCTCAGTCTTAAAAAAACCCTCACAAATATGTAAATAAGTAATCAAAATATAGCACAATTAAGCCACTTGTATGTTTTTGTTTTTTTTTTTAAGATTTTATTTATTTATTTGAGAGAGCGAGAATGAGAGAGAGAGAGAGAGAGAGCACATGAGAGGGGGGAGGGTCAGAGGGAGAAGCAGACTCCCTGCTGAGCAGGGAGCCCGATGCGGGACTCGATCCCGGGACTCCAGGATCATGACCTGAGCCGAAGGCAGTCGCTTAACCAACTGAGCCACCCAGGCGCCCAAGCCACTTGTATGTTTTTGAATCATCATAGAAAAGTGAAAAGCACACAGAAATTTTAAATTTGTTATAGAATGGCATGAATGTTAAGTTTTTTTTAGAAAGAATAATGGTATATTAGAGTCATTTAGGAAGCTTATTAAAAAAGCAGATTCCTAGCCCTATCCACAGATAACCTGACTCATTCATTTACAGGGATAAAATTATGCTTTTAAGAAGCATGTCAGGTGTTGTTCATGTAGGTGGTCTGCAGACTACACATTGAGAAAACAAATACGAGAATTTTTCAGAAATAAGGAAGATGCCAAAGAAACCCCCACCCAGATCCAGATTACCAGCATCAAAGACTTAAAGACCCTAGTTATTTTTACTCCTCTACTTATACTTCTCCCCAAAAATCTGTTTCATAAAATGAACATTCCTGAAAGTAAAGAATATACATTTTTCTAAAATTAATAAATGTAGTGGCTTACATATCATGACCCAAAAAAGTAGACAGTTACTTTTCTTCACATGGCTTCAAATTGTTTTTTCAAAAGTTTATTAATTTGGCTAGGAACTGTAGTAGATGCTTTCACTTATATTAATATTCCCAAGAATCCTGTGACATTCTCATGGTAGCGATTAGGAAAGGGTGCTTGCTTTTGGCTTCAGGTAACAGAAACCCAATTTAAAGTGGTTTAAACCAAAAGGAAAGGTACAGAATAGCAGAAATCCAGAGGTAGGGTAGATTTTAGGGTTGGTTGAACAGTAATTGAAGAATGTCATTCAGGACTGAGGTTTTTATTCATCTCTGCTTTGCCATCTACAGTGCCAACTTCACCCTATAGCTGGTTTTCCTCTTGGTTATAGGATAGCTGCTAGCTGGGACAAAGGTTTCATCCTCTCATTCACATACAGGAGGAGGGTTGCTGGTTTTTCATGGCTCTTCCAGAAAATAGCAAGGACCTCACATTAAATTAAATTAGGCCCAAATTAAATCACTGTGGTAATCAGATGGGATTACTCTTGTTTGGTTCAGACTAGTGTTTTTGTTCATCGAAGGAGTCTTTTTAGATGTTTTCTTCCTAAATGCCCCTCTCTGAAATTTTAATGCCATGGATATTACTGTATGTTTATATACTGTATGCTTTATACATAAAAAAGAATAAGTTTATCACCCTACGCCCAGAATTCATGGCCTGGACTAGTTCAGGATCACCCCTGGAGCTGTGGATGGGTTCAGCTTTCCTTGAAGCACATGTCCATGTGAGGGAGGTATGGACACAGAGCAAAAATGTGGGTTCTGTTAGGATGGAGAAAGTAGTAAGGAAAGAATAGATTCTGGGTAGGTAAGCAGCAGTGGCCACTATCCAAGCTGAGAGACAGAATAAGTGATTTTTTTCTTTTTTCAAGTACTGGTAAGTGGTAAAACAATTCAGACCAGGATTTCTGGCTTTCACTGCAATGACTATCCACTAGAATTTGGTTGTTCATTTTTAGTTCAGCTTGGAGGTGACTTCAAAAATGGAGAGAATCTTGGGCATTATAATCAGACAGTTATGGGTCCAATTACTGGTTTTGTACTTACTGGTTGTGTGAACATGTCACTTGAGCTCTATGAACTTCATGTTCTTCCTCTTTGAAAGAGAGATCATAATTATTACCAGGTTGTAAGGAGAATTAAACAAGCTGGACATGTAAAGCAACAAGAATAATGCCTTTGTAAATGTTCCTTTCCACTAATATTTTCATTTTTCTTTCTGAAAAATTTCAAGTGAAGGCTTAGGAATCGATGGTCTAAGAAATATATTACTAGAATTTACAAAACTATTAATTTAAAATTCATCTCCTAGTCCCTTTCAAAGTTATTTTTTACAGAATGGATACTGTAGTTAGCATACTTTAGGAATTGTCACATCTGCAAACCCTATTTGGGTATGGTAACAACTCCACACTGTAAGCTCTGTAAAGATTGAAGGAAAAGCTTGTTGTAAATGGTTTGTGATGTGTGCTGGTTGCAGAAAAGCTGAATGTTCAGTACAAAGAAAATTTATAAGTTGCTTTCAGTTATATGGTGATGACCCAGTTTGCCATTTATGAAAATTAAAAGTAAGATGTTTATGAATGTTCATCCATTCTTTATTTTCTAGGACAAATCTATTAGCACTAGTTTACCTGTCCTAGACTTAATAGATGCCATTGCACCAAATGCAGTTCGTCAAGAAATGATCAAGAGAGACAACTTATCTGAGGAGGACAAGCTGAACAATGCTAAGTAAGCTTTTTATGGTTTAAATTAGAACACAGTGGCTCTTTAATTTTGTAAGTCCTTACAGGTAAGGTTACTACGTCTTTAACATTTTTAAGTACAACTTATATGGAGACTATGATTTAAAGACTTTCAAACTTAACTTTCTTGTAAAGCACTAATCTAATCAAAATATTTCATTCTTAACATATATTAAGTGAAAACACAGTAGCTAACAACTAATAAGATATTTTTCTTGTCTTTTCAAGATATGCCATTTCAGTTGCTCGAAAGATCGGTGCCCGGATATATGCCTTACCTGATGACCTCGTAGAAGTGAAACCAAAGATGGTTATGACCGTGTTTGCATGCTTAATGGGAAAGGGACTGAACAGAATAAAATAATGAAACATTTAATGATTTTCTGCCACATTAAACACATTGAATGTCTCACAGTTTACAGAATTCTGAAATGTAGTGGGTATAAAACCAGAGATTATTTGTATGCTTAGACTAGTTGTATAATTCATTAATGAATTCAATATCTTGTTCATACTACTTAGACTTTGTCAACATTTTTGGATAATGCAATTAATTTACCAGTCAATACTGATAATAATATGCTCATTATCAAGCTGATATTTCATAATTAAATTATTTTCATTTTCTGAAAGTCTTATTAAAACAAATTCATTCTTTTTCATGGTTCAAAAAAAGATCAGTGTAAAAATTTTTTTTGCATGTCCTGCTGTGCTTTGATTTGTGTGTGTGTGTATTTGTTAATTTTGATCACAAATGTATTCTAAGTCATTATCCAGGTTCTCTTATTTTTTCCTCCAACTATGTGAGCTTCAGCTTTTCTGTAAATTTCTATATTGTCTCAAATTTTTAAGTGACAAGTATTGTTCATTAAAACTTTTTATATATGAGAACTAACTCTTGAATAAACACCAAAATACATTCTCTTGTATAAGTAGCAGGAGCTTTTTACTTAAAACTTAATTTTGGGGCACCTGGGTGGCTCAGTCGTTAAGCGTCTGCCTTCGGCTCAGGTCATGATCCCAGGGTCATGGGATCGAGCCCCGCATCCGGCTCTCTGCTCGGCGGGAAGCCTGCTTCTCCTTCTCCCACTCGCCCCGCTTGTGTTCCCTCTCTCGCTGTCTCTCTCTCTTAAAAAATAAATAAAATCTTCAAAAAAAACACAAAAAAACTTAATTTTAACTGTACTGATACTTTATGTATGCTAGTTTATAATACAGCTTTAACTATGCAGCATATATGTTGGTAGGCTGTTATTAGAGAAATATGTGTGTGTGTATATATAATTTTTTTTTTTGCATCTGAATTACCCAGGTCTTCTTAAGTGGTATGTATAACTGGTCAGTCAGGCAACCATTAAGTGTTTATCGTGGTCCCACTACGTGTATAATAACTTTTCAGTTTGTAGATATTTGGTACATGAAGATTTCTTTTAGAAAATAATTCATTTTGGATGTGCATATAGCTATTTTTCAACTGACTTCTTCCACATATTTATAGCAAAACATTGACTACAGCATCTCAAAACACATTAATTTTGACCTATACTGAAGCCCTAATTTAGAAATTGCCCACATCTTTAGCAGAAAATAACACAAAGCTAATATTCAACATAGAATATTTTCACATGTTTTTTCCACAGCTTCCTACAAATTGACAGTGTTTGGTTAATGCTTGTGTTACTTGGGAATAGCTAACCCTCAGACCTATTTTTGTGTGAATTTCTGTCAGTAGACAGATTCTGCTGCTAAAAAATGAATTGAGAAATCTGTTTCCTCCATCATCCACTGTGAGAGTGAGCAATACTGCTATGCAACAAAAATGCTGTCACTTTATCTCCATGTGAATGAGTAGTTTAAACCCCTCTTCTACCATTGATTAAAACAGGTTGGTAAGAGTGAGACTACTCATGTGTTTCAGATTTTTTAAATGAAATCATCAATAGGTGGAACTTTGAAATATATTCTTCTACAAAAGTGATTTCCTTTCCTTTTATATTTTGATGACTGTTTTCTTATATGAAGATTAAGATATGTTCTTGCTCTAAGAGATTAATCAATGTTTCCCCTTTTAATTTTTTTTCACCATTATATTTACTAAGTTATCTGATTTACATGAAATTTGGCACTTTAGGGTGTTCTTTTTCTCACAAAATATATTTAATAAAAACTGTGTATGTACAAATGTGTCAGTGTTCATTTCATTTAAAGAATATACAGTCTTGAAAATTAATCTATCATAAGTTTATTTTCCAGAAAAAATAATTTTGTTTTAATTAGTAAAACAAAAGAAATTTATTAGATTATTTTTTGGGGAATGAAGGTGGTTCTGTGGTTCTTTAATATGAAGAATTTTAGTAAAGACCAACTGCATTATTACTACGATTTAGTTTGTGCTGAAATAATATGAGGGAATCAGTTGATTAACATAAATTTGTTATGATTCAGGTATGATGCTAGAAACGGGATTCATTGAAAAAATATAGATTCTCTAACTTCATGAATCTTATATCCTAGTAGAGAGAGATAATAAATAGGAATTTTAGATAGTGATAAAATGCAATAGGGGAAATAAAACGGTAACGTAATAGAGACTGATTTGGGAACTGGGGTTAAGATTTTGGTTTGGGTGCTCAGGAATGGTCTCTCTAAGGATGTGCTATTTAGACTGAAATATAAATGATGAGGAGGTAGGTGATAAATGTTCAGCAGAGGGAACAAAGTACAAAGGCTCTGAGGCAGGAAAAGTCTTACAGACATTTTAGTAAAACAAGCAAATGTGACCTTGAGTTTGGAGATAGGATCTGTTCTACTTTTTTTTCTTTTTTTTTTTTTTTAAAGTAGGCTCTATACCCAGTGTGGGACAAGAGTTACATGCTCTGTTGACTAAGCTAGCCAGGTGCCCCGTTCTACTTTTTGGGGGGGAATCTGTTCTATTTTTAAGACTAGATCTGAATCTGGATTTTTCTCTTCTCCAATTGAAGTTGATGGCTCCTTTTTTGTACCTACAGGTTGGTGAGTTGTTTTGAGTAATGTGCTGCTTCTGAATCTTGCATGCCATTGTTCATCATAATTCTGTCATTAGTCTTACTATCACAGATGTACAATAAACCCATTTTATAGGGGATGCTAAAATACCCCAATTTATGCTGGATAAAATATGTACCAGAGGCAAGAGAGAATATGCTGCATCTGAGATGATTCAAAAAAACTTCTAAAAAACAGGATGCAGTTGCAACACTGGCTTATTTTGAAAAAGGATAGACCTCTAATAACTTTGCCTTCTAGGATAATCTACTAAATAAAGTAGGTTGGAATTCCCCTGGATCTAAGAAATTAATCCAGCCCCTGTGGGAGTCCTTATGGATGAGAAATCACAAACCCAGAAGCTTGAAAAAACTTAAGAGTAAAGTGGTTTTTATACTTGGAGCTACCTGAATTTTTACCTTTCAATACTCTGGAACTTTTGGATGGGTCAGCATTAGAGTTAAAATTTTACTAGACTATGAAGATTGTGTAAGTAAGCACACATATAAACCCACATATGTACCTCTGTGTTCAAGGGCTACAAATTAGCAATGAACAATTTTGACAGTCCACCAAATATGCAAACTTGGAAACAATATAGAATGGGGAAGATTTATGATACATTAGAGAGAAAGAAAAAGCTAAAATGATTTAATAGATGACTGTTTTGAAGTAAACACATGACAATGTTTGGAAAGGTGGGCAATCTTGTCATCTACCTAAGGCCTCCTATTAGAGAAGATATAAAGAGTACTTTGAATTGTGAGAAAGTTATATTTGGGAAATTGGGGAGTTAGTGATGGCAAGAACAGAGATGGAATAAATCAACCTGAATAGGAAGTATTTCCCTCAAATATAAGATATTCTGATGTAAATTTACTGCCTTTAAAAACCTAAAGCAGTGAGGGCACAATTTTGATTTTTCTATAGTTGTGGGAAGCAATAAGAATTATTAAAGACATGAGTTGTAGTTTTACCCCCTAGCTTTTAAAGGTGCAAGAATCTGCCTTAAATAAAAGCTTGCTTTAAAAAAAAATTATTCAGGGGCGCCAGGGTGGCTCAGTTGGTTAAGCGACTGCCTTCGGCTCAGGTCATGATTCTGGAGTCGCAGGATCGAGTCCCGCATCGGGCTCCCTGCCCAGCAGGGAGTCTGTTTCTCCCTCTGACCCTCCGCCCTCTCTCATGCTCTATCTCATTCTCTCTCTCAAATAAATAAAATCTTTAAAAAAAATTATTCAAGAAAGTAGTACTGTGCTTCAGTTAGCTTTTGCCTAACGCACATCTTTTAAAATCAAATTTATAAATGTGAAGAAACCACTGGAATGACTGTAGATGCTAAAAATGTGCTTATCCAATGGCTACGTGTTGGTACACTTGAATTACATGCGAATAAATGTATGACATCAAGAATGTTATGCCAGTTTTATATCACAAACAAGTTGTTGAAAAAATAGTCTAGAAATGAGTTTAGCTAGTCCAAACACAACACACACACACACACACACACACACACACACACACACACACACACAAGCACAAGTCTAGCGGCGTGACCAACACGAAATAATTAGACAATTCCACAAGGGGGGTTCGACTAAACATTAAGTCGTCAAAGGTTCAGTACCCATACCGCTGCATGTTTACATGCAGCAGGGGACCGCAGGTAAATTACCTCAACAACCCGGGTGTGGAAAGGTCGCACTGGGCCGTTCACTTAGCCCTCACCAACTGGATACCTTTCGAGGCTGCAGCGGACTGGCGAGGACCGGGGGCGTGGCGTACGTAGGCCCCGCCCCCCACAACGGCCCCGTCCCCCCGAGCCCGCCCCGTTGTCGTCGCTATAGCAGAACGGAAGATGACGTGAGGAGAGTCGCGAACATCTCCGGGCGCAGCTGGGCCGGCGGTTCCCACAGCCCGGGAGCCCGACGTGCGCAGAATCGCTCTCGGAGCTCCTTCCCCACAGATCTCTTATCCTCCTCCCGGGCCGGGCCGCCCCCAGCGCGGCCCCTGCGCCTCCTGGCACGGCCCCGCGCTCAGCTGCCGCCCTGGCGCGCGCCACTCTGTCGTCCCCGGAGGGGCGCGGACCGGCTCGGCCCGGGCGCCGACGACTGGGGAGGGGGCGCTGGCCCCGGGGCCGCGCATGCGCCGCCACCAGTCTGGGGCTGTCAGTGGAGGGCGAGTGCTGGCTCCGTGGGGAGACTACGCCCTTTGGGGCCAACGGGCCGCGCGCTGAGGCGGCCGTGGGAACGACTCATCCCTTTTCCAGCCCTGGGGCGGGGCTGGGGTCGGGGTCGGGTCTGGTGGGGGCCCCGCCCCCGTCTCCTGGCCTGCCCCCTTCATGGGCCGCGATGATGGCGGCTCTGTACCCGAGCACGGATCTCTCGGGCGCCTCCTCCTCCTCCCTTCCTTCCTCCCCATCCTCCTCTTCGTCGCCGAACGAGGTGATGGCGCTGAAGGATGTGCGGGAGGTGAAGGAGGAGAACACCCTGAATGAGAAGCTTTTCTTGCTGGCGTGCGACAAGGGTGAGAGCTAGGCCCCTTTCTCCACTTCTGGGCGCCCCTGCCCTCCACACCCTTCACCCTTTCCCCAGCCTCACCTTGGGTCATTCTTCCCTCACGCGCGGAGCTTCTGTACCGCCTCGCCCGCTGCCTCTCCCGGGCCACCCGGCACCGCCTCTGCCCTGTGAGTGTGGAGCTGGCGGGCGGGAGCAGCCGGCGTGCAGCCCTCGGAGCACCGCACCTGGGGCGGTTCTGGCCGTGGCCTCCCTTTGTGGGCTCCGGTGTTTAGGTAGAGACTTGCCGACCAGACCTCCGCCTCTGCTACTAACCCCCTGAATGACCTGGTCTCCCTCTCCGAGCTTCTGTTCTTTCTTTCTGGAATCCCACAGGGTTTGTCTAGTTTGGGACCTTCTAGTTAGAAAATTCCATGACCTTGCTTAGGGTTCCTCGTGTTTATGGGCTCTCACCTGGTTTTTGTTTTTCTTTTTCTTTAAACCCGTACTGGTATTATTAGCTTCAGCCACCCATTGCCTTGGTGTTCAATGACTGTTGAATGGGATTTAGATATGTCAGTATCCTGGGTGGAGATAAAGATAGGACTGGAGAAATTATGCCTTAGTGCCAAACTTTTTTTTTTTTTTTAATTTGCGGAACTTTGTTCGTGCTTTTCATTGGAGAAGAAGGTTTATTGTCCTTGAACCTTCTGGAAAAAATGGTCGTGCAAAACAATTACAGGCAAAACTGTGGAATGTATTTAATGTGTTTTTCTTTCAAAAAAAAAAAAACCAACTAGAAATCAATCACTTTTATGGCCATAATAAAATCTCTTCACTTAAGCATGCTTTATATTGATGCATATAATAAAAGGAATGGGAAATTGATTGCCCTAAGAGGGCTTTTATTTCCCACATGTAAGAAAATGCTGTAATTTTTTTCTTTCTAAATTT
This sequence comes from Zalophus californianus, assembly GCF_009762305.2. Lineage (NCBI taxonomy): Eukaryota > Metazoa > Chordata > Mammalia > Carnivora > Otariidae > Zalophus > Zalophus californianus. The sequence continues at coordinate 98,259,848 of NC_045595.1, forward strand.
ATTAAGTTGCCTTACAATGGCCATGCTCACTTAGGAATACTCTGTTTAGGATCCTGCAAACTTCCAAACACAAACTCAAAGGGCAGCTTACACTGTGAAAAGATTAACTACAGAGGATTTTTTGTTTGTATGTATGAGTGTGTTTTTAATAAATCACAGCCTTTCTCACCTCTCTTACTGCTTTTGAAATAGGATTTTATTTACACAACTTTTTGAGAACACATTAACATATAAACAGTCCACTTGTGTCTCTCGTCAGACACTTTTATGTTCTTATGTAATAGTATTAAATTATATTATGGAAGCTTTTGTTAAAGTCCACCATGGACACAACTTTGAATAGACTTGGAAATGTAAAGAAACAGAATATGTTTATAACCTCACAAAAGTCACTGTGGATTATGTAAAATTACTTAGTATTACTGACGTGGATTATCTGAGTTCTCTTCCCTCAAAAATTCTCTGAGAGGGGAAGGGACAAGATTGTGTTGTACTAGAATGAGTAAGTGGCTGCTGCATCTACCCCAGCTTACTGAGCTGTGGTTATTTTAAAGCAAACAGAAAGTATGTCAAGAAAGGGAATTTAATATTGCTGTCAACTGAGGACAGAGGAATGTCATAATGGAATGTGGTTGGAGAAAGTACTTAAATGGTATGTATATTTAGAATTATTGCATGGTATACCTCAAATGAAAGTTTTCATATATGATAGTTTTGTAGCCTATCCAGTAGTGTTAGTTGAAATAGCTTCCTATTCTTTGCCAATTTCCCATTTTATAACATTAAGATCCTCGGAGAGATTTAGCTTTTGGGGGTGGGGTGGAAGGTAAATATGCATGTTTTTTTTTTTTCCCCTTCTATAAATTAAACATTTTTTTACATGAGTGAGATTAAATAGGTATTTTCTCTTTCAGGTATGTTGAAATGAATTCTTGGCTTAGATTTGGAAAAATGGTTTAAATTACATATGTTTATGGTATACAATTTACATTGAAAAAATAAATTTGAGTTATAGCAGTATTTTTATTTGCTTACATGTTTATATTCACTAATATTGTTAAGCCTTTTTTAGTGTATTTTACTTTTAATCTAAAAGTAAGAAATTTCTTGAAGTAGCGATAGCTTCCACTATTACATTGGAGCTTTCATCAAACTGAATGGCAAACATTTGCTAAAACAGGCATTAGGGTAGAGTGTATATGCTTTTCATAGATGATTTCATTTTATCCTGACAACCCCATGAGCCAGATCTGTTGTTATACCTATTTTACAAATGAGGAAAATGACGCTTAGCAAAATTTTAAAATCACTTTGCCCAAGGTTACATTAGCTAGGAAGTGGTAGAACTCAGATCTGCTTGAGCCTGCACTCTTAAACACTATGTTGTATTGATCTAGTTGTAGTTGAATGAATGAAAATCATTTGTGTTAGAAAAGACATATCCAAATTTGGATTTACTAGTTGGAGATGAAACTTGCTCTCTATGAATGTTTTATAAACCTTGAGTCTGTGGATTATATTTATCCAATAAAAGTGAAAAGCTTTAATAGCACTAGAACAAATCCACACTGTCGTATCTATGTTTCTCATCCTTTTCATTTAGAAATCCTACTCTATGTGTACAAAATGTTTATCATATAGTCCATTTAGGGAGAATTCCTAAAGCAAAAATTATGGAGATTTTGGTTATGTGTATGTTAGTGGATGTTAGTGGATGGGTGTGTACACATTGAGGAGTAAAGGAAAAAAGTAGGAAAGAAAAAGATTTTGTTTGATTTATAGCTGGCTTTTATGAAAAATGAGCTCAATATATCTAGGTAAGTACTGATCTCCAGGTAGTGGCTGCTTAATAGTGGCTGTTATTTATCTTGAAAGTAGGTCAGAATCATGTATCATTGGTTCTTTGTATAAAATTTAGAAGAAGAAGTCAAAGTTCCTGTACTAGTGACAATCAAGTTAAGTATGTGCCCTGCCCCCAGTAAAATTCTCAGAAAGCACATTCATATTCTTTATAGACATAGAATGCTGCAACTCAGAGGTGAAAGATAATTGAAACAACAGCTGGCTATTTTATGAAATATTAAGCAGGATTCTTATGACCACCTCTTTCCTCTCTCATTGAGAGTTAATGTGATAATGAGCCACTTTTATTTGTGGGAGCCTGTGGTTTACTCAGGCCTGATGGCTGGAGAAAGGGTTACTACATCGGTTTAGGGAATGCCTAACTAAGTATAGTTCATGTTAATTTACCTCTTTTAATATAACTTGAGTAGATGGTAGCTTTTAGTATATGTTCACGAGCTAAACCTATATTAACCCTTTAATATGCTATGATAAGTTCTTGTGCAGAGAAAGGAAATAATGAAAGGACTTAGTCCTGATTTAGGACCTTTCAACTCCCTATGAAGGGCATTTTCAGGAAATTTCTATTTGCAATTAATGAGTCAGGGTGCCCTTCTTGAAATTTCAGCATGAGGGCACAGGAGGGATGGAGAGAGCTGTCCTTGGGCTCAGTCTAGTCTGAGGTCTTACGTCACCTTTGTGGTGGGATTTGCTGCGTTGTGTAGAAGGGTGCCTTGATGTTTGAATTCTTACATGAATTTGCATAACTTTGGACGAAGCATGCTTTTAAAATGGGCAGAATTTCTGGGAGAAGTAATACTAAACTGCCATTTTAATAAGACCGTACTTAATATATTTAATGGGACTTTTTTAGCTAACTGATGTAAACTAAAATTTTATACAACTTGCAACATCACTGAATTGCATCATATACCAGTCATACCAGACTCTAATTACAAAATAAACATTGCTTCTAATTGTTTTTCTAATAGATACAAGAGTATACTGTTAATAATTTTTAATTTGTCAACTTACTTACTATAAAAAAAGCATCACCTTCTATGCTGTAAGTATAATTTTTTTCCTACAGCAGAGTGAATCTTTGCTCCTTTGCCAGATGATATTCATTATCATTAATAGTCTTCATTAACAGTCATAAATGGCTAAGAACTTACAGTAATAATTGTCTTTTTTCAAAAATATTCAAACATACCATGTTTTTGAGTATCTTTAATTTTTAAGGTTTCGTTTATAAGTATGATTATAAAACGGATTTATGAGAAATATTGGGTTTTGCACATTTGGGTAAAACTACATTTTTAAGTCACTTTCACTGTAAAAGTCTTGCATTTTTTTCTTTTTAGAATTTGGTTCAAACTAATTTGAAGTTTGCTATAGAGTTAACATTTTAATCATTATTGTCACTATTTGTATTTACAGATCCAGCAACTAAATTTGATCATGTCTTTGTATTTTTTTACCTCATTATTCTTTTTCCTTTTAATAATAAAATCTTTTTTTAAGTGTCTTTAGTAATAGTTCAATTAGATTGTTGCAGTTGACACACTCAAAAAGTTTGTTACAGAAACTTAGTTTGAAAAGCTTTACAGATTTTTTTGACATAAATTCTCCCATACTTCACAACTAACTGAAAATTTGGATACTATAAAATTAAACTAAACTGATCAACATTAATGCTCCCATTTTAGTGATATTAAAATTTACCATCATATGCCAGAAAATAAAGTGAGATGCCAATGAAGAAGAGATGGAATCATCTATTCTTAATTGATATTGTAACATTTCTCCACTGTATTTTTTTAAGATTTTATTTATTTATTTGACAGAGAGAGACACAGTGAGAGAGGGAACACAAGCAGGGGGAGCAGGAGCGGGAGAGGGAGAAGCAGGCTTCCCGCAGAGCAGCCCAATGCGGGGCTCAATCCCAGGACCCTGGGATCATGACCTGAGCCGAAGGCAGACACTTAAGGACTGAGCCACCCAGGCGCCCCTCACTATATTTCTTAAGGGTTTATCACAGTTGGCCAGGGTGAATCGATTGCTAAAGATCCATGAGATTACCCTGGTGTTTTATATATCATTTTATTTTTAAAAATTGTTGTTTAGTACTCATTACATTGATTTCATGACTCCTGGTGGGTTGCAACCTGCATTTTGGAAAACATTAGTCTAGAAAGATCACAGTGAGTAAACAGGAAGAGTTGCACAAGGTTAATAGGGAATGGTAGCAAAGCTCAAGTGCCGTAGGGCTTAGTAAGCCACAGTGAAAATTTTGGCACTTATTTTAGGTGTGATGGAAAATCTCAAGATTTTTGGGAATTGAGTGATTTTAATTTAAAAAAGATCACTCTGGCTGCTAGGTGGACAGTGGATTAAAGGGGTGGGACTAGAGCAGGGGCTACAGCAAGGTTAGCAAACTATGGCCCACAGGCCAGATCCTCACCACCTGTTTTTCTAAGGCCTGTGAGCTAAAAATAGTTTACATTTTACATTTCAAATGGGAATAAATCAAGAGAATAATATTTTATAATAGGAAAATTATATGAAATTAGAACTTTAGTGTTCACAAATAAAGTTTTATTGGAACACATTGGAATTCATTTGTGTATATGTAGTCTGTGGCCGCTTTTGTGCTGTAAGGGCAGACTTGAATATTTGCAACTTGAGATAATATGGCCCATAATGCCTGAAATATTTACTATATGGCTCTTTATAGAAAAAGTGTGTTGAGCTTTGTATTAGAGTATTGGCAGCTATTTCAGTAAAGAGTCTACTGCAGAGGGGCGCCTGGGTGGCTCAGTCGTTAAGTGTCTGCCTTCGGCTCAGGTCATGATCCCAGCGTCCTGGGATCGAGCCTGCTGAGCGGAGAGCCTGCTTCTCCCTCTCCCTCTGCCTGCCTCTCTGCCTACTTGTGCTCTTTCTCTGTCAGATAAATAAATAAAATTAAAAAAAAAAAAAGAGTCTATTGCAGAGTCCAGGAAAGAGATGATAGTGGCTTTGACTGTGGGTAGCAGTATACATGGATACAAGTGGATGAGTATGGGAACTATTTTGGAGAGGGAGCTGAGAAGGCTTGCTATTAAATTGGTGTACTAGTGGAATTGATTGAAACGTTTATTTTCCCTTCACCAAAAAAAGAACCATCTAGCCAAAAGGTAAAAAGATTATGTTGCATTTCCTTGTATATATTACATTTTAAAAGACAAACGATTTATGTAACTCTTAAAAGCAACTTGAATATAAAATGAAAAGCATTCATATATTTGACATAAAAGGCATTTAAATTGTAATCCTTGCTCTATAACTAGCTTCTTGCTTTGTATTTTAAATTTACTAACCTCTTTGTACATATACACTCATACCAAATATTAAGACTGTTCTGGGCTTAACAATGTAGCACATTGTTTTAAATGGCTTGCAAATGTAAACTTAGGTAGAATACTTAGAAACCACTCTAGTTTCCTATAGATTCTGTGACTATAGCATGTAATTTTTCATTTGCATGAGTATGTCAGCTGTCGCAGGGTGGAACTTCTTATTTTTAGGGATGAAAATTACTTACTTGGTTTGATTTTTTAAGTTTTATTTTCTCGTATAGTCCCCTGACTGTAATGGAAATAGTCTTTGAAACCTAAAGCTAGAGTATCTGACATTTGCAATACAATTACTCTTGAAACAGCAATCTAAAGTTTTAAAACAGGTAGCAGTTGTTTCTTTCCATTTGCTATACCTGAAATTTATAAAATTTTATAAGAATTGTACTTATACAATTTTTTATACTTTTCTGTCTCTGACAAATGGCTGACTTAGATAATCTGAAAACCCTTCTGCTTCAAATCACCTAGAAATGTCAGTTAAAATATAACAAATGTCCATTTAAGTGAACAGCTGATCTTTCAAGAAATTAAGGAAACACTCATGATCCAAAAATGATCTGAAGAACAGAGGAGTGTGTGAGCTAACATTTTGGCTACTCTGTGGATGGGGCAAGAGTAGTTATTGGTCCAGGCATTATAGGGATTTGAATTTCAATGCACATATGGAAACAGGTTATAAGGCCTTGTGTTTGTACAAAGTGGGAAATTAGCACAACATCCATGCATAAAATCGGGATCCTTAAAGCACTGTACCTGTAGCAAAGGGGTAGATGAAGAAAAGAACCCACCCACCAGCACTGGGAGACTACAGTGAAGCTTGTAAGTAAGAATTTGCAGCTGTAGTCCTCTCTCTTGTTGGTTTGGAGTTTGTTTGTTTACTTATTTTTAATTTTTAAAAAAAGATTTTATTTATTTATTTGGGAGAGAGAGAGAGAGAGAGTGAGAGAAGGAGCAGGGGGAGAGGGAGAAGCAGACTGCCCACCAAGCAGGGAGCCCAACATGGGGCTTGATCCTGGGACTCCAGGATCATGACCTGAGCTGAAGACAGACACTCAACCGACTGAGCCACCCAGGTGCCCCCAGGGCTTGGAGTTTAATATTACCTACTTGGTCTGTGAAAACCTAAACTGAGAAATAAATATAAAAAAGATTGATAGGATAGCAAAACCTCTGAGTTATCCAGAAGAAGGAAGCAAAACATCCTTGATGTTACAATCTTTCAAACTAGGCTGCCAGGATTCCCACAGTTAATCTGCATGAAGAGTTTGCAACACCCAATTTAAAAATTCAGAAGACAGTCACCCATTCTCAAGAATGAGTCGGTAGACACAACACATAGGATTAAATCCCTGAGGCCTTAGATAATACCGTATAGAAATCATAAAATAAGTATGTTTAAAATGACTAAAATCTGGGGCACCTGGGTGGCTAAGTCGTTAAGCCTTTGGCTCAGGTCATGATCCCAGGGTCCTGGGATCGAGCCCCACATCGGGAAGCCTGCTTCTCCCTCTTCCACTCCACTTGCTTGTGTTCCCTCTCTCGCTATCTCCCTGTCTGTCAAATAAATAAATAAAATCTTAAAAAAATAAAAATAAATAAAATGACTAAAATCTTAAGGAAATGAAAACATAAGGTAAATCAAAAGATTTGGAAAGGAATCCAATAAAACTTAAGTAAAAAATAGTCATTAAAAATGAATGGGTTAATTAAAATTAATAAGTACCTGGAAGATTTGAAGAAATTATCAAGAATATAGAAGAGAGAAAGAGGAACAATAAATCTTTAGAGACACAGAAGTTGGAATGAGATGATCCAACATAATGTTTAATAGAAGTTCCAATAGAAAAAAGAGTAATATGAGGATGAAGCAGTATTTGAAGAGAATGGCTGAAAATATTGCAGAATTTATGAAGGGCAGAAGTCTTTAGATTCAGAAAGCCTAATGAGTCCCTAGATAAATTAGTTCTCACCTAGACACATCATGAAACCAAAGAAAATGTAGAGCTTTTATGGGAGGCATTCTCTGACCACTAATATATTGAAATCACCTTAAATAAGGTTTTAAACATTGTTTTCCAGTAATAGTGCTAAATTTTCACTGGTCTATCTGTATGTTCACTATTAGTTCAGCTTGTGACTGAGAGCTTCACTTTGTGAAGTGTTTGGTAAGTTTTTGTCATGGAACAAAAGTGTTTAAATATTAATTAGTAGTGCTATGAGGAAAATATTTCTTTTTGTGACTAGTTTTCTTCTTGAGGGAACTAAGGAAATATACCATCAAAAAAACTACTATTCAACTTCTTCCAAAATGTGTGGGGACTTTAAAGTCATTGGCTAAAAATAGCAAATTTGTTAGAAGTTTTAACAGAAATCTGTTACTTTTCCTTCTTATTCACCCAATTAGTTAAGTTTTAGGGTTTTTTCCTTCTGTATCATGAAATTATTCATTTCTTTTTCCTTGGGGTTTCCACTCTGATTGTTCTTTTCCTGTTTATTATTCATAGACTTTTAAGGACAACTATATTTGCAAGTCATTTAAAATGGTTTATTGATCTTATGTTTCAAAAGTTAAATGAAATAAAACAAACAAAACCCACCTGGCTTTATTTATTTAGCACTTCTTTTTTGATTTATTCTGCCAAATTACTGCACTAGCTGGTGAACAGACAAATATAATGGGCACTGGGTGAAAATGATGACCTCTGTACTTATTCTCATTTTCCCCTATGGGTCAGTTGTTTTGATGTAGACAGAATAGAGTTAGGCAGAAGGTAACCTGCATGCTCCTGACAGGTGAAACTTCACTTTGAAATATTCTCACTTGAGCCTTTACCATCATTAATCCTAGTTCTGCCTTAGAGTTTTGAGCTGAATATTCCCTGGCCATGTAAACAGGTTCATTAATGAGATAAGGTGTGTGTGTGTGTGTGTGTGTGTGTGTGTGTGTGTGTGTGTGTGTGTGTTGGGAGAATGGGGAGGAGAGGAGAGGAATTTCTGGCAGTGTGTGTGTGTGTGTGTATGTGTGTGTGTTGGGAGAGTGGGGAGGAGAGGAAAGGAATTTCTGGCATCCTTCCCTTTTACTATGCATACCCACTAGCATATATATATATATATATATATATATATATATAGCATATATATACATACATATATATATATATATATTCATACTGCTTTTCCAAACTACTTTTCCCCTACCTATAAAACCACTTCTTAATATCCTCTGCTTGTTTTTAGATCATATTTTTAACCATTATTATGTGCCAGTAAATGTGTTTATGTATTTGAGGTGTAAAACTTAAATCCTCTACGCTTCTTAGGTTTTTCTAGTTTCCAGTCCGTACTTATGGACATCATTGCTTTAAATATCTTCTAAAAGTTTCTCTCCTTATAATCAGTCAGTTGTGAATTTTAAACTAACAACTTTTATTTCAACTGCACATTTAAAATTTTTTCTTTTTGCTTGCAGCTGAGGTACATAGTATTTTATCAGGATAAGGTTTTCAGCAAGGAAATGTTCACATTTTCTTTGCACATTTCCATATACAAAAATGAGTTTAGGTTTTTAAATTTTAAATCAACAGGCTAAGTTTTTACAGTCATTCTTATCTAATATGTCTTGGATATTAAATTATGTTTGTATATTGTTATTTAGGTGACTATTATATGGTTAAAAAGATTTTGGAGGAAAACAGTTCAGGTGACTTGAACATAAATTGCGTAGATGTGCTTGGGAGAAATGCTGTTACCATAACTATTGAAAACGAAAACTTGGATATACTGCAGCTTCTTTTGGACTACGGTTGTCAGGTACAAGGCTAGATAATTCTACCAGTAGCTTCTAAATACTGTTAGATATGCCATGTTTTCTTCTTTCTTTCTAGTTTCCTTTCATCCCCCCTTTCTTCCTTCTTCCCTTCCTTTTTTTTTCATTCTTATCTTTCACCCTTTATTTTGTCTTGAGCCACTAAAAGTTTTAAAAACAAACCAAAAAAAGCCTTTTTTAAAAGTATATTTTGACTTGATTTATCTTTTCCCTCCAAATTTTTACTTCCTCCCTTATATGTTTTATAACATCTCACAGAGGTAAATTATCACGATTTATTACAGATGACTTTGTTTTTATTACTTACGTTATTACTATTTATGTTATATATCTAAAAATAGTACACGTGTTCTGAAGTGTCAGGGGAACAGGTTGTTCTGTGGCTCATGTAATTTACAAACATAAGAACAAAATGCTCCTGACTCACAATGCAATTTTCAATTTGATTTTGATTTTCTCCTGTTAAATTTTATTAAGTTTTCCTTTTGTCTGAAGTTTAGTGTTTATAACTAAAGATGAACAAATTTTTTTTAACTGGAAAATATAGACCTTTCTGTTTGTCTTTATATCAGTTCACATAGAAAAGCAGGCATGCATATAAGTCTTGAGAGAATTCAGTCAAGAGATTCTGAAAGGAAATTTAATAATATTATTTTCCTTTTCTTTTGGGTTTGCTTATGATGGGAGCACATGAATCCTGGCACTTTTTTTTTTCTTTCAAATAGTATGATTGCTCTGTTGTAGCTTCAAATTAATGAGACTTTTTTTTTTTTGAGTGGCATCAGGAAGCCCTCACAGAAGATTTTTAAAATATAAGTAGGTTAGTTCTATGTACATATATATGCATTGCAATCTATGGTACTGTCTCTATGTATACATAGAGCAGAAAAAGAAATTGCCTTCCCAGCAATTTCAGTTACCCAGAACACCACTGAGAATCAGAAAGTAACAAAAAACATCTCTGAGCAGTAGCTGCCATGAAGTTTTCCATTTATAAACTTTAGTCATAGGAGTATGAGAGCCCTCCTTCGACTTTAACAAACTTCAGTCCTTAGTCTTTAATGCATAGAGAATCAGAGGGGCAACAGAAGGAGCATGAGGGCTGCAGTGAAACAAAATGGGGCACAGTACCTCTGACTCTCTTTAATAAAGAGGTCAACAGCATTCATATCTGATAATCTCTAATTAATGTTTACAATGGCCAGAGTAAGTAAGTAAAAGTTAAATTATATTCAGTACCTATTGTTTTAGAAGATAGAAGAATATGTATAGTACTTCTGAAAGTAGAAAACTTCCATCAAAATAGTTTAAATTTCAAAGTTAAATACTTAAAGGCATAAGCTTCAGTTACCTAGAAAATAAGGTTATAAAGAAAGACCTTGATGATTCTGGATAAATGAAGTATTATGGTATAATCGTCATTTTTGTCTTTTTACATATATGATCCTATGTATATAATAATTCTGCAATATACATGGTTCTTTCACATGGTTCCTGATCGTATTTGAACATCATAGCCAACCTATATAGATATCACATTTTATAGATCAGAAAACTGAGGCTCATAGACTTTAATGAATTGCTCAAAGTTCTGAAATAAGTGAAGGCAGAGCTAAGATGCGAACCTGGTCTTCTGACTGCAAATCCCATGCGCTTTCCAGTTCACTGTGTTCTGTCTCAGGTTACCTCTGTCTTACCTATCAGTCAACAGATGTCCAAGGCCTTCCATGGGGTGTGATTGTGGAAATGAATAAGGAAAACATGAGTTTCATACTAAAGCATATTAAAACTAATTGGATAATGAAAGTATAGTTGACCCTTTAACAATACAAATTTGAACTGCATGGATCTACTTATATATGGATTTTTTTACAGTATAGGACTGTAAATATTTTCCTTAATGATTTTCTTAATATTCTTTTCTCCAGATTATTTTTAGAATATAGTATATAATACATGTAACATACAAAGTATGTGTTAATTGACTATGTCATAGGTAAGGCTTTGGTCAACAGGAGGCTAGTAGTAGTTGAGTTTGGGGGGAGTTAAAAATTATGTGCAGATTTTCAATTATGTGGGGGGCGAGCACCCCTAACTCTTGCATTGTTTAAGGGTCAACGTGTACATACAAGTTTCAAATCAATTAAATAATGCAGATGTGTATTTGATACGTGCTGAGTGGTAATAATACTTGACCCTTGTATGTTACTTTGAGGTTACAAAGTGCTTTCATGTACTTTCTCTTATGTTATACTAGTGGTTCTTGACCGAACAGTTTTGCTCCCCAGGGGACATTTGATAATGTCTGGAAACATTTTTGGTTTCACAGTTGGGGGATGGATCAATACTGGCATCTAGTGAGTAGAAGCTGGGTATGCTGCTTAAACATCCTACAGTGCCCAAGACGACCTCTACAACGAAGAATTACCTGGCCCCAAATGTCAATAATGTCACTGTTGAGAAATCATGTTTTATACTTAAACTTTTGTGCTTTACAATAGATATTTTGGAAACATAGAAAAGAGAAGGTTACTGTGGATTGAGCTAATCAAGTTTTCATGGAACAGTGTTGGTTGAGCTCAGCCTTCAAACATCAATAATTGTCAATATTTTTATAGTGATACTGTGTGCCAGGTACCTTAAATATATTCACTTCCTTAGTCCTCACAACCTATGAGATCGGTACTATTATTATTTCCATATTATGGAGGAGGAAACCAAGGTACAAAAAGTTTAGGTAACTTGCCCAAAGACACTCCACAAATGGCCCAGCTGGAATTAGAACTCAGGTTCTGGTTCCAGAGTCCATGTTTTTACCTACTACCCAGAACTACTCTCCAAAATATGTAGATCACTCCAGAACAGGGGATGTGGGGAAGGATGTTAACAAAGATGTGCAATGTATATTTTTGAGAAAATGAATTGACTTAGCCTTTTGAACAAAATCTTTGGGTTGGATAGTAGTGGGAAATATCTGGAAAAATAACAAACAAAACCAGTGAAAAGGGCCAGAATGCCAGGCTAAGGAGTTTGGGTTTATAGAAAATGGGCTCATTAAATGATTTTTGAGAAGGGATGTGTTGTGTCCAGTGGTATTTTGGGAAATGTATTTTAGTGGCTGTGTTCAGTATAGATTGAAAAATGGCAAGTGGAGAAGGCTATAGCTTGGGTGAGCAGTTTTTACAGTAATCCAGGTCTGAAGAAGTTGAAGCCTGACCTAGAATAGTAGCTGTAAGGATAGGAGAAAAAATGGCAGTTGTGAAAGATGTTATGAAGGAAGAATTGATAGAACTTAATATTTAAATTTGGAGGGGAGAATTGTAAAGGAGACCAAGATGATTTGAAAATGTTAAACATAGGTGGCTGGGAGAAGGATGAAAGAAACACAGGAAGTTAAGAAGTAAAGATTGGGGCAGAGAAATGTGAATTTGGGTTTTAGCCTCGTTTATTTGGGGCATATCAAGCAGTCTCCAAAAGACAGTTACCGATGGAAATTACATGTGTAGAGAGAGGTCAGGCTGGAGAGATACAGCAGTCATGGACATGGGACGATCACTTGCATCATGAAAGTGGATGAAATTACAGAGGAGAGCAAATGGCTGGTGCTGATTCTTTCTCAGGGAGCATCTACATTAATAAAGGCAATAGAAGGAAAGTGTTCCATTAAAGGAGTTAGGATAGTGCAGCATTGTTAAAACCAAAGGAGCAGTTTTGATGTGTTGCTTAGAAATCAAAGAAAGTGAAGGGGTAGGAAGGGCCATTGGATTTTGAAACTGGCATCAATAGAGTTAGAGAAAATGATATGCATGATTTGAGAAGTTTGACGAAGTGAGAGGAAGAAAACTTGAGTGGGACAGGATCAAGTCAAGGTAGCAAAGAGTGAGGAAGTATTTCATATTTTGGGAGATGGAGGCTAGGACTGGTATTTCTGTAAACAAAGGACCAAGTTCCTGTAGAAGACAGAAAAGCATTAAGTAGAATACCAAGGTGGAAAACTTAGCTTTGGAAAGGAAATAAGAAGCTTCTTACTCTGAGTCTAGAGAAAAGAGTATGAGATTTGTTGAAAAGACATTTTCTGAGGTGGGAAGGAATATAGTAAGCAACCTCATTAATACATAATAAATATACATATTGAATAAATTTTAATAAGGGATGGTCAAATATTTGTGAGAAATTGGGAAGCAAAACTAATGAGGACATTTTGTCCTATAGATATTTTAAAAATAATTTAAAACTTTTTTCATTCAGAACTTCCTTTGATTTATCAAATAGCATATGATTTGTGCAGAACAAGTTAATGGTAACTCCTTATTTACATGACTTTTTTATACAAATATTTTTATACCTGAAGCTTATCCTTTTAAGCATTGAGAGATTTAACATGAATCTTTCTTTATTCTTCACTAAATAGTGTATCTGAATATAATTTAACTTTATCATCGTAAGTGGGAATCATTGAAAATATAATTGTTTTACTTTGCTTTGTATAATCTGAAACTATTAACATGTTTGTCCTTATATTAAATGGCTTCTGACTGCTCTGTATTGATAGTTGTTTTCCTATACTGGTATTTTATCTTTTCAGTAGTCAGCTTTTAGCAATTTTTTCTTCATTTCTTTCTATTTTGTTAGTTTTTATCTAGCTGTTTCCTTATTCAGTAAAGATCTGAAGAATACTTGGGGAAAGCAAGTTATCCTTCATTTGTAGACAACTCTTAGTCAGTGTCATTGAGACAATTCCTTCTGGGAAATAATGCCCGTGAAGTTAGTTTGTCACAGCTCAATATAGTTTTTTTGGAAATTTGCAGTTGGATCCATGGCTGTGTTTCAGATGGTTGGAGTTGACTGGTGTTTTGACTTGGAGAGCAGTAGCATTACTATATAGTTAGCTTTATAGGTTAAAATTTATCATAAATGAAATGTTTAGTAATGAACACATAATTCTTTTTGTTTGCTCCACTTGACCAAGTATGGTAAAAATTGAAGAGAAATGTTTGCAAAGCAGAAGAATAATGATGCTAGATTTAAAGAATAGGCTACAACCCAGTGAACCTTAAAAGTTTTAAGGGATAAAAAATTAAACTTCTCATTGGGGTGGGGAGTTTTTCCTGTGGAAATACACAGGCAGTTCCTAATGGTTGAATGTGGCCCCCAGTTCTTTGGGGTGATTATTTCTATTTTTCGGTATCCAAAGTCTGTCGTTTTTAGTCCTATTTTTGACATCTAGATAACGTTTATGGAAGCTTTATTCCTTTCAGCTCCAAGAATACTAAAGATCTGATATGGTTTCATTTTCAAGAGAGAGTGTTGATGTAAATGGTTATTAAAGATTATAACAGTTTTTAAAATGTACAGATTGAAAATAATCAGGGCACTCTCTTAGATTAAATCATTATTTGTCCCCATGTTTCCCTTCTGCCTTTATGGTTTTCCTTAAAACAAAACAGAATAGAACAAAACAAAAAGAAACCCAAAAACCCGATGTCACAGTTGCCAAGTATGGACTGTACACTTTGTTACAGAGTGTTGGAAAGTCCCAAATGCTCAGCTTCTATTTACTTTTTCCTCCCGTCAGAGTTGGAGTTTCAAAATGAATGATAGTTTGGGAGTAAAACCGTAAAGTCACTTCTCCCTCTTTTCTCCAGGAACATTGGCAGCCTAGTTTTTTGCAGCTTTTACTTGATAAGATTGCTAATATTAATGTCAAATTTGTAACATTTCAGTTAGCCATATAGGTTTTAAAGTTGATACCAGAGGGCGCCCCTTATCCTCATGGTTGCATTGATGATCATTTTTTTTTTAAGATTTTATTTATTCATTTGAGACACAGAGATACAGAGAGAGAGCATGAGCGGGTGGGGGGAGGCAGAGGGAGAAGCCGGCTCCCCGCTGAGCCAAGAGCCCTATGTGGGGCTTGATCCCAGGACCCTGGAAGCATGACCTGAGCCGAAGGCAGACGCTTAAACATCTGAGCCACCCAGACGCCCCTGATGATCATTTTTATTAGAATGAACATAATCCTTTACCAGTAGTAATAGATCTTGACAATTTCTTTAATAGATCTGGAATGTTAAGATTCTTTTTGGTTCAAAGTTCACAAGTAAAGGTCTTGAAAAAAAATTTCAGCTTTGAATACTCCATGGATCAGCACTGTTCCATTAGTAAACCCTTCTAGCAAGCATTTATTTATTTTTTTTTTTTACCAGCTTATGCAGTGAAATCAGCACAGAAATTTGTGTGTGTACGCAAAAGTACTGCTAAGGCAAGCAAATGTACTCTTTGGACAGTCTAAATTTTTAAAAATTTAGTATTACTGTACATAATACAGCTTAAATTTAAAGATAGTTTTATTTAAGAATTAGTAAAAATAAATAGTTTACCTTTTTATCCTCCATTTTCATTTTTAACCTTTTTTTTTTTTTTAAAGTCCGCAGATGCACTTTTGGTGGCAATCGACTCTGAAGTAGTGGGAGCTGTTGATATACTACTTAATCATCGACCAAAACGATCATCAAGACCAACTATAGTAGTTAGTACTCTTAAATATTTATTAATTTGGATTTTTAAACCAAAATAGATCTCCTGACCCATTCCCATTTTTTTCTTCCCCCAAATTTATTTTGTTTTAAAGAAATGGATTTTTTTTACTCTGTAAAATATTGCCTTAAAGTAAGTAGATACTTGCAGGAATAATTAATTTT
Organism: Zalophus californianus; assembly: GCF_009762305.2. Lineage (NCBI taxonomy): Eukaryota > Metazoa > Chordata > Mammalia > Carnivora > Otariidae > Zalophus > Zalophus californianus. The sequence goes on from NC_045595.1 coordinate 98,275,615, forward strand.
GCTTTCAAGAAACCTTTTTAAAATTAGTGATATTTCCATAATCTTGTCAGTGTGGACCAATATTTTTAGTTTTGGACATTCTATAGATTAGGTTGTAAATACAGTTTCCAGATGGATTTAACAATTAAATATAAACAGTGAAACCATAAAACTGGAAGAAAATGTAGGTGAATATTTAACTGATTATGAGTGGAAAGACTTTCTGATCATAAAAAGCAAATGGCACAGCCTTTGGCTGTATAGAAGTTAAATTTCTGGAATTCAGATATAGAGCAAAATTTAGAAAGCAGATGAATAACTGGCAAAGATATTTTCAAAATATATCACAAATTCATAATCTTAATAATTGACAAATTGATGAAAAACACCAAGATCAGAAAAGGGCATGAAAAAAATCTCAGAAAAGAAAATATAAAATATTAAAATTTACTACTAATAAGATATGAAATACTAATTTTTGCTTATCAAATTAGCAAAGATTATTTTATTTCTTTGTTTAAATTTTAGTTAGTTAACATACAGTGCAATTTGGTTTCAGGAGTAGATTTCAGTAACTCATCACTTACATACAACACCCAGTGTTCATCACAAGTGCCCTCCTTAATATCCATCACCCATTTAGCCCACCCCCACCCACCTCTTTCCATCAACCCTTAGTTTGTTCTCTGTCATTAAGAGTCTCTTATGGTTCATTTCCCTCTCTCTTTTTTCCCCCCCTTCCCATACTTTCATCTGTTTTTAAATTCCATATATGAGTGAAATCATATGGTATTTGTCTTTTTCTGACTGACTCATTTCACTTAATATATTAAAATAATATACTCTAGCTCCATCCGTATCATTGCAAATGGCAAGATTTCATTCTTTTAATGGCTGAGTAATATTCCATTATATATATCTTTATCCATTCATTAGTTGATGGACATTTGGGCTCTCCATAGTTTGGCTATTGTTGATAATGCAAATTAGTAAAGATTTTTAAAAATAATTATCATTGATGGCAAGGGAGTGGTACAGTCTAATACAAGTTGGTGGGGAGGGTATTTTGGAAAGCAGTTTGGCAGAGTATATCATAAATAAGAAAGATGTTCATATTCTTTAATCTAGTGTTTCCCCTTCTAGGAACTGGTCAGAAATGGGGAGAAGAATGTTAATTGTGATCTTACTTGTAGCAATGAAAAAATCATGTGACCCAATTTAAACATCCCCAAATAAAAGATTGGAAATAATAAAAATTACGTACATATGAAAATGGTATTTTTAAAAGAATATTTAGGAACCTGGATAAATATGACATAGGAAGTGAAAAAAATGGGAATAGTAAACTGGACATATAATATGATCCAAGGTTAAAAAGATGGACAGACAAAGAACTATATGGAAATGTAGCAAAATGTTACCTAACAGCAGTCATCTCATTGCTAAATTAAGGGTATTTTTTTCTTACTCCTTTTATTTTTCTTTATTGCTTTTGTAATTAGGAAGACAGTCACTAATGATCAACGACTGAGCCACCCAGGCACCCCAAATAAATTCTACTTTAAAATGAGATATTTGTTATATATATTATATATATATAAAATTATATATACATAAAATTATAACATTCATTATTGGTGAGGATGTAGTGAAACAAGCAGTTTTTAAATACTTGCTGGTAGTGTAAACTGGCTATCCTCTGAAGAAAAATATTGTTTTAAGATAGAATTATAAATCGGTTGTGCATTATCTGCCATTATCTGAGAACAATGAGAAGCTCTGCTGAATTGCATACTTTACCATATATTAACTGAAATCTTTACTTTCATTTAGGTATTACAAAGTTTCTGTAAGCATGACTTTCTCCAGAGGATAGTACCAACTAGTTTAAGTGGTGATAAGAAACCAAAAAGAACAGAGGGGAAAAAAAGGCTAAGAATATAGCACCTGTCCAAATGATCAGAAATGTCTAGAATCCTATTCGATTTTCTGTCATCTGTCTTGCAGTCACTGTTATATTTCGGTATACTTATTCCACCTTGTAGCCTTTTTACCCGTTTACTTTCTTGGCACGGAGGGTGGGGTGTTGTATGCCAGGGTATTGGAGCAACCTACTGACATTATTTCATCACCATTAGCACCACCAGTTGACTCTTGAGTTGTAAGGCTCTGGCAGTCTTCATCCCTCAGCCAAAGAACACTTTGTACTTCATCTCTAACAAAAAGGGTTATCATCCTTTGCTTGAGTATTTCTAGTGACAGTAAGATCACATTTTAACAGCCCTAATACTTCTTGACAGGCAATGTGAAATATTTTTACATACTTTTTTTTTTTTACCATTTCAGTGAATTTATTCTGTATTCTTAAGCTTATCAAAATTGTCTTTTGATAAATACTGATTTTTCAAATACAGGTGGGTTTTTTTTGATAGTATGTAGATTATATTATGAGCAATGAAATAATGCATTTTAATCTTCTAATAATGTTTTTCATTTAGTCAAGTATGTTTTATAGGAAAAATGAAGACATTATTTAAATATAATTTTCTTCTCTTTATAACCAGTAATAAGGGGAGAACGGGCTAAAGTTTTAGATTTCTTTGTTATTTTTAAATAAATTCATTAATTTAAAGTTTCCAATAAATAAATGGGAAGTATATAAAGAAACTATTCATAAAAGAAGGGGGAAAAAGCTAAGTATGTCAGAAAATATTAAAACTTAGCTAGTAATCAAAGGAAAGGAAAGTAATATTTCATGATAGTTTTTTTCACTCATAAATTGGGAATGACCATGCCTAGTGCTGGTGAGTAAACCTTGAGTGTGAAATGGGTACAATCCTGTATTATTGGAAATATAACCTATGGAAAGAACTTTAGTAATATATATCAAAAGCTTCAAAACTGTTCATGGCCTTTAGACCTATTATTGCAGTTCAGGGTTTCTGTGGTTAATGAGTTTATCCTAAATTTCAAAAAAGCTGTATTCATAAAGATGTTTGTGGTAGTGTTATTTAAATAAGCAAAACAAAATATCTTGAACATAGGTCTATGAATTTTCTTAAATTACATGCTAGTTCTATACATGAATTTTATTTCCCAGAAATTCTGGTTATGAAATTATTAGAAGGGTCCTTGAATTTCAAAATATTAAGGACCATTGTTTTTAATCATTGATGCCAAATCACTATGCCAAAGATGTCCTTAAAAGGTGGTATAGTAGAAAAAGGACTAGAAGGAGATACTGTAAAATGTATTTTGCATAGTAGGAATATGGGAATTTTTATTCTTCTTTCTGCTTGTCTATATGTTTCAGATATTTTATAGTATGTGTGTACTATTTTTATGATGTTAATAAAAATTACCAAAAAAACCCTGTGAACTTGATAAGCTTATACAATGGAATCAAACAGCTCTCAGGAAAACCCATGTGAAAAAGTGAGAAGTATTGGGAAGAATATACAATAGTCATACAATAATCAACCTTTTTATTTAACGCTGACTCTTTATTTACTAATGTTTCTTTCCTCATGTCATGCCATCACCAGGCCCATGAGCCCATGTAGGGAAAGCAGCTCAGGCTCTGGTGTAATACGGACCTGAGTTCTGATCTGCATTTTGCCACTCTGTTGTGTAGCTTGGGCACATTAACTTCTCTGAGCCTCAGTTTCTTCATGGGGATTACAATGCTCAATTTTGCAGACTATTGTGGGGATTAAATGACATGATAAATGTAAGGTGCCTAACAGTCCTGGACTCATTAATAATAGTTACCATTGTTAGTGTTTTTGTGCATTTGTAACAGGAAATAGTATAGGTAAGGATTGAGAATATGTAAAGAATTACATAAAATGAAGAGTGCTTCCTATTTACTTATCCCTTTCAGGCAGCCTCATTGCTATTAATGTGGCAAGGTTTGCCATAAAGGTGGAATTTTTAAGTTTTTTTCATGCATTTGTACTCTGCTTATTTTTAACATTTCTGTTTTTCCCTTTATATTCTTTTTCTAAGATTCTTGTTCTTTATCCTTGTCATGCATGTTTCCATAATCTTGTGAAAATTAAACACTTTTTTCTAAAGTATTTGTCTAGGTATCCTCACTTCTTCTTTGTTAGGAAAACAAAACTCTAGTTGTATGAATATGTTCTATTGAAGATTTTTGTCTGTCATGATTATATTGAATTTATTAATTAAAATTTTCAGGTTTCAAAAAAATTTAGTCCTGGTAAAATGTTTATCATATTTTTAAAAATAATTATTGTGTTCTTTGTGCCTTCTGGTTTTTTTTTTCATTTCATTTTCAGATAAATATGTTGTTTTGAAGTCACAAATAATAATTTTGGACATTTATATAAATATTTTTCAGAAACTAATGGAGCGAATTCAGAATCCTGAGTATTCAACAACTATGGATGTTGCACCTGTCATTTTAGCTGCTCATCGTAACAACTATGAAATTCTTACAATGCTGTTAAAACAGGATGTATCTCTACCCAAGCCCCATGCAGTTGGCTGTGAATGCACATTGTGTTCTGCAAAGAACAAAAAGGACAGTCTCCGACATTCCAGGTAAGGTTTTGATAAATAGGTGTGTGATTTAGTAAAGTATATGTCAGTGAAATTTTTGTTGTTTTTCTTTCTATGCAGCTTTTAAGAAATATGGTATTGGAGTGGCTTATGAAAGCTAAACATCTAGTTCCTTTGCTTAATATGAGTTTTACATCTTTTAGAAATGTTTACTAAATGATGCATAGTTAGGAAGAGCCTTCAAATTATGAATAGGGTTTACCTCATGCTTCTGCTGGTGGGGCTTAGAGACATTATTTACTTTTTAAAAGCAGAGTTTATTAACCTAAGAGAATTTCCAAATAGTAGAAGGGGTGGAGATGCCCCTTCTTATCTTATTTATAAGGAAAGAAAACGTATTTTCTGTCTGACTAAATACTTAACTTGTTATGCCTCTTACTTCCCCTTTCACACAATATTTAAATCTTTTTCTCTTCCCTTTCTCCCCAGTCAAAATATTAACAACAACTGAGGAGAAAATGAGTGAGAAAGTATCCCATCTTGGATGGGTTGAGCAAGAGCACACATATGGGCATGTTGTATAAGGTTCTGGGCTACACTTGAGAATCTAATTTTCAGCCTAAGTCTTTATATATATATTATCTATGTAGTAATCAATTACAGTTGAGATTATATCAAGTATAACATTTACTATGGGAAATATGGTCTGGAAGTCCTAAGCAGCCCATTGACAAACTGTTTTTACAATACGTGAAATTAACCTTAAAGCTGCAAGCTATTCACCCTCACTCCTTCCTTATGTTAAGGACAGATCTTTGGTGGATTGACAGATAGTCACAGATCCATAAATTGAGAAAGTCTCCTGGGAATCAGTTTAATGTTTATTTGCAGAGGTTGAACTGGAAAGTTTTTCTATTTTCAGGTTTATTTACAGTGAGATCTATTTTTTTTTATAAGATCTGGTTGATAGCTATGGCTATATCATATAATGACTAGTCTGTAAAATGGCTAGCAGAAATGATCTTTAAGGCTTCTTCTAGTTTTAAAATCCTTTATTAATATTAAATATAAATATTTCCAAATTGTATGCTTATTAAATATGTGTGTAGTTGAAACAGCTGAGGTTGTAGGAATTGGGGCTGGAGAGAACACTAAGCCTGGCTTGGTTTCAGGTGGGGGAAAAAGCTTTGTTCTGGAAGCTTTTAGAGGACCTGTGGCTTGAGCTTGGTCTTTAGGTATGAATAACAATAAAAAGAGGGGCCCTGGGCGGCTCAGTTGGTTAAGCCTCTGACTCTTGATTTTGGTGCAGGTGATGATTTTCAGGGTCATGAGATTGAGCCCCTTGTTGGCTCTGTGCTCAGTGGGGAGTCTGCTTGAAATTCTCTCTTTTCCTCCCCCTCTACCCCACCCCTCCTCAAATAAATAATAAAATCTTTAAAAAAAAAAAACTTTCTGTTTTATGCAGAAAGTACAGTATGTGATTGTGGTTTATTTAGGGAACTCCGAATGATGTGGTGTATTTACAGAAAAGTTTGAGAGAGTTTGTTATTGATATTTGAGAAAACAGTTATAGCAAGTGTCAAATGCCCTGACTACAAGTCATTTCTAGGAATTGCTAAGTAGACTTGCTGAAGAAAAGGAGGCTAACAAAATGAGTAAAAAGAGATACGGGTGAAGGTTTTGGTGAAGTTGAAGGGCCACTATACTGGCAATAAGAAAATGAGGCAATCTGTATTTACAAAGTTACTCGTTTTTAAATTTTAGAGATGCTGAAGTTCCAGGTGATGATAAGATCTAGGGGCAATAATTTTATTTTATTATTATTTTTATTTATTTATTTATTTTTAAAGATTTTATTTATTTGAGAGAGAGAGACCACAAGCAGCGGGTAGAGGGGGAGCAGCAGAGGGAGAGGGAGAAGCAGGCTTCCCGCTGAGCAGGGAGCCTGATGCGGGACTTGATCCCAGGACTCTGGGATCATGACCTGAGCCAAAGGCAGAGTTTAACTGACTGAGCCACCCAGACACCCCTTAGGGGGGATAATTTTAAATGGGGTAGGGAAGGGTAATGGACCACTGTAGTTCAGAAAAACATTTTCAGTAATATAATTGCTGTGATTTGGTTTTAGTCTCAATTATTTCATGTGTTGTGAAATTTTAAATAACTTTAAAGAAATGTTTGCAATCTTTACTATCTATCAAAGAAAGGCAAAGTTTTTTAAAAGTTGAGAAGTGCTTTGTTTAAACTGCACAGTGATTTTTATAGTTTTGAGTTTGAGTGCCTGTAAGCCTAAAGTATATTCAACTTTACTCCTATTATTAGCCACTTCACCCTTAAAAGCAGTTGAATTTGTACAACTTGGCTAGAAGAGTAGGATTTGGCATTGAGAAAATCAGTGAACTATGAGGCTCTAGTAATACTAGTTTGAAAGCTGTTTATTTTAACTACACAAGTAATATGTGAATAAATCCTCAAATCTGTGTAAAAATTCTAACTTTAATTTTGAGCAGGTGTCCTTTGACCAATCTCAATTCTCCTCCTGTCTCTGGATCTAACCAGTATGATCAGCTTGAGGTTCTATATTCTGCTCAATGACTAGAATTCTAATTGGTTAGAAATGTGACTCTTAACTGTGGTGTTAGATTGGAAACTAGTCTCCATCAATGACCATCAGTTACATGTTGAAGTTAGAAATTCCCTCTCTGATTTCTGTCTATACAGATTCCATTAAAATTTCCTCTCCTATTTCATTAATTTTGCCTACCTGATATTAATCTTGTCTCATCTACTCCGTTCTTATTGTTGTCCAAATATTTAGGTTGAACCATATGAAATTACTTACTGTCTTAAAAGTATTTTGGACAATGTAGAATTTCATATTCCCATATTCTTCTTGGTGTGGATGAATACCAGAAAGTTATGTAGAATATAATCACATAACTACAAGACTCAAAAAAGTTTGTGGGTTTTTTTTTTTAAGATTTATTTATTTGTTTATTTTAGAGAGAGAGAGAGAGAGAGCATGTGCACATGAGTGGGGCTGAGGGGGTGGAGAGGCAGAGAAGGAGGAAGAGAGAATCTTCAAGCAGACTCCCCACTGATCGTGGAGCCGGGCATGGGGCTTGCTCCCAGGACACTGGGATGATAATCTGAGCCGAAAGCCAGAGTCGGCTACTTAACCAACTGAGCTACCCAGGCACCCCAAAAAAGTTTTTTTTAAATATGGAGATTGATGATATGCAGTACATGTATACAGGTGCAGTAAATGTATACAGGTGTATACTATCACCAGAATCCAATATTCTGTCATTTGCATCACTGGAAAAAGTTCTGTCATGCCCATTTAGTCAATCCCTGCTCCCATTCCTAGCTCCAAGCAACCACAGATCTTTTTTCTGGTCTATAACCTATAGTTTTTTTCTTTTCTAGAAATTTCATATAAATAGAATCATATAATATATTGACTTATGTCTCTAGCTTCTCTTACTTAGCATAATATTTTGAGGTTCATTCATATTGCATATATCAGTAGTTTATACCTTTTTATTGTTGAGTAGTATATCATTTTAAGGATGAATCTTTTGTTTATACATTCACTAGATGATAGACATTTGAAATGTTTCTAGTTTTTGGCAGTGAACATTCACATATAAGTTTTTGTGTGGACATATTTTTTTTACTTCTGTTGGGTAGATACCTAGGAGTGGAATTGCTGGGTGTATGGTAAGTGTATGTTTAACTTTTTAAGTAACTGCCGAACTGTTTTCCAAAGTGATTGTATCATTTTACATTCTCACCAGTGATATATGATGGTTTCAGTTCCTCCACATGGTCACTTATATTGTTAGTTTTTTTGATCTTAGCCATTTTAGCAGAAGTGTAGTAGTATCTCATTGTGGTTTTAATTTGCATTTCCCTTATGCCTTATAATATCAAGCATCTTATCATGTGTTTATATGTCATTAATATATCTTCTTTGATGATGTATCTATTCATATTTTTTCCCATTTTTAAAAATTGGGTTGTTTGTCTTAAAGGTTCTTTGTATATTCTGGACACAAGTCCTTTATCAGATATATGTTTTGCAAATGAATTCTCCCTGTCTGTGACTTGTCTTTTCATTTTCTTCTTGGTGTTTTTTGAAGAGCAAAACTTTTAATTTTGATGAGACCCATTTTATCACTTTTATCTTTTGTAGATTATTTCTTGTGTCATATGTATGAAATATTTGCCTAACCCAAGGTCACAAAGATTTTCTCCTAGAAAATCTGTTTTCTTCTAGAAGTTTTATAGTTTTATGATTTACATTTAAGTCTATAATCTATTTTGAGTAAACTTTTATATGTGTGTGAGATAAGGATCTAAGTTCTTTTTTTAATTTTTTTGCAATATCCAATCATTTGTTCTACTATCATTTGTTGAAGAGTATTGTTTTCCCTAGTAAATTATCTTTACACCTTAGAAATCATTTGAGCATATATGTATGATTTTATTTCTAGACTCTAATTTGTTCCATTAATCTATAAGTCTGTCCTTACACCAATATCACTGTGTCCTGATTACTGTAATTTTATAGTCAACTTTTAAATCAGGTAATGTATATGATTTCACTCATATGTGGAATTTCAGGAACAGACGACCATAAAGAAAAGAGAGAGAGGCAAACCATAAAACAGACTCTTAACTATAGAGAACAAACTGAGGGTTGCTGAAGGGGAGGTGGGCAGGAGAATGGGTTAAATGGTGATGGGTATTAAGGAGGCACTTGTGATGAGCACTGGGTGTTATTTTTTTTAAGATTTTTATTTATTTTTTTTTTAGAGAGAGAGAGTGGGGGGAAGGGCAGAGGGAGAAGTAGACTCCCCATTGAGCAGGGAACCCGATGTGGGACTCAATCCCAGGACCCTGGGATCATGACCCAAGCCAAAGGCAGACACCCAACCAACTGAACCACCCAGGCGCCCAGAGCACTGGATGTTATATGTAAACAATGAATCACTAAATTCTACTTCTGAAACTAATATTACACCATATGTTAACTAACTGGAGTTTAAATAAAAACTTGAAACAAAACAAAACTTGAAACAAAATGTAAGTCATCTTTCATCCTTTTTTAAAAATTTTTGGCTAGGCTGTGTTCTTTGCATTTGCAAATAAAGTTTAGAATGAGTTACCAATTTTTACGAAAATACCTGCTTGGATTTTTAAGAGGAGTTGCATTAAACCAATTTGGAGAGAATTGCCATTTTAATAATATTAAATCTTTCAATCTGTGAACATGGTATATCTCTCCATTTTATTAGATCTTCCTAATTACTTTCAGCAATGTTTTCTAGTCTTCAGTGTATAGGTCTTGTGCTTCATTTTTACAATTTATTTTACAACTTATTCCTAAGTATTTTATTTGTTTTGATAATACTGCACATGAATTGCTTTCTTAATTTCATTAGTAGATGGTTCATTTCTAGTATATAGAAATAAAACTGATTTTGTATCTTGTGATCTTGCTAAACTCATTTATTCTAATAGAGCTTTTTGTTTGTTTGCTTTTTAGATTCCTAAAGATTTTTATATATAAGATTATATCATCTGTAAGTAGAGACAGTTTTACTTCTTTTCCAATCTTTAGGCCTTCATTTTTCTTGCCTTATTGCACTGGCTAGAACCTCCAGTGTGATGTTGAATGTAAGTTAGTAAGAGTGAATATCCTTGCCTTGGATTCTTGGTTCTGGATTTTCTAGTTGGGATTTTCTATTTATAGTATCATAGGAAATAGTTTTACTGCCCTAAAGATCCCCTACATTACACTTATTTAGCCCTCCCTCACCCCAAACCCCTAGCAACCACTGATTTTTTTTTTTTTTACTGTCTCCATGGTTTTAACTTTTCTCTGTAATGTCATATAATTGAAATCATATAGTATGTAGCCTTTTCATATTGGCTTCTTTCACTTAGTAATATGCATTTAAGTTTCCTTCATGTTTTTCATGGCTTGACAGTATGATTCTTTTTAACACTGAATAATATTCCATTGTATGAAGGTACTACAGTTTATTCATTCACCTACTGAAAGACATCTTGATTGCTTCCAAGTTTTGGAAGTTATAAATAAAGCTGTTATAAACATTCATGTATAGGTTTTTGTGTGGACATAAGTTCTCAACTCATTAGATAAATACCAAGAAGTGTGATTGCTGGATCATATGGTAAGAATATGTGTACTTTTTTTTTTTAAAGATTTTATTCATTTATTGACAGAGAAAGACACAGCGAGAGAGGGAACACAAGCGGGGGGAGTGGGAAAGGGAGAAGCAGGCCTCCCACCAAGCAGGGAGCCCGATGCGGGGCTCGATCCCAGGACCCTGGGATCAGGACCTGAGCCGAAGGCAGACACTTAATGACTGAGCCACCCAGGCGCCCCAAGAATATGTGTACTTTTTTAAGAAACTGCCAAACTGTCTTGCAAATTGCCTGCACCATTCAGCATTCCTACCAAAAATGAATGAAGTTCATGTTGCTCCACATCCTGACCAGCATTTGGTATTGTCAGGGTTTGGATTTTAGCCTTTCTAATGGGTGTGTAATGGTATAGTATCTCACTGTTGCTTTAATTGCCATTCCCTAGTGATGTATGATGTTGTACATCTCTATATGCTTATTTGCCATCTGTATATCTTCTTTTGTGAGATGTCTGTTCAGATCTCTTGCCTACTTTTTAATTGGATTGTTTATTTTCTTATTGTTGAGTTTTAAGAGTTCTTTGTATACTTTATATACAGGGTCCTTTATCAGATATGTTTTTTGCAAATATTTTTTCCCAGCCTGTGGCTTGTCTTTTCATTCTCGTAATTCATGGTTTATTTTAAAATGTGCTGTTGTACTTTCACATATTTTGGGATTTCCCAGATTTCTTTATACTGGTGATTTCTAACTTAATTAATTGATTGAAGAATATACTGTATTTTTAAAATAACTTTATTGAGGAGCACCTGGGTGGCTCAGTCAGTTAGGTGTCTGCCTTCTGGCTCAGGTATGATCCCAGCATCCTGGGATGGAGCCCCGTGTTGTGCTCCCTGCTCAGTGGGGAGTCTGATTCTCCCTCCATCTGCTCTTGCCCTCTTTCTCTCTCTCTCTCCCTCTCAAATAAATAAATAAAATCTTTAAAAAAATAACTTTATTGAGATATAATTTATTGAGATATAATTCATATATTTTAAAATTCACCCTTTTACAATATTCATGTAGTTATACACTGACGATCATTATCTAATTCCAGAACATTTCATCACGTCCAGAAGAAACACTATACTTATTAACAGTCACTCTCCCAGCTGCTGGAAACCACCAAATTTACTTTATGTTCTTATGGGTTTGCCTCTTTTGGATATTTCATATAAATCACATCCTTCAAGTTCTTATTGGTCATTTGCTTATCTTTTTTGGAGATGTCTATTCAAATCCACTTCCCAGTATTTTATTGGTTATCTGCTTTTTTATTGCTGAATTGTAAGAGTTTATTTATTTTTTAAATTCTGGATACAAGTCCCTCATCAGATATGATTTGCAAATCTTTTTTTACATTCTATCAGTTATCTTTTCACTTTTTTTGATGGTGTACTTTGAAGCATAGAAGTTTTAAATTTTGGTGGTGTCCAGTTGACCTCTTTTTGGTATTATAGCTAAGAAACCATTACTTAATTTGGAGAAAGTACTTTTTATGATTTCATTCATTAAAAAAATGTATTAAGGTTAGTTCTGTGGCCTACCATGTAATTTGACGTGAAGAATATTCTTTGTACTCTTGAAATAATACTCTTGAATATTCTATGTACTCTTAGGGTGAGCATTCAATAAATTTCAGTTCAATCATATATTCTTTCATAGTATTTGAGTCTTCCTTATCCCTCCTGGTTTTCTATCCATTTATTTTACCAATTTCTGGGAGAGGAATATTAGATCTCAGAATGTTTCAGAATATATAATTTATCCTTGTCAGATGGAGTGTTCTGTCAGTGTCTAGTTGGTTAATGGTGTTGCTTAATTCTTTTCTTCCCTTGTTGACTTTTGTCTGGTTGTTCTATCCATTATTGAAAGTGGGGTATTAAAGTCTCTGTTATTGTTCAGTTGTCTATTTTTCCATTTCTATTAATTTTTTCTTCATGATTTTGGTGCTCTGTTGTTAGTTACAAATATGTTTATAAATGTTATATCTTCTTTGACCTTTTATCATTATAAAATGTCCCTCTTTATTGCTAGTAACATTTTTTTGTTTGTTTAAGTCTGATATTAGTATAGCTACTCCAGCTTTCCTGTGGTTGCTGTTTGCATGATACATCTTTTTCCAGACTTTTACTTTCAATATATTTGTATCTTTGAATCTAAAGTGTATCTCCTGTAGACAACATATAGATTATGCTTTTTTAAAATCTAGTCTGACAACTTCTGCCTTTTAATTGGATTGTTTAAACCATTCACATTTAATGTTATTAACATAGTTGTATTCACATATGTCATTTTGCTTTTTGGTTTCTGTATGTCTCCTCTTTTGTTTCCTTTATGTCTTTTTTTCTTGTTCTCTGTTCCTTCATTAGTGCTTTCTTTTGCATTGAGTGTATATTTTCTAATTAGCATTTTAATATCATTAATGAATTACTTATTATATGTTTTCAGGGTTTTTTAAAAATTTTGTTTTTGTTTTTTACTGGTTGCCCCAGGGCTTACCATATGAATCTTAACTTGTCAGAATCAGCTTCAGATTAATACTAGCTTAATTCTAATAATATATAGAATGTTACTTCTATATAGCTCTATTCTCTTTTCCATTCTTTTAATGGTAATTGTTATACATATTTCATCTATTAATATTACAAACCCAACAACATATTGTTGTAATTATTATTTTACTGTCATCATTTCTTTAGTCTGTTACAGCTGTAGTCCTGCCCACTTATTTTGTGCTGTTATTGGTGAATACATGATATATGTATTACATTTCTCTGTGTTATTATAGTCCAAATGATACATTGTACACATATTATTTTATATAATTGCTTTTTAAAGATTATTTATTTATTTTTATTATTATTTCTTAAAAGATTTTATTTATTTACTTGATACAGAGAGAGAAAGAGAAAGAGCACAAGTAGGCAGAGTGGTAAGCAGAGGGAGAGGGAGCAGAGCAGGGAGTCCAACATGGGGCTCGATCCCAGAACCCTGGGATCTGACCTGAGCCAAATGCAGACGTTCAACTGACTGAGCCATCCAGGCACCCCATATTTATTTATTTAAGGGAGAGGGAGAGAGAGAATCTCAAGCAGATTCCACAGCATGGAGCCTGATGTAGGGCTGGATCTTATGACTCTGAGATCATGACCAGAGCTGAAATCAAGAGTCTGATGCTTAACTGACTGAGCCACCCAGACACCCCTATATAATTGCTTTTTAAATCAGTTAAGAGGCAGAGAGAAATATACATTTATAGTGTCTTTTATAATTACATAACTACTTTTACTTGTGCTCTTTGTTCATGTGGATTTGAATTACCATCTTGGATCACTTGCTCTCAGCTTGAAGAACTTCCTTTAATATTTCTTGTAAGGCAGGTCTGCTAGAAATGTATTCAATTAGTCTTTGTTTATCAGGTAAAGTTCTTATTTTGCCTTTGCTTTTGAGTAATAGGTTTCCTGGTTATAGGATTTTTGATAGTTTTTTTTTTCTTTGAGTGCTTTGACTATTTTATCCCTCTATTGTTTCTACTGAGAAGTCTGTTGTTAGTCTTATTGGGGTTCCCTTGTAAGTGACTCATCACTTTCCTCTTGTTGCTTTCAAGACTTTTTCCCTGCCTTTGACTTTCAGCATATTTACAATGATTCAGTTTGTGAGTTTATTTGCATTCATCCTACTTGGAATTTGTTGAGTTTCTTGGATGTGCAGGTTATTGTTTTTCAATAAATATGGTAAGTTGTTAGCCATTATTTTTGCAAATATTTTTTCTTCTCTTCTCTCCTGGTATAGACCCATTATGAGTATCTTGTTGTATTTAATAGTATTACATATCTCTGGAATTTCTGTTCATTTTTCCTCATTCTTTTTCTTCTCTTTATTCTTTGGCTTGCATAATCTCTATTGATATATCTTCAAGGTTGGTAGTTCTTTCTCCTGCAAGTTCAGATCTACTGTTGAGCCCTGCATTATTTTGCTAAGGCTAACATAATAAGATACCACACTGGGTGACTTACACAACAGAAATGTATTGTCTTACAATTCTGGGGCCTAGGAATCCAAAATCAAGGTATTGGCAAGGTTGGTTTATTCTGAGGGCTGTGAAGGAAGATTCTGTTCCAGGCCTCTTGTCATCAGCTTGTAGGTGGCCATCTTCATGTTCAGATGGTATTCTCTGTGTATGTATTCCTGTCTTCACAATACCCCAAATTTTTTATAAGGACACTAATCATATTGGATTTAGTTCCACCTTAATGTCCTCATTGTTACTTGTTTACCTCTTTAAAGACCCTGTCTTCAAATAAGTTCACATTTTGAGGTACTTGTGGATAAGACTTCAACATGTGAACTCTAGGGGGACACAGCCCAACCTATTACAAGCCCCTCTAGTGAACTGTAAATTTTAGTTGTTGTACTTTTCAATTCCATAATTTCCATTTTGTTCTTTTTCATAATTTATGTTTCTGTATTGATATTCTCTGCTTGAGGTAACATTGTCATCATGCTCTCTTTTACTTCTTTAATCATACTTCCTTTAGTTTTGTGAATATATTTATAATGGCTACTTTGAAATCTTTTTCTGTTAAATCTGAATTCTGGTCACTCTCAAAGGCAGTTTCTGTTACCTGTTTGGTTTTTTTTTATCCCGCTTGGGTATGAAACATGTTTTCTTATTTCTTTGCATGTCTCTTAATTTTTTACTGGAAACTGGACATTTTAGATAATATATTGTAGCAACTCTGTGTGCTAGTTCCCTCCATTTTCTGGGCCTTGTTATAGTTATTTACTTTTTTTTTTTTTTTTTAGCATCTGGCTGGATTATTTTTGTGAAGTCTATTTTCCCCCTCTGATGTTGCTCCTCAGTGAAGCACAGCTTGACTTTTTCTTGCACATCTAGTATGTCTTTGTGTGAAATCTGGACAGTCTAGTATATATTGTAGCAAGTATGAATACTGTTTTACTTTTCCAAGATTTTTTTTTATTATTATTTTTCTGGCCTGCAAAATCTGTCTCCCTGTAATGTACAATTGTAGATCTCTGTGCCTAATTTAGTTTTTGATTCTTATTTTTTTAAAAATTTATTTTAGAGAGAGAGTGCACATGTGATGGGGGGAGGGGCAGAGGGAGAGAATCTTCAAGCAGACTCCCTGCTGAGTGCAGAGCTGGATGCAGGGCTCAGTCCCACGACCCATGAGATCATGACCTGAGCTGAAACCAAGAGTCAGATGCTTAACCTACTGAGCCACCCAGGCGCCCCTGATTATTTTTATTTTTTAGCCTTGATTCCTAAGGGTCATTTCAGGGTCTGTATAGGTGAGCCACTGATTTGGGTAAAGTTTATGCTAATACACTCTGAGCCTTTAAGAGTTCTACTGTCTCCTGATGAATCTCTGGGTTAGTTGGGAAATGCAGACAAACAATAAATTGGGAGAAAAGTATTTAAAATACTTTCACTAGACAAAGGGCTAATTTCTTTGATATGTAGATCTTACAAATTGATTTTAAAAAATAAACAATTATCAGAAAAATAGGCTAATGAAAATGAACAGTTTACAGAAATAGTATACATCGATAGTAAACAGGAAAGGACGCTTAAGCTTCTAAAGAAATTCAGATAAAATTCCATTTTTCATCTCTTAGAGTGGCAAAATACTAATGATGATATAAGGGAAAATGAGCTCTCCTTATTGTTAGTGCTTCGGAAGCAGCTATTAGAATTTAAAATACACGTGCCATTTTATCCAGCAATTCTAAGTGCAAAGAATATATGAATTAAAGAATATTCATTGCTGTGTTATTTATAGAAGTAAAAAATTAGAAGCAACTGAAATTTCCATTTTTGGAGATCTGATGAGATGCCATCAAATGGGAAACCATCCAGTTTTGGGAAAAAATGACATGACTCTATATGTAGTGACATAGAAGGAGTTGTTCCTTTATATAGTATGTCTGATTATGTTTGTGTGTGAATCGAAAATATCAAGGATATTCACAACTCTCTGTAAGTGACCATTCTTTGAGGAGTAGAGTTGGTGAAAGGAGGAGAACTGGGGACCATCAAGTTTCTAAATTGCTTGCTTTATTTATTTGTTTATTTACTTAATTATTTGACAGAGAGAGAGTGAGAGCACAAGAAGGGGGAACAGCAGGCAGAGAGAGAGGGAGAAGTAGGCTTCCCGCTGAGCAGGGAGCCTGATGTGGGGCTCGATCCCAGACCCCAGGATCATGACCTAAGCTGAAGGCAGACGTTTAACCGGCTGAGCCACCCAGGCGCCCCTAAACTGCTTGCTTTTTTTAATAACAAGCATGTATTTATGTTTGGGAGAAAATATGTTATATAATATCTATCAAATTTATAAATTAAGAAGTATATGTTTATAAATGAAAGAATTATACCAAAAATTTTCTGGTTTGCTTCCTATTTAGGTATTGAATGTGAACCTTAACTAGTTTACAGAAGGTAAAGGAATGTGCTTTTCTGTTAGCTGGAGATTATGCATAAATGAATGATTTCATTCTTAAGATTTGAAACATCTTTAAAAAACAACCTGGTTGAGTGAGTCATGTGTTATACATACCTAGCATATTAATGTAGTCTTATCACTGAGGAAGGAAAAATTTAATAACCATTCACATCATATTCAAAATGTATTAGTTACTACCCTATTTCATTTAAAATAATATTGGGTTCAGGAAGAGAAATTTTTTAATTAAATTGGATTGAAAAATACAAAGACTTATTTTTTAAGTCTTTTTCTTTTTATGTAGTTATCCTAAGTATATTATAGTTGTTTTATTTTCTTTTAATTTTATAGTATTTTAATTTTAAATTTATGAAAATTGTAGGTTGAAAATACTAATTATATGTGTACAATCCATTTATTTTACATTATGGAATCAAATTTTATCACAGGTTTCGTCTTGATATATATCGCTGTTTGGCCAGTCCAGCTCTAATAATGTTAACAGAGGAGGATCCAATTCTGAGAGCATTTGAACTTAGTGCTGATTTAAAAGAATTAAGCCTTGTGGAGGTGGAATTCAGGTGGGAATGAGTGGAAATTGTAAATTATATCCTTTTTTCCAGAATCCCTTCAACCTGAGTTTTTTTTCATGAACCAAATTCATGTTTACATTTATTTTCTTTTGATCCAAGATGACCAGACCTTGCTGCCACCTACTTGGGATTTTCCTTCAGGCTCAATGGAATAGACTTTGATGTTACTTAGGTCACTCTTTCCCCACCTGCCCTTTGCCATTCTTGCACCATCGTTAAATTCCCCCTTTGTTTAATGTTACCAAAGGAGTTCTAAGGGTGAAGAGTAGGGGGAGTGGCAACCTTAAGCCAGAGCAAATTTGTTATTTGCTCTCTATTCTACCTTCCCTCATTCCCAGATACTATAATCATCCTGAGAGCCTGATCCTTCATAACTTTCAGAAGCATAGAAAATGCTTTCTGTGTGTCAGGGACATTCCACACACACAGACATAGTCCCTTTTCACTGTTTGGTGAGATTTTCTATTAGGAGACACATAACGTGTAGACATAAAAAATAAAATACTACTGATTAAGAGGGATGAATCCCATTCTGAGTATTCTTCTGAAATGAAGAGTTAAATGTAATTTTGACACAAAGAATCATTGTTATCAATTTCCCTTGGAGAGTTAAGTTGGGGGGACAAAAAAAAGGCTCTGGAAAAAGCAGCCTATTAAACTACTAATTTAAACATTAAAAAAATAGAAGTCCTTAGAAAACTACATTTCGTAGACTTGAGGAAAAGCTTTGAGATTTTCCCTTATGTTAAAGTATCCCTGGTGCCCCCCAAAGAAGGAGAAATTGATCATTTCTTGCCAGTTCCTGCTGTGAAGTTTCTGGGGAGCAGGTAATACCTATTTCTACCTTTCCTTTTAAGTCTAGCTGCTGTGGGAGCCCCATGCCTTTGCATTGCACTCCTCTCGTGACTTGACAAGATGGAAAGATTCAAACTTCTTCCTGCAAGGCCAATAAGAAGCTTGGTTTTCTTATGCCTTAACAGCAGTTTATAGTGTGTTCTTGATAGCTGAGTTCTAGAAACTTTTTAAATATACCTGTTTATAAGTTTTCAAGTATGGAACTCCTTTATTTCAATTTGGATAAGTTAAAATTTATTTAAACTTGATACGACATCAAGTATATACTTTGAGAAACACATAAGACATGGTTAAAATGTAACTTGTTGCTACTTTTAACTTATTAGCATATGAGGCTATTAATAAATTATTCCTTTTAAATCTGAAAAACTTCCTATTATAATCTTATAATTGGAGTTCTGAGTTACCTTATAAAATAGAATTCATTCAGCTCCTTCCAAAAAGGATTTGAAGCAACTGCTATGATTATTCTGTAATCATAGGATAATAAAGTTAGATTTTGAACATAGATCATAGAATCCATTTACTTCAATCCCCTTGTTTTTGTAGACAAGGAAGGTGATCTTTATAGGTTAGATATCTTACTGATATCAGCATCTAATTAGGAACAGAGTTAGCAAAAGTTATAACTAGAACATGGGACTCCTGGCTTCTAGTCTACTATATTTCCATCTAAACTATATAGCCACTTATTAGTCTTCTAATAATCTGTTAAAGATTAAGAAAATTAGATTAATAGAATATATTAATTTTACTGAATTTAGTGGTCTGTCAGTGTTTACCTAAAGATGAGACCTCTTTGTAATAATACACACTTTTGATGAATATTCTCATCTGTAATTAGATTCCTAGACTAAGAAGCAGTAATACTTCATTTGTTAAAGAAATTCTATTACTTATTCTTAGGTAGTTTTGGTTATATAGTAAATGCAAAGAGTAGATGAGAAAAATGTTAGCCTCTAAGGAAAAGTTTTTAATTCTTTGAGTGATAATTTTCTGTTCAGGGAAAATCCCATTGTATAGATGATTAATCATTGGGAAATTTTTCTGTTTTCCCTTCCTTTCCCAGTAAGGAGAAAAAAAAACTGAATAAAATTATTTTCCGAAATCTGACCTCAGTTGACTCATATTTATTTCTAACTTTATTTTCAAGTTATACTCAGATGTAATTTTAATGTAATTGATGTTCTTAAAGAGGATTATCTGTTAAAACTTCTTAATTTCACACAAGTTGGTTGATTTAGGTCTATCTTTAACCAGCAGTTAAATCCTAAATTTCAAGGAGTAGTGATTATGAAAGAAAATTCTTTACTAGGAGTATTTCATCATCTTTTCTTTCCAACTTGACTTTTGTTCAAATGAACACTTTAAAGTGAATCAGGATATTATTTTAATATCAGAAGTAGCATACAACATGTTGTAGACTATTTTGAAAACATCTCTCATTAAAAGTTACATAGTAATATTTATTGGATAGCATTATTATTATCTATTGTTTAGATAAGTCAGATAAAAGGAAGTTTTATATCAAACTTATAGAGAATAAGGGCAAATGAGTTAATAACTGGTTGACAACTATAATCAGAATTTCTAGGAATATCAGTATATATAAAGAAATACTGTACTCATCTAAAATTATCAGTGTGAGACACAGAGAACATAATTGTGTTAGAGTTTTCCCCAGAGCTACAGAGAATTTATGCACCAGTAGGTTCTTTTGACCATCAGCACAAAATGACTTCAGATTTTGTATAGCCCTATCAGAATTAAAATGTTACTGAGTAAATAATTTTCTATTGAAAAAAGCTTAATTAGAAGTTGGAAGTGACATTTCTAATAATAAACTGTTGCATTTTGCAGGAATGATTATGAGGAGCTAGCCCGACAATGTAAGATGTTTGCTAAAGATTTGCTTGCACAAGCCCGGAATTCACGAGAATTGGAAGTTATCCTAAACCATACATCTAGTGATGAGCCTCTTGACAAACGGGGATTACTAGAAGAAAGAATGAATTTAAGTCGTCTAAAACTTGCTATCAAATATAACCAAAAGGAGGTATGAGGTTTTCTGTGATATATATACATTATTTCCAGGGTGCTTGGGTGGCACAGTCAGTTAAGTGTCTGACTCTTGGTTTCCGCTCAAGGTCATGATCTCAGGGTCGTGAGATAGAGCCAGCCTCCTCGCTCAGTGTGGAGTCTACTTGGGGTTCTCTCTCCCTCTCCCTCTGCCCCTCCTGCTAGGCCTCTCTCTATATATAAAATAAATAAATAAATCTCTTAAAAAAGAATTATTTCCTCCACAGTGGTTCAGAGCAATTAAGAATTAAAGATATGTACTCTACTATCACTTTTTTAAAAAGATTTTTATTTATTTATTTAAGAGAGAGAGTGAGAGCATGAACTGGGATGAGGGTCAGAGGGAGAGGGAGAAGCAGACTCCCTACTGGGTGGGGAGCCCAATGTGGGGCTCAATCCCCGAACCCTGGGATCATGACCTGAGCCAAAGGCAGATGCTTACCCGACTGAGCCACCCAGGCACCCCAAGGATATGTACTTTAAAAGTTTAGTACAATGAGTATGGCATTAAGCAAATACTGAATAAATGGCAGTTGCTATTATTATTATTTTTTGGTTCACAGTTTTACTACTTTCCTTTTCTTAAAAAATTGAAGTATTGTTGACACAAGTTGCTTTTAACAATATTAATTATAATAATAATATGGATGTTAATTTAATATTTTTGCCAAGTAGTAGCTATTGAGGTAAGATTTTGTATAGTAAGTACTTTCACAATGATGTTTCCATCTTGTGTTTTGTCATCATAGGTTTGTTTTGTTGATTTGGTTATAAATAGCGCTTTCTATAGTAATAGTTCCTTTCTATTTAAAAATAAAGTATCAGATACTGTGTTTCCTGGTTCTTGTTAATTCATTGAAACCCAAAGGTGGAGAAGCACATGATATGATAACTAAGTTGAATCTGGCTCTACTGGCATCATCTCTTCTTATTAAGGGAAATAATACCTATTTCTAATCCCCTCCCACACACACGCACGCGCGCGCGCACACACACACAATACATGATTCAGGAACTTGAAGAAGGAAGGTATGCATTTTAAATTTCATTTTTTGAAATAATTTACTAACTATGGGTGTTTATATGTAGGTAATGATATCCAGTTGATAGTATGAGGTATTGGTAAATGATACTTTTAAGATATGTTTTCTAAGACCCATTATTTTTTTTTTAAAGATTTGATTATTTGAGAGAGAGAGCACAAGAGAGTGAGAACACAAGCAGGGGAAAGGGCAGAGGGAGAGGGACAGACTCTGCATTTAGTGCAGAACCATCGCAGGGCTCAATCTCCCGACCCTGAGATCATGACCTGAGCCAAACTCATTGGACACTCAGCCAACTGAGCCACCCAGACATCCTTAAGGCCCATTATTTTTATTATTAATATAGATGTTAGAATAAAACTTGCTTATCAGATTTGTATTAATATAAAAATGGGACCTGAGACAAATAATTGTGGAAGGCAAGATATAGGACCTTTGGTGCCAGGCAGAATTTTGTATTATTTTGGTTGAAAATTTGAGCCTCACAATGGTTTTGTGACTCAGGAAATTGGTACAGGAATTTTAAGGTGTTTAACATTACCTACATGGTATGTCACTTATCCAGATTTCTGACTTCAAATCCTATGCTTTTTCTAGTACTCTAAGGTTCTTCATTAAGATAAAACATTTATAGGAAAAAATTATACACAAGATTTTGGATCAGTGTAACTGTAAGATTATAAATCAACAACATACCTGTGTGCTTATACTAATCTGTGTAAATAGAAACAATATAGAACCCCTGGTATAATCATCCTCTAATATACATTTTGACTAGATCTTAGGTTAATTAATTAATTAATTAATTTTTTTTTTAAGATTTTATTTATTTATTTGACAGAGAGAGACAGCAAGAGCAGGAACACAAGCAGGGGGAGTGGGAGAGGGAGAAGCAGGGTTCCTGCTGAGCAGGGAGCCCGATGTGGGACTCGATTCCAGGACCCTGGGATCATGACCTGAGCCGAAGGCAGACGCTTAACGACTGAGCCACCCAGGCGCCCTTAGGCTAATTTATTTACTTCTGTGTTCCACAACCTAAAATAGACATGAAATACTAGAAAATGATAGAATAAAGAGATAACAAGATATAAGATCAACTTAAGGGATTGGAAAAAGAACCTCAAAGAAAGGTGGAAAGACCTGAGATTATCCTGGTTAGGGAAGGAAAAACTAAGAGCCAGTTTCCTAATGATTGATATATATATATATATATATCACCCTGAAGACTCACAGATGTAACCAAATGTTCCATTCTAAAGAAGATGCCAGAAAAGGAAACAAGAAGTAGTAGTAATATTTTTATTTGAAAGGAAAATACTCTGTAATTTTAAGGATGAATGAAAATGTAGTTTTTTAAACTAGATTTCTAGATATGATCAAAGGGGAGGATAATATCTTCCCAAATAGTTGGTAGACTTTGTTTAGGTAATCTGTCCTGAATAGCAAACTCCTGATACTTAGTGGCATAAAACAGTATTTCATAATCATTTATAATAATTTTATAATCTTTTTATTATGCTCTTGGATTGTGTAGGCCAGGAATTAGGAAAGGGCACAGCAAGGATGGATAATTTGTCCTTGCTTCACTATATCTAGGGTCTCAGCTGGAGATAGCTTAGATGCCTGGGGGCTATAATCATCTGGAGGCTTCTTCACTCAAATGTCTGGAGCCTGAGCAGCTGCTGAGGACTCCAACAGGGAGCTCTTGAGTGGGCCAGCTGGATCCATAGAGGGTGGGCCTCCTGAGCACTTACTACTGGAATCACAGAGGGGCATGGTCATCATGGTGGGTTGACTGTGAGGAGATAGTCTAAGAAGCCTCTGAGGGCTGCCCAGAGTGCCTACAGGTAGCCTGGGCTTCCTCACAGCATGGTAACTTCGGGTAGTAGGATGCTTTATATGGCAGTTAATGGCACCAAGAGCAAGTGTTCCTCAAACAAGGTAGAAGCTGCATGGCCTTTTAAAACCTACCTCAGAAGTCACATAGTATCACTTCTTCCAGAATTTACTGATTAAAGCAGTCACAGCTTTGTTGAATTGAAGGGTATGAAACATTGATAAGCACCTCTTGATGAGAAGAGTAGCAAAGAATTTGTATCAATGTTTTAAAACCACTACAGACTTAAAACATTTCCAGTTGAAATTTTGTTCTTCAAATTACGTATTTAACATTACTGTTAATTAAATCATCATTATATAGAGGGATGGGAAGGACAGCAGTCCTTTGATAATTGGGGGGAAGGGAGAAACCACTAAGTTTGGGATGCCACTAAACTGGGTAGTTGGTAGGAGGAAAAGCTGTTTCTCTCCCCAGTATTTCATCTTGAGAGATAATTTAAGATCCCCTAAGAGCACTGGA
Organism: Zalophus californianus; assembly: GCF_009762305.2. Taxonomy (NCBI): domain Eukaryota; kingdom Metazoa; phylum Chordata; class Mammalia; order Carnivora; family Otariidae; genus Zalophus; species Zalophus californianus. Next base: position 98,299,733 of record NC_045595.1, read on the forward strand.
ATCTGAGCAGAAGAATGAAGAATGAAGTTAAGACTTAACTGCCAAAAACAAGTATAGTATATTAGGAGATTTCTTCTTTCTTTCTTTCTTTTTAAGATTTTATTTATTTATTTGAGAGAGAGAGGGAGCATGAGCAGTGGGAAGGGGCAGAGGGAAAGGGAGAGAAGCAGACTCCAAGCTGAGCAGGGAGCCCAGTGTGGGGCTCGATCCCAGGACCCTGAGATCATGAGTCAGACGCTTACTGGATTGAGCCACCTAGTGCCTACGATAAATCATTTTAAAACAGAAGATTGACCAATTAGTATTTAATATCTGAATGACATTATGATCACTTGTGCTATGGTAATTTCAAACCTGATCACATTATTATATCCACAGTTACCAGAATCCTTAAGTTATACTTCACAACATGAGCATTATATTGGGAAAATACTGCTTCTGAAATCAGTAAACTAAGAAGCTTTGTAAACTTTGATAAATTGATTCCTGTACTTGAACTAGAATTTCCCTCTTATTTGGTAATATATTTCCTTTTTTTCTTACACAGAATTTAGTTTTAAGCAGATTTAAGAGTTTAATACATTTTAAGAAATTCTCAATGTTTTAATGGAGGATAAATATATCTGATGTTTAGAGTTGGATTGCTTTTCTATCTTAGTGTCTTGGTTTCTTATAACTGAAATCAGTAGTTCTTCTAGTCAAAAGTTTTTTTCTTTGGTTTGTGGTTGTTAACTTTGAAATTTCACAAACATTATGAGAGTCTTTATTTTGCAAAATGGCTAAGTAGGATATTAATATTAATATTTATATACTACATGCTATGAATCAGGCACCATTCTAAGAGTTTTACATTTAATCCTTGTAACAAGTTTATGAGTAGAGACTATTATTATCCCCATTTTATAGATGGGAAATTTGAGGCCTAAACAGGTTTAAAGACTTCCTCAAGGTCAATTATTAAGTGGCAGAGCCTGGATTTGAATCCAGGTAATCTGGCTCCAGAGTCTATGCTCAACCTCTACACTCTTTTATTACATGTAAGAAAAACGAAAAACAAAAAATTGTGTGGACTGTATAGAATTGATTTTAAAATAGTAACACTTTGAATATCAGTTAAATAATGGTATTATCAAATTATGTTTATAGATATTAAGTATTTATTAATAATTATTAACAGAATAATTATTCATTAATAATTATTAATATTTATTTATTTTTGTGTATGTGTGTGTTTTTTCCAGTTTGTCTCACAGTCTAACTGCCAGCAGTTCCTGAACACTGTTTGGTTTGGGCAGATGTCAGGTTACAGACGTAAGCCCACCTGTAAGAAGATAATGACTGTTTTGACAGTTGGCATCTTTTGGCCAGTTTTGTCACTTTGTTATTTGATAGCTCCCAAATCTCAGTTTGGCAGAATCATTCACACTCCTTTTATGAAATTTATTATTCATGGAGCATCATATTTCACATTCCTGCTGTTATTAAACCTCTACTCTCTTGTCTACAATGAGGATAAGAAAAACACAATGGGGCCAGCGCTTGAAAGAATAGACTATCTACTTATACTGTGGATTATTGGTAAGTGTCAAGTTTATTCAAAAGAATCTGCTTTTATATAGCCCATTAATTCTCCCTTGCTTGGTGGCATTACAAACATCTGTGTTCAACTATTTACACAGCAAGAATTTGAACACTTTCATGATCATGGAAGACTTAACTAACATTTTTGTAACGATAAATGATCCTGAACTTGATAAGGCAGCAGATCTCTTATTTAATATTACTTAATTACATGGAAGTGAGAAATTCTTTATTCTCAGTCTCTAAAATTTTTCATTATCATTAAAACACGGAAAATTGTGCTGATGAATGCTTTTTTGGTATGAGTATGAATCTTTTCTTAGGTACTTTGAAATGTGATATATATTATACTTTGTTGCATTTGAAGAGTTAACTGTTTTGTTTTATTATACCATTAGTTTTCCTTTTAAGAACCTATGAACTTACGAGGTTACATCTTTATCTTTATTATAGAAACATTATTTAAATTTAGATTTAAAGGATTCCCTGGTGACTCATTCAATATGAATCAGTTCTTTGTAATGATACCCCGATCTCTTTAGAAATGGCAGGGTTTTTATTTTATTTTTTAATTTTTTTTTAAGATTTTATTTATTTGACAGAGAGAGATACAGGGAGAGAGGGAACACAAGCAGGGGGAGTGGGAGAGGGAGAAGCAGGCCTCCCACCGAGCAGGGAGCCTGTTGCAGGGCTCGGTCCCAGGACCCTGGGATCATGACCTGAGCTGAAGGCAGATGCCCAATGACTGAGCCACCCAGGCACCCATGACAGGGTTTTTAAATATAAGATACTTTATTTTCTGAAAATTGTTTTTTATAAGTATTATGCTGTATGATAAATATTTTAAATGACCTTCTGCAGTTTTTACAGCTCCTGCCCTTTTTTGTGGGGGATGGAGGAGAGTTGAGATACAATCACATTGTCTATTTATGGTCTTTTAATGACATCTCCTTTATTTCCCTATGTATCTTCAGTCTTTTTTTTAATACAATTTAGTTAACACATAGTGTATTATTAGTTTCAGGGGTAGAATTTAGTGATTTATCAGTTGCATATAACACCCAGTGCTCATTACATCAAGTGCCCTCCTTAACACCCATCACCCAATTTCCCCATCCCCCCCACCCACCTCCCCTCCAGCAACCCTCAGTTTGTTTCCTATAGTTAAGAGTCTCTTATGGTTTGCCTCCTTCTCTGTTTTTATCTTATTTTATTTTTCCTTCCCTTCCCCTATGTTCATCTGTTTTGTTTCTTACATTCCACATATGAGTGAGGGGACCCTGGGTGGCGCAGTCGGTTAAACGACTGACTCTTGGTTTCAGCTCGGGTCATGATCTCAGGGTCATGAGATCGAGCCCCACATGGGGTTCTGAGCTCATTAAGAAGTCTGCTAAGGCTTCTCTCTCCCTCTCCCTCTGCCCCTCCCTGTACTTGCTTGCATGCTGTCTCTCTCTCTCTCAAATAAATCAATCTTTAAAAAAATTCTACATACGACTGAAATCATATGGTATTTGTCTTTCTCTAACTGACTTATTTCATTTAGCATAACACCCTCTAGTTCCATTCATGTCATTGAAAATGGCAAAGTTTCATTATTTTTGATGGCTGAATAATATTTCATTATCTATCTATATCTATATATCACATCTTCTTTATCCATTCATCTGTTGATGGGTATCTGGGCTCTTTACATATTTTGGCTATTGTGGACATTGCTGCTATAAACATTGGGGTGCATGTGCCCCTTCCAATCACTATGTTTGTATCCTTTAGATAAATATGTAGTAGTGCAGTTGCTCGGTTGTAGGGTAGTTCTATTTTTAACTTTTTAAGGAACCTCCATGCTGTTAATTTTAGCTATTCTGACCAGTGTGAGGTTGTATCTCATTGTGGTTTTGATTTGTATTTCCCTGATGTTGAATGATGTTGACCATTTTTTCATGTGTCTGTTGGCCAGACACATGTACTGTTTTGACAGTTGTATGTCTTCTTTGGAGAAATGTCTGTTCATGTCTTCTGCCCATTTCTTGACTGGATTTTTTTGGGGGGCTGTTGAGTTTGATAAATTCTTTATAGATTTTGGATACTAGCCCTTTATCTGTCTGATATGTCATTTGTGAATATCTTCTCCCATTCCATAGGTTGCCTTTTAGTTTTATTGTTTACTTTTTTAACCTTCTTTTTAAACTCAGTATTTCTCACCTGTCTTTTTGCTCTTTGCTATAGAGTTAAGGGATATTAAAATTTAGTATTTTCTATGGCATAAAACACTGATTGATCAATATGTTCTTTATTGATTTAACCATTAAATAATTTTGAGAAAATTAATGTATCATTTTCACTTTTAGTTCTCCTTCAGCTATAAAAATAATTTGCATGTTTTGGAATTTTAATTTTAATTTGAAAGTTAGTTCCTTTCAAGCAACTTGATTTAAATCAGAGTTTTACTTTTAGCAGTATTCAATCCATTGTGCATTAACATTTAAAATTAGGTAGATAAAGTAAAAATAACACATCTGGATTCTAGGTTAAAGGGAATTAAATAATTTCTTCTTGTTAATATTTTTCTCTCCTGTATTTCTGCTATTTAATCTAAAACTTAATATTTTAATTTAGGAAGTAATTTATACTTTATCATATGTAATTCCAAATTGCATCATTATAGAGCTTTCTAGTGTGAAACTTGTTTATATTGTTTTTTGAATGGGTTAAAAAATATTATACTGAATGGAATCTCTAAGAAGCACTTTTTCCCCTCTATTCATTTAAACTACTTCTGAAAGATTGTTATATATCTTAGTAATAAAGGAAATTTTATATCATTTATCTGTAAACTATTGTTTAAATAGTCATGAGAAAAAGAGAATCTTTTCTTTGTTTTGTAAGTAAGATTTAGGTTTCCTAAGTCTGTGTAGGATCAAGTTAAAATTTATATTTCTTTTTTTTTTTTAAGATTTTATTTATTTATTTGACAGAGAGAGACAGCGAGAGCAGGAACACAAGCAGGGGGAGTGGGAGAGGGAGAAGCAGGCTTCCCGCTGAGCAGGGAGCCCGATGTGGGACTCGATCCCAGGACCCTGGGATCATGACCTGAGCCGAAGGCAGACGCTTAACGACTGAGCCACCCAGGCGCCCTAAAATTTATATTTCTTAGCAGTGAGTAAAAGCTTATTGAACTCAGAGTTATACCACTCTTTGGATAGTGTAAATATTGCTGCTGTGATGAAATTTCATAATAATGGTAAAACTATTGCTACTTCTTTTTAATCATGATGGCCCTATTTTCAATGACATTATTGAATATTCATGCACATACAATATGATTAATTTTCTAACCATATTCTGCTTCAGTAGAAGAGTGTAATATGCATTAAGCTAGTAAAATTCCTGGAAGTATTTTACTTTTCTCAGCACAGCTTCTGCTTTGAAACCAATAGATCTGAATAAACCTTGCCAAGGACATCTTCTAAGCCTGTTATGTAATTAGATCACTCTGGGTTACCTTAGATATATAGATCTGAACTTGCTCTAAGGAAACATGTAGGAATCATTGGCCTGCTTATCTAAAGGCACTTCCTCATTCAATGTATTATTTCACGCAGTGAACACAGTGACTTTTGACTCACGATGGCTGACTTTTGTACATTTGTTTCTTGTTCTTTTCCTTAGCTTTCCAAGAAAAGTGGGGTTAAATTATAAAAAACACATAGGTAAATGGAAATAATGTGTTGATGAATGCACAGAATATTAGCAGTATCCTTTTACTTAATTTTTTACTGTTAGAATATAATAGAACAGCTAGTACAAAATATATATATATATATATATATATTTAAAGATTTTATTTATTTATTTATTTGACAGAGAGAGCACAAACAGGGAGAAGAGCAGGCAGAGGGAAAGGGAGAAGCAGGCTCCCTGCTGAGCAGGGAAGCCAGTTGTGGGGCTCCATCCCAGGACCCTGGGATCATGACCTGAGCTGAAGGCAGATGCTTAACTGACTGAGCCACCCAGGTGCCCCTAAAAATATATTTTTAAAAATTTTGTATATCTACTTTGTCCAAACACAGGCAAAACTGAGATATGGTACAGCACTCATGGAGCTTATGGTCTAATTAAGGCAAAACCCCAGTAACTTGAAAATTGCACAGATAAATGAAAAAGCACAAACGAGTTAAGTGCTGCTAAGTAAAGGTCATGGAGCTAGGAGAGCAAGCATATTATAAGGGCATCCTGCCGAGTCAGGAAAGTTAGGAAAAGGCTTTCTTGAGGAACTGATAAATGAGCTGGGTCTAAAAAATAAAAAAGTCAACTAAGACAATTAGGAGAGAAGAGTATTCTAGGCTGATCTAAAAGTTATGTTCAGAGGCACCATGGCAAGAAGGAGTGTGGCACAAAGAAGGTATTGAGTAAAGGCTGGAGCAGAGAGAACAAGAGAAGCAAAATCCAAGATGAAGCTGTAGAAATGGATGGTACTTCAGGCCATGGACAGGCTTGTGGGCCATGTTAAGTAATTTTGACTTTATGCTAAGAACACTGGAAAACCATTGAAATTTTTAAGGATTGGAGTGACATGATCAGATTTGCCTTTTGTTTTTTTGTTTTTGTATTTCAGATTTGCTTTTGAAAAAATCATTCTGGCTATAGTAGAGAATGGTTAGGAGGATAGGGCTGTGGCAAGAGTGGATGGAGGGAGACCGTTGCAGATGAAAGCTGATGGTACCTTGGACTTAGGGTGGTTATGATAGAAAAAGAGAGTAGGGAACAGATTTGAGAGATACTTACAAAGTAAGGTCAATAGGACATGGAAATACACAGTATATAGGAGGTGAGGAAGAGTGAGTTTATTAAGCAGTGTAGGTATTTTGGAAGAGTACTTGGTTTTGGGATTTGTGAGAGTCGATCCTGATTGTGGCTTTGGATACGTTGAAATTAAAAAGATTTCAAGATATCTAAAAGACAATTAGACATCATCGGCTGGAACTCAAGAGGAAGTTTAAACTTGAGTTAGCAATGTGTGAATAATCTGCATATAGGTTGTATATGAAATTATGGGTATGAATGAGACACTTGAGAAAGTATAAAATGAGAATAGAGGATGTAGGAGCAGGCCTTGAGGAATCCCAGAATGATGGGATTACAGCTTATAGTATTGGTTACTAATTCTAAAAAAAATAAAAACAAAAAAGACCCTAAAATATAGTACATTGGCTAGTGAATGTACTGATTATAATAGTCTAAAATTATTTTGTTCTCTTAATTCAATTCAGAAATATCAAATACGTCAAGTGTATTAGCTTCATTTTGTTGTGGGGTGTTGCGCAGAAGATGGGAAACCACCTGACAGTGGTACTCACTGTTCTTTCACATGTCTGCCTTTTTTTTTTTTTTTTAAAGATTTTATTTATTTATTTGACAGAGAGAGACACAGTGAGAGAGGGAACACAAGCAGGGGGAGTGGGAGAGGGAGAAGCAGACTTCCCGCAGAGCAGGGAGCCCCATGTGGGGCTCGATCCCAGGACCCTGGGACCATGACCTGAGCTGAAGGCAGATGCTTAACAACTGAGCCACCCAGGCCCCCCTGCCTTTTTTTTTCAATCAAAAATCTTGTCCAATTCCTTTTGTAATTGTTGTCAAGAATTCCTTTTAGTTATAATATTGCATTTTACAGAAATAAAACACTTATTTCTGTAAGCATCTGTTTTGGTTTAATGTTTCAGTGGTACAGTATTTGAGTTAAAAAAAAGAATGTTTGGTTTAACATTTTCAGATAGTTTTTATGTATTCACTTTAAATAGAAGCTCATCTAAGTGGAATTTTTAAAAGTATTTTCCCTGTCAGATCTGCAAATATTTAAAAATGGTTTTCTGCATAAAATATGGGTACTGTATAATTAAGATGTTATAAACAATTTTTCAAGAATGCTTCATGTGCTTCCTAGGGGAATTATTCTGCCTACTGGTAAGCCAGAGGATGATTCTGACTGGCTTAACTTGATCTCTGCCCATATGTTATGTTGCAGCACTCTATTTTTTTTATTACTGTATATTCTCCTTAAAAAGATCTTATGAAAGAATTTATCATAAAACTATCCTAGAATATAATATTGTTCTCTGGTACTCCTAGGAATATATTAATTATGGAGGAATTTCTGGTCAAAAAGGGGGAAAGGATTTTTGTTTGTTTGGGTTTTATTTGTGTATATTTATTCATTTAGCACATTTTTTGAGTACCCACTATGTATTAGGAGCCATCCAGGACATTTAGGACATTGGTTAATAAAAACAAAAATTCTTACTCTTGAAGAGTTTCCTCTAAGTGGAGTGAATAAAGTCAGTTAATAATAGACATAATAAGTACACTATACCCAATGTTTAAAAGTGTTAAGTACTAAGGGAAAAGAAAGATAGAAGCAGAGTTAGGGAGTTGGGAGTGGAGGACATGGGGTTTGCAATTTATTAATAGGATGATCAGAGTAGGTGGTAAGCAAAGACGTGAAGTAAAGGAGTTAATCAATGGATATCTGGGTGAGGAGCTTCCAATCAGAGGGAAGAGCTGATGTAAACACCCTAACGCAGAAGCCTTGTGTGTTCAGAGGATGGCAAGGAAGCAAAGAGGCCAGTGTGACAAGTAGTGAAAGGAAAGATGGATAGGAGAGAATGCCAGAGGGGAGAAGTGATACAGGGCCTTGCAGGTCATGATAAAGAAATTACTTTTGACTCTGAGTGACATGAGATAAAAGGGAAGGTGTGGCACCCACTCTGCACAATCAACAACAGTGATCCTGGGTCCTCGTTGACATTCACACTCGCAGTACACAATAGGTGGGAACCTGGCCCTGGTTTACTTATTAGCTTTGTAGAAGGGTACAAGACAGGAAAGTACAACATTATAGCTTCAAATTTCTCTTTATTGGCCGTTCTTACAAAAGTCTGGGGCTGTTTCCCAGCCCCATTATGGGCATATTCAGTTGTACGGGATGGGCGTGGGCTACCCCAACTAGAGAAGCCTCAAATCTAGCAGCAGCTCTACCTCATAAAGCCCAAGAGTGTAGCTCTTCCCACTGCAAGCACACTCTTGAGTGAAGAGAGACATCACACAGAGAAGCAGAGGCCTGTGTTTCTCAATATGTCTTTTTTAAAAAATCTATTAAGAAGATTATAGATAAAAATGTTTTAAATGTCACAAAGTCAATAAAGAAACACACACTGTTGACTGATGAGTTGACATTGTAAAGATTCACCATCCTGTAAACTTACTAGGTATATTAGAAGCTACCATATTCAAAGTACTCCAGGAAATCATATAGACAATGATTTTTTTAATAGCAAAATTGGAACACTCATATTAATCATAACACTAATGTAACAAAAAATACTGTTGGGGAATGGACAAATAAGTAGTCAAACAGCCCATAGAGAAACTAGATTTTATATATATGATATTATTATATACTTCAGTTATGAATTATTTTTTAAAATTTCTTTAAATTCAATTAACATATAGGGTATTATTAGTTTCAGAGGTAGAGTTCAGTGATTCATCAGTTTCAACATGTCTTTTTATAGGCTTGGCTGTGTATACCTTCAGGGCTTGTGAGTCCACTTAGAGTCCTCCCAGTCCAGATGCAATTCCCCAATCAGTGTTGTTTTTATAACAATGTTGAACACAGCTGACCTTCCATATTTTTCTTAATGTAGTATGTTTCCAAGGAAACCCTTTTAATAGACAGTAACATAGGTTGTGTTCCCGTGGAGAAAGAGTTCAGACCTGTAGTTAATCCTTATCTCCTCTGGGAGTTACTTCAGAGTTTTGAGAAGGGAAGTAACACTTGCATTGTTTTTTTTTTTTTTTTTTTTGATGCTCAAATCACATGGTTTATTGGATCAGTATAAAACATATACCCAGTAGCAAGGGAAAAGAGATCTGGGGTAAGTTTACACTTAGGATGGAGTGGAAGGACCACACAACCGAATTCTAGGTTTCTTTCTTTTTTTTTTTTTGGCAGTTAAGCACCATTCTGAGGTGTTATCTTTATTTGATTTTTTTAAAGATTTTATTTATTTATTTGATAGAGAGTATGAGCGCACAAGCAGAGGGAGTGGCAGGCAGAGAGAGGGAGAAGCTCAGCGGGGAGCCCGATGCGGGGCTCGATCCCAGGACCCTGGGATCATGACCTGAGCTGAAGGCAGATGCTTAACCTACTGAGCCAGCCAGACGCCACTGTTTGATTTTTTGATAAGAGAGCTAGTAAGTGAACTTTATTTATTGTTAATTTTATTTATTTAGATATTTCAGTTCTCTACAATTTTTTTTTATTAACATAGAATGTATTATTGGTTTCAGAGGTACAGGTTTGTGATTCATCAGTCTTTATAATACCCAGTGCTTATTATATATCACATGCCCTCCTTAATGTCCATCACCCAGTTACCCCGTCCTTCCACCTCCCCTCCAGCAACCCTCAGTTTATTTCCTATGATTAAGAATCTCTTATGGTTTGTCTCCCTCTCTGGTTTCGTCTTGTTTTATTTTTTCCTCTCTTCCCCTATGATCCTCTGTTTTGTTTCTTAAATTCCACATATCAGTGAGATCATATGATAATTGTCTTTCTCTGATTGACTTATTTCACTTAGCATAATATCTTCTAGTTCCATCCATGCCATTGCAAATGGCAAGATTTCATTTTTTGATGGCTGAGTAATATTCCATTGTATATTTACACCACATCTTTTTTTTTTAAGATTTTATTTATTTGTCAGAGATATGTATAGAGAGAGAGCACAAGCAGGGGGAGCAGCAGGCAGAGGGAGAGGGAGAAGCAGGCTCCCCGCTGAGCAGGGAGCCCGATGTGGGACTTGATCCCAGGACACTGAGATCATGACCTAAGCCGAAGGCAGACGCTTAACCATCTGAGCCACCCAGGCATCCCTACCACATCTTTTATATCCAGTCATCTATCGATGGATATCTGGGCTCTTTCCATAGTTTGGCCATTGTGGATATTGCTGTTATAGACATTGGGGTACAGGTTCCCCTTCGGATCACTACATTTGTATCTTTGGGTACGTACCTAGTAGTGCAATTGCTGGGTCATAGGGTAGCTCTATTTTCAACTTTTTGGGGAACCTCCATACTGGTTTCCAGAGTGGCCACACCAGCTTGCATTCCCACCAACAGTGTAGGAGGGTTCCCTTTTCTCCGCATCCTCGCCAACATCTGTCGTTTCCTGACTTGTTCATTTTAGCCATTCTGACTGGTGTGACGTGGTATCTCATTGAGGTTTTGATTTGGATTTCCCTGATGCCGAGCGATGTTGAGCACTTTTTCATGTGTCTGTTGGCCATTTGGATGTCTTCTTCGGAAAAATGTCTGTTCATGTCTTCTGCCCATTTCTTGATTAGATTACTTGTTCTTTGGGTGTTGAGTTTGATTAGTTCTTTATAGATTTTGGATACTAGCCCTTTATCTGATAAGACATTTGCAAATATCTTCTCCCATTCTGTTGGTTGTCTTTTGGTTTTGTCGACTGTTTCCCTTGTTGTGCAAGAGCTTTTTATCCTGATTAAGTCCCAATAGTTAAAATTGGTGAAAGACCTAAGTGTGAGACAGGAATCCATGAAAATCCTAGAGGAGAACACAGGCAGCAACCTCTTCGACCTCAGCCTCAACACTTGCATTTTTTACAAGGACTACTCTTGTTGCTGAGTTGAGAATAGATTTTAAGGAGACAAGGATAAAAGCAGGGAGACCAGTAGGCTATTTCAGTAATCCAGGCTAGACAGGATGGTTGCTTGAAGTTGAAGAGATAGTGACAGGGGTTAGATTCTAAATATATTTTGAAAGTAGAGCCAACAGGATTTGCTGTTGCATTGAATGTGTGGATTAAAAGAAAGAGTCAAGGATGATTCAAGGAAATTTGGATTGAGCCACTAGAATGATGAAGTTTCTATCACTGAGAGGGGAAGACTTCAAGGTACAGTGAATTTGGGGGTAGAGATTAAGAATTCAGTTTGGATATGTTAGGACATCCCATTGGGGATGTAGAGTAGTCAAGTTCATATACAAGTTGAGTTTAGGAGAGAGGGTTAGAGATATTAATTCTATAAATACAGATTGAGTTTAGAGAGATAAATTTGAAAATCTGCCCATAGATGGTATTTAAAGCCATTAGATTAGACTGGATGAGGTCACTGTAGGAGTGAGCATAATAGAGAAAAGAAAAGAATCAGGAACTGAGCCTTTGTGGGTGTGTGTGGGGGTGTGTGTGTGTGTGTTTAGCATCAGTTTGTTTTCTTATGCTTGTTTCACATTTATTAAAATTCTTCTATGAGAAAAATATTGTCATATAAAACATAGTTATTTTCTTTCAAATTTTGAGAACTTTTTACTAAAAAGTTATTTTTTCTTTTGAATGAAGCTATAGCTGATACGAGTGTTGTTTATTTAATATCTTGAGTTTTAAAGTAGTCTTCAGTTTATTATTGATTTAAGAGCATTATTTGATTTTTTTTTCTTCCATTTTTTAGGGATGATTTGGTCAGACATTAAAAGACTCTGGTATGAAGGGTTGGAAGACTTTTTGGAAGAATCCCGTAATCAACTCAGTTTTGTCATGAATTCACTTTATTTGGCAACTTTTGCCCTCAAAGTGGTTGCTCACAACAAGGTGACTATTAGCTCTGTTAATTGGAGATACAAATGAAGTTTTGTTAGGAAAAACCTGAGATATGTATCTGTATAACTCAGAGTTACATTGGCCCAAATCTGTATCTGATGTGTTTTCATTTTAAATCTATCCCAGTGTAAGGGAATAATGTGCATTGTTTCCTGCCTTCCAGTAGTTTGAAGGATGTTAATTGCCTTTTAATGTTGGTGACCTATTATATGCCAGGCACCATGGTTGATACTTGCTATACTTTATCTCATTTTATCCTCACAGGGACTCTGTGAGACAGATGTCCTTATCCCCATTTTGCAAATAAGGAAAACGAAGCTCAGAGATATTAAGTAACTTATCCAAGACCACACAGTAAGAAACCAAGACTGGATTTAAATCCAGGTCTGTCTAGGCATTTTCTTTCTACCAAATGCCAGTTCCTTATATCTGAGCTAGATTCATTTACCTCATTAATGTGTATATATACTTAAAATGAGAACACAAAGTTCCTGAAATTGATTAGTGTTAGTTATCTTTATACATGCTAGAAAAAAGTTGATCATTAAGAATTCATTCTGTAGTGTTTTACCACATTCCAAATCATGATTATTGTCTTCCATAGCTTAAAAAATGACATAAATGTGATAATTTTTTGATGCCTCTATTTTTAAAATTTGGAATTTGACAAAAATTTAGTTTTATACACATCTTATAATTTTATGAAGATGTAAGCTCTTCTAAGCCCAGAAAAGGTAAGATTTTATTTTAACTATCTTTGTTTAAGCCCTGAGTCTAGAATTCTTCTAAGGCATCACAGTCAAAGAACTGAGAGATATATTTTGTTTTTTTTTTAACTAATTTATAGACCTATAGAAAAAAAAATGGTTATCTTATGTCATTTTACTTTATTAAAAAAAATCTATTCCTTTAAATGATCAGTAGTATGGAACATGTTTGTAAGGCATTTTCAGTGACCAGAGTTGTGCAGTTACTAAGAAAATAAAAATTGGTCATACATAGATAAATGGTTGAGGGTCATTGGTGTCTTACACCAGTCTCTTTAGTTCTAGAAGTGGGGTGCTCTTATAATTTTTTATCCAAACCAGGACACTTTGAGAGTGAAATGGGGCGTTAATGATTATGCGAGGAAAACTGGTATATAATTTGAGACTATCCAGGCAATTGGAACATGTGGCCACTCTACGTCTGGGTATAATAATGCACTCTCTTTCTTAGTATTTAGAAGGGAGAAGAACTTCTAGGGTTCATTCTAGAAACCTGAGTTAAAGAGCTAGGTTAATTTAATATGATAGCTAATTAACTGAGAGCAAACTTACTTAAATTTTACTTAATACTTAAAGTTTGTGTTGTAGAATTTAAGGAAAACCAGTAAACATTTCATTCATAAAAAGTTTAATGACATTTTTAAAAAATTGCTTAATTTTTTAAAACCTAAGAATTTCTGAGAAAACCTCTTTATATAGAGTAAGTGATATTGCCTCACATATGTAAAGATCTTTTATTTAGTTAAAATAATGTTATTTGTATTAAAAGAAGAGGACTTTACAAAACATAAAAGGAGAACCCCTGAAAGAGGTATAAATAATTAGTTTTCTTTCAATAGTCAGAATATTTATTTTTATTTTCCTAAACTGAGGGAGCTATTTACCTTTGGCTTTTTCTTCCTAACTTTAGTTTCATGATTTTGCTGACCGGAAGGACTGGGACGCATTCCATCCTACTCTGGTGGCGGAAGGGCTTTTTGCATTTGCAAATGTTCTAAGTTATCTTCGTCTCTTTTTTATGTATACAACAAGCTCCATATTGGGTCCATTACAGGTAAATAATTAATTCTTATTAAAGAATATTTGTTAAATGTCATTATTATTATATTTTGTTGTTGGTCCACTGGAACATTGTTCTCTCATGATGTTAAACTTTGCTTTTGATAATAATTAACACTTGAGAGGACACTGCATTTTCATCTGCTTTGCTTCTGGCTGAATGATAATCTTTTGGTTTCAGGTATTCAAACTTTATTAAGCTCTGGCCTATTGTCCTGCAGCCAACAGATGTAGATTTGTTTAAAATATAGTTATACTTCAGACAATAGAGGAACATGAAAATCTGCTTTTACCAAAATGAATCTCATATTTAAAATTTTAAGTGATAAATATGAGGGAGGTGTTGTGCAAAAAATTCATATTTAATGATGATTTTGAAAATAAGCTATATTTTGAAAATACTCTTTCACTTTGTTTAGTAAATATTAAGTGAAATAAGTTGGAAAATAGCATATTTAGAACTAACAAGTTTCATAGAGTTCATATGGCCCAGCTTTATACTTTATAGTAATTTATAGCTCAAGAAATTGAGCTTTTGAGATGGTATGTGATTTGTTCAGAGTAGTATGATTATAATCATGAGAGTCCAGGACTAAATTCTAGGTCTCTTTACATTAAAGAAAGGACTCATAATTGGTTGAATTTACCCCACAGATTGTAGTAATGATTGTTTTTAGAAGGTGGGGATCAACTTTGCTACATGACCAGCTCTAAATATTAATTTTTTCTCAATAAGTTAAAATTTACTAAGAATGTAGATTTTTAAGATTTTTTTTTTTAATTTATTTGAGAGATTGAGACAGAGAGAGCGACAAAGAGCACAAGCGAGGACGAGAGGGAGAAGCAAGCTCCCCACCGAGCAGGGAGCCCGATGTGGGGCTCTATTGCAGGATGCTGGGATCGTGCCCTGAGCCGAAGGCAGATGCTTAACTGACTGAGCCACCCAGACACCCCAAGAACGTAGATTTTTAAAAATATTTTTAAAGGAGATGTTTTAAATAGAGGGCATAATTACCTTCTCCAAATAGAGATATGAAAATAAAATATGTAGGAAAAACTTGATTTGATTTGGCTTGTGCTGTCATCCTGCAACAGGTTTTCCTGAAGTGTGATTTCCTTAACCAAGTCCTATGAGGTGCTCTGACTGAAATAAGTCAGACACACTGCATTCCATAAAACTCTTTTGGGAATTCACAGTGCACATTATCACATTAAAGCTTATGAGAAAGAAGTAAAGAAACTTGTTTAACCTTGTTCAAAGGATTATTACACAAACTCATTTAATGTCATACTCAGTTTTCATTAGATATGCTCAAGTCTCTGTTTTTCTCCAAAGCAATAGTATGTGAAACACTGGTTTAGACTATGTTATTTTGATTTAATTTTGCCACTAATATCTTCAATGAATGTTTTAGTCAAGATTCAACAGTATTTTTTACGTGCATGTTGATTTTTTTTTATTTTAGCTAAAAACTGATGGGATCACCAAGTTTCTATATGGAAAATTTTTTTTATAGATTTCTACAGAGAGTTAAAAAGGAAAAGTATGCTATTCTTAGGGAATTATCTCTTTGTTTCTCTTAGAACTGTTGAATCAGGTCTTCTGACTTAGTCTCTTCCCAAAAGAACTATAGTTGTGTATACAAATACTGCATAAGTGGGTATTTGTCATTTCAGCTGTTGTGTGTGTTTTTCTCCTCCAGCATGATAATTTATACTATCCTAATAGCCATAGAACTACACATAATTTAGGTGAAGCCAACAAATATTTATTGTGTTCCTATTTTTTAAGAAAGTCTGCAGGTTAATCATAATATTTACTTAAATATTATGATTTAGTTCAGCAAATGATTTTTTAAAAACTATCTTTATTAAGGTAAACTTTGCGTACAGTAAGACACACCCATCTTAACTTGATGAGGTTTGCAAATGTGTAAGTTTGTTTCATCACCACCATAATCAAGATAGAGAACATGTGCATCAGCCCAAAAAGTTTCTTGGTACCTTTTTCATTTAGTACTCCCTTTGCCCTCTCCTCAGGCAACCATTGCTGGGGTAGGCTAGTCTCAGAACTGAAAGATTTGGAAATACAAATAGAATTAGTATGATATTACAAAGCAAGCTCCAAGTCTTATATCAAGTCGGTATCCTGCAGGAAGAAGGGGGAAAGGCAGAGGGCAAATGGCAGAAAGCATGGGCCAGCTGTCTTTCTCTTTTTATCAAGAGAGCAATAATTTTTCCTGGAGCCCTACCAAATGTTTCCACTTATTAACTCATTGGCCAGAATTTGGTCACATGGTTATTTGTAGCTACAAGGAAGTCTGAGGAGATGAGTACTTTTAATTGAGCATATTGCCCCCCAGGAAATCAAGGTCTGGTTAGTTAGGAAGAGGGCAAAAAATAGATATTGAATAGGAATCTGTAGATTCATATTTTCAGGCTTTTACTTAAATTTTCAAATAAAGACATTTGTTTTCCAGTGTAGTCCTACTAACATGACAGATTTGTATTGCATAATTCTGCCAAAATATTCTAGAAAAAATCAGAAGAATTTTAATACATTTTTCCATTTTATTCATCATAAGGAACTCAATTAAAATGGAATGATTCAGTTATGAATGTAAAACTAAAAGAAATGCAAAAAGAAAATTGACAGTTAATTACTTTAGCAAAAGTGTAACATTTTTTCCTTTATGTATATAACCTGCTATGTCAGATAATGTTTTTATGTGATTACTGCTGTTGGTTGTTAAATTTATCTCCATATACTAACATTTTTTCCTTCCAAATTTCTGCAGATTTAGAAGTTGACAGACTTATTTTAACTGGATATATAACCTGTGTTAGGGGTACAGATCTCTCCCTGGTTAGAATGACCATATTTTATCATCTGAATAGAGACACTTTGGGGAATACCAACTTGGGAAAACAAGTGGAAACTGGGACTATCCTAGGCAAATGAAGGTCATAGGAATGTCATAGAGTATATAAAATGGTTCTATATTCAGCAGTGATTGAATCTTCTTTTCTAGTACTTGACATTTTTATGATTGTGTTCATTAAATTTGTAACTTATGTTGTAGGTAGACTTTGGAAGGTGACCTTCTACGTCTGGCCCTACTTACTTTGTAGCCATCTCTCACTGTA
This sequence comes from Zalophus californianus, assembly GCF_009762305.2. Classification (NCBI taxonomy): domain Eukaryota; kingdom Metazoa; phylum Chordata; class Mammalia; order Carnivora; family Otariidae; genus Zalophus; species Zalophus californianus. The sequence goes on from NC_045595.1 coordinate 98,316,965, forward strand.
CTCCTCTCTGTCTCTTACTGAAATTCTTCTCCATCTGGGCCAAGACCAGTCACTAATCTCACACATGTCCCATGCTCTTCCACTTCCATGTCATTGTTTGTTATTACCCTGTTTAGAATGTCCCAGCCATCCCTCTGCTTGCTGAACTTTTATTTATTCAACAAACATTTATTGAGTGCCTGGTAGGTCCTGGACACTGAGAACACTAAAATGAATAAGCTCCAATATCTCCTTAAGGAGCTCACAGTGCATTGAGGGTGACCAACAAGCATGACATTTACAGTGGTAATTGTTGTCATAGACAGCTCAGAGTAGGGGCACTCGCTTCAGTTTAAGGCACTTCCCAGAAGAGATGACACTGGAAGTAAGTCTTGAAAGATGAGTAGAAAGGAGGTGGGTTAGGGTATCCCAAGGAGAAGTAACATGTGCTAGCTTCAGGGCTCTTGCCACTGGAAAATCCATTCCTACACTCCTGCTCCCTGCTAATGAATAACTCCCTCCAGTGAACTTGATACCTTGAATCTCCTAAAGCTTTTCTTAATTGTAAGACACTTAAAGCACTTCCTAAGGCTTGTCTTAATTGTAAGACAATTAAAATTTAGCTTGTCTTAAATTCTAGATGATATTATTTCTACTAAATTAAAAAATCCTTGAGGATGGGGAATATAGCTTTATTTTTTCATCTGCACTTTACTTACTGCCTTGCCATAGTAGTTACTTACTGTTTGTTAAACTGAATTGAAAAACTGGATAAAATGGGCTTCAGTAGAGACAAGTGCTGATGGGTATGTGAAAAGAAAAAGGCTGATGGAGAAATAGGACAACATCCTAGCTGTGCCTGGAGCTGCTTCTTCAAAATATGTTCAGCAACCACATTTGTTGGACGTTTCATGTGGACCAGGCACTGTGCTGTTTTCCACTTATTTAATCCTCATCACAACCCTTGCTGTTTTTTATTTCCATTTTACAAATGACGGATCTAAGGCTTAGAAAGGTTCAGTAGTTCACAGAACTAGACAGAGGTAGAGTCAAGAGTTGAACCTGAGTCTCTCTGAATCCATAGACCAACCTGCTCTTTGAAGTTAGCTCTTCTGCTTTTATGAAAGATGCCAGCTAATACACTTCAGATAGGAGTCATGGTTGGGCCTAAATCAGTAATGTTCTACATTTTAACAAAAAAAGACATGAAGACAGAATCTAAAAATAAAGGTGGCAATTTTAATAGTAACAGTTAACATTTGAGCCCTTACTGTGGATACTATTCTAAGATCTTTATTTACATTTATTACCTCATTAAATCCTCACAACTGTTCTAAGAGGCAGACTCTTTTATTTCCATTTTGCAGAGGAAGAAACTGAGGCATAGAGACATTAAGTAACTTGCACAAAGTCACACAGCTGGTAAGTAGCTGAATTGGGATTCCAACCCAGGTGGTTTGGCTCCAGAGCTAATGATCTTCACCACTCTGCTAAGTTGCCCTTCTGTTTTCAGTGCTACAGGGTAATATGATTCTCTCATTAACTTTTATTGTACAACACTTCTTTGGGTAGGCTTTAATAATTTACAGATTTCAAAAATTCTTCCTGGTTTTTCCATGTATTTCAAATGAATTAAACAACCTTTAGCCCTTGTAGTTGGGTCATAAGACAGAAAGGACAAGACAGGACCAACCAGCTACGTTCAAAATCTTGTTCCATAATTTACTGCTACTTCATCTCTATGAGTCTCAGGTTCCGTATCATTGTCATGAGAATTAAATGGATCAGTATGTAGAATATGCATCTCATAGCAGAGTCCCTGACACATGATGAGTTTTACATAAATGATTAGATCTGTTCCTCCATTCCCTTTATAGTTAGTAGAGTTAACTGTGGCAGACCTGAAACATAATACAAGGAAACTTGGAAAGTAAATGTAGTGTCTGACACATGAATGCATACTTTATTACTAGGGCATTATTTGGCTTTACTGGATAATTATTAGATTTGATTTACTGGTCTGTAACACAGAAATGGCATATTGTCCTTTGCAATGAGTAAAGAACGATTTCAGGTACCTTGCATTTTAGGGTATACTGGGGATAGATATTTTTCTTTTAAGAAGCATAAATGTTAGAGGGAAACTTAGAGGTCATGTAGTCTAGGAATTCCCAAATTGGTGAGGCTCAGTCAGAATCACCAGGGAAGAGGGGCACCTGGGTGACTCAGATGGTTAAGCGGCTGCCTTCGGCTCAGGTCATGATCCCAGGGTCCTGGGATCGAGCCCCGCATCGGGCTCCCTGCTCGGCGGGAAGCCTGCTTCTCCCCCTCTCACTCCCCCCTGCTTGGGTTCCGTCTCTCGCTGTGTCTCTCTCTGTCAAATAAATAAATAAAATCTTAAAAAAAAAAAATCACCAGGGGAGCCTGTGAAACCTTCATTTCTAAGTCCTGCCCTCAGAGATACTGATTAAATAGATTGGGGTAAAGTCTGGCAAATTTTTAATAGCATGTAGGTAAGTGAGTCTGATGTAGCACATGACCATCCCTTTTATAGCTCAGGAAACTAAGGCCCAGCTCATAGTGTTAGAAAAAAAGACTTGGTGCAAAATGTTAATTAACAATTACGTTTTTTTCCCGATATTTATTCATGCATTAAGTCAATAAGCCCTGCTGTGTGGGGGAACTGTTACATGAGAACGAAATCCTTCTAACTTGTACACAGCCCCAAATTTTTAATGGGAGAGCTATGATAAAAATGACAAAGTGATGTTTCACAAAATCTCTTGCAAGAAATGAGAATTGAATTCTACCTCTGCCATCTATTCGTTCTGTTACCCTGAGCAATTCACTAAATCTCCACGAGCTTCAGTTTGTCACTTGGAAAAATAGAGATAATACTAGCTTTTCCCATACTGCAAGGTAAATAAGAATACATGATACCTCTTAGAAAATGGTAGAGTTGTATAAAAAGGCATATAAAAAGTAGTTATGTGTTCAACATTTTAACTAATATGCTGGGCTCTGGAGCTTACTGACATTGTGCCTGCTCTTAAAGACTACTAGAAGAGACAAACATACATATTGGTATAAAGTGAAAAATAGTATTTTAGAGATTATGGACAGAGCATTTTGGAGCAAAATGAGGCAGTGCCTGGAGAGAGTCAGGAAAGCTTCTTACGGTGACATTTGATCTGGGCCTTGAAGGGATGAGAAGCTTGCCTGGCAAAGAGCAGGGAGTTACATGTGTGAAAACATGGAGTCCTAAAAGCATGGCGTGCTCAGACAGGACAGGATGTCTTTTGTACTTAGACAGTGGGTGGCTACTGGGGAGATGAGGCTGAAAAAATAGACCGGACTGGACTCTGAAGTTCTCTGTGCCAGGAATTTGAATATTATCATATGTGCAAAGGAGGTTTTGAGCATGAATGCTTGATTAGATAGAACTTTTAGACAGGTAGGGTGCCTGGGTGGCTTAGGGGGTTAAATGTCCGACTCTTGATCTTGGCTCAGGTCGTTATCTCAGGGTCATGAGATCGAGCCTCTCACGCCCGGCTGGTGCTCAGCAAGGAATCAGCTTGGGATTCTCTCTCCCTCTGCTCCTCCTTCCCACTTGTGTGCGTGCTCTCTCTCTCGTAAATAAATAAAAATCTTTTTTTTTTTTTAAAGAACTTTTAGACAGGTAACTATGGCTTTTTCTTGAGAAAGATTTGGAAGGAGAATGACTAGAGGTTGTCATTATTATTGCTTCGTTAGCAAGTTTTATAATTTAACACTTGCTGTGAACCCTAATGATACCAGTCTTTGCCCTCTCAGGCATTTGGCATGTTTTTGCTGTTCTACACGGTACTCTGTGTAGAGGACTTTGCCTCTTTTAAATTATTTCCTAAGGATAAATCTCCAGTAGCATTAACATATCAGAAGATATGATCCTTATAGTGCCTTAGTATTTCTGTTTTCTTCGAAAGGATGTGTTAATTTTTGGTCTCACAAGCAGTATAAAAGCAGACTGTTTCACCACATTGAATAGCATTTGGTGCTAAGTTACACTATCTTAGTTTGCTTTCATTTCTGTTTTTCTGATTACTGAGAAAGATGTATATATATTTTTCTCTGTGTATACCCCTATTAACTCTGTGTAAACTTCAGTATTGATATTTTAATTACCTTTTTCTTTTCATTTCTTAATTTTCCTCTTTCTTGAGTAAAAATGCCAAGTAGTTTAAAATAAGTAAATATTTTCAAAAGCATTATTATTTTCACAAATAAATAAGCCTCATAATGTCTCACTAAAATAGATTTACTGTTTTTAAATTTTGCCTTTCACATGAATGTTTGGTTAGTATGCTCTTTCAGTTGATGCTCACCTCAGTGATATCCACTGTAGCTAGTTTTGATTCTTCCATCTTATGTAAGAACTAATATCATGCTTTTAAAGAACAGACCTTGAAGTTTGTGGGATTTTTTTTCATTAAATATTGTTCATCTTGATACTGAAATTGAATTATACTTACTCTTTAAAACTTAGTAATGTTAGGGGCTCCTGGGTGGCTCAGTTGGTTAGGTGTCCGACTCTTGATTTCAGCTCAGGTCACAATCTCATGGTCATGGAATTGAGCCCTGCCTACGGTTCCTTGCTCAGCAGGGAGTCTGCTTGAGGATTCTCTCTCCCTCTCCCTTTGCTCCTCCCCTCGCTTGCTCTCTTTCTAAAATAAATAAATAAATATATTTTTTAAAAAACCAACTTAGTCATGTTAAATTAAGGCTTCTCTTTTGAACTAAATTTTTTAAAATTAAATAACATCATACATGGTCACTCTTGGGAAACCCTATTTACTCATAAGTTTACTTACAGTGTCTTAAGTTTTCTTCAAAGGCAGTCTTTTCGTAGTTATCTAAAGCAGTTACTGCATTCTTACTGTCCTAACTTATTCAGTTCTCTAGTTGCATGGCATGGCTTTATCTAAGCACTCACAGTCTGAATAAATTATTTCTTTTCCAAGGTGATTCAGTAGAAAGCTATCATTGACTAAAAGGGAAATGTATTTCTTCTCTTTGTCACACATTTCATGCTTGCTGAATCTAAAAGCTCTCTATTTCTTCTCTCAGAATTTTGCAAGGGGAAGTGAGGGAAGCATAAGACTTTTAAAAGTACCATATGGCCTAGTCACATGTGCAGCTCAGGCATATTGGACCTTTCCAGAGTCCAGGTCGCCAGCTTATGGTGTGCCTAAAAAATTTTAGCACGCCTCTTCTACTTAATTACCTGGCTGACTTTAGTGGGTTAGAGGGGTTTGGCCACTTGCTTGTCACTGCCATTTTGTGTCATTGGTAAATGGCATATATTATTTTGGCAGGTTTGAAACAGTGAGAAATTTTATTTGAAGCTGGATTTAATTAACTATATAAAACTGACCTGTAAATCTTGAGGAAGGATTATTTTTAAACACTATTTTTTGTATTGTAAAAGTAATAAATGCATATAGTAAAGAAAAATCAAAGGAAAAAAGTCTGCCTTCTAACCCCTAGTCCTACCTTCCATAGATAAGCACTGTTAACAGTTTCTTGTGTAAACTTCCAAAACTTCCCTGTACACATTAAATCCTGTCTATATGAAAATATATACCTGATTTATCCTTTAAAAAATTAGAAACAGTAGCTGTTATAATACTGTTCTATACATTTTTATAGACATTTTTATAGACATTTTTCTGTGCCAGCACCTAGAGATATATACTTCATTCTTTTTAACAATATTTAGGATGTTCTAATTTTTTTGCTACCTCTAACAGTGCTACAGTGAAAATCCTTGTATATACACACATCTTAGCGTATTTCTTATCTATTAGCTAAATTCCAAGGGATAGAATTGCTAGGTCAAAAAGGTAATGTCAAATTATTCTTCGAATTTGCTATGCTAATTTAAATACCAGGAATTTATGAAAAATGCCTATTTCCCAGATTTTTAAGGAGTATTAGAGGACAATGAAATTAGGCTTGAATAAAGCTTCCAGACACACTTCACAAGTGTACATTACAATAGGTACCCATATACTAAACCTACTCATCTGGCTCGTACACATAATATTTTTTTATAATTTATCTAAAATGAAAGAAAATTGACCACCTTGGCAAAAGAAATTAGGACAGTCCTGGAGGAGGAAATGCCATCTTATGGTAATTGGTCACAAAAATCAAATACTTTATGTCATATGATTTTGTATTTGTAAATTTTAAGAAGCTGTAAATATTAGCATTTATTTCCCTTTAGGCTTGAGCAAAGAATTTTCCTTTTATTCCTTGCAAATAGGCTTTTCTTAAATCTCCATGTCTCAGCCTCTAACTTCATCACAGCCATGTCCTCTGCACACCTGGTCCAGATTCAAGAATTGTGCCATCCAGTACTTACAGTGCTGGCATGCTTAGAATGGCTTTTTGTTAGGCAACGAGACTTTTGATGTTTTAAAAGTATGAAACTATCTTAACCAGATGGAATAAAAGGAATAGACTGTGGATCATATGTTTGTTTTACTTTTATTGCCTAGTCATTTAATATTTACTATTTTGTTCCTGATAATTTTAACCAACACCTATACAATATATTCCACAGATTTCAATGGGACAGATGTTACAAGATTTTGGAAAGTTTCTTGGGATGTTCCTTCTTGTTTTGTTTTCTTTCACAATTGGACTGACACAACTGTACGATAAAGGCTATACCCCAAAAGAACAGGACTGTGTAGGCATCTTCTGTGAACAGCAAAGCAATGATACCTTCCATTCGTGAGTGTCTTTTAAAGTTTTTAGTAAATATATTTCTCTCTTTCTATTGTGTTGTATATGAATTAGTACCTAGAGAAATAGAACTTCAAATTTTCTCCAAGACATTCTTTTTTAATAAGAAATACTTATTTTCATGAATCATTTGATAGTTATCTTTATATAAGTAGAATCTTAAGTAATTAGTAGGCGTAAGATCATACATTGTTTCCCCCACTGCAGTCTGTTTTAACAGAGGAGCTCGTGGCATTTTGTACACTGTTAGCATTTTGGGCAGGACAGTTTTCTGTCAGTCCTGTATATTGCAAGACATTCAACATCTCTACCCTTCACATAGTAAATGTCAGTAGCAACTGTCCATCATTGTTACAGCCAAAACAATCTCTTGTATTTTCAACACTTAGTAGGAGGTCACTAGAATTGAGAATCATTAGAGCTTCATCAACAATTTTTTCTCTAATTTGCTGTATCATAAGAAATTGAATAATCAGTTGTAAGGGAGAGAAAATACCTCCCCTCATTTTAACCATCTGAGCCACCCAGGCGCCCTACCTCCCCTCATTTTAAAATAACATAATGGAGAAGGGGTGTGGAATTACTCATTTGTTGTGTTGCTGTTATGTACCAACTATTCTTTAGATACTCGCATGTCATCTTATTTAAGGAATAAGATTAAATTAATAATAAGTATTCATTTAACACCTTCTGCATAACAGACACTGTTTGAAGTGCTGAGTGAATGAAGTACTAGTGAACAACACTACCTCATGGAGCTTATATTCTATTAGAGTGAGATGATATAGGCAATAAAAAGAGAAATAAAATATATAGTATATTATGCAATAAAAGGGGCTAAAGAGACAAAGCTTGGGCCAGGGAGGATATATGTGTGAGAGGGTGCAGTTTTAGATAGGAGACTGGGGAAGGCCCCACAGAGATGATATTCAAGTAAAGATATGAAGCTGATGAAGAATCAAGACATAAAGAAGATGGCTGGAGGAAGACCATTAGTAGATAGAGGGAATGGCAAAGGCAAATGCCCTGAGATGGGAGTGTGGCTGCCAAGTTCAGGGAAAAGCCAGGAGGCCAGTGTGGTTGGGATGTAGTGAAGCTGAGGGAAAGTTGTAGGAGATGTAGAACCTTGTTGATACTGGTAAGGACTTTGGGCTGTTGAGATTGAGAGCCATTTGAAGTTTTTGAGCAGAGAAGTGGCAGCTTGAATTAGGCATTAACAATGTCTTAGCAGCTGCTTTGTTGAGAATAGACAGAAAAGCAGTAAGAGGTTAAACAAAAGTAGTTTATCCTCCTTTTGAGTCTGTTTCTTTGTTTAAGAAAGGCATATCTGTACCATTGGGTTCAACCTTGTTTATTTTTTAAAGTATTATTCTTAGGTTATCAATGTTTTATGGAATGTTGATATAAATGAATTCTTCATTTTTGCTAATTAATCTCTTTAATTTCCTTTTAAACAGAAATGTAATTGTCTTTACAGGTTCATTGGCACTTGCTTTGCTTTGTTCTGGTATATTTTCTCCTTAGCACATGTGGCAATCTTTGTCACAAGATTTAGTTATGGAGAAGAATTGCAGTCCTTTGTTGGAGCTGTTATTGTTGGGACATACAATGTTGTGGTTGTGATCGTGCTTACCAAGCTGCTGGTGGCAATGCTTCATAAAAGCTTCCAGTTGATAGCAGTAAGTGTTCATTCTTTTAAAACCTTTATGTTCTTTTAGATCATACCAAATGTATGCAGTAGATAAATCTAGGCAACCAAAGATTGTAAGAATTAAAAATTAGTATTTTTAAATTAAATATAGATTTTTGTAAAATGTAAGTAATGTATATTAACTGCAAATCTTGAACCAGATTTTTATATACAAGGTGTGCAAACATTTGGACAGCTTAAAATGATATCTCTCTCTCTCTCCTCCCCCCCACCCCACCTTTCTCCCTTGCTCCTTCTGTCCTCCCCTCCCCCCGTGTGTGTGTGTGTGTTCATATTCTATATTGCTTTTTCATTTGCCTCTTAAAGAATCATGAAGACAAAGAATGGAAGTTCGCTCGAGCAAAGTTATGGCTTAGCTACTTTGATGACAAATGTACATTACCCCCACCTTTCAACATCATTCCTTCACCAAAGACTATTTGCTATATGATTAGTAGCCTCAGTAAGTGGATTTGCTCTCATACATCAAAAGGCAAGGTTAAACGGCAAAACAGTTTGAAGGTAAGAAATTAAAATTGTAGGGTGCCTGGGTGGCTCAGTAGGTTAAGCGTCTGCCTTCGGCTCAGGTCACGGTCCAGGGTCCTGGGATCGAGCCCCGCATCAGGCTTCCTGCTCAGCGGGGAGCCTGCTTCTCCCTCTCCCACTCCCCCTGCTTGTGTTCCCTCTCTCGCTGTGTCTCTCTCTGTCAAATAAATAAAATCTTTAAAAAAAAAAAAGAAATTAAAATTGTAACTTGGAAGTTTTAACAGTTCCTAATATCAGATGTTTACTAAAGTGTAAATATGTCCTAGGCCTCTTTAAGACCTAGGACTGTCTACTTTTTTTTCGCTCATACACCCCTAATGCGTGGCACATTATCTAACAGACAGTAAGGATTCAATATGTGAGAGGAGAGAGCTGTAATTTTTTTTCATGAAATCTTATCTCACAGCTTTAAAACATGGAAAATATTTAGAATACCTATTCTGTCAGCATAGATAAAGATTGACTACTAGAGCCAGCTCATATTTTTCAGTTCTTCTTGAAAGTTATTCAGTACATAAATAATTCAATACATGTTGCCACAAACCAGAGGTTGGCAAACTTTTCCAGTAAGGAGCCAGATAATAAATATTTTGGACTTTGCAGACTGAGACAAAATCAAAGATGTTATATTAATATAACAAGTAATATTACAAGAAAGAATACAAATATCCATAAAATTTTTATTGGTGAAATTAAAAGTATAATATTAATTGAGTAATAATTTTTTTGTAATACAGATCTAATGTAAAGAATGGAATTCCATTTTGGGGAGGGAAATAACATTTTGTTTAATTAGGGTTCAAAATTAGTGTTCCCTATCATCAAATTAATTACAAATATTCATCTGTAAAAACCATTCTTAGCTTACACAGGCCATAAAAAAATAGTAAGTGGGCCATGTTTGGCCTGTGGGTTGTGGTTTGCTAATCTTTCCTATAAACTGAAGATTCCTAAGACTAATGTTAAATCAAGAAAAGCATCCAGGTGAATGAATAACAAAATGTGCAGGCCATATTTGTTTTAAATAAGTGTTGGATATTACCTTGTAACACATAATGCCAAAAATACAGTCTAATAAAACGTGTTTGTGTCTGTGAATATTTTTTAAAAACCCACCTCATTTAGGGACGCCTGGGTGGCTCAGTTGGTTAAGCGTCTGCCTTCGGCTCAGGTCATGATCCCAGGGTCCTGGGATCGAGTCCCACATCAGGCTCCCTGCTCAGCAGGTAGCCTGCTTCTCCCTCTGCCTGCCGCTCCCCCTGCTTGTGCTCTCTCTCTCTCTGACAAATAAATAAATAAAATCTTTAAAAAAAACTCATTTAAATATGGTTTATGTCCATTATTAGTACCATGCAATTGTTTGTTTTGAAGGAATGGAGAAATCTGAAACAAAAGAGGGATGAGAACTACCAAAAAGTGATGTGCTGCTTGGTGCATCGTTACCTGACGTCCATGAGGCAGAAGATGCAAAGTACAGATCAGGCAACCGTGGAAAACCTAAATGAACTACGCCAGGATCTGTCAAAATTCCGAAATGAAATAAGGGATTTACTTGGCTTTCGGACTTCTAAATATGCTATGTTTTATCCAAGAAATTAACCATTTTCTAAACCATGGAGAGAATAATTTTCAGTAATAATTCTAGAAGACTGCATTTGCATAATTTGTGACTAAATAAGATATCTATTGAAATTAACATGGAGAATTATGTAAAAGCCATTCTTTAAAATATTTATAGCATAAATATATTATGTAAAATATGTATATAGAATTAGTTTTTTTAAATCCTCTGTTAGCTTTTTGCAGGAGCAAAACAGATTAAGTAGATAGGTTTTGTTAGCATGCTGCTTGGTTTTCTTACTTGAACAGTGCTTTAAATTTTTTTCTTTTTATGTTTAAGAAGGGCAATTATAATTGTACACATTGCCAGAAGGTTTTGTAAAATTAAGATCAGCAAATGTGGGCTGATCTCCATCCATAGGACACACCTGAAATGGAGTAAGTCATGGTTTTTAAGATCTGTTTTAGGAGTTCACATGTAGTTCAGTATTTATTGTTCAGGAGTATAGTTTTATCTAAAATAATAGTCTATTTTTTTTATTTTGTTATAATCTTACGTAACAAAGAAAAGCCCCTAATGGATGTTTGAATCTATTTATGTCTCTATAAGTTTAAATTCACTTCAGTTTTTGTTATTGTAATATATTTACTTTTACATGGTTGTAATCACTTTATATTTTTTATTTTGTTATTCTCACTTGATAGTATTTTATATATACATTTCCATGTATTGATATAGTCCACATATTTAAATTTTTATAGAATTATATATGGATTTTGAAAAATATAGTTAGTAGACTTTTCATTTTATAGCAATTAAGTATTTGAGTATGTTTATAGGTTTGCACAGGTACTTCACTAAGGTTAGGCATTTGGTGGCTTTTAATTTTTCTTTAGCATAATAGTGCTATAATTTTTTTCAGGTTGGAGTGACTTTTCATAGTTACAAAGCCAAACCAAAATAAGGAGTTAGAAGACACTTTATCTTATGTGGTCACAGCCTGTTTTGTTTTTGTAAACACTGTAAGACCCTTCAATGCAAGGATTTATTTTATATTTGGACTAAGGTTCTTGAACTAATCTCCCACAGTATTTTCCACAGAATTTAACATAGCTTCTACAAAAGTTACTTCTTGCTTATTTGTGGATCATTCTTGCTGCTTAAGATGAAAAGCCTTGATTTTTTTAAAGTTGGAGAATAAAATATGTATTTAAATTTTTTTCCTGTGTTCATATAAGGGATGTAGTTTAAAAAGTTTCACAGGCTATTGCTTATATTTTCTTGCAGCATTTCCAGTTAAGAGGTTATTAGGTATATGACTATCTTCTTAACTGAATTTCAGATGGTCTTAAGGCCATAGGGTGCAGGTAACCCTTGGTCTCTAAGCACCACTGATCCAGGGATCATTGGCTAAATATACTAGTATTGTGTTTCATCTTGCTTTTTACTTTTTATTTTTTAATTTCCAAATTGTAAGTGTTCCCTCTTTGGGGAAAATTCTTATAAAAATGTTTACTGTAAAGTTATATATTTTGTCTACAATGGGATTATGCACTTCCCAATTGGGATTTTACATCAGGATTTTTAGTCATTCTAAAAAATACCTAATTATTAAATCAAAATATTTATAGAGTGCCTACTGTATGCATGAGTTACTTATGAGGTATATTTTGAATGACAGCATATTGTAAGAAAAAAGGTAAATAAAACTTGATATTAGATTATAAGTTGGCAGTCTGTTTATTGTATTATCATATACTTTAATACCTTTTTATTGAAGTATAATTCACCTAGCATAAAATTCACTCTTTTAAAGTGTACAATTCAGTGTTTTTGTTTTTTTAAATCATGGTAAGAAAGGTCTCAAATGTAAAACATCAACATCAGCCCCCTTTGTGCTCCTTTCCACCTCCAGTGGCAGTCACATTGAACTCTTTTAGCTATTTCTTATATTTATAAATACCATGTTTTGAAATAATATATTCACACAAAGACCTGTATGTGAACATTTATAGCAGCTTTATTCATGATCCCAAACTGGATCACTGAGAACAACCAGATGTCCATCAACTGGTGAATGGATAAACAAACTGTACATCCATATAGTGGATATTTATTTACTCAGTGATGCAAAATTGTATCAGACTTCAGTCAGAGAAGCAGAACTACTAGGTTATTTGTAGGCATACCTGTATGTTTTTTATAGTGATTTGTTTACAGGGATTTGCTGTTACACAGTTGGGGTTGGTTAAGCAGTCCCTATGAGGCTGTTGTTTCTGCACCTAAGAGCTTAGACTTCACAGGGGAGGCAGTTAGAAAGGGACAGGAGATGGAAAGTGGAAGAAACAAGGACAAAGCTGGAACCCATGAGGCCTGACTGAGACCCGTGTCACTTCTCACTGCCTCCAACTTTGATAATGGGAGTATCCTGTGTGAAAAGTTGCCTTTTGCCAGGTTGCTAAACATACACGTGATCCAGGAGTCAAAGATGCTGAAGGAGGATGCAAGGAAAGGTAGAACAATGCAGGCCAGACTGCTGCCCCACCCCAAAATGTGAGCCAGCAGGTAAGTCATACCATGTGGGAACTACAAAAGTGCCTGCCTAAAATATAAGATGAAGCCGCTGCTTTAGTTCTGCCCTCCAAATTTCACACACAAATGGGGCTTGCGGCTCACCCTATCTGGAAGTATATAAGGAAGAAAATTCTGGGAAACAAAACAGCCTACCCAGGTTGGCACAGGAACAGACTACCGACCTATGCTATAACATAGATGAGTCTTAAAAGGATTATGCTAAGTGAGGAAAATCATCACAAAAGGCTACATATTGTATGATTCCATTTACATGATAGTCTAGAAAAGATAGAACTAGGGAAACTGAAATCAGATCATCGGTTACTAAGATCTGGTAGGAGAAGATTGGTTGCACAATTAAACTATATACTCAAAAAGGGTGAATTTTAATGAATGGAAATTATGCTTCATTAACCTGACAAAAATACATAAGGCTACAACTTACTAAAATAGGAAAATAACAGTAGACTTTTATAATGCATTATCACTCCAAAAGGAAACTGCTTGAATATGCAAGTTAGTAGCCCATCGTTAACACAACACAGTGGGGTGAAGTATGGTAATAAATACCAAGGTAAATTATTTTGTACCTTTTTTTTTCAAAATAATTTTGGCTATTCTAGCTTCTTTCTTTTACATATAAATTTTGGAATCTGCCTATCAATTTCTACTAAAAGGGTTAGTTGGGATTTTTATTGGAATGGCATCCAATAAAATTGCATTTTATTGGAATTGCACTGAAATTTTTGTTTTCCTCAGAAAATAACATTTATAAAATCCAAATAGGCTGAGGTTATAGGCAGGCCCTGAGGAGTAAACCAGTTGGATCTAATTATTCGGAATTACACTAAGAAAATACTAACGGTACCAGGGATATGGCTGCGCTGAATTTTTCATTTGTAAGCTTATTTTTTAGCTTTCTGGCATCACTGTCCTATTCATAAACGTGTGTTTCTTAAATATATACTTAGAAGAATTACCAATTATAGCATTTATCTTCATTTGATAATTTCATATTGTTTTCTTTTCCTGCTCTCCTTGTCCCCAGTTTGAAATAAATACTTGTGATATGCCATTCAAAATTAGGAAAAATTTTATGTGCTACCTACATGCTTTAAAAGTAGCCATCTTTAAGAGACAAGACTTCTGATACAAATTAGAGTATAGTAATACAAGAAGCAAAACAGCAGGTTTATGTAGGAGGTAAATGTTTAAAAAAAGAACTGTTTCAACCAGGTAAATGACAGGTAAGCTCCATTTCCTTCATTCTGCATTCTAGGGTTTCCTCTGTGTTGTATGTCTGTCTCTTGGTCTCTCTTTTCATTAGGTAAGGTTATTTAATCCATTCTTCAATTTTAGGCAAATTATTCTTATTGAAAGATACTAAAAATGATCAGGTGCTATTTGAAAAGAATTTTGAGGAGGAAAATACTAGCTGCCTCAGTAACTCATTCAGAAATTTAATTAATTTTGTGAGGTTATTTTAATATTTTAAATTTAAAAATTTTTTAAAGATTTTATTTATTTATTTGACAGAGAGAGACACAGCGAGAGAGAGGGAACACAAGCAGGGGGAGTGGGAGAGGGAGAAGCAGGCTTCCCGCGGAGCGGGGAGCCCGATGTGGGGCTCGATCCCAGGACCCTGGGATCATGACCTGAGCCGAAGGCAGACGCTCAACAACTGAGCCACTCTGGCGCCCCTTAAATTTTAAATATTTTAAAACTCATCCCCCCCCATTTAATATTTCAGTGGAAATAAACAATCACTGCATTTTCTATAATGATTGTTTTAATGCAGAGGCTTTCTTTTTTTTTAAGTTATAAAACTAGGCAGAAACATTTCTCTCAATGTTGATGGTGAATGGCACAAATTTGCTGAATGAAAATTTAGCATTATCTATGTGTGTAACCATCCTAGGACTGATGTCCAGTCAGACACTTATCTAACAGTTTTGTGCGCTCGAACCTATTTCATCATTTAGATTGGAAGAAAACTTAGATCACCTACTTCAGCCTTCTCATTTTATATGTGAGAAAATCACATTTTAAGTAATTTGTCCAAGATTGAATCATGACAGATTTGAGAGCCTGAACTCAATTTATTGTATCAGGTAAGATACATTCCAAAGCTTTGCTTTTTTGAATTAATTTCTCATTGTAGGTTCATCTTCGTCAGAAACCAGAACTTAAGATACCTAGTCCCTGCTTTTCCAAACGAATAGTTTATTAAAGACTTAATTTATGACTGAGGACAGAAACAGAGACCAATGAGATGAGTAAGAATAAGAGGGGTAAGAGGGACAGTGAGGTAGTAAACATAAACAGAAAACCAGGAGGCAGTCTCAAAAAAATAACAAGCCAGGGCATGGAGAGACCAAGGGCTTAGAAAGGAGGCACTGGTTGATTTTATTTCTGTGCCACTTTATATCCTGATCCATCTGGTTATTCAAGGATCTGGAAACAATTTAAGACCTATAAAGGATCTCAGAAAGGATCCAATTTACCTTTCTCATTTTATAGAAAAGGAAACTTCATTTGATAGGAAACTAAGTTCTCCCACTGCTACACTGTGAAGGAGAATCCAAGTCTTTGTCTGCCTCATCCAGGAGGCTCTTAATTACATTATGTCACTGTTATTATTAATTTCTTGTGTGTAAGGTAAATTAACCAGCTGTATGAAATGTTTAAGTTTATACATTTTCTTAATAGATTTCTGTACTCAAAAGCTCTATCTCACTGTTTAAATGTAACCTAATCTTAGTATCAGAATGCCAGGGGAATATCTTTCCAGCAAAAGATAACATTTCAAATTTATAATCAAATTTTAGCCTTTTTAAACCTAATTGCTGACTTTGTTTTTTAGAGGAAGAAGCAAATTCCAAAAACAAAGTAGAAGTCTAGTTTTTTTAAAATGTTTTTCATTGAAGAATAACTGACACACAATGTTACATTAGTTTCTGGTGTACAACACAGTGATTCAAGAAGTTTATTCATTATGCTGTGCTCACCCCAAGTGTAGCTCCCATCTGTCACCACACAACACTCTCACAGTACCGTTGATTATATTCCCCATGCTGTACCTTTCATCCCCAGTACTTAAAAGTTAGGATTTTAAATAACAACGTCAAAATTATCCAGAACAAATTTCTGTGTACATCCCAGAGCTACTTCGAATACCCAATTCTGTACATCCATGTACACTCCCACACTTGTACTTCCTTAGGCCCTATGTTAAAAAGAGGCTGTTAGCACGTGAATCATGGCCCTCACATATTTAATTCAAGATGCTTAATTATAAAAGATTTTTAAAAATATTTTGTCCTTGGAGTAGGGCTTATATGTACATCTAAGGAACAAATTGGTAAGACTCTATTAATTCTAGCAACTCACCTGCAGATTTTTTGGCTTTTCTAGTTGAATTATCATATCATCTTTGCATTATAACAGTCATTTCTTCCTGTCCAATATCATTTATTTCTTTTTCTTTCCTTACTACATTAACTAGACCCACCAGTGCAATTTTTAATAGAAATGTTGACTTCAGGCATTTTTATCTTATCCATGACTTTAAAAGTCACCATTTGCTGCAGGTTTTTTTTTTTTTTGTCAGCTTAAGGAAGCTCTTTTCTATTTTTAGTTTCCTCAGGGTTTATTTTGTCATGAATAAATGTTGGATTATATCAAATGCTTTTCTGCATTATTAAGATCAAATGATTTTTCTCCTTACATGTATTGCGAATAGGGCTTAACAGAAACTTTCCCCGTTCTGTTGAGTCCACGACCTTTGTTTGACTCCAGCTTCATTTACCTAGTAATCTGATACTACAGTATGTCTACTATGTTGCTAGGCAAACTTGCTTGTGGTGTAAATGAACCCTGATTGGTAAATTGCATTGGATTGGGAGGAACTATAATGGAACTCTAAATACCTAATAGGGGAGCCACAGCTTTGGGTTTTCCTGAGTGTGTAACTCTTATAATGAGGCATGTCATCTAGGAGGAGCCTGGAAGCTACTATGCCTATGGAGTTCATAGAAGAGATCTGGTTTCCGAGGAAATGGGAACTTTAAGGTGGAGCGTCTGCACCCACCTGACATGGATCGAGGCCCCTGGCATCTGAGACATTATCTAGGAAGGCCAAAGGAAACAGCTCATGGATGGCTGTGTGAACTGCTCCCAGTCTGGCCCTATCCTGTTAAGCTCTGGTCCTTGTTCTATAGCTCTGGGGATGTTATTGGTAGTGAGAGAGGCCTGTGGTACTCATGAGTCTGAATGTTGAGTTGTGCCTACAACTGCCTAGCTGGCATTGCAGATCTAGGAATGCAGTGAAGTATGAACATTGATTTCTTGATGTTAAATCAATCATGCATTTCTGGGATAAATCCAACTTGATCATGACTTATTTTGTTTGTTGGATTTTGTCTGATAATTATCTTGTTTTTGTACCTATGTTCTTAAGTGAGATTAGACTGGATCCTATGTTTGCTGAAATTTTGGTATTAAGATTCCACTAATCTCACAAAAAGAATTGCTTAATGTTACTTCTTTATTTCTATTTTAGAATAGTATGTGTTAGATTGGTAGTATTTGTCCCTTCGATATTTGGTAGACCTCCTAAGTCAAACTATCTGGACCTGGAATTTTATTTGAAGAAAGTTTTAATTACTGTTTGAATTTCTTTAATGGTTATAGGACTATTTAGGTATTCTGTTTCTACTTGAGTCTGAGTTGGTAAGTACAGTTTAGCAGTTTGTCCATTTCATCTAAGTTTTCAAATCTATTTACCTTCTCTGCTAGTTTTTAAAATTTCAAACTCTGGGGGCACCTGGGTGGCTCAGTCTTTGGGTGTGTCTGCCTTGGGCTCAGGTCATGATCCCAGGGTCCTGGGATCGAGCCCCGCATCAGGTACCCTGCTCAGCAGGAAGCCTGCTTCTCCCTCTCCCTCTCCCACTCCCCCTGCTTGTGTTCCCTCTCTCGCTGTGTCTCTCTCTGTCAAATAAATAAATTAAATCTTTAAAAAAAAATAAAGTAAAATTTCAAACTCTGTATCCTTTTATAGTTACCCCAGATATTTTAATGTAAAGGCTTAAGTTATCAAAGTTCTAAATTAGTATTTTTATCCTTCTCTCTCTAATTAAAGGACCTTAGAACACTTAGGGCAAGCTCCCCCTCCCCCACCTTCTTTAAATGTTTTCTACTTGAATTTTTTTCCTGCAAATTTGTTTGTTTGCACTTATATAAATATATCCATGAATTCAAGCCAATGGAATTTCTGCATAATATTACTTAACTCACGTTAGAATTACTAATCAGTAGCTCTTTTTAAATTTTATTTATTTTAAGATTTATTTATTTATTTGAGAGAGCGCTTCAGCAAGTGTAGCGGGGAGGGGCAGATGGAGAGGGAGAGAGAATCCCAAGCAGACTCCGCACTGAGCGTGGAGCCCCTACACCAGGCTTGATCCCATGACCCTGAGATCATGACCTGAGCCGAAATCAAGAGTCCAACGCTCAACTGACTGCACCACCCAGGCGCTCCCCCTTCAGCTGTTTTATCATAAGGCTCTTCTTTAAAGAAGATCTTTGTTATTAGTTTCTTTCACTAAAGCAGTCCAGAAGATAGAGTGGGAGCCTGGCTGCCCTTTCCTATGGAAAGAAAAAAAAGAAGGTAAATTTCTTCAACTAAGGTTAACCTTTGACTAAATAAGTTATATAACAGAATTTAAGATTTGGAAACTTTGCAAAATTCATATATTTTTATTATAGGAATTGAATTGAATTCAAAGGACGAAAATTAAGCTAACAGGATCCCCTGAAACACATCAGAGAGTCTGGAAATATTTTATGATGTATTGGTATGGTCACCCATTTGTTCATCCAGTGTATTTGTGTCCCCAAGTACAAGTACTAAAAACAAAAACAAAACTTAGTCAATTGCACTTTGAAAAAAATAAAATTAAAAAAAATTCCTGAAAGAGAAATAATTCCCAGAAGTCATCTAGTCTAACTCCTTTAATTTATAACTAAGGAAGTGCCATTCATTATTAACCACTGATTCCCTCAACAGTTCAAAGTCTTGTGTCAGAGATGTCAATGGTATAAATAGTTTGGATTACTTTTCCCAATTTTTACCTCACTGTGACTCAGGCACCTGCCCAGCCACAAATGGCAGTCTTTCTGCTGGTAATGCACCAATTAGAAGAGAAGGAGAAGAAATCCAACTTTTTTTTTTTTTTAAGTAATCCCTACACCACACACCCCACACCACACACACTCTCGACGAGTCATCTCAAACTCCCGTTCGAGAGATGAAGAGTCACACGTTCTACTGAGCCAGCCAGGTGCCCCCCAAATACTGAAATCTTTGGTAATCATTGCAAAGTCTCATAACATGGGTTCTTGAAAGGAACTCCCCTGCCTTGAGAAGGTTAGACTCAATCAGGATTCCACAGTTACATTCTGGCTGTACACAGCTGTGCCTTGTGGGGGGCCTTTCTAAAAGGTGGCACTGGCCAGCGAAGTCAACCACCAACTCCTGCCGTTCATCCACTTTCTCAGCTGCTGAATTCTCTGGTACTGACGGGGGCAGCCCAGTGGGAGAGGTTAGGAATGATTCCTGACCCCACAACCAGCCCACATTCATGGCTTGCTTGTGTTCAGCTGCCAAAACAGAGGGATTCTTCCTTTTGAAATTCTTTTTTTGCCTTTTGAATGTCTGGTCACTTCTAGGGCTGAGAATGATTGTTTTTACCCAAAAGAAACTTTTCCTTATTTCTAAACCTTTGGTTCTACCATGAGAGACCTTGTGACCCAAGTCTTTGTTCATCCCTGATGTGCTTCCCCCCTTCCTCAGACAGGGATGGTTGCCCACTCTTCCACAGCTGCTGGCCGGCAAACTCCTGAGGGCCGGTTGCCACAGCCGTTGCAGGTTAAACAGCTGTGTGCAGAGGCGGGGAGTTCCTTCACAGTTCCCCCACCACTGAGTGAAAACTGATTCCTCAAAGGCCATAGCAGAAAGCATCCTAGCTGATGCAGCCTGATCCAGTTAAGTGAGGAGGAACAGGACCAGGGCATCAGACTCACCTCTAATTTCAAGTCCTATAAAACGACCGATGGTGATTTAGGCTGCAAAGGAAACAAAGAGCCAACGCTGCAAAGTCAGGCTGAGAGGGTTTTCCTCTGGGGCAGGGAGGGCCTCTTCTAGTGGCAGGGAGGGCACTGGGTTGGAGTCAGGACTTCTGAGCTTGAGTGCCAGCTGGGTCTCTTGGGAGATGTGGGCTCTAGATGAGTCACTAAAGAGACCCGAGCTTCAATTTCTGTTACAAAATGAAGGAGTTGAACTAGATCCCGAGGGATGCCATTCTAACACTAACGTTCTCTGATTCTCCAGAGAATTATAGTCTACTTACGTCACTGGGCCCATCCCGTCCCTGAAGTTCCTGGAATGCTAACTCTTTCAGCAAAGTGTAAATTGATGCCAAATTGATATGCAAAAAGCAGGGAAGATCCTTTTTACAGTGTCCCATCTTCTATAAAAACAAGTTTAATGGCTGCTATGTAACCATTTAAAAATATTTTATTAAGCACTGACTTAAAAAAATGCAAGAGAAGAATATAACACCTCAGAGCAAATGCTTGAAGGCAAAACAAATATCACTATAAATATTGCACTTATAAAATCTTTTTACATCTTCACACAAACTGATCCCTAAAATACCCTTTTACAGAGATGTATAAATAAACTGCTTCCACACTGAGAACGCTTGATACATTCAGTTTCCTGTTGCCGCACTAAGTCTGCAGGTTTTCAATCACACATCTGTTCCTCTCGGTGCAGACACAGAACTTCCACCAGCGATATCGGAGGTCTCATACCTACATCATGTGAAGAGTAAATCTTTCCGAATGCTCAATATTTAATATAAGATTTTTTTTTCTACAGAGAAAAATATAGATCTTTCAAAGGCAATGACAGAATGCAACTTAAATTGACACAGTTCACTATTAACATTGCTTGTCTTTCAAGGCATCCAGGAGCTTCTGATTCTTGGTCTTGAACATCATGATAAAGCTGTTTGGCATGATTTTGCCTCGCCCGTCTTCACCCACCTGACCCATAATAATGTAATTTAGGCCTAAAAAGAAGAGAACATAAATTAATTTTTTCTCTTTGTGTATTATCTTTTTATTACTATTTTTAAAGATTTTATTTATTTGAGAAAGAGCGCACACGAGCGGGGGGGGGGGGGGGCAGGGAGGAGTGGGAGAGGGAGGGAGAAGCAGGCTTCCCGCCGAGCAGGGAGCCCAACATGGGGCTCAATGCCAGGACCCTGGGATCATGACCTGAGCCGAAGGCAGGCGCTTCACCGACTGAGCCACCCAGGAGCCCCTCTATGTCTATTGTTTTGATACAACCTAGACTACAACTTACCTCTAGATAAATGATCTATAAATGGTATAATTATACATTTTGTCTATCCAGGATAAAGTCCGGTTTAAGCCTCTCATTAGAAAAAAATCTGAATTCAACTAAGTAACATATCCCAGCTCTGCCACCACTAGGAAGATGGATGGAGGGATGAGATCCGGTCACGCCCTGCTCTGCAGTGCTGTAGGCCGGGGGACTGACTGAGCATCTGCCGTGCACAGTGCACCGCGTTCATGTGGAAGGCTGTCCTTCCTCAAGGGGCCTCCGTGCTCCCGGACACGTCATCCCCAGATGGCCTCTCATTGTTCCCTAGGTGCTTTTGGATTCCCAGGCATTTGGCAACTAACGATCCACTATCTTCTGCTGCTGTGGTCGACTTGAACTGTTTTCAACATCTCGAGCATTTATACCACGGTAGTTTCTTGAGGACATGGGTGCGTCATCTATTTGCATTCTCACAGTTCTTTGCAACAAATAGGTACCAAGAAGTACTTCTGTCAGAGACACACTTTTTGTATAACAGTGTGTCTGGCTAAGTTAGGCCTAGACTGGGGCCCAAGCTAAGGGTATGTTGGATTCAACTCTGAAGATCTACACTGTCTGGGAAAAATGTCATAAAGGAGGTGTGTATTACTGTCTCTTTTATTCTTCCTCTCTCCTGTGTGTCATAAGAGAAATAACGTGTGTCCTTTCCTCCAGCCTGACCCTTCCTCTGTGGGCTAACACTGTCCTCAGAGTGACCTTGAGCCTGTGCGAGCTTGGAGGGCTGTGCAGGTGGGTGCCTCCTCAAGGCTGGGCTGCCGGCATTGTGGTGAGACCGTGCAGTAAGTTTCTCCATGGACGTTACCTGCTTCTTCTGGCAGTTCGGGGGAGAAGTGTTAGCTCTTACAGAGCCTTTGCTATTCCCTCTGAAGCCTCAATGTGAAGCTGCTAGCCTCCAGGCTTTTCTGAACAATCTGAATGCATAGTAAAGCTTTTCTTGAAGTGAATATTCTCTCTCTCTCTCTCTCTCTCTCTCTCATGTGTGTGTGTGTGTGTGTGTGTGTGTGTGTGTGTGGTTTGGTTTGGTTGTGGGAGAGGTTTGTAATAAGACTGAGGAAAGGAATGAGCTGGGCTTGGATAGAGAAATCATGGTATATCACACAATGGAATACCTGGCATTATTACCACTCCAGAGAGAGAGAGAGAGATCTAGCTATATGTGCTGTTTGTGGAAAGATGTCTACACACATCATGTGGGGGAAGTTGCAGACTATTATAGCACAACCTCACTTGTCTGTGTACATACATGTGTGCTTTCTATAGATAGAAACTTTCTAGAAGGAACTTTTCATGGTATCTCTGGGGAAAGGGAAAGGGCTTCACTTTTTATTTTATTTCCTTTTTTACTTCCTTAAACTTTTTAAAAACCATAGACTATACATTACTTTTATAAGTTAAAGAACTTGTTAAAAAAAATCCTGCACCTCTGGCTCTGGACTTTTTCCTTTTTTTAACTTTCCCTTTTCCATAATTTCTCTTAAACTGATTTCCATGTGTGGATTTGATGATTCCATATCTGCAAATGATTCCCAAATCTTTAATTCTAGCCCATATATACCTCTCTCTTCTGAACTTCAGCTCTGAATTCCCTGCTCCTTGCTGAATATCTTCCTCTAAACTTGCATGGGCCCCTTAAGTGCAATAGCTGAAAATCTCTTTCCCCCCGAACTGCTCCTTCTATGTCTGTTCCTTGTTGATCCAGCTTCAAATGCTTCTTGGACTCTTTCATCATTTCCACTCTCTCATCTTCTGCCACAAGTTACAAGAACTGGGACCAGAGCCCCATTCTGCCTGACTCCAAAGGCCTGCATTCTACAGCAGAAGTGGGCAACAGATTAAGCCTGATCTCACTTCCCTTGCTCAGCCAGGGCATGGAAAGATCCGAGACTTGCTTGGACTCTCTCTCTCTCGTTCCCTTCCCTGTCGTCGAACTCCCCTAGAAGAAAGACTACCGTTTTCCTCCATACTTACCTCTCCTGAGGAGAGGGCACTGCTTGCAGACCACAGTGACCTTGGCACTCATGTTCTTGCCAGCCTGCTGAATTGCCAGATTTCCCTCTTTGTAGATGTTGATGATGGAGATGGTGGCATGCAAGCTTCCACCTCGGGTGACAGCTGTGATCACGGTGCCGGCCAATACTGCCGAAGAAAACATGTGGAAATAATATGACCATGAAGGCAAACGCAGGCAGAACTGAAAATAACTGTACGTTCTTCTAAGTTTCAGATAGGTAACATTTTAATGTTCAACAGAAGGCCCTAATAGAGCTATCAGATTTGATTCTGCACATTTGTCCCCAAAACTCGGGTTGGAAAAAAAAGAGGCCATGGAGCCATAATGTTACCCAGGTTATTAGGTGTTGATACCCAGGACAGAAACCTGAATGTCTCCTGCCCTGCAGTCTGCTGCTGAGGTGGGGACGCTTTACAACGTTTTATCCAACACGGGGACCATTTACCAAGTAAGGGAGAGGCTTATGAGCCTCTACCTATGAAGACTCAGTAAGACCTTGAGTTTTTAGAGACAATATGATACTGAGGTTGCATGACAGGGGTTTGAGCCATGAAGATCTGAGTCTTCCTCTCTGTGTGTTTGAGCGCCTACCTTTCTGTGTCTTTTCCCCTTTCTGTTTAGCTGCCCTCTCTCCTTCAACTTGGGTTCATCCCATGGGTCCCCATCTCTTATCAGTAAATATCTGTGTTTTTCTGAGTCTTTCTTATCCACCTGTATATCTCATTTAACAAAGTTACGTTTTCTTGCTTTAAAAAAACCAACCAACCAACCAACCAAAAAAACCCTAGCAAAACTCAGTTGCTTTTCATTAGTAACCCTCTCTTTCTTCCATTGTGATGTAAGAGGTAAGAGTCTTACTTCGGAGCCATGGAAGGAAAGATGCTGTATTGCTCAAAGACATGCTTTTGGCATTTTGCGGGTGACAATTCTGTGTGGTGCAGGACTTGGATTGGGAGAATGTTTTATGAGCCTTATCCCTGTTACCAAGGCAGGCTGATAACCAGTGTGCCACTGGGAATAGTATTTGGTCATTTTGCCATGTAAGAGAGTCACAGTGGAATAAATCAAGTTTTGGACTTGGCTAACCCGACCCTTCAGGATAAAGTGAGAAGTCACTGCTTATGTAGCAGGCAAAATCCATAAAATCAGAATTCTTACCATGCCTTACTTTGATTCCTGGTGGTAAGTGTTCACTGCAAAATGTTAGTCTAGAGCCAAGGGAAATCAGGTGGCTCCATAGGACATGGAGGGAGATTTCCTTAAGCACCTCCCACCGAGGACTAACCTGGATGTGATAGCAGTTTGTTTTCATTTTTATGCCTGTTATTTGAATTTCAGCATGCAAACTCCAGTGAGGTCTAGGGCCCTAGATTCTTCAGTGCTTCACACCTTTGCTACGACACAGTTTGTCTGGGCTGCAGAGAGTCACCACCTTCAGGCACAGAAAAAGCAGGCCAAGCCTTTTCTGGGAGACCCTTCATTCTGGGTAATATATTTAGGTTTCAGCAACTTTCTTTTCTTGACAAGACTTTTCTTCAATGTTCCTTTTAAAAATAGCCGACATAATTAAATTTGGTATCTCTTGCTCTTCAGTTGATTTTTACAGAAAGTGCCATTTTTTTTTTTTAAATTGGAGAAAGCTCTTAGAAATTTTAAGTCATTAGGTAGTATCTCCTCAGGTTTCAATTTATAAGCATTTCCAAAGAGATTTCAGGTTCCCGAGTTTTAACTTAGTACTTTGGAAGGCCATGACAGAGGAAATACTTGAATTTCTTCTAAGAAAGACCAGCTTGGATTGGTTTCTAATTTACTTAAGTGGAATTACAGATGTGTGAAAAAAATACCCAGGACATGAAAAATATGTGAGGAAAAAGTGTACAGGGTTTTTCAGGAACACTGAGCTGGCCAGAATACACAGAGCAGCAGTATCATACTCCAGGAGTCAAACTGATAAGTTTATGTGAAAAAAAGCATAATTTCTGTATACATATTATTCTCAGTTGTGAAATCTAACACTTTGAACAGCACTAGTCAACGTACCTTAGGGTATAGGAAAATCTTTTCTTGGGTAAATGAAGAGTGTAACTGACACTTTACCATCACATTCATGGCGGTTCCTTTGAGATTAAACATGCAGTCTCAAGTTTCTGATTAAAGAGAAAGGGCGGCGTTTTATTTCTTACCAAAGTTACTTGAACAATAATTGCTCTCCAGAGTCCCCGTCCGTCTACACTTTTGTTGACACAGGGCCACTGTGGGTTTTAAACCTAAATTCAAAGAAGGAAGACATAAGATTCAGGAAAATGAATTCAAGTATAATTGGTGTTTAGACCTGAATCCATCTATTTAAAATTCCTATTTATTTCCCTGAGCCACCAAGCTGTCATTGCAATGAAATAATTAGAAAACATTCAAAAGAAATTCTTTATGCTACTAACTACTGCTCTAATTTCCTCAGGGTAACTCAATACCCTCTGCTGAATTTTAAACCTGAGATCAAAGATAACCCAAATTTAGCCCTATTCTCTCCTTCCTTTATATATAACTAACACTCACCAAAAACAGATGCAGTCTCCATGCGTCCTGCTTAGAAGAACCCAGTACAACAAATATGAACTCAGAAAATATAGGTTAATTCTTCACTTTACAAAAGGCATCCAATGGTGTTCCACCTGAGGATAGAGGGAGCTTTCTTGGTGCATTTAAAATACACAGCTGCCCAAATGTGAATGGTGTAAGTTTGGAGAAACACTGCTCATGTGTAAAGTGTGTTATACCTGTAATTAGATGTAACCGATCACTAAACATTTATTTTGAGCCCGTCATTGCCTATAAGGATCTTAAGAACTGAGAAGTTGACTAATTTAAAAATAAAATGAAATAGGTAAACACAGTAGTTCTCCAGCAAAGGTGATTTTCGCCCTCGGGTGACGTTTTGCCCAGCCCGGAAATAGCTGTGGCTGTCACGACAAGGGCCGCTACTGGCATCCAGTGGATAGATACCAGGGATGCTGCTAAACATCCTACAAGAAACAACTCCCCACAGCAAAGCATTATCTGGCCCAAAATGCAAATGCTGCCAAGGTTGAGAAACTGTGGGTTAACGAAATGAAAGTATTTAATTCCCATTATCATCAATAAAAAAAAGTTTCCAAAATATTTGCTAATTATTCACTTATATGTGGCAATATGCTAGGAAGAACCAAACAACAACTGTAACAGAACTGTACTCGCCGGGCAAGAATTTGCAATTGTAACATTGCCCTTCTGATATGTTTTGTGAACTCTTCTGTGAATTTATTATTTATTTAGTCTTAATTTGTACCCATACTTAACTCCAAAAAAGGATCTCAAGTGGATCACAATATTAAAATATGTACAATTTAATGTTCAAATACATATAACAGCATCTGTGTGTGTGTACAAATTTTTTTTTTTAAAGACAAAGAGCTCAGAGAACATTTAGAGGGAACATTGTTCCAGAAGTTGGGGACCTAATTTACCTAATGAACTGAGTCAAAAAGTAGTGGCATTAGTGGTTCTCTGTGTCTGATGAAAGAGCATCCTTTCCGTGGACACTGGAAATGGCTCTTCTCAACCTCGGAACATCAGTCTGGAAACTGGGTGCGTGTCCCACCCTGCTCCTTCCCTCCCGTCGGTAGATCCCTGCTCTCTTGGTTTTAGGTCATCATTAGAGCACCCTGAGCCTTCTCACCTCACTGTCTGCTCTCTCCCTGCACTCCCTGCGTGGCAGGTGGTCCCCGGCCCTTCCTCTCCAGATGCACCTGCGCCCATCTTGGCAGGTCTCCCCACCACTCTCAGTGCCGTGGCTCCATCCTTCCCAGACGTTCCCTCTGCCCTGTTTCCATCACTCAGTCCCAGGCTCACATGTCTTCCTGCTCATCCTTCAGCACCAAGCTCTCAAATTTAGACATCCTAACATCCAACATAGCTGTCTCTCCTTCAAGCTCTTATCTTTTCAGTCTCCTTCGCCAGTATATCCTCCTTTTTAAAAAGTTGGAGTTTCTAGGGCGGCTGGGTGGCTCAGTTGGTTAAGCATCTGCCTTCAGCTCAGGTCATGATCCTGGAGTCCCGGGATCGAGTCCCGCATTGGGCTCCCTGCTCAGCGGGGGGTCTGCTCCTCCCTCTGACCCTCTTCCCTCTCGTGCTCTCTGTCTCTCATTCTCTCTCAAATAAATAAAATCTTTAAAAAAGAAAAGTTGGAGTTTCTAGAGATTGAATTCCAGCCCTTCTCCTTTCTCCCCTAACCCCTCCTTAGGTGACCTCATTCTGGATCACGGCATCAACCAGGTATATGCTGATGATTCTCAAATGTAAATCTCTTGCTGAAATCTCTTCTGGAGGAGGCCAGAGATCAAACTGGACTTGACTAGTCCACTTGAGTGTCTCACAGACACCTCAAACCCAATGAGCCACAGCTTAACTAATAACTCTACCCCTAGACCCGGTTCTCTGCTTCAGTGAATGGTCTCATCATCCCCAGAACTGTGCAAGCCAAGCATCCCCCCTGATCTCCCTAGTACAATTAATCACCAATGGAAGACCTGTCAGTATCTCCCAAGGCCACTGGCTTGCACTACAGTCCTCAGTTCTTGACTCTGTGTTTCTGTCATCGCACGGTGCACCTGGACAACCACAAGCGCCTGTGACCTCTTGACCCATCCATTCACCTCACAGTGACCAGAGTGACCTCCACGAAGTGAGAATCTAATCCTGAACTTTGCCTAAGTCCATCGACAGTTTCCCCCACACTTAGGATAGAATCGTAATATTCTAAAATACTTAGAAGCCTAAGGAGAGAGGTGGTAGGACCTAAAGATGGAGCTAGAAAGAGAGGCTAGGTACAACATGTGAAGGGTCTTCTATACGGCATGAAGGGTTTGACTCCTGTGCTGCCCATCATGGTGGCCACTAGCCACATGAGGCTTCTTACATTTAATTAAATTAAAATTCAAGTCCTCCGTATCACTAGCCACATTTCAAGTGTCCACTAGTGGCTACGGTATTGGATAGCACAGGTGTAGACAATGAATTCAAGTGGGAGACATGGTCTGCTTTGTGTGTGTGGAGGGGGGCATACAGTGGGGAGGTAACATAGGGGAGCTCAAGGATGATCTACTAATGCTGTGCACCATGCTTGGGAAAGCAGTGAAGCAGCAGATTTAAGGCAGACAATAGTGGGATAAAAATGAGTTGAGTTTGATATGTTTTAATTTAAGTGGTTAGCAGACGCAAAACCTTAGGAGATAATTATAAATTATAAATCGATGTTTGCAATTTCAGGGAAAGTTTAGGACTGAAGATAAAAATCTAGGGAGTCAGTTAATTCACTGGAAAGAATAAGGACATCAGGGTCCCCTGAGATGAGCTGGAGAAGAAATACTGCTTTAATATTAGGCAGTACATGTCTAGGCCACAAGGTGGCACACTTGTGGAGTGCTCGGAAAAATCAGCCCTTTCTGGAAGGGCCTGCACTCACTCAGGTCAGGCCTACTTTGAGTGCAAGCAGAAAATGGTGGGCAAAAAAGCCGGGCTCATTTTCAACCTGTCTTGTATCTTAACTTCAGATCCTTCATTCCCACTTTTTTCTAAATTCTCCCAGATTTAGATTTTGAGATCTGATGCCTGAACGCTCAGTGGGTGGAGCTGACAAGATGTAGAGACTCGGCATGGGGCTCCACTCTTGCCTCTCCATTTCTTAGGTGATGCCCCAGACCAGAGTTTCCCAACTGGCTTCTATAACACATTGAATATTTTTGTTTGATTTACCCCAATTTCGGAAAAAAATGTATTTTGCACAACCCATTTCAGAGCGAAACAAAACAAAAACAAAACCCAAAAAACTGCAGATGTGAAAATGGACAAGTATCAAGGCCCTAGAACTTCAATCTAAAATACTACAATTCTATGTAATAAAAAGAAAGCCATAATTTTTATAAGTACAGAAAAGAAAAATTGGGCTTATAATGATCTGTGCCTATACCAGGGTTCCTAGTATTTTTTAAGTGGTCATAATTTTCTTAGATGATACTTAAAAATTATTTGCTTATAAATTTTTTACACCTTATACTTTTCTTTCATTAATGGGAGTCGTATTATATTCTTAGATAAGTTTTCATCTTATTTAACTTATTTTAGTTTCAAGTATCTTTGTTTTAATTTTTTTTTCCTACTTCAAAAGAATTTTTCTTACACTCCTGAAGTTTGTGCACAAACATCAAAACAGAAGGACTCACCTGTGGTTACAGGGAATGTGGTGGTAACAGGTGGTGCTGTAGTTGTAGGCAATTTTTTTGGCCTGAATTTGTAGTGACCAATAAACCCATCTGCAGTTAAACTTAAGTCTGATAAAAACTGAATGAGAAGTTCATTTCTCTCAGATACAATTGGCCTAAAAGAAGAAAAACATTAACAAAAAATTTTTTAAATGGCACCCGTAGAATTCTGATTCCATGAATTTTTGATAATAGATTGATATGTGTTACCTTAAAAGTTAAAATACTTCAAAAGGCGAAAGTCTCAATCTGCTCAGTATTAATGCTACTAGCTAACATTTACTGCGTGTTTGTTCAGTTCGCCACTGTGCTTTATGCAAACTCTCGAATTCTGCCTTCACAGCAACCCTATTATTATCCCTTTCTTCCCGACAAGACAAGTGAAGTTCAGAGAGTTCAAGTGATTTGCCCAGGGCCCTAGAGCTAGTATGTAAGGGAGTCAGGATTTGAACATAGGACCAGGTAGACATCGGGACCAATGTAAACATGGAAGCGGTGGCTGGTTCTTCACGAGCACCTTAGCGTTTGGCCTGACATGGGAACCACACTGCTTCTTTTGACTAAGACTCTGGATTTGAGCTGGCCAGGGAGTAGAGATGCAGGCCAGAGAGAGTCAGATGAAGAAATCGGATGAACAAATTCCCACACCCTGTGAAGACTCATCCAGAGGGATCATCTCAGTGGGCTGGTCACCAGGGGATAAGAAAGCCGGGATTTCCATTTCATTTTTAACGAAAGCTCTGATGCATGCCCGAAATGGAAACATTTGTTTATAATCTCGGTAGCAGAATGCTGTGAAGGAGAGAGAGAAAGCGACTGCTTTGGTGGTTATGAACGACATCATGGAGAACTCTAATTTTAAAGCTATTTTAGGGGCTTGCTGGTTAGCGGGCACTGAAGATTTAGTGGTGACAATAACTGAGGCTCAGAAGCACTCGTAAGTCTTAGGGGATAACTATTACATAAAAGAGTTTCATTTGAACTTTGTCTATTATTATTTAAGCAATGGTTAAAAATGCTGTGTGGCTAATTCTATTAAAAGAGTAATTCAGAAGTGGAAAAAAAAACTGAACATTAGGTTA
The DNA here is from genome assembly GCF_009762305.2 of Zalophus californianus. Classification (NCBI taxonomy): domain Eukaryota; kingdom Metazoa; phylum Chordata; class Mammalia; order Carnivora; family Otariidae; genus Zalophus; species Zalophus californianus. Next base: position 98,347,969 of record NC_045595.1, read on the forward strand.
TTTAACTGAGTTAATTGGTGGTTTGACTAAACTTTTTTGAGGCATCTTCTCAGTTGACCCACTTTTTTTTTTTTTTTTTTATTGAGAGAGAAAGAATGATAGAGAGCATGAGAGGGGGAGGGTCAGAGGGAGAAGCAGACTCCCCGAGGAGCAAGGAGCCCGATGCAGGATTCGATCCCGGGACTCCAGGATCATGACCTGAGCCAAAGGCAGTCGCTTAACCAACTGAGCCACCCAGACGCCCCCAGCCAAACCACTTCTTAGGCGTCAGTGGGCAGCAAATAATGAGGCAACTCCATTTTTTCCCCCACCTATCAGCTACTTTGAGTGAAAATGTTTGTGCGTGTGTTGGTGGGGGAGGTAGATCTGTACTTGACCAGACCAGTTAGAAAACTGCAGGATCTTCTCTGTCCTGAAGTCTATAACCTTCTGAGCCAAGGGATGGGACAAACCTAATGTGACCTACATTTAGCATCCTGGCCACAAAAGTGATGGAGATCACTGAGAATCAAGCCTGTATCAGAAATATTCTGTCTTGCTTTTGAAAACACATTCCATTAAATAAATACAATGTGCATGAAACACAATTCCCCACTACAATTACAAATAAAATATGTTAAACTTGTTTAAATGATAAAATTACAAAAAGCACTTACTACAAGCAACAAAGGAAACCTCAAGACCTAATCAGGTCAGGCTTCTGGGCACGATGTTATAATTATAGTGATCATCTAATGCCTTTTCTATGAGCTAACCTTGGGAGCGTTAAATTGGAAACTGAATTTTCTCAAGGAGGAGTATTTTAGTAACAAAGACATATTTTTGTTATGCTGCTACTGAGCTTTAGCATGAATGTGACAGAATCACAGTGCCATAAATGTTCTGAGGGCCATGTGTTGCATCTGCAAATTAATGTTACAAATCATTAGAAAGGCAAGAGGAAATCGAACTTGGATTCATTCCATGCTGACAGATCCTGGGAGGGGTGGAAGATGCTGTTTGGTCTTACAGAGCTGGCTGTGTTAACCCCCTCTGCTTTGTCATCCCAGCCTTCCTCTTCTTCAATCCCTACGGCCAGCTAACCACCATGTCCTGCCAATCTTGCATCTTGAACATTTCTTGATCCACCTCCTCCCCTCCATCTCTACCATCCTTCCCTACCTCCTCGACTTCACCTGGACCCCCTGCCACAGGCTTCTAACCAGCCTCTCTGCTCATCTTGTCAGGGATGGAGATTCTAAGGCACCGGTCCGGTCATTTCCTGCCTAAATGCACCCTAAAGGCTCCCGTGTCTGCAGGGTGTGGAACCCTGCTCAGCACTCCTGCCTCCTCTCTCTAGGCCCCAACTCCAGGTCTGGGCTCCAGAATAGCATATTCTGTGTACCTCTGTTGATGGAGCTCCTTCTACTTGGAATGAGTCCTCCCTTCCACCTATGACCAACTGCAACTCTTCCTTCAAGACTAAGCTTCAAGAGGCATGATCTCCTCCCAGAAACCTCTCCTGACCTCACCACTTGTCCCAACTGGACCGGAGGACTCCTTGTCAGAAACCCACCCAGGACATTCCTTTGCCAGTTCACCTATCTGCCTTGTTTCACGCCGCCCACTACTTATCTTGGCATTTTTTATTTATCTTTATGTCCCGCTACCTAAGAGAGCGCCCACCACATGGCTGGGGTTTAAGAAATGTTTCTGAACTCAATCCAATGGTATTGATATAACTGCACTGAACAAGACACAGGGATGATAAGGTGATCTCACCAACCACAACACTCCTCCTTCTAGTCAGGCTTTTAACAGGGGAAAAGCGCCCCATTTCAAATAGGTTTTCTCATTTTCTGCACTGCCCCATCCCAGAAGTACTCTATGAAAAAGTATTCCTCTGGTGAAAGTGTTAGTGGGTAGGCTGGCTGTCAAACTATTCCAGGCAAACTCCTCAGAAGTGAGAGGTGCTCAACAGCCCTCACCACATCCCCCCCCCGCCCCGCCTTTACGGAAGCAATCACTACCCTGATTTTTGTGTTTATCCTTTCCTTCACCTATAGATTTACCAATATATATGCACCACCAAGCAATATACTGTATAGGTCTGCATACTTTTAAACCTCATATAAGTGAAAGGGTATGGTATGTATTTTTCTGTTATTTTTTTCACACTCAACATTATAACTGTGAGATTCATCCACTGTATTCCACTGCTGCATTGTGTACACTAGAGCATGATTTAACTATTCTTTTGTTGATAAACATTAGGCTTATTTCCTCTGCCCTCCACTACAAACAGTATTGCTAAGAATAATATTCTTGTATATGTCTTGTGGTGCACATGGGCAAAAGTAACTTTAGTGGGCACACCAGGAGGGGAGGGTACATGCTCCATGCAAGGTCACAGGATATATGCCCATTTTCAACTTTGTTAGATAATGCCAAGCTGATTTCCAAAGTTGCTGTACCAATTTACATTCTTTTCAAAGATTTATTCACTGTGCAGCTTTCTTCTTTTGGGAATGCCTCTTCATGTCTTTTCCCCATTTTTTTCCTACTGAATTGTCTTTTCCTTATTAATTCCTAGAATTTTTTTTTTCAGATTTTATTTATTATTTGACACAGAGCGAGAGACAGACACAGAGTGAGCACAAGCAGGGGGAGCAGCAGAGGGAGAGGGAGAAGCGGGCTCTTCGCTGAGCAGAGAGCCGGATGTGCGGCTTGATCCCAGGACCCGAAGACAGATGCCCAACAATGAGCCACCCAGGCACCTCTAATTCTTAGAATTTTTTTTAAGACTTTATCTTAAGATTTTATTTTAAGATTTTATCTATTTATTTGACAGAGAGAGACACAAGGAGAGAAGGAACACAAGCAGGGGGAGTGGGAGAGGGAGAAGCAGGCTTCCCGCTGAGCAGAGAGCCCGACGTGGGGCTCGATCCCAGGACCCTGGGACCATGACCTGAGCCGAAGGCAGACGTTTAACGACTGAGCCACCCAGGCGCCCCTAGAATTTCTTGATATATTCTGGACCCAGGGGTCTTTGTCAAATATGTTACAGATATCAGTTTCTGTTTTGTACCTTCTCTTTTCCCTCTCTTTAAGGTGTATTTTGATGAGCGGAAATTATCATTTAAGTTTCCAATGCATCTGTAGTTGATTTTTGTGTGATAAAATTCATTTTTCCCATAAGAATAAAACTTATCCCTGCCTCATTTTTCAGTGGGGCCTTTTTTTTTTTTTTTTTACTAGCTGACATGTGGGTCTCTGTGATGTGCCCCATCTGCAGACATGTGTGGATATGTTTCTGGCCTCTCTTTGGTGTCTTCATTAGTCTGTCTATTTCTATTAAAACCTCATTGTCCTAATTACGACAGCTTTCTGATATGGCTCCATCATGTAAGGCAAATCCTCCTGCCAGGTTCTCCTTCAGAACTGCCTTAGTGTCATCCCCTTCCCCCATCCCCTTGCAATTCCTGAACATTTTAGAATCAGGCTGTCATGTTTAATGAAAAACCAATTTTGTTATTTTTAAATGACACTAATTCTTCCCATTCATGAGGAAGTATATAGCTCCATTTATTGAGGTCTTTTAAAATACCTTTGAATAAGGTCTTATAATTTTCTTTATTAAGGCCTTATACACAATTATGAGATTTATTTTTGAGTTTTTTATATTTTTAGTTGCTATGAAAATATCTTTTTAAAAATACAAACTTTTTTTTTTTTTAAGTAGGTTCCATGCCCAGCAAAGAGCCCAGTGTGGGGCTTGAACTCACGACCCTGAGATCAAGACATGAGCTGAGATCAAGAGTTGGATGCCCAACTGACTGAGCAACCCAGGCACCCCCAAAATTGTTTATTCAAGCTTTTTAAGATATTCTTGAATAAATTAATGTTTCCAATAAATAAAAATTTAAATCTACAAGTCACACTTTAATCTGGTAACATATACAATTATATTAGTAGATTTTCTAAGTTCAAGCCAACCTTGAATTCCTGGATAGAGAGCCTTTTTTATACATTTTTAGATTTTACTTGCTAATATTTTTTCTTTTAAGATTTATTTTTCATCACAATCATAAGTAAGATTAGTCTTTAATATTCTCTTTTTGGTTCTGTCCTTACCTTGTTTTGGTGTCAATTTATACTAGCTTTATAAAATCAGCTGTGAAATAATCCCTATTTTTCTCTGGAACAATCTGTATACTGTTGGCATCATTTGTTCCTCAAATGTTTGTTAGAACTCATGGAGAAAAACAATCTGGGCCTATTCCCCCCCCCCAACCCCCCTTGATAGGAAGACTTTTAACTACAGATTAAGTTTCTTTAAGGATTATTTGACAACTCTGGGTTTTCTTTTTCCTGGGTCCATTTCTGCTTTAAAAAAAAATGTATTTTCCCCAGTTGTTGAATGCACTTGTTTTCGATTTATCCATTAGATTAAAATTGTTGACTGTTTTTCAAATCTTCTACATCCCAATTTTCCATCCTTCCTTCTCCAATCAACAGTTAATCTATCAACTACTCAAAGGGATGGGTTAAGAATCTCCCACTAATTCGTTCTTCTGCCTCGTTTACCCTAGCTGTTAGAGTTTCTAGATTCATTTGGATCTCATTGATAGCATTTTTAAGTTCCGCCAGTTCAGCTTTCATTTTTGCCCTTAGAGACTCAATGTTGCCATTAATCGATTTCTCCAGTCTAGCATCGTCTTCATAACTGTTACCCTGAAGACCATCTCTGACATCTTAGTTATATCTGTATCCATTTGTATATCTGTGGCAGAAGTCACAGTCTCTGAGTCTTTCTTATTTTGGAGGTTCCTCCTCCTAGTCATTCTGTTGAGGGGTGGTTGAGGGAATGTACAGAGTCCAAATTATTGACCACAACCCAAGTAAGGTGAACCTGTTTTGTAGGGACCTTAGGGTTGTCGGCCTCTTGTTCTCCCAGCCTGTCTTCTGGGGGAGGGGCCTGCCACGCTGTCACTCAGGCAACCCTGTCTGGGCAGAGTTGCCCTGCCCCCTGTCAAAAACTAATGAAGTACTGTATGGTGACTAATGTAACATAACAAAATTAAATTAAATTTAAACAAAAAGAATCTTCTACTATAATAGTGGACTTTGCAGATCTAGTCATTTTTATTTATTTTTCGCTTTATATATTTTTCTGTACATATAAGTTTACAATTATTACACCTTCCTGATAAATTGTACCTTTTATCATTACACAGTGACTATTTTTAGTAATGCTTTCTGCCTAAAATCTACTTTTCCACGATATCAATAAAGCTATGCCAGTTTTCTTTCAATTGGCCTTTGCTTCCAATATCTTTTTCTATCCTTTTAATCTCAAATGCTCTGTGTTTCTTTGGAGATGTGTCTTATAAACAGCATATATTGGATTTGTTTTATTATCCAGTCTAATATGCTTTGTCTTCTCACTAATGGTTTGATCCATTTGCATTTATATTGATTACACATAGATCTAGATACAATTCTACCATCTTATTTTGTGCTTTTTTTGTCTCTCCTTTTAAAATGTTTGTCCTTTTTTCTTGCCTTCCTTTGGAATGAACTTTTTTCTCATTTCCTGTTTTCTCTCCACCGTTTGGGAAGTTAAAGACTCTAATGGTTGCCCTAAATTTAACATCCACATTTACTTTAGCATATTACACAGCCTCATATCTTCACCCTATTCCTAAACAACACAGGAGCCTGTGAGTCCTGCAGCTCTTAGGACCAGGATCTTCGCTCAGTGTTTCCTCCTGTAGCTCAGTTCTTTATTCGGTGACCGTTACCTTTCTGCCTGAAGTACAGAATATGAAGTTTCTTTAGTTAGGGTCTATTGGTAGAAAACTCTCTCAGCTCTTGTTTAACTGAAAAGGTCTTTTAATTCTTTTATTCACAAACAAGAGATTTTCCTGAGCAAATAATTCTAAAATACATGCAGGAATGGGTATGTTAATATACCCCCAAAAAGTTTGTATTCTTAAAAAGATATTTTCATAGCAACTAAAAATATAAAAAACTCAAAAATAAATCTCATAATTGTGTATAAGGCCTTAATAGAGAAAATTATAAGACCTTATTCAAAGGTATTTTAAAAGACCTCAATAAATGGAGCTATATACTTCCTCATGAATGGGAAGAATTAGTGTCATTTAAAAATAACAAAATTGGTTTTTCATTAAACATGACAGCCTGATTCTAAAATGTTTTGCTTAGGGTATATTGAGTTCTTGAATTTAATAATTGGTATCTATCATTTATATTGGAAAAACTCAGCTATTATTTCTTCAAACATTAAATTTCCTGCATTCTCTATTTTTTTCTTATGGAACTCCAATTAAATGTATATTAGATCCTTGCACTTTAGCCTCTATGGCTCTTAACCTCTTTTTAATATTTTTCATGTATTATCTTTTCACGCTATATTCCAGGTAATTACTTCACAACTATTTCTCAGTTCGTTAATCCTCTTTGGAGCTATGTCTTACCAGCTATTTAACACATGTATTCAGTTTCTTGTTTAAATTATCATGTGACTCATAACTGACTGAGCCACCCAGGCGTCCTGGAAACTTTAAATTCTCGACTACGGTTTTTTTGTACAGTCAGGTAGTGTAAATTCTAACCTCAAACTCACATGTGGACTGGTTTTTAGTTAGGAATTCTCTTGAGAGACTACCTTTTCTTCCCTTTACCACACAGCCAATTTCCTTACTATCTCCCTTGGGGAGGAGGAGAATGAGTTCAGTCACATTGGTGTCACTTTCTATGGGTGCCTTCCTTATGCTCTGGTCTTTGATCCAGTCTCGTCCCTTGCCCCTACCCTGAGCTCCGTCTCCTATCTCTAAGCCTGGTCTGTTGCGAATGAAGTTCTAGGTTACTAAAAACTGGCACATGTCCTGAAGGAAGCTGCCACCTGCAAGTACTTATCTATCCTTTTGGATTTGGGATTCTCAACATTTTTGACCTCTGATGAGTTGTCTTATTTTTTGCCAACTGAGCAATGTTTAAAAAAAATTTTTTTTAACTTAGGAACACTGTTTGGTGTTTATTCCTGTACGATTTTAAAGGCTATCTACTTTTCCATACTGCTAGGAAATGAAACTTGAAAACAATTCTTAAAATATCTGAATATAAAGAGAAGGAGAGACACGGCAGAAAAAGCTACAGCAGGATAGAGTCAAGAAAGGGTTCCATTTTTTTTTCTTCATTCAGGAGAACTTAAATTTATAGGTTATGGGAAAAAAAAGAAAAAAGGAGGCAGAGGGAAAAGATGGAGATGATGGAGAAAAAGGAGAGGACTATTGGATAGAGGGAAGTTTCCAGCGAGAAGAGGAGGAGGTCAGGAGGACACAGATGAAAAGCCTGGCTTTGAATAGAGGAGGGTGTGGTAGGCTGAACAGTGGCCCCCCAAGATGTCCACATTCCAATCCTTGGAGCTTGTCTATATGCTACCTTATGTGCAAAGGGACTCTGAGTAGGGGAGAGTCTCCCGGACTGTCTAGGTGGGCCCCAAATGTAACCACAGGTGTCCTTAGAAGAGAGAGGGTTGACTCCAGAAGAGGAGAAGGCAATACGAGCTCAGAAGCAGAGATGGGAGCGATGTGCTTTGAAGATGGAGGAGGGAACCACAGCCAAAACATGTGGCAGCTTCTTGAAGCTGCAAAAGGCATGGAGACAGATTCTCCCCTCAGAGCTTCCAGAAGGAAACAGCCCTGCTGACAGCTTGACTTTAGCCCAGTGAAAGTGAGTTCAGACTTCTGACCTCCAGAAGTGTGAGAGAATAAATGTGTTGTTTTAAACCACTTGGTTTTGTGGTAATTTGTTACAGCAGCAGCAGGAAAAGTACACAGAAGGAACACCTTCGCTGAGAACTTAGAAACGGGCCTTTCTCTAACACAATTCAGCTGGAGATAAATTTGGGATTAGTAATGTTCGAATTTTAACCAACCTGTATGTATTAAAACTTTTTATTATTATCAAACTTAATCTAAATGAATTTAAATTGAAAAATACCTTGCTTTACCTCAAATGCATCTATGGGAATCATAGATATGCATGTAAAATCAAGTGATGCATATAATCTAATTATGTTTAAGCAACAGAGTAGAAAGGGTATTTAAACTGGCATAACGGTGACTTGGACAGCAAGCTGTAGTAATTTCCTTTTTTTTTTTAAAGAATTTTTTTTAAATAATCTCTACACCCAACATGGAGCTCAAACTTAAAACCCTGAGGTCAAGGGTGACAAGCTCCACCCACTAAGCAAGCCAGATGCCCCAAGCTGTAGTCATTTCCCTAGTGTTGTATGTGAAGGCGTGAAACATCTTGCCCCAAAATACAGTCTTGTGTTGCACCAATACAGAATAGAGGATTTCAGCAACTTGCCCAATGTCACATAGCTAGTGAGTGGCAGAGCTCTTAGCTCCATAAATGTTTGTTGATAAAAAGACGGTGCCTTTCAGGCTCACCCAGCACAAGTTTGAGCAACAATGTAAGGAAAGGCACAAAGCCCCAAAAGGTCCAGGACAGGTCTCTGATCAGGTAAAACCATCTGGGTCTGTCATGAGTGTCCAGGTTTCCTTGTCTGGATCTCCAAATTTCAGCCCCTGCTTTTTTCTCAGAACTTCCCCCATTCCACTCTGATGCTTCAGCTCACCTTTGTAGGGCAGTGACGTATCCATCCAGGTATCTGGCTAGCATCTGACTCTGGGGCATCACGAACTCTGCTTCTGTTATCTGTTTGCCTGCCAAGGTCTTGCTACAGACTCATTAATGTCGCCTCACTCTCTGGGTTGGTTACTCTTTGTGCTAGTGCTCTATGGGACTCTACTGCCACGGAATCCAAGAATTTGTGAACAAAACAACAACAGCATAGAATCTCCCAGAAAATAAAATATAATTGGGCAATTGAATAAAAAAGAAGTTCAGAGCTACTAAAACATTAGTGAAATAAAACAGGCACTACTTACGCAGGTGGACTATCGCCACAATACTTGCCGATTCTTTTAGCGTCATTGACTTCTCCACCATTGAACACAGCCACAAAATCGTATCGGCAATAGTTATCACGCTCAACATCAAACTTCTCAAATTTCAATTCTATAAGCTTTAGAGAAAGTACAACATTAGAAATATCAAGATAGCACTGAGGAATAATCTCATACGGGAATCTTCCTCTCCCCAGATCTGTAGGATTTTCCTTGGTAAAGAATGCATTCATTCTGTTTGAATTATTTGTTTCTTGTTGTTTTCGTATTTCTTCTGTAGTTAACAAAACTGTGGTATTCTTTATTTTTAATTATTTCAAAAGACCATCCTTAGTTAAGAACTTAAATTTAAGAGATCTGTTCGCCTACAGTTACAAATGTATGGGAACACCATGTAATCCTAACAACCTACCTTAAGGCCATAATTGGATACGTGTTGGAGTGGGAAGCAGAGGTATATACCAACTTCATTCTTCTTCTCTGAGATGTGTTGAGGTGTGGTGTATGTGTTACGTGTTTGGGTAGGTGAGGTGGTGGATAGAGTTGTTCCTCTTTCGAGGGAAGGAGAATGACATTCCTATCACATGTAAGCAGGCAAATTCTTTAGGGCCAGAGATTCAGGAAGTGGGGACTGACTGTGAGTCTTCTTGAAGTATGTTTGAAAAGTGTGCCTACTGAGTTGAGCACAGCCTATTTGGTGATGTGGTTGATTTCTGAAGAGGTTGCATGAAAGCACTGACAGAGTCAGTGTTAGATTTCTTAAGTATTTCTTAATTTTTTTGCACTAGTACCAATAATAGTGTCCTAAGTTATTCAAGTCAGTAGAAGTTTTGGTTTAATAGGCAATCATTCCCCTCACAAGCAGATTTTTCCAGAGCACCTCCAATGTGTGAATCAAAGGAAATCACGCTGGGTTCATAAATACCCACGGACCCAAAGAGCTGGTCCCTACTTTTGCTGGGCAGCAGGTGGGCAGGCAACCCTTCCTGCTGCTTAGGGAAGATAATGGGCATTAATTCCTGTTAGAACAGGCCCTAGTTATTAGCTAAAGAAGACTCATACACAGTAGTTGGATGAAGATGGTAACAGCAACAGCATCACAGAGGGACCAAAGGTAAATTTTGGTTTTGAACATAATTGCCACGTATCTACATATTTACCCACCTTTAAAAAGTCAGCACCAGTTATGAGTGAATAACAGCTTATTCATATTCAGCACTGCTTTAAATTATATTAAAATAGTTCTTTGGGTTCAATAACTGCTCACCATTTAATAATAAAATGCTTTCCAGATTATTAAAAATTGGCTGAACTTTCTCTACTTAGAAATTAGTCACATAACAACTTTTGGAGAGAAGATTAAAAAATAAGTAAATAAAGAGGAGAATAAAGGGAAAAGCTATGATTTAAAAAATGAAGGTAAGTCTTTAACAGAAGAAAATGCTCATAGATTTGCATAGAAATTACTTAGGACTTCATCTTCCCATTATATTCTTCTTCTTTGACAGTGCTTCCAGTGATTTCAGGCATTACAACAATGACTAAAAACTACTTGGCTGAGGCCAAAAATCACATTAGGAAAATGAAACCCAAATTTAAGTTTAAATAATCAAAGAGATGAACACTGGAAAAAAGATGCTGAACTGTAATCTGCAAGGATAATTAAGCTGAAATTATTTGGGCTAATTAATGTATTTTCCAAATGTCACAGAGAGACAAATGACCAGTACAATCTCAAGAATTATATAATGGCTTAAATGCTGTCATTTTAAACTATAAAAAATTCAATAAATGTGTAGAGTCTTTCATCATTAAGTAAATGACCATATTTTTATTCTTAAAAATAAAACTGGGTTTGGGGATTATGATCAAAGTGTGTGTGTGTGTGTGTGTGTGTGTGTGTGTGTGTGTGTGAGTTCAAATCACTAACTTGCATGGTATATTTACTTGAATAATTTTCCATTTAAAAATCAATATATGGCAAACAGTATTTGTGTAAGTGATACAAAAGATCAGTTCAGAAAAATTTTTTAAAGATTTATTTATTTGAGAGAGAGTGTGTGCACACACGAGTGGGGGGAGGAGGCAGAGAGAGAGAAGCAGACTCCCTGCTGAGTGGGGAGTCCGACACCTCGATCACAGGATCATGAGATCATGACCTGAGCCAAAATCAAGCGTGGGTTGCTTCACCAACTGAGCCACCCAGGTGCCCTAGGAAAGTTTTTTTTTTAAACAGTATCGTAATGCTCACACTCTAATGTTTGAGTACAGTCTGTAGTGTTTGTAACAATAATAATTTTTTAAAAGTTATTTCCCCAAGTCCACAAAGTAGGCTTGGTCTATTCCCATGCTACGTTTCGTCCTGCAATTCATGTCTGAAAGTGGTTACCAGAAATCGTAAAATTTCACATAACCACAAACTAATAAGCACTGGAAAAACCAGACCCTCTCTGTTGATTGTTTTACAGCAATAAATAAAGTTATTTGTGGGGAACCTGCACAAATTTTATGTTAAACAACAACCAAGGGCGCCTGGATGGCTCAGTTGGTTAAGCAACTGCCTTCGGCTCAGGTCATGATCCTGGAGTCCCGGAATCGAGTCCCGCATCGGGCTCCCTGCTCAGCGGGGAGTCTGCTTCTCCCTCTAACCCTACCCACTCTCATGTACTCTCTCTCTCTCTCATTCTCACTCTCTCAAAATAAATAAATAAATCTTTAAAAAAAAAATAAACAACAACCATAAAAATACCCACAAAGCAGATTAGTTTTCAGACTCGTTCTTTGAGGGGAAGATGTGGTGTGCTTGCATCGCTTTGTCCAGGTGAAGCTGTCACAATGCATTTGCCATGTGAACAAATGGTAACCTAATTGGGGATTCCAATCCTCCCACACTCGGTCACTGCTGTTTATAACATCTTCCACGGGGTTCAACAATCTCACGAGGATTTGCTTACTGTTTGTACTGAAATTTGAAAATTGTATTTATATACTAGGAAATTAAATGTAGGACTTTTGCAAGTCAAATAGTGCAAAAGCAATTTCAATCTGGGTCTTTGTATGAAGAGATACCTGTGTCCAGCAGGGCCTTCCTTACCTTGCATGCTAAGCTCTTGAGAGACGGGCCCCTCGCACCATCTAGGCAATTCACACATGCATGCTTTCTTTGTATTTTTAGGGACTCTTACCTGATTCTTTGGGGCTACAATGTGCCACACACAAGTGACTCCTGCAGGGTAATCTCGGTCTGGCCAGTTGGGGGTTTGAAAAGAGCCAGAAGGTCTTTCTAGGCGTCCTCCACAATACTGATCTCCTGAAGTTTTTAAGTATGGAAAAAAAAAAATCCAAGTTTATATCCTGCTACAGGTTATGGCAATGCAACCATAAGAGGACTGGGAATTTGGAATATTGGTAATAATACAGTAAATAAAGGCAATGGCAGAAGCTCTTAAAGTTTTTTCTTAAAATATGGTTACACAGCCTCCTACACTCCCCCACCCGCCACACACACTGAAGATCTCTGTTACTTAACATATCACACTCACACAAGAGAGCATAGGAGTGGAGTCAGGGCTATAGCTTCTTTTCTTTCTTTCTTTTCTTTGGTCAAGTAAAGACAAAACATTTGGGCATGAACGCATTCAGAAATCATGCTGGCTCAACAAATTACATAGATTTTAAAGAAGCCTCAAGGCAAAGGTATTTATTAAAGGGATTAAAATGCATGCCCATGAGCAAAATTTGAATTAGTTGGCAGAGAAAACTCTCATTACCAAAAAACTCTATATGCTACACATCTTTAATAATTTTTAAGAATAATTTTTGTCTGTAAAAACAGTGTTTATAAATTTTCAGCAATACAGAAGAGCATCAAGAAGAAAAAGAAAATTACCCCAAATCCAACCACCTAAAACTAACCACAATTAATATCTAGGAAACATCATTTCAGACATTTCCATGCATAGGTACTGATAATAGGTCAACAGGAGTAATTTTAGAACGATATTTTAATATGAAGTTCTAAATTTAATTTTATTTGAATTTAACAGAAAAACTGAATTGAAACTAAGGGAACTAATATAACTTCAAATTAAATATTTCTTTGACATAGAAGATAGGCATTCTTAAAAGGCATCTCTAAGAAAATACATTATAAAAATTGAGGTTGGATAATTTCTGAAACTTTATTCATGGAAAATTTCAAGCAGATACAAAGTAAATAGAATAATAGAATGAGCTTCTGTGCATCCAATAATTAATTTCAACAATTTTATTATCATTCTACTGTTCTTTTTATTAATACCACTATCCAATCCCTACCACCTGCTTCATTATTATTACTATTAATTTTACAGATTTCAAAGGTAAATTCATGCACTGTGAAATGTACAAATCTTAGCTGTACTAATTTGAAAAATTAATCTCCTTATGTGAGCCACACTCCTGTGACTGTACAGAAGCCATTTCCCACCAAACTCCTGTATCCCTTCCCAGTCAGTCTGCCGACTCTCCACACCACTTTTCTGAAAAATTTCACCTTAGATTAGTTTTATTCTAGACCTTCATATACATGGAATCATGTATGGTGGACTCTTCTGCATCTGGCTGCCCTTGCTTGTTAGCACAATGTCTGAGATGCATTCATATTGCCGTGCGGATTGGTAGTTTGTTCTTTTACCCTGGTGGGTGATTCTGATGTGTGGAAACACAACGTGTCTACCTTTTCTTCTGCTGACATTCCTTGGGTGTTTTCTGGTTTGGGCTATTGTAAACAAAGCTGCCGTGAGCTGTTTTGTACAAATCTCTTTGTGGACAAGCGTTTTCATTTTTCTTGCACAAATACCCAGAAAAGCAATTCCTGGGCCAAGAATAGATGTAGATGTTTAACTTCAGAAGAAACTACGAAAGATTTTCCTCTCGAGGCTGTAGCATTTTATACCTCTCCAGGTACAAGCACTTTGGTCACAGGACATCCTTGCCGCCATTTGATGATGTCAGTTGGTTTAGCCAATCTGGTGGGTTTGTAACGGTATCGCAGTGCGGTTTTAGTTTGCATTACCTTGTTAACAAAGGATACTGAGCAGTTTTTCATGTACTTATTAATCATTCATGTATCTTCCTTTGTGAAGTGTCTGTTCAAGTGTTTGCCCATGTTCGTATTTATTGGGATCTTTATTAACTTTAATAATGTTTGCGTGGTACATATTTTTCCACCTTTTTACATTCAACCTAGTTTGTATTTCAAGTGCTTTCTTGTGGACAATGTATAGTTAGGCCTTGCTTTGTAAATTGTTCGAATAATCTCTGTTTCCTAACTGGAGTATTTAATCCTTGGCAATCAATGTGCTTATTGATATGCTTGGGTTTGGTGCACTATTTGCTACTTCGCTCTATTTGTCTCACCTTTCTCTTGTTTCATCTGTTCTTCCTTTCTTGCCTTCTTTGGGCTAGTTGAAAAATTTTAGTATTCTGTTTTAACCTTTTGGCTTTTGGCTACAACTCTTGCATTTTTAATGGGTACTCTAGGGATTACAATGTGTATCTTTAATTTATCACAATCTGCTTAGAGTTAATACTGTATTTCTTCACATACTGTGTGTGTGTGTGTGTGTGTGTGTGTGCAACAGTAAAGTCCCATTTACCTCTCCTTTACCTTTACCTTTGTTCTATTATTGTCACGTATGTTATATCATACATTCCATATTCTACAATACAGTGTTAAAGGGGTTTTTTTGGTCCTGTTTTGAACAGATACATGTAAAGAAATTAAGAACATAAAATAACATATAGTCTTTTATATTTACCGTTTCCAATGGCCTCCAATCCTTCCATTACGTTCGTGTTACCCTGTGGGGCCATTTCCCTTCAACTTGAGGAACTTCCTTTAATATTTCTAGTGATGCAAGAAATGTCTTTAATTCACTTTCATTTCTGAAGACTGGCTATAGAATTCTGGGTTGATAGTTTTACTCTGGCACTTTAAGAATGCTGTTCTACTGCCCTCTGGCCTCCACTGTTTCTAATTAAAAGAAAGCCATCCTTCACACCATTATTCCCTTGTATGTGATTTGACTTTCATCTCATTGATTTTAAGATTTTCTCTTTATATTTAGATTTCTGTAATTCTGATGTACCTCAACATCAGAATGTGGCTTTATTTTTTTTTATCTGGTTGGGGTTTGTTCATCTTCTTGGCTCTATAAATTAATGTTCTTCACTGAATCTGGGTAGCTTCAAGCCATTATTTCTTCAGACATTTTTCCTGCACTACTCTCCCTCTCTTCTGGGATACAAATTATACTCATTAGACCACTTGATATTGCCTCACTGGTCTCTCGGGCTCTTTTTCTTTCATCTTTTTCCTCCTGGTTCTTCAGATTGGCTCATTTCTATTCGGATCCACTGACTCTTCTGCCATCTCCAATCTGCTTGTAAGCCCACCAGGTAAATTATTAAATTTCAGATTTTGTATCTTTCAGTTCTAGAATTACTCTTTTATTCTTTTTTTATAGTTTATAGTTTTATAGTTCTGTTTCTTTTCCGAAATTCTCAACCTGTTTACTTACTATACATCTATTTCTCTTTAAGTCCTTAGATATAGTTACAATAGTTGCTTTAAGTACTTGTCTGCTAACTGCCACATCTGAGTTATCTTGGGATCAGTTTTTATTGACTTTTTTCTTGAATATAGATACACTTTTCTGGTTTTATCACATGACTGGATACTGGATATTATGAATGATACATTACAGAGACTCTAGATTCTGTTGTGTTCCATAGAAAAAGGATTTGTGTTCTAGCAGGCATTTCACTTGCCTAGACTCAAGCTCAAAGTCATCTCCCTGGCCATGGGCAGCAGCTGTAATCTCTGTTCACTTTAATCTTTTCAGCTGCTGCTTTTGTGCAGGGCCAACTAGACTCTCCTCTGCATACGTAGAGTTTGGCTGTCAACCAAAGCTCTAGGTGGCTTTTATCTGCATATTTTGTGCTTCAATTCCTCTGTAGCTCCCAGCCAGCATTTCCTCCCAAATGTCTGGCTGCTCTGTCAGCTCCAGATCCTGTCCTCTGGCATCTCAAACCAAAATGCTGCACAACAGCTCAAAGCAAGAGCAGATTAGGAAATGCCCTCAAGCAAAAGGCTCCAAATTTAACAGATCGGGCCTACTGCAGTTATCTCTTCAGGGGAGAGGTTTCTACCCATGGGTACTCATATGTACCAACATGAAAACACCCCAACACACAGTTTTAAGTGAAAAAAAAAAAGTTGTGAAACAATATGAATGTGTGATCCCACTTCGATTTTTAAAAAGCTACTGCAGAAGTATATACATACGAGTGTACATAGAAAGGTATGGGAACCACCAGCCATGGCTCTTTCTAAGACGGGACTATAATGGGGTGAAGGGGTATGTGTATATGTGTATGTAAGCTTCACATTTTTACTCCAGGAATTTCTATATTTGAATTTTGGTAAGAATCACATGGGCTTAAAAAAAAGAGAGACTTTTTGGAATGTCTCTTGGTAGTTCGGTGGCATTTATTAGCTCCGTTTGAGAAGAGCTGGTCTTCAACTTTAGGTTAAAGGAGTAAACACATATAAAGTGCCTGGGACAGAGCCTAACACAAAGGAGGCATCCAATAACCGTGAGCCATTATTATTGCTGTGACTGCCATTATGTGGAAACGGTACCTCTTTCATTTGGTTCAGCAGCAGAGAACATGGCCATGAAGCCATTCCCAGCTGTGTTGGCATCAGAAATCATCTGCACCATCATCTTGTTACCACTGGACACAAGGGCTCCAGGCCGGAACGTGCCACAGAAGCGCCCGATACGCTGGCCATTGGTGTGACCACTGTACACATCCACAAAGTCATAACGGCACAGGTTGTCACTCTCGAGATCTATGAATCGGAAATTCAGAACTACCACTTTGCCCTCGGGAACCTGGAGAGAAAAGCACCAATTGGAAAACCATGTCATGAAAACAGTATCTGAAGTCTTCTCATCGAGCCAATTACTGAAGTAAGCAGATAAAAAGTATAATACCCAAGATGATGCTTTTCTTCCCTCAAATCTGAACTCAGGAAAGGTTTTCTACCATAATGAATTCCTAATAAAATGTAAGTGTTTATTGTCCCACAATTCATGAGGGTACACAATCTTATCCCTAGGGAGTTGATCTCAACAAAGTTGCAAAATGTTGAGTCAGTCTTATTAATTGGTAAATCATTGCTTATAAAGAATACCAGTCCTGACTGGACCTTAGCACACATCTGCAAATTGTAAAACACCATGGCACCCAGAGATATTGCTTGGCAAAGAAACATTTGAAATATCATTCTTCACAAATAATACAACAGGAAAATCTCAATATGTAGAATGCTTCTATGAAGTTTCAACTGAAGGGACTGTTTGGCAATTGTGCAGTTAATTTATAGATAATTCAGTTTGGGTCCTGAAAAATCCAGATCAACTATTTATACTGATTAGGCTGAGTAATTACTGAATCATCTCTTCTCAGAGTCACTGAGTTTTTGTTTCCCACATGAACACTTTATATAGTAGGCAACCTTGAAACACAAGGCACTGATGAAGAAAATGAGTTTTCACTTTCTCATACAACTTCCTTCACCATAATTTCCTCCATATAATTCTTATGATGTTTCCTTCCTTGTTCCCTGAACAGGTAGAAAAAATGGCTACAAAAGCATTCGGCAGGATTCTAACAAAAGCCCCATTTCATTTCCAGTTCACGCCATCTTTTATTAATTTATTCATCCAAGTATTTGGTCATAAAGTCTCACAATCAGATTCATTTTACCTTTTCAACTAGAGATCTCCACTGAATGGCCTAAGAATTTCATTTTACAGATGACAAAAAGTCAGTGATTTAAAAGACAAAACAAACCCACAACCATCAACAGTGGTTGGTTTATAGTCATCTTAAGTAATTATCTCATACTCAAGGGTCAATAGATGCTTTAACATAAACATGGCTTTCCATGTTGGTGAGTTCAGGGCCATAAATTTTTTTTTCTGTGATAAGAAGCAGTGTTTCCAGTGCTATTTGCCTTTTGTGTCAAAGACATACACACCCCATGGCAAAACCTGTAGAGCAAGAGTCTCAAAAGGATATTTTGGCTTTGTCATGGCTATATTCTAATTGCTAGGAGCTTGTCTTAATAGCGTATTAGAAGTTCCAAAGCCACGGTCTGTGAAGCTGATAGCAGAAAATGTAATTTAATTTTTAAACATTCTCACTGAGATAGCTCTTGGAGAACTCCTCTGGGTTTTTTTGTTGTATTTATTTTTTTTGCATGCAATCTCTAGTTAGCCTGTGATCAGAAAATTACAAAAATGTGATGCCACATCTGTAATCTGAAATATAAGCAATCTATCCGATCACTGAAAATTTTCCAGCCAAAACAAAACCAAACACCATTCTGAGCTATATTAATTTAATGTTGACTGTCCTTGCAAAAAGAGTGACTGTGTAAATGTGTAGATAAACTGTGTGGAGGGTAGTTCAAAGCTCTGAGGCTCTTCCACCCGCAGAGTCAAAAAGGGAAGAGGTAGAAGGATTCACCCCTGGGGCACTCTGATGTCATCAGGTCTTCCAGGTACGGTCAAATCAAGCTAGGGACTGAGTCAGGAAGTAGGACGCAATCAGAAGGGTGTGGTACCCAGAAGCCAAGTGAAAAAAGTGTGTTCAAGGAGGAAGAACGAGTCAGCTGAGTCAGGTGTGGCTGCTGAGCAAAGAAAGATAATTAAGAAAGGGCCACTGGGTTTATCAACCAGAGGTCACTGGTGACTCTGACAAAGCTGTTTTGGTGAGGCAGCAGGGATAAAGCCCGGCAAGTGAAGGATCAAGAGAAAATGGGTGAGAGGAATTGGGACAAGTTTTTCAAGGAGCTTTGCTGGAAAGATGACCACAGTAATATGTGGGTAGCTGGAAGAGGGGTTGCAGGTCAAGGCAGGATAATTAAAATGGGCTCTATTAAGGCTCGTCTGCATGCCAATGGGAATAACTGCACAGGGAGGGCAAAATTGATGAAGTAGGAGAGAGGGAGAGTTGCTGGAGAATGTCATTGGGTAGGCAAGGGAAGATTTGCTCTAAGGCACAGATGGCGGCGGGGCGGACGGGTGTCCAGCCTCAGAAAGCAGCATGGACAATTGTGCCTACTGAGAGGAGGGAAGGCAGGGGCAGGTGGGGTTGTAGGTGAGGCTGTGAGAGCAGATGAAGTTTTTCTTTTGTGAAACAGAAAACAAGGTCATCAGCAGCAAACATGTATGTGAGAGGAGCTATCAGGAGTCTGAGAACAGAGGAGAGGTGTGTAAACAGATTAAGGAAGTACAGCAGGAGTGTCAGGAGTGCTGAGGGCCCACTTGAGGTACATAAACTAAAAGTGGGACCGCTCTGCATGGGGGGAGTGGGCTAAGTTTGCCAAGCAAGGACTATGGAGGAAGACAGAGCCAAGAGAGTTGAGGATATAGGCAGACGAGTGACCATAATGATGGACCATGGAATCTAAGCTGGGTAAGAACAGAAATCTCGAATCAGTGGGGTGAGGACAGTAACCTAGACTGTGGGGGAGACAGGATAATGCAGTGGAAGTGGGTGGCAGAGGAACAATGGAGGCGGGGGGAGCTGCAAGACCCAACAGGATCCTCCATGTAGATACTGAAATTACTGTGAATTATGACAAGGATGAGTGTTGAAGACAGTGACAGCAAGCCAGGGGCTAAAATTTACAAGAACTGAGGAAAACTGCCCTGGGGTCTTTCTGCAACAAGATAAGCAAAGAGGGGCAAGGAGGGCAGTCTTGTTTCACTGGTAAGTTCTCAGTTCTTTGGCACTAAGAAAGTTCTGTTGATTCCTTTCTGCGGTCAAGCTGGATACTCATTTCCAATGGGATAAATCGGCATATGTTCAGCACTAGGAATGAGGTTCCACCATTGAAATTTTGAACACCTGTTGATCCCAACAACATCCCCGGGCAAAAACTCTTTGGAAGGAAGGATGCAGAGATCTATACCAGTTGTGTGTCTACATAACCAGAAACAAATACTATCTTGCACTGAAGGCCAAGAGCAATCTATTGCAGGGGAGATGCATACTGCAGGGAACCCTTTCAAGACAACACAACAGTTGTTCTTCATTTTAATGTGAGTAATCAAGATTGTCTGGTGCCCTGGGATGTGAACTTTGCTTAGAGTTCCTAGACAGTCACTCTAAAGGACTTTGTAAAGCATATTCTCCAAAGGTGACCCCTCCACTTGAAGAATCTACAGTCTTTACTCTCAATTTTTCTTTGTTAAGGATATTAAAAGAAAAAGAACATATATATATATATATATATATATATATATATATATATATATATATATATATAAAGATAGAGTAATATAACAAACACCTAGGTACCAGCCATCCAGAATTAACTATTGTTAACATTTTGTCAACACATTTTTAATGTCTCCTTTACTAAAATAAATACAAATTTTCAAATAAAATGAGGTTTATCGTTCCCATCCCAGGCCCCATTTTCCCCTTTCTCAGAAGCAACCACTGTCATAAATTTAGTGGGTCTCCTTCTGTACCATTCAAAATACTTTTATATAAATGTGTATGTATTCACACAAAATACAGTTGTGTTTCTGTGCCTGTTTTAAAAATTAATGAAAATGGCATAATGCTGTACATATTCTCTAGCCTGGGCATCCTTGAGTTTTCTGGGTGGGGAGGAAGAGAAGGGGGAGAAATAAAAATAAAAACAAAAACACACAGGGGGCACCTGGATGGCTCAGTTGGTTAAGCGGCCAACTCTTGATTTTGGCTCAGGTCATGACCTCGGGGTCCTGGGATCGAGCCCTGCATCAGGCTCCACGCTCAGTGCGGAGTCTGCTTAAGGATTCTCTCCCTCTCCCTCTGCCCCTCCCCTTGCTCATGTTCTCTCTCTCTCTAAAATCAATCAATCAACCAATTTTAAAAAACAAAAACAAAAACTCATAGGCCCTTCACAAGCTATTCCTTCTGCCTAGAATACTTTCCCACTTCTGCCCCTCGGTCGCTCACATTGAGGGTCTCGGTTTCAAGGTCACCTCTTCTTGGAGGCACTCCCAGACCCCAGCTCCTCCTCCCAAGATGGGCTCTGCCCAGTGAGCATCCTGCCCCTCAGGTCCCTGAGCATGAGATGGCTCAATCCACTTACTCCCTCACTGTCTATTTTCCCTGAAAGATGGAGCTCAAGGAGGCAAGGCTCCCTCCTGCCTTGGTCACTGCTGCATCCCAGCCTCTGGACAGTGCGTGGCCCCAGGCAAAGGGGCATCATGAATATGTATTAAGTGAAATGAATCTGCCAGGTGCTAGATGGAACACCAGCTTCTTTGCACAAACCCTGGACAAGGCACCTACTGGGCCCTCCACCTCTCATGTCCTAATATCTCCTACCCACACTGGCAGCAGAGTTCCAGAAGGCTGCTCTCCTTCCTGGGTCATTGTGTATAAACAAAAGAAGATGCATATCTTTTGGGAAACCTTATATTTCAAATCTCCTGCAATGCTAATACTTAATGCAGAAACTCCGTTAAGATGCTTTTTTTGGGGTGCTCCTAGGTGGCTCGGTTGAGCGGCTGCCTTCGGCTCAGGTCATGATCCTGGAGTCGTGGGATCGAGTCCTGCATCGGGCTGCCTGCTCGGCAAAGAGCCTGCTTCTCCCTCTAACCCTCCCACCTCTCATGTACTCTCTCTCTCTCTCTCATTCTCACTCTCTCAAAATAAATAAATAAATCTTTAAAAAAAAAAGATTTTTTTTTTAGTGGCAATGGAGAAAAAGCTGTTTTGTGAGATTATATTGACCAGGGGATTCATTATCTGCCTGTAGAAAAACAATTCTATATTCATGTTTTTTCCTGTCAACAGCTGAGTCCTGTGTGGGCCAAAGCCTCGTGCTGCCACAATGACCTCAGCTCACCCCACAGCCCCTGGCATGTCCTTACTGTCACGGCCAAGTCTCTTGATGCCCGTTCCCAAGCTGCTGCCAGAGAACGACCAGGGCAGGTGCGTTTTAAGCTGATGCTTTGCATTTTCAGGATCTTATGAGCACAATGCAAATAGGAGGGCAGCCTCTTTTGTATGGAATCGATTTCTGTAGAAATGGTAACTCTCCTTATGTCTGTAGCTTTTCTTCCCCCTTAACACACCATTTACTAATTTGAGCAAAAAGATCTGTTTCTGCAGCATGTCTGATTTTTTTTTAAAGCCATCGTTTTAATTTTCTAAGATTGCCCTCTTCCACAAACAGACCTTTGGGATGGCATGCTCTAAAATAGAAGGCTGCGTGTTGTTCACATAAAGTTCAAGAGGCACAGCAACTTGGCTCATCTCACATATCCCCCCAAATGTAATGCAGAGAAATTTATGTGCAAACTATGCACAAATATTTGGCTCTATTTCAAGAGGGGGATAAATCTGAAGCTTACAAAATCTTATTCATGTATATTCTGTGTATATTTAAATACTTTATATACTTAAATATTTGAAGAGGGAATTTTATAAATGTTTGGAAAATAAAACATACATTTTGATTAATGGAAATAACATGTGATGTTTTGAACATTTTGGTGGGTGGGGATTGGTAATTTCACCAAAAAAACCCTATACACTCTCATGTCCAGAAGAAAGGAGGAAAGCCGCACCTCAAGCCCAGCCTGGTGGCACCGGTGGACATTAGGTCACACTCCTTTGCTGTGAACTGTACAAAACCTTCCCACTGTGCTTGGAATAAAATCCTCACTCACTGTACACACTTAGCGTATATCATGTGCCAGATATTTTTCTAAGCACTTTACACATGATTTCTTTTAATCCTTTACAGCCACCCTATGAACTTGATATTATTAGTCCATTTTACAGGTGAGAAAACTGAGGCACAGAGAGGTTAAAGCCCTGCATGATATGGCCCCTAGCTATCTCTGACCTAATCTTTCCCTCTCATACAACAATTTGGCTGTTCAAGGATCCCTCCTGTTCAAAGACCCACCTCAGGGTCTTTGCAGTTTGGTCCCTCTGCTTGGCACAATCTCCTCCTGAATAATCATGTGTCTGCCTCTACGTCATCATTTAGGTCTCAGCTAAGGTGCTGCCTTTCCAGAGAGGCCTATCCTGAGCCCTTCAGTTGCTTTAGATCATGTAGATCACATGACCATGTTATTTCTTTATAGATTATTTGTCATCTGTCTCTCCACCAGAATGTAAGACCCAGGGATCAGAGCTTGTCGACAGCTAGTTCAATGCCTGACTATTACAGGAGTTCAAAAAGTAGTTATTGAATCAATAACTGGGATCCTTATAATCTTAATTTAAAAAAATGAGTGCAGGCCACAACCCCTATTACTAGCACATGTATTTATACAACAATGCAAACTGACTTACAGATACAAGGCAGGCAGTGTTACAGCCCTTACAGGAAGTTAGAAACAGCTCAGAGTGGTTATGGTGACTTACCTAAAGCCACCCAGCACATCAGTGGCAAAGCCCAGCTCTGACTTCCACCCAACTGTGTTTTCCATGGCCTGCCTGTGGCAGAGACTGAGGAGATGCTCAGCAATCTTGTTTTCTCTGCCTGGGCACACAGGAAGTCAACAGTTCCCAGCCTCCACCGCAATTAGGTTGGGACCATTGACTGGGTCCTGGTCAATGGCACGTAGGTACAAGTGATGCACACACCTCTAGGCCTAGCCACAGAATGTCCAGTGCAATCCTTCTGGAGTTCTCTTTTCGCTCTAAGGAGGGAATTCAACAGAGGAAAATGGAACGTTCTAGGAGACGGCAGAGCCACAGAGGAGCTAATGCTCAAAGGACGGCTGCCCAGGACAGCCATCCACCTGCAAGGGACTGTGAAGGGAGCAAGAAATAGCCATTTGTTGGGTGAGGCCACTGAGACTTGGGGGGCCGTTTGTTACAGCTCTGCACTTTGTGTTAATAACCCTGATTAACAAATGGATAGTGATGTTCACCTGCTATCCTTACCCAGCAGCGCCCTGACAGGCAACTGTGGAGACATCTTTGTTCTTTTTGCTGCATATAAATTCTATATGAATCAACGCTGTAATGTAGCCATCCAAAGAGCAGATAGTCCTGGGCTGTTTGAACAGCAGTGGAGGCAACAGGCAATTTGGAGCAATCACAAAAGTGAGTAAAATCAGTTTCACTGAGGTACATCTGTAATTTCAGTGGCCCCTGCAAAAGGGCAACTTGTACCTCTGGCACCACTATCATGACCCTCTGAGTCCCTTATGTGTAGCCGGTCAGCTGGGGTGACACGGCGATCAGCAGCCATGAGTGCTTCTTGAGGTGAGAAAAGACGTGGACCTTTTAGCCAAAGGCTTGGCTGTGAAATGAACAAGAAGCTGGGCTTCAGATTATGCCTCTTTTGCAAATGCTCCCTAAGGGTGAAGAAGAAAATGTCAGAGGGGAAATCGAGGCTGTGGTGGTGCCACCCAGCACCGCTGAGGGTTACTGAACTCGTCTGCCCAGAGAAAACACAGGTGGGAAACACTGGAACACCAAAGCAGAACCTAGAGCAATGGGACCCCTGAGATAGTTACAGCCAGGATGGGGGGACAAGCGATTGGGCAAAGAGCTCTGGTTTAGGTCTTGCTTGGGGGAGGAGAAAAAGTTTAAATTAGAGTCCCATAGTCCCGTCCCCTCCTTGTCCATGGGGCATACGTTCCAAGAGCCCCAGTGGATGCCTGAAACCTCAGATAGTACAGAACCTTTTCTACACTGTTTTTTTCTATACATACATACCTATGGTAGGCACGATAAAGCATTAACAACAAAAGCTCATAATAAAATAGGACAATCATAATAATAAACTGCAGTAAAAGTTATGTGAACGTGGTCTTTCATAAAATATCTCATTGTATTGTATACATCCTTTCCCTTCTGACCATGATGTGAGATGAGAAAATGGCTGCATGAGGAGAGGAAGGGTGGGGGACGACGCAGGCGGTGCGGCACAGCCGTGGGCTACTGTTGGCTGCCACTGGACCATGGCTGACTGTGGGTAACTGCGCGAAGCAAGGCTGCAGATAAGGGGGCACTACTGTGTTCTTTTCACAGAGGTACATCTTCCGGTTTTCCTGTGGCTGGTATCACTAGGACCCTACTCCAGATGTAAGTGATGACAAATCTGAGCAAGGTCAACTTCCTTGAAAACTGGACATTCACTATTTGATTTTCACTAAACATCAGCTCTCTAGCTGTTTGTTCCCCAAAGGGTTTACTGCAAAATAAAAAAAGCATTACAACACAATAAAATTTTTAAAAGCACTGCCACACAATAAAATAAATATTTATAAAACAAAGAGCCGTAAATTTATACCAAGCAGTAAGTAACGAAACCACGGTAGCAAGACTAGTCAGACTATTCCACAGCAGGGCAGCTCAGCTTCCATTGCCCAGCATCTACTTCTTGTACAACAAACCTATACTTCCCATGCTGTCCACTGAATCAGCCAACAGGTAGCCTGACGGCACGCGACGTCTCCCTGACCGGCGTGCAAACCACAGCAGCACCAAACACTTGTCGCCCCTCCCCCCAAGACAGGAACCTAGTGGCTGACACCCAAGCTGTTTCATGTGATTCGTGGGTGTCTTAAATGCTGTCCCTGAAAGGTGTTAATTGTGTCAGGCAAGATGTGTGTTCTCACAGTTGTCTTCCACACTTAACCATGTGTTGAAGAGAGAACTCTGGGCACCGCATATGTGCATGATACACTTCTAGACAAGACCACAGCAGAAGATGCGAGTTCAAAGTGAGCTCCACCTAGCCCACCCTAGATTATTTTTATTTTTAAATTTAAATTCAATTAATTAACATATAATGTATTATTAGTTTCAGAGGTAGAGGTAAGTGATTCATCAGTCTTACATAATACCCAGTGCCCTCCTTAATGTCCATCACCAATTACCCCATCCCCCTGCTCCACTCCAGCAACCCTCAGTTTGATTCCTATGATTAAGAGTCTCTTATGGTTTGTCTCCCTGATTTCATCCTGTTTCATTTTTTCCTCCCTTCCCCTATGCTCCTCTATTTTGTTTCTTAAATTTCACATATCAGCGAGATCATATAATTGTCTTTCTCTGATTGACTTATTTTGCTTAGCATAATACCCTCTAGTTCCATCCATGCCATAGCAAATGGCAAGATTTCATTTTTTGATGGCTGAATAGTATTCCATTGTGTGTGTATATATATATATATGTATATATATATATATATATATATACACACATACCACATCTTCTTTATCCATTCATCTGTTGATGGACATCTGGGCTCTTTCCATAGTTTGGCTGCTGTGGACATTGCTACTATAAACATTGGGACGCAGGTACCCCTTTGGATCACTACATTTGTATCTTTGGGGTAAATACCAAGTGGTGCAATTGCTAGACCATATGGTAGCTCTATTTTCAACTTCTTGAGGAATCTCCATACTGTTTTCCAGAGTGGTTGCACCAGGTGCATTCCCACCAACAGTGTAGGAGGGTTCCCCTTTCTCCGCATCCTCGCCAACATCTGTTGTTCCCTGACTTGTTCATTTTAGCCATTCTGACTGGTGTGAGGTGGTATCTCATTGTGGTTTTGATTTGTATTTCCCTGATGCCGAGTGATGTTGAACATTTTTTCATGTATCTGTTGGCCTTTTGGATGTCTTCTTTGGAGAAATATCTGTTCACGTCTTCTGCCCTTTCTTGATTGGATTATTTGTTCTTTGGGTGTTAAGTTTGATAAGTTCTTTACAGATTTTGGATACTAGCCCTTTATCTGATGTCATTTGCAAATATCTTCTCCCATTCTGTCAGTTGTCTTTTGGTTTTGTTGACTGTTTCCTCTGCTGTGCAAAAAGCTTTTTATCTTAATGAAGTCCCAAGAGTTCATTTTTGCCCTTGCTTCCCTTGCCTTTGGAGACATATCTAGCAAGAAGTTGCTGCCTGTGTTCTCCTCTAGGATTTTGATGGATTTATATCTCACATTTAGGTCTTTCATCCATTTTGAGTCTATTTTTGTGTATGGTGTAAGGAAATGGTCCAGTTTCATTCTTCTGCATGTGGCTGTCCAATTTTCCCAACACCATTTGTTGAAGAGACTGTCTTTTTTCCATTGGCTATTCTTTCTTGCTTTGTTGAAGATTAGTTGACCATAGAGTTGAGGGACCATTTCTGGGTTCTCTATTCTGTTCCATTGATCTATGTTTTTGTGCCAGTACCATACTGTCTTGATGACTACAGCTTTGTAATAGAGTTTGAAGTCTGGAATTGTGATGCCACCAGCTTTGGTTTTCTTTTTCAACATTTCTTTGGTTATTTGGGGTCTTTTCTGGTTCCATACAAATTTTAGAATTATTTGTTCCAGTTGTGTGAAAAAAGTTGATGGTATTTGGATAGGGATTGCACTGAATGTACAGACTCCTCTAGGTAGCACAGACATTTTAACAATATTTGTTCTTCCAATCCATGAGCATGGAACGTTTTTCCATTTTTTTGTGTGTCTTCCTCAATTTCTTTCATGAGTGTTCTTTAGTTTTCTGAGTACAGATCCTTTGCCTCTTTGGTTAGGTCTATTCCTAGAGATCTTATGGTTTTGGGTGCAGTTGGATATGGGATCAATGCCTCAATTTCCTTCTCATTGTTAGTGTATAGAAATGCAACTGATTTTTGTGCATTGATGTTCTATCTTACCATGTTGCAGAATTCCTATATGAGTTCTAGTAATTTTGGGGTGGTCTACTGGGTTTTCGACACAGAGGATCAGGTCATCTGCAGACAGTGAGAGACTGACGTCTTCTTTGCCGATTTAAATGCCTTTTATTTCTTTTTGTTGTCTGGTTGCTGAGGCTAAGACTTCTAGTACTATGTTGAACAATAGTAGTGATAGTGGACATCCCTGTCATGTTCTTGACCTTAGGGGAAAAGCTTTCAGTTTTTCCTCATTGAGAATGATATTGGCTGTGGGCTTTTTGTATATGGCTTTTATGATATTGAAGTATGTACCCTCTATCCCTACATTGTGGAGAGGTTTAATCAAGAAAGGATGCTGTACTTTGTCAAATGCTTTTTCTGCATCTATTGAGAGGATCATACAGTTCTTGTCCTTTCTTTTAATGTAGTGTACCACGTTGATTGATTTGCGGATGTTGAACCACCTTGCAGCCCAGGAAAAAATCCCATTTGGTTGTGGTGAATAATACATTTAATGTACTGTTGGATCCTATTGGCTAGTACCTTGGTGAGAATTTTTGCATCCATGTTCATCATGGATATTGGTCTGTAACTCTCCTTTTTGGTAGCATCTTTGTCTGGTTTCGGGATCAAGGTAATGCTGGCCTCATAAAATGAGTTTGGAAGTTTTCCTTCCATTTCGATTTTTTGAAAGCTTCAGAAGACTAGGTATTCTTTTTTTTTTTTTTATGATTTTATTTATTTGAGAGAAAGAGAGAGAGAGAGTGTGCATGAGTGGGGAAAGGGGCAGAGGGACAAGGAGACTCCCCACTGAGCAGGGAGCCCAATGCGGGGCTTGATCCCAGGACCCCGAGATCCTGACCTGAGTTGAAGGCAGACACTTAACAGACTGAGCCACCCAAGTGCCTGCCCTGGTATTAATTCTTCTTTAAATGTTTGGTAGAATTCCCCTGGGAAGCCATCCAGCCTTGGACTCTTGTTTGTTGGAAAATTTTTTA
This sequence comes from Zalophus californianus, assembly GCF_009762305.2. Taxonomy (NCBI): domain Eukaryota; kingdom Metazoa; phylum Chordata; class Mammalia; order Carnivora; family Otariidae; genus Zalophus; species Zalophus californianus. The sequence goes on from NC_045595.1 coordinate 98,376,701, forward strand.
TTACTGCTTCAATTTACTTGCTGGTTATGTCTCTGTTCAGGTTTTCTATTTCTTTCTGTTTCAGTTTTGATAGTTTATATGTCTCTAGGAATGCATCCATTTCTTCCAGATTGCCTAATTTGTTGGTATATAGTTGCTCATAATGTTCTTATAATTCTTTGTATTTCTTTGGTGTTGGTTGTGATCTCTTCTCTTTCATTAATGGTTTTACTTCTTTGGGTCCTTTCTTTTTTCTTTTTGATAAGTCTGGCCAGGGGTTTATCAATCCTATTAATTCTTCCAAAGAACCAGCTTCTAGTTTCATTGATCTGTTCTACTGTGCTTTTGGTTTCTGTTTCACTGATTTCTGCTCTAATCTTTACTATTTCTCTTCTCCTGCTGGGTTTAGGCTTTATTTGCTCTTCTTTCTCCAGCTCCTTTAAATGTATAAGGTCAGGTTGTGTATTTGAGATCTTTCCTGTTCTTGAGAAAGGCTTATATTGCTATATACTTCCCGCTTAGGACTGCCTTTGCTGCATCGCAAAGATTTTGAACAGTTGTGTTTTCATTTTCATTTGTTTCCATGAATTTTTAAAATTCTTCTTTAATTTTACCTGGTTGACCCATTCATTCTTTAGTAGGATGCTCTTTAACCTCCATGTATTTGAGTTCTTTCCAGATTTCCTCTTGTGACTGAGTTCAAGTTTCAAAGCATTGTGGTCTGAAAATATGCAGGGAATGATCCCAATCTTCTGGTACTGGTTGAGACCTGATTTGTGACCCAGGATGTGATCTATTCTGGAGAATGTTCCATGTGCACTAGAGAAGAATGTGGATTCTGTTGCTTTAGGATGGAATGCTCTGTATACATCCATGAAGTCCATCTGGTCAGTGTGTCATTCAAAGCCCTTATTTCCTTGTTGATCTTCTGCTGAGATGATCTGTCCATTGCAGTGAGTGGGGTGTTAAAGTCCTCCACTATTATTATATTATTATCAATGTGTTTCTTTAATTTTGTTATTAATTGGTTTATATAATTGGCTGCTCTCATGTTGGGGACATAAATATTTACAATCGTTCGATCTTCTTGTTGGAAAGAACCTTTAATTAAGATATAGTGTCCTTCCTCATCTCTTATTACAGTCTTTGGTTTAAAATCTAATTCATCTGATATAAGGATTGCTACCCCAGCTTTCTTCTGATGGCCATTAGCATGGTAAATGGTTTTCCACCCCCCCACTTTCAATCTGAAGGTGTCTTTGGGTCTAAAATGAGTCTCTTGCAGACAGCATATTGATGGGTCTTGCTTTTTTATCCAATCTGATACCCTGTGTCTTTTGATTGGTGCACTCAGCACATTTACAGTCAGGGTAACTATTGAAAGATATGAATTTACAGATGAGGCAGAGTTGGTGCTGGCAAAAGAGGAAATATGAAGTGTCCTTAACTGTAATTGCCTTTTATGAAGAGAGACTAGCTTGGCATTCTTGTCCAGAAGATGAAACTCAATAATTGTTTGCATTGCTTTTCATATGTATTTATATATATGTTAAAAAAGAAAAAAGAAAAATACAAATTTAAATTGTGCCACTTTATTACCTGTAAAATCACTGTTTCTGTATATTGTCTCTGTTCCTTTCTGGTCTATGTTACTTTTAGGCTCTCTCTTTGCTTAAAGGATCCCCTTTAATATTTCATGCAGGGCTGGTTTAGTGATCACAAATTCTTTTAGTTTCTGTTTATCCTGGAAGCTTTTTATCTCTCCTTCTATTTTGAATGGCATCCTTGCTGGATAAAGCATTCTTGGCTGCATAGTTTTCTCATTTAACACGCTGAATATATCATGCCAGTCCTTTCTGGCCTGCCAGGTCTATGTGGATAGGTCTGCTGCCCATCTAATGTTTCTACCCTTGTAGGTTATAGACCTCTTGCCCGAGCTGCTTTCAGGATTTTGGTCTCTGAGATTTGCAAGTTTCACTATTATATGTCGAGGTGTTAACCTATTTTTTTAATTGATTTTGAGGGGAGTTCTCTGTGCCCCCTGGACTTGAATGCCTGTTTCTTTCCCCAGATTAGGGAAGTTCTCCGCTATAATTTGTTCCAATATACCCTCTGCCTCTCTCTCTCTCTCACCCTCTCTTTCCTCTTCTCAGATCCCAGTTATTCTAACATTGTTTCGCTTTATGGCATCACTGATCTCTCGAATTCTCCCCTGGTGATCCAGTAGTTATCTTTTTCTCAGCTTCTTTATTCTCCATCATTTGGTCTTCTATATCACTAATTCTCTCTTCTGCCTCATTTATCCTAGCAGTTAGAGCCTCCATTTTTTATTGCATCTCATTAATCGGCTTTTTTATTTCAACTTGATTAGATTTTAGGTTTTTTATTTCTCCAGAAAGGGATTCTCTAGTGTCTTCTATGCTTTTTTGAAGCCCAGCTAGTATCTTTATAATCATTATTCTGAACTCTAGTTGACATCTTACTTATGTCCATACTGATTAGGTCCCTGGCAGTCATACCACCTCTTGTTCTCTTTCTTGAGGGGAGTTTTCTGTCTTGTCATTCTGTCCAGGGAAGAATAGATGAGTAAGAGAACAAAATACTAAAATGGCAACAAAGACCCCAGAGAAATATACACTAAACAAATCAGAAGAGACCCCAAACTGGGAAAAAAAAAAAGAGAGAGAGAGAGAGAGAATATAATCAGACAGGTGAACAGAACAGAGCAATGCACTGGATCCTGTGTGTATTTTCGTCTGTTAGAAAACTAGATCCCAAAATCGTAAAGAAAGAAAACTTATATACATACAAAAACAAAATTAAATACATTGAAAGGATAGAATGTAACTGTAAAACTAAAAACTAAAAGACAAAAAAAAAAAAGGAAGGAATATAAACAGGCAGGTGAACAGCACAGAGCAATACACTATATCCTGAGTGTATTTTGGTCTGTTAGAAGAAACTACATCCCAAAATTGTAAAGAAAGAAAAACTTATATCAATACAAAAATAAAATTAAATACATGGAAAGGACAGAATATAACTGTGAAGATAAAAAATAAAAAAGACTTTAACAAAAAAAAAGAAGATGAAGAAAAAAAAGACAGGATATGATCAGACAGGTGTAGAGAACAGAGCAATACACTAAATTCTGGGTGTATTTTGGTCTGTTTGTTAGAAGAAATTGCATCCCCAAATTGTAAAGACAGAAAAACATATATATACAAAAGTAAAATTAAATACAAAGAAAGGCTAGAAGTGTAAAAATTAAAATTAAAAAATATTTTTAAAAAGGGAGTTGATAAAGTAAGAAATTGGTTGAAAAAGGAAAGAGAAAAAAATTAAAATTGAAAAACTAAAGCATGGGGGGGGGCATGAATTCCATATACTATTTTTCCCCTAGCGCTGGAGTCGCACAGTTCTGTGTGATTGGTAAACTTGCTCTTGGTGGATGTTCTTGTTGATCTTCTGGGGTAGGGGCCTGTTGCGTTGATTCTGAGGTGTCTTTGCCCAAAGCGGAATTGCACTGCCCTTGCCAGGGGCCAGGTTCAGTAATCTGTTTGGGCTTGCTCTATGTGGCTTATGTTCCCTCAAGGCTTTCTGAGCAGCTTTAGAGGATGAGAATGAAAATGGTGGCCTCCCAATCTCCAGCCCCAGACCTGAACACTCAGGGCCCCACTCCTCAGTGCACCCTAGGGAAAAGCAGTCAATCACTCCTGTCTCCCTGGTCTCCATCCACACTCTGTCCTCCCCCAGCCTGTGACCAAGTGTTTCTATCTCAGGCACATGACCCTGCTTTGAGTCTCCAAACCTTGCAGACTCTTGCAGCGTGCACCTGCACTGCTCCTCCCCTGGAAGGGAATGGGGGGGTCTCACCATGGTTCTGCCATTCTTGGGCCCCTGTTCAGAGAGCAGTTGCCCAACTGTGCCACGATTTGTGGTTTATGGCAACCCCGAGCTGAGAGCCCACTCCTGGGCTTGCTGTTTGCAGATGGCTTCCCTGCTCTGATACCTGGGACCTCTGCCGCATTCAGGCACCCCCGGTCTTCCTGTGACCCTGAGGGTCCTGAGACCACACAGTCCCAGCGAGGGTTCCATCCCCCGCTTAGCCACTGGAGCAACGTCCCTCAGCGGAGCAAACTTCTAAAAGTTCCAATTTTGTGCTCCGCGGCTCTATCACTTGCCGGTAGCCAGCTGACGGAGGGTCCCCCCACCCCATCTTCCCATATATCACCTCGGATTCACTTCTCCGCACCTCCTACCTTGTAGAAAGTGGTCGCTTTTCTATTCCTGGAGTTGCAGCTATTCTTTTCTTAGATCCCTGGCTGAGTTCGCAGGTGTTCAAAATGATTTGATAGCTATATACCTGAATTCCTGGGACCAGACAATCCCAAGGTCGCCTACTCCTCTGCCATCTTGGACTATCAATTATTTTAAAGCAACTATTAGTAGTAATATTTTTTTTAAAGCCGTGAAAAATCCAGGACAAATGGTAAATCATATGAGATGCCCTAAATGACAGGTACATATGGGAACAGTCCAGGATAAATGAGGACATAAGGCCACTCTGGCCTTAAGGCATCTAGGCTTGTCCTCTAAAGTTTGGCGCTGTCCTACTGTGTCTCTAAAAATGATAGATTAACTGAATAGCTGCTGAATGAATAAAAGGATGAAAGAAGAACAGAATGGCTTCCTGTTTCCTGCAGAATGAAGTCCAAACTCCTTAGGATAATGGTGTGCCAGGCCCACCTGAGTCGGGCATGCCAGTCTCCTCTTCTCCCTCAGCCCTTCCTTGTTGGATGTGAACCTACCCATCCTCACACACACCCAGCCCTTTTCCTTTCCCACTTCTACAAGATCACATGTACCTTCCCCACCTGGAATCCTTTCTCCCCATCAATCGACTGCCACCCCAAATTCAAAGTCTTGGCCAAACTCACCTTCTCTAGGAGCCCACCACCATCCTGCTCCTCAACCAGTGTCCAGACTCAGGGGGACGTTATCTTTCCTCTCCCATAGCCCACTGTCCTACTGTTCTCCCCTTGCTTTTGGTGGACTCCTCAGCATCTACGGGGCCCAGAGGGTCTCCCAGGGTCTGTGGCGTATTCCATGCCTTGCAGCAGATAGGTCTGTGGCTAGGTCTGCTGCCAATCGAATGTTTCTTGCTCTTGTAGGTTACAGACCTCTTACCTGAGAACAGGTAGGACTGTTCTGTTCTGATTTATCTGTGTCTGAGTAACTGAATCCACACGCAGCCGGGGGACAGGATGGAGATGGGGAGAAGTTTTCTATCTTAATTTCATATATTTTAGTCTCAGATCTGTGAACAGTTTGAGGATTTTTCTAGGCCATTTGATTATTTCTTCTGCAAATCATCAAATGTTCATTAAATACCAGTTGCTGACACAGCAACATACATCCAGCTAGGATAAAACATAAATTCCAAAAGTCCATGTGACCCAAAACATGGCAGTGAGTGTCTCTCTGGGGCAAGTTGGGGCTCCACAAGTACATGTGAGACATTGCACCAGAAGTCTGTAAAAACAGCCATTCCAAGCAGTCAGCTTTGCTCTCTCTCAATCGGTGCCTATAGGCTTATAATTTCTTAAAAGTAAGGATATCCATTTCATTTTTTCTCAGCTGTGTTTCATGATAGAAGACTGCAGATAGGTCACAGAAATTAAACCTAGCCGATTTCTTCACACTTTCAAAAAATGGATCAAAGCGCTTGTGTCATTTTACAATGTTGTTTCAACTTTCCAGAAGTTGTCAACATGAGTTGATCCAGAACAAGATAAACATGATTGGAGATTCTTGAAGAAAAAGCATCCCTACCCCAAGCCACTGGTATGTGTCTGACAACTAGGCTTAAGGATAATAGACATAAAAGCCAGGGGAGCCCTTTGGTAGCTAGGGGCCTTTTTGTCATATAGCACCCATGTTTTCTTCTTAATGACACAGGAGTGTAATTTTTTTTGAAAAGCTTTTATAGGCTGGAACTGATATCTATGCAAAGCCCAAAGGAAAACTCTGAAATGACATTTTCAAGAAAATACTTTTGTTGTAATCTGTAATTTCATCTGAGCAATCTGTAATGGATCAGGAACACAAAATTATACTGTTTTATTAGGAATGAAACAGAAAGCTCTTTCTTTCTGGGATGAGAAGAATCACAGTAAGGTAATCAACACATTTAAAACAAAATAGATGCAAATGCGAGCAGCCAATGTTCTCCTGAATGAGTAAGAGACAAGGGTTTACACAGTAGCATTAGGCTGCTACAAGCTGGAACTAAAATTGTTTTTAAACCCAATGTCTATAGTTTATAATCTAAAATAGCACTACAAGATTTTAATGAAAAATGAATCTTCACCCCTCTTCCCATCCCTGATTCCCCTCCTCAGAGGCAACCAGTTTTAACTCTTTCAATTATTTTGTCTGGCATCTACCTCCTTGCTTAATAACATGCTTGTGCTGTTATTTCTTGATTTATCCTTTTTAAACATTATCTCTTTGCTTCCTCTTATTACCCGATTCCTCCAGCAAAATTCTGGTTAAATCAATTGTCAGGATTTCCTTTACTATTCCTACATTTTTTTGTTTTTCCTAAGGTTAATAGTTGCCTTGTTCTTTATGTCTCCTTAGTTTTCTATGTACCTACTACAAAAACCTCTCTAAATAATGGCCATGGGAGCGCCTGGGTGGCTCAGTCGTTAAGCGTCTGCCTTCAGCTCAGGTCATGGTCCCAGGGCCCTGGGATCGAGTTCCACATCGGGCTCCCTGCTCAGCGGGAAGCCTGCCTCTCCCTCTCCCACTCCCCCTGCTTGTGTTCCTGCTCTTGCTATCTCTCTCTCTGTCAAATAAATAAATAAAATCTTTTAAATAAATAAATAAATAAATAAATAAATAAATAAAGGCCAGGGATTAGTATCTTATCAGTTCCATTTTCTTCCTAGAGCCCTCCATCCTCCTGTCCTCTCTCTGTCCAGTCTTGCCTGGCTGCTCTCAAGGCCTGCTACACAGCTAAGAGGCTGGGACTTGACTTCATTCAACTCAGGAAATCCCCATAGGGCTCCTATGTCTTTTTTCTTGCTTGCTTTATTCTCTCATTTTGCTGGAGCTCATCCTCTTACAGTTTTCATACAAAGGGTGGCTAGGGAGAAAAAGTTTAAGATCTTATATTTCTAAAAACACCTTTAGTCTGTACTCACATTTGTCCACCAGTTTGGTCGGGTATAGTCTCACTGTGTCTCTATCAAATAAATAAAATCTTTAAAAAAATAAATAGAATTGTAGCTTTAAAGTAATTTTCATCAGAATTTTTAGCCTTCTAGCTTCCAATAAGCTGATGTTATTCTTTCCCCTTTCTCTGTGATTTTCCCCTCCTCTAGAAGCTTGTAGGACTTTCTCATCTAAGTTGAACAAAAATGTGCCTTGGTGTTTATCTTTTTCCATTCACTGTGCTGAGTATTATCTCTTTGATTATTCCCTCCCCTTCATATTCTCTGTTCTCTTTCCCTAGAACTCTCATTAGTCAGATCGGGGCTTCCTGAATAGATCCTCGAATTTTCTTTTTTTAAGATTTCATTTATTTATTTGAGAGAGATCTTGAGAGGAAGAGCACTTGCGTGCACATGCACACAAGCAGGGGGAGGGACAGAGGGGGAGGGAGAGGGACAAGCAGACTCCGGAGCCCCACGTGGGGCTGATCTCTAGACCCTGAGATCATGATCTGAGCTGAAATCAAAAGCCAGACACTTAACTGACTGAGCCACCCAGGTGCTCCCCCTCTAATTTTCTTATCTTTCCTCTATAATAGTTCATGTCTTCTTTTGTTCTACTTTCTGAGGTGTCTTCTTCAAGTTTATTTACAGTACTTTTATCAATTTTTTTCATTCCCACTATCAAGTTACTAATTTCTAATGGTGTTTTTCTTATCTTGTTTCCTTTTTTATTCCTTCAAATTTTAATTTAATTCTAGTTGGTTAACATACAGTGCAATATTGGTTTCCGGAGAATTAAGTGATTCATCACCTACAACACGCAGTGCTCTTCCTAACAAGTGCTCTCTTTAATACCCATCCCCCATCTAGCCCATCCCCCACCCACCTTCCTCCATCACCCTCAGTTTGTTCTTCATAGTTAAGAGTCTCCCATGATGTTTCCCCCCCTTTTTTCCCCTCCGAAATGTTCATCTGTTTTGTTTCTTAAATTCCACATGAGTGAAACCATATTTGTCTTTTCTCTGACTGACTTATTTCCCTTAGAATAATACACTCTAGCTCCATCCACATGGTTGCAAATGGCAGGATTCCATTCTTTTTATGGCTGAGTAATACTCACATCTTCTTTAGTAATACCCTGAGTAATACACCACATCTTCTTTATCTATTCATCAGCTAATGGACATTTGTGGTCTCTCCCTAGTTTGGCTATTAATAGTTGATAATGTGTTTGTTTTTTGGCATTCTCTTTTATTTTACATGCCCTATACCTCTTCTGAGCTCTCTAAGGATAGTAATATTTTGGAATTTTCTTCTGCGCTCTCTATTGTCTCTGTTTCCTTCGTTTTTTTTTTTGGTTTTTTTTTCCTGTTTGCTCCACCTCTTCATGTAAGAGGCTTTCCTCAAATGTCCAGTAACCCTTGACTATTCATATTCAGAGCTGAGGTGAGGTTGACTGAAAGCTCTATGACAGGGCTTGCCACTGTAATGTGACTGGGGACAGGCCGGCTTTTTCCCTGGTCTCCCAATTGCCATTATTTGGAGGTCCTATCTCTAGGGCTGTTGGTTTTCTCTAAAATCCTTCAATACCTTGCCCGAAGGTTAAAACCTTGCTGCAGTTTTCTTGGGAGGAGCAGAAAGAGAGGAGGTTGGGAAGGCCTCACCGTTCAGGATGTAGACTCAATTTCATTACCTGTTTTCAGTGCCGCACCTCGGCGCAGCCCCATCTGCTGGATTTACAGTTCCCCAGTCCGTAGCCCCTCTGGTTCCCTGAGAACAAGCCCAGCCATGATGGGAAGGGAGACAGCCCCCTTGCTGCCTGGAGTGGAGGAGGGAACCTGGAAGGCTAATTGCTCTTAAAAGGTTTCTAATCATAACTCCAACCCCACCTGCTCTGCTGCCTTCCAGGAAATCTGGTGCCTCCAATTTCTGAGCCTTGCAGGGATTCTGGGGCAAGAATGAGCCTGCTTCTCATTGGTACAGCCCCTCCCCCCGGCAGACACACTGCTTTTCATTCTCTCTCCTTTGCTAACTCAGTTACCACTGACCATCTGCTTTCTTACCTTCTGAAATTTTGTTGGTATCGCTCATCTACTGTTCATTCCATTTCAGTTCCCTTTGTCTTTGTGGGTTTAAACTTTTTCATTTCCTTACTGTAATTTTTGTGGGATTCTGAGAAAGGGCAGAAATAAACACATGTGGGGCACCTGGGTGGCTCAGTCGTTAAGTGTCTGCCTTCGGCTAGGGGCATGGTCCTGGGATAGAGCCCCACATCGGGCTCCCTGCTCCGCGGGAAGCCTGCTTCTCCCTCTCCCACTCCCCCTGCTTGTGGTTCCCTCTCTTGCTGTGTCTGTCAAATAAATAAATAAAATCTTTAAAAAAAAAAAAAAGAAACACGTGTGTTTAACCCACCATGCTTAACCAGAAGTCACTAAAGTGATTTTTATTAAGAAGTATTAAGAATGATATACCATGGGACACCTGGGTGGCTCAGTCGGTTAGGCATCAGCCCTCAGCTCAGGTCATGGTCCCGGGGTCCTGGGATGGAGTCCCACATGGGGCTCCCTGCTCCGCGGGGAGCCTGCTTCTCCCTCTCCCACTCCCTGTCGCTCCCTCTGCCTGTGCTTTCCCTCGCTCTCTCTCCTGCTGTCAAATAAATTAATAAAATGTTTAAAAAAATGATGTAAGACTATATTCTTAGGTTATTTACAAGAGTATATAAGGTATAACATTATAAAATTATATATGAGCATATTTAAAAAATAAAAGCCAGATTCTATTAAGCATCTGTAAACACCAACAATTATGTCAGATGCCAGAGGATACAAAAGAACTGCAAGACACCTATATTACCATTTTTAATGACTTTATGCTATTCTAATGTACACCTGTACCATAATTTATAGGAACAATCACATCTTTTTCTACATTTTGTATGTTTCTAACTTTTCATTAATATAAATAATGCTGCTATGAACACAATTATATAAACCATCCTCTGTTTAAGGGAATATTTCTGTGGAACGAATTCCTAGAAATGGATTTGCTAAGTCAAGGAATATAGGCATTTTAGATTATAACAGCGTACTCCCAAGAAAAGCTGAATTAATTCACATTGCCATTTTTCACACCCTCAACTGCATGGACGCTGTCAATAGTGATTAATCAGGTAGGTTAAAAAAATGAGACCTTACTGTTTTAATTTCACAGTTGGCATTTGCAAGGGGAAGTTGGGTTCACTTCAGTGCTGGAGATGGGACGAGTGGTAGCCGGTAAGAGAAGCCTCATCGACACCGACCTCAAGGTTTCAAGCCCCACAGGCACCACCCACACTAGGGAGGCAGTGAGGAGAGAGGTTTCATGTTGTTTTATTTTAGAGAAAGGTACTGTGAAAGGACATAGGGTGTAATAAGTTTGGTTTTGAATAGGTCAAGTTTAAGATATTAGAGGTATGTATTTCAGTATCAAAAGGCAGTTAGAATGATGGTTTGAGGAAGGAAGAGTTTAAAAGGTGTAGGTCTGTCAGCAAAGAGGACGCGGAAAAACTTTTACAAGAGAAAACAGTCTGAGGCCACAGAAGACTCTTACCGTAGCCAGATGTCTCACAAATGTGGAGCCACAAGAGAGAAATAGGATGTGTGAAGGGCTCAGAGATGCCAGAAGCCACAACCCAAAGGGCCCAGCTGCAGATGGTGGTTAGGAGCATAAACAAAGGGGGCACCTTCCTTATTTCCACCTCACCAGTCTCAAACCTACCAACAACCTAGTGAACTTTGTTTACAAATTCTCCTCCACTCAGACCACCCCAAGAAAAGCATTTAAAAAAAAAAGTAAATGAAATGAAAAAACAAAAGTGGATAAACTAACATCCTATTTAAGAAAAACCTCTGGTTCCCAGAGGAGAGTTTAGTCAGCAAGAGAAAAGACAGTGAGTCATTTTGCTCGGATGGTGTGACATTTAAATTAAATGTTCTGTGACAACAACACATTTAGGACAAATCATAAAAAAAGAAGGTACTAGTGGGTAGGAAGGAGTAAATCGGAGAGGCTCAGAATGAACTCACTAGTCCAGAATGCATGTAACTGGCACAGATGGCTTGAAAAGTTTCGGCGAGGTAGAGGTAATTATGTTCAAATGTGCCTGGCATTTCCTCCGTGGTCCGTGAAGGTCCTGTCTGTCCTCGTTTCTTCAACTGCAAATCTTGGGGTTGCTCATAAAATAAGAAAATCCAAGTTTCACCAAGCCCCCTTTCCTCAAAGCCCTCAGCTGCCTGGAATGATGGCTCATGTTGAAGGGGGGCCATTATCTTGTGGTTTTTCAATTCAAGGAGATGATTCTTAAAACTGAGAGTCCTATGATGCTAACACAGCCGTTCTGCTGTTCTCATCCACTTGGCCACATGTCTCAGGTAGGGTCTTGGTGTTTCCTTAAAATCCCAGACCCCATTCAGAACAGAATTTTTCAATCCTAAAACACTTAAAAACAAAACAAAAAAAACCACCTTTCAGGGCGCCTGGGTGGCTCAGTTGGTTAAGTATCTGACTCTTAATTTCAGCTCAGGTCATGATCTCGGGGCCATGGAATCAAGCCCCACATAGGGCTCGGCACTCAGCGTGGAGTCTGCTTGAGATTCTCTCTCTCCCTCTGCCCCTCCCCCTACTCCTGCTCCCTATAAATAAATAAATAAATAAACAAATAAATAAATAAATATCTTAACAAAAACCCTTCATCATGGTAACATTTACAGACCATACAACACACTAATTTTAAACATACATTTTGATGATTTTTAGTAAATTTTTAGAGTTGGGCAAGCATCATCACAATCCAATTTTCAAACACTTCCATCACTTCAAAAAGATCCCTCAGGTCCATTCACAGTCAGTCCTCATTCCCACCCCCAGCCTCAGACAACCACAAATCAGACTTTCTGTCTGTACAGATTCCTTTTTCTGGACATTTCTACAAATGGAATCATTTCATCTGTGGTCTTTTGCATCTGGCTTCTTTCGTTTAGCATAGGGTCTTCCAAGTTCATCCAAATTGTAGTGCTAATTAGTGCTTCATTCCTTTGTATGGATAATTAGTGTTTCATTATATGGATATACCACTATTATTTATCCATTTATCAGTTGATGGATATTTGAGAAGTATCTACTTTCTGGCTATTATTAATGATGCTTTTGTGAACACCTTTGTGCAGACTTTTACGTGGATGCATGTCTTCATTCTTTTTGCACCTAAGACTGCAACTGCTGGTCATATGGTAAATGTTTAACTTTAAAAGAGTCTGTTTTCCTAACTGGCTACACTAGTTTACACTCCTACCATTAGTGTACAAGAGTTATAATTTCCCCACATCCTCAACAACCCTTGTTACTATGTTATTGTTGCTGTTGTTGTTTTACGGTCATCCTAGTGGAGGTGAAGCAGTATCTCATTGTGCTTTGGGTTGCATTTCCCTAATGACTGAACATCTCTTCATGTGCTTATTGGCCACTCGTATATCTTCTTTGGTGAAATGTCTGTTCAAACCTTTTGGCTGTTTTTTAAATCATCAATCCTAAAACACTTTTAAAGTACAATGAAAAGCATCAAAACTTAACTCGAAATAAAAATAAGCATCTGAGTCACACTGCAAAATCTGGTTTCATATATCCATTTTAAGCCAAAAGGGAGAGGCAAGGCCCTAGCTCTAACAAGCTTGTTTGATGAAGTTACTCTACACAAAATAACAGTGAGCTGACAACTGCCCCTCTTAAAGAATCCATTGGTTAGGAACATGGGCTTACCACTTGAATTTCTTCACAGCAACAGTTCTACAAAGTATAAAAAGAAACAATACCTGGTTAAGGATGGGAGGCCCCTCGCTACTTTGCAGAGGACAGTATGAAAGAGCACCAGTTAAAACATACAGGAAAGTTTTAGAAATAACTACAAAAAAGATATTATGTAATTAGCATGTTAACTCATGATATAGAGTTCAATGTGGGGGGTGGAGATGCCAACTCCCCGCGCAGTTGAAAATCCACAAATAACTTTTAACTCCCTGAAACTTAACTACTAATGGCCCTAATACTGAATGAAAGCCTTACCAAAAACATAAAAAGTCGATTAACACATATTTTGCATGTTACATGTATTATTTACCATTCTCTTACAATAAAGCTAGAGAAACGAAAGTGCTAAGAAAATCATAAGGAAAATACATTTCCAGTACTGTACTGTATTTATCCAAAAAAATCCACTTATAAATGGACCCATGCAACTCAAACTTGCATCGTTCAAGGGTCAACAATAATATTAGCAAAATGAAACTGAAGTATGGACAGCTTAGAATAATCTGTGTGACTGGGAAGGAAGAATGAAAATGTGGATATGTTGAGATTGCTTAATCTAAGGCTCATTCTTCTCTTTTTTAAAAATGTGGTTCACTTAATTGGGTTGTTATCACCATAATATGATGTTCAAAAGACTTCTGTGAGCAATGGCAAAACAGTCAAGAAAGGCAAATAGATCAATGGTGTAGAATAGACAGTCCAGAAATAGAGCCACACTGATACGGTCAATCAATTTTTGGCAAAGGTGGCAAAGCCCTTCAATGGGTAAAAGGACAGTCTTTTCAACAAAGGATGTTGCCAAACCTGGACATCCACACAGAAAAATATGAATCTTGACTCCCACCTCACACCATACACTAACTCATTTGAGATGGATCACAGACATAAATGTAAATGCTACACCTATGAAACTTCTAGAAGAAAATATAGAATACTTTATAATCCTGGACAGCAAGAAAGCACTAATTGCAAGAGTAAAAACTGATCAATTGGACTTCACAAATTTTTTAAATTTCTGTTCATCGAAAGATACTGTTAACAAAATAAGTAGATAAACCACATATGGGAAGAAAATATTTGCAATACATTTATCTGACAAGGAACTTATACTCGGAATAAACAACTCCTACAGTTTAATGATAAAAGACAAATAATCCAATAAAAAACATGGGCAAAAGACTTGAACAGACACGTCACAAAGACAGACCAATATGTACAAAGCAAGTGGTCAATCCCAGTAGCCACTAGGGAAATGCAAACTAGAATCACCATAAGACATTAACCCGCTAGAATAGCTAAAATTGGGAAAGACTGATGATACCAAATGCCAGAATGTAAACAAACCCAACTTTCTACCGTTGCTGGTGGGAGAGTAAAATGGTCATCACTTTGGAAACTGATCTGGCAGTTTCTTATAAAGGTAAACATATACCTATCCCATGACTCAGCAATTCCACTCCCAGGTATGCATCCAGAAGAAAAGAAAACATATATGCATAAAAAGCCTCGCACAAGAAGGTTCATAGCAGCTTTATTCATAGTAGCCCAAATCTGAAAAAAGCACAAATGTCCATCAACAGGAGAATGGATAAACAAATTGTGGTGTATTCATATAATAAAGTCATTAGCAATAAAAGGAACAAACTACTAACACAACAATATGGATAAATCAAAAAACATTATACTGAGCAAACTATGAAGAAAAAAAGAGTACATTCCATCTTATTCCATTTTTATGAAGTTCCAGAATAGGAAAAACTAATCGATGCTACTTGCCTTTTGGAGGGATGGGAAATTGGCTGGAAAGGAGTAAGAGGGAAGGTTCTGGGTGCTGAAAATGTTTATTTTGATACAGGTGTCAGTTAGACAGGTGTTTGAATTTGTCAAATACATTGAATTGCAAATTTAAGGTTCGTGCATTATATGTAAAGTACACCTAAAAAAAAAAAAAAAACCCAAACTAAAACAAGCAGAAACACAGAGTGCCGCGCAGGTGGTGTAAACACGTATCTATCAATTTACTACATTTAGAACAGTGCTTGCCACTTATTTAAGGCTCAGTAAATGCTGGCTAAAATTACAAGTATTGTCAATCTCAACAAAGCTACCAGCTAAGTGCCATCCACATCATCATGCAAACTTGAAACTTGCTATTTGGGAAAAGTCTGAAATTGATATGAATCTGCATAACAAATTACTAAGAAATCCAGTCATCCTCCATCACCCTGTGACCTATCATAAAAATCCTGCAAGTTTTTACATGCCACATCCAATTTATCCCATCTTGTTAATATCAACTATATCCTTAATTAGAAATAACAGCCACTCCATATACAAATAAATGCAGAAAATATCAGTGGGTAATTTGATAGTTTCCCAAAGGACCTAAAGCTGCATTGTCATGGAGGGTTGTGACTTGTGGTTCTTGGTCTCTGCTCAGAAAAATACCTGACGTAGGTGAGAAAACTGAATTAGAACGTTGATGAAAACTTGTCACTGGTATGAAAACTTGTCACTGGTAAAACTCAGAAAGCAATGGCTTGTAAACTCTTGACAAATGCATCTAAGTTCCTTGAAAGTGGGGCCAGGACCACAAGGGAACAATGATAATTCTTTTTTTCCCAGAAAGGCGATCCAATTTTTTTCAATAAATTAATCAAATATTTATCAAGTACCTACTATGTGTCAGGTCATGTGCTGGGTTCTAAGGAGAGGACAAAGATAACTGTGGCATCTGCTCTTAAGGAAAGCATTGTTTAGAAGAGTGTTTCTCCAACTTTTGCCCTCCATGGACCATTGAATGGATATTGGGAATATACATAGTTTGCCAATTTAAGGTCTGTTTCTAAAAGCCTAAAATTAAGGGGCACTTGGGTGGCTCAGTAGGTTAAGTATCTGCCTTCAGCTCAGGTCATGATCCCAGGGGTCGGGCTCCCTGCTCGGTGGGGAGTCGGCTTCTCCCTCTGCCTCTGCCCCTCCCCCCACCTGTGCTCTCCCTCTTGCTCTCTCGCTCTCTCTCAAATAAATAAGTAAATCTTTAAAAAAAAAAGCCTAAAATTAATTTACTATCTTACAATTAATACTATTTTCACATAAACAAGAGAGATGATCATAAAATATGCCAATACATTTGGTACTAGTCTCCAAGGCAGTCAGTTTGATTTTTTATTCTTATCACTACAAGTTAGAAAAGCCTAACTAAGAATAATAGGATGTCAAGAATGGCAGCAAGTATTTGCTGGCTTTGTCACATAGTTCTGGGTACTCAAATCAAATTAGGACCCAGAATAATGAGGTGATTTCTCATTATAAACTGCAGCATTCTGTAAAATGTCAGGTTGATGGACATATCACACTCAAGACCTAGAAAGCTAACCGTTTCAATCTGGGCAATAGCAGCGAATGGATTCCTGATTCTGTGTTTGATAACATTTAGCTCTAGAAAGTATTTTTCATGTTCTGCTCCAACATTTAGGGGTGGCTTGAAAATATGCCCAATAATAAGTTGACTGACTTTTCTAAAAAGTGAAGAAAAACATCCAGTGTTGGGAGTATGCCAACGTCTCAAGCAACCAAACCTTTTGTAAAACGGTTCAATCTCAAAAGATTCCAATACCTTACTTTCAATGTAAAATAGTGACATTCTGGCTCTGAGTAATAGTTTAGGCTAGCAAGAAACAAGATTTACTACTCTAATACACCAGAGCAGGTGTATTTGAAATAGAAGAAATGCCTCTACTGGCATTATCAGTGAAGTGAAACACTGTTTTACTATCTACCATTTTTCATTTCAAAAAGCACCTTTATCTTCAGCTGCCACCATGTCTAAACATAGTCATGTCTGCACCCAGTTTCGTGAACCTCAAGCTTTAAAGACAGGGGCTCAGCCGCTGCCATCTGATCATGTTTCTACTTTTTGTTACTTCCTAAAGCACTGATTCAAGAATAGGGAGCAAACTGTTACCTGCCACCTGGTCTCTCTGCTGGATACGTAGTATTTGGAATGGCACTTTGCTGTGAGATCTGATGTACACCTCCGCTTAACATGTCAAAATAACATCTGACCTCCCCCACTGAATCTGCTTTATGCTGGCCCCCCTGTCACGGCTGATGGATTGTACCTCCATCCTTCTGGTTTACACAGGCCGGTAACTGTGAAGCCATCCTTGGTTCCTCTTTTTCTTCCACCTCACACTTTGTCCATCAGCCTTCTTGGCTCTATTTTTAATATCTGGAAACTGACTAGCCCTCACCACCTCCATGGCTCCCATGCTGGTTCAAGCCATCATCCTCCCTCATCTAAATTATAGCAACAGCCTCCTAATTAGTCTCACTACTGTCACTCCTGCACCCCAATCTCTGTTCTCAACACAGCATCCGGGAAGACCCTTGACACTCCCCTGCTCCAAACCTGCAGTGGCTCTGTGATGGTTAGTTTCACATGTCCACTTGGTTGAGGTGGTTATTCAAACACCAATCTAGGTATTGCCGTGAAGGTATGTGATAAATGTGTTAACATCTACAATCAGCTCACTTCAAGGAGACTCTCTGATAATGTGGGTGGGCCTCATCTAATCAGTTGAATGGCCTTAAGAGCAAAACTGAGGTATCTCCGAGGAAAAAGAAATTCTGCCTCAAGACTGTAGCATCGGCTCCTGCCTGACAGGTTCCCTACAAATTTTGGACTGGTGAACCATCACAACTGCATAAGCCTATTCCTTGAAACAAATCTCTTTAAGTATGTATGTATATATACATGTGAATTTCTATGATTTGTGCATATGTATTTATAAGGACACGTGTAGATGTTTCTATGTGCACATGCCTGCATGTGTATGCATATATAACTCCTACTGGTTCTGTTTCTCTGGAGAACCCTGATATAGGTTCCCTGTGTCCAGTGGCTTCTATTTGCCTCTCCAGATCCATTCTCCTCCCATTTCCACTTTACTCTCCTTCCTGGGTAGTTGATCTGAATGAATGCATCAACAATTGTCCTCCAGTTGCTTGTGGGAAGCACAACGGGAATTGAAAATAGGAAAGGGAGTTGGGTCAGGATATTTACTTTCCGGGTTCTTTCTCTATGAAGTCACCTTAATATCATACGTTCAATAACTAAATACCCAAAGTGACCCTATGAGGTAGGGAATATCATTAGCCACATTTTACACATGAGGAAAATGGGGTACAGAGAGGTTAACTAACAAACTCAAGGCCACACAGCTAGTAACTAATTGTTTTGGTAACCTATTGCTGCCTAAAAAAACCACCCCAGAACTCAGTGCCTTAAAACAATGTACTCTTACTTCTTACGGTTCTGTGAGTTTACCGGCCTCAGCTGGGTGGTTTCTGGCTTGAATTATCTCATATAATTATCATCAGTTATCAATTAGGGCTTAAGTCATCTGAAGGCCTAACTGGACTGGTTGTCCAAGATAACTTCTTTACGCCCATGTCTAGCACCTCAGCTGGGAAGACAGGAATAACTGGGTCCTGTCTGGGCATTTTTCTTTCCCTCTCTCTCTCTCCCTCTCTGCCAACCCCCCCATCATGAAGTCTCCCTACATGGTTGGCTTGGGTTTCCTCACAGTCCTTACATGGTAGCTAGCTTCCCTCAGAGCGCATGTTTTGAGACTAAGGAAAAAGCTTTAAGACTTCTTATGCCCTGGCCCCAAAGTCATGCATGTTACTTCTGCCCCACTCTCTTTGTTTCACAGGGCCAGCCCAGATTCAATATTTGGGGGTACTAGAAAAAGGCATAAATACCAGGAGGGGTGGTATTGGGGGGTCATCTTTAAGGACTTACACCACAATAGCGGAGCTGGTATTTGAACACAGGCAGTCTGACTCCAGCAATTACACACTCTTAACCACTCTATCATGAGGTGTCTCTGTTAGGAATAAGTGAATAAATTCACTACTCTATTTGTGTGGCTAGCGGGGACTATTCTGGTGATTTGAGGCTCCAGAGGTGAAGTGAAGTCCCTATCTCTAAAGATAGAAAATTATTCTCAATTTTTAACTTACAATCCTTTCTCTGTTTCTAAACATCCTAGTTTCAAAAGTTAAGGGGCACTCTTGGTTGGTGCTGGGGTGGGAGGTACTTGGTTGAGGGGACATGGCTTGAGCAGAAGCAGGGAAGGTTTGGAAGCACTTCTGTGGACAAAGTCTTATGAAAGATCATATTTTAAATGAAGAAAGGACATAGTGAGTAGGAGCGGGTATTTCCAATGGGAGCTAGCCATGCCCCAAAGGGATTACCATCCAGCTTAAAACGCACTGGCTTGTAGACAAGTTCCACACAAACACCACCCTTTTATGCCTTATTACAGCCCTAGAAGAGAGGTTTAAAAAAAATAATCACTACCACCACAGTTTATGAGTGCATGCTTGTATCAAGCACCAAGCCAAGGACCTTTCATCTACTATCTCCTTCGATCCTCACATAACCCCTACAAGGCAGGTCTGACCATAATAACCAACTTTGGAAAGTTCTGGAAACTGCATCACATACCTAGTAAACGGCTCAACAGTATGTCAGTATGACTCTCCAATAACCATTCTTCTAGTCACTGAGTAGTACCACGTTTACAACCCTTAACCATGAACCTTGTCACCCTGTGTCACTGTCATTCATCTCAGGGACATCTCCCTGACTAGGAAGAGCCTCCTTATCGCCTCCTGTCCTATTCAGGGATGCGGTTTTCTTTTCATTGCCGTCTCCGGGCCCAACCCAGCACCTGGTCTCTGGTAGGTACTTTAAAAATGGTTTTAATGAATTAATAAATTATGATATTTTTCAGAGAAGGCCAATCATAGCCTAGGGCTTTTAGAAAGTCTCTGTCTAGCAATTAGACTCCTATCAATTCATTTCTAGGAACAGTAAGCAGCAATAATATCCCCACTGGCTTCCCTGCGCCCTTCTTGTCAGCCTCAACCACGGAACAGCCCATCTCTGACCTCCCTCCACATTTTGGGAGACACTATTTTATTATGTGCAGTACTCAGGAGTGTCTTGGGGGTAAGGTGATGAAAGAGAGGTGATATTTAGTGGCAGAGCATGTGCTGGTTTAATTCCAACTCCCTACTCCTCTGTGGGTGTTCCATTTATTTTTAGATGTTTATACCGGTTTTCCAAAGACTTGCCACATTGACTGTCACAATCTAACAAATAATATATCTGAAGAAAACACTTCTATTCTCCAAAGTTCCTAGAGTAAGACATTCAAGTATACCCAAAAGAGCTGTTGCCACTGTTGTTAAAGCTGCTAAATTATAAGGTGCAACTATGTCAGATGAAGGTAGTGATTACATTTTCGTAGGATCAAGAAGCCATAATCCACACATAAAAAACTTCACTGTGCCAGAAGCATGGGACAGCAAAACTGTTCACAGGAACACTTTCCTACCTAAGCAGAAGAATGGGGGGGAAGAAAAGAGAAACCTTGAGAATTAGGAGCCCCCTAAATGCTTCTCTGGGCTCCACCACAGAGCAACTAACAAATGAGAATTCTCTCTCTCTGTATTGTCAAGACATGATGAGATTTTAAGGAATCTGCAAATTTATGGAACGATTCTAATTTGCCCATAATTTCACATCATAAATTGAACTCTGGAGGTGGGCAAGGAATAAAAGTAATTCCATCAGTCTTTTTAATAACATTTTCCTTAAAATACTTTCTGGGTGTTTTACCTCTGTTAAATGCCTTCTCCATTTATATTGCTTTTTAACACAGAGGTTTTAAATGTGTTATTTTGGTGCTCCATTATTAAAGCAATGTTTCAGGAAAGAATGACTTTTTCATCATTAATATGTGTTATTAAAGAGAATTTTCTTCAGAAAAACATGAAGACTGTTTTTATGGTTTCTCATTTTCTTCCCTCCTCATTAAGCCCTTTCTAAGGCTTCTATTTCACCCCCGCACAAAAAATACAGGCAGTACAAATAAGAGCATTTATAAAACATTAGGTTTTTAATCAAAAATGTATTTGATTTTCATGTGAAAGAACAAAGAAAAACAAAACAAAAACAAGCAACAGAGGTCCTTAAAAAACAAGAAGAAAACTAAACAAGTTTAGAAAAACTGGACTGAGGCCCCAATGGGAAAATGTCACCTACTTGCTTATTTATTTAGCATTCATATTCTCCCTGCTTCCCTGGAGGACTTAAGGGAGAAAGGAACAGGTTTTATTTAATTCTTCCAGTGTCTTATGAACTGAAACCTAACTGGGACAGTTTCAGTGCCCTAAGAATCACAAAGTATCTGAATTATACTCAATTAAAAAAAACAAATAGAAAACAGCTATAGTGCTCTCACCCCACTCATATTGTCCTCAAGCTTGGGTATGCATACATTCTGCTAATTATCACCATCTTGACTAAGGAATCAGATGTAAATAATATTAAGTCAAGCATGGGGTTAAATTACTATTCAAGGCAGCTGAAATAACCAAGTCTAGTCCAACAAATGTATATGTATGTTTAAAAAAACCCTCATAGTTAAGATCAGAATTTAAGTCTCTATATAATTCTAAATCCTACATGTAGTTTAAAGCCAGGAAATATGTGTTTAAAGCCAAAATTCCATTCCCCTATCTGTCCTGCTGTGGTTATGCCAGGGAAATAATAGTTACAGTAATTTTAGAACCCCTCGCCATACCCTTAGGTATAATTAAGTGACTTAAACGTTGAGTTCCTGTCTAAATCCACTATTTGTTTTCTCAAATTATATACCTAGCACTGATCTTAGTAGAACATCATTATTTGTTTCAATTTTCACACAACTCCATGCCCCACCACTGCTGTCTTTCTTCTCATGAAGAAAGTTTTTGGGAAAATATATATCCCCACCACATTTTTAATGTATCATTTCTTTAAATGTGAATGCCATTTAAACTTAATCAGGCTTTTGGAGGATGGATTCAGTATGATGACTGTCACATACATTAGTGGCACAATTACCCCCAAGGCAATGGTACAGGAATGCCCTTATATAATTGTTTATTCTCATATTTGGAAATATCAAGGCAGGTGCTATAAAACGGCCCTAGGATGTCAAACAAAGGACACTAACAATTTCTCAAGTCTTAGAGTAGCACAGATGTAAAATGGGTCATAACATCTTTTACTCTTTGCATGAGGCAATAATTATTTTCATTTACTTAATCTAAGAACTTCAATAATGAAAAATGTAACTAAGACTCACTCCACATGATCAGTTACTTATGACTTGCAGTGAGCATCACTGTCATTTACACACATAACTGCTACTGGTTTTCTTGTCTAACTACTCCATACCCGATTATAAACTCCTTGAGGACAGAAACTCTGCCTTTCCTTTTTACCCCCCGGGCCCAACCCAATGCTTAGCTAATAGTAGATATTCAATAAGCATTGAGTGAACTGTCCTTTATTTGCTCAATAAGCCTGTAACAGTGCCTTTGTATCAATGGGTCAAAAAATTCTCTAGTCTTTTCATATCTTTGCAGGAATGACAATATTAGGAGTTCTTTAGACCTCAGTTTCCCTACTTGTAAAATGGGCATCCTGATATGTATCCCACTGACATCAAGGAATTGGATGGGAATGAAATAAAATGATACAATATATTTGAAGGTATGCTGAAAACCACACATTATTTTACATCTACAATCTATATAATAACTAGTATATTTAATTCCACCTCAATAGAAAAAAATAGTTATCAAAATGATCGTACATGCATTACCTGGGAGCCCAAAGATCTTCAACATGTGATAATTTGTGTTTTATCTTCTGCATGAATTAGCTAGATAAAGAAAATTTTGCCACACACTTCCAGTTTAAATGGGAGTGAGTCTACTCATTGCTATAATTGTTCTCGCATTTCTGGCAAAGATCTGTGACTTTCTGACCCTCCCACATTATTTAGTTCAGAGTTAAAAGAACCTCTGCCAAATTTTAAATTCCTCAAATGTTTGCTGATTTTTCTCAAGCCAGATTTCTACTGAAAATAATAACTGAAACCTTCAATAATTGCCTAATTTCAATACCTTTAAATTTGGGGGGGGGAGGAATAAAGAAGAGATATAAATAATAAATACTTTGTAATTCAATAATGATCTGTAACAACAGGACAACATAAATGAAGTATCTCATTTTAAAAAATTTTTGTAGGGGCACTTGGGTGGCTCAGCCGTTAAGCGTCTGCCTTCGGCTCAGGTCATGATCCCAGGGTCCTGGGATCAAGTCCTGCATCAGGCTCCCTGCTCAGTGTGGAGCCTGCTTCTCCCTCTCCCACTCCCCCTGCTTGTATTCCCTCTCTTGCCGTGTCTCTGTCAAATAAATAAATAAAATCTTTAAAAAAAAAAAATCTTTTTGTAAATCATGCCCAGCTTTAAATCCAAGCACCAAATCATCTTCACCTTTATCTACATACCAACTGCTGTTTCTGTTAATGACAGCAACTGCCCAACACATTCAGATGTGATGTTTAGTTTTAATTTTGATTTAAAATAACAATTCCTACGTACCTATTCCAGGAGACTTCCCAGAAAGTTCTAGGCTTCCAGTTTCTTCTAATTTGTATAGTTGCTATAAACAAAGATTCAGCTGGTTCCACTTAACTGGCCATAACATAGGTAGCCCAAGTCAAACTCTGAATAGTTGCTTTCAGAAGGTATTATTTTGCTATTAATGCCTATTTTTTCCATTCAAAAATTGTGTCAAACCATCAATATGAATCTGTAATTCTACCATGGTATTATAAAATGAACCAGTTATGGATGAAAAGACCAAGGAACAGAAAAGGTGTTGGTGATTTGCTATGTTTGCAATGAATTTATAATGACACCATTAATGGAATGGAGATCTTTGTGTCAGGGATGCCTGTGGAGCCAAGAGGGCAAGGTGCCTGTTGAGCTTTATCTCACTGCCACTCAGAGCCTGGGGGGAACACATCTTCCCAGGCAGCTCCCCAAGTTCACATGTCCTACACATTCATCTGTGTGTCTCCAGCTCCTGGAACCATACCTGGTGGGTTCTTCATGAATCTGTCTTGGCAACATAGCAGTGAACTACATCACACTGGCTCTGTTCTTGTTCACAATGGTCCACTCTCTCCTCCTCCACTTAGGGATCTCAGAGATCTACTGTCTCCTGCAGAGCCTTGTCCCATTGGACACACATGTACCTAGCAGGAGGACCACTGTGATAGAGGTCTGGGTGGTGGGTGTTATGTCAATACTTGGAGGTTCATTTCTTGCTGCAGGGCTTGGTATAGCTGGAGTTACTGGTTCTCATCCTTAAGTCAATTCAGGTGACCTTTGTCTCAACCCAGTCCTGCTGTCCTTCCAAACCTGCTTAGATCAACCACTGTTTTCCAAAGGATTATACATACCTTAGCTCTCAACCATACTTAACTCCTGCCCCCACCATCCATGTCAAGGAGGTTTTTTATGCAGAGGCCCCTTAAATTCCAGTTCCGAAAATCAACTCTCATAGGAAACTAAGAAACCTTCAACCTCATCACGGATTACAAAATATTTAACAATTTCTTCACCCTCAAATTCTCTGTTTTAATCTCTAACCATACATTTTTGAGAATATATTCAGCAAAGTATTTTTTCATAGCAAAATTAATTAGTAAAACCTAAGACTGGTTGAGGTCACCAAGAGTTGTACCCAGAAAGATAAAGCTGAGTCAAGAGGCTTCAGTTCCAGTCACAATTTCAACACCACACAGAACAAGGGTCAGCTTCCCCACTTGCAAAGCAGAAGTACAACTAAGCAGCACGGAGCACGGTGTCCCCATCATATCTTTACATGAGTAAAATGAACCTCAAAAGTTCTCTGGAACAGCACTGTCCAAAGGAACTTTTTGTGTTGATGGAAATATTCATATTATATACTGTCCAATACGATAGCCCCTATCTACATGTGGCTACTGAGCACTTGAAATATGGCTAATGTGACTGAGACACTGAATTTGTAATTTAGCCAATTAAGTAGCCAATGTAGATAGTGTATGAGACAGTGCAGCTGTCCAATAGCTATGAAAATTTTAAAGTACTGTAATTTAAGAACAAATCTAAATTTCCAATCTATAGGCTGTATTTCCATACCAGAAAGTCCATTACAATTAGCTAGGAAGTTTGGCTGTGACGACTAGTGCTCAACTTTTTCAAAGCATACAAATACTAACATTAGACTCTCGATCTCCTACTGATAAGATACAGCTCAAGGAAAACCATTTGGTGAGGAAAGCCACCTTGCTTGAAACACATCTCTAATCTGGAAGAATGGAATAAGAGGCAGGTATGGAGTGAGAGGCAGAATATTTCTTGCCAACTACTGGAACTCGAATTTTAGGGCCACTCGGAGACTCCCATTTTGAGGCACCTCTGCGAACTCTTTTTTTTATCAAAAGATTTTATTTGTTTATTTAGTGGGGGGAGTACAAGAGGGGAGGGGGAGAGGGAGAGGGAGAAGCAGACTCCCCACTGGGCAGAGAGTCCAAAGCGGGGCTTGATCCCAGGACCCTGAGACCGTGACCTGAGCTGAAGGCAGACGCTTAACCAACTGAGCCACCCAGGAGCCCCGACGCATCTCTGTGATGTTTAATAAAAGTGATATGAATCATCTCTGTGATGTTTAATAAAAGTGATATGAATCACGCATCTCTGTGATGTTTAATAGAAGTGATATGAATCACCCAGTAGAAACTCTATTCTTGGTTTACTAACTGCAGGAGTAGGAAAATGGACTGGATCCTCCACTTTGGGAAAGCCTTTAATAGACGGCCTTGGATGAGGCCACACCAGAGCTCAGCCCCATCTGGAGCAGCTACCAAGCAAGGATCCGAAGCCTGGTGTATCCAGCCTCTTGGCTGGTGCCACTACATCCTAACTGCACTCAGAACTGCTGAGAGAACTGCTTTGGGCAAAAAATTCCTTGTTTCTTCATCTCCTTTGTTACCGGCCTTGTCCAATCCACCGTCTTCTCTCTCCTCAATGCCACATTAGCTTCCTAATTGGTCTCCCTGTTCCCATTCTTAACTCCCCACAACTCATCCTCTAGAGAGCAGCCACAATGACCTTTGCACATCGTTGTGCAACAGTCACCACCACCACCCATCTCCGAACTTCTCCATCTTCCCATAGTGAAACTCTATACCCGTTAAATACTACCTCCCCATCCCCCAACCCCTGGCAACCATCATTCTACTTTCTGTCTCTATGAATTTGACTACTCTAGGTGCCTCATATAAATAGAATCATGCACTATTTGTTCTTTTGTGATGGTTTATTTCACTCAGCACAATGTCTTCACGGTTCATCCATACTGGAGTATGTGTCAGAATGCCCTTACTTTTTTTTTTTTCTAAAGATTTTATTTATTTATTTGAGAGAGAATGAGCAGAGGAAGGCCAAAGGGAGAAGAAGCAGATTCCCCGCTGAGAAGGGAGCCCAACGATGCGGGGATCCTCCCAGGACCCTGAGATCATGACCCGAGCCAAAGGCAGACTCCCAACTGACTGAGACACTCAGGTGTCCCTAAGGCTGAATAATGTTCCTTTGTACGTCTATACCACATTTTGTTTATTTGGCTACTGTAACTAATGCTGCCATGAACACGGATGTATAAATATCCGCTCGAGTCCCTGCTTTCACTTCTTTGGGGTATATACCCAGAAGTGGAATTGCTGGATAATATGGTAATTCTATGTTCAATTTCTTTTTCTTTTTTATTGAATTATAGTTGACATACAATGTTACATTACTTTCAGGTGTACAACATAGTGACTGGACAACTCTATACATCATGCTATGCAGCCACCATCTGTCACCACAAAACACTATTACAATACCATTGACTATATTCCCTGTGCTGTACTTTCATCCCCATGACTTACACATTCCTTAACTAGAAGCCAGTATCTCCCACTCCCCTTCACCCATTTTGCCCACTCCCCACTTCCCTCCCCTCTGGCAAATATCAATTTGTTCTCTGAATGTATAGGTCTGATTCTGCTTTATGTTCAATTTCTTGAGAAATACTTGCCACAGCAGGCTGCATCATTTTACATTCCCACCACCAATACACAAGGGGTCCAATTTCTCCACATCTTGCCAACACTTATTTTCTTTTTTTTATAATAGCCATCCTAATGGAAGTGAAGTAGTATCTATTTTATTTTCATAATGCCTTTACCACTACTTCATATTTCCTTTTTTGTTTATTTAAACATTAACTGCCTATCTCTCCAACCTAGAATGCTAGCTGCATGAGGCTAAGGAGTTTGGCTGCCTTCAGTTTGCTACTATAACCCAAATAGTACCCAGCGCTCAAAACACATTTGTTGAAGGGGCCACCAGCTTTACAGCTACCACAGTTCTCCTCTTTTTATGTCCCCAAGGATCTATGGGAGCTGGGGAGTTCCCTTCTGTTACTCTGACAAACCAAAGGACCGTGAAGAAGAATGAAGAAGACTTTTACAAATGCGTTAGTGCTATTCCCTATGAAATACAAAGAAATAAAAATGTTGTCAAACTAAGACCTTGAGAGCACCCATGGCCTTTGTGAATAGCAGAGGCAGTAATTATAATGAGGAGAACTTGCTGGGCTTCTCTGGAAGTTCTTGGTGGCTACTCATGCAAACATAAAAGACACAGCCCCTTGGAAGAGAATAAACTCAACTGGCTAAGAGTGAAAACTATTAAGCTTTTAACTAGAAAAGCAAATTGTGTAGTCCTTTCTTCTACATTACCTATACTTTCTAAAAAAAGAAAAAATACTTTTTCTTTTCCAAAAAGGCTGGTATTTGTTACTCAACTTTATGAACATCACTTCAGGCAGTCTGAGGAAACCACAAATAAATATGTCACAGAGACTGCTTGTCGTCTGCCTGTTTTCCCTTCTTTCCACAGGTGATAGAAAACTTTTACTCAAAAGAAGACTTTTGAATTTTAGCAGAGCACATGGACACCTGAAACGAAGCCTTCCTTTCTCAGATTTCTTGCAGCAAGAAGTGGCCGTGTAACTAAGAACTAGCCAATGAAATGTAAGCAGTGAGTTGCATGTAATTAAGCACAATGTCCTTAAAGGGAGGACATACACTCTTCTTTTCTTCCTTTTTGTTGGCTGAAATGTAAACATGATGGCTGGAACTCCACCACACATCTGAGTATGGCAAAGCAGGGGGAGACAAAGATACAGAGTGCCTAATGGCTTGAAGCTGCCACACCAATCTTGGATTGCCTACCTCTAGATTCTCTTATGTGAGAGAGAACCAAACTTCTGTTACAGCCATTGTTGTTTTGGGTCTCTGTTCCCGGAAGCCCACCTAGTTCTGACTCACACAGAATCTCTTCAGCAAGATTACAGGAGAACCCAACACAGAAGTAATTCTTCCTAGATACAGATGACAAAGTAGATTGTTCCATAAAAGTCTGAGTTGTTTTGAGCTGATGCCAAGCCCAGCTTAGCCAGTGAGGTAAGGGGGTAGCAGTGATCTGCCATTTCGATCCAAGGGTCTGAAGGATTGAGAAGTCAATACCAACAATAATGAGGATAATGAAAATGATAATGGTGATGGCTAACATTTATTAAGTACTTATTACAATCCCAACACCGAGCCAAAGGGCTTTACATGTACTAACTCATTTTATCTTCACAACAATCCCGAGGTTTAAAAAAGATGAATCCTGGTCACACAATTTATGAGTGATAGAACGAGAATTTGAATCCAGGGAAGTTTGACTGCTGAGCCCATATGCCTTACCTTTATATTACATCCAAATAGAACATCCATTATACTTCCCTTCCCCCCACATAAGAATATGGTAGTCAGTCAGGCCTCTCCTGACACATACCACTCCTTTACCAAGGAAAACTTTCACTGGACACCCTTCACCCATCAAAGTTTGATGCCACACCAACAATTCCCATAATACCCTAAATATACAGCCAACCATGAATTTCTACTTGTAAGGTACATGACGCCTCTCAGTCATTAACTTCCTTGGACCATTTATAACTTAAAGCCATTAAATTACTATTGAAACACAACTATAATATGAAAACCAAGTTACATGTTTATTTCGAAGCCTTATTTCACATTTATGCTAATACCAATATTTCAAAGCTATTTTTTATGACTTATTCTCCCTGGCCCCATGTGTTGCAATAGCACAATGAAATCTGTACCAGTTTATCAGATAGTCAATATTTTATAGGAAAGTATCAAACATACAGGAGCCAAGCTTTATATTAAGGAGGGGGACCCCTCATATTTGCCTGTTTATGGGAATGCCTCACTGCAAAACAGGTTTCACTTTACATAAAGTTGGTCTTACCAAATGTCTGATCAAGTCAATTTACATAATTGTTCTAGGCCTCAGCTTCCCCATCTATAAAATGGGGATATAATAGTCACTTTCTCAGAGTGATTTCAAGGTTTTGGTGAGTTTATGCTTGTTAACTACTTGATGCAGTGTCTAGTACACAGTAAGTGTTCAGTGAAAGGTAGCTACTTTTAAAAATTACAATCAGTGGGTAGCACAATCTGACTGAATAAAGCTCTCAGTAAACCAATGTGTTCAATTACCAAACAACTTCCCAACAATGAAAAAATGAAGAAGACTCACTATCATACTGACTGGAAAGATGACTCAATCTAGCTGATTCTAAATCTAAACTCCTTTTTTAAGATGGCTGTCTGGAAATCTGACTTCTTGACTCAGTATCTATGTCATTACTAACCAGCATGGGCATTTTATTAGCCTTTGTTTGATATTTAGGCTTTCCCTCCCTACCACACAATTATTATTATTCTCTATTCATAGATTGCCTTTAGTGGTGGTTTTAAGTCAGGGACATTAAGTGGGATTTTTTTTTTTTTTTCTCTTTTACCCATAGTGGGTATAAAGCAGTTAGTGATGAGCATTACCTTTGAAATTCTATTCCCCACTGGGAGACATTTGTGCAAGGCACAGGTAACAAATGGATTCTAAAAGTCATTACAACAAGCCTTTGAAAACAGCCTTAATTTTGAATCCATGAAACTCAACTGAATCAGGATGGGTTTTCAGAAACACATCTGCTTTATGAATTTATTCCTTCAACTGTTATCTTGTGCCCTTTCTAATCACTAATGCAGGACACCACTAGTTCTATTAATAAAAATCTCCCAAATAGTTGAGGTAAATCCAACATTTCACTATTCGGGCACTTGCCCCCTACCCAAATCCTGACACCAGAGGAAAAATGCAGCAGCCTTCCACTATTTCCAATACCCACTCCCAGGAGAATACCCTTAAAAAAATGCTTACTGTGATTTTCCAAGTACATTTGCTATTTGGAGGGTACACTCCAGGGAAACCTTCACTGCCAATAAATCCAGACTCTCCAGTAAGAATGCCGCCACATGTGAAAACAGGTCTGGTAAAATAAAAGAAGGAAACTTAATTTGAAACTGGGTCTAACAATCTAATGTCAACTTCAGAAAGGTTGTAGCTTCTTAATATGGATAAAGTTAATATTGATTAATAAATATTTGCACCATATAAGGGATGTGAAATACTTGCTAGCTCTTAGAATAATTACAGTCCAATAAAACATTCAGTCCAGTTGCCATCTATCTCTATCCTAATAACACAACATCTAT